>NW_024543273.1:0-1200000 GCF_018167655.1 Microtus oregoni | reverse complement strand
AGCACCCCGAGCACTGAGCACCCAGCACCCTGAGCACTGAGCACCCTGAGTACTGAGCACTGAACACCCTGAGTACTGAGCACCCAGCACCCTGAGTACTGAGCACCCAGCACCCTGAGCAATGAGCACCCGGAGTACTGAGCACCCAGCACCCTGAGTACTAAGCACCGAGCACCCTGAGTACTGAGCACCCAGTACCCTGAGCACTGAACACACAGCACCCTGAGTACTGAGCACCCTGAGCATTGAGCACCCAGCACCCTGAGCACTGAGGACCCAGCACCCTGAGTACTGAGCACCCAGCACCCTGAGCACTGAGCACCCAGCACCCTGAGTACTGAGCACCCAGCACCCTGAGCACTGAGCACTCTGAGTAATGAGCACTGAGCACCCAGCACCCCGAGCACTGAGCACTCAGCACCCTGTGTACTGAGCACTGAGTACCCAGCACCCCGAGCACTGAGCACCCAGCACCCTGAGCACTGAGCACCCTGAGTACTGAGCACCCAGCACCCTGAGCACTGAGCACCCAGCACCCTGAGCACTGAGCACCCAGCACCCAGAGCACTGAGCACCCTGAGTACTGAGCACTGAGCACCCTGATCACTGAGCACCGAGCACCCTGAGTGCTGAGCACTGAGCACCCTGACCACTGAGCACCCAGCACCCTGAGTACTGAGCACCCAGCACCCTGAGCACTGAGGACCGAGCACCCTGAGTACTAAGCACAAAGCACCCTGAGTACTGAGCACCCAGCACCCTGAGCACTGAGCACCCAGCACACTGAGTACTGAGCACTGAGCACCCTGAGTACTGAGCACCGAGCACCCTGAGCACTGAGCACCCAGCACGCTGAGTACTGAGCACTGAGCACCCTGATTAATGAGCACCCGGCACCCCGAGAACTGAGCACCCAGCACCCTGAGTATTGAGCACCGAGCACCCTGAGTACTGAGCACCCAGCACCCTGAGTACTGAGCACCCCTTGTACTGAGCACCGAGCACCCAGCTTCCTGAGTACTGAGCACCCAGCACCCTGAGCACTGAGCACCCAGCACCCTGAGTACTGAGCACCGAGCACCCTGAGTACTGAGCACCCAGCACCCCGAGCACTGAGCACCCAGCACCCCGAGCACTGAGCACCCAGCACACCGAGCACTCAGCACCCAGCACCCCGAGCACTGAGCACCCAGCACACCGAGCACTGAGCACCCAGCACCCCGAGCACCGAGCACCATGAGTACTAAGCACCGAGCACCCTGAGCACTGAGCACCCAGCACCCTGAGCACTGAGCACCCAGCACCCTGAGTACTGAGCCCCCAGCACCCCGAGCACTGAGCACCCAGCACCGTGAGTACTGAGCACCCAGCACCCTGAGCACTGAGCACCGAGCACCCTGAGCACTGAGCACCCAGCACCCTGAGGACTGAGTACCCAGCACCCCGAGCACTGAGCACCCAGCACCCTGAACACTGAGCTCCCTGATTACTGAGCACTGAGCACCCTGAGTACTGAGCACCCAGCACCCTGAGTATTGAGCACCCAGCAACCTGAGCACTGAGCACCGAGCACCCTGAGCACAGAGCACCCAGCACCCTGAGCACTGAGCACCCAGCACCCTGAGCACTGAGCACCCTGAGTACTGAGCACAGAGCACCCTGAGTACTGAGCACCCAGCACCCTGAGTATTGAGCACCCAGCAACCTGAGCACTGAGCACCAAGCACCCTGAGCACTGAGCACCAAGCACCCTGAGTACTGAGCACCCAGCACCCTGATTAATGAGCACCCAGCACCCCGAGAACTGAGCACCCAGCACCCTGAGTATTGAGCACCGAGCACCCTGAGTACTGAGCACCCAGCACCCTGAGTACTGAGCACCCAGTGTACTGAGCACAGAGCACCCAGCACCCTGAGTACTGAGCACCCAGCACCCTGAGCACTGAGCACCCAGCACCCTGAGTACTGAGCACCGAGCACCCTGAGTACTGAGCAACCAGCACCCCGAGCACTGAGCACCCAGCACCCCGAGCACTGAGCACCCAGCACCCTGAGCACTGAGCACCCTGAGTACTGAGCACAGAGCACCCTGAGTACTGAGCACCCAGCACCCTGAGTATTGAGCACCCAGCAACCTGAGCACTGAGCACCAAGCACCCTGAGCACTGAGCACCAAGCACCCTGAGTACTGAGCACCCTGAGTACTGAGCACACAGCACCGTGAGCACTGAGCACCCAGCACCCCGAGCACTGAGCACCCAGCACCCTGAGCACTGAGCACCCTGAGTACTGAGCACTGAACACCCTGAGTACTGAGCACCCAGCACCCTGAGTACTGAGCACCCAGCACCCTGAGCAATGAGCACCCGGAGTACTGAGCACCCAGCACCCTGAGTACTAAGCACCGAGCACCCTGAGTACTGAGCACCCAGTACCCTGAGCACTGAACACACAGCACCCTGAGTACTGAGCACCCTGAGCATTGAGCACCCAGCACCCTGAGCACTGAGGACCCAGCACCCTGAGTACTGAGCACCCAGCACCCTGAGCACTGAGCACCCAGCACCCTGAGTACTGAGCACCCAGCACCCTGAGCACTGAGCACTCTGAGTAATGAGCACTGAGCACCCAGCACCCCGAGCACTGAGCACTCAGCACCTTGTGTACTGAGCACTGAGTACCCAGCACCCCGAGCACTGAGCACCCAGCACCCTGAGCACTGAGCACCCTGAGTACTGAGCACCCAGCACCCTGAGCACTGAGCACCCAGCACCCTGAGCACTGAGCACCCAGCACCCAGAGCACTGAGCACCCTGAGTACTGAGCACTGAGCACCCTGATCACTGAGCACCGAGCACCCTGAGTGCTGAGCACTGAGCACCCTGACCACTGAGCACCCAGCACCCTGAGTACTGAGCACCCAGCACCCTGAGCACTGAGGACCGAGCACCCTGAGTACTAAGCACAAAGCACCCTGAGTACTGAGCACCCAGCACCCTGAGCACTGAGCACCCAGCACACTGAGTACTGAGCACTGAGCACCCTGAGTACTGAGCACCGAGCACCCTGAGCACTGAGCACCCAGCACGCTGAGTACTGAGCACTGAGCACCCTGATTAATGAGCACCCGGCACCCCGAGAACTGAGCACCCAGCACCCTGAGTATTGAGCACCGAGCACCCTGAGTACTGAGCACCCAGCACCCTGAGTACTGAGCACCCCTTGTACTGAGCACCGAGCACCCAGCTTCCTGAGTACTGAGCACCCAGCACCCTGAGCACTGAGCACCCAGCACCCTGAGTACTGAGCACCGAGCACCCTGAGTACTGAGCACCCAGCACCCCGAGCACTGAGCACCCAGCACCCCGAGCACTGAGCACCCAGCACACCGAGCACTCAGCACCCAGCACCCCGAGCACTGAGCACCCAGCACACCGAGCACTGAGCACCCAGCACCCCGAGCACCGAGCACCATGAGTACTAAGCACCGAGCACCCTGAGCACTGAGCACCCAGCACCCTGAGCACTGAGCACCCAGCACCCTGAGTACTGAGCCCCCAGCACCCCGAGCACTGAGCACCCAGCACCGTGAGTACTGAGCACCCAGCACCCTGAGCACTGAGCACCGAGCACCCTGAGCACTGAGCACCCAGCACCCTGAGGACTGAGTACCCAGCACCCCGAGCACTGAGCACCCAGCACCCTGAACACTGAGCTCCCTGATTACTGAGCACTGAGCACCCTGAGTACTGAGCACCCAGCACCCTGAGTATTGAGCACCCAGCAACCTGAGCACTGAGCACCGAGCACCCTGAGCACAGAGCACCCAGCACCCTGAGCACTGAGCACCCAGCACCCTGAGCACTGAGCACCCTGAGTACTGAGCACAGAGCACCCTGAGTACTGAGCACCCAGCACCCTGAGTATTGAGCACCCAGCAACCTGAGCACTGAGCACCAAGCACCCTGAGCACTGAGCACCAAGCACCCTGAGTACTGAGCACCCTGAGTACTGAGCACACAGCACCGTGAGCACTGAGCACCCAGCACCCCGAGCACTGAGCACCCAGCACCCTGAGCACTGAGCACCCTGAGTACTGAGCACTGAACACCCTGAGTACTGAGCACCCAGCACCCTGAGTACTGAGCACCCAGCACCCTGAGCAATGAGCACCCGGAGTACTGAGCACCCAGCACCCTGAGTACTAAGCACCGAGCACCCTGAGTACTGAGCACCCAGTACCCTGAGCACTGAACACACAGCACCCTGAGTACTGAGCACCCTGAGCATTGAGCACCCAGCACCCTGAGCACTGAGGACCTAGCACCCTGAGTACTGAGCACCCAGCACGCCGAGCACTGAGCACCCAGCACCCCGAGCACTGAGCACCCAGCACACCGAGCACTCAGCACCCAGCACCCCGAGCACTGAGCACCCAGCACACCGATCACTGAGCACCCAGCACCCCGAGCACCGAGCACCATGAGTACTAAGCACCGAGCACCCTGAGCACTGAGCACCCAGCACCCTGAGCACTGAGCACCCAGCACCCTGAGTACTGAGCCCCCAGCACCCCGAGCACTGAGCACCCAGCACCGTGAGTACTGAGCACCCAGCACCCTGAGCACTGAGCACCGAGCACCCTGAGCACTGAGCACCCAGCACCCTGAGGACTGAGTACCCAGCACCCCGAGCACTGAGCACCCAGCACCCTGAACACTGAGCTCCCTGATTACTGAGCACTGAGCACCCTGAGTACTGAGCACCCAGCACCCTGAGTATTGAGCACCCAGCAACCTGAGCACTGAGCCCCCAGCACCCCGAGCACTGAGCACCCAGCACCGTGAGTACTGAGCACCCAGCACCCTGAGCACTGAGCACCGAGCACCCTGAGCACTGAGCACCCAGCACCCTGAGGACTGAGTACCCAGCACCCCGAGCACTGAGCACCCAGCACCCTGAACACTGAGCTCCCTGATTACTGAGCACTGAGCACCCTGAGTACTGAGCACCCAGCACCCTGAGTATTGAGCACCCAGCAACCTGAGCACTGAGCACCGAGCACCCTGAGCACAGAGCACCCAGCACCCTGAGCACTGAGCACCCAGCACCCTGAGCACTGAGCACCCTGAGTACTGAGCACAGAGCACCCTGAGTACTGAGCACCCAGCACCCTGAGTATTGAGCACCCAGCAACCTGAGCACTGAGCACCAAGCACCCTGAGCACTGAGCACCAAGCACCCTGAGTACTGAGCACCCTGAGTACTGAGCACACAGCACCGTGAGCACTGAGCACCCAGCACCCCGAGCACTGAGCACCCAGCACCCTGAGCACTGAGCACCCTGAGTACTGAGCACTGAACACCCTGAGTACTGAGCACCCAGCACCCTGAGTACTGAGCACCCAGCACCCTGAGCAATGAGCACCCGGAGTACTGAGCACCCAGCACCCTGAGTACTAAGCACCGAGCACCCTGAGTACTGAGCACCCAGTACCCTGAGCACTGAACACACAGCACCCTGAGTACTGAGCACCCTGAGCATTGAGCACCCAGCACCCTGAGCACTGAGGACCCAGCACCCTGAGTACTGAGCACCCAGCACCCCGAGCACTGAGCACCCAGCACCCCGAGCACTGAGCACCCAGCACACCGAGCACTCAGCACCCAGCACCCCGAGCACTGAGCACCCAGCACACCGATCACTGAGCACCCAGCACCCCGAGCACCGAGCACCATGAGTACTAAGCACCGAGCACCCTGAGCACTGAGCACCCAGCACCCTGAGCACTGAGCACCCAGCACCCTGAGTACTGAGCCCCCAGCACCCCGAGCACTGAGCACCCAGCACCGTGAGTACTGAGCACCCAGCACCCTGAGCACTGAGCACCGAGCACCCTGAGCACTGAGCACCCAGCACCCTGAGGACTGAGTACCCAGCACCCCGAGCACTGAGCACCCAGCACCCTGAACACTGAGCTCCCTGATTACTGAGCACTGAGCACCCTGAGTACTGAGCACCCAGCACCCTGAGTATTGAGCACCCAGCAACCTGAGCACTGAGCACCGAGCACCCTGAGCACAGAGCACCCAGCACCCTGAGCACTGAGCACCCAGCACCCTGAGCACTGAGCACCCTGAGTACTGAGCACAGAGCACCCTGAGTACTGAGCACCCAGCACCCTGAGTATTGAGCACCCAGCAACCTGAGCACTGAGCACCAAGCACCCTGAGCACTGAGCACCAAGCACCCTGAGTACTGAGCACCCTGAGTACTGAGCACACAGCACCGTGAGCACTGAGCACCCAGCACCCCGAGCACTGAGCACCCAGCACCCTGAGCACTGAGCACCCTGAGTACTGAGCACTGAACACCCTGAGTACTGAGCACCCAGCACCCTGAGTACTGAGCACCCAGCACCCTGAGCAATGAGCACCCGGAGTACTGAGCACCCAGCACCCTGAGTACTAAGCACCGAGCACCCTGAGTACTGAGCACCCAGTACCCTGAGCACTGAACACACAGCACCCTGAGTACTGAGCACCCTGAGCATTGAGCACCCAGCACCCTGAGCACTGAGGACCCAGCACCCTGAGTACTGAGCACCCAGCACCCCGAGCACTGAGCACCCAGCACCCTGAGCACTGAGCACCCAGCACACCGAGCACTCAGCACCCAGCACCCCGAGCACTGAGCACCCAGCACACCGAGCACTGAGCACCCAGCACCCCGAGCACCGAGCACCATGAGTACTAAGCACCGAGCACCCTGAGCACTGAGCACCCAGCACCCTGAGCACTGAGCACCCAGCACCCTGAGTACTGAGCCCCCAGCACCCCGAGCACTGAGCACCCAGCACCGTGAGTACTGAGCACCCAGCACCCTGAGCACTGAGCACCGAGCACCCTGAGCACTGAGCACCCAGCACCCTGAGGACTGAGTACCCAGCACCCCGAGCACTGAGCACCCAGCACCCTGAACACTGAGCTCCCTGATTACTGAGCACTGAGCACCCTGAGCACTGAGCACCGAGCACCCCGAGCACTGAGCACCCAGCACCCTGAGTACTGAGCACCCAGCAAAAAGTGTACTGAGCAGCGAGCACCCTGAGCACTGAGCACCCAGCACCCTGAGTAATGAGCACCCAGCACCCCGAGTACTGAGCACCCAGCACCCCGAGCACTGAGCACCCAGCACCCTGAGTACTGAGCACCCAGCACCCTGAGCACTGAGCACAAAGCACACTGAGTACTGAGCACCCTGAGTACTGAGCATAGAGGACCCTGAGCACTGAGCACCCAGCACCCTGAGCACTGAGCACCCAGCACACCGAGAATGAGCACCCATCACTCTGAGTACTGAGAACCGAGCACCCTGAGTACTGAGCACGCAGCACGCTGAGCACTGAGCACCCAGCACCCCGAGTACTGAGCACCCAGCACCCCGAGCACTGAGCACCCAGCACCACGAGAATGAGCAGCCAGCACCCTGAGTACTGAGCACCCAGCACCCTGAGTACTGAGCACCCTGAGTACTGTGCACCGATCACCCTGAGCACTGAGCACCCAGCACCCTGAGTACTGAGCACCGAGCACCCTGAGCACTGAGCACCCAGCACCCTGAGTACTGAGCACCGAGCACCCCGAGCACTGAGCACCCAGCGCCCCGAGCACTGAGCACCCAGCACCCCGAGCACTGAGCACCCAGCACCCGTAGCACTGAGGACCCAGCACCCCGAGCAATGAGCACCCAGCACCCTGAGTACTGAGCACCCAGCACCCCGAGTACTGAGCACCCAGCAACCTGAGCACCGAGCACCCAGCACCCCGAGCACTGAGCACCCAGCACCCTGAGCACTGAGCACCCAGCACTCTGAGTACTGAGCACTGAGCTCCCCGAGTACTGAGCACCCACCACCCCGAGCACTGAGCACCGAGGACACCGAGCACTGAGCACCCAGCACCCCGAGCACTGAGCACCCAGCACCCTGAGCACTGAGCACCCAGCACCCTGAGCACTGAGCACCCAGCACCCCGAGCACTAAGCACCCAGCAACCCGAGCACTGAGCACCCAGCACCCCGAGCACTGAGCACACAGCACCCTGAGTACTGATCACCCAGCACCCTGAGTACTCAGCACCCAGCACCCTGAGCACTGAGCAACCAGCACCCCAAGCACTGAGAACCCTGAGTACTGAGCACCCAGCACCCTGATTAATGAGCACCCAGCACCCCGAGAACTGAGCACCCAGCACCCTGAGTATTGAGCACCGAGCACCCTGAGTACTGAGCACCCAGCACCCTGAGTACTGAGCACCCAGTGTACTGAGCACAGAGCACCCAGCACCCTGAGTACTGAGCACCCAGCACCCTGAGCACTGAGCACCCAGCACCCTGAGTACTGAGCACCGAGCACCCTGAGTACTGAGCAACCAGCACCCCGAGCACTGAGCACCCAGCACCCCGAGCACTGAGCACCCAGCACCCTGAGCACTGAGCACCCTGAGTACTGAGCACAGAGCACCCTGAGTACTGAGCACCCAGCACCCTGAGTATTGAGCACCCAGCAACCTGAGCACTGAGCACCAAGCACCCTGAGCACTGAGCACCAAGCACCCTGAGTACTGAGCACCCTGAGTACTGAGCACACAGCACCGTGAGCACTGAGCACCCAGCACCCCGAGCACTGAGCACCCAGCACCCTGAGCACTGAGCACCCTGAGTACTGAGCACTGAACACCCTGAGTACTGAGCACCCAGCACCCTGAGTACTGAGCACCCAGCACCCTGAGCAATGAGCACCCGGAGTACTGAGCACCCAGCACCCTGAGTACTAAGCACCGAGCACCCTGAGTACTGAGCACCCAGTACCCTGAGCACTGAACACACAGCACCCTGAGTACTGAGCACCCTGAGCATTGAGCACCCAGCACCCTGAGCACTGAGGACCCAGCACCCTGAGTACTGAGCACCCAGCACCCTGAGCACTGAGCACCCAGCACCCTGAGTACTGAGCACCCAGCACCCTGAGCACTGAGCACTCTGAGTAATGAGCACTGAGCACCCAGCACCCCGAGCACTGAGCACTCAGCACCCTGTGTACTGAGCACTGAGTACCCAGCACCCCGAGCACTGAGCACCCAGCACCCTGAGCACTGAGCACCCTGAGTACTGAGCACCCAGCACCCTGAGCACTGAGCACCCAGCACCCTGAGCACTGAGCACCCAGCACCCAGAGCACTGAGCACCCTGAGTACTGAGCACTGAGCACCCTGATCACTGAGCACCGAGCACCCTGAGTGCTGAGCACTGAGCACCCTGACCACTGAGCACCCAGCACCCTGAGTACTGAGCACCCAGCACCCTGAGCACTGAGGACCGAGCACCCTGAGTACTAAGCACAAAGCACCCTGAGTACTGAGCACCCAGCACCCTGAGCACTGAGCACCCAGCACACTGAGTACTGAGCACTGAGCACCCTGAGTACTGAGCACCGAGCACCCTGAGCACTGAGCACCCAGCACGCTGAGTACTGAGCACTGAGCACCCTGATTAATGAGCACCCGGCACCCCGAGAACTGAGCACCCAGCACCCTGAGTATTGAGCACCGAGCACCCTGAGTACTGAGCACCCAGCACCCTGAGTACTGAGCACCCAGTGTACTGAGCACCGAGCACCCAGCTTCCTGAGTACTGAGCACCCAGCACCCTGAGCACTGAGCACCCAGCACCCTGAGTACTGAGCACCGAGCACCCTGAGTACTGAGCACCCAGCACCCCGAGCACTGAGCACCCAGCACCCCGAGCACTGAGCACCCAGCACACCGAGCACTCAGCACCCAGCACCCCGAGCACTGAGCACCCAGCACACCGAGCACTGAGCACCCAGCACCCCGAGCACCGAGCACCATGAGTACTAAGCACCGAGCACCCTGAGCACTGAGCACCCAGCACCCTGAGTACTGAGCCCCCAGCACCCCGAGCACTGAGCACCCAGCACCGTGAGTACTGAGCACCCAGCACCCTGAGCACTGAGCACCGAGCACCCTGAGCACTGAGCACCCAGCACCCTGAGGACTGAGTACCCAGCACCCCGAGCACTGAGCACCCAGCACCCTGAACACTGAGCTCCCTGATTACTGAGCACTGAGCACCCTGAGTACTGAGCACCCAGCACCCTGAGTATTGAGCACCCAGCAACCTGAGCACTGAGCACCGAGCACCCTGAGCACAGAGCACCCAGCACCCTGAGCACTGAGCACCCAGCACCCTGAGCACTTAGCACCCTGAGGACTGAGCACCCAGCACCCTGAGTACTGAGCACCCAGCACCCTGAGTACTGAGCACCCAGCACCCCGAGCACTGAGCACCCAGCACCCTGAGCACTGAGAACTGAGCACCCAGCACCCCGAGCACTGAGCACCCAGCACCCTGAGCACCCAGCACCCTGAGCACTGAGCACCCTGAGCACTGTGCACCCTCAGCACTGAGCACTGAGCACCCAGCACCCTGAGTACTGAGCACCCAACACTCTGAGCACTGAGCACCCAGCACGCTGAGTACTGAGCACTGAGCACACAGCACCGTGAGTACTGAGCACCCAGCACCCCGAGCACTGAGCACCCAGCGCCCCGAGCACTGAGCACCCAGCACCCTGAGCACTGAGCACTGAGCACACTGAGCACTGAGCACCCAGCACCCCGAGTACTGAGCACTGAGAACCCTGAGTACTGAGCACCCAACACCCAGAGTACTGATCACCCAGCACCCTGAGAACTGAGCACCCAGCACCCTGAGTACTGAGCACCCAGCACCCTGAGTACTGAGCACCCAGCACCCTGAGCACTGAGCACTGAGCACCCAGCACCTTGAGCACTGAGCACTGACCACCCAGCACCCCGAGCACTGAGCACCCAGCACCCCGAGCACTGAGCACCCAGCGCCCTGAACACTGAGCACCCAGCACACTGAGCACTGAGCACTGAGCAACCAGCCCCCTGAGTACTGAGCACCCAGCACCATGAGTACTGAGCACCCAGCACCCTGAGCACTGAGCACCCTGAGGACTGAGCACCCAGCACCCTGAGCACTGAGCACCCAGCACACTGAGTACTGAGCACCGATCACCCTGAGCACTGAGCACCCAGCACCCCGAGCACTGAGCACCCAGCACCCCGAGCACTGAGCACCCAGCACCCCGAGCACTGAGCACCCAGCACCCCGAGCACTGAGCACCCAGCACCCTGAGCACTGAAAACCCAGCACCCTGAGCACTGAGCACCCAGCACCCTGAGTACTGAGTACTCAGCACCCTGAGCACTGAGCACCCAGCACCCTGAGTAATGAGCACCAAGCACCCTGAGCACTGAGCACCCAGCACCCTGAGTACTGAGCTCCCTGAGTACTGAGCACCGATCACCCTGAGCACTGAGCACCCAGCACCCTGAGTACTGAGCACCCAGCACCCTGAGCACTGAGCACCCAGCACCCTGAGCACTGAGCACCCAGCACCCTGAGTACTGAGCACCCAGCACCCTGAGTACTGAGTACCCAGCACCCTGAGCACTGAGGACCCAGCACCCTGAGTACTGAGCACCGAGCACCCTGAGTACTGAGCACCCAGCACCCTGAGTACTGAGCACACAGCACCCTGAGCACTGAGCACCCAGCACCCTGAGTACTGAGCACCCAGCACCCTGAGTACTGAGCACCCAGCACCCAGAGCACTGAGCACCCAGCACCCCGAGCACGGAGCACCCAGGACCCCGAGCACTGAGTACTGAGCACCCAGCACCCTGAGTACTGAGCACCGAGCTAACCGAGCACTGAGCACCCTGAGTACTGAGCACCCAGCACCCCGATCACTGAGCACCCAGCACCCTGAGCACTGAGCACCCAGCACCCTGAGCACTGAGCTGCCAGCACCCTGAGTACTGAGCACCCAGCACGCTGAGTACTGAGCACCCAGCACCCTGAGCACTGAGCACCCAGCACCCTGAGTACTGAGCACTGAGCACCCAGCACCCCGAGCACTGAGCACCCAGCACCCTGTGTACTGAGCACTGAGCACCCTGAGTAGTAAGCACCCAGCACCCTGAGTACTGAGCACCCAGCACCCTGAGCACTGAGCACCGAGCACCCCGAGCACTGAGCACCTAGCACCCTGAGCACTCAGCACCCAGCACCCCGAGCACTGAGCACCCAGCACCCTGAGCACTGAGCACCCAGCACCATGAGCACGGAGATCCCCGAGTACTGAGCACCCAGCACCCTGAGCACTGAGCACCCAGCACCTTGAGTACTGAGCACCGAGCACCTCGAGCACTAAGCACCCAGCACCCTGAGTACTGAGCACCCAGCACCCTGAGCACTGAGCACCCAGAACCCTGAGCACTGAGCACCCAGCACCCTGAGCACGGAGCACCCAGCACCCTGAGTACTGAGCACCCAACACCCAGACTACTGAGCTCCCAGCACCCTGAGCACTGAGCACCCAGCACCCTGAGTACTGAGCACCCAGCACCCTGAGTACTGAACACCCAGCACCCTGAGCACTGAGCACTGAGCACCCTGAGCACTGAGTACTGAGCACTGAGCACCCTGAGCACTGAGCACCCAGCACCCCGAGTACTGAGCACCCAGCACCCCGAGCACTGAGCACCCAGCGCCCCGAGCACTGAGCACTCAGCACCCTGAGCACTGAGCACCCAGCACCCCGAGTACTGAGCACTGAGCACCCTGAGTACTGAGCACCAAGCACCCCGAGTACTGAGCACTGAGCACCCTGAGTACTGAGCACCCAGCACCCTGAGCACTGAGCACCCAGCACCCTGAGTACTGAGCACTGAAAACCCTGAGTACTGAGCACCGAGCACCCTGAGTACTGAGCACCCAGCACCCGGATCACTGAGCACGGAGCACCCCGAGGACTGAGCACCAAGCACCCTGAGCACTGAGCACCCAGCACCTTGAGTACTGAGCACCGAGCACAACGAGCACTGAGCACCCAGCACCCTGAGTACTGAGCACCCAGCACCCTGAGCACTGAGCACCCAGCTCCCTGAGCACTGAGCACGCAGCACCCCAAGCACGGAGCACCCAGCACCCTGAGTACTGAGCACAGAGCACCCTGAGCACTGAGCACCCAGCACCCTGAGTACTGAGCACCCAGCACCCTGAGTACTGAGCAACCAGCACCCTGAGCACTGAGCACTGAGCACCCAGCACCCTGACCACTGAGCACTGAGCACCCAGCACCACAGCCCTGAGCACCCAGCACCCCGAGCACTGAGCACCCTGCACCCTGAGCACTGAGCACCCAGCACACTGAGTACAGAGCAACCAGCAACCTGAGTACTGAGCACCCAGCACCCTGAGTACTGAGCACTCAGCACCCTGAGTACTGAGCACCGAGCACAATGAGCAATGAGCACCCAGCACCCTGAGCACTGAGCACCCGGAGGACTGAGCACCCAGCACCCTGAGCACTGAGCACCCAGCACCCTGAGTACTGAGCACCCAGCACCCCGAGCACTGAGCACCCAGCACCCTGAGTACTGAGCACCCAGCACCCCGAGTACTGAGCACCCAGCACCCTGAGTACTGAGCACCCAGCACCCCGAGCACTGAGCACACAGCACCCTGAGTACTGAGCACCCTGAGTACTGAGAACTGAGCACAGATCATCCTGAGTACTGAGCACCCTGAGGACTGAGCACCCAGCACCCAGAGCAATGAGAACCCAGCACCCTGAGTACTGAGCACTGATCACCCTGAGCACTGAGCACCCAGCACCCCGAGCACTGAACACCCAGCACCCCGAGCACTGAGCACCCAGCACCCTGAGCACTGAGCACCGAGCACCCTGAGTACTGAACACCCAGCACCCTGAGCACTCAGCACTGAGCACCCAGCACCCTGAGCACTGAGCACTGAGCACCCAGCACACCGAGCACTGAGCACCCAGCACCCTGAGCACCCAGCACCCTGAGCACTGAGCACCCTGAGCACTGAGCACCCTGAGCACTGAGCACTGAGCACCCAGCACCCTGAGTACTGAGCACCCAACACTCTGAGCACTGAGCACCCAGCACGCTGAGTACTGAGCACTGAGCACACAGCACCCTGAGTACTGAGCACCCAGCACCCCGAGCACTGAGCACCCAGCGCCCCGAGCACTGAGCACCCAGCACCCCGAGCACTGAGCACTGAGCACACTGAGCACTGAGCACCCAGCACACCGAGTACTGAGCACTGAGCACCCTGAGTACTGAGCACCCAGCACCCCGAGTACTGAGCACTGAGCACCCTGAGTACTGAGCACCCAGCACCCTGAGCACTGAGAACCCTGAGTACTGAGCACCGAGCACCCTGAGTACTGAGCACCCAGCCCCCTGAGCACTGAGCACGGAGCACCCCGAGGACTGAGCACCCCGCACCCTGAGCACTGAGCACCCAGCACCTTGAGTACTGAGCACCGAGCACCCCGAGCACTGAGCACCCAGCACCCTGAGTACTGAGCACCCAACACCCAGAGTACTGAGCACCCAGCACCCTGATCACTGAGCACCCAGCACCCTGAGTACTGAGCACCCAGCACCCTGAGTACTGAGCACCCAGCACCCTGAGTACTGAGCACCCAGCACCCTGAGCACTGAGCACTGACCACCCAGCACCCCGAGCACTGAGCACCCAGCACCCCGAGCACTGAGCACCTAGCGCCCTGAGCACTGAGCACCCGGCACCCTGAGCACTGAGCACCCAGCCCCCTGAGTACTGAGCACCCAGCACCATGAGTACTGAGCACCCAGCACCCTGAGTACTGAGCACCGAGCACCCCGAGCACTGAGCACCCAGCACCCTGAGCACTGAGCACCCTGAGGACTGAGCACCCAGCACCCTGAGCACCGAGCACCCCGAGCACTGAGCACCCAGCACCCTGAGCACTGAGCACCCTGAGCACTGAGCACCCAGCACCCCGAGCACTGAGCACCCAGCACCCTGAGTACTGAGCACCCAGCACCCTGAGCACTGAGCACCCAGCACCCTGAGTACTGAGCACCCTGAGTACTGAGCACCGATCACCCTGAGCACTGAGCACCCAGCACCCTGAGTACTGAGCACCCAGCACCCTGAGCACTGAGCACCCAGCACCCTGAGTACTGAGCACCCAGAACCCTGAGTACTGAGTACAAAGCACCCTGAGCACTGAGCACCCAGCACCCTGAGTACTGAGCACCGAGCACACTAAGTACTGAGCACCAAGCATCCTGAGTACTGAGCACCCAGCACCCTGAGCACTGAGCACCCAGCACCCTGAGTACTGAGCACCCAGCACCCTGAGTACTGAGCACCCAGCACCCTGAGTACTGAGCACCCAGCACCCTGAGTACTGAGCACCCAGCACCCCGAGCACTGAGCACCCAGCACCCTGAGTACTGAGCACCCAGCACCCTGAGCACTGAGCACCCAGCACCCTGAGTACTGAGCACCCTGAGTACTGAGCACCGATCACCCTGAGCACTGAGCACCCAGCACCCTGAGTACTGAGCACCCAGCACCCTGAGCACTGAGCACCCAGCACCCTGAGTACTGAGCACCCAGAACCCTGAGTACTGAGTACAAAGCACCCTGAGCACTGAGCACCCAGCACCCTGAGTACTGAGCACCGAGCACACTAAGTACTGAGCACCAAGCATCCTGAGTACTGAGCACCCAGCACCCTGAGCACTGAGCACCCAGCACCCTGAGTACTGAGCACCCAGCACCCTGAGTACTGAGCACCCAGCACCCAGAGTACTGAGCACCCAGCACCCTGAGTACTGAGCACCCAGCACCCTGAGGACTGAGCACCGAGCACCCCAAGCACTGAGCAACCAGCACCCTGAGTACTGAGCACTGATCACCCTGAGTACTGAGCACCGAACACCCTGAGTACTGAGCACACAGCACCCTGAGGACTGAGCACCCAGCACCCTGAACAATGAGCACCCAGCACCCTGAGTACTGTGCCCCCAGCACCCTGAGTACTGAGCACCCAGCACCCTGAGCACTGAGCACCCAGCACCCCGAGCACTGAGCACCCAGCACCCTGAGCACTGAGCACCCAGCACCCCGAGCACTGAGCACCCAGCACCCTGAGCACTGAGCACCCAGCACCCTGAGCACTGAGCACCCAGCACCCTGAGTACTGAGTACTCAGCACCCTGAGCACTGAGCACCCAGCACCCTGAGTACTGATCACCGAGCACCCCGAGCACTGAGCACCCAGCACCCTGAGTACTGAGCACCCAGCACCCTGAGTACTGAGCACCCAGCACCCTGAGTACTGAGCACCCAGCACCCTGAGCACTGAGCACAAAGCACGCTGAGTACTGAGCACTGAGCACCCTTAGTACTGAGCACCGAGGACCCTGAGCACTGAGCACCCAGCACGCTGAGTACTGAGCACTGAGCACAATGAGTACTGAGCACCTAGCACCCTGAGTACTGAGCACCCAGCACACTGAGCACTGAGCAGCCAGCACCCTCAGCACTGAGCACCCAGCACCCCGAGCACTGAGCACCCAGCACCCTGAGCACTGAGCACCCAGCACCCCGAGTACTGAGCACCCAGCACCCCGAGTACTGAGCACCGAGCACCCCGAGCACTGAGCACCCAGCACCCTGAGTACTGAGCACCCAGTACCCTGAGTACTGAGCACCCCGAGTACTGAGCACCCAGCACCCCGAGCACTGAGCACCCAGCACCCTGAGAACTGAGAACCGAGCACCCTGAGTACTGAGCACCCAGCACCCTGAGTACTGAGCCCCCAGCACCCTGAGTACTGAGCACCCAGCACCCCGAGCACTGAGCACCCAGCACCCCGAGAATGAGCACCCAGCACCCTGAGTACTGAGCACCCAGCACCCCGAGCACGGAGCACCCAGGACCCCGAGCACTGAGTACTGAACACCCAGCACCCGGTGTACTGAGCACCGAGCTCCCCGAGCACTGAGCACCCAGCACCCTGAGCACTGAGCACCCAGCACCCTGAGCACTGAGCACCCAGCACCCTGAGTACTGAGCACCCAGCACGCTGAGTACTGAGCACTCAGCACCCTGAGAACTGAGCACCCAGCACCCTGAGTACTGAGCACTGAGCACCCAGCACCCCGAGCACTGAGCACCCAGCACCCTGTGTACTGAGCACTGAGAACCCTGATTACTAAGCACCTAGCACCCTGAGTACTGAGCACCCAGGACCCTGAGCACTGAGCACCGAGCACCCCGAGCACTGAGCACCCAGCACCCTGAGCACTCAGCACCCATCACCCCGATCACTGAGCACCCAGCACCCTGAGCACTGAGCACCCAGCACCCTGAGCACTGAGCACCCAGCACCCAGAGCACTGAGCACCCAGCACCCTGAGCGCTGAGCACCCAGCACCCTGAGTACTGAGCACCCAGCACCCTGAGTACTGAGCACCCTGAGTACTGAGCACCGATCACCCTGAGCACTGAGCACCCAGCACACTGAGTACTGAGCACCCAGCACCCTGAGCACTGAGCACCCAGCACCCTGAGCATTGAGCACCCAGCACCCTGAGTACTGAGCACCCAGAACCCTGAGTACTGAGTACAAAGCACCCTGAGCACTGAGCACCCAGCACCCTGAGTACTGAGCACGGAGCACCCTGAGTACTGAGCACCCAGCACCCTGAGTACTGAGCACCCAGCACCCTGAGCACTGAGCACCCAGCACCCTGAGTACTGAGCACCCAGCACACTGAGTACTGAGCACTGATCACCCTGAGCTCTGAGCACCCAGCACCCCGAGCACTGAGCACCCAGCACCCTGAGTACTGAGCACCTAGCACCCTGAGCACTGAGCACCGAGCACCCTGAGTACTGAACACCCAGCAACCTGAGCACTGAGCACTGAGCACCGAGCACCCTGAGCACTGATCACTGAGCACCCAGCACCCCGAGCACTGAGCACCCAGCACCCTGAGCACCCAGCACCCAGAGCACTGAGCACCCTGAGCACTGAGCACCCTGAGCACTGAGCACTGAGCACCCAGCACCCTGAGTACTGAGCACCCAACACTCTGAGCACTGAGCACCCAGCACGCTGAGTACTGAGCACTGAGCACACAGCACCCTGAGCACTGAGCACCCAGCACCCTGAGCACTGAGCACTGAGCACCCAGCATCCCGAGCACTGAGCACCAGGCACCCTGAGCACCCAGCACCCTGAGCACTGAGCACCCTGAGTACTGAGCACCCAGCACCCTGAGCACTGAGCACACAGCACCCTGAGTACTGAGCACCCTGAGTACTGAGCACCGATCACCCTGAGCACTGAGCACCCAGCACCCTGAGTACTGAGCTCACAGCACCCTGAGCACTGAGCACCCAGCACCCTGAGCACTGAACACCCAGCACCCTGAGTACTGAGCACCCAGCACCCTGAGTACTGATCACCGAGCTCCCCGAGCACTGAGCACCCAGCACCCTGAGCACTGAGCACCCAGCACCCTGAGCACTGAACACCCAGCACCTTGAGTACTGAGCACCCAGCACCCTGAGTACTGATCACCGAGCACCCCGAGCACTGAGCACCCAGCACCCTGAGTACTGAGCACCCAGCACCCTGAATACTGAGCACCCAGCACCCTGAGTACTGAGCACTCAGCACCCTGAGCACTGAGCACCCAGCACCCTGAGTACTGAGCACTGAGCACCCAGCACCCCGAGCACTGAGCACCCAGCACCCTGTGTACTGAGCACTGAGCACCCTGATTACTAAGCACCCCGCACCCTGAGTACTGAGCACCCAGGACCCTAAGCACTGAGCACCGAGCACCCCGAGCACTGAGCACTCAGCACCCTGAGCGCTCAGCACCCATCACCCCGATCACTGAGCACCCAGCACCCTGAGCACTGAGCACCCAGCACTCTGAGCACTGAGCACCCAGCACCCAGAGCACTGAGCACCCAGCACCCTGAGCACTGAGCACCCAGCACCCTGAGTACTGAGCACCCAGCAACCTG
This sequence comes from Microtus oregoni, assembly GCF_018167655.1. Lineage (NCBI taxonomy): Eukaryota > Metazoa > Chordata > Mammalia > Rodentia > Cricetidae > Microtus > Microtus oregoni. Next base: position 1,180,963 of record NW_024543273.1, on the reverse strand, counting down.
AGTACTGAGCACCCAGCACCCTGAGTACTGAGCACCGAGCACCCTGAGTACTGAGCACCGAGCACCCTGAGTACTGAGCACCCAGCACCCTGAGCACTGAGCACCCAGCACCCTGAGTACTGAGCACCCAGCACCCTGAGTACTGAGCACCCAGCACCCCGAGCACTGAGCACCCAGAACCCTGAGTACTGAGCACCTAGCACCCTGAGCACTGAGCACCGAGCACCCTGAGTACTGAACACCCAGCACCCTGAGCACTGAGCACTGAGCACACAGCACCCTGAGCACTGAGAACTGAGCACCCAGCACCCCGAGCACTGAGCACCCAGCACCCTGAGCACCCAGGACCCTGAGCACTGAGCACCCTGAGCACTGAGCACCCTCAGCACTGAGCACTGAGCACCCAGCACCCTGAGTACTGAGCACCCAACACTCTGAGCACTGAGCACCCAGCACGCTGAGTACTGAGCACTGAGCACACAGCACCCTGAGTACAGAGCACCCAGCACCCCGAGCACTGAGCACCCAGCGCCCCGAGCGTTGAGAACCCAGCACCCTGAGCACTGAGCACTGAGCACACTGAGCACTGAGCACCCAGCACCCCGAGTACTGAGCACTGAGCACCCTGAGTACTGAGCACCCAACACCCCGAGTACTGATCACCCAGCACCCTGAGAACTGAGCACCCAGCACCCTGAGTACTGAGCACCCAGCACCCTGAGTACTGAGCACCCAGCACCCTGAGCACTGAGCACTGAGGACCCAGCACCTTGAGCACTGAGCACTGACCACCCAGCACCCCGAGCACTGAGCACCCAGCACCCCGAGCACTGAGCACCCAGCGCCCTGAGCACTGAGCACCCAGCACACTGAGCACTGAGCACCCAGCCCCCTGAGTACTGAGCACCCAGCACCATGAGTACTGAGCACCCAGCACCCTGAGCACTGAGCACCCTTAGGACTGAGCACCCAGCACCCTGAGCACTGAGCACCCAGCACCCTGAGTACTGAGCACCGATCACCCTGAGCACTGAGCACCCAGCACCCCGAGCACTGAGCACCCAGCACCCTGAGTACTGAGCACCCAGCACCCTGAGCACTGAGCACCCAGCACCCTGAGCACCCAGCACCCTGAGTACTGAGCACCCAGCACCCTGAGCACTGAGCACCCAGCACCCTGAGCACTGAGCACCCAGCTCCCTGAGTACTGAGCACCCAGCACCCTGAGTACTGAGTACCCAGCACCCTGAGCACTGAGGACCCAGCACCCTGAGTACTGAGCACCGAGCACCCTGAGTACTGAGCACCCAGCACCCTGAGTACTGAGCACACAGCACCCTGAGCACTGAGCACCCAGCACCATGAGTACTGAGCACCCAGCACCCTGAGTACTGAGCACCCAGCACCCAGAGCACTGAGCACCCAGCACCCCGAGCATGGAGCACCCAGGACCCCGAGCACTGAGTACTGAGCACCCAGCACCCTGAGTACTGAGCACCGAGCTAACCGAGCACTGAGCACCCTGAGTACTGAGCACCCAGCACCCCGATCACTGAGCACCCAGCACCCTGAGCACTGAGCACCCAGCACCCTGAGCACTGAGCACCCAACACCCTGAGTACTGAGCACCCAGCACGCTGAGTACTGAGCACCCAGCACCCTGAGCACTGAGCACCCAGCACCCTGAGTACTGAGCACCCAGCACCCTGAGCACTCAGCACCCAGCACCCCGAGCACTGAGCACCAAGCACCATGAGCACGGAGAACCCCTAGTACTGAGCACCCAGCACCCTGAGCACTGAGCACCCAGCACCTTGAGTAGTGAGCACCGAGCACCTCGAGCACTAAGCACCCAGCACCCTGAGTACTGAACACCCAGCAACCTGAGCACTGAGCACTGAGCACCCAGCACCCTGAGCACTGAGCACTGAGCACCCAGCACCCCGAGCACTGAGCACCCAGCACCCTGAGCACCCAGCACCCAGAGCACTGAGCACCCTGAGCACTGAGCACCCTGAGCACTGAGCACTGAGCACCCAGCACCCTGAGTACTGAGCACCCAACACTCTGAGCACTGAGCACCCAGCACGCTGAGTACTGAGCACTGAGCACACAGCACCCAGAGCACTGAGCACCCAGCACCCTGAGCACTGAGCACTGAGCACCCAGCATCCCGAGCACTGAGCACCAGGCACCCTGAGCACCCAGCACCCTGAGCACTGAGCACCCTGAGTACTGAGCACCCAGCACCCTGAGCACTGAGCACACAGCACCCTGAGTACTGAGCACCCTGAGTACTGAGCACCGATCACCCTGAGCACTGAGCACCCAGCACCATGAGCACGGAGAACCCCTAGTACTGAGCACCCAGCACCCTGAGCACTGAGCACCCAGCACCTTGAGTACTGAGCACCGAGCACCTCGAGCACTAAGCACCCAGCACCCTGAGTACTGAACACCCAGCAACCTGAGCACTGAGCACTGAGCACCCAGCACCCTGAGCACTGAGCACTGAGCACCCAGCACCCCGAGCACTGAGCACCCAGCACCCTGAGCACCCAGCACCCAGAGCACTGAGCACCCTGAGCACTGAGCACCCTGAGCACTGAGCACTGAGCACCCAGCACCCTGAGTACTGAGCACCCAACACTCTGAGCACTGAGCACCCAGCACGCTGAGTACTGAGCACTGAGCACACAGCACCCTGAGCACTGAGCACCCAGCACCCTGAGCACTGAGCACTGAGCACCCAGCATCCCGAGCACTGAGCACCACGCACCCTGAGCACCCAGCACCCTGAGCACTGAGCACCCTGAGTACTGAGCACCCAGCACCCTGAGCACTGAGCACACAGCACCCTGAGTACTGAGCACCCTGAGTACTGAGCACCGATCACCCTGAGCACTGAGCACCCAGCACCCTGAGTACTGAGCACACAGCACCCTGAGCACTGAGCACCCAGCACCCTGAGCACTGAGCACCCAGCACCCTGAGTACTGAGCACCCAGAACCCTGAGTACTGAGTACAAAGCACCCTGAGCACTGAGCACCCAGCACCCTGAGTACTGAGCACCGAACACCCTGTGTACTGAGCACCCAGCACCCTGAGTACTGAGCACCCAGCACCCTGAGCACTGAGCACCCAGCACCCTGAGTACTGAGCACCCAGCACCCTGAGTACTGAGCACCCAGCACCCTGAGTAAGGAGCACCCAGCACCCTGAGTACTGAGCACCCAGCACCGTGAGTACTGAGCACCGAGCACCCCGAGCACTGAGCAACCAGCACCCTGAGTACTGAGCACGGAGCACCCTGAGTACTAAGCACCGAACACCCTGAGTACTGAGCACCCAGCACCCTGAGGACTGAGCACCCAGCACCCTGAGCACTGAGCACCCAGCACCCTGAGTAATGAGCACCCAGCACCCTGAGTACTGAGCACCCAGCACCCTGAGCACTGAGCACCCAGCACCCCGAGCACTGAGCACCCAGCACCCTGAGTACTGAGTACTCAGCACCCTGAGCACAGAGCACCCAGCACCCTGAGTACTGATCACCGAGCACCCCGAGCACTGAGCACCCAGCACCCTGAGCACAGAGCACCCAGCACCCTGAGTAATGAGCACCCAGCACCCTGAGTACTGATCACCGAGCACCCCGAGCACTGAGCACCCAGCACCCTGAGTACTGAGCACCCAGCACCCTGAATACTGAGCACCCAGCACCCTGAGTACTGAGCACCCAGCACCCTGAGCACTGAGCACAAAGCACGCTGAGTACTGAGCACTGAACACCGTGAGTACTGAGCACCGAGGACCCTGAGCACTGAGCACCCAGCACGCTGAGTACTGAGCACTGAGCACCCTGAGTACTGAGCACCTAGCACCCTGAGTACTGAGCACCCAGCACCCTGAGCACTGAGCAGCCAGCACCCTCAGCACTGAGCACCCAGCACTCCGAGCACTGAGCACCCAGCACCCTGAGCACTGAGCACCCAGCACCCCGAGTACTGAGCACCGAGCACCCCGAGCTCTGAGCACCCAGCACACTGAGTACTGAGCACCCAGTACCCTGAGTACTGAGCACCCCGAGTACTGAGCACCCAGCACCCCGAGCACTGAGCACCCAGCACCCTGAGTACTGAGAACAGATCACCCCGAGCTCGGAGCACCCAGGACCCCGAGCACTGAGTACTGAGCAGCCAGCACCCTGAGCACTGAGCACCCAGCACCCTGAGCACTGAACACCCAGCACCCTGAGTACTGAGCACCCAGCATCCTGAGTACTGATCACCGAGCACCCCGAGCACTGAGCACCCAGCACCCTGAGTACTGAGCACCAAGCACCCTGAATACTGAGCACCCAGCACCCTGAGTACTGAGCACTCAGCACCCTGAGCACTGAGCACCCAGCACCCTGAGTACTGAGCACTGAGCACCCAGCACCCCGAGCACTGAGCACCCAGCACCCTGTGTACTGAGCACTGAGCACCCTGATTACTAAGCACCCAGCACCCTGAGTACTGAGCACCCAGGACCCTAAGCACTGAGCACCGAGCACCCCGAGCACTGAGCACTCAGCACCCTGAGCACTCAGCACCCATCACCCCGATCACTGAGCACCCCGCACCCTGAGCACTGAGCACCCAGCACTCTGAGCACTGAGCACCCAGCACCCAGAGCACTGAGCACCCAGCACCCTGAGCACTGAGCACCCAGCACCCTGAGTACTGAGCACCCAGCACCCTGAGTACTGAGCACCCAGCACCCTGAGTACTGAGCACCGAGCACCCTGAGTACTGAGCACCGAGCACCCTGAGTACTGAGCACCCAGCACCCTGAGCACTGAGCACCCAGCACCCTGAGTACTGAGCACCCAGCACCCTGAGTACTGAGCACCCAGCACCCCGAGCACTGAGCACCCAGAACCCTGAGTACTGAGCACCTAGCACCCTGAGCACTGAGCACTGAGCACCCTGAGTACTGAACACCCAGCACCCTGAGCACTGAGCACTGAGCACACAGCACCCTGAGCACTGAGAACTGAGCACCCAGCACCCCGAGCACTGAGCACCCAGCACCCTGAGCACCCAGCACCCTGAGCACTGAGCACCCTGAGCACTGAGCACCCTCAGCACTGAGCACTGAGCACCCAGCACCCTGAGTACTGAGCACCTAACACTCTGAGCACTGAGCACCCAGCACGCTGAGTACTGAGCACTGAGCACACAGCACCCTGAGTACAGAGCACCCAGCACCCCGAGCACTGAGCACCCAGCGCCCCGAGCGTTGAGAACCCAGCACCCTGAGCACTGAGCACTGAGCACACTGAGCACTGAGCACCCAGCACCCCGAGTACTGAGCACTGAGCACCCTGAGTACTGAGCACCCTACACCCCGAGTACTGATCACCCAGCACCCTGAGAACTGAGCACCCAGCACCCTGAGTACTGAGCACCCAGCACCCTGAGTACTGAGCACCCAGCACCCTGAGCACTGAGCACTGAGCACCCAGCACCTTGAGCACTGAGCACTGACCACCCAGCACCCCGAGCACTGAGCACCCAGCACCCCGAGCACTGAGCACCCAGCGCCCTGAGCACTGAGCACCCAGCACACTGAGCACTGAGCACCCAGCCCCCTGAGTACTGAGCACCCAGCACCATGAGTACTGAGCACCCAGCACCCTGAGCACTGAGCACCCTGAGGACTGAGCACCCAGCACCCGGGCACTGAGCAACCAGCACCCTGAGTACTGAGCACCGATCACCCTGAGCACTGAGCACCCAGCACCCCGAGCACTGAGCACCCAGCACCCTGAGTACTGAGCACCCAGCACCCTGAGCACTGAGCACCCAGCACCCTGAGTACTGAGCACCCTGAGTACTGAGCACCGATCACCCTGAGCACTGAGCACCCAGCACCCTGAGTACTGAGCACCCAGCACCCTGAGCACTGAGGACCCAGCACCCTGAGTACTGAGCACCCAGCACCCTGAGTACTGAGCACCCAGCACCCTGAGTACTGAGCACACAGCACCCTGAGCACTGAGCACCCAGCACCCTGAGTACTGAGCACCCAGCACCCTGAGTACTGAGCACCCAGCACCCAGAGCACTGAGCACCCAGCACCCCGAGCATGGAGCACCCAGGACCCCGAGCACTGAGTACTGAGCACCCAGCACCCTGAGTACTGAGCACCGAGCTAACCGAGCACTGAGCACCCTGAGTACTGAGCACCCAGCACCCCGATCACTGAGCACCCAGCACCCTGAGCACTGAGCACCCAGCACCCTGAGCACTGAGCACCCAGCACCCTGAGTACTGAGCACCCAGCACGCTGAGTACTGAGCACCCAGCACCCTGAGCACTGAGCACCCAGCACCCTGAGTACTGAGCACTGAGCACCCAGCACCCCGAGCACTGAGCACCCAGCACCCTGTGTACTGAGCACTGAGCACCCTGAGTACTAAGCACCCAGCACCCTGAGTACTGAGCACCCAGCACCCTGAGCACTGAGCACCGAGCACCCCGAGCACTGAGCACCCAGCACCCTGAGCACTCAGCACCCAGCACCCCGAGCACTGAGCACCAAGCACCCTGAGCACTGAGCACCCAGCACCATGAGCACGGAGAACCCCGAGTACTGAGCACCCAGCACCCTGAGCACTGAGCACCCAGCACCTTGAGTACTGAGCACCGAGCACCTCGAGCACTAAGCACCCAGCACCCTGAGTACTGAGCACCCAGCACCCTGAGCACTGAGCACCCAGAACCCTGAGCACTGAGCACAGAACACCCTGAGCACGGAGCACCCAGCACCCTGAGTACTGAGCACCCAACACCCAGACTACTGAGCTCCCAGCACACTGAGCACTGAGCAGCCAGCACCCTGAGTACTGAGCACCCAGCACCCTGAGTACTGAACACCCAGCACCCTGAGCACTGAGCACTGAGCACCCTGAGCACTGAGTACTGAGCACTGAGCACCATGAGCACTGAGCACCCAGCACCCCGAGTACTGAGCACCCAGCACCCCGAGCACTGAGCACCCAGCACCCTGAGTACAGAGCACCCTGATTACTGAGCACTGAGCACCGAGCATCCTGAGTACTGAGCACCCAGCACCCCGAGCACTGAGCACTGAGCAACCTGAGCACTGAGCACCCAGCACCCGGAGTACTGAGCACTGAGCACCCTGAGTACTGAGCACCAAGCACCCCGAGTACTGAGCACTGAGCACCCTGAGTACTGAGCACCCAGCACCCTGAGCACTGAGCACCCAGCACCCTGAGTACTGAGCACTGAAAACCCTGAGTACTGAGCACCGAGCACCCTGAGTACTGAGCACCCAGCACCCTGATCACTGAGCACGGAGCACCCCGAGGACTGAGCACCCAGCACCCTGAGCACTGAGCACCCAGCACCTTGAGTACTGAGCACCGAGCACAACGAGCACTGAGCACCCAGCACCCTGAGTACTGAGCACCCAGCACCCTGAGCACTGAGCACCCAGCTCCCTGAGCACTGAGCACTCAGCACCCCAAGCACTGAGCACCCAGCACCCTGAGTACTGAGCACAGAGCACCCTGAGCACTGAGCACCCAGCACCCTGAGCACTGAGCACCCAGCTCCCTGAGCACTGAGCACTGAGCACCCAGCACCCTGAGCACTGAGCACCCAGCACCACAGCCCTGAGCACCCAGCACCCCGAGCACTGAGCACCCAGCACCCTGAGCACTGAGCACCCAGCACCCTGAGTACTGAGCAACCAGCAACCTGAGTACTGAGCACCCAGCACCCTGAGTACTGAGCAGTCAGCACCCTGAGTACTGAGCACCGAGCACACCGAGCAATGAGCACCCAGCACCCTGAGCACTGAGCACCCGGAGGACTGAGCACCCAGCACCCTGAGCACTGAGCACCGATCACTCTGACCAGTGAGCACCCAGCACCCCGAGCACTGAGCACCCAGCACCCTGAGTACTGAGCACCCAGCACCCCGAGTACTGAGCACCCAGCACCCTGAGTACTGAGCACCCAGCACCCCGAGCACTGAGCACCCAGCACCCTGAGTACTGAGCACCCTGAGTACTGAGCACTGAGCACAGAGCATCCTGAGTACTGAGCACCCTGAGGACTGAGCACCCAGCACCCAGAGCACTGAGAACCCAGCACCCTGAGTACTGAGCACTGATCACCCTGAGCACTGAGCACCCAGCACCCCGAGCACTGAGCACCCAGCACCCTGAGTACTGAGCACCCAGCACCCTGAGCACTGAGCACCGAGCACCCTGAGTACTGAACACCCAGCACCCTGAGCACTCAGCACTGAGCACCCAGCACACTGAGCACTGAGCACTGAGCACCCAGCACCCCGAGCACTGAGCACCCAGCACCCTGAGCACCCAGCACCCTGAGCACTGAGCACCCTGAGCACTGAGCACCCTGAGCACTGAGCACTGAGCACCCAGGACCCTGAGTACTGAGCACCCAACACTCTGAGCACTGAGCACCCAGCACGCTGAGTACTGAGCACTGAGCACACAGCACCCTGAGTACTGAGCACCCAGCACCCCGAGCACTGAGCACCCAGCGCCCCGAGCACTGAGCACCCAGCACCCCGAGCACTGAGCACTGAGCACACTGAGCACTGAGAACACTGAGTACTGAGCACCCAGCACCCTGAGCACTGAGAACCCTGAATACTGAGCACCGAGCACCCTGAGTACTGAGTACCCAGCCCCCTGAGCACTGAGCATGGAGCACCCCGAGGACTGAGCACCCCGCACCCTGAGCACTGAGCACCCAGCACCTTGAGTACTGAGCACCGAGCACCCCGAGCACTGAGCACCCAGCACCCTGAGTACTGAGCACCCAACACCCAGAGTACTGAGCACCCAGCACCCTGATCACTGAGCACCCAGCACCCTGAGTACTGAGCACCCAGCACCCTGAGTACTGAGCACCCAGCACCCTGAGCACTGAGCACTGAGCACCCAGCACCCTGAGCACTGAGCACTGACCACCCAGCACCCCGAGCACTGAGCACCCAGCACCCCGAGCACTGAGCACAAAGCGCCCTGAGCACTGAGCACCCAGCACCCTGAGCACTGAGCACCCAGCCCCCTGAGTACTGAGCACCCAGCACCATGAGTACTGAGCACCCAGCACCCTGATTACTGAGCACCGAGCACCCCGAGCACTGAGCACCCAGCACCCTGAGCACTGAGCACCCTGAGGACTGAGCACCCAGCACCCTGAGCACCGAGCATACCGAGCACTGAGCACCCAGCACCCTGAGCACTGAGCACCCTGAGCACTGAGCACCCAGCACACCGAGCACTGAGCACCCAGCACCCTGAGTACTGAGCACCCAGCACCCTGAGCACTGAGCACCCAGCACCCTGAGTACTGAGCACCCTGAGTACTGAGCACCGATCACCCTGAGCACTGAGCACCCAGCACCCTGAGTACTGAGCACCCAGCACCCTGAGCACTGAGCACCCAGCACCCTGAGCACTGAGCACCCAGCACCCTGAGTACTGAGCACCCAGAACCCTGAGTACTGAGTACAAAGCACCCTGAGCACTGAGCACCCAGCACCCTGAGTACTGAGCACCGAGCACACTAAGTACTGAGCACCAAGCACCCTGAGTACTGAGCACACAGCACCCTGAGCACTGAGCACACAGCACCCTGAGTACTGAGCACCCAGCACCCTGAGTACTGAGCACACAGCACCCTGAGTACTGAGCACCCAGCACCCTGAGTACTGAGCACCCAGCACCCTGAGTACTGAGCACCGAGCACCCCGAGCACTGAGCAACCAGCACCCTGAGTACTGAGCACTGAGCACCCTGAGTACTGAGCACCGAACACCCTGAGTACTGAGCACCCAGCACCCTGAGGACTGAGCACCCAGCACCCTGAACACTGAGCACCCAGCACCCTGAGTACTGAGCCCCCAGCACCCTGAGTACTGAGCACCCAGCACCCTGAGCACTGAGCACCCAGCACCCCGAGCACTGAGCACCCAGCACCCCGAGCACTGAGCACCCAGCACCAGGAGCACTGAGCACCCAGCACCCTGAGTACTGAGCACAGAGCACCCTGAGCACTGAGCACCCAGCACCCTGAGTACTGAGCACCCAGCACCCTGAGTACTGAGCAACCAGCACCCTGAGCACTGAGCACTGAGCACCCAGCACCCTGAGCACTGAGCACTGAGCACCCAGCACCACAGCCCTGAGCACCCAGCACTCCGAGCACTGAGCACCCAGCACCCTGAGCACTGAGCACCCAGCACCCTGAGTACTGAGCAACCAGCAACCTGAGTACTGAGCACCCAGCACCCTGAGTACTGAGCACTCAGCACCCTGAGTACTGAGCACCGAGCACACCGAGCAATGAGCACCCAGCACCCTGAGCACTGAGCACCCGGCGGACTGAGCAGCCAGCACCCTGAGCACTGAGCACCGATCACTCTTAGCAGTGAGCACCCAGCACCCCGAGCACTGAGCACCCAGCACCCTGAGTACTGAGCACCCAGCACCCCGAGTACTGAGCACCCAGCACCCTGAGTACTGAGCACCCAGCACCCCGAGCACTGAGCACCCAGCACCCTGAGTACTGAGCACCCTGAGTACTGAGCACTGAGCACAGAGCATCCTGAGTACTGAGCACCCTGAGGACTGAGCACCCAGCACCCAGAGAACTGAGAACCCAGCACCCTGAGTACTGAGCACTGATCACCCTGAGCACTGAGCACCCAGCACCCCGAGCACTGAGCACCCAGCACCCTGAGTACTGATCACCCAGCACCCTGAGCACTGAGCACCGAGCACCCTGAGTACTGAACACACAGCACCCTGAGCACTCAGCACTGAGCACCCAGCACCCTGTGCACTGAGCACTGAGCACCCAGCACCCCGAGCACTGAGCACCCAGCACCCTGAGCACCCAGCACCCTGAGCACTGAGCACCCTGAGCACTGAGCACTGAGCACCCAGCACCCTGAGTACTGAGCACCCAACACTCTGAGCACTGAGCACCCAGCACGCTGAGTACTGAGCACTGAGCACACAGCACCCTGAGTACTGAGCACCCAGTACCCCGAGCACTGAGCACCCAGCGCCCCGAGCACTGAGCACCCAGCACCCCGAGCACTGAGCACTGAGCACACTGAGCACTGAGCACCCAGCACCCCGAGTACTGAGCACTGAGCGCCCTGAGTACTGAGCACCCAGCACCCCGAGTACTGAGCACTGAGCACCCTGAGTACTGAGCACCCAGCACCCTGAGCACTGAGAACCCTGAGTACTGAGCACCGAGCACCCTGAGTACTGAGCACCCAGCCCCCTGAGCACTGGGCACGGAGCACCCCGAGGACTGAGCACCCCGCACCCTGAGCACTGAGCACCCAGCACCTTGAGTACTGAGCACCGAGCACCCCGAGCACTGAGCACCCAGCACCCTGAGTACTGAGCACCCAACACCCAGAGTACTGAGCACCCAGCACCCTGATCACTGAGCACCCAGCACGCTGAGTACTGAGCACCCAGCACCCTGAGTACTGAGCACCCAGCACCCTGAGCACTGAGCACTGAGCACCCAGCACCCTGAGCACTGAGCACTGACCACCCAGCACACAGAGCACTGAGCACCCAGCACCCCGAGCACTGAGCACCCAGCGCCCTGAGCACTGAGCACCCAGCACCCTGAGTACTGAGCACCGAGCACCCCGAGCACTGAGCACCCAGCACCCTGAGCACTGAGCACCCTGAGGACTGAGCAGCCAGCACCCTGAGCACCAAGCACCCCGAGCACTGAGCACCCAGCACCCTGAGCACTGAGCACCCTGAGCACTGAGCACCCAGCACACCGAGCACTGAGCACCCAGCACCCTGAGTACTGAGCACCCAGCACCCTGAGCACTGAGCACCCAGCACCCTGAGTACTGAGCACCCTGAGTACTGAGCACCGATCACCCTGAGCACTGAGCACCCAGCACCCTGAGTACTGAGCACCCAGCACCCTGAGCACTGAGCACCCAGAACCCTGAGCACTGAGCACCCAGCACCCTGAGTACTGAGGACCCAGAACCCTGAGTACTGAGTACAAAGCACCCTGAGCACTGAGCACCCAGCACCCTGAGTACTGAGCACCGAGCACACTAAGTACTGAGCACCAAGCACCCTGAGTACTGAGCACCCAGCACCCTGAGCACTGAGCACCCAGCACCCTGAGTACTGAGCACCCAGCACCCTGAGTACTGAGCACCCAGCACCCTGAGTACTGAGCACCCAGCACCCTGAGTACTGAGCACCCAGCACCCTGAGTACTGAGCACCGAGCACCCCGAGCACTGAGCAACCAGCACCCTGAGTACTGAGCACTGAGCACCCTGAGTACTGAGCACCGAACACCCTGAGTACTGAGCACCCAGCACCCTGAGGACTGAGCACCCAGCACCCTGAACACTGAGCACCCAGCACCCTGAGTACTGAGCCCCCAGCACCCTGAGTACTGAGCACCCAGCACCCTGAGCACTGAGCACCCAGCACCCCGAGCACTGAGCACCCAGCACCCCGAGCACTGAGCACCCAGCACCCCGAGCACTGAGCACCCAGCACCCTGAGCACTGAGCACCCAGCACCCTGAGCACTGAGCACCCAGCACCCTGAGTACTGAGTACTCAGCACCCTCAGCACTGAGCACCCAGCACCCTGAGTACTGATCACCGAGCACCCCGAGCACTGAGCACATAGCACCCTGAGTACTGAGCACCCAGCACCCTGAGTACTGAGCACCCAGCACCCTGAGTACTGAGCACCCAGCACCCTGAGCACTGAGCACAAAGCACGCTGAGTACTGAGCACTGAGCACCCTGAGTACTGAGCACCGAGGACCCTGAGCACTGAGCACCCAGCACGCTGAGTACTGAGCACTGAGCACCCTGAGTACTGAGCACCTAGCACCCTGAATACTGAGCACACAGCACCCTGAGCACTGAGCAGCCAGCACCCTCAGCACTGAGCACCCAGCACCCCGAGCACTGAGCACCCAGCACCCTGAGCACTGAGCACCCAGCACCCCGAGTACTGAGCACCCAGCACCCTGAGTACTGAGCACCAAGTACCCTGAGTACTGAGCACCCCGAGTAATGAGCACCCAGCACCCCGAGCACGGAGCACCCGGCACCCTGAGTACTGAGAACAGATCACCCTGAGTACTGAGCACCCAGCACCCTGAGTACTGAGCCCCCAGCACCCTGAGTACTGAGCACCCAGCAACCCGAGCACTGAGCACCCAGCACCCCGAGAATGAGCACCCAGCACCCTGAGTACTGAGAACCGAGCACCCTGAGTACTGAGCACCCAGCACCCTGAGTACTGAGCCCCCAGCACCCTGAGCACTGAGCACCCAGCACACCGAGCACTGAGCACCCAGCACCCCGAGAATGAGCACCCAGCACACTGAGTACTGAGCACCCAGCACCCCGAGCACGGAGCACCCAGGACCCCGAGCACTGAGTACTGAGCACCCAGCACCCTGAGTACTGAGCACCGAGCTCCCCGAGCACTGAGCACCCAGCACCCTGAGCACTGAGCACCCAGCACCCTGAGCACTGAGCACCCAGCACCCTGAGCACTGAGCACCCAGCACCCTGAGTACTGAGCACCCAGCACCCTGAGCACTGAGCACCCAGCACCCTGAGCATTGAGCACACAGCACCCTGAGTACTGAGCACCCAGAACCCTGAGTACTGAGTACAAAGCACCCTGAGCACTGAGCACCCAGCACCCTGAGTACTGAGCACGGAGCACCCTGAGTACTGAGCACCCAGCACCCTGAGTACTGAGCACCCAGCACCCTGAGCACTGAGCACCCAGCACCCTGAGTACTGAGCACCCAGCACCCTGAGTACTGAGCACTGATCACCCTGAGCACTGAGCACCCAGCACCCCGAGCACTGAGCACCCAGCACCCTGAGTACTGAGCACCTAGCACCCTGAGCACTGAGCACCGAGCACCCTGAGTACTGAACACCCAGCACCCTGAGCACTGAGCACTGAGCACCCAGCACATTGAGCACTGAGCACTGAGCACCCAGCACCCCGAGCACTGAGCACCCAGCACCCTGAGCACCCAGCACCCTGAGCACTGAGCACCCTGAGCACTGAGCACCCTGAGCACTGAGCACTGAGCACCCAGCACCCTGAGTACTGAGCACCCAACACTCTGAGCAATGAGCACCCAGCACGCTGAGTACTGAGCACTGAGCAAACAGCACCCTGAGCACTGAGCACCCAGCACCCTGAGCACTGAGCACTGAGCACCCAGCACCCCGAGCACTGAGCACCCAGCACCCTGAGCACCCAGCACCCTGAGCAATGAGCACCCTGAGTACTGAGCACCCAGCACCCTGAGCACTGAGCACACAGCACCCTGAGTACTGAGCATCCTGAGTACTGAGCACTGATCACCCTGAGCACTGAGCACCCAGCACCCTGAGTACTGAGCACACAGCACCCTGAGCACTGAGCACCCAGCACCCTGAGCACTGAGCACCCAGCACCCTGAGTACTGAGCACCCAGAACCCTGAGTACTGAGTACAAAGCACCCTGAGCACTGAGCACCCAGCACCCTGAGTACTGAGCACCGAGCACCCTGAGTACTGAGCACCCAGCACCCTGAGTACTGAGCACCCAGCACCCTGAGCACTGAGCACCCAGCACCCTGAGTACTGAGCACCCAGCACCCTGAGTACTGAGCACCCAGCACCCTGAGTACGGAGCACCCAGCACCCTGAGTACTGAGCACACAGCACCCTGAGTACTGAGCACCGAGCACCCTGAGCACTGAGCAACCAGCACCCTGAGTACTGAGCACTGAGCACCCTGAGTACTAAGCACCGAACACCCTGAGTACTGAGCACCCACCACCCTGAGGACTGAGCACCCAGCACCCTGAGCACTGAGCACCCAGCACCCTGAGTAATGAGCACCCAGCACCCTGAGTACTGAGCACCCAGCACCCTGAGCACTGAGCACCCAGCACCCCGAGCCCTGAGCACCCAGCACCCCGAGCACTGAGCACCCAGTACCCTGAGCACTGAGCACCCAGCACCCTGAGCTCTGAGCACCCAGCACCCTGAGTACTGAGTACTCAGCACCCTGAGCACTGAGCACCCAGCACCCTGAGTACTGATCACCGAGCACCCCGAGCACTGAGCACCCAGCACCCTGAGTACTGAGCACCCAGCACCCTGAGCACTGAGCACAAAGCACGCTGAGTACTGAGCACTGAACACCCTGAGTACTGAGCACCGAGGACCCTGAGCACTCAGCACCCAGCACGCTGAGTACTAAGCACTGAGCACCCTGAGTACTGAGCACCTAGCACCCTGAGTACTGAGCACCCAGCACCCTGAGCACTGAGCAGCCAGCACCCTCAGCACTGAGCACCCAGCACCCCGAGCACTGAGCACCCAGCACCCTGAGCACTGAGCACCCAGCACCCCGAGTACTGAGCACCGAGCACCCCGAGCTCTGAGCACCCAGCACCCTGAGTACTGAGCACCCAGTACCCTGAGTACTGAGCACCCCGAGTACTGAGCACCCAGCACCCCGAGCACTGAGCACCCAGCACCCTGAGTACTGAGAACAGATCACCCCGAGCACGGAGCACCCAGTACCCCGAGCACTGAGTACTGAGCACATAGCACCCTGAGTACTGAGCACCGAGCTCCCCGAGCACTGAGCACCCAGGACCCTGAGCACTGAGCACCCAGCACCCTGAGCACTGAACACCCAGCACCCTGAGTACTGAGCACCCAGCACGCTGAGTACTGAGCACTCAGCACCCTGAGCACTGAGCACAAAGCACCCTGAGTACTGAGCACTGAGCACCCAGCACCCCGAGCACTGAGCACCCAGCACCCTGTGTACTGAGCACTGAGCACCCTGATTACTAAGCACCTAGCACCCTGAGTACTGAGCACCCAGGACCCTGAGCACTGAGCACCAAGCACCCCGAGCACTGAGCACTCAGCACCCTGAGCACTCAGCACCCATCACCCCGATCACTGAGCACCCAGCACCCTGAGCACTGAGCACCCAGCACCCTGAGCACTGAGCACCCAGCAACCAGAGCACTGAGCACCCAGCACCCTGAGCACTGAGCACCCAGCACCCTGAGTACTGAGCACCCAGCACCCTGAGTACTGAGCACCCAGCACCCTGAGTACTGAGCACCGAGCACCCTGAGTACTGAGCACCGAGCACCCTGAGTACTGAGCACCCAGCACCCTGAGCACTGAGCACCCAGCACCCTGAGTACTGAGCACCCAGCACCCTGAGTACTGAGCACCCAGCACCCCGAGCACTGAGCACCCAGCACCCTGAGTACTGAGCACCTAGCACCCTGAGCACTGAGCACCGAGCACCCTGAGTACTGAACACCCAGCACCCTGAGCACTGAGCACTGAGCACCCAGCACCCTGAGCACTGAGAACTGAGCACCCAGCACCCCGAGCACTGAGCACCCAGCACCCTGAGCACCCAGCACCCTGAGCACTGAGCACCCTGAGCACTGAGCACCCTGAGCACTGAGCACTGAGCAGCAAGCACCCTGAGTACTGAGCACCCAACACTCTGAGCACTGAGCACCCAGCACGCTGAGTACTGAGCACTGAGCACACAGCACCCTGAGTACTGAGCACCCAGCAACCCGAGCACTGAGCACCCAGCGCCCCGAGCACTGAGCACCCAGCACCCTGAGCACTGAGCACTGAGCACACTGAGCACTGAGCACCCAGCACCCCGAGTACTGAGCACTGAGCACCCTGAGTACTGCGCACCCAACACCCAGAGTACTGATCACCCAGCACCCTGAGAACTGAGCACCCAGCACCCTGAGTACTGAGCACCCAGCACCCTGAGTACTGAGCACCCAGCACCCTGAGCACTGAGCACTGAGCACCCAGCACCTTGAGCACTGAGCACTGACCACCCAGCACCCTGAGCACTGAGCACCCAGCACCCTGAGCACTGAGCACCCAGCACCCTGAGTACTGAGTACTCAGCACCCTGAGCACTGAGCACCCAGCACCCTGAGTACTGATCACCGAGCACCCCGAGCACTGAGCACCCAGCACCCTGAGTACTGAGCACCCAGCACCCTGAGTACTGAGCACCCAGCACCCTGAGTACTGAGCACCCAGCACCCTGAGCACTGAGCACAAAGCACGCTGAGTACTGAGCACTGAGCACCCTGAGTACTGAGCACCGAGGACCCTGAGCACTGAGCACCCAGCACGCTGAGTACTGAGCACTGAGCACACTGAGTTCTGAGCACCTAGCACCCTGAGTACTGAGCACCCAGCACCCTGAGCACTGAGCAGCCAGCACCCTCAGCACTGAGCACCCAGCACCCCGAGCACTGAGCACGCAGCACCCTGAGCACTGAGCAACCAGCACCCCGAGTACTGAGCACCCAGCACCCCGAGTACTGAGCACCGAGCACCCCGAGCACTGAGCACCCAGCACCCTGAGTACTGAGCACCCAGTACCCTGAGTACTGAGCACCCCGAGTACTGAGCACCCAGCACCCCGAGCACTGAGCACCCAGCAACCTGAGTACTGAGAACAGATCACCCTGAGCACTGAGCACCCAGCACCCTGAGTACTGAGCACCCAGAACCCTGAGTACTGAGTACAAAGCACCCTGAGCACTGAGCACCCAGCACCCTGAGTACTGAGCACCGAGCACCCTGAGTACTGAGCACCCAGCACCCTGAGTTCTGAGCACCCAGCACCCTGAGCACTGAGCACCCAGCACCCTGAGTACTGAGCACCCAGCACCCTGAGTACTGAGCACCCAGCACCCTGAGTACGGAGCACCCAGCACCCTGAGTACTGAGCACCCAGCACCCTGAGTACTGAGCACCGAGCACCCCGAGCACTGAGCATCCAGCACCCTGAGTACTGAGCACTGAGCACCCTGAGTACTAAGCACCGAACACCCTGAGTACTGAGCACCCAGCACCCTGAGGACTGAGCACCCAGCACCCTGAGCACTGAGCACCCAGCACCCTGAGTAATGAGCACCCAGCACCCTGAGTACTGAGCACCCAGCACCCTGAGCACTGAGCACCCAGCACCCCGAGCACTGAGCACCCAGCACCCCGAGCACTGAGCACCCAGCACCCTGAGCACTGAGCACCCAGCACCCTGAGCACTGAGCACCCAGCACCCTGAGTACTGAGTACTCAGCACCCTGAGCACTGAGCACCCAGCACCCTGAGTACTGATCACCGAGCACCCCGAGCACTGAGCACCCAGCACCCAGAGTACTGAGCACCCAGCACCCTGAGCACTGAGCACAAAGCACGCTGAGTACTGAGCACTGAACACCCTGAGTACTGAGCACCGAGGACCCTGAGCACTCAGCACCCAGCACGCTGAGTACTAAGCACTGAGCACCCTGAGTACTGAGCACCTAGCACCCTGAGTACTGAGCACCCAGCACCCTGAGCACTGAGCAGCCAGCACCCTCAGCACTCAGCACCCAGCACCCCGAGCACTGAGCACCCAGCACCCTGAGCACTGAGCACCCAGCACCCCGAGTACTGAGCACCGAGCACCCCGAGCTCTGAGCACCCAGCACCCTGAGTACTGAGAACAGATCACCCCGAGCACGGAGCACCCAGTACCCCGAGCACTGAGTACTGAGCACCCAGCACCCTGAGTACTGAGCACCGAGCTCCCCGAGCACTGAGCACCCAGCACCCTGAGCACTGAGCACCCAGCACCCTGAGCACTGAACACCCAGCACCCTGAGTACTGAGCACTCAGCACCCTGAGTACTGAGCACCGAGCACACCGAGCAATGAGCACCCAGCACCCTGAGCACTGAGCACCCGGCGGACTGAGCAGCCAGCACCCTGAGCACTGAGCACCGATCACTCTTAGCAGTGAGCACCCAGCACCCCGAGCACTGAGCACCCAGCACCCTGAGTACTGAGCACCCAGCACCCCGAGTACTGAGCACCCAGCACCCTGAGTACTGAGCACCCAGCACCCCGAGCACTGAGCACCCAGCACCCTGAGTACTGAGCACCCTGAGTACTGAGCACTGAGCACAGAGCATCCTGAGTACTGAGCACCCTGAGGACTGAGCACCCAGCACCCAGAGAACTGAGAACCCAGCACCCTGAGTACTGAGCACTGATCACCCTGAGCACTGAGCACCCAGCACCCCGAGCACTGAGCACCCAGCACCCTGAGTACTGATCACCCAGCACCCTGAGCACTGAGCACCGAGCACCCTGAGTACTGAACACACAGCACCCTGAGCACTCAGCACTGAGCACCCAGCACCCTGTGCACTGAGCACTGAGCACCCAGCACCCCGAGCACTGAGCACCCAGCACCCTGAGCACCCAGCACCCTGAGCACTGAGCACCCTGAGCACTGAGCACTGAGCACCCAGCACCCTGAGTACTGAGCACCCAACACTCTGAGCACTGAGCACCCAGCACGCTGAGTACTGAGCACTGAGCACACAGCACCCTGAGTACTGAGCACCCAGTACCCCGAGCACTGAGCACCCAGCGCCCCGAGCACTGAGCACCCAGCACCCCGAGCACTGAGCACTGAGCACACTGAGCACTGAGCACCCAGCACCCCGAGTACTGAGCACTGAGCGCCCTGAGTACTGAGCACCCAGCACCCCGAGTACTGAGCACTGAGCACCCTGAGTACTGAGCACCCAGCACCCTGAGCACTGAGAACCCTGAGTACTGAGCACCGAGCACCCTGAGTACTGAGCACCCAGCCCCCTGAGCACTGGGCACGGAGCACCCCGAGGACTGAGCACCCCGCACCCTGAGCACTGAGCACCCAGCACCTTGAGTACTGAGCACCGAGCACCCCGAGCACTGAGCACCCAGCACCCTGAGTACTGAGCACCCAACACCCAGAGTACTGAGCACCCAGCACCCTGATCACTGAGCACCCAGCACGCTGAGTACTGAGCACCCAGCACCCTGAGTACTGAGCACCCAGCACCCTGAGCACTGAGCACTGAGCACCCAGCACCCTGAGCACTGAGCACTGACCACCCAGCACACAGAGCACTGAGCACCCAGCACCCCGAGCACTGAGCACCCAGCGCCCTGAGCACTGAGCACCCAGCACCCTGAGTACTGAGCACCGAGCACCCCGAGCACTGAGCACCCAGCACCCTGAGCACTGAGCACCCTGAGGACTGAGCAGCCAGCACCCTGAGCACCAAGCACCCCGAGCACTGAGCACCCAGCACCCTGAGCACTGAGCACCCTGAGCACTGAGCACCCAGCACACCGAGCACTGAGCACCCAGCACCCTGAGTACTGAGCACCCAGCACCCTGAGCACTGAGCACCCAGCACCCTGAGTACTGAGCACCCTGAGTACTGAGCACCGATCACCCTGAGCACTGAGCACCCAGCACCCTGAGTACTGAGCACCCAGCACCCTGAGCACTGAGCACCCAGAACCCTGAGCACTGAGCACCCAGCACCCTGAGTACTGAGGACCCAGAACCCTGAGTACTGAGTACAAAGCACCCTGAGCACTGAGCACCCAGCACCCTGAGTACTGAGCACCGAGCACACTAAGTACTGAGCACCAAGCACCCTGAGTACTGAGCACCCAGCACCCTGAGCACTGAGCACCCAGCACCCTGAGTACTGAGCACCCAGCACCCTGAGTACTGAGCACCCAGCACCCTGAGTACTGAGCACCCAGCACCCTGAGTACTGAGCACCCAGCACCCTGAGTACTGAGCACCGAGCACCCCGAGCACTGAGCAACCAGCACCCTGAGTACTGAGCACTGAGCACCCTGAGTACTGAGCACCGAACACCCTGAGTACTGAGCACCCAGCACCCTGAGGACTGAGCACCCAGCACCCTGAACACTGAGCACCCAGCACCCTGAGTACTGAGCACCCAGCACCCTGAGTACTGAGCACCCAGCACCCTGAGTACTGAGCACCCAGCACCCTGAGCACTGAGCACAAAGCACGCTGAGTACTGAGCACTGAGCACCTTGAGTACTGAGCACCGAGGACCCTGAGCACTGAGCACCCAGCACGCTGAGTACTGAGCACTGAGCACCCTGAGTACTGAGCACCTAGCACCCTGAATACTGAGCACACAGCACCCTGAGCACTGAGCAGCCAGCACCCTCAGCACTGAGCACCCAGCACCCCGAGCACTGAGCACCCAGCACCCTGAGCACTGAGCACCCAGCACCCCGAGTACTGAGCACCCAGCACCCTGAGTACTGAGCACCAAGTACCCTGAGTACTGAGCACCCCGAGTAATGAGCACCCAGCACCCCGAGCACGGAGCACCCGGCACCCTGAGTACTGAGAACAGATCACCCTGAGTACTGAGCACCCAGCACCCTGAGTACTGAGCCCCCAGCACCCTGAGTACTGAGCACCCAGCAACCCGAGCACTGAGCACCCAGCACCCCGAGAATGAGCACCCAGCACCCTGAGTACTGAGAACCGAGCACCCTGAGTACTGAGCACCCAGCACCCTGAGTACTGAGCCCCCAGCACCCTGAGCACTGAGCACCCAGCACACCGAGCACTGAGCACCCAGCACCCCGAGAATGAGCACCCAGCACACTGAGTACTGAGCACCCAGCACCCCGAGCACGGAGCACCCAGGACCCCGAGCACTGAGTACTGAGCACCCAGCACCCTGAGTACTGAGCACCGAGCTCCCCGAGCACTGAGCACCCAGCACCCTGAGCACTGAGCACCCAGCACCCTGAGCACTGAGCACCCAGCACCCTGAGCACTGAGCACCCAGCACCCTGAGTACTGAGCACCCAGCACCCTGAGCACTGAGCACCCAGCACCCTGAGCATTGAGCACACAGCACCCTGAGTACTGAGCACCCAGAACCCTGAGTACTGAGTACAAAGCACCCTGAGCACTGAGCACCCAGCACCCTGAGTACTGAGCACGGAGCACCCTGAGTACTGAGCACCCAGCACCCTGAGTACTGAGCACCCAGCACCCTGAGCACTGAGCACCCAGCACCCTGAGTACTGAGCACCCAGCACCCTGAGTACTGAGCACTGATCACCCTGAGCACTGAGCACCCAGCACCCCGAGCACTGAGCACCCAGCACCCTGAGTACTGAGCACCTAGCACCCTGAGCACTGAGCACCGAGCACCCTGAGTACTGAACACCCAGCACCCTGAGCACTGAGCACTGAGCACCCAGCACATTGAGCACTGAGCACTGAGCACCCAGCACCCCGAGCACTGAGCACCCAGCACCCTGAGCACCCAGCACCCTGAGCACTGAGCACCCTGAGCACTGAGCACCCTGAGCACTGAGCACTGAGCACCCAGCACCCTGAGTACTGAGCACCCAACACTCTGAGCAATGAGCACCCAGCACGCTGAGTACTGAGCACTGAGCAAACAGCACCCTGAGCACTGAGCACCCAGCACCCTGAGCACTGAGCACTGAGCACCCAGCACCCCGAGCACTGAGCACCCAGCACCCTGAGCACCCAGCACCCTGAGCAATGAGCACCCTGAGTACTGAGCACCCAGCACCCTGAGCACTGAGCACACAGCACCCTGAGTACTGAGCATCCTGAGTACTGAGCACTGATCACCCTGAGCACTGAGCACCCAGCACCCTGAGTACTGAGCACACAGCACCCTGAGCACTGAGCACCCAGCACCCTGAGCACTGAGCACCCAGCACCCTGAGTACTGAGCACCCAGAACCCTGAGTACTGAGTACAAAGCACCCTGAGCACTGAGCACCCAGCACCCTGAGTACTGAGCACCGAGCACCCTGAGTACTGAGCACCCAGCACCCTGAGTACTGAGCACCCAGCACCCTGAGCACTGAGCACCCAGCACCCTGAGTACTGAGCACCCAGCACCCTGAGTACTGAGCACCCAGCACCCTGAGTACGGAGCACCCAGCACCCTGAGTACTGAGCACCCAGCACCCTGAGTACTGAGCACCGAGCACCCTGAGCACTGAGCAACCAGCACCCTGAGTACTGAGCACTGAGCACCCTGAGTACTAAGCACCGAACACCCTGAGTACTGAGCACCCACCACCCTGAGGACTGAGCACCCAGCACCCTGAGCACTGAGCACCCAGCACCCTGAGTAATGAGCACCCAGCACCCTGAGTACTGAGCACCCAGCACCCTGAGCACTGAGCACCCAGCACCCCGAGCCCTGAGCACCCAGCACCCCGAGCACTGAGCACCCAGTACCCTGAGCACTGAGCACCCAGCACCCTGAGCTCTGAGCACCCAGCACCCTGAGTACTGAGTACTCAGCACCCTGAGCACTGAGCACCCAGCACCCTGAGTACTGATCACCGAGCACCCCGAGCACTGAGCACCCAGCACCCTGAGTACTGAGCACCCAGCACCCTGAGCACTGAGCACAAAGCACGCTGAGTACTGAGCACTGAACACCCTGAGTACTGAGCACCGAGGACCCTGAGCACTCAGCACCCAGCACGCTGAGTACTAAGCACTGAGCACCCTGAGTACTGAGCACCTAGCACCCTGAGTACTGAGCACCCAGCACCCTGAGCACTGAGCAGCCAGCACCCTCAGCACTGAGCACCCAGCACCCCGAGCACTGAGCACCCAGCACCCTGAGCACTGAGCACCCAGCACCCCGAGTACTGAGCACCGAGCACCCCGAGCTCTGAGCACCCAGCACCCTGAGTACTGAGCACCCAGTACCCTGAGTACTGAGCACCCCGAGTACTGAGCACCCAGCACCCCGATCACTGAGCACCCAGCACCCTGAGTACTGAGAACAGATCACCCCGAGCACGGAGCACCCAGTACCCCGAGCACTGAGTACTGAGCACATAGCACCCTGAGTACTGAGCACCGAGCTCCCCGAGCACTGAGCACCCAGGACCCTGAGCACTGAGCACCCAGCACCCTGAGCACTGAACACCCAGCACCCTGAGTACTGAGCACCCAGCACGCTGAGTACTGAGCACTCAGCACCCTGAGCACTGAGCACAAAGCACCCTGAGTACTGAGCACTGAGCACCCAGCACCCCGAGCACTGAGCACCCAGCACCCTGTGTACTGAGCACTGAGCACCCTGATTACTAAGCACCTAGCACCCTGAGTACTGAGCACTCAGGACCCTGAGCACTGAGCACCAAGCACCCCGAGCACTGAGCACTCAGCACCCTGAGCACTCAGCACCCATCACCCCGATCACTGAGCACCCAGCACCCTGAGCACTGAGCACCCAGCACCCTGAGCACTGAGCACCCAGCAACCAGAGCACTGAGCACCCAGCACCCTGAGCACTGAGCACCCAGCACCCTGAGTACTGAGCACCCAGCACCCTGAGTACTGAGCACCCAGCACCCTGAGTACTGAGCACCGAGCACCCTGAGTACTGAGCACCGAGCACCCTGAGTACTGAGCACCCAGCACCCTGAGCACTGAGCACCCAGCACCCTGAGTACTGAGCACCCAGCACCCTGAGTACTGAGCACCCAGCACCCCGAGCACTGAGCACCCAGCACCCTGAGTACTGAGCACCTAGCACCCTGAGCACTGAGCACCGAGCACCCTGAGTACTGAACACCCAGCACCCTGAGCACTGAGCACTGAGCACCCAGCACCCTGAGCACTGAGAACTGAGCACCCAGCACCCCGAGCACTGAGCACCCAGCACCCTGAGCACCCAGCACCCTGAGCACTGAGCACCCTGAGCACTGAGCACCCTGAGCACTGAGCACTGAGCAGCAAGCACCCTGAGTACTGAGCACCCAACACTCTGAGCACTGAGCACCCAGCACGCTGAGTACTGAGCACTGAGCACACAGCACCCTGAGTACTGAGCACCCAGCAACCCGAGCACTGAGCACCCAGCGCCCCGAGCACTGAGCACCCAGCACCCTGAGCACTGAGCACTGAGCACACTGAGCACTGAGCACCCAGCACCCCGAGTACTGAGCACTGAGCACCCTGAGTACTGCGCACCCAACACCCAGAGTACTGATCACCCAGCACCCTGAGAACTGAGCACCCAGCACCCTGAGTACTGAGCACCCAGCACCCTGAGCACTGAGCACTGAGCACCCAGCACCTTGAGCACTGAGCACTGACCACCCAGCACCCTGAGTACTGAGCACCCAGCACCCTGAGCACTGAGCACTGAGCACCCAGCACCTTGAGCACTGAGCACTGACCACCCAGCACCCTGAGCACTGAGCACCCAGCACCCTGAGCACTGAGCACCCAGCACCCTGAGTACTGAGCCCCCAGCACCCTGAGCACTGAGCACCCAGCACACCGAGCACTGAGCACCCAGCACCCCGAGAATGAGCACCCAGCACACTGAGTACTGAGCACCCAGCACCCCGAGCACGGAGCACCCAGGACCCCGAGCACTGAGTACTGAGCACCCAGCACCCTGAGTACTGAGCACCGAGCTCCCCGAGCACTGAGCACCCAGCACCCTGAGCACTGAGCACCCAGCACCCTGAGCACTGAGCACCCAGCACCCTGAGCACTGAGCACCCAGCACCCTGAGTACTGAGCACCCAGCACCCTGAGCACTGAGCACCCAGCACCCTGAGCATTGAGCACACAGCACCCTGAGTACTGAGCACCCAGAACCCTGAGTACTGAGTACAAAGCACCCTGAGCACTGAGCACCCAGCACCCTGAGTACTGAGCACGGAGCACCCTGAGTACTGAGCACCCAGCACCCTGAGTACTGAGCACCCAGCACCCTGAGCACTGAGCACCCAGCACCCTGAGTACTGAGCACCCAGCACCCTGAGTACTGAGCACTGATCACCCTGAGCACTGAGCACCCAGCACCCCGAGCACTGAGCACCCAGCACCCTGAGTACTGAGCACCTAGCACCCTGAGCACTGAGCACCGAGCACCCTGAGTACTGAACACCCAGCACCCTGAGCACTGAGCACTGAGCACCCAGCACATTGAGCACTGAGCACTGAGCACCCAGCACCCCGAGCACTGAGCACCCAGCACCCTGAGCACCCAGCA
Organism: Microtus oregoni; assembly: GCF_018167655.1. Lineage (NCBI taxonomy): Eukaryota > Metazoa > Chordata > Mammalia > Rodentia > Cricetidae > Microtus > Microtus oregoni. The sequence goes on along the minus strand of NW_024543273.1, from coordinate 1,154,857 downwards.
CCCTGAGCACTGAGCACCCTGAGCACTGAGCACCCTGAGCACTGAGCACTGAGCACCCAGCACCCTGAGTACTGAGCACCCAACACTCTGAGCAATGAGCACCCAGCACGCTGAGTACTGAGCACTGAGCAAACAGCACCCTGAGCACTGAGCACCCAGCACCCTGAGCACTGAGCACTGAGCACCCAGCACCCCGAGCACTGAGCACCCAGCACCCTGAGCACCCAGCACCCTGAGCAATGAGCACCCTGAGTACTGAGCACCCAGCACCCTGAGCACTGAGCACACAGCACCCTGAGTACTGAGCATCCTGAGTACTGAGCACTGATCACCCTGAGCACTGAGCACCCAGCACCCTGAGTACTGAGCACACAGCACCCTGAGCACTGAGCACCCAGCACCCTGAGCACTGAGCACCCAGCACCCTGAGTACTGAGCACCCAGAACCCTGAGTACTGAGTACAAAGCACCCTGAGCACTGAGCACCCAGCACCCTGAGTACTGAGCACCGAGCACCCTGAGTACTGAGCACCCAGCACCCTGAGTACTGAGCACCCAGCACCCTGAGCACTGAGCACCCAGCACCCTGAGTACTGAGCACCCAGCACCCTGAGTACTGAGCACCCAGCACCCTGAGTACGGAGCACCCAGCACCCTGAGTACTGAGCACCCAGCACCCTGAGTACTGAGCACCGAGCACCCTGAGCACTGAGCAACCAGCACCCTGAGTACTGAGCACTGAGCACCCTGAGTACTAAGCACCGAACACCCTGAGTACTGAGCACCCACCACCCTGAGGACTGAGCACCCAGCACCCTGAGCACTGAGCACCCAGCACCCTGAGTAATGAGCACCCAGCACCCTGAGTACTGAGCACCCAGCACCCTGAGCACTGAGCACCCAGCACCCCGAGCCCTGAGCACCCAGCACCCCGAGCACTGAGCACCCAGTACCCTGAGCACTGAGCACCCAGCACCCTGAGCTCTGAGCACCCAGCACCCTGAGTACTGAGTACTCAGCACCCTGAGCACTGAGCACCCAGCACCCTGAGTACTGATCACCGAGCACCCCGAGCACTGAGCACCCAGCACCCTGAGTACTGAGCACCCAGCACCCTGAGCACTGAGCACAAAGCACGCTGAGTACTGAGCACTGAACACCCTGAGTACTGAGCACCGAGGACCCTGAGCACTCAGCACCCAGCACGCTGAGTACTAAGCACTGAGCACCCTGAGTACTGAGCACCTAGCACCCTGAGTACTGAGCACCCAGCACCCTGAGCACTGAGCAGCCAGCACCCTCAGCACTGAGCACCCAGCACCCCGAGCACTGAGCACCCAGCACCCTGAGCACTGAGCACCCAGCACCCCGAGTACTGAGCACCGAGCACCCCGAGCTCTGAGCACCCAGCACCCTGAGTACTGAGCACCCAGTACCCTGAGTACTGAGCACCCCGAGTACTGAGCACCCAGCACCCCGATCACTGAGCACCCAGCACCCTGAGTACTGAGAACAGATCACCCCGAGCACGGAGCACCCAGTACCCCGAGCACTGAGTACTGAGCACATAGCACCCTGAGTACTGAGCACCGAGCTCCCCGAGCACTGAGCACCCAGGACCCTGAGCACTGAGCACCCAGCACCCTGAGCACTGAACACCCAGCACCCTGAGTACTGAGCACCCAGCACGCTGAGTACTGAGCACTCAGCACCCTGAGCACTGAGCACAAAGCACCCTGAGTACTGAGCACTGAGCACCCAGCACCCCGAGCACTGAGCACCCAGCACCCTGTGTACTGAGCACTGAGCACCCTGATTACTAAGCACCTAGCACCCTGAGTACTGAGCACTCAGGACCCTGAGCACTGAGCACCAAGCACCCCGAGCACTGAGCACTCAGCACCCTGAGCACTCAGCACCCATCACCCCGATCACTGAGCACCCAGCACCCTGAGCACTGAGCACCCAGCACCCTGAGCACTGAGCACCCAGCAACCAGAGCACTGAGCACCCAGCACCCTGAGCACTGAGCACCCAGCACCCTGAGTACTGAGCACCCAGCACCCTGAGTACTGAGCACCCAGCACCCTGAGTACTGAGCACCGAGCACCCTGAGTACTGAGCACCGAGCACCCTGAGTACTGAGCACCCAGCACCCTGAGCACTGAGCACCCAGCACCCTGAGTACTGAGCACCCAGCACCCTGAGTACTGAGCACCCAGCACCCCGAGCACTGAGCACCCAGCACCCTGAGTACTGAGCACCTAGCACCCTGAGCACTGAGCACCGAGCACCCTGAGTACTGAACACCCAGCACCCTGAGCACTGAGCACTGAGCACCCAGCACCCTGAGCACTGAGAACTGAGCACCCAGCACCCCGAGCACTGAGCACCCAGCACCCTGAGCACCCAGCACCCTGAGCACTGAGCACCCTGAGCACTGAGCACCCTGAGCACTGAGCACTGAGCAGCAAGCACCCTGAGTACTGAGCACCCAACACTCTGAGCACTGAGCACCCAGCACGCTGAGTACTGAGCACTGAGCACACAGCACCCTGAGTACTGAGCACCCAGCAACCCGAGCACTGAGCACCCAGCGCCCCGAGCACTGAGCACCCAGCACCCTGAGCACTGAGCACTGAGCACACTGAGCACTGAGCACCCAGCACCCCGAGTACTGAGCACTGAGCACCCTGAGTACTGCGCACCCAACACCCAGAGTACTGATCACCCAGCACCCTGAGAACTGAGCACCCAGCACCCTGAGTACTGAGCACCCAGCACCCTGAGTACTGAGCACCCAGCACCCTGAGCACTGAGCACTGAGCACCCAGCACCTTGAGCACTGAGCACTGACCACCCAGCACCCTGAGCACTGAGCACCCAGCACCCTGAGCACTGAGCACCCAGCACCCTGAGTACTGAGTACTCAGCACCCTGAGCACTGAGCACCCAGCACCCTGAGTACTGATCACCGAGCACCCCGAGCACTGAGCACCCAGCACCCTGTGTACTGAGCACCCAGCACCCTGAGTACTGAGCACCCAGCACCCTGAGTACTGAGCACCCAGCACCCTGAGCACTGAGCACAAAGCACGCTGAGTACTGAGCACTGAGCACCCTGAGTACTGAGCACCGAGGACCCTGAGCACTGAGCACCCAGCACGCTGAGTACTGAGCACTGAGCACACTGAGTTCTGAGCACCTAGCACCCTGAGTACTGAGCACCCAGCACCCTGAGCACTGAGCAGCCAGCACCCTCAGCACTGAGCACCCAGCACCCCGAGCACTGAGCACGCAGCACCCTGAGCACTGAGCAACCAGCACCCCGAGTACTGAGCACCCAGCACCCCGAGTACTGAGCACCGAGCACCCCGAGCACTGAGCACCCAGCACCCTGAGTACTGAGCACCCAGTACCCTGAGTACTGAGCACCCCGAGTACTGAGCACCCAGCACCCCGAGCACTGAGCACCCAGCAACCTGAGTACTGAGAACAGATCACCCTGAGCACTGAGCACCCAGCACCCTGAGTACTGAGCACCCAGAACCCTGAGTACTGAGTACAAAGCACCCTGAGCACTGAGCACCCAGCACCCTGAGTACTGAGCACCGAGCACCCTGAGTACTGAGCACCCAGCACCCTGAGTTCTGAGCACCCAGCACCCTGAGCACTGAGCACCCAGCACCCTGAGTACTGAGCACCCAGCACCCTGAGTACTGAGCACCCAGCACCCTGAGTACGGAGCACCCAGCACCCTGAGTACTGAGCACCCAGCACCCTGAGTACTGAGCACCGAGCACCCCGAGCACTGAGCAACCAGCACCCTGAGTACTGAGCACTGAGCACCCTGAGTACTAAGCACCGAACACCCTGAGTACTGAGCACCCAGCACCCTGAGGACTGAGCACCCAGCACCCTGAGCACTGAGCACCCAGCACCCTGAGTAATGAGCACCCAGCACCCTGAGTACTGAGCACCCAGCACCCTGAGCACTGAGCACCCAGCACCCCGAGCACTGAGCACCCAGCACCCCGAGCACTGAGCACCCAGCACCCTGAGCACTGAGCACCCAGCACCCTGAGCACTGAGCACCCAGCACCCTGAGTACTGAGTACTCAGCACCCTGAGCACTGAGCACCCAGCACCCTGAGTACTGATCACCGAGCACCCCGAGCACTGAGCACCCAGCACCCAGAGTACTGAGCACCCAGCACCCTGAGCACTGAGCACAAAGCACGCTGAGTACTGAGCACTGAACACCCTGAGTACTGAGCACCGAGGACCCTGAGCACTCAGCACCCAGCACGCTGAGTACTAAGCACTGAGCACCCTGAGTACTGAGCACCTAGCACCCTGAGTACTGAGCACCCAGCACCCTGAGCACTGAGCAGCCAGCACCCTCAGCACTCAGCACCCAGCACCCCGAGCACTGAGCACCCAGCACCCTGAGCACTGAGCACCCAGCACCCCGAGTACTGAGCACCGAGCACCCCGAGCTCTGAGCACCCAGCACCCTGAGTACTGAGAACAGATCACCCCGAGCACGGAGCACCCAGTACCCCGAGCACTGAGTACTGAGCACCCAGCACCCTGAGTACTGAGCACCGAGCTCCCCGAGCACTGAGCACCCAGCACCCTGAGCACTGAGCACCCAGCACCCTGAGCACTGAACACCCAGCACCCTGAGTACTGAGCACCCAGCACGCTGAGTACTGAGCACTCAGCACCCTGAGCACTGAGCACCCAGCACCCTGAGTACTGAGCACTGAGCACCCAGCACCCCGAGCACTGAGCACCCAGCACCCTGTGTACTGTGCACTGAGCACCCTGATTACTAAGCACCTAGCACCCTGAGTACTGAGCACCCAGGACCCTGAGCACTGAGCACCGAGCACCCCGAGCACTGAGCACTCAGCACCCTGAGCACTCAGCACCCATCACCCCGATCACTGAGCACCCAGCACCCTGAGCACTGAGCACCCAGCACCCTGAGCACTGAGCACCCAGCAACCAGAGCACTGAGCACCCAGCACCCTGAGCACTGAGCACCCAGCACCCTGAGTACTGAGCACCCAGCACCCTGAGTACTGAGCACCCAGCACCCTGAGTACTGAGCACCGAGCACCCTGAGTACTGAGCACCGAGCACCCTGAGTACTGAGCACCCAGCACCCTGAGCACTGAGCACCCAGCACCCTGAGTACTGAGCACCCAGCACCCTGAGTACTGAGCACCCAGCACCCCGAGCACTGAACACCCAGCACCCTGAGTACTGAGCACCTAGCACCCTGAGCACTGAGCACCGAGCACCCTGAGTACTGAACACCCAGCACCCTGAGCACTGAGCACTGATCACCCAGCACCCTGAGCACTGAGAACTGAGCACCCAGCACCGCGAGCACTGAGCACCCAGCACCCTGAGCACCCAGCACCCTGAGCACTGAGCACCCTGAGCACTGAGCACCCTGAGCACTGAGCACTGAGCACCCAGCACCCTGAGTACTGAGCACCCAACACTCTGAGCACTGAGCACCCAGCACGCTGAGTACAGAGCACTGAGCACACAGCACCCTGAGTACTGAGCACCCAGCACCCCGAGCACTGAGCACCCAGCGCCCCGAGCACTGAGCACCCAGCACCCTGAGCACTGAGCACTGAGCACACTGAGCACTGAGCACCCAGCACCCCGAGTACTGAGCACTGAGCACCCTGAGTACTGCGCACCCAACACCCAGAGTACTGATCACCCAGCACCCTGAGAACTGAGCACCCAGCACCCTGAGTACTGAGCACCCAGCACCCTGAGTACTGAGCACCCAGCACCCTGAGCACTGAGCACTGAGCACCCAGCACCCTGAGTACTGAGCACCCAGCACCCTGAGTACTGAGCACCCAGCACCCTGAGCACTGAGCACTGAGCACCCAGCACCTTGAGCACTGAGCACTGACCACCCAGCACCCTGAGCACTGAGCACCCAGCACCCTGAGCACTGAGCACCCAGCACCCTGAGTACTGAGTACTCAGCACCCTGAGCACTGAGCACCCAGCACCCCGAGTACTGATCACCGAGCACCCCGAGCACTGAGCACCCAGCACCCTGAGTACTGAGCACCCAGCACCCTGAGTACTGAGCACCCAGCACCCTGAGTACTGAGCACCCAGCACCCTGAGCACTGAGCACAAAGCACGCTGAGTACTGAGCACTGAGCACCCTGAGTACTGAGCACCGAGGACCCTGAGCACTGAGCACCCAGCACGCTGAGTACTGAGCACTGAGCACCCTGAGTACTGAGCACCTAGCACCCTGAGTACTGAGCACCCAGCACCCTGAGCACTGAGCAGCCAGCACCCTCAGCACTGAGCACCCAGCACCCCGAGCACTGAGCACCCAGCACCCTGAGCACTGAGCACCCAGCACCCCGAGTACTGAGCACCCAGGACCCCGAGTACTGAGCACCGAGCACCCCGAGCACTGAGCACCCAGCACCCTGAGTACTGAGCACCCAGTACCCTGAGTACTGAGCACCCCGAGTACTGAGCACCCAGCACCCCGAGCACTGAGCACCCAGCACCCTGAGCACTGAGCACCCAGCACCCTGAGCACTGAACACCCAGCACCCCGAGCACTGAGCACCCAGCACCCTGAGTACTGAGCACTGAGCACCCAGCACCCCGAGCACTGAGCACCCAGCACCCTGAGTACTGAGCACCCAGCACGCTGAGTACTGAGCACTCAGCACCCTGAGCACTGAGCACCCAGCACCCTGAGTACTGAGCACTGAGCACCCAGCACCCCGAGCACTGAGCACCCAGTACCCTGAGTACTGAGCACCCCGAGTACTGAGCACCGAGCTCCCCAAGCACTGAGCACCCAGCACCCTGAGCACTGAGCACCCAGCACCCTGAGCACTGAACACCCAGCACCCTGAGTACTGAGCACCCAGCACGCTGAGTACTGAGCACTCAGCACCCTGAGCACTGAGCACCCAGCACCCTGAGTACTGAGCACTGAGCACCCAGCACCCCGAGCACTGAGCACCCAGCACCCTGTGTACTGAGCACTGAGCACCCTGATTACTAAGCACCTAGCACCCTGAGTACTGAGCACCCAGGACCCTGAGCACTGAGCACCAAGCACCCCGAGCACTGAGCACTCAGCACCCTGAGCACTCAGCACCCATCACCCCGATCACTGAGCACCCAGCACCCTGAGCACTGAGCACCCAGCACCCTGAGCACTGAGCACCCAGCAACCAGAGCACTGAGCACCCAGCACCCTGAGCACTGAGCACCCAGCACCCTGAGTACTGAGCACCCAGCACCCTGAGTACTGAGCACCCAGCACCCTGAGTACTGAGCACCGAGCACCCTGAGTACTGAGCACCGAGCACCCTGAGTACTGAGCACCCAGCACCCTGAGCACTGAGCACCCAGCACCCTGAGTACTGAGCACCCAGCACCCTGAGTACTGAGCACCCAGCACCCCGAGCACTGAGCACCCAGCACCCTGAGTACTGAGCACCTAGCACCCTGAGCACTGAGCACCGAGCACCCTGAGTACTGAACACCCAGCACCCTGAGCACTGAGCACTGAGCACCCAGCACCCTGAGCACTGAGAACTGAGCACCCAGCACCCCGAGCACTGAGCACCCAGCACCCTGAGCACCCAGCACCCTGAGCACTGAGCACCCTGAGCACTGAGCACCCTGAGCACTGAGCACTGAGCAGCAAGCACCCTGAGTACTGAGCACCCAACACTCTGAGCACTGAGCACCCAGCACGCTGAGTACTGAGCACTGAGCACACAGCACCCTGAGTACTGAGCACCCAGCAACCCGAGCACTGAGCACCCAGCGCCCCGAGCACTGAGCACCCAGCACCCTGAGCACTGAGCACTGAGCACACTGAGCACTGAGCACCCAGCACCCCGAGTACTGAGCACTGAGCACCCTGAGTACTGCGCACCCAACACCCAGAGTACTGATCACCCAGCACCCTGAGAACTGAGCACCCAGCACCCTGAGTACTGAGCACCCAGCACCCTGAGTACTGAGCACCCAGCACCCTGAGCACTGAGCACTGAGCACCCAGCACCTTGAGCACTGAGCACTGACCACCCAGCACCCTGAGCACTGAGCACCCAGCACCCTGAGCACTGAGCACCCAGCACCCTGAGTACTGAGTACTCAGCACCCTGAGCACTGAGCACCCAGCACCCTGAGTACTGATCACCGAGCACCCCGAGCACTGAGCACCCAGCACCCTGAGTACTGAGCACCCAGCACCCTGAGTACTGAGCACCCAGCACCCTGAGTACTGAGCACCCAGCACCCTGAGCACTGAGCACAAAGCACGCTGAGTACTGAGCACTGAGCACCCTGAGTACTGAGCACCGAGGACCCTGAGCACTGAGCACCCAGCACGCTGAGTACTGAGCACTGAGCACACTGAGTTCTGAGCACCTAGCACCCTGAGTACTGAGCACCCAGCACCCTGAGCACTGAGCAGCCAGCACCCTCAGCACTGAGCACCCAGCACCCCGAGCACTGAGCACGCAGCACCCTGAGCACTGAGCAACCAGCACCCCGAGTACTGAGCACCCAGCACCCCGAGTACTGAGCACCGAGCACCCCGAGCACTGAGCACCCAGCACCCTGAGTACTGAGCACCCAGTACCCTGAGTACTGAGCACCCCGAGTACTGAGCACCCAGCACCCCGAGCACTGAGCACCCAGCACCGTGAGTACTGAGAACAGATCACCCTGAGCACTGAGCACCCAGCACCCTGAGTACTGAGCACCCAGAACCCTGAGTACTGAGTACAAAGCACCCTGAGCACTGAGCACCCAGCACCCTGAGTACTGAGCACCGAGCACCCTGAGTACTGAGCACCCAGCACCCTGAGTTCTGAGCACCCAGCACCCTGAGCACTGAGCACCCAGCACCCTGAGTACTGAGCACCCAGCACCCTGAGTACTGAGCACCCAGCACCCTGAGTACGGAGCACCCAGCACCCTGAGTACTGAGCACCCAGCACCCTGAGTACTGAGCACCGAGCACCCCGAGCACTGAGCAACCAGCACCCTGAGTACTGAGCACTGAGCACCCTGAGTACTAAGCACCGAACACCCTGAGTACTGAGCACCCAGCACCCTGAGGACTGAGCACCCAGCACCCTGAGCACTGAGCACCCAGCACCCTGAGTAATGAGCACCCAGCACCCTGAGTACTGAGCACCCAGCACCCTGAGCACTGAGCACCCAGCACCCCGAGCACTGAGCACCCAGCACCCCGAGCACTGAGCACCCAGCACCCTGAGCACTGAGCACCCAGCACCCTGAGCACTGAGCACCCAGCACCCTGAGTACTGAGTACTCAGCACCCTGAGCACTGAGCACCCAGCACCCTGAGTACTGATCACCGAGCACCCCGAGCACTGAGCACCCAGCACCCAGAGTACTGAGCACCCAGCACCCTGAGCACTCAGCACAAAGCACGCTGAGTACTGAGCACTGAACACCCTGAGTACTGAGCACCGAGGACCCTGAGCACTCAGCACCCAGCACGCTGAGTACTAAGCACTGAGCACCCTGAGTACTGAGCACCTAGCACCCTGAGTACTGAGCACCCAGCACCCTGAGCACTGAGCAGCCAGCACACTCAGCACTCAGCACCCAGCACCCCGAGCACTGAGAACCCAGCACCCTGAGCACTGAGCACCCAGCACCCCGAGTACTGAGCACCGAGCACCCCGAGCTCTGAGCACCCAGCACCCTGAGTACTGAGAACAGATCACCCCGAGCACGGAGCACCCAGTACCCCGAGCACTGAGTACTGAGCACCCAGCACCCTGAGTACTGAGCACCGAGCTCCCCGAGCACTGAGCACCCAGCACCCTGAGCACTGAGCACCCAGCACCCTGAGCACTGAACACCCAGCACCCTGAGTACTGAGCACCCAGCACGCTGAGTACTGAGCACTCAGCACCCTGAGCACTGAGCACCCAGCACCCTGAGTACTGAGCACTGAGCACCCAGCACCCCGAGCACTGAGCACCCAGCACCCTGTGTACTGTGCACTGAGCACCCTGATTACTAAGCACCTAGCACCCTGAGTACTGAGCACCCAGGACCCTGAGCACTGAGCACCGAGCACCCCGAGCACTGAGCACTCAGCACCCTGAGCACTCAGCACCCATCACCCCGATCACTGAGCACCCAGCACCCTGAGCACTGAGCACCCAGCACCCTGAGCACTGAGCACCCAGCAACCAGAGCACTGAGCACCCAGCACCCTGAGCACTGAGCACCCAGCACCCTGAGTACTGAGCACCCAGCACCCTGAGTACTGAGCACCCAGCACCCTGAGTACTGAGCACCGAGCACCCTGAGTACTGAGCACCGAGCACCCTGAGTACTGAGCACCCAGCACCCTGAGCACTGAGCACCCAGCACCCTGAGTACTGAGCACCCAGCACCCTGAGTACTGAGCACCCAGCACCCCGAGCACTGAACACCCAGCACCCTGAGTACTGAGCACCTAGCACCCTGAGCACTGAGCACCGAGCACCCTGAGTACTGAACACCCAGCACCCTGAGCACTGAGCACTGATCACCCAGCACCCTGAGCACTGAGAACTGAGCACCCAGCACCCCGAGCACTGAGCACCCAGCACCCTGAGCACCCAGCACCCTGAGCACTGAGCACCCTGAGCACTGAGCACCCTGAGCACTGAGCACTGAGCACCCAGCACCCTGAGTACTGAGCACCCAACACTCTGAGCACTGAGCACCCAGCACGCTGAGTACTGAGCACTGAGCACCCAGCACCCTGAGCACTGAGCACCCTGAGCACTGAGCACCCTGAGCACTGAGCACTGAGCACCCAGCACCCTGAGTACTGAGCACCCAACACTCTGAGCACTGAGCACCCAGCACGCTGAGTACTGAGCACTGAGCACCCAGCGCCCCGAGCACTGAGCACCCAGCACCCTGAGCACTGAGCACTGAGCACACTGAGCACTGAGCACCCAGCACCCCGAGTACTGAGCACTGAGCACCCTGAGTACTGCGCACCCAACACCCAGAGTACTGATCACCCAGCACCCTGAGAACTGAGCACCCAGCACCCTGAGTACTGAGCACCCAGCACCCTGAGTACTGAGCACCCAGCACCCTGAGCACTGAGCACTGAGCACCCAGCACCTTGAGCACTGAGCACTGACCACCCAGCACCCTGAGCACTGAGCACCCAGCACCCTGAGCACTGAGCACCCAGCACCCTGAGTACTGAGTACTCAGCACCCTGAGCACTGAGCACCCAGCACCCTGAGTACTGATCACCGAGCACCCCGAGCACTGAGCACCCAGCACCCTGAGTACTGAGCACCCAGCACCCTGAGTACTGAGCACCCAGCACCCTGAGTACTGAGCACCCAGCACCCTGAGCACTGAGCACAAAGCACGCTGAGTACTGAGCACTGAGCACCCTGAGTACTGAGCACCGAGGACCCTGAGCACTGAGCACCCAGCACGCTGAGTACTGAGCACTGAGCACCCTGAGTACTGAGCACCTAGCACCCTGAGTACTGAGCACCCAGCACCCTGAGCACTGAGCAGCCAGCACCCTCAGCACTGAGCACCCAGCACCCTGAGCACTGAGCACCCAGCACCCTGAGCACTGAGCACCCAGCACCCCGAGTACTGAGCACCCAGGACCCCGAGTACTGAGCACCGAGCACCCCGAGCACTGAGCACCCAGCACCCTGAGTACTGAGCACCCCGTACCCTGAGTACTGAGCACCCCGAGTACTGAGCACCCAGCACCCCGAGCACTGAGCACCCAGCACCCTGAGTACTGAGAACAGATCACCCTGAGTACTGAGCACCCAGCACCCTGAGTACTTAGCCCCCAGCACCCTGAGTACTGAGCACCCAGCAACCCGAGCACTGAGCACCCAGCACCCCGAGAATGAGCACCCAGCACCCTGAGTACTGAGAACCGAGCACCCTGAGTACTGAGCACCCAGCACCCTGAGTACTGAGCCCCCAGCACCCTGAGCACTGAGCACCCAGCACACCGAGCACTGAGCACCCAGCACCCCGAGAATGAGCACCCAGCACCCTGAGTACTGAGCACCCAGCACCCCGAGCACGGAGCACCCAGGACCCCGAGCACTGAGTACTGAGCACCCAGCACCATGAGTACTGAGCACCGAGCTCCCCGAGCACTGAGCACCCAGCACCCTGAGCACTGAGCACCCAGCACCCTGAGCACTGAGCACCCAGCACCCTGAGCACTGAGCACCCAGCACCCTGAGCACTGAGCACCCAGCACCCAGAGCACTGAGCACCCAGCACCCTGAGCACTGAGCACCCAGCACCCTGAGTACTGAGCACCCATCACCCTGAGTACTGAGCACCCTGAGTACTGAGCACCGATCACCCTGAGCACTGAGCACCCAGCACCCTGAGTACTGAGCACCCAGCACCCTGAGCACTGAGCACCCAGCACCCTGAGCATTGAGCACCCAGCACCCTGAGTACTGAGCACCCAGAACCCAGAGTACTGAGTACAAAGCACCCTGAGCACTGAGCACCCAGCACCCTGAGTACTGAGCACGGAGCACCCTGAGTACTGAGCACCCAGCACCCTGAGTACTGAGCACCCAGCACCCTGAGCACTGAGCACCCAGCACCCTGAGTACTGAGCACCCAGCACCCTGAGTACTGAGCACTGATCACCCTGAGCACTGAGCACCCAGCACCCCGAGCACTGAGCACCCAGCACCCTGAGTACTGAGCACCTAGCACCCTGAGCACTGAGCACCGAGCACCCTGAGTACTGAACACCCAGCACCCTGAGCACTGAGCACTGAGCACCCAGCACCCTGAGCACTGAGCACTGAGCACCCAGCACCCCGAGCACTGAGCACCCAGCACCCTGAGCATCCAGCACCCTGAGCACTGAGCACCCTGAGCACTGAGCACCCTGAGCACTGAGCACTGAGCACCCAGCACCCTGAGTACTGAGCACCCAACACTCTGAGCAATGAGCACCCAGCACGCTGAGTACTGAGCACTGAGCACACAGCACCCTGAGCACTGAGCACCCAGCACCCTGAGCACTGAGCACTGAGCACCCAGCAACCCGAGCACTGAGCACCCAGCACCCTGAGCACCCAGCACCCTGAGCACTGAGCACCCTGAGTACTGAGCACCCAGCACCCTGAGCACTGAGCACACAGCACCCTGAGTTCTGAGCACCCTGAGTACTGAGCACTGATCACCCTGAGCACTGAGCACCCAGCACCCTGAGTACTGAGCACACAGCACCCTGAGCACTGAGCACCCAGCACCCTGAGCACTGAGCACCCAGCACCCTGAGTACTGAGCACTGAGCACCCAGCACCCTGAGCACTGAGCACACAGCACCCTGAGTACTGAGCACCCTGAGTACTGAGCACTGATCACCCTGAGCACTGAGCACCCAGCACCCTGAGTACTGAGCACCCAGCACCCTGAGCACTGAGCACCCAGCACTCTGAGCACTGAGCACCCAGCACCCTGAGTACTGAGCCCCCAGCACCCTGAGTACTGAGCACCCAGCACCCTGAGTACGGAGCACCCAGCACCCTGAGTACTGAGCACCCAGCACCCTGAGTACTGAGCACCGAGCACCTGAGCACTGAGCAACCAGCACCCTGAGTACTGAGCACTGAGCACCCTGAGTACTAAGCACCGAACACCCTGAGTAGTGAGCACCCAGCACCCTGAGGACTGAGCACCCAGCACCCTGAGCACTGAGCACCCAGCACCCTGAGTAATGAGCACCCAGCACCCTGAGTACTGAGCACCCAGCACCCTGAGCACTTAGCACCCAGCACCCCGAGCACTGAGCACCCAGCACCCCGAGCACTGAGCACCCAGCACCCTGAGCACTGAGCACCCAGCACCCTGAGCACTGAGCACCCAGCACCCTGAGTACTGAGTACTCAGCACCCTGAGCACTGAGCACCCAGCACCCTGAGTACTGATCACCGAGCACCCCGAGCACTGAGCACCCAGCACCCTGAGTACTGAGCACACAGCACCCTGAGCACTGAGCACAAAGCACGCTGAGTACTGAGCACTGAACACCCTGAGTACTTAGCACCGAGGACCCTGAGCACTCAGCACCCAGCACGCTGAGTACTAAGCACTGAGCACCCTAAGTACTGAGCACCTAGCACCCTGAGTACTGAGCACCCAGCACCCTGAGCACTGAGCAGCCAGCACCCTCAGCACTGAGCACCCAGCACCCCGAGCACTGAGCACCCAGCACCCTGAGCACTGAGCACCCAGCACCCCGAGTACTGAGCACCGAGCACCCCGAGCTCTGAGCACCCAGCACCCTGAGTACTGAGCACCCAGTACCCTGAGTACTGAGCACCCCGAGTACTGAGCACCCAGCACCCCGAGCACTGAGCACCCAGCACCCTGAGTACTGAGAACAGATCACCCCGAGCACGGAGCACCCAGTACCCCGAGCACTGAGTACTGAGCACATAGCACCCTGAGTACTGAGCACCGAGCTCCCCGAGCACTGAGCACCCAGGACCCTGAGCACTGAGCACCCAGCACCCTGAGCACTGAACACCCAGCACCCTGAGTACTGAGCACCCAGCACGCTGAGTACTGAGCACTCAGCACCCTGAGCACTGAGCACCCAGCACCCTGAGTACTGAGCACCCAGCACCCTGAGTACTGAGCACCTAGCACCCTGAGCACTAAGCACCGAGCACCCTGAGTACTGAACACCCAGCACCCTGAGCACTGAGCACTGAGCACCCAGCACCCTGAGCACTGAGAACTGAGCACCCAGCACCCAGAGCACTGAGCACCCAGCACCCTGAGCACCCAGCACCCTGAGCACTGAGCTCCCTGAGCACTGAGCACCCTGATCACTGAGCACTGAGCACCAAGCACCCTGAGTACTGAGCACCCAACACTCTGAGCACTGAGCACCCAGCACGCTGAGTACTGAGCACTGAGCACACAGCACCCTGAGTACTGAGCACCCAGCACCCCGAGCACTGAGCACCCAGCGCCCCGAGCACTGAGCACCCAGCACCCTGAGCACTGAGCACTGAGCACACTGAGCACTGAGCACCCAGCACCCCGAGTACTGAGCACTGAGCACCCTGAGTACTGCGCACCCAACACCCAGAGTACTGATCACCCAGCACCCTGAGAACTGAGCACCCAGCACCCTGAGTACTGAGCACCCAGCACCCTGAGTACTGAGCACCCAGCACCCTGAGCACTGAGCACTGAGCACCCAGCACCTTGAGCACTGAGCACTGACCACCCAGCACCCTGAGCACTGAGCACCCAGCACCCTGAGCACTGAGCACCCTGCACCCTGAGTACTGAGTACTCAGCACCCTGAGCACTGAGCACCCAGCACCCTGAGTACTGATCACCGAGCACCCCGAGCACTGAGCACCCAGCACCCTGAGTACTGAGCACCCAGCACCCTGAGTACTGAGCATCCAGCACCCTGAGTACTGAGCACCCAGCACCCTGAGCACTGAGCACAAAGCACGCTGAGTACTGAGCACTGAGCACCCTGAGTACTGAGCACCGAGGACCCTGAGCACTGAGCACCCAGCACGCTGAGTACTGAGCACTGAGCACCCTGAGTTCTGAGCACCTAGCACCCTGAGTACTGAGCACCCAGCACCCTGAGCACTGAGCAGCCAGCACCCTCAGCACTGAGCACCCAGCACCCCGAGCACTGAGCAACCAGCACCCCGAGTACTGAGCACCCAGCACCCCGAGTACTGAGCACCGAGCACCCCGAGCACTGAGCACCCAGCACCCTGAGTACTGAGCACCCAGTACCCTGAGTACTGAGCACCCCGAGTACTGAGCACCCAGCACCCCGAGCACTGAGCATCCAGCACCGTGAGTACTGAGAACAGATCACCCTGAGCACTGAGCACCCAGCACCCTGAGTACTGAGCACCCAGAACCCTGAGTACTGAGTACAAAGCACCCTGAGCACTGAGCACCCAGCACCCTGAGTACTGAGCACCGAGCACCCTGAGTACTGAGCACCCAGCACCCTGAGTACGGAGCACCCAGCACCCTGAGTACTGAGCACCCAGCACCCTGAGTACTGAGCACCGAGCACCCCGAGCACTGAGCAACCAGCACCCTGAGTACTGAGCACTGAGCACCCTGAGTACTAAGCACCGAACACCCTGAGTACTGAGCACCCAGCACCCTGAGGACTGAGCACCCAGCACCCTGAGCACTGAGCACCCAGCACCCTGAGTAATGAGCACCCAGCACCCTGAGTACTGAGCACCCAGCACCGTGAGCACTGAGCACCCAGCACCCCGAGCACTGAGCACCCAGCACCCCGAGCACTGAGCACCCAGCACCCTGAGCACTGAGCACCCAGCACCCTGAGCACTGAGCACCCAGCACCCTGAGTACTGAGTACTCAGCACCCTGAGCACTGAGCACCCAGCACCCTGAGTACTGATCACCGAGCACCCCGAGCACTGAGCACACAGCACCCTGAGTACTGAGCACCCAGCACCCTGAGCACTGAGCACAAAGCACGCTGAGTACTGAGCACTGAAAACCCTGAGTACTGAGCACCGAGGACCCTGAGCACTCAGCACCCAGCACGCTGAGTACTGAGCACCGAGCTCCCCGAGCACTGAGCACCCAGGACCCTGAGCACTGAGCACCCAGCACCCTGAGCACTGAACACCCAGCACCCTGAGTACTGAGCACCCAGCACGCTGAGTACTGAGCACTCAGCACCCTGAGCACTGAGCACCCAGCACCCTGAGTACTGAGCACCCAGCACCCTGAGTACTGAGCACCTAGCACCCTGAGCACTAAGCACCGAGCACCCTGAGTACTGAACACCCAGCACCCTGAGAACTGAGCACTGAGCACCCAGCACCCTGAGCACTGAGAACTGAGCACCCAGCACCCCGAGCACTGAGCACCCAGCACCCTGAGCACCCAGCACCCTGAGCACTGAGCACCCTGAGCACTGAGCACCCTGATCACTGAGCACTGAGCACCAAGCACCCTGAGTACTGAGCACCCAACACTCTGAGCACTGAGCACCCAGCACGCTGAGTACTGAGCACTGAGCACACAGCACCCTGAGTACTGAGCACCCAGCACCCCGAGCACTGAGCACCCAGCGCCCCGAGCACTGAGCACCCAGCACCCTGAGCACTGAGCACTGAGCACACTGAGCACTGAGCACCCAGCACCCCGAGTACTGAGCACTGATCACCCTGAGTACTGCGCACCCAACACCCAGAGTACTGATCACCCAGCACCCTGAGAACTGAGCACCCAGCACCCTGAGTACTGAGCACCCAGCACCCTGAGTACTGAGCACCCAGCACCCTGAGCACTGAGCACTGAGCACCCAGCACCTTGAGCACTGAGCACTGACCACCCAGCACCCTGAGCACTGAGCACCCAGCACCCTGAGCACTGAGCACCCTGCACCCTGAGTACTGAGTACTCAGCACCCTGAGAACTGAGCACCCAGCACCCTGAGTACTGATCACCGAGCACCCCGAGCACTGAGCACCCAGCACCCTGAGTACTGAGCACCCAGCACCCTGAGTACTGAGCATCCAGCACCCTGAGTACTGAGCACCCAGCACCCTGAGCACTGAGCACAAAGCACGCTGAGTACTGAGCACTGAGCACCCTGAGTACTGAGCACCGAGGACCCTGAGCACTGAGCACCCAGCACGCTGAGTACTGAGCACTGAGCACCCTGAGTTCTGAGCACCTAGCACCCTGAGTACTGAGCACCCAGCACCCTGAGCACTGAGCAGCCAGCACCCTCAGCACTGAGCACCCAGCACCCCGAGCACTGAGCACCCAGCACCCTGAGCACTGAGCAACCAGCACCCCGAGTACTGAGCACCCAGCACCCCGAGTACTGAGCACCGAGCACCCCGAGCACTGAGCACCCAGCACCCTGAGTACTGAGCACCCAGTACCCTGAGTACTGAGCACCCCGAGTACTGAGCACCCAGCACCCCGAGCACTGAGCATCCAGCACCCTGAGTACTGAGAACAGATCACCCTGAGCACTGAGCACCCAGCACCCTGAGTACTGAGCACCCAGAACCCTGAGTACTGAGTACAAAGCACCCTGAGCACTGAGCACCCAGCACCCAGAGTACTGAGCACCGAGCACCCTGAGTACTGAGCACCCAGCACCCTGAGTACAGAGCACCCAGCACCCTGAGTACTGAGCACCCAGCACCCTGAGTACTGAGCACCTAGCACCCCGAGCACTGAGCAACCAGCACCCTGAGTACTGAGCACTGAGCACCCTGAGTACTAAGCACCGAACACCCTGAGTACTGAGCACCCAGCACCCTGAGGACTGAGCACCCAGCACCCTGAGCACTGAGCACCCAGCACCCTGAGTAATGAGCACCCAGCACCCTGAGTACTGAGCACCCAGCACCGTGAGCACTGAGCACCCAGCACCCCGAGCACTGAGCACCCAGCACCCCGAGCACTGAGCACCCAGCACCCTGAGCACTGAGCACCCAGCACCCTGAGCACTGAGCACCCAGCACCCTGAGTACTGAGTACTCAGCACCCTGAGCACTGAGCACCCAGCACCCTGAGTACTGATCACCGAGCACCCCGAGCACTGAGCACACAGCACCCTGAGTACTGAGCACCCAGCACCCTGAGCACTGAGCACAAAGCACGCTGAGTACTGAGCACTGAACACCCTGAGTACTGAGCACCGAGGACCCTGAGCACTCAGCACCCAGCACGCTGAGTACTAAGCACTGAGCACCCTGAGTACTGAGCACCTAGCACCCTGAGTACTGAGCACCCAGCACCCTGAGCACTGAGCAGCCAGCACCCTCAGCACTGAGCACCCAGCACCCCGAGCACTGAGCACCCAGCACCATGAGCACTGAGCACCCAGCACCCCGAGTACTGAGCACCGAGCACCCCGAGCACTGAGCACCCAGCACCCTGAGCACTGAGCACCCAGCACCCTGAGCACTGAACACCCAGCACCCTGAGTACTGAGCACCCAGCACGCTGAGTACTGAGCACTCAGCACCCTGAGCACTGAGCACCCAGCACCCTGAGTACTGAGCACTGAGCACCCAGCACCCCGAGCACTGAGCACCCAGCACCCTGTGTACTGTGCACTGAGCACCCTGATTACTAAGCACCTAGCACCCTGAGTACTGAGCACCCAGGACCCTGAGCACTGAGCACCGAGCACCCCGAGCACTGAGCACTCAGCACCCTGAGCACTCAGCACCCATCACCCCGATCACTGAGCACCCAGCACCCTGAGCACTGAGCACCCAGCACCCTGAGCACTGAGCACCCAGCAACCAGAGCACTGAGCACCCAGCACCCTGAGCACTGAGCACCCAGCACCCTGAGTACTGAGCACCCAGCACCCTGAGTACTGAGCACCCAGCACCCTGAGTACTGAGCACCGAGCACCCTGAGTACTGAGCACCGAGCACCCTGAGTACTGAGCACCCAGCACCCTGAGCACTGAGCACCCAGCACCCTGAGTACTGAGCACCCAGCACCCTGAGTACTGAGCACCCAGCACCCCGAGCACTGAACACCCAGCACCCTGAGTACTGAGCACCTAGCACCCTGAGCACTGAGCACCGAGCACCCTGAGTACTGAACACCCAGCACCCTGAGCACTGAGCACTGATCACCCAGCACCCTGAGCACTGAGAACTGAGCACCCAGCACCCCGAGCACTGAGCACCCAGCACCCTGAGCACCCAGCACCCTGAGCACTGAGCACCCTGAGCACTGAGCACCCTGAGCACTGAGCACTGAGCACCCAGCACCCTGAGTACTGAGCACCCAACACTCTGAGCACTGAGCACCCAGCACGCTGAGTACTGAGCACTGAGCACCCAGCACCCTGAGCACTGAGCACCCTGAGCACTGAGCACCCTGAGCACTGAGCACTGAGCACCCAGCACCCTGAGTACTGAGCACCCAACACTCTGAGCACTGAGCACCCAGCACGCTGAGTACTGAGCACTGAGCACCCAGCGCCCCGAGCACTGAGCACCCAGCACCCTGAGCACTGAGCACTGAGCACACTGAGCACTGAGCACCCAGCACCCCGAGTACTGAGCACTGAGCACCCTGAGTACTGCGCACCCAACACCCAGAGTACTGATCACCCAGCACCCTGAGAACTGAGCACCCAGCACCCTGAGTACTGAGCACCCAGCACCCTGAGTACTGAGCACCCAGCACCCTGAGCACTGAGCACTGAGCACCCAGCACCTTGAGCACTGAGCACTGACCACCCAGCACCCTGAGCACTGAGCACCCAGCACCCTGAGCACTGAGCACCCAGCACCCTGAGTACTGAGTACTCAGCACCCTGAGCACTGAGCACCCAGCACCCTGAGTACTGATCACCGAGCACCCCGAGCACTGAGCACCCAGCACCCTGAGTACTGAGCACCCAGCACCCTGAGTACTGAGCACCCAGCACCCTGAGTACTGAGCACCCAGCACCCTGAGCACTGAGCACAAAGCACGCTGAGTACTGAGCACTGAGCACCCTGAGTACTGAGCACCGAGGACCCTGAGCACTGAGCACCCAGCACGCTGAGTACTGAGCACTGAGCACCCTGAGTACTGAGCACCTAGCACCCTGAGTACTGAGCACCCAGCACCCTGAGCACTGAGCAGCCAGCACCCTCAGCACTGAGCACCCAGCACCCTGAGCACTGAGCACCCAGCACCCTGAGCACTGAGCACCCAGCACCCCGAGTACTGAGCACCCAGGACCCCGAGTACTGAGCACCGAGCACCCCGAGCACTGAGCACCCAGCACCCTGAGTACTGAGCACCCCGTACCCTGAGTACTGAGCACCCCGAGTACTGAGCACCCAGCACCCCGAGCACTGAGCACCCAGCACCCTGAGTACTGAGAACAGATCACCCTGAGTACTGAGCACCCAGCACCCTGAGTACTTAGCCCCCAGCACCCTGAGTACTGAGCACCCAGCAACCCGAGCACTGAGCACCCAGCACCCCAAGAATGAGCACCCAGCACCCTGAGTACTGAGAACCGAGCACCCTGAGTACTGAGCACCCAGCACCCTGAGTACTGAGCCCCCAGCACCCTGAGCACTGAGCACCCAGCACACCGAGCACTGAGCACCCAGCACCCCGAGAATGAGCACCCAGCACCCTGAGTACTGAGCACCCAGCACCCCGAGCACGGAGCACCCAGGACCCCGAGCACTGAGTACTGAGCACCCAGCACCATGAGTACTGAGCACCGAGCTCCCCGAGCACTGAGCACCCAGCACCCTGAGCACTGAGCACCCAGCACCCTGAGCACTGAGCACCCAGCACCCTGAGCACTGAGCACCCAGCACCCTGAGCACTGAGCACCCAGCACCCAGAGCACTGAGCACCCAGCACCCTGAGCACTGAGCACCCAGCACCCTGAGTACTGAGCACCCATCACCCTGAGTACTGAGCACCCTGAGTACTGAGCACCGATCACCCTGAGCACTGAGCACCCAGCACCCTGAGTACTGAGCACCCAGCACCCTGAGCACTGAGCACCCAGCACCCTGAGCATTGAGCACCCAGCACCCTGAGTACTGAGCACCCAGAACCCAGAGTACTGAGTACAAAGCACCCTGAGCACTGAGCACCCAGCACCCTGAGTACTGAGCACGGAGCACCCTGAGTACTGAGCACCCAGCACCCTGAGTACTGAGCACCCAGCACCCTGAGCACTGAGCACCCAGCACCCTGAGTACTGAGCACCCAGCACCCTGAGTACTGAGCACTGATCACCCTGAGCACTGAGCACCCAGCACCCCGAGCACTGAGCACCCAGCACCCTGAGTACTGAGCACCTAGCACCCTGAGCACTGAGCACCGAGCACCCTGAGTACTGAACACCCAGCACCCTGAGCACTGAGCACTGAGCACCCAGCACCCTGAGCACTGAGCACTGAGCACCCAGCACCCCGAGCACTGAGCACCCAGCACCCTGAGCATCCAGCACCCTGAGCACTGAGCACCCTGAGCACTGAGCACCCTGAGCACTGAGCACTGAGCACCCAGCACCCTGAGTACTGAGCACCCAACACTCTGAGCAATGAGCACCCAGCACGCTGAGTACTGAGCACTGAGCACACAGCACCCTGAGCACTGAGCACCCAGCACCCTGAGCACTGAGCACTGAGCACCCAGCAACCCGAGCACTGAGCACCCAGCACCCTGAGCACCCAGCACCCTGAGCACTGAGCACCCTGAGTACTGAGCACCCAGCACCCTGAGCACTGAGCACACAGCACCCTGAGTTCTGAGCACCCTGAGTACTGAGCACTGATCACCCTGAGCACTGAGCACCCAGCACCCTGAGTACTGAGCACACAGCACCCTGAGCACTGAGCACCCAGCACCCTGAGCACTGAGCACCCAGCACCCTGAGTACTGAGCACTGAGCACCCAGCACCCTGAGCACTGAGCACACAGCACCCTGAGTACTGAGCACCCTGAGTACTGAGCACTGATCACCCTGAGCACTGAGCACCCAGCACCCTGAGTACTGAGCACCCAGCACCCTGAGCACTGAGCACCCAGCACTCTGAGCACTGAGCACCCAGCACCCTGAGTACTGAGCCCCCAGCACCCTGAGTACTGAGCACCCAGCACCCTGAGTACGGAGCACCCAGCACCCTGAGTACTGAGCACCCAGCACCCTGAGTACTGAGCACCGAGCACCCGAGCACTGAGCAACCAGCACCCTGAGTACTGAGCACTGAGCACCCTGAGTACTAAGCACCGAACACCCTGAGTAGTGAGCACCCAGCACCCTGAGGACTGAGCACCCAGCACCCTGAGCACTGAGCACCCAGCACCCTGAGTAATGAGCACCCAGCACCCTGAGTACTGAGCACCCAGCACCCTGAGCACTTAGCACCCAGCACCCCGAGCACTGAGCACCCAGCACCCCGAGCACTGAGCACCCAGCACCCTGAGCACTGAGCACCCAGCACCCTGAGCACTGAGCACCCAGCACCCTGAGTACTGAGTACTCAGCACCCTGAGCACTGAGCACCCAGCACCCTGAGTACTGATCACCGAGCACCCCGAGCACTGAGCACCCAGCACCCTGAGTACTGAGCACACAGCACCCTGAGCACTGAGCACAAAGCACGCTGAGTACTGAGCACTGAACACCCTGAGTACTTAGCACCGAGGACCCTGAGCACTCAGCACCCAGCACGCTGAGTACTAAGCACTGAGCACCCTAAGTACTGAGCACCTAGCACCCTGAGTACTGAGCACCCAGCACCCTGAGCACTGAGCAGCCAGCACCCTCAGCACTGAGCACCCAGCACCCCGAGCACTGAGCACCCAGCACCCTGAGCACTGAGCACCCAGCACCCCGAGTACTGAGCACCGAGCACCCCGAGCTCTGAGCACCCAGCACCCTGAGTACTGAGCACCCAGTACCCTGAGTACTGAGCACCCCGAGTACTGAGCACCCAGCACCCCGAGCACTGAGCACCCAGCACCCTGAGTACTGAGAACAGATCACCCCGAGCACGGAGCACCCAGTACCCCGAGCACTGAGTACTGAGCACATAGCACCCTGAGTACTGAGCACCGAGCTCCCCGAGCACTGAGCACCCAGGACCCTGAGCACTGAGCACCCAGCACCCTGAGCACTGAACACCCAGCACCCTGAGTACTGAGCACCCAGCACGCTGAGTACTGAGCACTCAGCACCCTGAGCACTGAGCACCCAGCACCCTGAGTACTGAGCACCCAGCACCCTGAGTACTGAGCACCTAGCACCCTGAGCACTAAGCACCGAGCACCCTGAGTACTGAACACGAAGCACCCTGAGCACTGAGCACTGAGCACCCAGCACCCTGAGCACTGAGAACTGAGCACCCAGCACCCAGAGCACTGAGCACCCAGCACCCTGAGCACCCAGCACCCTGAGCACTGAGCACCCTGAGCACTGAGCACCCTGATCACTGAGCACTGAGCACCAAGCACCCTGAGTACTGAGCACCCAACACTCTGAGCACTGAGCACCCAGCACGCTGAGTACTGAGCACTGAGCACACAGCACCCTGAGTACTGAGCACCCAGCACCCCGAGCACTGAGCACCCAGCGCCCCGAGCACTGAGCACCCAGCACCCTGAGCACTGAGCACTGAGCACACTGAGCACTGAGCACCCAGCACCCCGAGTACTGAGCACTGAGCACCCTGAGTACTGCGCACCCAACACCCAGAGTACTGATCACCCAGCACCCTGAGAACTGAGCACCCAGCACCCTGAGTACTGAGCACCCAGCACCCTGAGTACTGAGCACCCAGCACCCTGAGCACTGAGCACTGAGCACCCAGCACCTTGAGCACTGAGCACTGACCACCCAGCACCCTGAGCACTGAGCACCCAGCACCCTGAGCACTGAGCACCCTGCACCCTGAGTACTGAGTACTCAGCACCCTGAGCACTGAGCACCCAGCACCCTGAGTACTGATCACCGAGCACCCCGAGCACTGAGCACCCAGCACCCTGAGTACTGAGCACCCAGCACCCTGAGTACTGAGCATCCAGCACCCTGAGTACTGAGCACCCAGCACCCTGAGCACTGAGCACAAAGCACGCTGAGTACTGAGCACTGAGCACCCTGAGTACTGAGCACCGAGGACCCTGAGCACTGAGCACCCAGCACGCTGAGTACTGAGCACTGAGCACCCTGAGTTCTGAGCACCTAGCACCCTGAGTACTGAGCACCCAGCACCCTGAGCACTGAGCAGCCAGCACCCTCAGCACTGAGCACCCAGCACCCCGAGCACTGAGCAACCAGCACCCCGAGTACTGAGCACCCAGCACCCCGAGTACTGAGCACCGAGCACCCCGAGCACTGAGCACCCAGCACCCTGAGTACTGAGCACCCAGTACCCTGAGTACTGAGCACCCCGAGTACTGAGCACCCAGCACCCCGAGCACTGAGCATCCAGCACCGTGAGTACTGAGAACAGATCACCCTGAGCACTGAGCACCCAGCACCCTGAGTACTGAGCACCCAGAACCCTGAGTACTGAGTACAAAGCACCCTGAGCACTGAGCACCCAGCACCCTGAGTACTGAGCACCGAGCACCCTGAGTACTGAGCACCCAGCACCCTGAGTACGGAGCACCCAGCACCCTGAGTACTGAGCACCCAGCACCCTGAGTACTGAGCACCGAGCACCCCGAGCACTGAGCAACCAGCACCCTGAGTACTGAGCACTGAGCACCCTGAGTACTAAGCACCGAACACCCTGAGTACTGAGCACCCAGCACCCTGAGGACTGAGCACCCAGCACCCTGAGCACTGAGCACCCAGCACCCTGAGTAATGAGCACCCAGCACCCTGAGTACTGAGCACCCAGCACCGTGAGCACTGAGCACCCAGCACCCCGAGCACTGAGCACCCAGCACCCCGAGCACTGAGCACCCAGCACCCTGAGCACTGAGCACCCAGCACCCTGAGCACTGAGCACCCAGCACCCTGAGTACTGAGTACTCAGCACCCTGAGCACTGAGCACCCAGCACCCTGAGTACTGATCACCGAGCACCCCGAGCACTGAGCACACAGCACCCTGAGTACTGAGCACCCAGCACCCTGAGCACTGAGCACAAAGCACGCTGAGTACTGAGCACTGAAAACCCTGAGTACTGAGCACCGAGGACCCTGAGCACTCAGCACCCAGCACGCTGAGTACTGAGCACCGAGCTCCCCGAGCACTGAGCACCCAGGACCCTGAGCACTGAGCACCCAGCACCCTGAGCACTGAACACCCAGCACCCTGAGTACTGAGCACCCAGCACGCTGAGTACTGAGCACTCAGCACCCTGAGCACTGAGCACCCAGCACCCTGAGTACTGAGCACCCAGCACCCTGAGTACTGAGCACCTAGCACCCTGAGCACTAAGCACCGAGCACCCTGAGTACTGAACACCCAGCACCCTGAGAACTGAGCACTGAGCACCCAGCACCCTGAGCACTGAGAACTGAGCACCCAGCACCCCGAGCACTGAGCACCCAGCACCCTGAGCACCCAGCACCCTGAGCACTGAGCACCCTGAGCACTGAGCACCCTGATCACTGAGCACTGAGCACCAAGCACCCTGAGTACTGAGCACCCAACACTCTGAGCACTGAGCACCCAGCACGCTGAGTACTGAGCACTGAGCACACAGCACCCTGAGTACTGAGCACCCAGCACCCCGAGCACTGAGCACCCAGCGCCCCGAGCACTGAGCACCCAGCACCCTGAGCACTGAGCACTGAGCACACTGAGCACTGAGCACCCAGCACCCCGAGTACTGAGCACTGATCACCCTGAGTACTGCGCACCCAACACCCAGAGTACTGATCACCCAGCACCCTGAGAACTGAGCACCCAGCACCCTGAGTACTGAGCACCCAGCACCCTGAGTACTGAGCAGCCAGCACCCTGAGCACTGAGCACTGAGCACCCAGCACCTTGAGCACTGAGCACTGACCACCCAGCACCCTGAGCACTGAGCACCCAGCACCCTGAGCACTGAGCACCCTGCACCCTGAGTACTGAGTACTCAGCACCCTGAGAACTGAGCACCCAGCACCCTGAGTACTGATCACCGAGCACCCCGAGCACTGAGCACCCAGCACCCTGAGTACTGAGCACCCAGCACCCTGAGTACTGAGCATCCAGCACCCTGAGTACTGAGCACCCAGCACCCTGAGCACTGAGCACAAAGCACGCTGAGTACTGAGCACTGAGCACCCTGAGTACTGAGCACCGAGGACCCTGAGCACTGAGCACCCAGCACGCTGAGTACTGAGCACTGAGCACCCTGAGTTCTGAGCACCTAGCACCCTGAGTACTGAGCACCCAGCACCCTGAGCACTGAGCAGCCAGCACCCTCAGCACTGAGCACCCAGCACCCCGAGCACTGAGCACCCAGCACCCTGAGCACTGAGCAACCAGCACCCCGAGTACTGAGCACCCAGCACCCCGAGTACTGAGCACCGAGCACCCCGAGCACTGAGCACCCAGCACCCTGAGTACTGAGCACCCAGTACCCTGAGTACTGAGCACCCCGAGTACTGAGCACCCAGCACCCCTAGCACTGAGCATCCAGCACCCTGAGTACTGAGAACAGATCACCCTGAGCACTGAGCACCCAGCACCCTGAGTACTGAGCACCCAGAACCCTGAGTACTGAGTACAAAGCACCCTGAGCACTGAGCACCCAGCACCCAGAGTACTGAGCACCGAGCACCCTGAGTACTGAGCACCCAGCACCCTGAGTACAGAGCACCCAGCACCCTGAGTACTGAGCACCCAGCACCCTGAGTACTGAGCACCTAGCACCCCGAGCACTGAGCAACCAGCACCCTGAGTACTGAGCACTGAGCACCCTGAGTACTAAGCACCGAACACCCTGAGTACTGAGCACCCAGCACCCTGAGGACTGAGCACCCAGCACCCTGAGCACTGAGCACCCAGCACCCTGAGTAATGAGCACCCAGCACCCTGAGTACTGAGCACCCAGCACCGTGAGCACTGAGCACCCAGCACCCCGAGCACTGAGCACCCAGCACCCCGAGCACTGAGCACCCAGCACCCTGAGCACTGAGCACCCAGCACCCTGAGCACTGAGCACCCAGCACCCTGAGTACTGAGTACTCAGCACCCTGAGCACTGAGCACCCAGCACCCTGAGTACTGATCACCGAGCACCCCGAGCACTGAGCACACAGCACCCTGAGTACTGAGCACCCAGCACCCTGAGCACTGAGCACAAAGCACGCTGAGTACTGAGCACTGAACACCCTGAGTACTGAGCACCGAGGACCCTGAGCACTCAGCACCCAGCACGCTGAGTACTAAGCACTGAGCACCCTGAGTACTGAGCACCTAGCACCCTGAGTACTGAGCACCCAGCACCCTGAGCACTGAGCAGCCAGCACCCTCAGCACTGAGCACCAAGCACCCCGAGCACTGAGCACCCAGCACCATGAGCACTGAGCACCCAGCACCCCGAGTACTGAGCACCGAGCACCCCGAGCTCTGAGCACCCAGCACCCTGAGTACTGAGAACAGATCACCCCGAGCACGGAGCACCCAGTACCCCGAGCACTGAGTACTGAGCACCCAGCACCCTGAGTACTGAGCACCGAGCTCCCCGAGCACTGAGCACCCAGCACCCTGAGCACTGAGCACCCAGCACCCTGAGCACTGAGCACCCAGCAACCAGAGCACTGAGCACCCAGCACCCTGAGCACTGAGCACCCAGCACCCTGAGTACTGAGCACCCAGCACCCTGAGTACTGAGCACCCAGCACCCTGAGTACTGAGCACCGAGCACCCTGAGTACTGAGCAACGAGCACCCTGAGTACTGAGAACCCAGCACCCTGAGCACTGAGCACCCAGCACCCTGAGTACTGAGCACCCAGCACCCTGAGTACTGAGCACCCAGCACCCCGAGCACTGAGCACCCAGCACCCTGAGTACTGAGCACCTAGCACCCTGAGCACTGAGCACCGAGCACCCTGAGTACTGAACACCCAGCACCCTGAGCACTGAGCACTGAGCACCCAGCACCCTGAGCACTGAGAACTGAGCACCCAGCACCCCGAGCACTGAGCACCCAGCACCCTGAGCACCCAGCACCCTGAGTACTGAGCACCCTGAGCACTGAGCACCCTGAGCACTGAGCACCCAGCACCCTGAGTACTGAGCACCCAACACTCTGAGCACTGAGCACCCAGCACGCTGAGTACTGAGCACTGAGCACACAGCACCCTGAGTACTGAGCACCCAGCACCCCGAGCACTGAGCACCCAGCGCCCCGAGCACTGAGCACCCAGCACCCTGAGCACTGAGCACTGAGCACACTGAGCACTGAGCACCCAGCACCCCGAGTACTGAGCACTGAGCACCCTGAGTACTGCGCACCCAACACCCAGAGTACTGATCACCCAGCACCCTGAGAACTGAGCACCCAGCACCCTGAGTACTGAGCACCCAGCACCCTGAGTACTGAGCACCCAGCACCCTGAGCACTGAGCACTGAGCACCCAGCACCTTGAGCACTGAGCACTGACCACCCAGCACCCTGAGCACTGAGCACCCAGCACCCTGAGCACTGAGCACCCAGCACCCTGAGTACTGAGTACTCAGCACCCTGAGCACTGAGCACTGAGCACCCAGCACCCTGAGCACTGAGCACTGAGCACCCAGCACCCCGAGCACTGAGCACCCAGCACCCTGAGCACCCAGCACCCTGAGCACTGAGCACCCTGAGCACTGAGCACCCTGAGCACTGAGCACTGAGCACCCAGCACCATGAGTACTGAGCACCCAACACTCTGAGCAATGAGCACCCAGCACGCTGAGTACTGAGCACTGAGCACACAGCACCCTGAGGACTGAGCACCCAGCACCCTGAGCACTGAGCACTGAGCACCCAGCACCCCGAGCACTGAGCACCCAGCACCCTGAGCACCCAGCACCCTGAGCACTGAGCACCCTGAGTACTGAGCACCCAGCACCCTGAGCACTGTGCACACAGCACCCTGAGTACTGAGCACCCTGAGTAGTGAGCACTGATCACCCTGAGCACTGAGCACCCAGCACCCTGAGTACTGAGCACACAGCACCCTGAGCACTGAGCACCCAGCACCCTGAGCACTGAGCACCCAGCACCCTGAGTACTGAGCACCCAGAACCCTGAGTACTGAGTACAAAGCACCATGAGCACTGAGCACCCAGCACCCTGAGTACTGAGCACCGAGCTCCCTGAGTACTGAGCACCCAGCACCCTGAGTACTGAGCACCCAGCACCCTGAGCACTGAGCACCCAGCACCCTGAGTACTGAGCACCCAGCACCCTGAGTACTGAGCACCCAGCACCCTGAGTACGGAGCACCCAGCACCCTGAGTACTGAGCACCCAGCACCCTGAGTACGGAGCACCGAGCACCCGAGCACTGAGCAACCAGCACCCTGAGTACTGAGCACTGAGCACCCTCAGTACTAAGCACCGAACACCCTGAGTAGTGAGCACCCAGCACCCGGAGGACTGAGCACCCAGCACCCTGAGCACTGAGCACCCAGCACCCTGAGTAATGAGCACCCAGCACCCTGAGTACTGAGCACCCAGCACCCTGAGCACTGAGCACCCAGCACCCCGAGCACTGAGCACCCAGCACCCCGAGCACTGAGCACCCAGCACCCTGAGCACTGAGCACCCAGCACACTGAGCACTGAGCACCCAGCACCCTGAGTACTGAGTACTCAGAACCCTGAGCACTGAGCACCCAGCACCCTGAGTACTGATCACCGAGCACCCCGAGCACTGAGCACCCAGCACCCTGAGTACTGAGCACCCAGCACCCTGAGCACTGAGCACAAAGCACGCTGAGTACTGAGCTCTGAACACCCTGAGTACTTAGCACCGAGGACCCTGAGCACTCAGCACCCAGCACGCTGAGTACTAAGCACTGAGCACCCTGAGTACTGAGCACCTAGCACCCTGAGTACTGAGCACCCAGCACCCTGAGCACTGAGCAGCCAGCACCCTCAGCACTGAGCACCCAGCACCCCGAGCACTGAGCACCCAGCACCCTGAGCACTGAGCACCCAGCACCCCGAGTACTGAGCACCGAGCACCCCGAGCTCTGAGCACCCAGCACCCTGAGTACTGAGCACCCAGTACCCTGAGTACTGAGCACCCCGAGTACTGAGCACCCAGCACCCCGAGCACTGAGCACCCAGCACCCTGAGTACTGAGAACAGATCACCCCGAGCACGGAGCACCCAGTACCCCGAGCACTGAGTACTGAGCACCCAGCACCCTGAGTACTGAGCACCGAGCTCCCCGAGCACTGAGCACCCAGCACCCTGAGCACTGAGCACCCAGCACCCTGAGCACTGAACACCCAGCACCCTGAGTACTGAGCACCCAGCACGCTGAGTACTGAGCACTCAGCACCCTGAGCACTGAGCACCCAGCACCCTGAGTACTGAGCACTGAGCACCCAGCACCCCGAGCACTGAGCACCCAGCACCCTGTGTACTGAGCACTGAGCACCCTGATTACTAAGCACCTAGCACCCTGAGTACTGAGCACCCAGGACCCTGAGCACTGAGCACCGAGCACCCCGAGCACTGAGCACTCAGCACCCTGAGCACTCAGCACCCATCACCCCGATCACTGAGCACCCAGCACCCTGAGCACTGAGCACCCAGCACCCTGAGCACTGAGCACCCAGCACCCAGAGCACTGAGCACCCAGCACACTGAGCACTGAGCACCCAGCACCCTGAGTACTGAGCACCCAGCACCCTGAGTACTGAGCACCCAGCACCCTGAGTACTGAGCACCGAGCACCATGAGTACTGAGCACCGAGCACCCTGAGTACTGATCACCCAGCACCCTGAGCACTGAGCACCCAGCACCCTGAGTACTGAGCACCCAGCACCCTGAGTACTGAGCACCCAGCACCCCTAGCACTGAGCACCCAGCACCCTGAGTACTGAGCACCTAGCACCCTGAGCACTGAGCACCGAGCACCCTGAGTACTGAACACCCAGCACCTGAGCACTGAGCACTGAGCACCCAGCACCCTGAGCACTGAGAACTGAGCACCCAGCACCCCGAGCACTGAGCACCCAGCACCCTGAGCACCCAGCACCCTGAGCACTGAGCACCCTGAGCACTGAGCACCCTGAGCACTGAGCACTGAGCACCCAGCACCCTGAGTACTGAGCACCCAGCACCCTGAGCACTGAGCACCCAGCACCCCGAGCACTGAGCACCCAGCACCCCGAGCACTGAGCACCCAGCACCCTGAGCACTGAGCACCCAGCACCCTGAGCACTGAGCACCCAGCACCCTGAGTACTGAGTACTCAGCACCCTGAGCACTGAGCACCCAGCACCCTGAGTACTGATCACCGAGCACCCCGAGCACTGAGCACCCAGCACCCTGAGTACTGAGCACCCAGCACCCTGAGCACTGAGCACAAAGCACGCTGAGTACTGAGCACTGAACACCCTGAGTACTGAGCACCGAGGACCCTGAGCACTCAGCACCCAGCACGCTGAGTACTAAGCACTGAGCACCCTGAGTACTGAGCACCTAGCACCCTGAGTACTGAGCACCCAGCACCCTGAGCACTGAGCAGCCAGCACCCTCAGCACTGAGCACCCAGCACCCCGAGCACTGAGCACCCAGCACCCCGAGCTCTGAGCACCCAGCACCCTGAGTACTGAGCACCCAGTACCCTGAGTACTGAGCACCCCGAGTACTGAGCACCCAGCACCCCGAGCACTGAGCACCCAGCACCCTGAGTACTGAGAACAGATCACCCCGAGCACGGAGCACCCAGTACCCCGAACACTGAGTACTGAGCACCCAGCACCCTGAGTACTGAGCACCGAGCTCCCCGAGCACTGAGCACCCAGCACCCTGAGCACTGAGCACCCAGCACCCTGAGCACTGAACACCCAGCACCCTGAGCACTGAGCACCCAGCACCCTGAGCACTGAGCACCCAGCACCCTGAGTACTGAGTACTCAGCACCCTGAGCACTGAGCACCCAGCACCCTGAGTACTGATCACTGAGCACCCGGAGCACTGAGCACCCAGCACCCTGAGTACTGAGCACCCAGCACCGTGAGTACTGAGTACAAAGCACCCTGAGCACTGAGCACCCAGCACCCTGAGTACTGAGCACGGAGCACCCTGAGTACTGAGCACCCAGCACCCTGAGTACTGAGCACCCAGCACCCTGAGCACTGAGCACCCAGCACCCTGAGTACTGAGCACCCAGCACCCTGAGTACTGAGCACTGATCACCCTGAGCACTGAGCACCCAGCACCCCGAGCACTGAGCACCCAGCACCCTGAGTACTGAGCACCTAGCACCCTGAGCACTGAGCACCGAGCACCCTGAGTACTGAACACCCAGCACCCTGAGCACTGAGCACTGAGCACCCAGCACCCTGAGCACTGAGCACTGAGCACCCAGCACCCCGAGCACTGAGCACCCAGCACCCTGAGCACCCAGCACCCTGAGCACTGAGCACCCTGAGCACTGAGCACCCTGAGCACTGAGCACTGAGCACCCAGCACCATGAGTACTGAGCACCCAACACTCTGAGCAATGAGCACCCAGCACGCTGAGTACTGAGCACTGAGCACACAGCACCCTGAGGACTGAGCACCCAGCACCCTGAGCACTGAGCACTGAGCACCCAGCACCCAGAGCACTGAGCACCCAGCACCCTGAGCACCCAGCACCCTGAGCACTGAGCACCCTGAGTACTGAGCACCCAGCACCCTGAGCACTGAGCACACAGCACCCTGAGTACTGAGCACCCTGAGTAGTGAGCACTGATCACCCTGAGCACTGAGC
Source organism: Microtus oregoni (assembly GCF_018167655.1). Taxonomy (NCBI): domain Eukaryota; kingdom Metazoa; phylum Chordata; class Mammalia; order Rodentia; family Cricetidae; genus Microtus; species Microtus oregoni. Next base: position 1,121,325 of record NW_024543273.1, on the reverse strand, counting down.
ACCCAGCACCCTGAGTACTGAGCACACAGCACCCTGAGCACTGAGCACCCAGCACCCTGAGCACTGAGCACCCAGCACCCTGAGTACTGAGCACCCAGAACCCTGAGTACTGAGTACAAAGCACCATGAGCACTGAGCACCCAGCACCCTGAGTACTGAGCACCGAGCACCCTGAGTACTGAGCACCCAGCACCCTGAGTACTGAGCACCCAGCACCCTGAGCACTGAGCACCCAGCACCCTGAGTACTGAGCACCCAGCACCCTGAGTACTGAGCACCCAGCACCCTGAGTACGGAGCACCCAGCACCCTGAGTACTGAGCACCCAGCACCCTGAGTACTGAGCACCGAGCACCCGAGCACTGAGCAACCAGCACCCTGAGTACTGAGCACTGAGCACCCTGAGTACTAAGCACCGAACACCCTGAGTAGTGAGCACCCAGCACCCGGAGGACTGAGCACCCAGCACCCTGAGCACTGAGCACCCAGCACCCTGAGTAATGAGCACCCAGCACCCTGAGTACTGAGCACCCAGCACCCTGAGCACTGAGCACCCAGCACCCCGAGCACTGAGCACCCAGCACCCCGAGCACTGAGCACCCAGCACCCTGAGCACTGAGCACCCAGCACCCTGAGCACTGAGCACCCAGCACCCTGAGTAATGAGTACTCAGCACCCTGAGCACTGAGCACCCAGCACCCTGAGTACTGATCACCGAGCACCCCGAGCACTGAGCACCCAGCACCCTGAGTACTGAGCACCCAGCACCCTGAGCACTGAGCACAAAGCACGCTGAGTACTGAGCTCTGAACACCCTGAGTACTTAGCACCGAGGACCCTGAGCACTCAGCACCCAGCACGCTGAGTACTAAGCACTGAGCACCCTGAGTACTGAGCACCTAGCACCCTGAGTACTGAGCACCCAGCACCCTGAGCACTGAGCAGCCAGCACCCTCAGCACTGAGCACCCAGCACCCCGAGCACTGAGCACCCAGCACCCTGAGCACTGAGCACCCAGCACCCCGAGTACTGAGCACCGAGCACCCCGAGCTCTGAGCACCCAGCACCCTGAGTACTGAGCACCCAGTACCCTGAGTACTGAGCACCCCGAGTACTGAGCACCCAGCACACCGAGCACTGAGCACCCAGCACCCTGAGTACTGAGAACAGATCACCCCGAGCACGGAGCACCCAGTACCCCGAGCACTGAGTACTGAGCACCCAGCACCCTGAGTACTGAGCACCGAGCTCCCCGAGCACTGAGCACCCAGCACCCTGAGCACTGAGCACCCAGCACCCTGAGCACTGAACACCCAGCACCCTGAGTACTGAGCACCCAGCACGCTGAGTACTGAGCACTCAGCACCCTGAGCACTGAGCACCCAGCACCCTGAGTACTGAGCACTGAGCACCCAGCACCCCGAGCACTGAGCACCCAGCACCCTGTGTACTGAGCACTGAGCACCCTGATTACTAAGCACCTAGCACCCTGAGTACTGAGCACCCAGGACCCTGAGCACTGAGCACCGAGCACCCCGAGCACTGAGCACTCAGCACCCTGAGCACTCAGCACCCATCACCCCGATCACTGAGCACCCAGCACCCTGAGCACTGAGCACCCAGCACCCTGAGCACTGAGCACCCAGCACCCAGAGCACTGAGCACCCAGCACAATGAGCACTGAGCACCCAGCACCCTGAGTACTGAGCACCCAGCACCCTGAGTACTGAGCACCCAGCACCCTGAGTACTGAGCACCGAGCACCATGAGTACTGAGCACCGAGCACCCTGAGTACTGAGCACCCAGCACCCTGAGCACTGAGCACCCAGCACCCTGAGTACTGAGCACCCAGCACCCTGAGTACTGAGCACCCAGCACCCCTAGCACTGAGCACCCAGCACCCTGAGTACTGAGCACCTAGCACCCTGAGCACTGAGCACCGAGCACCCTGAGTACTGAACACCCAGCACCCTGAGCACTGAGCACCCAGCACCCTGAGCACTGAACACCCAGCACCCTGAGTACTGAGCACCCAGCACGCTGAGTACTGAGCACTCAGCACCCTGAGCACTGAGCACCCAGCACCCTGAGTACTGAGCACTGAGCACCCAGCACCCCGAGCACTGAGCACCCAGCACCCTGTGTACTGAGCACTGAGCACCCTGATTACTAAGCACCTAGCACCCTGAGTACTGAGCACCCAGGACCCTGAGCACTGAGCACCGAGCACCCCGAGCACTGAGCACTCAGCACCCTGAGCACTCAGCACCCATCACCCCGATCACTGAGCACCCAGCACCCTGAGCACTGAGCACCCAGCACCCTGAGCACTGAGCACCCAGCACCCAGAGCACTGAGCACCCAGCACCCTGAGCACTGAGCACCCAGCACCCTGAGTACTGAGCACCCAGCACCCTGAGTACTGAGCACCCAGCACCCTGAGTACTGAGCACCGAGCACCCTGAGTACTGAGCACCGAGCACCCTGAGTACTGAGCACCCAGCACCCTGAGCACTGAGCACCCAGCACCCTGAGTACTGAGCACCCAGCACCCTGAGTACTGAGCACCCAGCACCCCTAGCACTGAGCACCCAGCACCCTGAGTACTGAGCACCTAGCACCCTGAGCACTGAGCACCGAGCACCCTGAGTACTGAACACCCAGCACCCTGAGCACTGAGCACTGAGCACCCAGCACCCTGAGCACTGAGAACTGAGCACCCAGCACCCCGAGCACTGAGCACCCAGCACCCTGAGCACCCAGCACCCTGAGCACTGAGCACCCTGAGCACTGAGCACCCTGAGCACTGAGCACTGAGCACCCAGCACCCTGAGTACTGAGCACCCAACACTCTGAGCACTGAGCACCCAGAACGCTGAGTACTGAGCACTGAGCACACAGCACCCTGAGTACTGAGCACCCAGCACCCCGAGCACTGAGCACCCAGCGCCCCGAGCACTGAGCACCCAGCACCCTGAGCACTGAGCACTGAGCACACTGAGCACTGAGCACCCAGCACCCCGAGTACTGAGCACTGAGTACCCTGAGTACTGCGCACCCAACACCCAGAGTACTGATCACCCAGCACCCTGAGAACTGAGCACCCAGCACCCTGAGTACTGAGCACCCAGCACCCTGAGTACTGAGCACCCAGCACCCTGAGCACTGAGCACTGAGCACCGAGCACCTTGAGCACTGAGCACTGACCACCCAGCACCCCGAGCACTGAGCACCCAGCACCCCAAGCACTGAGCACCCAGCGCCCTGAGCACTGAGCACCCAGCACACTGAGCACTGAGCACCCAGCCCCCTGAGTACTGAGCACCCAGCACCATGAGTACTGAGCACCCAGCACCCTGAGCACTGAGCACCCTGAGGACTGAGCACCCAGCTCCCTGAGCACTGAGCACCCAGCACCCTGAGTACTGAGCACCGATCACCCTGAGCACTGAGCACCCAGCACCCCGAGCACTGAGCACCCAGCACCCTGAGTACTGAGCACCCAGAACCCTGAGCACTGAGCACCCAGCACCCTGAGTACTGAGCACCCTGAGTACTGAGCACCGATCACCCTGAGCACTGAGCACCCAGCACCCTGAGTACTGAGCACCCAGCACCCTGAGCACTGAGCAACCAGCACCCTGAGCACTGAGCACCCAGCACCCTGAGTACTGAGCACCGAGCACCCTGAGTACTGAGCACCCAGCACCCTGAGCACTGAGCACCCAGCACCCTGAGTACTGAGCACCCAGCACCCTGAGTACTGAGCACCCAGCACCCCTAGCACTGAGCACCCAGCACCCTGAGTACTGAGCACCTAGCACCCTGAGCACTGAGCACCGAGCACCCTGAGTACTGAACACCCAGCACCCTGAGCACTGAGCACTGAGCACCCAGCACCCTGAGCACTGAGAACTGAGCACCCAGCACCCCGAGCACTGAGCACCCAGCACCCTGAGCACCCAGCACCCTGAGCACTGAGCACCCTGAGCACTGAGCACCCTGAGCACTGAGCACTGAGCACCCAGCACCCTGAGTACTGAGCACCCAACACTCTGAGCACTGAGCACCCAGAACGCTGAGTACTGAGCACTGAGCACACAGCACCCTGAGTACTGAGCACCCAGCACCCCGAGCACTGAGCACCCAGCGCCCCGAGCACTGAGCACCCAGCACCCTGAGCACTGAGCACTGAGCACACTGAGCACTGAGCACCCAGCACCCCGAGTACTGAGCACTGAGCACCCTGAGTACTGCGCACCCAACACCCAGAGTACTGATCACCCAGCACCCTGAGAACTGAGCACCCAGCACCCTGAGTACTGAGCACCCAGCACCCTGAGTACTGAGCACCCAGCACCCTGAGCACTGAGCACTGAGCACCCAGCACCTTGAGCACTGAGCACTGACCACCCAGCACCCCGAGCACTGAGCACCCAGCACCCCAAGCACTGAGCACCCAGCGCCCTGAGCACTGAGCACCCAGCACACTGAGCACTGAGCACCCAGCCCCCTGAGTACTGAGCACCCAGCACCATGAGTACTGAGCACCCAGCACCCTGAGCACTGAGCACCCTGAGGACTGAGCACCCAGCTCCCTGAGCACTGAGCACCCAGCACCCTGAGTACTGAGCACCGATCACCCTGAGCACTGAGCACCCAGCACCCCGAGCACTGAGCACCCAGCACCCTGAGTACTGAGCACCCAGCACCCTGAGCACTGAGCACCCAGCACCCTGAGTACTGAGCACCCTGAGTACTGAGCACCGATCACCCTGAGCACTGAGCACCCAGCACCCTGAGTACTGAGCACCCAGCACCCTGAGCACTGAGCAACCAGCACCCTGAGCACTGAGCACCCAGCACCCTGAGTACTGAGCACCCAGCACCCTGAGTACTGAGTACCCAGCACCCTGAGCACTGAGGACCCAGCACCCTGAGTACTGAGCACCGAGCACCCTGAGTACTGAGCACCCAGCACCCTGAGTACTGAGCACACAGCACCCTGAGCACTGAGCACCCAGCACCCTGAGTACTGAGCACCCAGCACCCTGAGTACTGAGCACCCAGCACCCAGAGCACTGAGCACCCAGCACCCCGAGCACGGAGCACCCAGGACCCCGAGCACTGAGTACTGAGCACCCAGCACCCTGAGTACTGAGCACCGAGCAAACCGAGCACTGAGCACCCTGAGTACTGAGCACCCAGCACCCCGATCACTGAGTACCCAGCACCATGTGCACTGAGCACCCAGCACCCTGAGCACTGAGCACCCAGCACCCTGAGTACTGAGCACCCAGCACGCTGAGTACTGAGCACCCAGCACCCTGAGCACTGAGCAGGCAGCACCCTGAGTACTGAGCACTGAGCACCCAGCACCCCGAGCACTGAGCACCCAGCACCCTGTGTACTGAGCACTGAGCACCCTGAGCACTGAGCACCGAGCACCCCGAGCACTGAGCACCCAGCACCCTGAGCACTCAGCACCCAGCACCCCGAGCACTGAGCACCGAGCACCCCGAGCACTTAGCACCCAGCACCCTGAGCACTCAGCACCCAGCACCCCGAGCACTGAGCACCCAGCACCCTGAGCACTGAGCACCCAGCACCATGAGCACGGAGCACCCCGAGTACTGAGCACCCAGCACCCTGAGCACTGAGCACCCAGCACCTTGAGTACTGAGCACCGAGCACCTCGAGCACTAAGCACCCAGCACCCTGAGTACTGAGCACCCAGCACCCTGAGCACTGAGCACCCAGAACCCTGAGCACTGAGCACCCAGCACCCTGAGCACGGAGCACCCAGCACCCTGAGTACTGAGCACCCAACACCCAGACTACTGAGCTCCCAGCACCCTGAGCACTGAGCACCCAGCACCCTGAGTACTGAGCACCCAGCACCCTGAGTACTGAACACCCAGCACCCTGAGCACTGAGCACTGAGCACCCTGAGCACTGAGTACTGAGCACTGAGCACCCTGAGCACTGAGCACCCAGCACCCCGAGTACTGAGCACCCAGCACCCCGAGCACTGAGCACCCAGCGCCCCGAGCACTGAGCACCCAGCACCCCGAGCACTGAGCACTGAGCACCCTGAGCACTGAGCACCAAGCACCCTGAGTACTGAGCACTGAGCACCCTGAGTACTGAGCACCAAGCACCCCGAGTACTGAGCACTGAGCACCCTGAGTACTGAGCACCCAGCACCCTGAGCACTGAGCACCCAGCACCCTGAGTACTGAGCACTGAAAACCCTGAGTACTGAGCACCGAGCACCCTGAGTACTGAGCACCCAGCACCCTGATCACTGAGCACGGAGCACCCCGAGGACTGAGCACCCAGCACCCTGAGCACTGAGCACCCAGCACCTTGAGTACTGAGCACCGAGCACAATGAGCACTGCGCACCCAGCACCCTGAGTACTGAGCACCCAGCACCCTGAGCACTGAGCACCCAGCTCCCTGAGCACTGAGCACGCAGCACCCCAAGCACTCAGCAACCAGCACCCTGAGTACTGAGCACAGAGCACCCTGAGCACTGAGCACCCAGCACCCTGAGTACTGAGCACCCAGCACCCTGAGTACTGAGCAACCAGCACCCTGAGCACTGAGCACTGAGCACCCAGCACCCTGAGCACTGAGCACTGAGCACCCAGCACCACAGCCCTGAGCAATCAGCACCCCGAGCACTGAGCACCCAGCACCCTGAGCACTGAGCACCCAGCACCCTGAGTACTGAGCAACCAGCTACCTGAGTACTGAGCACCCAGCACCCTGAGTACTGAGCACTCAGCAGCCTGAGTACTGAGCACCGAGCACACCGAGCAATGAGCACCCAGCACCCTGAGCACTGAGCACCCGGAGGACTGAGCACCCAGCACTCTGAGCACTGAGCACAGATCACTCTGAGCAGTGAGCACCCAGCACCCCGAGCACTGAGCACCCAGCACCCTGAGTACTGAGCACCCAGCACCCCGAGTACTGAGCACCCAGCACCCTGAGTACTGAGCACCCAGCACCCCGAGCACTGAGCACCCAGCACCCTGAGTACTGAGCACCCTGAGTACTGAGCACTGAGCACAGAGCATCCTGAGTACTGAGCACTCTGAGGACTGAGCACCCAGCACCCAGAGCACTGAGAACCCAGCACCCTGAGTACTGAGCACTGATCACCCTGAGCACTGAGCACCCAGCACCCCGAGCACTGAGCACCCAGCACCCTGAGTACTGAGCACCCAGCACCCTGAGCACTGAGCACCGAGCACCCTGAGTACTGAACACCCAGCACCTTGAGCACTCAGCACTGAGCACCCAGCACCCTGAGCACTGAGCACTGAGCACCCAGCACCCCGAGCACTGAGCACCCAGCACCCTGAGCACCCAGCACCCTGAGCACTGAGCACCCTGAGCACTGAGCACCCTGAGCACTGAGCACTGAGCACCCAGCACCCTGAGTACTGAGCACCCAACACTCTGAGCACTGAGCACCCAGCACGCTGAGTACTGAGCACTGAGCACACAGCACCCTGAGTACTGAGCACCCAGCACCCCGAGCACTGAGCACCCAGCGCCCCGAGCACTGAGCACCCAGCACCCCGAGCACTGAGCACTGAGCACACTGAGCACTGAGCACCCAGCACCCCGAGTACTGAGCACTGAGCGCCCTGAGTACTGAGCACCCAGCACCCCGAGTACTGAGCACTGAGCACCCTGAGTACTGAGCACCCAGCACCCTGAGCACTGAGAACCCAGCACCATGAGTACTGAGTACCCAGCACCCTGAGTACTGAGCACCGAGCACCCCGAGCACTGAGCACCCAGCACCCTGAGCACTGAGCACCCTGAGGACTGAGCACCCAGCACCCTGAGCACCGAGCACCCCGAGCACTGAGCACCCAGCACCCTGAGCACTGAGCACCCTGAGGACTGAGCACCCAGCACCCTGAGCACCGAGCACCCCGAGCACTGAGCACCCAGCACCCTGAGCACTGAGCACCCTGAGGACTGAGCACCCAGCACCCTGAGCACCGAGCACCCCGAGCACTGAGCACCCAGCACCCTGAGTACTGAGAACAGATCACCCCGAGCACGGAGCACCCAGTACCCCGAACACTGAGTACTGAGCACCCAGCACCCTGAGTACTGAGCACCGAGCTCCCCGAGCACTGAGCACCCAGCACCCTGAGCACTGAGCACCCAGCACCCTGAGCACTGAACACCCAGCACCCTGAGTACTGAGCACCCAGCACGCTGAGTACTGAGCACTCAGCACCCTGAGCACTGAGCACCCAGCACCCTGAGTACTGAGCACTGAGCACCCAGCACCCCGAGCACTGAGCACCCAGCACCCTGTGTACTGAGCACTGAGCACCCTGATTACTAAGCACCTAGCACCCTGAGTACTGAGCACCCAGGACCCTGAGCACTGAGCACCGAGCACCCCGAGCACTGAGCACTCAGCACCCTGAGCACTCAGCACCCATCACCCCGATCACTGAACACCCAGCACCCTGAGCACTGAGCACCCAGCACCCTGAGCACTGAGCACCCAGCACCCAGAGCACTGAGCACCCAGCACCCTGAGCACTGAGCACCCAGCACCCTGAGTACTGAGCACCCAGCACCCTGAGTACTGAGCACCCAGCACCCTGAGTACTTAGCACCGAGCACCCTGAGTACTGAGCACCGAGCACCCTGAGTACTGAGCACCCAGCACCCTGAGCACTGAGCACCCAGCACCCTGAGTACTGAGCACCCAGCACCCTGAGTACTGAGCACCCAGCACCCCTAGCACTGAGCACCCAGCACCCTGAGTACTGAGCACCTAGCACCCTGAGCACTGAGCACCGAGCACCCTGAGTACTGAACACCCAGCACCCTGAGCACTGAGCACTGAGCACCCAGCACCCTGAGCACTGAGAACTGAGCACCCAGCACCCCGAGCACTGAGCACCCAGCACCCTGAGCACCCAGCACCCTGAGCACTGAGCACCCTGAGCACTGAGCACCCTGAGCACTGAGCACTGAGCACCCAGCACCCTGAGTACTGAGCACCCAACACTCTGAGCACTGAGCACCCAGCACGCTGAGTACTGAGCACTGAGCACACAGCACCCTGAGTACTGAGCACCCAGCACCCCGAGCACTGAGCACCCAGCGCCCCGAGCACTGAGCACCCAGCACCCTGAGCACTGAGCACTGAGCACACTGAGCACTGAGCACCCAGCACCCCGAGTACTGAGCACTGAGCACCCTGAGTACTGCGCACCCAACACCCAGAGTACTGATCACCCAGCACCCTGAGAACTGAGCACCCAGCACCCTGAGTACTGAGCACCCAGCACCCTGAGTACTGAGCACCCAGCACCCTGAGCACTGAGCACTGAGCACCCAGCACCTTGAGCACTGAGCACTGACCACCCAGCACCCCGAGCACTGAGCACCCAGCGCCCTGAGCACTGAGCACCCAGCACACTGAGCACTGAGCACCCAGCCCCCTGAGTACTGAGCACCCAGCACCATGAGTACTGAGCACCCAGCACCCTGAGCACTGAGCACCCTGAGGACTGAGCACCCAGCTCCCTGAGCACTGAGCACCCAGCACCCTGAGTACTGAGCACCGATCACCCTGAGCACTGAGCACCCAGCACCCCGAGCACTGAGCACCCAGCACCCTGAGTACTGAGCACCCAGCACCCTGAGCACTGAGCACCCAGCACCCTGAGTACTGAGCACCCTGAGTACTGAGCACCGATCACCCTGAGCACTGAGCACCCAGCACCCTGAGTACTGAGCACCCAGCACCCTGAGCACTGAGCAACCAGCACCCTGAGCACTGAGCACCCAGCACCCTGAGTACTGAGCACCCAGCACCCTGAGTACTGAGTACCCAGCACCCTGAGCACTGAGGACCCAGCACCCTGAGTACTGAGCACCGAGCACCCTGAGTACTGAGCACCCAGCACCCTGAGTACTGAGCACACAGCACCCTGAGCACTGAGCACCCAGCACACTGAGTACTGAGCACCCAGCACCCTGAGTACTGAGCACCCAACACCCAGACTACTGAGCTCCCAGCACCCTGAGCACTGAGCACCCAGCACCCTGAGTACTGAGCACCCAGCACCCTGAGTACTGAACACCCAGCACCCTGAGCACTGAGCACTGAGCACCCTGAGCACTGAGTACTGAGCACTGAGCACCCTGAGCACTGAGCACCCAGCACCCCGAGTACTGAGCACCCAGCACCCCGAGCACTGAGCACCCAGCGCCCCGAGCACTGAGCACCCAGCACCCCGAGCACTGAGCACTGAGCACCCTGAGCACTGAGCACCAAGCACCCCGAGTACTGAGCACTGAGCACCCTGAGTACTGAGCACCAAGCACCCCGAGTACTGAGCACTGAGCACCCTGAGTACTGAGCACCCAGCACCCTGAGCACTGAGCACCCAGCACCCTGAGTACTGAGCACTGAAAACCCTGAGTACTGAGCACCGAGCACCCTGAGTACTGAGCACCCAGCACCCTGATCACTGAGCACGGAGCACCCCGAGGACTGAGCACCCAGCACCCTGAGCACTGAGCACCCAGCACCTTGAGTACTGAGCACCGAGCACAATGAGCACTGAGCACCCAGCACCCTGAGTACTGAGCACCCAGCACCCTGAGCACTGAGCACCCAGCTCCCTGAGCACTGAGCACGCAGCACCCCAAGCACTCAGCAACCAGCACCCTGAGTACTGAGCACAGAGCACCCTGAGCACTGAGCACCCAGCACCCTGAGTACTGAGCACCCAGCACCCTGAGTACTGAGCAACCAGCACCCTGAGCACTGAGCACCCAGCACCCTGAGCACTGAGCACTGAGCACCCAGCACCACAGCCCTGAGCAATCAGCACCCCGAGCACTGAGCACCCAGCACCCTGAGCACTGAGCACCCAGCACCCTGAGCACTGAGCACCCAGCACCCCGAGCACTGAGCACCCAGCACCCCGAGTACTGAGCACCCAGCACCCTGAGCACTGAGCACCCAGCACCCTGAGCACTGAGCACCCAGCACCCCGAGCACTGAGCACCCAGCACCCTGAGTACTGAGCACCCAGCACCCTGAGCACTGAGCACCCTGAGGACTGAGCACCCAGCTCCCTGAGCACTGAGCACCCAGCACCCTGAGTACTGAGCACCGATCACCCTGAGCACTGAGCACCCAGCACCCCGAGCACTGAGCACCCAGCACCCTGAGTACTGAGCACCCAGCACCCTGAGCACTGAGCACCCAGCACCCTGAGTACTGAGCACCCTGAGTACTGAGCACCGATCACCCTGAGCACTGAGCACCCAGCACCCTGAGTACTGAGCACCCAGCACCCTGAGCACTGAGCAACCAGCACCCTGAGCACTGAGCACCCAGCACCCTGAGTACTGAGCACCCAGCACCCTGAGTACTGAGTACCCAGCACCCTGAGCACTGAGGACCCAGCACCCTGAGTACTGAGCACCGAGCACCCTGAGTACTGAGCACCCAGCACCCTGAGTACTGAGCACACAGCACCCTGAGCACTGAGCACCCAGCACCCTGAGTACTGAGCACCCAGCACCCTGAGTACTGAGCACCCAGCACCCAGAGCACTGAGCACCCAGCACCCCGAGCACGGAGCACCCAGGACCCCGAGCACTGAGTACTGAGCACCCAGCACCCTGAGTACTGAGCACCGAGCAAACCGAGCACTGAGCACCCTGAGTACTGAGCACCCAGCACCCCGATCACTGAGTACCCAGCACCATGTGCACTGAGCACCCAGCACCCTGAGCACTGAGCACCCAGCACCCTGAGTACTGAGCACCCAGCACGCTGAGTACTGAGCACCCAGCACCCTGAGCACTGAGCAGGCAGCACCCTGAGTACTGAGCACTGAGCACCCAGCACCCCGAGCACTGAGCACCCAGCACCCTGTGTACTGAGCACTGAGCACCCTGAGCACTGAGCACCGAGCACCCCGAGCACTGAGCACCCAGCACCCTGAGCACTCAGCACCCAGCACCCCGAGCACTGAGCACCGAGCACCCCGAGCACTGAGCACCCAGCACCCTGAGCACTCAGCACCCAGCACCCCGAGCACTGAGCACCCAGCACCCTGAGCACTGAGCACCCAGCACCATGAGCACGGAGCACCCCGAGTACTGAGCACCCAGCACCCTGAGCACTGAGCACCCAGCACCTTGAGTACTGAGCACCGAGCACCTCGAGCACTAAGCACCCAGCACCCTGAGTACTGAGCACCCAGCACCCTGAGCACTGAGCACCCAGAACCCTGAGCACTGAGCACCCAGCACCCTGAGCACGGAGCACCCAGCACCCTGAGTACTGAGCACCCAACACCCAGACTACTGAGCTCCCAGCACCCTGAGCACTGAGCACCCAGCACCCTGAGTACTGAGCACCCAGCACCCTGAGTACTGAACACCCAGCACCCTGAGCACTGAGCACTGAGCACCCTGAGCACTGAGTACTGAGCACTGAGCACCCTGAGCACTGAGCACCCAGCACCCCGAGTACTGAGCACCCAGCACCCCGAGCACTGAGCACCCAGCGCCCCGAGCACTGAGCACCCAGCACCCCGAGCACTGAGCACTGAGCACCCTGAGCACTGAGCACCAAGCACCCTGAGTACTGAGCACTGAGCACCCTGAGTACTGAGCACCAAGCACCCCGAGTACTGAGCACTGAGCACCCTGAGTACTGAGCACCCAGCACCCTGAGCACTGAGCACCCAGCACCCTGAGTACTGAGCACTGAAAACCCTGAGTACTGAGCACCGAGCACCCTGAGTACTGAGCACCCAGCACCCTGATCACTGAGCACGGAGCACCCCGAGGACTGAGCACCCAGCACCCTGAGCACTGAGCACCCAGCACCTTGAGTACTGAGCACCGAGCACAATGAGCACTGCGCACCCAGCACCCTGAGTACTGAGCACCCAGCACCCTGAGCACTGAGCACCCAGCTCCCTGAGCACTGAGCACGCAGCACCCCAAGCACTCAGCAACCAGCACCCTGAGTACTGAGCACAGAGCACCCTGAGCACTGAGCACCCAGCACCCTGAGTACTGAGCACCCAGCACCCTGAGTACTGAGCAACCAGCACCCTGAGCACTGAGCACTGAGCACCCAGCACCCTGAGCACTGAGCACTGAGCACCCAGCACCACAGCCCTGAGCAATCAGCACCCCGAGCACTGAGCACCCAGCACCCTGAGCACTGAGCACCCAGCACCCTGAGTACTGAGCAACCAGCTACCTGAGTACTGAGCACCCAGCACCCTGAGTACTGAGCACTCAGCAGCCTGAGTACTGAGCACCGAGCACACCGAGCAATGAGCACCCAGCACCCTGAGCACTGAGCACCCGGAGGACTGAGCACCCAGCACTCTGAGCACTGAGCACAGATCACTCTGAGCAGTGAGCACCCAGCACCCCGAGCACTGAGCACCCAGCACCCTGAGTACTGAGCACCCAGCACCCCGAGTACTGAGCACCCAGCACCCTGAGTACTGAGCACCCAGCACCCCGAGCACTGAGCACCCAGCACCCTGAGTACTGAGCACCCTGAGTACTGAGCACTGAGCACAGAGCATCCTGAGTACTGAGCACTCTGAGGACTGAGCACCCAGCACCCAGAGCACTGAGAACCCAGCACCCTGAGTACTGAGCACTGATCACCCTGAGCACTGAGCACCCAGCACCCCGAGCACTGAGCACCCAGCACCCTGAGTACTGAGCACCCAGCACCCTGAGCACTGAGCACCGAGCACCCTGAGTACTGAACACCCAGCACCTTGAGCACTCAGCACTGAGCACCCAGCACCCTGAGCACTGAGCACTGAGCACCCAGCACCCCGAGCACTGAGCACCCAGCACCCTGAGCACCCAGCACCCTGAGCACTGAGCACCCTGAGCACTGAGCACCCTGAGCACTGAGCACTGAGCACCCAGCACCCTGAGTACTGAGCACCCAACACTCTGAGCACTGAGCACCCAGCACGCTGAGTACTGAGCACTGAGCACACAGCACCCTGAGTACTGAGCACCCAGCACCCCGAGCACTGAGCACCCAGCGCCCCGAGCACTGAGCACCCAGCACCCCGAGCACTGAGCACTGAGCACACTGAGCACTGAGCACCCAGCACCCCGAGTACTGAGCACTGAGCGCCCTGAGTACTGAGCACCCAGCACCCCGAGTACTGAGCACTGAGCACCCTGAGTACTGAGCACCCAGCACCCTGAGCACTGAGAACCCAGCACCATGAGTACTGAGTACCCAGCACCCTGAGTACTGAGCACCGAGCACCCCGAGCACTGAGCACCCAGCACCCTGAGCACTGAGCACCCTGAGGACTGAGCACCCAGCACCCTGAGCACCGAGCACCCCGAGCACTGAGCACCCAGCACCCTGAGCACTGAGCACCCTGAGGACTGAGCACCCAGCACCCTGAGCACCGAGCACCCCGAGCACTGAGCACCCAGCACCCTGAGCACTGAGCACCCTGAGGACTGAGCACCCAGCACCCTGAGCACCGAGCACCCCGAGCACTGAGCACCCAGCACCCTGAGTACTGAGAACAGATCACCCCGAGCACGGAGCACCCAGTACCCCGAACACTGAGTACTGAGCACCCAGCACCCTGAGTACTGAGCACCGAGCTCCCCGAGCACTGAGCACCCAGCACCCTGAGCACTGAGCACCCAGCACCCTGAGCACTGAACACCCAGCACCCTGAGTACTGAGCACCCAGCACGCTGAGTACTGAGCACTCAGCACCCTGAGCACTGAGCACCCAGCACCCTGAGTACTGAGCACTGAGCACCCAGCACCCCGAGCACTGAGCACCCAGCACCCTGTGTACTGAGCACTGAGCACCCTGATTACTAAGCACCTAGCACCCTGAGTACTGAGCACCCAGGACCCTGAGCACTGAGCACCGAGCACCCCGAGCACTGAGCACTCAGCACCCTGAGCACTCAGCACCCATCACCCCGATCACTGAACACCCAGCACCCTGAGCACTGAGCACCCAGCACCCTGAGCACTGAGCACCCAGCACCCAGAGCACTGAGCACCCAGCACCCTGAGCACTGAGCACCCAGCACCCTGAGTACTGAGCACCCAGCACCCTGAGTACTGAGCACCCAGCACCCTGAGTACTTAGCACCGAGCACCCTGAGTACTGAGCACCGAGCACCCTGAGTACTGAGCACCCAGCACCCTGTGCACTGAGCACCCAGCACCCTGAGTACTGAGCACCCAGCACCCTGAGTACTGAGCACCCAGCACCCCTAGCACTGAGCACCCAGCACCCTGAGTACTGAGCACCTAGCACCCTGAGCACTGAGCACCGAGCACCCTGAGTACTGAACACCCAGCACCCTGAGCACTGAGCACTGAGCACCCAGCACCCTGAGCACTGAGAACTGAGCACCCAGCACCCCGAGCACTGAGCACCCAGCACCCTGAGCACCCAGCACCCTGAGCACTGAGCACCCTGAGCACTGAGCACCCTGAGCACTGAGCACTGAGCACCCAGCACCCTGAGTACTGAGCACCCAACACTCTGAGCACTGAGCACCCAGCACGCTGAGTACTGAGCACTGAGCACACAGCACCCTGAGTACTGAGCACCCAGCACCCCGAGCACTGAGCACCCAGCGCCCCGAGCACTGAGCACCCAGCACCCTGAGCACTGAGCACTGAGCACACTGAGCACTGAGCACCCAGCACCCCGAGTACTGAGCACTGAGCACCCTGAGTACTGCGCACCCAACACCCAGAGTACTGATCACCCAGCACCCTGAGAACTGAGCACCCAGCACCCTGAGTACTGAGCACCCAGCACCCTGAGTACTGAGCACCCAGCACCCTGAGCACTGAGCACTGAGCACCCAGCACCTTGAGCACTGAGCACTGACCACCCAGCACCCCGAGCACTGAGCACCCAGCGCCCTGAGCACTGAGCACCCAGCACACTGAGCACTGAGCACCCAGCCCCCTGAGTACTGAGCACCCAGCACCATGAGTACTGAGCACCCAGCACCCTGAGCACTGAGCACCCTGAGGACTGAGCACCCAGCTCCCTGAGCACTGAGCACCCAGCACCCTGAGTACTGAGCACCGATCACCCTGAGCACTGAGCACCCAGCACCCCGAGCACTGAGCACCCAGCACCCTGAGTACTGAGCACCCAGCACCCTGAGCACTGAGCACCCAGCACCCTGAGTACTGAGCACCCTGAGTACTGAGCACCGATCACCCTGAGCACTGAGCACCCAGCACCCTGAGTACTGAGCACCCAGCACCCTGAGCACTGAGCAACCAGCACCCTGAGCACTGAGCACCCAGCACCCTGAGTACTGAGCACCCAGCACCCTGAGTACTGAGTACCCAGCACCCTGAGCACTGAGGACCCAGCACCCTGAGTACTGAGCACCGAGCACCCTGAGTACTGAGCACCCAGCACCCTGAGTACTGAGCACACAGCACCCTGAGCACTGAGCACCCAGCACACTGAGTACTGAGCACCCAGCACCCTGAGTACTGAGCACCCAACACCCAGACTACTGAGCTCCCAGCACCCTGAGCACTGAGCACCCAGCACCCTGAGTACTGAGCACCCAGCACCCTGAGTACTGAACACCCAGCACCCTGAGCACTGAGCACTGAGCACCCTGAGCACTGAGTACTGAGCACTGAGCACCCTGAGCACTGAGCACCCAGCACCCCGAGTACTGAGCACCCAGCACCCCGAGCACTGAGCACCCAGCGCCCCGAGCACTGAGCACCCAGCACCCCGAGCACTGAGCACTGAGCACCCTGAGCACTGAGCACCAAGCACCCCGAGTACTGAGCACTGAGCACCCTGAGTACTGAGCACCAAGCACCCCGAGTACTGAGCACTGAGCACCCTGAGTACTGAGCACCCAGCACCCTGAGCACTGAGCACCCAGCACCCTGAGTACTGAGCACTGAAAACCCTGAGTACTGAGCACCGAGCACCCTGAGTACTGAGCACCCAGCACCCTGATCACTGAGCACGGAGCACCCCGAGGACTGAGCACCCAGCACCCTGAGCACTGAGCACCCAGCACCTTGAGTACTGAGCACCGAGCACAATGAGCACTGAGCACCCAGCACCCTGAGTACTGAGCACCCAGCACCCTGAGCACTGAGCACCCAGCTCCCTGAGCACTGAGCACGCAGCACCCCAAGCACTCAGCAACCAGCACCCTGAGTACTGAGCACAGAGCACCCTGAGCACTGAGCACCCAGCACCCTGAGTACTGAGCACCCAGCACCCTGAGTACTGAGCAACCAGCACCCTGAGCACTGAGCACCCAGCACCCTGAGCACTGAGCACTGAGCACCCAGCACCACAGCCCTGAGCAATCAGCACCCCGAGCACTGAGCATCCAGCACCCTGAGCACTGAGCACCCAGCACCCTGAGCACTGAGCACCCAGCACCCCGAGCACTGAGCACCCAGCACCCTGAGTACTGAGCACCCAGCACCCCGAGTACTGAGCACCCAGCACCCTGAGTACTGAGCACCCAGCACCCCGAGCACTGAGCACCCAGCACCCTGAGTACTGAGCACCCTGAGTACTGAGCACTGAGCACAGAGCATCCTGAGTACTGAGCACTCTGAGGACTGAGCACCCAGCACCCAGAGCACTGAGAACCCAGCACCCTGAGTACTGAGCACTGATCACCCTGAGCACTGAGCACCCAGCACCCCGAGCACTGAGCACCCAGCACCCTGAGTACTGAGCACCCAGCACCCTGAGCACTGAGCACCGAGCACCCTGAGTACTGAACACCCAGCACCTTGAGCACTCAGCACTGAGCACCCAGCACCCTGAGCACTGAGCACTGAGCACCCAGCACCCCGAGCACTGAGCACCCAGCACCCTGAGCACCCAGCACCCTGAGCACTGAGCACCCTGAGCACTGAGCACCCTGAGCACTGAGCACTGAGCACCCAGCACCCTGAGTACTGAGCACCCAACACTCTGAGCACTGAGCACCCAGCACGCTGAGTACTGAGCACTGAGCACACAGCACCCTGAGTACTGAGCACCCAGCACCCCGAGCACTGAGCACCCAGCGCCCCGAGCACTGAGCACCCAGCACCCCGAGCACTGAGCACTGAGCACACTGAGCACTGAGCACCCAGCACCCCGAGTACTGAGCACTGAGCGCCCTGAGTACTGAGCACCCAGCACCCCGAGTACTGAGCACTGAGCACCCTGAGTACTGAGCACCCAGCACCCTGAGCACTGAGAACCCAGCACCATGAGTACTGAGTACCCAGCACCCTGAGTACTGAGCACCGAGCACCCCGAGCACTGAGCACCCAGCACCCTGAGCACTGAGCACCCTGAGGACTGAGCACCCAGCACCCTGAGCACCGAGCACCCCGAGCACTGAGCACCCAGCACCCTGAGCACTGAGCACCCTGAGGACTGAGCACCCAGCACCCTGAGCACCGAGCACCCCGAGCACTGAGCACCCAGCACCCTGAGCACTGAGCACCCTGAGGACTGAGCACCCAGCACCCTGAGCACCGAGCACCCCGAGCACTGAGCACCCAGCACCCTGAGTACTGAGAACAGATCACCCCGAGCACGGAGCACCCAGTACCCCGAACACTGAGTACTGAGCACCCAGCACCCTGAGTACTGAGCACCGAGCTCCCCGAGCACTGAGCACCCAGCACCCTGAGCACTGAGCACCCAGCACCCTGAGCACTGAACACCCAGCACCCTGAGTACTGAGCACCCAGCACGCTGAGTACTGAGCACTCAGCACCCTGAGCACTGAGCACCCAGCACCCTGAGTACTGAGCACTGAGCACCCAGCACCCCGAGCACTGAGCACCCAGCACCCTGTGTACTGAGCACTGAGCACCCTGATTACTAAGCACCTAGCACCCTGAGTACTGAGCACCCAGGACCCTGAGCACTGAGCACCGAGCACCCCGAGCACTGAGCACTCAGCACCCTGAGCACTCAGCACCCATCACCCCGATCACTGAACACCCAGCACCCTGAGCACTGAGCACCCAGCACCCTGAGCACTGAGCACCCAGCACCCAGAGCACTGAGCACCCAGCACCCTGAGCACTGAGCACCCAGCACCCTGAGTACTGAGCACCCAGCACCCTGAGTACTGAGCACCCAGCACCCTGAGTACTTAGCACCGAGCACCCTGAGTACTGAGCACCGAGCACCCTGAGTACTGAGCACCCAGCACCCTGAGCACTGAGCACCCAGCACCCTGAGTACTGAGCACCCAGCACCCTGAGTACTGAGCACCCAGCACCCCTAGCACTGAGCACCCAGCACCCTGAGTACTGAGCACCTAGCACCCTGAGCACTGAGCACCGAGCACCCTGAGTACTGAACACCCAGCACCCTGAGCACTGAGCACTGAGCACCCAGCACCCTGAGCACTGAGAACTGAGCACCCAGCACCCCGAGCACTGAGCACCCAGCACCCTGAGCACCCAGCACCCTGAGCACTGAGCACCCTGAGCACTGAGCACCCTGAGCACTGAGCACTGAGCACCCAGCACCCTGAGTACTGAGCACCCAACACTCTGAGCACTGAGCACCCAGCACGCTGAGTACTGAGCACTGAGCACACAGCACCCTGAGTACTGAGCACCCAGCACCCCGAGCACTGAGCACCCAGCGCCCCGAGCACTGAGCACCCAGCACCCTGAGCACTGAGCACTGAGCACACTGAGCACTGAGCACCCAGCACCCCGAGTACTGAGCACTGAGCACCCTGAGTACTGCGCACCCAACACCCAGAGTACTGATCACCCAGCACCCTGAGAACTGAGCACCCAGCACCCTGAGTACTGAGCACCCAGCACCCTGAGTACTGAGCACCCAGCACCCTGAGCACTGAGCACTGAGCACCCAGCACCTTGAGCACTGAGCACTGACCACCCAGCACCCCGAGCACTGAGCACCCAGCGCCCTGAGCACTGAGCACCCAGCACACTGAGCACTGAGCACCCAGCCCCCTGAGTACTGAGCACCCAGCACCATGAGTACTGAGCACCCAGCACCCTGAGCACTGAGCACCCTGAGGACTGAGCACCCAGCTCCCTGAGCACTGAGCACCCAGCACCCTGAGTACTGAGCACCGATCACCCTGAGCACTGAGCACCCAGCACCCCGAGCACTGAGCACCCAGCACCCTGAGTACTGAGCACCCAGCACCCTGAGCACTGAGCACCCAGCACCCTGAGTACTGAGCACCCTGAGTACTGAGCACCGATCACCCTGAGCACTGAGCACCCAGCACCCTGAGTACTGAGCACCCAGCACCCTGAGCACTGAGCAACCAGCACCCTGAGCACTGAGCACCCAGCACCCTGAGTACTGAGCACCCAGCACCCTGAGTACTGAGTACCCAGCACCCTGAGCACTGAGGACCCAGCACCCTGAGTACTGAGCACCGAGCACCCTGAGTACTGAGCACCCAGCACCCTGAGTACTGAGCACACAGCACCCTGAGCACTGAGCACCCAGCACACTGAGTACTGAGCACCCAGCACCCTGAGTACTGAGCACCCAACACCCAGACTACTGAGCTCCCAGCACCCTGAGCACTGAGCACCCAGCACCCTGAGTACTGAGCACCCAGCACCCTGAGTACTGAACACCCAGCACCCTGAGCACTGAGCACTGAGCACCCTGAGCACTGAGTACTGAGCACTGAGCACCCTGAGCACTGAGCACCCAGCACCCCGAGTACTGAGCACCCAGCACCCCGAGCACTGAGCACCCAGCGCCCCGAGCACTGAGCACCCAGCACCCCGAGCACTGAGCACTGAGCACCCTGAGCACTGAGCACCAAGCACCCCGAGTACTGAGCACTGAGCACCCTGAGTACTGAGCACCAAGCACCCCGAGTACTGAGCACTGAGCACCCTGAGTACTGAGCACCCAGCACCCTGAGCACTGAGCACCCAGCACCCTGAGTACTGAGCACTGAAAACCCTGAGTACTGAGCACCGAGCACCCTGAGTACTGAGCACCCAGCACCCTGATCACTGAGCACGGAGCACCCCGAGGACTGAGCACCCAGCACCCTGAGCACTGAGCACCCAGCACCTTGAGTACTGAGCACCGAGCACAATGAGCACTGAGCACCCAGCACCCTGAGTACTGAGCACCCAGCACCCTGAGCACTGAGCACCCAGCTCCCTGAGCACTGAGCACGCAGCACCCCAAGCACTCAGCAACTAGCACCCTGAGTACTGAGCACAGAGCACCCTGAGCACTGAGCACCCAGCACCCTGAGTACTGAGCACCCAGCACCCTGAGTACTGAGCAACCAGCACCCTGAGCACTGAGCACCCAGCACCCTGAGCACTGAGCACTGAGCACCCAGCACCACAGCCCTGAGCAATCAGCACCCCGAGCACTGAGCACCCAGCACCCTGAGCACTGAGCACCCAGCACCCTGAGTACTGAGCAACCAGCTACCTGAGTACTGAGCACCCAGCACCCTGAGTACTGAGCACTCAGCAGCCTGAGTACTGAGCACCGAGCACACCGAGCAATGAGCACCCAGCACCCTGAGCACTGAGCACCCGGAGGACTGAGCACCCAGCACTCTGAGCACTGAGCACAGATCACTCTGAGCAGTGAGCACCCAGCACCCCGAGCACTGAGCACCCAGCACCCTGAGTACTGAGCACCCAGCACCCCGAGTACTGAGCACCCAGCACCCTGAGTACTGAGCACCCAGCACCCCGAGCACTGAGCACCCAGCACCCTGAGTACTGAGCACCCTGAGTACTGAGCACTGAGCACAGAGCATCCTGAGTACTGAGCACTCTGAGGACTGAGCACCCAGCACCCAGAGCACTGAGAACCCAGCACCCTGAGTACTGAGCACTGATCACCCTGAGCACTGAGCACCCAGCACCCCGAGCACTGAGCACCCAGCACCCTGAGTACTGAGCACCCAGCACCCTGAGCACTGAGCACCGAGCACCCTGAGTACTGAACACCCAGCACCTTGAGCACTCAGCACTGAGCACCCAGCACCCTGAGCACTGAGCACTGAGCACCCAGCACCCCGAGCACTGAGCACCCAGCACCCTGAGCACCCAGCACCCTGAGCACTGAGCACGCTGAGCACTGAGCACCCTGAGCACTGAGCACTGAGCACCCAGCACCCTGAGTACTGAGCACCCAACACTCTGAGCACTGAGCACCCAGCACGCTGAGTACTGAGCACTGAGCACACAGCACCCTGAGTACTGAGCACCCAGCACCCCGAGCACTGAGCACCCAGCGCCCCGAGCACTGAGCACCCAGCACCCCGAGCACTGAGCACTGAGCACACTGAGCACTGAGCACCCAGCACCCCGAGTACTGAGCACTGAGCGCCCTGAGTACTGAGCACCCAGCACCCCGAGTACTGAGCACTGAGCACCCTGAGTACTGAGCACCCAGCACCCTGAGCACTGAGAACCCAGCACCATGAGTACTGAGTACCCAGCACCCTGAGTACTGAGCACCGAGCACCCCGAGCACTGAGCACCCAGCACCCTGAGCACTGAGCACCCTGAGGACTGAGCAACCAGCACCCTGAGCACCGAGCACCCCGAGCACTGAGCACCCAGCACCCTGAGCACTGAGCACCCTGAGGACTGAGCACCCAGCACCCTGAGCACCGAGCACCCCGAGCACTGAGCACCCAGCACCCTGAGCACTGAGCACCCTGAGGACTGAGCACCCAGCACCCTGAGCACCGAGCACCCCGAGCACTGAGCACCCAGCACCCTGAGTACTGAGAACAGATCACCCCGAGCACGGAGCACCCAGTACCCCGAACACTGAGTACTGAGCACCCAGCACCCTGAGTACTGAGCACCGAGCTCCCCGAGCACTGAGCACCCAGCACCCTGAGCACTGAGCACCCAGCACCCTGAGCACTGAACACCCAGCACCCTGAGTACTGAGCACCCAGCACGCTGAGTACTGAGCACTCAGCACCCTGAGCACTGAGCACCCAGCACCCTGAGTACTGAACACTGAGCACCCAGCACCCCGAGCACTGAGCACCCAGCACCCTGTGTACTGAGCACTGAGCACCCTGATTACTAAGCACCTAGCACCCTGAGTACTGAGCACCCAGGACCCTGAGCACTGAGCACCGAGCACCCCGAGCACTGAGCACTCAGCACCCTGAGCACTCAGCACCCATCACCCCGATCACTGAACACCCAGCACCCTGAGCACTGAGCACCCAGCACCCTGAGCACTGAGCACCCAGCACCCAGAGCACTGAGCACCCAGCACCCTGAGCACTGAGCACCCAGCACCCTGAGTACTGAGCACCCAGCACCCTGAGTACTGAGCACCCAGCACCCTGAGTACTTAGCACCGAGCACCCTGAGTACTGAGCACCGAGCACCCTGAGTACTGAGCACCCAGCACCCTGAGCACTGAGCACCCAGCACCCTGAGTACTGAGCACCCAGCACCCTGAGTACTGAGCACCCAGCACCCCTAGCACTGAGCACCCAGCACCCTGAGTACTGAGCACCTAGCACCCTGAGCACTGAGCACCGAGCACCCTGAGTACTGAACACCCAGCACCCTGAGCACTGAGCACTGAGCACCCAGCACCCTGAGCACTGAGAACTGAGCACCCAGCACCCCGAGCACTGAGCACCCAGCACCCTGAGCACCCAGCACCCTGAGCACTGAGCACCCTGAGCACTGAGCACCCTGAGCACTGAGCACTGAGCACCCAGCACCCTGAGTACTGAGCACCCAACACTCTGAGCACTGAGCACCCAGCACGCTGAGTACTGAGCACTGAGCACACAGCACCCTGAGTACTGAGCACCCAGCACCCCGAGCACTGAGCACCCAGCGCCCCGAGCACTGAGCACCCAGCACCCTGAGCACTGAGCACTGAGCACACTGAGCACTGAGCACCCAGCACCCCGAGTACTGAGCACTGAGCACCCTGAGTACTGCGCACCCAACACCCAGAGTACTGATCACCCAGCACCCTGAGAACTGAGCACCCAGCACCCTGAGTACTGAGCACCCAGCACCCTGAGTACTGAGCACCCAGCACCCTGAGCACTGAGCACTGAGCACCCAGCACCTTGAGCACTGAGCACTGACCACCCAGCACCCCGAGCACTGAGCACCCAGCGCCCTGAGCACTGAGCACCCAGCACACTGAGCACTGAGCACCCAGCCCCCTGAGTACTGAGCACCCAGCACCATGAGTACTGAGCACCCAGCACCCTGAGCACTGAGCACCCTGAGGACTGAGCACCCAGCTCCCTGAGCACTGAGCACCCAGCACCCTGAGTACTGAGCACCGATCACCCTGAGCACTGAGCACCCAGCACCCCGAGCACTGAGCACCCAGCACCCTGAGTACTGAGCACCCAGCACCCTGAGCACTGAGCACCCAGCACCCTGAGTACTGAGCACCCTGAGTACTGAGCACCGATCACCCTGAGCACTGAGCACCCAGCACCCTGAGTACTGAGCACCCAGCACCCTGAGCACTGAGCAACCAGCACCCTGAGCACTGAGCACCCAGCACCCTGAGTACTGAGCACCCAGCACCCTGAGTACTGAGTACCCAGCACCCTGAGCACTGAGGACCCAGCACCCTGAGTACTGAGCACCGAGCACCCTGAGTACTGAGCACCCAGCAACCTGAGTACTGAGCACACAGCACCCTGAGCACTGAGCACCCAGCACACTGAGTACTGAGCACCCAGCACCCTGAGTACTGAGCACCCAACACCCAGACTACTGAGCTCCCAGCACCCTGAGCACTGAGCACCCAGCACCCTGAGTACTGAGCACCCAGCACCCTGAGTACTGAACACCCAGCACCCTGAGCACTGAGCACTGAGCACCCTGAGCACTGAGTACTGAGCACTGAGCACCCTGAGCACTGAGCACCCAGCACCCCGAGTACTGAGCACCCAGCACCCCGAGCACTGAGCACCCAGCGCCCCGAGTACTGAGCACCCAGCACCCCGAGCACTGAGCACTGAGCACCCTGAGCACTGAGCACCAAGCACCCCGAGTACTGAGCACTGAGCACCCTGAGTACTGAGCACCAAGCACCCCGAGTACTGAGCACTGAGCACCCTGAGTACTGAGCACCCAGCACCCTGAGCACTGAGCACCCAGCACCCTGAGTACTGAGCACTGAAAACCCTGAGTACTGAGCACCGAGCACCCTGAGTACTGAGCACCCAGCACCCTGATCACTGAGCATGGAGCACCCCGAGGACTGAGCACCCAGCACCCTGAGCACTGAGCACCCAGCACCTTGAGTACTGAGCACCGAGCACAATGAGCACTGAGCACCCAGCACCCTGAGTACTGACCACCCAGCACCCTGAGCACTGAGCACCCAGCTCCCTGAGCACTGAGCACGCAGCACCCCAAGCACTCAGCAACCAGCACCCTGAGTACTGAGCACAGAGCACCCTGAGCACTGAGCACCCAGCACCCTGAGTACTGAGCACCCAGCACCCTGAGTACTGAGCAACCAGCACCCTGAGCACTGAGCACCCAGCACCCTGAGCACTGAGCACTGAGCATCCAGCACCACAGCCCTGAGCAATCAGCACCCCGAGCACTGAGCACCCAGCACCCTGAGCACTGAGCACCCAGCACCCTGAGTACTGAGCAACCAGCTACCTGAGTACTGAGCACCCAGCACCCTGAGTACTGAGCACTCAGCAGCCTGAGTACTGAGCACCGAGCACACCGAGCAATGAGCACCCAGCACCCTGAGCACTGAGCACCCGGAGGACTGAGCACCCAGCACTCTGAGCACTGAGCACAGATCACTCTGAGCAGTGAGCACCCAGCACCCCGAGCACTGAGCACCCAGCACCCTGAGTACTGAGCACCCAGCACCCCGAGTACTGAGCACCCAGCACCCTGAGTACTGAGCACCCAGCACCCCGAGCACTGAGCACCCAGCACCCTGAGTACTGAGCACCCTGAGTACTGAGCACTGAGCACAGAGCATCCTGAGTACTGAGCACTCTGAGGACTGAGCACCCAGCACCCAGAGCACTGAGAACCCAGCACCCGGAGTACTGAGCACTGATCACCCTGAGCACTGAGCACCCAGCACCCCGAGCACTGAGCACCCAGCACCCTGAGTACTGAGCACCCAGCACCCTGAGTACTGAGCACCCAGCACCCCTAGCACTGAGCACCCAGCACCCTGAGTACTGAGCACCTAGCACCCTGAGCACTGAGCACCGAGCACCCTGAGTACTGAACACCCAGCACCCTGAGCACTGAGCACTGAGCACCCAGCACCCTGAGCACTGAGAACTGAGCACCCAGCACCCCGAGCACTGAGCACCCAGCACCCTGAGCACCCAGCACCCTGAGCACTGAGCACCCTGAGCACTGAGCACCCTGAGCACTGAGCACTGAGCACCCAGCACCCTGAGTACTGAGCACCCAACACTCTGAGCACTGAGCACCCAGCACGCTGAGTACTGAGCACTGAGCACACAGCACCCTGAGTACTGAGCACCCAGCACCCCGAGCACTGAGCACCCAGCGCCCCGAGCACTGAGCACCCAGCACCCTGAGCACTGAGCACTGAGCACACTGAGCACTGAGCACCCAGCACCCCGAGTACTGAGCACAGAGCACCCTGAGTACTGCGCACCCAACACCCAGAGTACTGATCACCCAGCACCCTGAGAACTGAGCACCCAGCACCCTGAGTACTGAGCACCCAGCACCCTGAGTACTGAGCACCCAGCACCCTGAGCACTGAGCACTGAGCACCCAGCACCTTGAGCACTGAGCACTGACCACCCAGCACCCCGAGCACTGAGCACCCAGCGCCCTGAGCACTGAGCACCCAGCACACTGAGCACTGAGCACCCAGCCCCCTGAGTACTGAGCACCCAGCACCATGAGTACTGAGCACCCAGCACCCTGAGCACTGAGCACCCTGAGGACTGAGCACCCAGCTCCCTGAGCACTGAGCACCCAGCACCCTGAGTACTGAGCACCGATCACCCTGAGCACTGAGCACCCAGCACCCCGAGCACTGAGCACCCAGCACCCTGAGTACTGAGCACCCAGCACCCTGAGCACTGAGCACCCAGCACCCTGAGTACTGAGCACCCTGAGTACTGAGCACCGATCACCCTGAGCACTGAGCACCCAGCACCCTGAGTACTGAGCACCCAGCACCCTGAGCACTGAGCAACCAGCACCCTGAGCACTGAGCACCCAGCACCCTGAGTACTGAGCACCCAGCACCCTGAGTACTGAGTACCCAGCACCCTGAGCACTGAGGACCCAGCACCCTGAGTACTGAGCACCGAGCACCCTGAGTACTGAGCACCCAGCACCCTGAGTACTGAGCACACAGCACCCTGAGCACTGAGCACCCAGCACACTGAGTACTGAGCACCCAGCACCCTGAGTACTGAGCACCCAACACCCAGACTACTGAGCTCCCAGCACCCTGAGCACTGAGCACCCAGCACCCTGAGTACTGAGCACCCAGCACCCTGAGTACTGAACACCCAGCACCCTGAGCACTGAGCACTGAGCACCCTGAGCACTGAGTACTGAGCACTGAGCACCCTGAGCACTGAGCACCCAGCACCCCGAGTACTGAGCACCCAGCACCCCGAGCACTGAGCACCCAGCGCCCCGAGCACTGAGCACCCAGCACCCCGAGCACTGAGCACTGAGCACCCTGAGCACTGAGCACCAAGCACCCCGAGTACTGAGCACTGAGCACCCTGAGTACTGAGCATCAAGCACCCCGAGTACTGAGCAATGAGCACCCTGAGTACTGAGCACCCAGCACCCTGAGCACTGAGCACCCAGCACCCTGAGTACTGAGCACTGAAAACCCTGAGTACTGAGCACCGAGCACCCTGAGTACTGAGCACCCAGCACCCTGATCACTGAGCATGGAGCACCCCGAGGACTGAGCACCCAGCACCCTGAGCACTGAGCACCCAGCACCTTGAGTACTGAGCACCGAGCACAATGAGCACTGAGCACCCAGCACCCTGAGTACTGACCACCCAGCACCCTGAGCACTGAGCACCCAGCTCCCTGAGCACTGAGCACGCAGCACCCCAAGCACTCAGCAACCAGCACCCTGAGTACTGAGCACAGAGCACCCTGAGCACTGAGCACCCAGCACCCTGAGTACTGAGCACCCAGCACCCTGAGTACTGAGCAACCAGCACCCTGAGCACTGAGCACCCAGCACCCTGAGCACTGAGCACTGAGCATCCAGCACCACAGCCCTGAGCAATCAGCACCCCGAGCACTGAGCACCCAGCACCCTGAGCACTGAGCACCCAGCACCCTGAGTACTGAGCAACCAGCTACCTGAGTACTGAGCACCCAGCACCCTGAGTACTGAGCACTCAGCAGCCTGAGTACTGAGCACCGAGCACACCGAGCAATGAGCACCCAGCACCCTGAGCACTGAGCACCCGGAGGACTGAGCACCCAGCACTCTGAGCACTGAGCACAGATCACTCTGAGCAGTGAGCACCCAGCACCCCGAGCACTGAGCACCCAGCACCCTGAGTACAGAGCACCCAGCACCCCGAGTACTGAGCACCCAGCACCCTGAGTACTGAGCACCCAGCACCCCGAGCACTGAGCACACAGCACCCTGAGTACTGAGCACCCTGAGTACTGAGCACTGAGCACAGAGCATCCTGAGTACTGAGCACTCTGAGGACTGAGCACCCAGCACCCAGAGCACTGAGAACCCAGCACCCGGAGTACTGAGCACTGATCACCCTGAGCACTGAGCACCCAGCACCCCGAGCACTGAGCACCCAGCACCCTGAGTACTGAGCACCCAGCACCCTGAGCACTGAGCACCGAGCACCCTGAGTACTGAACACCCAGCACCTTGAGCACTCAGCACTGAGCACCCAGCACCCTGAGCACTGAGCACTGAGCACCCAGCACCCCGAGCACTGAGCACCCAGCACCCTGAGCACCCAGCACCCTGAGCACTGAGCACCCTGAGCACTGAGCACCCTGAGCACTGAGCACTGAGCACCCAGCACCCTGAGTACTGAGCACCCAACACTCTGAGCACTGAGCACCCAGCACGCTGAGTACTGAGCACTGAGCACACAGCACCCTGAGTACTGAGCACCCAGCACCCCGAGCACTGAGCACCCAGCGCCCCGAGCACTGAGCACCCAGCACCCTGAATAATGAGCACCCAGCACCCTGAGTACTGATCACCGAGCACCCCGAGCACTGAGCACCCAGCACCCTGAGTACTGAGTACCCAGCACCCTGAATACTGAGCACCCAGCACCCTGAGTACTGAGCACCCAGCACCCTGAATACTGAGCACCCAGCACCCTGAGTACTGAGCACCCAGCACCCTGAGTACTGAGCACCCTGAGTACTGAGCACTGAGCACAGAGCATCCTGAGTACTGAGCACTCTGAGGACTGAGCACCCAGCACCCAGAGCACTGAGAACCCAGCACCCGGAGTACTGAGCACTGATCACCCTGAGCACTGAGCACCCAGCACCCCGAGCACTGAGCACCCAGCACCCTGAGTACTGAGCACCCAGCACCCTGAGTACTGAGCACCCAGCACCCCTAGCACTGAGCACCCAGCACCCTGAGTACTGAGCACCTAGCACCCTGAGCACTGAGCACCGAGCACCCTGAGTACTGAACACCCAGCACCCTGAGCACTGAGCACTGAGCACCCAGCACCCTGAGCACTGAGAACTGAGCACCCAGCACCCCGAGCACTGAGCACCCAGCACCCTGAGCACCCAGCACCCTGAGCACTGAGCACCCTGAGCACTGAGCACCCTGAGCACTGAGCACTGAGCACCCAGCACCCTGAGTACTGAGCACCCAACACTCTGAGCACTGAGCACCCAGCACGCTGAGTACTGAGCACTGAGCACACAGCACCCTGAGTACTGAGCACCCAGCACCCCGAGCACTGAGCACCCAGCGCCCCGAGCACTGAGCACCCAGCACCCTGAGCACTGAGCACTGAGCACACTGAGCACTGAGCACCCAGCACCCCGAGTACTGAGCACTGAGCACCCTGAGTACTGCGCACCCAACACCCAGAGTACTGATCACCCAGCACCCTGAGAACTGAGCACCCAGCACCCTGAGTACTGAGCACCCAGCACCCTGAGTACTGAGCACCCAGCACCCTGAGCACTGAGCACTGAGCACCCAGCACCTTGAGCACTGAGCACTGACCACCCAGCACCCCGAGCACTGAGCACCCAGCGCCCTGAGCACTGAGCACCCAGCACACTGAGCACTGAGCACCCAGCCCCCTGAGTACTGAGCACCCAGCACCATGAGTACTGAGCACCCAGCACCCTGAGCACTGAGCACCCTGAGGACTGAGCACCCAGCTCCCTGAGCACTGAGCACCCAGCACCCTGAGTACTGAGCACCGATCACCCTGAGCACTGAGCACCCAGCACCCCGAGCACTGAGCACCCAGCACCCTGAGTACTGAGCACCCAGCACCCTGAGCACTGAGCACCCAGCACCCTGAGTACTGAGCACCCTGAGTACTGAGCACCGATCACCCTGAGCACTGAGCACCCAGCACCCTGAGTACTGAGCACCCAGCACCCTGAGCACTGAGCAACCAGCACCCTGAGCACTGAGCACCCAGCACCCTGAGTACTGAGCACCCAGCACCCTGAGTACTGAGTACCCAGCACCCTGAGCACTGAGGACCCAGCACCCTGAGTACTGAGCACCGAGCACCCTGAGTACTGAGCACCCAGCACCCTGAGTACTGAGCACACAGCACCCTGAGCACTGAGCACCCAGCACACTGAGTACTGAGCACCCAGCACCCTGAGTACTGAGCACCCAACACCCAGACTACTGAGCTCCCAGCACCCTGAGCACTGAGCACCCAGCACCCTGAGTACTGAGCACCCAGCACCCTGAGTACTGAACACCCAGCACCCTGAGCACTGAGCACTGAGCACCCTGAGCACTGAGTACTGAGCACTGAGCACCCTGAGCACTGAGCACCCAGCACCCCGAGTACTGAGCACCCAGCACCCCGAGCACTGAGCACCCAGCGCCCCGAGCACTGAGCACCCAGCACCCCGAGCACTGAGCACTGAGCACCCTGAGCACTGAGCACCAAGCACCCCGAGTACTGAGCACTGAGCACCCTGAGTACTGAGCATCAAGCACCCCGAGTACTGAGCACTGAGCACCCTGAGTACTGAGCACCCAGCACCCTGAGCACTGAGCACCCAGCACCCTGAGTACTGAGCACTGAAAACCCTGAGTACTGAGCACCGAGCACCCTGAGTACTGAGCACCCAGCACCCTGATCACTGAGCATGGAGCACCCCGAGGACTGAGCACCCAGCACCCTGAGCACTGAGCACCCAGCACCTTGAGTACTGAGCACCGAGCACAATGAGCACTGAGCACCCAGCACCCTGAGTACTGACCACCCAGCACCCTGAGCACTGAGCACCCAGCTCCCTGAGCACTGAGCACGCAGCACCCCAAGCACTCAGCAACCAGCACCCTGAGTACTGAGCACAGAGCACCCTGAGCACTGAGCACCCAGCACCCTGAGTACTGAGCACCCAGCACCCTGAGTACTGAGCAACCAGCACCCTGAGCACTGAGCACCCAGCACCCTGAGCACTGAGCACTGAGCATCCAGCACCACAGCCCTGAGCAATCAGCACCCCGAGCACTGAGCACCCAGCACCCTGAGCACTGAGCACCCAGCACCCTGAGTACTGAGCAACCAGCTACCTGAGTACTGAGCACCCAGCACCCTGAGTACTGAGCACTCAGCAGCCTGAGTACTGAGCACCGAGCACACCGAGCAATGAGCACCCAGCACCCTGAGCACTGAGCACCCGGAGGACTGAGCACCCAGCACTCTGAGCACTGAGCACAGATCACTCTGAGCAGTGAGCACCCAGCACCCCGAGCACTGAGCACCCAGCACCCTGAGTACAGAGCACCCAGCACCCCGAGTACTGAGCACCCAGCACCCTGAGTACTGAGCACCCAGCACCCCGAGCACTGAGCACACAGCACCCTGAGTACTGAGCACCCTGAGTACTGAGCACTGAGCACAGAGCATCCTGAGTACTGAGCACTCTGAGGACTGAGCACTCAGCACCCAGAGCACTGAGAACCCAGCACCCGGAGTACTGAGCACTGATCACCCTGAGCACTGAGCACCCAGCACCCCGAGCACTGAGCACCCAGCACCCTGAGTACTGAGCACCCAGCACCCTGAGCACTGAGCACCGAGCACCCTGAGTACTGAACACCCAGCACCTTGAGCACTCAGCACTGAGCACCCAGCACCCTGAGCACTGAGCACTGAGCACCCAGCACCCCGAGCACTGAGCACCCAGCACCCTGAGCACCCAGCACCCTGAGCACTGAGCACCCTGAGCACTGAGCACCCTGAGCACTGAGCACTGAGCACCCAGCACCCTGAGTACTGAGCACCCAACACTCTGAGCACTGAGCACCCAGCACGCTGAGTACTGAGCACTGAGCACACAGCACCCTGAGTACTGAGCACCCAGCACCCCGAGCACTGAGCACCCAGCGCCCCGAGCACTGAGCACCCAGCACCCCGAGCACTGAGCACTGAGCACACTGAGCACTGAGCACCCAGCACCCCGAGTACTGAGCACTGAGCGCCCTGAGTACTGAGCACCCAGCACCCCGAGTACTGAGCACTGAGCACCCTGAGTACTGAGCACCCAGCACCCTGAGCACTGAGAACCCAGCACCATGAGTACTGAGTACCCAGCACCCTGAGTACTGAGCACCGAGCACCCCGAGCACTGAGCACCCAGCACCCTGAGCACTGAGCACCCTGAGGACTGAGCACCCAGCACCCTGAGCACCGAGCACCCCGAGCACTGAGCACCCAGCACCCTGAGCACTGAGCACCCTGAGGACTGAGCACCCAGCACCCTGAGCACCGAGCACCCCGAGCACTGAGCACCCAGCACCCTGAGCACTGAGCACCCTGAGGACTGAGCACCCAGCACCCTGAGCACCGAGCACCCCGAGCACTGAGCACCCAGCACCCTGAGTACTGAGAACAGATCACCCCGAGCACGGAGCACCCAGTACCCCGAACACTGAGTACTGAGAACCCAGCACCCTGAGTACTGAGCACCGAGCTCCCCGAGCACTGAGCACCCAGCACCCTGAGCACTGAGCACCCAGCACCCTGAGCACTGAACACCCAGCACCCTGAGTACTGAGCACCCAGCACGCTGAGTACTGAGCACTCAGCACCCTGAGCACTGAGCACCCAGCACCCTGAGTACTGAGCACTGAGCACCCAGCACCCCGAGCACTGAGCACCCAGCACCCTGTGTACTGAGCACTGAGCACCCTGATTACTAAGCACCTAGCACCCTGAGTACTGAGCACCCAGGACCCTGAGCACTGAGCACCGAGCACCCCGAGCACTGAGCACTCAGCACCCTGAGCACTCAGCACCCATCACCCCGATCACTGAACACCCAGCACCCTGAGCACTGAGCACCCAGCACCCTGAGCACTGAGCACCCAGCACCCAGAGCACTGAGCACCCAGCACCCTGAGCACTGAGCACCCAGCACCCTGAGTACTGAGCACCCAGCACCCTGAGTACTGAGCACCCAGCACCCTGAGTACTTAGCACCGAGCACCCTGAGTACTGAGCACCGAGCACCCTGAGTACTGAGCACCCAGCACCCTGAGTACTGAGCACCCAGCACCCCTAGCACTGAGCACCCAGCACCCTGAGTACTGAGCACCTAGCACCCTGAGCACTGAGCACCGAGCACCCTGAGTACTGAACACCCAGCACCCTGAGCACTGAGCACTGAGCACCCAGCACCCTGAGCACTGAGAACTGAGCACCCAGCACCCCGAGCACTGAGCACCCAGCACCCTGAGCACCCAGCACCCTGAGCACTGAGCACCCTGAGCACTGAGCACCCTGAGCACTGAGCACTGAGCACCCAGCACCCTGAGTACTGAGCACCCAACACTCTGAGCACTGAGCACCCAGCACGCTGAGTACTGAGCACTGAGCACACAGCACCCTGAGTACTGAGCACCCAGCACCCCGAGCACTGAGCACCCAGCGCCCCAAGCACTGAGCACCCAGCACCCTGAGCACTGAGCACTGAGCACACTGAGCACTGAGCACCCAGCACCCCGAGTACTGAGCACTGAGCACCCTGAGTACTGCGCACCAAACACCCAGAGTACTGATCAGCCAGCACCCTGAGAACTGAGCACCCAGCACCCTGAGTACTGAGCACCCAGCTCCCTGAGTACTGAGCACCCAGCACCCTGAGCACTGAGCACTGAGCACCCAGCACCTTGAGCACTGAGCACTGACCACCCAGCACCCCGAGGACTGAGCACCCAGCACCCCAAGCACTGAGCACCCAGCGCCCTGAGCACTGAGCACCCAGCACACTGAGCACTGAGCACCCAGCCCCCTGAGTACTGAGCACCCAGGACCATGAGTACTGAGCACCCAGCACCCTGAGCACTGAGCACCCTGAGGACTGAGCACCCAGCTCCCTGAGCACTGAGCACCCAGCACCCTGAGTACTGAGCACCGATCACCCTGAGCACTGAGCACCCAGCACCCCGAGCACTGAGCACCCAGCAACCTGAGTACTGAGCACCCAGCACCCTGAGCACTGAGCACCCAGCACCCTGAGTACTGAGCACCCTGAGTACTGAGCACCGATCACCCTGAGCACTGAGCACCCAGCACCCTGAGTACTGAGCACCCAGCACCCTGAGCACTGAGCAACCAGCACCCTGAGCACTGAGCACCCAGCACCCTGAGTACTGAGCACCCAGCACCCTGAGTACTGAGTACCCAGCACCCTGAGCACTGAGGACCCAGCACCCTGAGTACTGAGCACCGAGCACCCTGAGTACTGAGCACCCAGCACCCTGAGTACTGAGCACACAGCACCCTGAGCACTGAGCACCCAGCACACTGAGTACTGAGCACCCAGCACCCTGAGTACTGAGCACCCAGCACACAGAGCACTGAGCACCCAGCACCCCGAGCACGGAGCACCCAGGACCCCGAGCACTGAGTACTGAGCACCCAGCACCCTGAGTACTGAGCACCGAGCTAACCGAGCACTGAGCACCCTGAGTACTGAGCACCCAGCACCCCGATCACTGAGCACCCAGCACCATGTGCACTGAGCACCCAGCACCCTGAGCACTGAGCACCCAGCACCCTGAGTACTGAGCACCCAGCACGCTGAGTACTGAGCACCCAGCACCCTGCGCACTGAGCAGGCAGCACCCTGAGTACTGAGCACTGAGCACCCAGCACCCCGAGCACTGAGCACCCAGCACCCTGTGTACTGAGCACTGAGCACCCTGAGCACTGAGCACCGAGCACCCCGAGCACTGAGCACCCAGCACCCTGAGCACTCAGCACCCAGCACCCCGAGCACTGAGCACCGAGCACCCCGAGCACTGAGCACCCAGCACCCTGAGCACTCAGCACCCAGCACCCCGAGCACTGAGCACCCAGCACCCTGAGCACTGAGCACCCAGCACCATGAGCACGGAGCACCCCGAGTACTGAGCACCCAGCACCCTGAGCACTGAGCACCCAGCACCTTGAGTACTGAGCACCGAGCACCTCGAGCACTAAGCACCCAGCACCCTGAGTACTGAGCACCAAGCACCCTGAGCACTGAGCACCCAGAACCCTGAGCACTGAGCACCCAGCACCCTGAGCACGGAGCACCCAGCACCCTGAGTACTGAGCACCCAACACCCAGACTACTGAGCTCCCAGCACCCTGAGCACTGAGCACCCAGCACCCTGAGTACTGAGCACCCAGCACCCTGAGTACTGAACACCCAGCACCCTGAGCACTGAGCACTGAGCACCCTGAGCACTGAGTACTGAGCACTGAGCACCCTGAGCACTGAGCACCCAGCACACCGAGTACTGAGCACCCAGCACCCCGAGCACTGAGCACCCAGCGCCCCGAGCACTGAGCACCCAGCACCCCGAGCACTGAGCACTGAGCACCCTGAGCACTGAGCACCAAGCACCCCGAGTACTGAGCACTGAGCACCCTGAGTACTGAGCACCAAGCACCCCGAGTACTGAGCACTGAGCACCCTGAGTACTGAGCACCCAGCACCCTGAGCACTGAGCACCCAGCACCCTGAGTACTGAGCACTGAAAACCCTGAGTACTGAGCACCGAGCACCCTGAGTACTGAGCACCCAGCACCCTGATCACTGAGCACGGAGCACCCCGAGGACTGAGCACCCAGCACCCTGAGCACTGAGCCCCCAGCACCTTGAGTACTGAGCACCGAGCACAATGAGCACTGAGCACCCAGCACACTGAGTACTGAGCACCCAGCACCCTGAGCACTGAGCACCCAGCTCCCTGAGCACTGAGCACGCAGCACCCCAAGCACTCAGCAACCAGCACCCTGAGTACTGAGCACAGAGCACCCTGAGCACTGAGCACCCAGCACCCTGAGTACTGAGCACCCAGCACCCTGAGTACTGAGCAACCAGCACCCTGAGCACTGAGCACTGAGCACCCAGCACCCTGAGCACTGAGCACTGAGCACCCAGCACCACAGCCCTGAGCAATCAGCACCCCGAGCACTGAGCACCCAGCACCCTGAGCACTGAGCACCCAGCACCCTGGGTACTGAGCAACCAGCTACCTGAGTACTGAGCACCCAGCACCCTGAGTACTGAGCACTCAGCAGCCTGAGTACTGAGCACCGAGCACACCGAGCAATGAGCACCCAGCACCCTGAGCACTGAGCACCCGGAGGACTGAGCACCCAGCACTCTGAGCACTGAGCACAGATCACTCTGAGCAGTGAGCACCCAGCACCCCGAGCACTGAGCACCCAGCACCCTGAGTACTGAGCACCCAGCACCCCGAGTACTGAGCACCCAGCACCCTGAGTACTGAGCACCCAGCACCCCGAGCACTGAGCACCCAGCACCCTGAGTACTGAGCACCCTGAGTACTGAGCACTGAGCACAGAGCATCCTGAGTACTGAGCACTCTGAGGACTGAGCACCCAGCACCCAGAGCACTGAGAACCCAGCACCCTGAGTACTGAGCACTGATCACCCTGAGCACTGATCACCCAGCACCCCGAGCACTGAGCACCCAGCACCCTGAGTACTGAGCACCCAGCACCCTGAGCACTGAGCACCGAGCACCCTGAGTACTGAACACCCAGCACCTTGAGCACTCAGCACTGAGCACCCAGCACCCTGAGCACTGAGCACTGAGCACCCAGCACGCCGAGCACTGAGCACCCAGCACCCTGAGCACCCAGCACCCTGAGCACTGAGCACCCTGAGCACTGAGCACCCTGAGCACTGAGCACTGAGCACCCAGCACCCTGAGTACTGAGCACCCAACACTCTGAGCACTGAGCACCCAGCACGCTGAGTACTGAGCACTGAGCACACAGCACCCTGAGTACTGAGCACCCAGCACCCCGAGCACTGAGCACCCAGCGCCCCGAGCACTGAGCACCCAGCACCCCGAGCACTGAGCACTGAGCACACTGAGCACTGAGCACCCAGCACCCCGAGTACTGAGCACTGAGCGCCCTGAGTACTGAGCACCCAGCACCCCGAGTACTGAGCACTGAGCACCCTGAGTACTGAGCACCCAGCACCCTGAGCACTGAGAACCCAGCACCATGAGTACTGAGTACCCAGCACCCTGAGTACTGAGCACCGAGCACCCCGAGCACTGAGCACCCAGCACCCTGAGCACTGAGCACCCTGAGGACTGAGCACCCAGCACCCTGAGCACCGAGCACCCCGAGCACTGAGCACCCAGCACCCTGAGCACTGAGCACCCTGAGGACTGAGCACCCAGCACCCTGAGCACCGAGCACCCCGAGCACTGAGCACCCAGCACCCTGAGCACTGAGCACCCTGAGGACTGAGCACCCAGCACCCTGAGCACCGAGCACCCCGAGCACTGAGCACCCAGCACCCTGAGTACTGAGAACAGATCACCCCGAGCACGGAGCACCCAGTACCCCGAACACTGAGTACTGAGCACCCAGCACCCTGAGTACTGAGCACCGAGCTCCCCGAGCACTGAGCACCCAGCACCCTGAGCACTGAGCACCCAGCACCCTGAGCACTGAACACCCAGCACCCTGAGTACTGAGCACCCAGCACGCTGAGTACTGAGCACTCAGCACCCTGAGCACTGAGCACCCAGCACCCTGAGTACTGAGCACTGAGCACCCAGCACCCCGAGCACTGAGCACCCAGCACCCTGTGTACTGAGCACTGAGCACCGTGATTACTAAGCACCTAGCACCCTGAGTACTGAGCCCCCAGCACCCTGAGTACTGAGCACCCAGCACCCCGAGCACTGAGCACCCAGCACCCCGAGAATGAGCACCCAGCACCCTGAGTACTGAGCACCCAGCACCCTGAGTACTGAGCACACAGCACCCTGAGTACTTAGCACCCAGCACCCTGAGCACTGAGCACTGAGCACCCAGCACCTTGAGCACTGTGCACTGACCACCCAGCACCCCGAGCACTGAGCACCCAGCACCCCGAGCACTGAGCACCGAGCGCCCTGAGCACTGAGCACCCAGCACCCTGTGCACTGAGCACCCAGCACCCCGAGCACTGAGCACCCAGCGCCCTGAGCACTGAGCACCCAGCACAATGAGTACTGAGCACCCAGCACCCTGAGTACTGAGCACACAGCACCCTGAGTATTGAGCACCGAGCACCCCGAGCACTGAGCACCCAGCACCCTGAGCACTGAGCACCCTGAGGACTGAGCACCCAGCACCCTGAGCACTGAGCACCCAGCACCCTGAGTACTGAGCACCGATCACCCTGAGCACTGAGCACCCAGCACCCCGAGCACTGAGCACCCAGCACCCTGAGCACTGAGCACCCAGCACCCTGAGTACTGAGCACTGAGCACCCAGCACCCCGAGCACTGAGCATCCAGCACCCTGTGTACTGAGCACTGAGCACCCTGAGTACTAA
The DNA here is from genome assembly GCF_018167655.1 of Microtus oregoni. Lineage (NCBI taxonomy): Eukaryota > Metazoa > Chordata > Mammalia > Rodentia > Cricetidae > Microtus > Microtus oregoni. The sequence continues at coordinate 1,082,130 of NW_024543273.1, read as the reverse complement.
GCACCCAGCACCCTGAGTACTGAGCACCCAGGACCCTGAGCACTGAGCACCGAGCACCCCGAGCACTGAGCACCCAGCACCCTGAGCAATCAGCACCTATCACCCCGATCAATGAGCACCCAGCACCCTGAGCACTGAGCACCCAGCACCCTGAGCACTGAGCACCCAGCACCCAGAGCACTGAGCACCCAGCACCCTGAACACTGAGCACCCAGCACCCTGAGTACTGAGCACCCAGCACCCTGAGTACTGAGCACCCAGACCCCGAGCACTGAGGACCCAGCACCCCTAGCACTGAGCACCCAGCACCCTGAGCACTGAGCACCCAGCAGCCCGAGCACTGAGCACCCAGCATCCTGAGCACTGAGTACTGAGCACCCAGCACCCTGAGCACTGAGCACCCAGCACCCTGAGCACTGAGCACCCAGCACCCTGAGTACTGAGCACCCAGCACCCCAAGCACTGAGCACCGAGCACCCTGAGTACTGAGCACCCAGCACGCTGAGCACTGAGCACCCAGCACCCCGAGTACTGAGCACCCAGCACCCTGAGTACTGAGCACACAGAACCCTGAGTACTGAGCACCGAGCACCCCGAGCACTGAGCACCCAGCACCCTGAGCACTGAGCAACCTGAGGACTGAGCACCCAGCACCCTGAGCACTGAGCACCCAGCACCCTGAGTACTGAGCACCGATTACCCTGAGCACTGAGCACCCAGCACCCCGAGCACTGAGCACCCAGCAGCCTAAGTACTGAGAACAGATCACCCTGAGTACTGAGCACCCAGCACCCTGAGTACTGAGCCCCCAGCACCCTGAGTACTGAGCACCCAGCAACCCAAGCACTGAGCACCCAGCACCCCGAGAATGAGCACCCAGCACCCTGAGTACTGAGAACCGAGCACCCTGAGTACTGAGCACCCAGCACCCTGAGTACTGAGCCCCCAGCACCCTGAGTACTGAGCACCCAGCACCCCGAGCACTGAGCACCCAGCACCCCGAGAATGAGCACCCAGCACCCTGAGTACTGAGCACCCAGCACCCCGAGCACGGAGCACCCAGGACCCCGAGCACTGAGTACTGAGCACCCAGCACCCTGAGTACTGAGCACCGAGCTCCCCGAGCACTGAGCACCCAGCACCCTGAGCACGGAGCACCCAGCACCCTGAGCACTGAGCACCCAGCACCCTGAGTACTGAGCACCCAGCACGCTGAGTACTGAGCACTCAGCACCCTGAGCACTGAGCACCCAGCACCCTGAGTACTGAGCACTGAGCACCCAGCACCCCGAGCACTGAGCACCCAGCACCCTGTGTACTGAGCACTGACCACCCTGAGTACTAAGCACCCAGCACCCTGAGTACTGAGCACCCAGGACCCTGAGCACTGAGCACCGAGCACCCCGAGCACTGAGCACCCAGCACCATGAGCACTGAGCACCCAGCAGCCCGAGCACTGAGCACCCAGCATCCTGAGCACTGAGTACTGAGCACCCAGCACCCTGAGCACTGAGCACCCAGCACCCTGAGCACTGAGCACCCAGCACCCTGAGTACTGAGCACCCAGCACCCCAAGCACTGAGCACCGAGCACCCTGAGTACTGAGCACCCAGCACGCTGAGCACTGAGCACCCAGCACCCCGAGTACTGAGCACCCAGCACCCTGAGTACTGAGCACTCAGCACCCTGAGTACTGAGCACCGAGCACCCCGAGCACTGAGCACCCAGCACCCTGAGCACTGAGCAACCTGAGGACTGAGCACCCAGCACCCTGAGCACTGAGCACCCAGCACCCTGAGTACTGAGCACCGATCACCCTGAGCACTGAGCACCCAGCACCCCGAGCACTGAGCACCCAGCAGCCTAAGTACTGAGAACAGATCACCCTGAGTACTGAGCACCCAGCACCCTGAGTACTGAGCCCCCAGCACCCTGAGTACTGAGCACCCAGCAACCCGAGCACTGAGCACCCAGCAACCCGAGAATGAGCACCCAGCACCCTGAGTACTGAGAACCGAGCACCCTGCGTACTGAGCACCCAGCACCCTGAGTACTGAGCCCCCAGCACCCTGAGTACTGAGCACCCAGCACCCCGAGCACTGAGCACCCAGCACCCCGAGAATGAGCACCAAGCACCCTGAGTACTGAGCACCCAGCACCCTGAGTACTGAGCACCCAGCACCCTGAGAACTGAGCACCCAGCACCCTGAGTACTGAGCACCCAGCACCCTGAGTACTTAGCACCCAGCACCCTGAGCACTGAGCACTGAGCACCCAGCACCTTGAGCACTGAGCACTGACCACCCAGCACCCCGAGCACTGAGCACCCAGCACCCCGAGCACTGAGCACCCAGCGCCCTGAGCACTGAGCACCCAGGACCCTGAGCACTGAGCACCCAGCACCCCGAGCACTGAGCACCCAGCGCCCTGAGCACTGAGCACCCAGCACCATGAGTACTGAGCACCCAGCACCCTGAGTACTGAGCACACAGCACCCTGAGTATTGAGCACCGAGCACCCCGAGCACTGAGCACCCAGCACCCTGAGCACTGAGCACCCTGAGGACTGAGCACCCAGCACCCTGAGCACTGAGCACCCAGCACCCTGAGTACTGAGCACCGATCAACCTGAGCACTGAGCACCCAGCACCCCGAGCACTGAGCACCCAGCACCCTGAGCACTGAGCACCCAGCACCCTGAGTACTGAGCACTGAGCACCCAGCACCCCGAGCACTGAGCATCCAGCACCCTGTGTACTGAGCACTGAGCACCCTGAGTACTAAGCACCCAGCACCCTGAGTACTGAGCACCCAGGACCCTGAGCACTGAGCACCGAGCACCCCGAGCACTGAGCACCCAGCACCCTGAGCAATCAGCACCCATCACCCCGATCACTGAGCACCCAGCACCCTGAGCACTGAGCACCCAGCACCCTGAGCACTGAGCACCCAGCACCCAGATCACTGAGCACCCAGCACCCTGAGCACTGAGCACTCAGCACCCTGAGTACTGAGCTCCCAGCACCCTGAGTACTGAGCACACAGATCCGAGCACTGAGGACCCAGCACCCCTAGCACTGAGCACCCAGCACCCTGAGCACTGAGCACCCAGCAGCCCGAGCACTGAGCACCTAGCATCCTGAGCACTGAGTACTGAGCACCCAGCACCCTGAGCACTGAGCACCCAGCACCCTGAGCACTGAGCACCCAGCACCCTGAGTACTGAGCACCCAGCACCCCAAGCACTGAGCACCGAGCACCCTGAGTACTGAGCACCCAGCACGCTGAGCACTGAGCACCCAGCACCCCGAGTACTGAGCACCCAGCACCCTGACTACTGAGCACTCAGCACCCTGAGTACTGAGCACCGAGCACCCCGAGCACTGAGCACCCAGCACCCTGAGCACTGAGCAACCTGAGGACTGAGCACCCAGCACCCTGAGCACTGAGCACCCAGCACCCTGAGTACTGAGCACCGATCACCCTGAGCACTGAGCACCCAGCACCCCGAGCACTGAGCACCCAGCAGCCTAAGTACTGAGAACAGATCACCCTGAGTACTGAGCACCCAGCACCCTGAGTACTGAGGCCCCAGCACCCTGAGTACTGAGCACCCAGCAACCCGAGCACTGAGCACCCAGCACCCCGAGAATGAGCACCCAGCACCCTGAGTACTGAGAACCGAGCACCCTGAGTACTGAGCACCCAGCACCCGGAGTACTGAGCCCCCAGCACACTGAGTACTGAGCACCCAGCACCCCGAGCACTGAGCACCCAGCACCCCGAGAATGAGCACCCAGCACCCTGAGTACTGAGCACCCAGCACCCCGAGCACGGAGCACCCAGGACCCCGAGCACTGAGTACTGAGCACCCAGCACCCCGAGAATGAGCACCCAGCACCCTGAGTACTGAGCACCCAGCATCCCGAGCACGGAGCACCCAGGACCCCGAGCACTGAGTACTGAGCACCCAGCACCCTGAGTACTGAGCACCGAGCTCCCCGAGCACTGAGCACCCAGCACCCTGAGCACGGAGCACCCAGCACCCTGAGCACTGAGCACCCAGCACCCTGAGTACTGAGCACCCAGCACCCTGAGCACTGAGCACCAAGCACCCAGAGCACTGAGCACCCAGCACCCTGAGCACTCAGCACCCATCACCCCGATCACTGAGCACCCAGCACCCTGAGCACTGAGCACCCAGCACCCTGAGCACTGAGCACCAAGCACCCAGAGCACTGAGCACCTAGCACCCTGAGCACTGAGCATCAAGCACCCTGAGCACTGAGCACCCAGCACCCTGAGTACTGAGCATCAAGCACGCTGAGCACTGAGAACCCAGCACCCTGAGCACTGAGCACCCAGCACCCTGAGCATTGAGCACTCAGCACCCTGAGTACTGAGCACCGAGCAACCTGAGCACTGAGCACCGGGTAACCCGAGCACTGAGCACCCAGCACCCTGAGTACTGAGCACCAAGCACCCTGAGTACTGAGCACTGAGCACTGACCACCCTGAGCACTGAGCACCCAGCACCCTGAGCACTGAGCACCCAGCATCCTGAGCACTGAGTACTGAGCACCCAGCACCCTGAGCACTGAGCAGCCAGCACCCTGAGCACTGTGCACCAAGCACCCTGAGTACTGAGCACCCAGCACCCCAAACACTGAGCACCGAGCACCCTGAGAACTGAGCACCGAGCACCCTGAGTACTGAGCACCCAGCACCATGAGTACTGAGCCCCGAGCACCCAGAGTACTGAGCAACCTGAGTCCTGAGCACCCAGTACCCCGAGAATGAGCACCCAGCACCCTGAGTACTGAGCATCAAGCACCCTGAGTTCTGAGCACCCAGCACCCTGAGTACTGCGCACCCAGCACCCTGAGTTCTGAGCACCCAGAACCCTGAGCACTGAGCACACTGAGTACTGAGCAACCAGCACCCTGAGCACTGAGCACCCAGCACCCCGAGCACTGAGCACCCAGCACCCCGACCACTGAGCACTGAGCACCCTGAGCACTGAGGACCCAGCACCCCGAGCACTGAGCACCCAGCACCCTGAGTACTGAGCACCCAGCACCCTGAGCACTGAGGACCCAGCACCCCGAGCACTGAGCACCCAGCACGCTGAGTACTGAGCACTGAGCACCCAGCACCCTGAGTACTGAGCACCCAGCACCCTGAGTACTGAGCACCCAGCACCCCAAGCACTGAGCACTGAGCAACCTGAGTACTGAGCACTGAGCACCCTTAGTACTGAGCACCGAGCACCCTGAGTACTGAGCACCCAGCACCCCGAGCACTGAGCACTGAGCAACCTGAGTGCTGAGCAAAAAGCACCCCGAGTACTGAGCACTGAGCACCCTGAGTACTGAGCACCCAGCACCCTGAGCACTGAGCACGCAGCACCCTGAGTACTGAGCACTGAGAACCCTGAGTACTGAACACCGAGCACCCTGAGTACTGAGCACCCAGCACGGTGATCACTGAGCACGGAGCACCCCGAGGACTGAGCACCCGGCACCCTGAGCACTGAGCACCCAGCACCCTGAGTACTGAGCACCGAGCACCCCGAGCACTGAGCACGGAGCACCCCGAGGACTGAGCACCCAGCACCCTGAGCACTGAGCACCCAGCACCTTGAGTACTGAGCACCGAGCACCCCGAGCACTGAGCACCCAGCACCCTGAGTACTGAGCACCCAGCACCCTGAGCACTGAGCACCCAGCACACTGAGCACTAAGCACCCAGCACCCCGAGAACTGAGCACCCAGCACCCTGAGTACTGAGCACCCAGCACCCTGAGTACTGAGCACCCAGCACCCTGAGCACTGAGCACTGAGCACCCAGCACCTTGAGCACTGAGCACTGACCACCCAGCTCCCCGAGCACTGAGCACCCAGCACCCCGAGCACTCAGCACCCAGCGCCCTGAGCACTGAGCACCCAGCACCCTGAGCACTGAGCACCCAGTCCCCTGAGTACTGAGCACCCAGCACCATGAGTACTGAGCACCCAGCACCCTGAGTACCGAGCACTCAGCACCCTGAGTACTGAGCACCGAGCACCCCGAGCACTGAGCACCCAGCACCCTGAGCAATGAGCACCCTGAGGCCTGAGCACCCATCACCCTGAGCACTGAGCACCCAGCACCCTGAGTACTGAGCACCGATCACGCTGAGCACTGAGCTCCCAGCACCCCGAGCACTGAGCACCCAGCACCCTGAGTACTGAGCACCCAGCACCCTGAGCACTGAGCACCCAGCATCCTGAGTACTGAGCACCCTGAGTACTGAGCACCGATCACCCTGAGCACTGAGCACCCAGCACCCTGAGTACTGAGCACCCAGCACCCTGAGCACTGAGCACCCAGCACCCTGAGCACTGAGCACCCAGCACCCTGAGTACTGAGCACCCAGCACCCTGAGTACTGAGTACCCAGCACCCTGAGCACTGAGCACCCAGCACCCTGAGTACTGAGCACCGAGCACCCTGAGTACTGAGCACCCAGCACCCTGAGTACTGAGCACCCAGCACCCTGAGCACTGAGCACCCAGCACCCTGAGTACTGAGCACCCAGACCCCGAGCACTGAGGACCCATCACCCCTAGCACTGAGCACCCAGCACCCTGAGCACTGAGCACCCAGCAGCCCGAGCACTGAGCACCCAGCATCCTGAGCACTGAGTACTGAGCACCCAGCACCCTGAGCACTGAGCACCCAGCACCCTGAGCACTGAGCACCCAGCACCCTGAGTACTGAGCACCCAGCACCCCAAGCACTGAGCACCGAGCACCCTGAGTACTGAGCACCCAGCACGCTGAGCACTGAGCACCCAGCACCCCGAGTACTGAGCACCCAGCACCCTGAGTACTGAGCACTCAGCACCCTGAGTACTGAGCAGCGAGCACCCCGAGCACTGAGCACCCAGCACCCTGAGCACTGAGCAACCTGAGGACTGAGCACCCAGGACCCTGAGCACTGAGCACCCAGCACCCTGAGTACTGAGCACCGATCACCCTGAGCACTGAGCACACAGCACCCCGATCACTGAGCACCCAGCAGCCTAAGTACTGAGAACAGATCACCCTGAGTACTGAGCACCCAGCACCCTGAGTACTGAGCCCCCAGCACCCTGAGTACTGAGCAGCCAGCAACCCGAGCACTGAGCACCCAGCACCCCGAGAATGAGCACACAGCACCCTGAGTACTGAGAAACGAGCACCCTGAGTACTGAGCACCCAGCACCCTGAGTACTGAGCCCCCAGCACCCTGAGTACTGAGCACCCAGCACCCCGAGCACTGAGCACCCAGCACCCCGAGAATGAGCACCCAGCACCCTGAATACTGAGCACCCAGCACCCTGAGTACTGAGCACCCAGCACCCTGAGAACTGAGCACCCAGCACCCTGAGTACTGAGCACCCAGCACCCTGAGTACTTAGCACCCAGCACCCTAAGCACTGAGCACTGAGCACCCAGCACCTTTAGCACTGAGCACTGACCACCCAGCACCCCGAGCACTGAGCACCCAGCACCCCGAGCACTGAGCACCCAGCGCCCTGAGCACTGAGCACCCAGCACCCTGAACACTGAGCACCCAGCACCCCGAGCACTGAGCACCCAGCGCCCTGAGCACTGAGCACCCAGCACCATGAGTACTGAGCACCCAGCACCCTGAGTACTGAGCACACAGCACCCTGAGTATTGAGCACCGAGCACCCCGAGCACTGAGCACCCAGCACCCTGAGCACTGAGCACCCTGAGGACTGAGCACCCAGCACCCTGAGCACTGAGCACCCAGCACCCTGAGTACTGAGCACCGATCACCCTGAGCACTGAGCACCCAGCACCCCGAGCACTGAGCACCCAGCACCCTGAGCACTGAGCACCCAGCACCCTGAGTACTGAGCACTGAGCACCCAGCACCCCGAGCACTGAGCATCCAGCACCCTGTGTACTGAGCACTGAGCACCCTGAGTACTAAGCACCCAGCACCCTGAGTACTGAGCACCCAGGACCCTGAGCACTGAGCACCGAGCACCCCGAGCACTGAGCACCCAGCACCCTGAGCAATCAGCACCCATCACCCCGATCACTGAGCACCCAGCACCCTGAGCACTGAGCACCCAGCACCCTGAGCACTGAGCACCCAGCACCCAGAGCACTGAGCACCCAGCACCCTGAGCACTGAGCACCCAGCACCCTGAGTACTGAGCACCCAGCACCCTGAGTACTGAGCACCCAGACCCCGAGCACTGAGGACCCAGCACCCCTAGCACTGAGCACCCAGCACCCTGAGCACTGAGCACCCAGCAGCCCGAGCACTGAGCACCCAGCATCCTGAGCACTGAGTACTGAGCACCCAGCACCCTGAGCACTGAGCACCCAGCACCCTGAGCACTGAGCACCCAGCACCCTGAGTATTGAGCACCCAGCACGCTGAGCACTGAGCACCCAGCACCCCGAGTACTGAGCACCCAGCACCCTGAGTACTGAGCACTCAGCACACTGAGTACTGAGCACCGAGCACCCCGAGCACTGAGCACCCAGCACCCTGAGCACTGAGCAACCTGAGGACTGAGCACCCAGCACCCTGAGCACTGAGCACCCAGCACCCTGAGTACTGAGCACCGATCACCCTGAGCACTGAGCACCCAGCACCCCGAGCACTGAGCACCCAGCAGCCTAAGTACTGAGAACAGATCACCCTGAGTACTGAGCACCCATCACCCTGAGTACTGAGCCCCCAGCACCCTGAGTACTGAGCACCCAGCAACCCGAGCACTGAGCACCCAGCACCCCGAGAATGAGCACCCAGCACCCTGAGTACTGAGAACCGAGCACCCTGAGTACTGAGCACCCAGCACCCTGAGTACTGAGCCCCCAGCACCCTGAGTACTGAGCACCCAGCACCCCGAGCACTGAGCACCCAGCACCCCGAGAATGAGCACCCAGCACCCTGAGTACTGAGCACCCAGCACCCCGAGCACGGAGCACCCAGGACCCCGAGCACTGAGTACTGAGCACCCAGCACCCTGAGTACTGAGCACCGAGCTCCCCGAGCACTGAGCACCCAGCACCCTGAGCACGGAGCACCCAGCACCCTGAGCACTGAGCACCCAGCACCCTGAGTACTGAGCACCCAGCACGCTGAGTACTGAGCACTCAGCACCCTGAGCACTGAGCACCCAGCACCCTGAGTACTGAGCACTGAGCACCCAGCAGCCCGAGCACTGAGCACCCAGCACCCTGTGTACTGAGCACTGAGCACCCTGAGTACTAAGCACCCAGCACCCTGAGTACTGAGCACCCAGGACCCTGAGCACTGAGCACCGAGCACCCCGAGCACTGAGCACCCAGCACCCTGAGCACTCAGCACCCATCACCCCGATCACTGAGCACCCAGCACCCTGAGCACTGAGCACCCAGCACCCTGAGCACTGAGCACCAAGCACCCAGAGCACTGAGCACCCAGCACCCTGAGCACTGAGCATCAAGCACCCTGAGCACTGAGCACTCAGCACCCTGAGTACTGAGCATCAAGCACGCTGAGCACTGAGCACCCAGCACCCTGAGCACTGAGCACCCAGCACCCTGAGCACTGAGCACTCAGCACCCTGAGTACTGAGCACCGAGCAACCCGAGCACTGAGCACCGGGTAACCCGAGCACTGAGCACCCAGCACCCTGAGTACTGAGCACCAAGCACCCTGAGTACTGAGCACTGAGCACTGACCACCCTGAGCACTGAGCACCCAGCACCCTGAGCACTGAGCACCCAGCATCCTGAGCACTGAGTACTGAGCACCCAGCACCCTGAGCACTGAGCAGCCAGCACCCTGAGCACTGAGCACCAAGCACCCTGAGTACTGAGCACCCAGCACCCCAAACACTGAGCACCGAGCACCCTGAGAACTGAGCACCGAGCACCCTGAGTACTGAGCACCCAGCACCATGAGTACTGAGCCCCGAGCACCCAGAGTACTGAGCAACCTGAGTCCTGAGCACCCAGTACCCCGAGAATGGGCACCCAGCACCCTGAGTACTGCGCACCCAGCACCCTGAGTTCTGAGCACCCAGCACCCTGAGCACTGAGCACACTGAGTACTGAGCAACCAGCACCCTGAGCACTGAGCACCCAGCACCCCGAGCACTGAGCACCCAGCACCCCGACCACTGAGCACTGAGCACCCTGAGCACTGAGGACCCAGCACCCCGAGCACTGAGCACCCAGCACCCTGAGTACTGAGCACCCAGCACCCTGAGCACTGAGGACCCTGCACCCCGAGCACTGAGCACCCAGCACGCTGAGTACTGAGCACTGAGCACCCAGCACCCTGAGTACTGAGCACCCAGGACCCTGAGTACTGAGCACCCAGCACCCCAAGCACTGAGCACTGAGCAACCTGAGTACTGAGCACTGAGCACACTTAGTACTGAGCACCGAGCACCCTGAGTACTGAGGACCCAGCACCCCGAGCACTGAGCACTGAGCAACCTGAGTGCTGAGCAACAAGCACCCCGAGTACTGAGCACTGAGCACCCTGAGTACTGAGCACCCAGCACCCTGAGCACTGAGCAACCAGCACACTGAGTACTGAGCACTGAGAACCCTGAGTACTGAACACCGAGCACCCTGAGTACTGAGCACCCAGCACGGTGATCACTGAGCACGGAGCACCCCGAGGACTGAGCACCCAGCACCCTGAGCACTGAGCACCCAGCACCTTGAGTACTGAGCACCGAGCACCCCGAGCACTGAGCACCCAGCACCCTGAGTACTGAGCACCCAGCACCCTGAGCACTGAGCACCCAGCACCCTGAGCACTAAGCACCGAGCACCCCGAGAACTGAGCACCCAGCACCCTGAGTACTGAACACCCAGCACCCTGAGTACTGAGCACCCAGCACCCTGAGCACTGAGGACTGAGCACCCAGCACCTTGAGCACTGAGCACTGACCACCCAGCACCCCGAGCACTGAGCACCCAGCACCCCGAGCACTGAGCACCCAGCGCCCTGAGCACTGAGCACCCAGCACCCTGAGCACTGAGCACCCAGTCCCCTGAGTACTGAGCACCCAGCACCATGAGTACTGAGCACCCAGCACCCTGAGCACTGAGCACCCTGAGGCCTGAGCACCCAGCACCCTGAGCACTGAGCACCCAGCACCCTGAGTACTGAGCACCGATCACCCTGAGCACTGAGCACCCAGCACCCCGAGCACTGAGCACCCAGCACCCTGAGTACTGAGCACCCAGCACCCTGAGCACTGAGCACCCAGCATCCTGAGTACTGAGCACCCTGAGTACTGAGCACCGATCACCCTGAGCACTGAGCATCCAGCACCCTGAGTACTGAGCACCCAGCACCCTGAGCACTGAGCACCCAGCACCCTGAGCACTGAGCACCCAGCACCCTGAGTACTGAGCACCCAGCACCCTGAGTACTGAGTACCCAGCACCCTGAGCACTGAGCACCCAGCACCCTGAGTACTGAGCACCGAGCACCCTGAGTACTGAGCACCCAGCACCATGAGTACTGAGCACCCAGCACCCTGAGTACTGAGCACTCAGCACCCTGAGTACTGAGCACCGAGCACCCCGAGCACTGAGCACCCAGCACCCTGAGCCCTGAGCACCCTGAGGACTGAGCACCCAGCACCCTGAGGGCTGAGCACCCAGCACCCTGAGTACTGAGCACCGATCACCCTGAGCACTGAGCACCCAGCACCCCGAGCACAGAGCACCCAGCACCCTGAGCACTGAGCACCCAGCACCCTGAGTACTGAGCACCCAGGACCCCGAGCACTGAGCACCGAGCACCCCGAGCACTGAGCACCCAGCACCATGAGCACTCAGCACCCAGCACCCCGAGCACTGAGCACCCAGCACCCTGAGCACTGAGCACCCAGCACCCTGAGCACGGAGCACCCCGAGGACTGAGCACCCAGCACCCTGAGCACTGAGCACCCAGCACCTTGAGTACTGAGCACCGAGCCCCTCGAGCACTAAGCACCCAGCACCCTGAGTACTAAGCACCCAGCACCCTGAGCACTGAGCACCCAGCACCCTGAGCACTGAGCACCCAGCACCCCGAGCACGGAGCACAAAGCACCCTGAGTACTGAGCACCCAACACCCAGAGTACTGAGCACCCAGCACCCTGAGCACTGAGCACCCAGCACCCTGAGTACTGAGCACCCAGCACCCTGAGTACTGAACACCCAGCACCCTGAGCACTGAGCACTGAGCACCCTGAGCACTGAGTACTGAGCAATGAGCACCCTGAGCACTGAGCACCCAGCACCCCGAGTACAGAGCACCCAGCACCCCGAGCACTGAGCACCCAGCGCCCCGAGCACTGAGCACACAGCACCCCGAGCACTGAGCACTGAGCACCCTGAGCACTGAGCACCCAGCACCCCGAGTACTGAGCACTGAGCACCCTGAGTACTGAGCACCAAGCAACCCGAGTACTGAGCACTGAGCACCCTGAGTACTGAGCACCCAGCACCACGAGCACTGAGCACCTAGCGCCCTGAGCACTGAGCACCCAGCACCCTGAGCACTGAGCACCCAGTCCCCTGAGTACTGAGCACCCAGCACCATGAGTACTGAGAACCCAGCACCCTGAGTACTGAGCACTCAGCCCCCTGTGTACAGAGCACCGAGCACCCCGAGCACTGAGCACCCAGCACCCTGAGCACTGAGCACCCTGAGGACTGAGCACCCAGCACCCTGAGCACTGAGCACCCAGCACCCTGAGTACTGAGCACCGATCACCCTGAGCACTGAGCACCCAGCACCCCGAGCACTGAGCACCCAGAACCCTGAGTACTGAGCACCCAGCACCCTGAGCACTGAGCACCCAGCACCCTGAGTACTGAGCACCCTGAGTACTGAGCACCGATCACCCTGAGCACTGAGCACCCAGCACCCTGAGTACTGAGCACCCAGCATCCTGAGCACTAAGCACCCAGGACCCTGAGCACTGAGCACCCAGCACCCTGAGTACTGAGCACCCAGCACCCTGAGTACTGAGGATCCAGCACCCTGAGCACTGAGCACCCAGCACCCTGAGTACTGAGCACCCAGCACCCTGAGTACTGAGCACCCAGCATCCTGAGTACTCAGCACCCAGCACCCAGAGCACTGAGCACCCAGCACCCTGAGCACTCAGCACCCAGGACCCCGAGCACTGAGTATTGAGCACCCAGCACCCTGAGTACTGAGCACGCAGCACGCTGAGTACTGAGCACCCAGCACCCCGAGCACTGAGCACCCAGCACCATGAGTACTGAGCACCCAGCACCCTGAGTACTGAGCACTCAGCACCCTGAGTACTGAGCACCGAGCACCCCGAGCACTGAGCACCCAGCACCCTGAGCACTGAGCACCCTGAGGACTGAGCACCTAGCACCCTGAGTACTGAGCACCCAGCACCCTGAGTACTGAGCACCGATCACCCTGAGCACTGAGCACCCAGCACCCCGAGCACTGAGCACCCAGCACCCTGAGCACTGAGCACCCAGCACCCTGAGTACTGAGCACGCAGCACGCTGAGTACTGAGCACCCAGCACCCCGAGCACTGAGCACCCAGCACCCTGAGCACTGAGCACCCAGCACCCTGAGCACTGAGCACCCAGCACCCTGAGCACTGAGCACCCAGCACCCCGAGCACGGAGCACAAAGCACCGTGAGTACTGAACACCCAACACCCAGAGTACTGAGCACCCAGCACCCTGAGCACTGAGCACCCAGCACCCTGAATACTGAGCACCCAGCACCCTGAGTACTGAACACCCAGCACCCTGAGCACTGAGCACTGAGCACCCTGAGCACTGAGTACTGAGCAATGAGCACCCTGAGCACTGAGCACCCAGCACCCCGAGTACTGAGCACCCAGCACCCTGAGCACTGAGCACCCAGCGCCCCGAGCACTGAGCACACAGCACCCCGAGCACTGAGCACTGAGCACCCTGAGCACTGAGCACCCAGCACCCCGAGCACTGAGCACCCAGCACCCCGAGCACTGAGCACCTAGCGCCCTGAGCACTGAGCACCCAGCACCCTGAGCACTGAGCACCCAGTCCCCTGAGTACTGAGCACCCAGCACCATGAGTACTGAGAACCCAGCACCCTGAGTACTGAGCACTCAGCACCCTGAGTACTGAGCACCGAGCACCCCGAGCACTGAGCACCCAGCACCCTGAGCACTGAGCACCCTGAGGACTGAGCACACAGCACCCTGAGCACTGAGCACCCAGCACCCTGAGTACTGAGCACCGATCACCCTGAGCACTGAGCACCCAGCACCCCGAGCACTGAGCACCCAGCACCCTGAGTACTGAGCACACAGCACCCGGAGCACTGAGCACCCAGCACCCTGAGTACTGAGCACCCTGAGTACTGAGCACCGATCACCCTGAGCACTGAGCACCCAGCACCCTGAGTACTGAGCACCCAGCACCCTGAGTACTGAGCACCCTGAGTACTGAGCACCGATCACCCTGAGCACTGAGCACCCAGCACCCTGAGTACTGAGCACCCAGCACCCTGAGTACTGAGCACCCAGCACCCTGAGTACTGAGGATCCAGCACCCTGAGCACTGAGCACCCAGCACCCTGAGTACTGAGCACCCAGCACCCTGAGTACTGAGCACCCAGCACCCTGAGTACTCAGCACCCAGCACCCAGAGCACTGAGCACCCAGCACCCTGAGCACTCAGCACCCAGGACCCCGAGCACTGAGTATTGAGCACCCAGCACCCTGAGTACTGAGCACGCAGCACGCTGAGTACTGAGCACCCAGCACCCCGAGCACTGAGCACCCAGCACCATGAGTACTGAGCACCCAGCACCCTGAGTACTGAGCACTCAGCACCCTGAGTACTGAGCACCGAGCACCCCGAGCACTGAGCACCCAGCACCCTGAGCACTGAGCACCCAGCACCCCGAGCACTGAGCACCCAGCACCCTGAGCACTGAGCACCCAGCACCCTGAGTACTGAGCACGCAGCACGCTGAGTACTGAGCACCCAGCACCCCGAGCACTGAGCACCCAGCACCCTGAGCACTGAGCACCCAGCACCCTGAGTACTGAGCACGCAGCACGCTGAGTACTGAGCACCCAGCACCCTGAGTACTGAGCACCCAGGACCCTGAGCACTGAGCACCGAGCACCCCGAGCACTGAGCACCCAGCACCCTGAGCACTCAGCACCCAGCACCCCGAGCACTGAGCACCCAGCACCCTGAGCACTGAGCACCCAGCACCCTGAGCACGGAGCACCCCGAGGACTGAGCACCTAGCACCCTGAGCACTGAGCACCCAGCACCTTGAGTACTGAGCACCGAGCACCTCGAGCACTAAGCACCCAGCACCCTGAGTACTGAGCACCCAGCACCCTGAGAACTGAGCACCCAGCACCCTGAGCACTGAGCACCCAGCACCCTGAGCACGGAGCACAAAGCACCCTGAGTACTGAGCACCCAACACCCAGAGTACTGAGCACCCAGCACCCTGAGCACTGAGCACCCAGCACCCTGAGTACTGAGCACCCAGCACCCTGAGTACTGAACACCCAGCACCCTGAGCACTGAGCACTGAGCACCCTGAGCACTGAGTACTGGGCAATGAGCACCCTGAGCACTGAGCACCCAGCACCCCGAGTACTGAGCACCCAGCACCCCGAGCACTGATCACCCAGCGCCCCGAGCACTGAGCACCCAGCACCCCGAGTACTGAGCACTGAGAACCCTGAGTACTGAGCACCGAGCACCCTGAGTACTGAGCACCCAGCACCCTGATCACTGAGCACGGAGCACCCCGAGGACTGAGCACCCAGCACCCTGAGCACTGAGCACCCAGCACCTTGAGTACTGAGCACTGAGCACCCTGAGTACTGAGCAGCAAGCAACCCGATTACTGAGCACTGAGCACTCTGAATACTGAGCACCCAGCACCCTGAGCACTGAGCACCCAGCACCCTGAGTACTGAGCACTGAGAACCCTGAGTACTGAGCACCGAGCACCCTGAGTACTGAGCACCTAGCACCCTGATCACTGAGCACGGAGCACCCCGAGGACTGAGCACCCAGCACCCTGAGCACTGAGCACCCAGCACCTTGAGTACTGAGCACCGAGCACCCCGAGCACTGAGCACCCAGCACCCTGAGTACTGAGCACCCTGCACCCTGAGCACTGAGCACCCAGCACCCTGAGCACTGAGCACGCAGCACCCCGAGCACTGAGCACCCAGCATCCTGAGTACTGAGCACAGAGCACCCTGAGCACTGAGCACCCAGCACCCTGAGTACTGAGCACCCAGCACCCTGAGTACTGAGCAACCAGCACCCTGAGCACTGAGCACTGAGCACCCAGCACCCTGAGCACTGAGGACCCAGCACCCCGAGCACTGAGCACCCAGCACGCTGAGTACTGAGCACTGAGCACCCAGCACCCTGAGTACTGAGCACCCAGGACCCTGAGTACTGAGCACCCAGCACCCCAAGCACTGAGCACTGAGCAACCTGAGTACTGAGCACTGAGCACCCTTAGTACTGAGCACCGAGCACCCTGAGTACTGAGCACCCAGCACCCCGAGCACTGAGCACTGAGCAACCTGAGTGCTGAGCAACAAGCACCCCGAGTACTGAGCACTGAGCACCCTGAGTACTGAGCACCCAGCACCCTGAGCACTGAGCACCCAGCACACTGAGTACTGAGCACTGAGAACCCTGAGTACTGAACACCGAGCACCCTGAGTACTGAGCACCCAGCACGGTGATCACTGAGCACGGAGCACCCCGAGGACTGAGCACCCAGCACCCTGAGCACTGAGCACCCAGCACCTTGAGTACTGAGCATCGAGCACCCCGAGCACTGAGCACCCAGCACCCTGAGTACTGAGCACCCAGCACCCTGAGCACTGAGCACCCAGCACCCTGAGCACTAAGCACCCAGCACCCCGAGAACTGAGCACCCAGCACCCTGAGTACTGAGCACCCAGCACCCTGAGTACTGAGCACCCAGCACCCTGAGCACTGAGGACTGAGCACCCAGCACCTTGAGCACTGAGCACTGACCACCCAGCACCCCGAGCACTGAGCACCCAGCACCCCGAGCACTGAGCACCCAGCGCCCTGAGCACTGAGCACCCAGCACCCTGAGCACTGAGCACCCAGTCCCCTGAGTACTGAGCACCCAGCACCATGAGTACTGAGCACCCAGCACCCTGAGTACCGAGCACTCAGCACCCTGAGTACTGAGCACCGAGCACCCCGAGCACTGAGCACCCAGCACCCTGAGCACTGAGCACCCTGAGGCCTGAGCACCCAGCACCCTGAGCACTGAGCACCCAGCACCCTGAGTACTGAGCACCGATCACCCTGAGCACTGAGCACCCAGCACCCCGAGCACTGAGCACCCAGCACCCTGAGTACTGAGCACCCAGCACCCTGAGCACTGTGCACCCAGCACCCTGAGTACTGAGCACCCAGCACCATGAGTACTGAGCACCCAGCACCCTGAGTACTGAGCACTCAGCACCCTGAGTACTGAGCACCGAGCACCCCGAGCACTGAGCACCCAGCACCCTGAGCCCTGAGCACCCTGAGGACTGAGCACCCAGCACCCTGAGCACTGAGCACCCAGCACCCTGAGTACTGAGCACCGATCACCCTGAGCACTGAGCACCCAGCAC
Organism: Microtus oregoni; assembly: GCF_018167655.1. Lineage (NCBI taxonomy): Eukaryota > Metazoa > Chordata > Mammalia > Rodentia > Cricetidae > Microtus > Microtus oregoni. The sequence goes on along the minus strand of NW_024543273.1, from coordinate 1,064,426 downwards.
CCCGAGCACAGAGCACCCAGCACCCTGAGCACTGAGCACCCAGCACCCTGAGTACTGAGCACCCAGGACCCTGAGCACTGAGCACCGAGCACCCCGAGCACTGAGCACCCAGCACCCTGAGCACTCAGCACCCAGCACGCCGAGCACTGAGCACCCAGCACCCTGAGCACTGAGCACCCAGCACCCTGAGCACGGAGCACCCCGAGGACTGAGCACCCAGCACCCTGAGCACTGAGCACCCAGCACCTTGAGTACTGAGCACCGAGCCCCTAGAGCACTAAGCACCCAGCACCCTGAGTACTAAGCACCCAGCACCCTGAGCACTGAGCACCCAGCACCCTGAGCACTGAGCACCCAGCACCCCGAGCACGGAGCACAAAGCACCCTGAGTACTGAGCACCCAACACCCAGAGTACTGAGCACCCAGCACCCTGAGCACTGAGCACCCAGCACCCTGAGTACTGAGCACCCAGCACCCTGAGTACTGAACACCCAGCACCCTGAGCACTGAGCACTGAGCACCCTGAGCACTGAGTACTGAGCAATGAGCACCCTGAGCACTGAGCACCCAGCACCCCGAGTACAGAGCACCCAGCACCCCGAGCACTGAGCACCCAGCACCCCGAGCACTGAGCACACAGCACCCCGAGCACTGAGCACCCTGAGCACTGAGCACCCAGCACCCCGAGTACTGAGCACTGAGCACCCTGAGTACTGAGCACCAAGCAACCCGAGTACTGAGCACTGAGCACCCTGAGTACTGAGCACCAAGCACCACGAGCACTGAGCACCTAGCGCCCTGAGCACTGAGCACCCAGCACCCTGAGCATTGAGCACCCAGTCCCCTGAGTACTGAGCACCCAGCACCATGAGTACTGAGAACCCAGCACCCTGAGTACTGAGCACTCAGCCCCCTGTGTACTGAGCACCGAGCACCCCGAGCACTGAGCACCCAGCACCCTGAGCACTGAGCACCCTGAGGACTGAGCACCCAGCACCCTGAGCACTGAGCACCCAGCACCCTGAGTACTGAGCACCGATCACCCTGAGCACTGAGCACCCAGCACCCCGAGCACTGAGCACCCAGAACCCTGAGTACTGAGCACCCAGCACCCTGAGCACTGAGCACCCAGCACCCTGAGTACTGAGCACCCTGAGTACTGAGCACCGATCACCCTGAGCACTGAGCACCCAGCACCCTGAGTACTGAGCACCCAGCATCCTGAGCACTGAGCACCCAGGACCCTGAGCACTGAGCACCCAGCACCCTGAGTACTGAGCACCCAGCACCCTGAGTACTGAGGATCCAGCACCCTGAGCACTGAGCACCCAGCACCCTGAGTACTGAGCACCCAGCACCCTGAGTACTGAGCACCGAGCATCCTGAGTACTCAGCACCCAGCACCCAGAGCACTGAGCACCCAGCACCCTGAGCACTCAGCACCCAGGACCCCGAGCACTGAGTATTGAGCACCCAGCACCCTGAGTACTGAGCACGCAGCACGCTGAGTACTGAGCACCCAGCACCCCGAGCACTGAGCACCCAGCACCATGAGTACTGAGCACCCAGCACCCTGAGTACTGAGCACTCAGCACCCTGAGTACTGAGCACCGAGCACCCCGAGCACTGAGCACCCAGCACCCTGAGCACTGAGCACCCTGAGGACTGAGCACCTAGCACCCTGAGTACTGAGCACCCAGCACCCTGAGTACTGAGCACCGATCACCCTGAGCACTGAGCACCCAGCACCCCGAGCACTGAGCACCCAGCACCCTGAGCACTGAGCACCCAGCACCCTGAGTACTGAGCACGCAGCACGCTGAGTACTGAGCACCCAGCACCCCGAGCACTGAGCACCCAGCACCCTGAGCACTGAGCACCCAGCACCCTGAGCACTGAGCACCCAGCACCCTGAGCACTGAGCACCCAGCACCCCGAGCACGGAGCACAAAGCACCCTGAGTACTGAACACCCAACACCCAGAGTACTGAGCACCCAGCACCCTGAGCACTGAGCACCCAGCACCCTGAGTACTGAGCACCCAGCACCCTGAGTACTGAACACCCAGCACCCTGAGCACTGAGCACTTAGCACCCTGAGCACTGAGTACTGAGCAATGAGCACCCTGAGCACTGAGCACCCAGCACCCCGAGTACTGAGCACCCAGCACCCTGAGCACTGAGCACCCAGCGCCCCGAGCACTGAGCACACAGCACCCCGAGCACTGAGCACTGAGCACCCTGAGCACTGAGCACCCAGCACCCCGAGCACTGAGCACCCAGCACCCCGAGCACTGAGCACCTAGCGCCCTGAGCACTGAGCACCCAGCACCCTGAGCACTGAGCACCCTGAGGACTGAGCACACAGCACCCTGAGCACTGAGCACCCAGCACCCTGAGTACTGAGCACCGATCACCCTGAGCACTGAGCACCCAGCACCCCGAGCACTGAGCACCCAGCACCCTGAGTACTGAGCACCCAGCACCCGGAGCACTAAGCACCCAGCACCCTGAGTACTGAGCACCCTGAGTACTGAGCACCGATCACCCTGAGCACTGAGCACCCAGCACCCTGAGTACTGAGCACCCAGCACCCTGAGTACTGAGCACCCTGAGTACTGAGCACCGATCACCCTGAGCACTGAGCACCCAGCACCCTGAGTACTGAGCACCCAGCACCCTGAGTACTGAGCACCCAGCACCCTGAGTACTGAGGATCCAGCACCCTGAGCACTGAGCACCCAGCACCCTGAGTACTGAGCACCCAGCACCCTGAGTACTGAGCACCCAGCACCCTGAGTACTCAGCACCCAGGACCCAGAGCACTGAGCACCCAGCACCCTGAGCACTCAGCACTCAGGACCCCGAGCACTGAGTATTGAGCACCCAGCACCCTGAGTACTGAGCACGCAGCACGCTGAGTACTGAGCACCCAGCACCCCGAGCACTGAGCACCCAGCACCATGAGTACTGAGCACCCAGCACCCTGAGTACTGAGCACTCAGCACCCTGAGTACTGAGCACCGAGCACCCCGAGCACTGAGCACCCAGCACCCTGAGCACTGAGCACCCTGAGGACTGAGCACCTAGCACCCTGAGTACTGAGCACACAGCACCCTGAGTACTGAGCACCGATCACCCTGAGCACTGAGCACCCAGCACCCCGAGCACTGAGCACCCAGCACCCTGAGCACTGAGCACCCAGCACCCTGAGTACTGAGCACGCAGCACGCTGAGTACTGAGCACCCAGCACCCCGAGCACTGAGCACCCAGCACCCTGAGCACTGAGCACCCAGCACCCTGAGTACTGAGCACGCAGCACGCTGAGTACTGAGCACCCAGCACCCTGAGTACTGAGCACCCAGGACCCTGAGCACTGAGCACCGAGCACCCCGAGCACTGAGCACCCAGCACCCTGAGCACTCAGCACCCAGCACCCCGAGCACTGAGCACCCAGCATCCTGAGCACTGAGCACCCAGCACCCTGAGCACGGAGCACCCCGAGGACTGAGCACCCAGCACCCTGAGCACTGAGCACCCAGCACCTTGAGTACTGAGCACCGAGCACCTCGAGCACTAAGCACCCAGCACCCTGAGTACTGAGCACCCAGCACCCTGAGCACTGAGCACCCAGCACCCTGAGCACTGAGCACCCAGCACCCTGAGCACGGAGCACAAAGCACCCTGAGTACTGAGCACCCAACACCCAGAGTACTGAGCACCCAGCACCCTGAGCACTGAGCACCCAGCACCCTGAGTACTGAGCACCCAGCACCCTGAGTACTGAACACCCAGCACCCTGAGCACTGAGCACTGAGCACCCTGAGCACTGAGTACTGGGCAATGAGCACCTTGAGCACTGAGAACCCAGCACCCCGAGTACTGAGCACCCAGCACCCCGAGCACTGATCACCCAGCGCCCCGAGCACTGAGCACCCAGCACCCCGAGCACTGAGCACTGAGCACCCTGAGCATTGAGCACCCAGCACCCCGAGTACTGAGCACTGAGCACCCTGAGTACTGAGCAGCAAGCAACCCGATTACTGAGCACTGAGCACTCTGAGTACTGAGCACCCAGCACCCTGAGCACTGAGCACCCAGCACCCTGAGTACTGAGCACTGAGAACCCTGAGTACTGAGCACCGAGCACCCTGAGTACTGAGCACCCAGCACCCTGATCACTGAGCACGGAGCACCCCGAGGACTGAGCACCCAGCACCCTGAGCACTGAGCACCCAGCACCTTGAGTACTGAGCACCGAGCACCCCGAGCACTGAGCACCCAGCACCCTGAGTACTGAGCACCCTGCACCCTGAGCACTGAGCACCCAGCACCCTGAGCACTGAGCACGCAGCACCCCGAGCACTGAGCACCCAGCATCCTGAGTACTGAGCACAGAGCACCCTGAGCACTGAGCACCCAGCACCCTGAGTACTGAGCACCCAGCACCCTGAGTACTGAGCAACCAGCACCCTGAGCACTGAGCACTGAGCACCCAGCACCCTGAGCACTGAGCACTGAGCACCCAGCACCACAGCCCTGAGCACCCAGCACCCCGAGCACTGAGCACCCAGCACCCTGAGCACTGAGCACCCAGCACCCTGAGCACTGAGGACCCAGCACCCTGAGTACTGAGCACCCAGCACCCTGAGTACTGAGCACTCGGCACCCTGAGTACTGAGCACCGAGCACCCCGAGCACTGAGCACCCAGCACCCTGAGCACAGAGCACCCGGAGGACTGAGCACCCAGCACCATGAGCACTTTGCACCGATCACCCTGAGCACTAAGCACCCAGCACCCCGAGCACTGAGCACCCAGCACCCTGAGTACTGAGCACCCAGCACCCCGAGTACTGAGCACCCAGCACCCTGAGTACTGAGCACCCAGCATCCCGAGCACTGAGCACCCAGCACCCTGAGTACTGAGCACCCTGAGTACTGAGCACTGAGCACCGAGCATCCTGAGTACTGAGCACCCTGAGGACTGAGCACCCAGCACCCTGAGCTCTGAGCACCCAGCACCCTGAGTACTGAGCACTGATCACCCTGAGCACTGAGCACCCAGCACCCCGAGCACTGAGCACCCAGCACCCTGAGCACTGAGCACTGAGCACCCAGCAACCCGAGTACTGAGCACCCAGCACCCTGAGCACTGAGCACCCTGAGCACTGAGCACCTTGAGCACTGAGCACTGAGCACCCAGCACCCTGAGTACTGAGCACCCAACACTCTGAGCACTGAGCACCCAGCACGCAGAGTACTGAGCACTGAGCACACAGCACCCTGAGTACTGAGCACACAGCACCCCGAGCACTGAGCACCCAGCGCCCCGAGCACTGAGCACCCAGCACCCCGAGCACTGAGCACTGAGCACACTGAGCACTGAGCACCCAGCACCCCGAGTACTGAGCACTGACCACCCTGAGTACTGAGCACCCAGCACCCCGAGGACTGAGCACTGAGCACCCTGAGTACTGAGCACCCAGCACCCTGAGCACTGAGAACCCTGAGTACTGAGCACCGAGCAACCCGAGTACTGAGCACTGAGCACCCTGAGTACTGAGCACCCAGCACCACGAGCACTGAGCACCTAGCGCCCTGAGCACTGAGCACCCAGCACCCTGAGCACTGAGCACCCAGTCCCCTGAGTACTGAGCACCCAGCACCATGAGTACTGAGAACCCAGCACCCTGAGTACTGAGCACTCAGCCCCCTGTGTACTGAGCACCGAGCACCCCGAGCACAGAGCACCCAGCACCCTGAGCACTGAGCACCCTGAGGACTGAGCACCCAGCACCCTGAGCACTGAGCACCCAGCACCCTGAGTACTGAGCACCGATCACCCTGAGCACTGAGCACCCAGCACCCCGAGCACTGAGCACCCAGAACCCTGAGTACTGAGCACCCAGCACCCTGAGCACTGAGCACCCAGCACCCTGAGTACTGAGCACCCTGAGTACTGAGCACCGATCACCCTGAGCACTGAGCACCCAGCACCCTGAGCACTGAGCACCCTGAGTACTGAGCACCCAGCACCCTGAGCACTGAGCACCCAGAACCCTGAGTACTGAGCACCCAGCACCCTGAGCACTGAGCACCCAGCACCCTGAGTACTGAGCACCCTGAGTACTGAGCACCGATCACCCTGAGTACTGAGCACCCAGCACCCTGAGTACTGAGCACCGATCACCCTGAGCACTGAGCACCCAGCACCCTGAGTACTGAGCACCCAGCATCCTGAGCACTGAGCACCCAGGACCCTGAGCACTGAGCACCCAGCACCCTGAGTACTGAGCACCCAGCACCCTGAGTACTGAGGATCCAGCACCCTGAGCACTGAGCACCCAGCACCCTGAGTACTGAGCACCCAGCACCCTGAGTACTGAGCACCCAGCATCCTGAGTACTCAGCACCCAGCACCCAGAGCACTGAGCACCCAGCACCCTGAGCACTCAGCACCCAGGACCCCGAGCACTGAGTATTGAGCACCCAGCACCCTGAGTACTGAGCACCAAGCACCCCGAGCACTGAGCAAACAGCACCCTGAGTACTGAGCACTCAGCACCCTGAGTACTGAGCACCGAGCACCCCGAGCACTGAGCACCCAGCACCCTGAGCACTGAGCACCCTGAGGACTGAGCACCTAGCACCCTGAGTACTGAGCACCCAGCACCCTGAGTACTGAGCACCGATCACCCTGAGCACTGAGCACCCAGCACCCCGAGCACTGAGCACCCAGCACCCTGAGCACTGAGCACCCAGAACCCTGAGTACTGAGCACGCAGCACGCTGAGTACTGAGCACCCAGCACCCCGAGCACTGAGCACCCAGCACCCTGAGAACTGAGCACCCAGCACCCTGAGCACTGAGCACCCAGCACCCTGAGCACTGAGCACCCAGCACCCCGAGCACGGAGCACAAAGCACCCTGAGTACTGAACACCCAACACCCAGAGTACTGAGCACCCAGGGCCCTGAGCACTGAGCACCCAGCACCCTGAGTACTGAGCACTGAGCACCCTGAGCACTGAGTACTGAGCAATGAGCACCCTGAGCACTGAGCACCCAGCACCCCGAGTACTGAGCACCCAGCACCCTGAGCACTGAGCACCCAGCGCCCCGAGCACTGAGCACACAGCACCCCGAGCACTGAGCACTGAGCACCCTGAGCACTGAGCACCCAGCACCCCGAGCACTGAGCACCCAGCACCCCGAGCACTGAGCACCTAGCGCCCTGAGCACTGAGCACCCAGCACCCTGAGCACTGAGCACCCAGTCCCCTGAGTACTGAGCACCCAGCACCATGAGTACTGAGAACCCAGCACCCTGAGTACTGAGCACTCAGCACCCTGAGTACTGAGCACCGAGCACCCCGAGCACTGAGCACCCAGCACCCTGAGCACTGAGCACCCTGAGGACTGAGCACACAGCACCCTGAGCACTGAGCACCCAGCACCCTGAGTCCTGAGCACCGATCACCCTGAGCACTGAGCACCCAGCACCCCGAGCACTGAGCACCCAGCACCCTGAGTACTGAGCACCCAGCACCCGGAGCACTGAGCACCCAGCACCCTGAGTACTGAGCACCCTGAGTACTGAGCACCGATCACCCTGAGCACTGAGCACCCAGCACCCTGAGTACTGAGCACCCAGCACCCTGAGTACTGAGCACCCTGAGTACTGAGCACCGATCACCCTGAGCACTGAGCACCCAGCACCCTGAGTACTGAGGATCCAGCACCCTGAGCACTGAGCACCCAGCACCCTGAGTACTGAGCACCCAGCACCCTGAGTACTGAGCACCCAGCACCCTGAGAACTCAGCACCCAGCACACAGAGCACTGAGCACCCAGCACCCTGAGCACTCAGCACCCAGGACCCCGAGCACTGAGTATTGAGCACCCAGCACCCTGAGTACTGAGCACGCAGCACGCTGAGTACTGAGCACCCAGCACCCCGAGCACTGAGCACCCAGCACCATGAGTACTGAGCACCCAGCACCCTGAGTACTGAGCACTCAGCACCCTGAGTACTGAGCACCGAGCACCCCGAGCACTGAGCACCCAGCACCCTGAGCACTGAGCACCCTGAGGACTGAGCACCTAGCACCCTGAGTACTGAGCACACAGCACCCTGAGTACTGAGCTCCGATCACCCTGAGCACTGAGGACCCAGCACCCCGAGCACTGAGCACCCAGCACCCTGAGCACTGAGCACCCAGCACCCTGAGTACTGAGCATGCAGCACGCTGAGTACTGAGCACCCAGCACCCCGAGCACTGAGCACCCAGCACCCTGAGCACTGAGCACCCAGCACCCTGAGTACTGAGCACGCAGCACGCTGAGTACTGAGCACCCAGCACCCTGAGTACTGAGCACCCAGGACACTGAGCACTGAGCACCGAGCACCCCGAGCACTGAGCACCCAGCACCCTGAGCACTCAGCACCCAGCACCCCGAGCACTGAGCACCCAGCACCCTGAGCACTGAGCACCCAGCACCCTGAGCACGGAGCACCCCGAGGACTGAGCACCCAGCACTCTGAGCACTGAGCACCCAGCACCTTGAGTACTGAGCACTGAGCACCTCGAGCACTAAGCACCCAGCACCCTGAGTACTGAGCACCCAGCACCCTGAGCACTGAGCACCCAGCACCCTGAGCACTGAGCACCCAGCACCCTGAGCACGGAGCACAAAGCACCCTGAGTACTGAGCACCCAACACCCAGAGTACTGAGCACCCAGCACCCTGAGCACTGAGCACCCAGCACCCTGAGTACTGAGCACCCAGCACCCTGAGTACTGAACACCCAGCACCCTGAGCACTGAGCACTGAGCACCCTGAGCACTGAGTACTGGGCAATGAGCACCCTGAGCACTGAGCACCCAGCACCCCGAGTACTGAGCACCCAGCACCCCGAGCACTGATCACCCAGCGCCCCGAGCACTGAGCACCCAGCACCCCGAGCACTGAGCACTGAGCACCCTGAGCACTGAGCACCCAGCACCCCGAGTACTGAGCACTGAGCACCCTGAGTACTGAGCAGCAAGCAACCCGATTACTGAGCACTGAGCACTCTGAGTACTGAGCACCCAGCACCCTGAGCACTGAGCACCCAGCACCCTGAGTACTGAGCACTGAGAACCCTGAGTACTGAGCACCGAGCACCCTGAGTACTGAGCACCCAGCACCCTGATCACTGAGCACGGAGCACCCCGAGGACTGAGCACCCAGCACCCTGAGCACTGAGCACCCAGCACCTTGAGTACTGAGCACCGAGCACCCTGAGCACTGAGCACCCCGCACCCTGAGTACTGAGCACCCTGCACCCTGAGCACTGAGCACCCAGCACCCTGAGCACTGAGCACGCAGCACCCCGAGCACTGAGCACCCAGCATCCTGAGTACTGAGCACAGAGCACCCTGAGCACTGAGCACCCAGCACCCTGAGTACTGAGCACCCAGCACCCTGAGTACTGAGCAACCAGCACCCTGAGCACTGAGCACTGAGCACCCAGCACCCTGAGCACTGAGCACTGAGCACCCAGCACCACAGCCCTGAGCACCCAGCACCCCGAGCACTGAGCACCCAGCACCCTGAGCACTGAGCACCCAGCACCCTGAGCACTGAGGACCCAGCACCCTGAGTACTGAGCACCCAGCACCCTGAGTACTGAGCACTCAGCACCCTGAGTACTGAGCACCGAGCACCCCGAGCACTGAGCACCCAGCACCCTGAGCACAGAGCACCCGGAGGACTGAGCACCCAGCACCATGAGCACTTTGCACCGATCACCCTGAGCACTAAGCACCCAGCAGCCCGAGCACTGAGCACCCAGCACCCTGAGTACTGAGCACCCAGCACCCCGAGTACTGAGCACCCAGCACCCTGAGTACTGAGCACCCAGCATCCCGAGCACTGAGCACCCAGCACCCTGAGTACTGAGCACCCTGAGTACTGAGCACTGAGCACCGAGCATCCTGAGTACTGAGCACCCTGAGGACTGAGCACCCTGCACCCTGAGCTCTGAGCACACAGCACCCTGAGTACTGAGCACTGATCACCCTGAGCACTGAGCACCCAGCACCCCGAGCACTGAGCACCCAGCACCCAGAGCACTTAGCACTGAGCACCCATCACCCCGAGTACTGAGCACCCAGCACCCTGAGCACTGAGCACCCTGAGCACTGAGCACCTTGAGCACTGAGCACTGAGCACCCAGCACCCTGAGTACTGAGCACCCAACACTCTGAGCACTGAGCACCCAGCACGCAGAGTACTGAGCACTGAGCACACAGCACCCTGAGTACTGAGCACACAGCACCCCGAGCACTGAGCACCCAGTGCCCCGAGCACTGAGCACCCAGCACCCCAAGCACTGAGCACTGAGCACACTGAGCACTGAGCTCCCAGCACCCCGAGTACTGAGCACTGACCACCCTGAGTACTGAGCACCCAGCACCCCGAGGACTGAGCACTGAGCACCCTGAGTACTGAGCACCCAGCACCCTGAGCACTGAGAACCCAGCACCTTGAGTACTGAGCACCGAGCACCCCGAGTACTGAGCACCGAGCACCCAGAGTACTGAGCACCCAGCACCCTGAGCACTGAGCACCCAGCACCCTGAGCACTGAGCACCCAGCACCCCGAGCACTGAGCACCCAGCACCCTGAGTACTGAGCACCCAACACCCAGAGTAATGAGCACCCAGCACCCTGAGAACTGAGCACCCAGCACCCTGAGTACTGAGCACCCAGCACCCTGAGCACTGAGCACTGAGCACCCAGCACCCTGAGCACTGAGCACTGAGCACCCAGCACCCTGAGCACTGAGCACCCAGCACCCCGAGCACTGAGCACCCAGTACCCTGAGTACTGAGCACCCAGCACCCTGAGTACTGAGCACCCAGCACCCTGAGCACTGAGCACTGAGCACCCAGCACCCTGAGCACTGAGCACTGAGCACCCAGCACCCTGAGCACTGAGCACCCAGCACCCCGAGCACTGAGCACACAGCGCCCTGAGCACTGAGCACCCAGCACCCTGAGCACTGAGCACCCAGCCCCCTGAGTACTGAGCACCCAGCACCCTGAGTACTGAGCACCCAGCACCCTGAGCACTGAGAACCCTGAGGACTGAGCACCCAGCACCCCGAGCAGTGAGCACCCAGCACCCTGAGCACTGAGCACCTAGTGCCCTGAGCACTGACCACCCAGCACCCTGAGCACTGAGCACCCAGTCCCCTGAGTACTGAGCACCCAGCACCATGAGTACTGAGAACCCAGCACCCTGAGTACTGAGCACTCAGCCCCCTGTGTACTGAGCACCGAGCACCCCGAGCACTGAGCACCCAGCACCCTGAGCACTGAGCACCCTAAGGACTGAGCACCCAGCACCCTGAGCACTGAGCACCCAGCACCCTGAGTACTGAGCACCGATCACCCTGAGCACTGAGCACCCAGCACCCCGAGCACTGAGCACCCAGCACCCTGAGTACTGAGCACCCAGCACCCTGAGCACTGAGCACCCAGCACCCTGAGTACTGAGCACACTGAGTACTGAGCACCGATCACCCTGAGCACTGTGCACCCAGCACCCTGAGTACTGAGCACCCAGCACCCTGAGCACTGAGCACCCAGGACCCTGAGCACTGAGCACCCAGCAACCTGAGTACTGAGCACCCAGCACCCTGAGTACTGAGGATCCAGCACCCTGAGCACTGAGCACCCAGCACCCTGAGTACTGAGCACCCAGCACCCTGAGTACTGAGCACCCAGCACCCTGAGTACTCAGCACCCAGCACCCAGAGCACTGAGCACCCAGCACCCTGAGCATTCAGCACCCAGGACCCCGAGCACTGAGTATTGAGCACCCAGCACCTTGAGTACTGAGCACGCAGCACGCTGAGTACTGAGCACCCAGCACCCCGAGCACTGAGCACCCAGCACCCTGAGCACTTAGCACTGAGCACCCAGCACCCCGAGTACTGAGCACACAGCACCCTGAGCACTGAGCACCCTGAGCACTGAGCACCTTGAGCACTGAGCACTGAGCACCCAGCACCCTGAGTACTGAGCACCCAACACTCTGAGCACTGAGCACCCAGCACGCAGAGTACTGAGCACTGAGCACACAGCACCCTGAGTACTGAGCACACAGCACCCCGAGCACTGAGCACCCAGCGCCCCGAGCACTGAGCACCCAGCACCCCGACCACTGAGCACTGAGCACACTGAGCACTGAGCACCCAGCACCCCGAGTACTGAGCACTGACCACCCTGAGTACTGAGCACCCAGCACCCCGAGGACTGAGCACTGAGCACCCTGAGTACTGAGCACACAGCACCCTGAGCACTGAGAACCCAGCACCTTGAGTACTGAGCACCGAGCACCCCGAGTACTGAGCACCGAGCACCCAGAGTACTGAGCACCCAGCACCCTGAGCACTGAGCACCCAGCACCCTGAGCACTGAGCACCCAGCACCCCGAGCACTGAGCACCCAGCACCCTGAGTACTGAGCACCCAACACCCAGAGTAATGAGCACCCAGCACCCTGAGAACTGAGCACCCAGTACCCTGAGTACTGAGCACCCAGCACCCTGAGTACTGAGCACCCAGCACCCTGAGCACTGAGCACTGAGCACCCAGCACCCTGAGCACTGAGCACTGAGCACCCACCACCCTGAGCACTGAGCACCCAGCACCCCGAGCACTGAGCACCCAGCGCCCTGAGCACTGAGCACCCAGCACCCTGAGCACTGAGCACCCAGCCCCCTGAGTACTGAGCACAAAGCACCCTGAGTACTGAGCACCCAGCACCCTGAGCACTGAGAACCCTGAGGACTGAGCACCCAGCACCCCGAGCACTGAGCACCCAGCACCCTGAGCACTGAGCACCTAGCGCCCTGAGCACTGACCACCCAGCACCCTGAGCACTGAGCACCCAGTCCCCTGAGTACTGAGCACCCAGCACCATGAGTACTGAGAACCCAGCACCCTGAGTACTGAGCACTCAGCCCCCTGTGTACTGAGCACCGAGCACCCCGAGCACTGAGAACCCAGCACCCTGAGCACTGAGCACCCTAAGGACTGAGCACCCAGCACCCTGAGCACTGAGCACCCAGCACCCTGAGTACTGAGCACCGATCACCCTGAGCACTGAGCACCCAGCACCCCGAGCACTGAGCACCCAGCACCCTGAGTACTGAGCACCCAGCACCCTGAGCACTGAGCACCCAGCACCCTGAGTACTGAGCACACTGAGTACTGAGCACCGATCACCCTGAGCACTGTGCACCCAGCACCCTGAGTACTGAGCACCCAGCACCCTGAGCACTGAGCACCCAGGACCCTGAGCACTGAGCACCCAGCAACCTGAGTCCTGAGCACCCAGCACCCTGAGTACTGAGGATCCAGCACCCTGAGCACTGAGCACCCAGCACCCTGAGTACTGAGCACCCAGCACCCTGAGTACTGAGCACCCAGCAACCTGAGTACTCAGCACCCAGCACCCAGAGCACTGAGCACCCAGCACCCTGAGCACTCAGCACCCAGGACCCCGAGCACTGAGTATTGAGCACCCAGCACCCTGAGTACTGAGCACGCAGCACGCTGAGTACTGAGCACCCAGCACCCCGAGCACTGAGCATCCAGCACCATGAGTACTGAGCACCCAGCACCCTGAGTACTGAGCACTCAGCACCCTGAGTACTGAGCACCAAGCACCCGAGCACTGAGCACCCAGCACCCTGAGCACTGAGCACCCTGAGGACTGAGCACCTAGTTCCCTGAGTACTGAGCACCCAGCACCCTGAGTACTGAGCACCGATCACCCTGAGCACTGAGCACCCAGCACCCCCAGCACTGAGCACCCAGCACCCTGAGCACTGAGCACCCAGCACCCTGAGTACTGAGCACGCAGCACGCTGAGTACTGAGCACCCAGCACCCCGAGCACTGAGCACCCAGCACCCTGAGCACTGAGCACCCAGCACCCTGAGCACTGAGCACCCAGCACCCTGAGCACTGAGCACCCAGCACCCCGAGCACGGAGCACAAAGCACCCTGAGTACTGAACACCCAACACCCAGAGTACTGAGCACCCAGCACCCTGAGCACTGAGCACCCAGCACCATGAGTACTGAGCACCCAGCACCCTGAGTACTGAACACCCAGCACCCTGAGCACTGAGCACTGAGCACCCTGAGCACTGAGTACTGAGCAATGAGCACCCTGAGCACTGAGCACCCAGCACCCCGAGTACTGAGCACCCAGCACCCTGAGCACTGAGCACCCAGCGCCCCGAGCACTGAGCACACAGCACCCGGAGCACTGAGCACTGAGCACCCTGAGCACTGAGCACCCAGCACCCCGAGTACTGAGCACCAAGCAACCCGAGTACTGAGCACTGAGCACCCTGAGTACTGAGCAACCAGCACCCCGAGCACTGAGCACCCAGCACCCCGAGCACTGAGCACCTAGCGCCCTGAGCACTGAGCACCCAGCACCCTGAGCACTGAGCACCCAGTCCCCTGAGTACTGAGCACCCAGCACCCCTAGCACTGTGCACCCAGCACCCTGAGTACTGAGAACCCAGCACCCTGAGTACTGAGCACCGAGCACCCTGAGTACTGAGAACCCAGCACGCTGAGCACTGAGCACCCAGCACCCCGAGTACTGAGCACCCAGCACCCTGAGTACGGAGCACCCAGCACCCCGAGCACTGAGCACCCAGCACCCTGAGCACTGAGCACCCAGCACCCTTAGTACTGAGCATCAAGCTCGCTGAGCACTGAGCACCCAGCACCCTGAGTACTGAGCACCCAGCACCCTGAGCACTGAGCACCCAGCACCCTGAGCACTGAGCACTCAGCACCCTGAGTACTGAGCACCCAGCACCCTGAGCACTGAGAACCCAGCACCTTGAGTACTGAGCACCGAGCACCCCGAGTACTGAGCACCGAGCACCCAGAGTACTGAGCACCCAGCACCCTGAGCACTGAGCACCCAGCACCCTGAGCACTGAGCACCCAGCACCCCGAGCACTGAGCACCCAGCACCCTGAGTACTGAGCACCCAACACCCAGAGTAATGAGCACCCAGCACCCTGAGAACTGAGCACCCAGCACCCTGAGTACTGAGCACCCAGCACCCTGAGCACTGAGCACTGAGCACCCAGCACCCTGAGCACTGAGCACTGAGCACCCAGCACCCTGAGCACTGAGCACCCAGCACCCCGAGCACTGAGCACCCAGTACCCTGAGTACTGAGCACCCAGCACCCTGAGTACTGAGCACCCAGCACCCTGAGCACTGAGCACTGAGCACCCAGCACCCTGAGCACTGAGCACTGAGCACCCAGCACCCTGAGCACTGAGCACCCAGCACCCCGAGCACTGAGCACACAGCGCCCTGAGCACTGAGCACCCAGCACCCTGATCACTGAGCACCCAGCCCCCTGAGTACTGAGCACCCAGCACCCTGAGTACTGAGCACCCAGCACCCTGAGCACTGAGAACCCTGAGGACTGAGCACCCAGCACCCCGAGCACTGAGCACCCAGCACCCTGAGCACTGAGCACCTAGTGCCCTGAGCACTGACCACCCAGCACCCTGAGCACTGAGCACCCAGTCCCCTGAGTACTGAGCACCCAGCACCATGAGTACTGAGAACCCAGCACCCTGAGTACTGAGCACTCAGCCCCCTGTGTACTGAGCACCGAGCACCCCGAGCACTGAGCACCCAGCACCCTGAGCACTGAGCACCCTAAGGACTGAGCACCCAGCACCCTGAGCACTGAGCACCCAGCACCCTGAGTACTGAGCACCGATCACCCTGAGCACTGAGCACCCAGCACCCCGAGCACTGAGCACCCAGCACCCTGAGTACTGAGCACCCAGCACCCTGAGCACTGAGCACCCAGCACCCTGAGTACTGAGCACACTGAGTACTGAGCACCGATCACCCTGAGCACTGTGCACCCAGCACCCAGAGTACTGAGCACCCAGCACCCTGAGCACTGAGCACCCAGGACCCTGAGCACTGAGCACCCAGCAACCTGAGTACTGAGCACCCAGCACCCTGAGTACTGAGGATCCAGCACCCTGAGCACTGAGCACCCAGCACCCTGAGTACTGAGCACCCAGCACCCTGAGTACTGAGCACCCAGCACCCTGAGTACTCAGCACCCAGCACCCAGAGCACTGAGCACCCAGCACCCTGAGCATTCAGCACCCAGGACCCCGAGCACTGAGTATTGAGCACCCAGCACCTTGAGTACTGAGCACGCAGCACGCTGAGTACTGAGCACCCAGCACCCCGAGCACTGAGCACCCAGCACCCTGAGCACTTAGCACTGAGCACCCAGCACCCCGAGTACTGAGCACACAGCACCCTGAGCACTGAGCACCCTGAGCACTGAGCACCTTGAGCACTGAGCACTGAGCACCCAGCACCCTGAGTACTGAGCACCCAACACTCTGAGCACTGAGCACCCAGCACGCAGAGTACTGAGCACTGAGCACACAGCACCCTGAGTACTGAGCACACAGCACCCCGAGCACTGAGCACCCAGCGCCCCGAGCACTGAGCACCCAGCACCCCGACCACTGAGCACTGAGCACACTGAGCACTGAGCACCCAGCACCCCGAGTACTGAGCACTGACCACCCTGAGTACTGAGCACCCAGCACCCCGAGGACTGAGCACTGAGCACCCTGAGTACTGAGCACACAGCACCCTGAGCACTGAGAACCCAGCACCTTGAGTACTGAGCACCGAGCACCCCGAGTACTGAGCACCGAGCACCCAGAGTACTGAGCACCCAGCACCCTGAGCACTGAGCACCCAGCACCCTGAGCACTGAGCACCCAGCACCCCGAGCACTGAGCACCCAGCACCCTGAGTACTGAGCACCCAACACCCAGAGTAATGAGCACCCAGCACCCTGAGAACTGAGCACCCAGTACCCTGAGTACTGAGCACCCAGCACCCTGAGTACTGAGCACCCAGCACCCTGAGCACTGAGCACTGAGCACCCAGCACCCTGAGCACTGAGAACTGAGCACCCAGCACCCTGAGCACTGAGCACCCAGCACCCCGAGCACTGAGCACCCAGCGCCCTGAGCACTGAGCACCCAGCACCCTGAGCACTGAGCACCCAGCCCCCTGAGTACTGAGCACAAAGCACCCTGAGTACTGAGCACCCAGCACCCTGAGCACTGAGAACCCTGAGGACTGAGCACCCAGCACCCCGAGCACTGAGCACCCAGCACCCTGAGCACTGAGCACCTAGCGCCCTGAGCACTGACCACCCAGCACCCTGAGCACTGAGCACCCAGTCCCCTGAGTACTGAGCACCCAGCACCATGAGTACTGAGAACCCAGCACCCTGAGTACTGAGCACTCAGCCCCCTGTGTACTGAGCACCGAGCACCCCGAGCACTGAGAACCCAGCACCCTGAGCACTGAGCACCCTAAGGACTGAGCACCCAGCACCCTGAGCACTGAGCACCCAGCACCCTGAGTACTGAGCACCGATCACCCTGAGCACTGAGCACCCAGCACCCCGAGCACTGAGCACCCAGCACCCTGAGTACTGAGCACCCAGCACCCTGAGCACTGAGCACCCAGCACCCTGAGTACTGAGCACACTGAGTACTGAGCACCGATCACCCTGAGCACTGTGCACCCAGCACCCTGAGTACTGAGCACCCAGCACCCTGAGCACTGAGCACCCAGGACCCTGAGCACTGAGCACCCAGCAACCTGAGTCCTGAGCACCCAGCACCCTGAGTACTGAGGATCCAGCACCCTGAGCACTGAGCACCCAGCACCCTGAGTACTGAGCACCCAGCACCCTGAGTACTGAGCACCCAGCACCCTGAGTACTCAGCACCCAGCACCCAGAGCACTGAGCACCCAGCACCCTGAGCACTCAGCACCCAGGACCCCGAGCACTGAGTATTGAGCACCCAGCACCCTGAGTACTGAGCACGCAGCACGCTGAGTACTGAGCACCCAGCACCCCGAGCACTGAGCACCCAGCACCATGAGTACTGAGCACCCAGCACCCTGAGTACTGAGCACTCAGCACCCTGAGTACTGAGCACCAAGCACCCGAGCACTGAGCACCCAGCACCCTGAGCACTGAGCACCCTGAGGACTGAGCACCTAGTTCCCTGAGTACTGAGCACCCAGCACCCTGAGTACTGAGCACCGATCACCCTGAGCACTGAGCACCCAGCACCCCGAGCACTGAGCACCCAGCACCCTGAGCATTGAGCACCCAGCACCCTGAGTACTGAGCACGCAGCACGCTGAGTACTGAGCACCCAGCACCCCGAGCACTGAGCACCCAGCACCCTGAGCACTGAGCACCCAGCACCCTGAGCACTGAGCACCCAGCACCCTGAGCACTGAGCACCCAGCACCCCGAGCACGGAGCACAAAGCACCCTGAGTACTGAACACCCAACACCCAGAGTACTGAGCACCCAGCACCCTGAGCACTGAGCACCCAGCACCATGAGTACTGAGCACCCAGCACCCTGAGTACTGAACACCCAGCACCCTGAGCACTGAGCACTGAGCACCCTGAGCACTGAGTACTGAGCAATGAGCACCCTGAGCACTGAGCACCCAGCACCCCGAGTACTGAGCACCCAGCACCCTGAGCACTGAGCACCCAGCGCCCCGAGCACTGAGCACAAAGCACCCGGAGCACTGAGCACTGAGCACCCTGAGCACTGAGCACCCAGCACCCCGAGTACTGAGCACTGAGCACCCTGAGTACTGAGCACCAAGCAACCCGAGTACTGAGCACTGAGCACCCTGAGTACTGAGCAACCAGCACCCCGAGCACTGAGCACCCAGCACCCCGAGCACTGAGCACCTAGCGCCCTGAGCACTGAGCACCCAGCACCCTGAGCACTGAGCACCCAGTCCCCTGAGTACTGAGCACCCAGCACCATGAGTACTGAGAACCCAGCACCCTGAGTACTGAGCACCCAGCACCCTGAGTACTCAGCACCCAGCACCCTGAGCACTGAGCAACCAGCACCCTGAGTACTGAGCACCCTGCACCCCAAGCACTGAGCACCCTGAGAACTGAGCACCCAGCACCCCAAGCACTGAGCACCCTGAGTACTGATCACCCAGCACCCTGATTAATGAGCACCCAGCACCCCGAGAACTGAGCACCCAGCACCCTGAGTATTGAGCACCGAGCACCCTGAGTACTGAGCACCCAGCACCCTGAGTACTGAGCACCCAGAGTACTGAGCACCCAGCACCCTGAGCACTGAGCACCCAGCACCCTGAGCACTGAGCACCCAGCACCCCGAGCACTGAGCACCCAGCACCCTGAGTACTGAGCACCCAACACCCAGAGTAATGAGCACCCAGCACCCTGAGAACTGAGCACCCAGCACCCTGAGCACTGAGCACTGAGCACCCAGCACCCTGAGCACTGAGCACTGAGCACCCAGCACCCTGAGCACTGAGCACCCAGCACCCCGAGCACTGAGCACCCAGCGCCCTGAGCACTGAGCACCCAGCACCCTGAGCACTGAGCACCCAGCCCCCTGAGTACTGAGCACAAAGCACCCTGAGTACTGAGCACCCAGCACCCTGAGCACTGAGAACCCTGAGGACTGAGCACCCAGCACCCCGAGCACTGAGCACCCAGCACCCTGAGCACTGAGCACCTAGCGCCCTGAGCACTGACCACCCAGCACCCTGAGCACTGAGCACCCAGTCCCCTGAGTACTGAGCACCCAGCACCATGAGTACTGAGAACCCAGCACCCTGAGTACTGAGCACTCAGCCCCCTGTGTACTGAGCACCGAGCACCCCGAGCACTGAGAACCCAGCACCCTGAGCACTGAGCACCCTAAGGACTGAGCACCCAGCACCCTGAGCACTGAGCACCCAGCACCCTGAGTACTGAGCACCGATCACCCTGAGCACTGAGCACCCAGCACCCCGAGCACTGAGCACCCAGCACCCTGAGTACTGAGCACCCAGCACCCTGAGCACTGAGCACCCAGCACCCTGAGTACTGAGCACACTGAGTACTGAGCACCGATCACCCTGAGCACTGTGCACCCAGCACCCTGAGTACTGAGCACCCAGCACCCTGAGCACTGAGCACCCAGGACCCTGAGCACTGAGCACCCAGCAACCTGAGTCCTGAGCACCCAGCACCCTGAGTACTGAGGATCCAGCACCCTGAGCACTGAGCACCCAGCACCCTGAGTACTGAGCACCCAGCACCCTGAGTACTGAGCACCCAGCACCCTGAGTACTCAGCACCCAGCACCCAGAGCACTGAGCACCCAGCACCCTGAGCACTCAGCACCCAGGACCCCGAGCACTGAGTATTGAGCACCCAGCACCCTGAGTACTGAGCACGCAGCACGCTGAGTACTGAGCACCCAGCACCCCGAGCACTGAGCACCCAGCACCATGAGTACTGAGCACCCAGCACCCTGAGTACTGAGCACTCAGCACCCTGAGTACTGAGCACCAAGCACCCGAGCACTGAGCACCCAGCACCCTGAGCACTGAGCACCCTGAGGACTGAGCACCTAGTTCCCTGAGTACTGAGCACCCAGCACCCTGAGTACTGAGCACCGATCACCCTGAGCACTGAGCACCCAGCACCCCGAGCACTGAGCACCCAGCACCCTGAGCACTGAGCACCCAGCACCCTGAGTACTGAGCACGCAGCACGCTGAGTACTGAGCACCCAGCACCCCGAGCACTGAGCACCCAGCACCCTGAGCACTGAGCACCCAGCACCCTGAGCACTGAGCACCCAGCACCCTGAGCACTGAGCACCCAGCACCCCGAGCACGGAGCACAAAGCACCCTGAGTACTGAACACCCAACACCCAGAGTACTGAGCACCCAGCACCCTGAGCACTGAGCACCCAGCACCATGAGTACTGAGCACCCAGCACCCTGAGTACTGAACACCCAGCACCCTGAGCACTGAGCACTGAGCACCCTGAGCACTGAGTACTGAGCAATGAGCACCCTGAGCACTGAGCACCCAGCACCCCGAGTACTGAGCACCCAGCACCCTGAGCACTGAGCACCCAGCGCCCCGAGCACTGAGCACAAAGCACCCGGAGCACTGAGCACTGAGCACCCTGAGCACTGAGCACCCAGCACCCCGAGTACTGAGCACTGAGCACCCTGAGTACTGAGCACCAAGCAACCCGAGTACTGAGCACTGAGCACCCTGAGTACTGAGCAACCAGCACCCCGAGCACTGAGCACCCAGCACCCCGAGCACTGAGCACCTAGCGCCCTGAGCACTGAGCACCCAGCACCCTGAGCACTGAGCACCCAGTCCCCTGAGTACTGAGCACCCAGCACCATGAGTACTGAGAACCCAGCACCCTGAGTACTGAGCACCCAGCACCCTGAGTACTCAGCACCCAGCACCCTGAGCACTGAGCAACCAGCACCCTGAGTACTGAGCACCCTGCACCCCAAGCACTGAGCACCCTGAGAACTGAGCACCCAGCACCCCAAGCACTGAGCACCCTGAGTACTGATCACCCAGCACCCTGATTAATGAGCACCCAGCACCCCGAGAACTGAGCACCCAGCACCCTGAGTATTGAGCACCGAGCACCCTGAGTACTGAGCACCCAGCACCCTGAGTACTGAGCACCCAGTGTACTGAGCACCGAGCACCCAGCACCCTGAGTACTGAGCCCCCAGCACCCTGAGTTCTGAGCACCGAGCTGCCCGAGCACTGAGCACCCAGCACCCTGAGCACTGAGCACCCAGCACCCTGAGCACTGAGCACCCAGCACCCTGAGTACTGAGCACCCAGCACGCGGAGTACTGAGCACCCAGCACCCTGAGCACTGAGCACCCAGCACCCTGAGTACTGAGCACTGAGCACCCAGCACCCCGAGCACTGAGCACCCAGCACCCTGTGTACTGAGCACTGAGCACCCTGAGTACTAAGCACCCAGCACCCTGAGTACTGAGCACCCAGGACCCTGAGCACCGAGCACCCCGAGCACTGAGCACCCAGCACCCTGAGCACTCAGCACCCATCACGCCGATCACTGAGCACCCAGCACCCTGAGCACTGAGCACCCAGCACCCTGAGCACGGAGCACCCAGCACCCAGAGCACTGAGCACCCAGCACCCTGAGCACTGAGCACAGAGCACCCTGAGTACTGAGCACCCAGCACCCTGAGTACTGAGCACCCAGACCCCGAGCACTGAGCACCCAGCACCCCAGCACTGTGCACCCAGCACCCTGAGTACTGAGAACCCAGCACCCTGAGTACTGAGCACCGAGCACCCTGAGTACTGAGCACCCAGCACGCTGAGCACTGAGCACCCAGCACCCCGAGTACTGAGCACCCAGCACCCTGAGTACGGAGCACCCAGCACCCCGAGCACTGAGCACCCAGCACCCTGAGCACTGAGCACCCAGCACCCTTAGTACTGAGCATCAAGCTCGCTGAGCACTGAGCACCCAGCACCCTGAGTACTGAGCACCCAGCACCCTGAGCACTGAGCACCCAGCACCCTGAGCACTGAGCACTCAGCACCCTGAGTACTGAGCACCAAGCACCCCGAGCACTGAGCACCAGGTACCCCGAGCACTGAGCACCCAGCACCCTGAGTACTGAGCACCAAGCACCCTGAGTACTGAGCACTGAGCACTGAGCACCCTGAGCACTGAGCACCCAGCACCCTGAGCACTGAGCACCCAGCATCCTGAGCACTGAGTACTGAGCACCAAGCACCCTGAGTAATGAGCACTGAGCACCCTGAACACTGAGCACCCAACACCCCGAGCACTGAGCACCCAGCACCCTGAGTACTGAGCACCCAGCACCCTGAGTACTGAGCACTCAGCACCCTGATTACTGAGCACCCAGCACCCTGAGCACTGAGCACCCTGAGGACTGAGCACCCAGCACCCTGAGTACTGAGCACCCAGCACCCCGAGTACTGAGCACCCAGCACCGTGAGTACTGAGCACCCAGCACCCTGAGTAATGAGCACCCAGCACCCCGAGTACTGAGCACCCAGCACCGTGAGTACTGAGCACCCAGCACCCTGAGTACTGAGCACCCAGCACCCTGAGCACTGAGCACAAAGCACGCTGAGTACTGAGCACCTTGAGTACTGAGCATAGAGGACCCTGAGCACTGAGCACCCAGCACCCTGAGCACTGAGCACCCAGCACCCCGAGAATGAGCACCCAGCACCCTGAGTACTGAGAACCGAGCACCCTGAGTACTGAGCACCCAGCACGCTGAGCACTGAGCACCCAGCACCCCGAGTACTGAGCACCCAGCACCCCGAGCACTGAGCACCCATCACCACGAGAATCAGCACCCAGCACCCTGAGTACTGAGCACCCAGCACCCTGAGTACTGAGCACCGAGCTCCCCGAGCACTGAGCACCCAGAGTACTGAGCACCCAGCACCCTGAGTACTGAGCACCCAGCACCCTGAGCACTGAGCACCCAGCACCCTGAGTACTGAGCACCCAGCACCACGAGCACTGAGCACACAGCACCCTGAGTACTGAGCACCCTGAGGACTGAGCACCGATCACCATGAGCACTGAGCACCCAGCACCCTGAGTACTGAGCACCCAGCACCCTGAGCACTGAGCACCCAGCACCCTGAGTACTGAGCAGAGAGCACCCTGATCACTGAGCACCCAGCACCCTGAGTACTGAGCACCCAGCACCCTGAGTACTGAGCACCGAGCACCCCGAGTACTGAGCACCCAGCACCCTGAGCACTCAGCACCCAGCACACCGAGCACTGAGCACCCAGCACCCTGAGTACTGAGCTCCCAGCACCCCGCGCCCTGAGCACCCAGCACCCTGAGTACTGAGCACCCTGAGTACTGAGCACCGATCACCCTGAGCACTGAGCACCCAACACCCTGAGTACTGAGCACCCAACGTACTGAGCACTGAGCACACTGAGCACTGAGCACCCAGCACCCTGAGTACTGAGCACCGAGCACCCTGAGCACTGAGCACCCAGCACCCTGAGTACTGAGCACCGAGCACCCCGAGCAATGAGCACCCAGCACCCCGAGCACTGAGCACCCAGCACCCCGAGCACTGAGCACCCAGCACCCGTAGCACTGAGGACCCAGCACCCCGAGCAATGAGCACCCAGCACCCTGAGTACTGAGCACCCAGCACCCCGAGTACTGAACACCCAGCAACCTGAGCACCGAGCACCCAGCACCCCGAGCACTGAGCACCCAGCACCCTGAGCACTGAGCACCCAGCACCCTGAGTACTGAGCACTGAGCTCCCCGAGTACTGAGCACCCACCACCCCGAGCACTGACCACCGAGGACACCGAGCACTGAGCACCCAGCACCCCGAGCACTGAGCACCCAGCACCCTGAGCACTGAGCACCCAGCACCCTGAGCACTGAGCACCCAGCACCCCGAGCACTGAGCACCCAGCACCCTGAGTACTGAGCACCCAACACCCAGAGTAATGAGCACCCAGCACCCTGAGAACTGAGCACCCAGTACCCTGAGTACTGAGCACCCAGCACCCTGAGTACTGAGCACCCAGCACCCTGAGCACTGAGCACTGAGCACCCAGCACCCTGAGCACTGAGCACTGAGCACCCAGCACCCTGAGCACTGAGCACCCAGCACCCCGAGCACTGAGCACCCAGCGCCCTGAGCACTGAGCACCCAGCACCCTGAGCACTGAGCACCCAGCCCCCTGAGTACTGAGCACAAAGCACCCTGAGTACTGAGCACCCAGCACCCTGAGCACTGAGAACCCTGAGGACTGAGCACCCAGCACCCCGAGCACTGAGCACCCAGCACCCTGAGCACTGAGCACCTAGCGCCCTGAGCACTGACCACCCAGCACCCTGAGCACTGAGCACCCAGTCCCCTGAGTACTGAGCACCCAGCACCATGAGTACTGAGAACCCAGCACCCTGAGTACTGAGCACTCAGCCCCCTGTGTACTGAGCACCGAGCACCCCGAGCACTGAGAACCCAGCACCCTGAGCACTGAGCACCCTAAGGACTGAGCACCCAGCACCCTGAGCACTGAGCACCCAGCACCCTGAGTACTGAGCACCGATCACCCTGAGCACTGAGCACCCAGCACCCCGAGCACTGAGCACCCAGCACCCTGAGTACTGAGCACCCAGCACCCTGAGCACTGAGCACCCAGCACCCTGAGTACTGAGCACACTGAGTACTGAGCACCGATCACCCTGAGCACTGTGCACCCAGCACCCTGAGTACTGAGCACCCAGCACCCTGAGCACTGAGCACCCAGGACCCTGAGCACTGAGCACCCAGCAACCTGAGTCCTGAGCACCCAGCACCCTGAGTACTGAGGATCCAGCACCCTGAGCACTGAGCACCCAGCACCCTGAGTACTGAGCACCCAGCACCCTGAGTACTGAGCACCCAGCACCCTGAGTACTCAGCACCCAGCACCCAGAGCACTGAGCACCCAGCACCCTGAGCACTCAGCACCCAGGACCCCGAGCACTGAGTATTGAGCACCCAGCACCCTGAGTACTGAGCACGCAGCACGCTGAGTACTGAGCACCCAGCACCCCGAGCACTGAGCACCCAGCACCATGAGTACTGAGCACCCAGCACCCTGAGTACTGAGCACTCAGCACCCTGAGTACTGAGCACCAAGCACCCGAGCACTGAGCACCCAGCACCCTGAGCACTGAGCACCCTGAGGACTGAGCACCTAGTTCCCTGAGTACTGAGCACCCAGCACCCTGAGTACTGAGCACCGATCACCCTGAGCACTGAGCACCCAGCACCCCGAGCACTGAGCACCCAGCACCCTGAGCACTGAGCACCCAGCACCCTGAGTACTGAGCACGCAGCACGCTGAGTACTGAGCACCCAGCACCCCGAGCACTGAGCACCCAGCACCCTGAGCACTGAGTACTGAGCAATGAGCACCCTGAGCACTGAGCACCCAGCACCCCGAGTACTGAGCACCCAGCACCCTGAGCACTGAGCACCCAGCGCCCCGAGCACTGAGCACACAGCACCCGGAGCACTGAGCACTGAGCACCCTGAGCACTGAGCACCCAGCACCCCGAGTACTGAGCACTGAGCACCCTGAGTACTGAGCACCAAGCAACCCGAGTACTGAGCACTGAGCACCCTGAGTACTGAGCAACCAGCACCCCGAGCACTGAGCACCCAGCACCCCGAGCACTGAGCACCTAGCGCCCTGAGCACTGAGCACCCAGCACCCTGAGCACTGAGCACCCAGTCCCCTGAGTACTGAGCACCCAGCACCATGAGTACTGAGAACCCAGCACCCTGAGTACTGAGCACCCAGCACCCTGAGTACTCAGCACCCAGCACCCTGAGCACTGAGCAACCAGCACCCTGAGTACTGAGCACCCTGCACCCCAAGCACTGAGCACCCTGAGAACTGAGCACCCAGCACCCCAAGCACTGAGCACCCTGAGTACTGATCACCCAGCACCCTGATTAATGAGCACCCAGCACCCCGAGAACTGAGCACCCAGCACCCTGAGTATTGAGCACCGAGCACCCTGAGTACTGAGCACCCAGCACCCTGAGTACTGAGCACCCAGTGTACTGAGCACCGAGCACCCAGCACCCTGAGTACTGAGCACCCAGCACCCTGAGTTCTGAGCACCGAGCTGCCCGAGCACTGAGCACCCAGCACCCTGAGCACTGAGCACCCAGCACCCTGAGCACTGAGCACCCAGCACCCTGAGTACTGAGCACCCAGCACGCGGAGTACTGAGCACCCAGCACCCTGAGCACTGAGCACCCAGCACCCTGAGTACTGAGCACTGAGCACCCAGCACCCCGAGCACTGAGCACCCAGCACCCTGTGTACTGAGCACTGAGCACCCTGAGTACTAAGCACCCAGCACCCTGAGTACTGAGCACCCAGGACCCTGAGCACCGAGCACCCCGAGCACTGAGCACCCAGCACCCTGAGCACTCAGCACCCATCACGCCGATCACTGAGCACCCAGCACCCTGAGCACTGAGCACCCAGCACCCTGAGCACGGAGCACCCAGCACCCAGAGCACTGAGCACCCAGCACCCTGAGCACTGAGCACAGAGCACCCTGAGTACTGAGCACCCAGCACCCTGAGTACTTAGCACCCAGACCCCGAGCACTGAGCACCCAGCACCCCTAGCACTGTGCACCCAGCACCCTGAGTACTGAGAACCCAGCACCCTGAGTACTGAGCACCGAGCACCCTGAGTACTGAGCACCCAGCACGCTGAGCACTGAGCACCCAGCACCCCGAGTACTGAGCACCCAGCACCCTGAGTACGGAGCACCCAGCACCCCGAGCACTGAGCACCCAGCACCCTGAGCACTGAGCACCCAGCACCCTTAGTACTGAGCATCAAGCTCGCTGAGCACTGAGCACCCAGCACCCTGAGTACTGAGCACCCAGCACCCTGAGCACTGAGCACCCAGCACCCTGAGCACTGAGCACTCAGCACCCTGAGTACTGAGCACCAAGCACCCCGAGCACTGAGCACCAGGTACCCCGAGCACTGAGCACCCAGCACCCTGAGTACTGAGCACCAAGCACCCTGAGTACTGAGCACTGAGCACTGAGCACCCTGAGCACTGAGCACCCAGCACCCTGAGCACTGAGCACCCAGCATCCTGAGCACTGAGTACTGAGCACCAAGCACCCTGAGTAATGAGCACTGAGCACCCTGAACACTGAGCACCCAACACCCCGAGCACTGAGCACCCAGCACCCTGAGTACTGAGCACCCAGCACCCTGAGTACTGAGCACTCAGCACCCTGATTACTGAGCACCCAGCACCCTGAGCACTGAGCACCCTGAGGACTGAGCACCCAGCACCCTGAGTACTGAGCACCCAGCACCCCGAGTACTGAGCACCCAGCACCGTGAGTACTGAGCACCCAGCACCCTGAGTAATGAGCACCCAGCACCCCGAGTACTGAGCACCCAGCACCGTGAGTACTGAGCACCCAGCACCCTGAGCACTGAGCACCCAGCACCCTGAGCACTGAGCACAAAGCACGCTGAGTACTGAGCACCTTGAGTACTGAGCATAGAGGACCCTGAGCACTGAGCACCCAGCACCCTGAGCACTGAGCACCCAGCACCCCGAGAATGAGCACCCAGCACCCTGAGTACTGAGAACCGAGCACCCTGAGTACTGAGCACCCAGCACGCTGAGCACTGAGCACCCAGCACCCCGAGTACTGAGCACCCAGCACCCCGAGCACTGAGCACCCATCACCACGAGAATCAGCACCCAGCACCCTGAGTACTGAGCACCCAGCACCCTGAGTACTGAGCACCGAGCTCCCCGAGCACTGAGCACCCAGAGTACTGAGCACCCAGCACCCTGAGTACTGAGCACCCAGCACCCTGAGCACTGAGCACCCAGCACCCTGAGTACTGAGCACCCAGCACCACGAGCACTGAGCACACAGCACCCTGAGTACTGAGCACCCTGAGGACTGAGCACCGATCACCATGAGCACTGAGCACCCAGCACCCTGAGTACTGAGCACCCAGCACCCTGAGCACTGAGCACCCAGCACCCTGAGTACTGAGCAGAGAGCACCCTGATCACTGAGCACCCAGCACCCTGAGTACTGAGCACCCAGCACCCTGAGTACTGAGCACCGAGCACCCCGAGTACTGAGCACCCAGCACCCTGAGCACTCAGCACCCAGCACACCGAGCACTGAGCACCCAGCACCCTGAGTACTGAGCTCCCAGCACCCCGAGCCCTGAGCACCCAGCACCCTGAGTACTGAGCACCCTGAGTACTGAGCACCGATCACCCTGAGCACTGAGCACCCAACACCCTGAGTACTGAGCACCCAACGTACTGAGCACTGAGCACACTGAGCACTGAGCACCCAGCACCCTGAGTACTGAGCACCGAGCACCCTGAGCACTGAGCACCCAGCACCCTGAGTACTGAGCACCGAGCACCCCGAGCAATGAGCACCCAGCACCCCGAGCACTGAGCACCCAGCACCCCGAGCACTGAGCACCCAGCACCCGTAGCACTGAGGACCCAGCACCCCGAGCAATGAGCACCCAGCACCCTGAGTACTGAGCACCCAGCACCCCGAGTACTGAACACCCAGCAACCTGAGCACCGAGCACCCAGCACCCCGAGCACTGAGCACCCAGCACCCTGAGCACTGAGCACCCAGCACCCTGAGTACTGAGCACTGAGCTCCCCGAGTACTGAGCACCCACCACCCCGAGCACTGACCACCGAGGACACCGAGCACTGAGCACCCAGCACCCCGAGCACTGAGCACCCAGCACCCTGAGCACTGAGCACCCAGCACCCTGAGCACTGAGCACCCAGCACACCGAGCACTAAGCACCCAGCAACCCGAGCACTGAGCACCCAGCACCCCGAGCACTGAGCACCCAGCACCCTGAGTACTGAGCACCCAGCACCCTGAGTACTCAGCACCCAGCACCCTGAGCACTGAGCAACCAGCACCCCGAGAACTGAGCACCCAGCACCCCGAGCACTGAGCACCCAGCACCCCGAGCACTGAGCACCCAGCACCCTGAGCACTGAGCACCCTGAGTACTGAGCACTGAGCACCCTGAGTACTGAGCACCCAGCCCCCTGAGCACTGAGCACCCAGCACCCTGAGTACTGAGCACCGAGCACCCTGAGTACTGAGCACCCAGCACCCCGAGCACTGAGCACCCAGCACCCCGAGCACTGAGCAGCCAGCACCCTGAGCACTGAGCAACCTGAGTACTGAGCACTGAGCACCCTGAGTACTGAGCACCCAGCACCCTGAGTATTGAGCACCCAGCAACCTGAGCACTGAGCACCGAGCACCATGAGCACTGAGCACCAAGCACCCTGAGTACTGAGCACCCTGAGTACTGAGCACACAGCACCGTGAGCACTGAGCACCCAGCACCCCGAGCACTGAGCACCCAGCACCCTGAGCACTGAGCACCCTGAGTACTGAGCACTGAGCACCCTGAGTACTGAGCACTGAGCACCCTGAGTACTGAGCACCCAGCACACTGAGTACTGAGCACCCAGCACCCTGAGCAATGAGCACCCGGAGTACTGAGCACCCAGCACCCTGAGTACTAAGCACCGAGCACCCTGAGTACTGAGCACCCAGTACCCTGAGCACTGAACACACAGCACCCTGAGTACTGAGCACCCCGAGCATTGAGCACCCAGCACCCTGAGCACTGAGGACCCAGCACCCTGAGTACTGAGCACCCAGCACCCTGAGCACTGAGCACCCAGCACCCTGAGTACTGAGCACCCAGCACCCTGAGCACTGAGCACCCAGCACCCTGAGTAATGAGCACTGAGCACCCAGCACCCTGTGTACTGAGCACTGAGTACCCAGCACCCCGAGCACTGAGCACCCAGCACCCTGAGCACTGAGCACCCTGAGTACTGAGCACCCAGCACCCTGAGCACTGAGCACCCAGCACCCAGAGCACTGAGCACCCTGAGTACTGAGCACTGAGCACCGAGCACCCTGAGTGCTGAGCACTGAGCACCCTGACCACTGAGCACCCAGCACCCTGAGTACTGAGCACCCAGCACCCTGAGCACTGAGGACCGAGCACCCTGAGTACTAAGCACAAAGCACCCTGAGTACTGAGCACCCAGCACCCTGAGCACTGAGCACCCAGCACACTGAGTACTGAGCACTGAGCACCCTGAGTACTGAGCACCGAGCACCCTGAGCACGGAGCACCCAGCACGCTGAGTACTGAGCACTGAGCACCCTGATTAATGAGCACCCAGCACCCCGAGAACTGAGCACCCAGCACCCTGAGCACTGAGCACCCTGATTACTGAGCACTGAGCACCCTGAGTACTGAGCACCCAGCACCCTGAGTATTGAGCACCCAGCAACCTGAGCACTGAGCACCGAGCACCCTGAGCACAGAGCACCCAGCACCCTGAGCACTGAGCACCCAGCACCCTGAGCACTTAGCACCCTGAGGACTGAGCACCCAGCACCCTGAGTACTGAGCACCCAGCACCCTGAGTACTGAGCACCCAGCATCCTGAGTACTGAGCACAGTGAGTACTGAGCACCCAGCACCCCGAGCACTGAGCACCCAGCATCCTGAGTACTGTGCAACCTGAGTACTGAGCACCCAGCAACCTGAGTACTTAGCACCCAGCACCTGAGCACTTAGCACCCAGCACCCTGAGTACTGAGCACCGAGCACTCCGAGTACTGAGCACCCAGCACCCCGAGCACTGAGCACCCAGCACCCTGAGCACTGAGCACCCAGCACCCCAAGCACTGAGCACCCAGCACCCTGAGTACTGAGTACTGAGCACCCTGAGTACTGAGCACCCAGCATCCTGAGCACTGAGCACCCAGCACCCTGAGTACTGAGCACCGAGCACCCCGAGCACTGAGCACGCAGCACCCTGCGTACTGAGCACCCAGCACCAAAAGTACTGAGCACCGAGCATCCTAAGCACTGAGCACCGAGCACCCCGAGAACTGAGCACCCAGCACCCCGAGCACTGAGCACCCAGCACCCGTAGCACTGAGGACCCAGCACCCCGAGCAATGAGCACCCAGCACCCTGAGTACTGAGCACCCAGCACCCCGAGTACTGAGCACCCAGCAACCTGAGCACCGAGCACCCAGCACCCCGAGCACTGAGCACCCAGCACCCTGAGCACTGAGCACCCAGCACCCTGAGCACTGAGCACCCAGCACCCAGAGCACTGAGCACCCTGTGTACTGAGCACGGAGCACCCTGAGCACTGAGCACCGAGCACCCTGAGTGCTGAGCACTGAGCACCCTGACCACTGAGCACCCAGCACCCTGAGTACTGAGCACCCAGCACCCTGAGCACTGAGGACCGAGCACCCTGAGTACTAAGCACAAAGCACCCTGAGTACTGAGCACCCAGCACCCTGAGCACTGAGCACCCAGCACACTGAGTACTGAGCACTGAGCACCCTGAGTACTGAGCACCGAGCACCCTGAGCACTGAGCACCCAGCACGCTGAGTACTGAGCACTGAGCACCCTGATTAATGAGCACCCAGCACCCTGAGAACTGAGCACCCAGCACCCTGAGTATTGAGCACCGAGCACCCTGAGTACTGAGCACCCAGCACCCTGAGTACTGAGCACCCAGTGTACTGAGCACCGAGCACCCAGCACCCTGAGTACTGAGCACCCAGCATCCTGAGCACTGAGCACCCAGCACCCTGAGTACTGAGCACCGAGCACCCTGAGTACTGAGCACCCAGCACCCCGAGCACAGAGCACCCAGCACCCCGAGCACTGAGCACCCAGCACACCGAGCACTCAGCACCCAGCACCCCGAGCACTGAGCACCCAGCACACCGAGCACTGAGCACCCTGAGTACTGAGCACTGAGCACCCTGAGTACTGAGCACCCTGAGTACTGAGCACACAGCACCGTGAGCACTGAGCACCCAGCACCCCGAGCACTGAGCACCCAGCACCCTGAGCACTGAGCACCCTGAGTACTGAGCACTGAGCACCCTGAGTACTGAGCACTGAGCACCCTGAGTACTGAGCACCCAGCACACTGAGTACTGAGCACCCAGCACACTGAGTACTGAGCACCCAGCACCCTGAGCAATGAGCACCCGGAGTACTGAGCACCCAGCACCCTGAGTACTAAGCACCGAGCACCCTGAGTACTGAGCACCCAGTACCCTGAGCACTGAACACACAGCACCCTGAGTACTGAGCACCCCGAGCATTGAGCACCCAGCACCCTGAGCACTGAGGACCCAGCACCCTGAGTACTGAGCACCCAGCACCCGGAGCACTGAGCACCCAGCACCCTGAGTACTGAGCACCCAGCACCCTGAGCACTGAGCACCCAGCACCCTGAGTAATGAGCACTGAGCACCCAGCACCCCGAGCACTGAGCACTCAGCACCCTGTGTACTGAGCACTGAGTACCCAGCACCCCGAGCACTGAGCACCCAGCACCCTGAGCACTGAGCACCCTGAGTACTGAGCACCCAGCACCCTGAGCACTGAGCACCCAGCACCCTGAGCACTGAGCACCCAGCACCCAGAGCACTGAGCACCCTGAGTACTGAGCACTGAGCACCCTGAGCACTGAGCACCGAGCACCCTGAGTGCTGAGCACTGAGCACCCTGACCACTGAGCACCCAGCACCCTGAGTACTGAGCACCCAGCACCCTGAGCACTGAGGACCGAGCACCCTGAGTACTAAGCACAAAGCACCCTGAGTACTGAGCACCCAGCACCCTGAGCACTGAGCACCCAGCACACTGAGTACTGAGCACTGAGCACCTTGAGTACTGAGCACCGAGCACCCTGAGCACGGAACACCCAGCACGCTGAGTACTGAGCACTGAGCACCCTGATTAATGAGCACCCAGCACCCCGAGAACTGAGCACCCAGCACCCTGAGCACTGAGCACCCTGATTACTGAGCACTGAGCACCCTGAGTACTGAGCACCCAGCACCCTGAGTATTGAGCACCCAGCAACCTGAGCACTGAGCACCCAGCACCCTGAGCACTTAGAACCCTGAGGACTGAGCACCCAGCACCCTGAGTACTGAGCACCCAGCACCCTGAGTACTGAGCACCCAGCATCCTGAGTACTGAGCACAGTGAGTACTGAGCACCCAGCACCCCGAGCACTGAGCACCCAGCATCCTGAGTACTGTGCAACCTGAGTACTGAGCACCCAGCAACCTGAGTACTTAGCACCCAGCACCTGAGCACTTAGCACCCAGCACCCTGAGTACTGAGCACCGAGCACTCCGAGTACTGAGCACCCAGCACCCCGAGCACTGAGCACCCAGCACCCTGAGCACTGAGCACCCAGCACCCCAAGCACTGAGCACCCAGCACCCTGAGTACTGAGTACTGAGCACCCTGAGTACTGAGCACCCAGCATCCTGAGCACTGAGCACCCAGCACCAAAAGTACTGAGCACCGAGCATCCTGAGCACTGAGCACCGAGCACCCCGAGCACTGAGCACCCAGCACCCCGAGCACTGAGCACCCAGCACCCGTAGCACTGAGGACCCAGCACCCCGAGCAATGAGCACCCAGCACCCTGAGTACTGAGCACCCAGCACCCCGAGTACTGAGCACCCAGCAACCTGAGCACCGAGCACCCAGCACCCCGAGCACTGAGCACCCAGCACCCTGAGCACTGAGCACCCAGCACCCTGAGCACTGAGCACCCAGCACCCAGAGCACTGAGCACCCTGAGTACTGAGCACTGAGCACCCTGAGCACTGAGCACCGAGCACCCTGAGTGCTGAGCACTGAGCACCCTGACCACTGAGCACCCAGCACCCTGAGTACTGAGCACCCAGCACCCTGAGCACTGAGGACCGAGCACCCTGAGTACTAAGCACAAAGCACCCTGAGTACTGAGCACCCAGCACCCTGAGCACTGAGCACGCAGCACACTGAGTACTGAGCACTGAGCACCCTGAGTACTGAGCACCGAGCACCCTGAGCACTGAGCACCCAGCACGCTGAGTACTGAGCACTGAGCACCCTGATTAATGAGCACCCAGCACCCCGAGAACTGAGCACCCAGCACCCTGAGTATTGATCACCGAGCACCCTGAGTACTGAGCACCCAGCACCCTGAGTACTGAGCACCCAGTGTACTGAGCACCGAGCACCCAGCACCCTGAGTACTGAGCACCCAGCACCCTGAGCACTGAGCACCCAGCACCCTGAGTACTGAGCACCGAGCACCCTGAGTACTGAGCACCCAGCACCCCGAACACTGAGCACCCAGCACCCCGAGCACTGAGCACCCAGCACACCGAGCACTCAGCACCCAGCACCCCGAGCACTGAGCACCCAGCACACCGAGCACTGAGCACCCAGCACCCCGAGCACCGAGCACCATGAGTACTAAGCACCGAGCACCCTGAGCACTGAGCACCCAGCACCCTGAGCACTGAGCACCCAGCACCCTGAGTACTGAGCCCCCAGCACCCCGAGCACTGAGCACCCAGCACCGTGAGTACTGAGCACCCAGCACCCTGAGCACTGAGCACCGAGCATCCTGAGCACTGAGCACCCAGCACCCTGAGGACTGAGCACCCAGCACCCTGAGCACTTAGCACCCTGAGGACTGAGCACCCAGCACCCTGAGTACTGAGCACCCAGCACCCTGAGTACTGAGCACCCAGCATCCTGAGTACTGAGCACCCTGAGTACTGAGCACCCAGCACCCCGAGCACTGAGCACCCAGCATCCTGAGTACTGTGCAACCTGAGTACTGAGCACCCAGCAACCTGAGTACTTAGCACCCAGCACCTGAGCACTTAGCACCCAGCACCCTGAGTACTGAGCACCGAGCACTCCGAGTACTGAGCACCCAGCACCCCGAGCACTGAGCACCCTGCACCCTGAGCACTGAGCACCCAGCACCCCGAGCACTGAGCACCCAGCACCCTGAGTACTGAGTACTGAGCACCCTGAGTACTGAGCACCCAGCATCCTGAGCACTGAGCACCCAGCACCCTGAGTACTGAGCACCGAGCACCCCGAGCACCCCGAGCACTGAGCACGCAGCACCCTGAGTACTGAGCACCCAGCACCAAAAGTACTGAGCACCGAGCATCCTGAGCACTGAGCACCGAGCACCCCGAGCACTGAGCACCCAGCACCCTGAGTACTGAGCACCCAGCAAAAAGTGTACTGAGCTGCGAGCACCCTGAGCACTGAGCACCCAGCACCCTGAGTAATGAGCACCCAGCACCCCGAGTACTGAGCACCCAGCACCCCGAGCACTGAGCACCCAACACCCTGAGTACTGAGCACCCAGCACCCTGAGCACTGAGCACAAAGCACACTGAGTACTGAGCACCCTGAGTACTGAGCGTAGAGGACCCTGAGCACTGAGCACCCAGCACCCTGAGCACTGAGCACCCAGCACACCGAGAATGAGCACCCAGCACCCTGAGTACTGAGAACCGAGCACCCTGAGTACTGAGAACGCAGCACGCTGAGCACTGAGCACCCAGCACCCCGAGTACTGAGCACCCAGCACCTCGAGCACTGAGCACCCAGCACCACGAGAATGAGCACCCAGCACCCTGAGTACTGAGCACCCAGCACCCTGAGTACTGAGCACCCTGAGTACTGAGCACCGATCACCCTGAGCACTGAGCACCCAACACCCTGAGTACTGAGCACCCAACGTACTGAGCACCGAGCACACTGAGCACTGAGCACCCAGCACCCTGAGTACTGAGCACCGAGCACCCTGAGCACTGAGGACCCAGCACCCTGAGTACTGAGCACCGAGCACCCCGAGCACTGAGCACCCATCGCCCCGAGCACTGAGCACCCAGCACCCCGAGCACTGAGCACCCAGCACCCGTAGCACTGAGGACCCAGCACCCCGAGCAATGAGCACCCAGCACCCTGAGTACTGAGCACCCAGCACCCCGAGTACTGAGCACCCAGCAACCTGAGCACCGAGCACCCAGCACCCCGAGCACTGAGCACCCAGCACCCTGAGCACTGAGCACCCAGCACCCTGAGTACTGAGCACTGAGCTCCCCGAGTACTGAGCACCCACCACCCCGAGCACTGAGCACCGAGGACACCGAGCACTGAGCACCCAGCACCCCGAGCACTGAGCACCCAGCACCCTGAGCACTGAGCACCCAGCACCCTGAGCACTGAGCACCCAGCACCCCGAGCACTAAGCACCCAGCAACCCGAGCACTGAGCACCCAGCACCCCGAGCACTGAGCACCCAGCACCCTGAGTCCTGAGAACCCAGCACCCTGAGTACTCAGCACCCAGCACCCTGAGCACTGAGCAACCAGCACCCTGAGTACTGAGCACCCTGCACCCCAAGCACTGAGCACCCTGAGAACTGAGCACCCAGCACCCCAAGCACTGAGCACCCTGAGTACTGAGCACCCAGCACCCTGATTAATGAGCACCCAGCACCCCGAGAACTGAGCACCCAGCACCCTGAGTATTGAGCACCGAGCACCCTGAGTACTGAGCACCCAGCACCCTGAGTACTGAGCACCCAGTGTACTGAGCACCGAACACCCAGCACCCTGAGTACTGAGCACCCAGCACCCTGAGCACTGAGCACCCAGCACCCTGAGTACTGAGCACCGAGCACCCTGACTACTGAGCAACCAGCACCCCGAGCACTGAGCACCCAGCACCCCGAGCACTGAGCACCCAGCACCCTGAGCACTGAGCACCCTGAGTACTGAGCACTGAGCACCCTGAGTACTGAGCACCCAGCACCCTGAGTATTGAGCACCCAGCATCCTGAGCACTGAGCACCGAGCACCCTGAACACTGAGCACCAAGCACCCTGAGTACTGAGCACCCTGAGTACTGAGCACACAGCACCGTGAGCACTGAGCACCCAGCACCCCGAGCACTGAGCACCCAGCACCCGGAGCACTGAGCACCCTGAGTACTGAGCAATGAGCACCCTGAGTACTGAGCACTGAGCACCCTGAGTACTGAGCACCCAGCACCCTGAGTACTGAGCACCCAGCACCCTGAGCAATGAGCACCCGGAGTACTGAGCACAAAGCACCCTGAGTACTAAGCACCGAGCACCCTGAGTACTGAGCACCCAGTACCCTGAGCACTGAACACACAGCACCCTGAGTACTGAGCACCCTGAGCATTGAGCACCCAGCACCCTGAGCACTGAGGACCCAGCACCCTGAGTACTGAGCACCCAGCATCCTGAGCACTGAGCACCCAGCACCCTGAGTACTGAGCACCCAGCACCCTGAGCACTGAGCACCCAGCACTCTGAGTAATGAGCACTGAGCACCCAGCACCCCGAGCACTGAGCACTCAGCACCCTGTGTACTGAGCACTGAGTACCCAGCACCCCGAGCACTGAGCACCCAGCACCCTGAGCACTGAGCACCCTGAGTACTGAGCACCCAGCACCCTGAGCACTGAGCACCCAGCACCCTGAGCACTGAGCACCCAGCACCCAGAGCACTGAGCACCCTGAGTACTGAGCACTGAGCACCCTGAGCACTGAGCACCGAGCACCCTGAGTGCTGAGCACTGAGCACCCTGACCACTGAGCACCCAGCACCCTGAGTACTGAGCACCCAGCACCCTGAGCACTGAGGACCGAGCACCCTGAGTACTAAGCACAAAGCACCCTGAGTACTGAGCACCCAGCACCCTGAGCACTGAGCACCCAGCACACTGAGTACTGAGCACTGAGCACCCTGAGTACTGAGCACCGAGCACCCTGAGCACGGAGCACCCAGCACGCTGAGTACTGAGCACTGAGCACCCTGATTAATGAGCACCCAGGACCCCGAGAACTGTGCACCCAGCACCCTGAGCACTGAGCACCCTGATTACTGAGCACTGAGCACCCTGAGTACTGAGCACCCAGCACCCTGAGTATTGAGCACCCAGCAACCTGAGCACTGAGCACTGAGCACCCTGAGCACTTAGCACCCTGAGGACTGAGCACCCTGAGTACTGAGCACTGAGCACCCTGAGTACTGAGCACCCTGAGTACTGAGCACACAGCACCGTGAGCACTGAGCACCCAGCACCCCGAGCACTGAGCACCCAGCACCCTGAGCACTGAGCACCCTGAGTACTGAGCACCCAGCACCCTGAGCACTGAGCACCCAGCACACTGAGTACTGAGCACTGAGCACCCTGAGTACTGAGCACCCAGCACACTGAGTACTGAGCACCCAGCACCCTGAGCAATGAGCACCCTGAGTACTGAGCACCGAGCACCCTGAGCACGGAGCACACTGCACGCTGAGTACTGAGCACCCAGCACCCTGAGCACTGAGCACCCAGCACCCTAAGCACTGAGCACCCAGCACCCCGAGCACGGAGCACAAAGCACCCTGAGTACTGAGCACCCAACACCCAGAGTACTGAGCACCCAGCACCCTGAGTACTGATCACCCAGCACCCTGAGTACTGAGCACCCCGCACCCTGAGTACTGAACACCCAGCACCCTGAGCACTGAGCACTGAGCACCCTGAGCACTGAGTACTGAGCAATGAGCACCCTGAGCACTGAGCACCCAGCACCCCGTGTACTGAGCACCCAGCAACCCGAGCACTGAGCACCCAGCGCCCCGAGCACTGAGCACACAGCACCCCGAGCACTGAGCACTGAGCACCCTGAGCACTGAGCACCCAGCACCCCGAGTACTGAGCACTGAGCACCCTGAGTACTGAGCACCCAGCAACCCGAGTACTGAGCACTGAGCACCCTGAGTACTGAGCACCCACCACCCCGAGCACTGAGCACACAGCACCTCGAGCACTGAGCACCCAGCGCCCTGAGCACTGAGCACCCAGCACCCTGAGCACTGAGCACCCAGTCCCCTGAGTACTGAGCACCCAGCACC
This sequence comes from Microtus oregoni, assembly GCF_018167655.1. Classification (NCBI taxonomy): domain Eukaryota; kingdom Metazoa; phylum Chordata; class Mammalia; order Rodentia; family Cricetidae; genus Microtus; species Microtus oregoni. The sequence goes on along the minus strand of NW_024543273.1, from coordinate 1,024,958 downwards.
ATGAGTACTGAGAACCCAGCACCCTGAGTACTGAGCACTCAGCACCCTGAGTACTGAGCACCGAGCACCCCAAGCACTGAGCACCCAGCACCCTGAGCACTGAGCACCCTGAGGACTGAGCTCCCAGCACCCTGAGCATTGAGCACCCAGCACCCTGAGTACTGAGCACCGATCACCCTGAGCACTGAGCACCCAGCACCCCGAGCACTGAGCACCCAGCACCCTGAGTACTGAGCACCCAGCACCCTGAGCACTGAGCACCCAGCACCCTGAGTACTAAGCACCCTGAGTACTGAGCACCGATCACACTGAGCACTGAGCACCCAGCACCCTGAGTACTGAGCACCCAGCACCCTGAGCACTGAGCACCCAGCACCCTGAGCACTGAGCACCCAGCACACTGAGTACTGAGCACCCAGCACCCTGAGTACTGAGGATCCTGCACCCTGAGCACTGAGCACCCAGCACCCTGAGTACTGAGCACCCAGCACCCTGAGTACTGAGCACCCAGCACCCTGAGTACTGAGCACCCAGCACCCAGAGCACTGAGCACCCAGCACCCTGAGCACTCAGCACCCAGGACCCCGAGCACTGAGTATTGAGCACCCAGCACCCTGAGTACTGAGCACGCAGCACGCTGAGTACTGAGCTCCCAGCACCCCGAGCACTGAGCACCCAGCAACATGAGTACTGAGCACCCAGCACCCTGAGTACTGAGCACTCAGCACCCTGAGTACTGAGCACCGAGCACCCCGAGCACTGAGCACCCAGCACCCTGAGCACTGAGCACACTGAGGACTAAGCACCTAGCACCCTGAGTACTGAGCACCCAGCACCCTGAGTACTGAGCATCGATCACCCTGAGCACTGAGCACCCAGCACCCCGAGCACTGAGCACCCAGCACCCTGAGGACTGAGCACCCAGCACCCTGAGTACTGAGCACGCAGCACGCTGAGTACTGAGCACCCAGCACCCCGAGCACTGAGCACCCAGCACCCTGAGCACTGAGCAGCCAGCACCCTGAGTACTGAGCACGCAGCACGCTGAGTACTGAGCACCCAGCACCCTGAGTACTGAGCACCCAGGACCCTGAGCACTGAGCACCGAGCACCCCGAGCACTGAGCACCCAGCACCCTGAGCACTCAGCACCCAGCACCCCGAGCACTGAGCACCCAGCACCCTGAGCACTGAGCACCCAGCACCCTGAGCACGGAGCACCCCGAGGACTGAGCACCCAGCACCCTGAGCACTGAGCACCCAGCACCTTGAGTACTGAGCACCGAGCACCTCAAGCACTAAGCACCCAGCACCCTGAGTACTGAGCACAGAGCACCCTGAGCACTGAGCACCCAGCACCCTGAGCACTGAGCACCCAGCACCCTGAGCACGGAGCACAAAGCACCCTGAGTACTGAGCACCCAACACCCAGAGTACTGAGCACCCAGCACCCTGAGCACTGAGCACCCAGCACCCTGAGTACTGAGCACCCAGCACCCTGAGTACTGAACACCCAGCACCCTGAGCACTGAGCACTGAGCACCCAGAGCACTGAGTACTGAGCAATGAGCACCCTGAGTACTGAGCACCCAGCACCCCGAGTACTGAGCACCCAGCACCCCGAGCACTGAGCACCCAGCGCCCCGAGCACTGAGCACCCAGCACCCCGAGCACTGAGCACTGAGCACCCTGAGCACTGAGCACCCAGCACCCCGAGTACTGAGCACTGAGCACCCTGAGTACTGAGCACCAAGCAACCCGATTACTGAGCACTGAGCACTCTGAGTACTGAGCACCCAGCATCCTGAGCACTGAGCACCCAGCACCCTGAGTACTGAGCACCGAGCACCCTGAGTACTGAGCACCCAGCACCCTGATCACTGAGCACGGAGCACCCCGAGGACTGAGCACCCAGCACCCTGAGCACAGAGCAGCCAGCACCTTGAGTACTGAGCACCGAGCACCCCGAGCACTGAGTACCCAGCACCCCGAGCACTGAGCACCCAGCACCCTGAGCACTGAGCACCCTGAGTACTGAGCACCCAGCACCCTGAGCACTGAGCACCCAGCACCCTGAGCACTGAGCACCCAGCACCCAGAGCACTGAGCACCCTGAGTACTGAGCACTGAGCACCCTGAGCACTGAGCACCGAGCACCCTGAGTGCTGAGCACTGAGCACCCTGACCACTGAGCACCCAGCACCCTGAGTACTGAGCACCCAGCACCCTGAGCACTGAGGACCGAGCACCCTGAGTACTAAGCACAAAGCACCCTGAGTACTGAGCACCCAGCACCCTGAGCACTGAGCACCCAGCACCCTGAGCACGGAGCACAAAGCACCCTGAGTACTGAGCACCCAACACCCAGAGTACTGAGCACCCAGCACCCTGAGCACTGAGCACCCAGCACCCTGAGTACTGAGCACCCAGCACCCTGAGTACTGAACACCCAGCACCCTGAGCACTGAGCACTGAGCACCCAGAGCACTGAGTACTGAGCAATGAGCACCCTGAGTACTGAGCACCCAGCACCCCGAGTACTGAGCACCCAGCACCCCGAGCACTGAGCACCCAGCGCCCCGAGCACTGAGCACCCAGCACCCCGAGCACTGAGCACTGAGCACCCTGAGCACTGAGCACCCAGCACCCCGAGTACTGAGCACTGAGCACCCTGAGTACTGAGCACCAAGCAACCCGATTACTGAGCACTGAGCACTCTGAGTACTGAGCACCCAGCATCCTGAGCACTGAGCACCCAGCACCCTGAGTACTGAGCACCGAGCACCCTGAGTACTGAGCACCCAGCACCCTGATCACTGAGCACGGAGCACCCCGAGGACTGAGCACCCAGCACCCTGAGCACAGAGCAGCCAGCACCTTGAGTACTGAGCACCGAGCACCCCGAGCACTGAGTACCCAGCACCCCGAGCACTGAGCACCCAGCACCCTGAGCACTGAGCACCCTGAGTACTGAGCACCCAGCACCCTGAGCACTGAGCACCCAGCACCCTGAGCACTGAGCACCCAGCACCCAGAGCACTGAGCACCCTGAGTACTGAGCACTGAGCACCCTGAGCACTGAGCACCGAGCACCCTGAGTGCTGAGCACTGAGCACCCTGACCACTGAGCACCCAGCACCCTGAGTACTGAGCACCCAGCACCCTGAGCACTGAGGACCGAGCACCCTGAGTACTAAGCACAAAGCACCCTGAGTACTGAGCACCCAGCACCCTGAGCACTGAGCACCCAGCACACTGAGTACTGAGCACTGAGCACCCTGAGTACTGAGCACCGAGCACCCTGAGCACGGAGCACCCAGCACGCTGAGTACTGAGCACTGAGCACCCTGATTAATGAGCACCCAGCACCCCGAGAACTGAGCACCCAGCACCCTGAGCACTGAGCACCCTGATTACTGAGCACTGAGCACCCTGAGTACTGAGCACCCAGCACCCTGAGTATTGAGCACCCAGCAACCTGAGCACTGAGCACCGAGCACCCTGAGCACTTAGCACCCTGAGGACTGAGCACCCTGAGTACTGAGCACTGAGCACCCTGAGTACTGAGCACCCTGAGTACTGAGCACACAGCACCGTGAGCACTGAGCACCCAGCACCCCGAGAACTGAGCACCCAGCACCCTGAGCACTGAGCACCCTGAGTACTGAGCACTGAGCACCCTGAGTACTGAGCACTGAGCACCCTGAGTACTGAGCACCCAGCACACTGAGTACTGAGCACCCAGCACCCTGAGCAATGAGCACCCTGAGTACTGAGCACCGAGCACCCTGAGCACGGAGCACCCAGCACGCTGAGTACTGAGCACTGAGCACCCTGATTAATGAGCACCCAGCACCCCGAGAACTGAGCACCCAGCACCTTGAGTACTGAGCACCGAGCCCCTCGAGCACTAAGCACCCAGCACCCTGAGTACTGAGCACCCAGCACCCTGAGCACTGAGCACCCAGCACCCTAAGCACTGAGCACCCAGCACCCCGAGCACGGAGCACAAAGCACCCTGAGTACTGAGCACCCAACACCCAGAGTACTGAGCACCCAGCACCCTGAGTACTGAGCACCCAGCACCCTGAGTACTGAGCACCCCGCACCCTGAGTACTGAACACCCAGCACCCTGAGCACTGAGCACTGAGCACCCTGAGCACTGAGTACTGAGCAATGAGCACCCTGAGCACTGAGCACCCAGCACCCCGTGTACTGAGCACCCAGCACCCCGAGCACTGAGCACCCAGCGCCCCGAGCACTGAGCACACAGCACCCCGAGCACTGAGCACTGAGCACCCTGAGCACTGAGCACCCAGCACCCCGAGTACTGAGCACTGAGCACCCTGAGTACTGAGCACCCAGCAACCCGAGTACTGAGCACTGAGCACCCTGAGTACTGAGCACCCAGCACCCCGAGCACTGAGCACACAGCACCTCGAGCACTGAGCACCCAGCGCCCTGAGCACTGAGCACCCAGCACCCTGAGCACTGAGCACCCAGTCCCCTGAGTACTGAGCACCCAGCACCATGAGTACTGAGAACCCAGCACCCTGAGTACTGAGCACTCAGCACCCTGAGTACTGAGCACCGAGCACCCCGAGCACTGAGCACCCAGCACCCTGAGCACTGAGCACCCTGAGGACTGAGCACCCAGCACCCTGAGCATTGAGCACCCAGCACCCTGAGTACTGAGCACCGATCACCCTGAGCACTGAGCACCCAGCACCCCGAGCACTGAGCACCCAGCACCCTGAGTACTGAGCACCCAGCACCCTGAGCACTGAGCACCCAGCACCCTGAGTACTAAGCACCCTGAGTACTGAGCACCGATCACACTGAGCACTGAGCACCCAGCACCCTGAGTACTGAGCACCCAGCACCCTGAGCACTGAGCACCCAGCACCCTGAGCACTGAGCACCCAGCACACTGAGTACTGAGCACCCAGCACCCTGAGTACTGAGGATCCTGCACCCTGAGCACTGAGCACCCAGCACCCTGAGTACTGAGCACCCAGCACCCTGAGTACTGAGCACCCAGCACCCTGAGTACTGAGCACCCAGCACCCAGAGCACTGAGCACCCAGCACCCTGAGCACTCAGCACCCAGGACCCCGAGCACTGAGTATTGAGCACCCAGCACCCTGAGTACTGAGCACGCAGCACGCTGAGTACTGAGCTCCCAGCACCCCGAGCACTGAGCACCCAGCAACATGAGTACTGAGCACCCAGCACCCTGAGTACTGAGCACTCAGCACCCTGAGTACTGAGCACCGAGCACCCCGAGCACTGAGCACCCAGCACCCTGAGCACTGAGCACACTGAGGACTAAGCACCTAGCACCCTGAGTACTGAGCACCCAGCACCCTGAGTACTGAGCATCGATCACCCTGAGCACTGAGCACCCAGCACCCCGAGCACTGAGCACCCAGCACCCTGAGGACTGAGCACCCAGCACCCTGAGTACTGAGCACGCAGCACGCTGAGTACTGAGCACCCAGCACCCCGAGCACTGAGCACCCAGCACCCTGAGCACTGAGCACCCAGCACCCTGAGTACTGAGCACGCAGCACGCTGAGTACTGAGCACCCAGCACCCTGAGTACTGAGCACCCAGGACCCTGAGCACTGAGCACCGAGCACCCCGAGCACTGAGCACCCAGCACCCTGAGCACTCAGCACCCAGCACCCCGAGCACTGAGCACCCAGCACCCTGAGCACTGAGCACCCAGCACCCTGAGCACGGAGCACCCCGAGGACTGAGCACCCAGCACCCTGAGCACTGAGCACCCAGCACCTTGAGTACTGAGCACCGAGCACCTCGAGCACTAAGCACCCAGCACCCTGAGTACTGAGCACAGAGCACCCTGAGCACTGAGCACCCAGCACCCTGAGCACTGAGCACCCAGCACCCTGAGCACGGAGCACAAAGCACCCTGAGTACTGAGCACCCAACACCCAGAGTACTGAGCACCCAGCACCCTGAGCACTGAGCACCCAGCACCCTGAGTACTGAGCACCCAGCACCCTGAGTACTGAACACCCAGCACCCTGAGCACTGAGCACTGAGCACCCAGAGCACTGAGTACTGAGCAATGAGCACCCTGAGTACTGAGCACCCAGCACCCCGAGTACTGAGCACCCAGCACCCCGAGCACTGAGCACCCAGCGCCCCGAGCACTGAGCACCCAGCACCCCGAGCACTGAGCACTGAGCACCCTGAGCACTGAGCACCCAGCACCCCGAGTACTGAGCACTGAGCACCCTGAGTACTGAGCACCAAGCAACCCGATTACTGAGCACTGAGCACTCTGAGTACTGAGCACCCAGCATCCTGAGCACTGAGCACCCAGCACCCTGAGTACTGAGCACCGAGCACCCTGAGTACTGAGCACCCAGCACCCTGATCACTGAGCACGGAGCACCCCGAGGACTGAGCACCCAGCACCCTGAGCACAGAGCAGCCAGCACCTTGAGTACTGAGCACCAAGCACCCCGAGCACTGAGCACCCAGCACCCTGAGTACTGAGCACCCTGCACCCTGAGCACTGAGCACCCAGCACCCTGAGCACTGAGCACGCAGCACCCCGAGCACTGAGCACCCAGCATCCTGAGTACTGAGCACAGAGCACCCTGAGCACTGAGCACCCAGCACCCTGAGTACTGAGCACCCAGCACCCTGAGTACTGAGCAACCAGCACCCTGAGCACTGAGCACTGAGCACCCAGCACCCTGAGCACTGAGCACTGAGCACCCAGCACCACAGCCCTGAGCACCCAGCACCCCGAGCACTGAGCACCCAGCACTCTGAGCACTGAGCACCCAGCACCCTGAGCACTGAGGACCCAGCACCCTGAGTACTGAGCACCCAGCACCCTGAGTACTGAGCACTCAGCACCCTGAGTACTGAGCACCGAGCACCCCGAGCACTGAGCACCCAGCACCCTGAGCACAGAGCACCCGGAGGACTGAGCACGCAGCACCATGAGCACTTTGCACCGATCACCCTGAGCACTAAGCACCCAGCACCCCGAGCACTGAGCACCCAGCACCCTGAGCACAGAGCACCCGGAGTACTGCGCACCCAGCACCCTGAGTACTGAGCACCCAGCACCCCGAGTACTGAGCACCCAGCACCCTGAGTACTGAGCACCCAGCACCCCGAGCACTGAGCACCCAGTATCCTGAGTACTGAGCACCCTGAGGACTGAGCACTGAGCACCGAGCATCCTGAGTACTGAGCACCCTGAGGACTGAGCACCCAGCACCCTGAGCACTGAGCACCCAGCACCCTGAGTACTGATCACCCAGCATTCTGAGTACTGAGCACCCAGCACCCTGAGCACTGAGAACCCAGCACCCTGAGTACTGAGCACCCAGCACCCTGAGTACTGAGCACCCAGCACCCTGAGTACTGAGCACCCAGCACCCTGAGTACTGAGCACCGAGCACCCCGAGCACTGAGCAACCAGCACCCTGAGTATTGAGCACTGAGCACCCTGAGAACTGAGCACCGAACTCCCTGAGTACTGAGCACCCAGCACCCTGAGGACTGAGCACCCAGCACCCTGAGCACTGAGCACCCCGCACCCTGAGTACTGAGCACCCAGCACCCTGAGCACAGAGCACCCAGCACCCTTAGCACTGAGCACCCAGCACCCCGAGCACTGAGCACCCAGCACCCCAAGCACTGAGTACCCAGGACCCCGAGCACTGATCACCCAGCACCCTGAGCACTGAGCACCCTGCACCCTGAGCACTGAGCACCCAGCACCCTGAGCACTGAGTACCCAGAACCCTGAGCACTGAGCACCCAGCACGCTGAGTACTGAGCACTGAGCACCCTGAGTACTGAGCACCTAGCACCCTGAGTTCTGAGCACCCAGCACCCTGAGCACTGAGTAGCCAGCACACTCAGCACTGAGCACCCAGCACCCCGAGCACTGAGCACCCAGCACCCTGAGCACTGAGCACCCAGCACCCCGAGTACTGAGCACCCAGCAACCCGAGTACTGAGCACCGAGCACCCCGAGCACTGAGCACCCAGCACCCTGAGTACTGAGCACCCAGCACACTGAGTACTGAGCACCCCGAGAACTGAGCACACAGCACCCCGAGCACTGAGCACCCAGCACCCTGAGTACTGAGAACACATCACCCTGAGTACTGAGCACCCAGCAACCTGAGTACTGAGCCCCCAGCACCCTGAGTACTGAGCACCCAGCACCCCGAGCACTGAGCACCCAGCACCCCGAGAATGAGCACCCAGCACACTGAGTACTGAGAACCGAGCACCCTGAGTACTGAGCACCCAGCACCCTGAGTACTGAGCCCCCAGCACCCTGAGTACTGAGCACCCAGCACCCCGAGTACTGAGCACCCAGCACCCCGAGAATGAGCACCCAGCTCCCTGAGTACTGAGCACCCAGCACCCTGAGTACTGAGCACCGATCACCCTGAGTACTGAGCAACCAGCACCCCGAGCACTGAGCACCAGGTACCCCGAGCACTGAGCACCCAGCACCCTGAGTACTGAGCACCAAGCACCCTGAGTACTGAGCACTGAGCACTGAGCACCCTGAGCACTGAGCACCCAGCACCCTGAGCACTGAGCACCCAGCATCCTGAGCACTGAGTACTGAGAACCCAGCACCCTGAGTAATGAGCACTGAGCACCCTGAGCACTGAGCACCCAACACCCCGAGCACTGAGCACCCAGCACCCTGAGTACTGAGCACCCAGCACCCTGAGTACTGAGCACTCAGCACCCTGAGTACTGAGCACCCAGCACCCTGAGCACAGAGCACCCTGAGGACTGAGCACCCAGCACCCTGAGTACTGAGCACCCAGCACCCTGAGTACTGAGCACCCAGCACCCTGAGTACTGAGCACCGATCACCCTGAGCACTGAGCACCCAGCATCCCGAGCACTGAGCACCCAGCACCCTGAATACTGAGCACCCTGAGTACTGAGCACCCAGCACCCCGAGCACTGAGCACCCAGCACCCTGAGTACTGAGCACTGAGCACCATGAGTACTGAGCACTGAGCACCCCGAGCACTGAGCACCCAGCACCCCGAGCACTGAGCACCCAGCAACCCGAGCACTGAGCACCCAGCACCGCGAGCACTGAGCACCCAGCACCCTGAGTACTGAGCACCCAGCACCCTGAGTACTCAGCACCCAGCACCCTGAGCACTGAGCAACCAGCACCCTGAGTACTGAGCACCCTGCACCCCAAGCACTGAGCACCCTGAGAACTGAGCACCCAGCACCCCAAGCACTGAGCACCCTGAGTACTGATCACCCAGCACCCTGATTAATGAGCACTCAGCACCCCGAGAACTGAGCACCCAGCACCCTGAGTATTGAGCACCGAGCACCCTGAGTACTGAGCACACAGCACCCTGAGTACTGAGCACCCAGCACCCTGAGCACTGAGCACCCAGCACCCCGAGCACTGAGCACCCAGCACCCCGAGCACTGAGCACCCAGCACACCGAGCACTCAGCACCCAGCACCCCGAGCACTGAGCACCCAGCACACCGAGCAATTAGCACCAAGCACCCCGAGCACCGAGCACCATGAGTACTAAGCACCGAGCACCCTGAGCAATGAGCACCCAGCACCCTGAGCACTGAGCACCCAGCACCCTGAGTGCTGAGCCCCCAGCACCCCCAGCACTGTGCACACAGCACCCCGAGAAAGAGCACCCAGCACCATGAGTACTGAGCACCGAGCACCCTGAGCACTGAGCACCCAGCACCCTGAGTACTGAGCACCAAGCACCCTGAGTACTGAGCACCCAGCACCCTGAGTACTGAGCACCAAGCACCCTGAGTTCTGAGCACCCATCACCCTGAGCACTGAGCACACTGAGTACTAAGCAAAGAGCACCCTGAGCACTTAGCACCCAGCAGCCCGAGCACTGAGCACCCAGCACCCCGAACACTGAGCTCTGAGCACCCTGAGCACTGAGGACCCAGCACCCCGAGCACTGAGCACCCAGCACCCTGAGTACTGAGCACCCAGCACCCTGATCACTGAGGTCCCAGCACCCCGAGCACTGAGCACCCAGCACGCTGAGTACTGAGCACTGAGCACCCAGCACCCTGAGTACTGAGCACCCAGCACCCTGAATACTGAGCACCCAGCACCCCGAGCACTGAGCACTGAGCACCCTGAGTACTGAGCACTGAGCAACCTTAGTACTGAGCAACGAGCACCCTGAGTACTGAGCACCCAGCACCCTGAGCACTGAGCAGCCAGCACCCTCAGCACTGAGCACCCAGCACCCCGAGCACTGAGCACCCAGCACCCTGAGCACTGAGCACCCAGCACCCCGAGTACTGAGCACCCAGCACCCCGAGTACTGAGCATCGAGCACCCCGAGCACTGAGCACCCAGCAACCTGAGTACTGAGCACCCAGCACCCTGAGTACTGCGCACCCCTAGAACTGAGCACACAGCACCCCGAGCACTGAGCACCCAGCACCCTGAGTACTGAGAACAGATCACCCTGAGTACTGAGCACCCAGCAACCTGAGTACTGCGCCCCCAGCATCCTGAGTACTGAGCACCCAGCACCCCGAGCACTGAGCACCCAGCACCCCGAGAATGAGCACCCAGCACCCTGAGTACTGAGAACCGATCACCCTGAGTACTGAGCACCCAGCACCTTGAGTACTGAGCCCCCAGCACCCTGAGTACAGAGCACCCAGCACCCCGAGCACTGAGCACCCAGCACCCCGAGAATGAGCACCCAGCACCCTGAGTACTGAGCACCCAGCACCCCGAGCACGGAGCACCCAGGACCCCGAGCACTGAGTACTGAGCACCCAGCACCCTGAGTTCTGAGCACCGAGCTCCCCGAGCACTGAGCACCCAGCCCCCTGAGCACTGAGCACCCAGCACCCTGAGCACTGAGCACCCAGCACCCTGAGTACTGAGCACCCAGTACGCTGAGTACTGAGCACCCAGCACCCTGAGCACTGAGCACCCAGCACCCTGAGTACTGAGCACTGAGCACCCAGCACCCCGAGCACTGAGCACCGAGCACCCTGTGTACTGAGCACTGAGCACCCTGAGTACTAAGCACCCAGCACCCTGAGTACTGATCACCCAGGACCCTGAGCACTGAGCACCGAGCACCCCGAGTACTGAGCACCCAGCACCCTGAGCACTCAGCACCCATCACCCCGATCACTGAGCACCCAGCACCCTGAGCACTGAGCAACCAGCACCCTGAGCACGGAGCACCCAGCACCCAGAGCACTGAGCACCCAGCACCCTGAGCACTGAGCACAGAGCACCCTGAGTACTGAGCACCCAGCACCCTGAGTACTGAGCACCCAGACCCCGAGCACTGAGCACCCAGCACCCCTAGCACTGTGCACCCAGCACCCTGAGTACTGAGAACCCAGCACCCTGAGTACTTAGCACCGAGCACCCTGAGTACTGAGCACCCAGCACCCCGAGTACTGAGCACCCAGCACCCTGAGTACGGAGCACCCAGCACCCCGAGCACTGAGCACCCAGCACCCCGAGTACTGAGCACCCAGCACCCTGAGTACGGAGCACCCAGCACCCCGAGCACTGAGCACCCAGCACCCTGAGCACTGAGCACCCAGCACCCTTAGTACTGAGCATCAAGCACGCTGAGCACTGAGCACCCAGCACCCTGAGTACTGAGCACCGAGCACCCCGAGCACTGAGCACCAGGTACCCCGAGCACTGAGCACCCAGCACCCTGAGTACTGAGCACCGATCACCCTGAGCACTGAGCACCCAGCATCCCGAGCACTGAGCACCCAGCACCCTGAGTACTGAGCACCCTGAGTACTGAGCACCCAGCACCCCGAGCACTGAGCACCCAGCACCCTGAGTACTGAGCACCGAGCACCATGAGTACTGAGCACTGAGCACCCCGAGTACTGAGCACCCAGCACCCCGAGCCCTGAGCACCGAGCACCCGGAGCACTGAGCACCCAGCACCCTTAGCACTGAGCACCCAGCAACCCGAGCACTGAGCACCCAGCACCGCGAGCACTGAGCACCCAGCACCCTGAGTACTGAGCACCCAGCACCCTGAGTACTCAGCACCCAGCACCCTGAGCACTGAGCAACCAGCACCCTGAGTACTGAGCACCCTGCACCCCAAGCACTGAGCACCCTGAGAACTGAGCACCCAGCACCCCAAGCACTGAGCACCCTGAGTACTGAGCACCCAGCACCCTGATTAATGAGCACCCAGCACCCAGAGAACTGAGCACCCAGCACCCTGAGTATTGAGCACCGAGCACCCTGAGTACTGAGCACCTAGCACCCTGAGTACTGAGCACCCAGTGTACTGAGCACCGAGCACCCAGCACCCTGAGTACTGAGCACCCAGCACCCTGAGTTCTGAGCACCGAGCTCCCCGAGCACTGAGCACCCAGCACCCTGAGCACTGAGCACCCAGCACCCTGAGCACTGAGCACCCAGCACCCTGAGTACTGAGCACCCAGCACGCTGAGTACTGAGCACCCAGCACCCTGAGCACTGAGCACCCAGCACCCTGAGTACTGAGCACTGTGCACCCAGCACCCCGAGCACTGAGCACCCAGCACCCTGTGTACTGAGCACTGAGCACCCTGAGTACTAAGCACCCAGTACCCTGAGTATTGAGCACCCAGGACCCTGAGCACTGAGCACCGAGCACCCCGAGCACTGAGCACCCAGCACCCTGAGCACTCAGCACCCATCACCCCGATCACTGAGCACCCAGCACCCTGAGCACTGAGCACCCAGCACCCTGAGCACGGAGCACACAGCACCCAGAGCACTGAGCACCCAGCTCCCTGAGAACTGAGCACAGAGCACCCTGAGTACTGAGCACCCAGCACCCTGAGTACTGAGCACCCAGACCCCGAGCACTGAGCACCCAGCACCCCTAGCACTGTGCACCCAGCACCCTGAGTACTGAGAACCCAGCACCCTGAGTACTGAGCACCGAGCACCCTGAGTACTGAGCACCCAGCACGCTCAGCACTGAGCAACCAGCACCCCGAGTACTGAGCACCCAGCACCCTGAGTACGGAGCACCCAGCACCCCGAGCACTGAGCACCCAGCACCCTGAGCACTGAGCACCCAGCACCCTTAGTACTGAGCATCAAGCACGCTGAGCACTGAGCACCCAGCACCCTGAGTACTGAGCACCCAGCACCCTGAGCACTGAGCACCCAGCACCCTGAGCACTGAGCACTCAGCACCCTGAGTACTGAGCACCGAGCACCCCGAGCACTGAGCACCAGGTACCCCGAGCACTGAGCACCCAACACCCTGAGTACTGAGCACCAAGCACCCTGAGTACTGAGCATTGATCACTGAGCACCCTGAGCACTGAGCACCCAGCACCCTGAGCACTGAGCACCCAGCATCCTGAGCACTGAGTACTGAGCACCCAGTACCCTGAGTAATGAGCACTGAGCACACTGAACACTGAGCACCCAACACCCCGAGCACTGAGCACCCAGCACCCTGAGTACTGAGCACCCAGCACCCTGAGTACTGAGCACTCAGCACCCTGAGTACTGAGCACCCAGCACCCTGAGCACTGAGCACCCTGAGGACTGAGCACCCAGCACCCTGAGTACTGAGCACCCAGCACCCCGAGTACTGAGCACCCAGCACCCTGAGTACTGAGCACCGATCACCCTGAGCACTGAGCACCCAGCATCCCGAGCACTGAGCACCCAGCACCCTGAGTACTGAGCACCCTGAGTACTGAGCACCCAGCACCCCGAGCACTGAGTACCCAGCACCCTGAGTACTGAGCACCGAGCACCATGAGTACTGAGCACTGAGCACCCCGAGTACTGAGCACCCAGCACCCCGAGCACTGAGCACCGAGCACCCCGAGCACTGAGCACCCAGCACCCCGAGCACTGAGCACCCAGCAACCCGAGCACTGAGCACCCAGCACCCCGAGCACTGAGCACCCAGCATACTGAGTACTGAGCACCCAGCACCCTGAGTACTCAGCACCCAGCACCCTGAGCACTGAGCAACCAGCACCCTGAGTAAAGAGCACCCTGCACCCCAAGCACTGACCACCCTGAGAACTGAGCACCCAGCACCCCAAGCACTGAGCACCCTGAGTACTGAGCACCCAGCACCCTGATTAATGAGCACCCAGCACCCCTAGAACTGAGCACCCGGCACCCTGAGTATTGAGCACCGAGCACCCTGAGCACTGAGCACCCAGCACCCTGAGTACTGAGCACCAAGCACCCTGAGTTCTGAGCACCCAGCACCCTGAGTACTGAGCAGCAAGCACCCTGAGTTCTGAGCACCCAGCACCCTGAGCACTGAGCACACTGAGTACTAAGCAACCAGCACCCTGAGCACTGAGCACCCAGCACCCCGAGCACTGAGCACCCAGCACACCGAGCACTGAGCTCTGAGCACAGTGAGCACTGAGGACCCAGCACCCCGAGCACTGAGCACCCAGCACCCTGAGTACTGAGCACCCAGCACCCTGAGCACTGAGGACCCAGCACCCCGAGCACTGAGCACCCAGCACGCTGAGTACTGAGCACTGAGCACCCAGCACCCTGAGTACTGAGCACCCAGCACCCTGAATACTGAGCACCCAGCACCCCGAGCACTGAGCACTGAGCACCCTGAGTACTGAGCACTGAGCACCCTTAGTACTGAGCACCGAGCACCCTGAGTACTGAGCACCCAGCACACTGAGCACTGAGCACGGAGCACCCCGAGGACTGAGCACCCATCACCTTGAGCACTGAGCACCCAGCACCCTGAGTACTGAGCACCCAGCACCCCGAGCACTGAGCACCCAGCACCCTGAGTACTGAGCACCCAGCACCCTGAGTACTGAGCACTGAGCACCCTGAGCACTGAGCACCCAACACCCCGAGCACTGAGCACCCAGCACCCTGAGTACTGAGCACCAAGCACCCTGAGTACTGAGCACTCAGCACCCTGAGTACTGAGCACCGAGCTCCCTGAGCACTGAGCACCCAGCACCCTGAGCACTTAGCACCCTGAGGAATGAGCACCCAGCACCCTGAGTACTGAGCACCCAGCACCCTGAGTACTGAGCACCCAGCATCCTGAGTACTGAGCACCCAGCACCCCAAGCACTGAGCACCCAGCACCCTGAGTACTGTGCAACCTGAGTACTGAGCACCCAGCAACCTGAGTACTTAGCACCCAGCACCTGAGCACTTAGCACCCAGCACCCTGAGTACTGAGCACCGAGCACTCCGAGTACTGAGCACCCAGCACCCCGAGCACTGAGCACCCAGCACCCTGAGCACTGAGCACCCGGAGTACTGCGCACCCAGCACCCTGAGTACTGAGCACCCAGCACCCCGAGTACTGAGCACCCAGCACCCTGAGTACTGAGCACCCAGCACCCCGAGCACTGAGCACCCAGTATCCTGAGTACTGAGCACCCTGAGGACTGAGCACTGAGCACCGAGCATCCTGAGTACTGAGCACCCTGAGGACTGAGCACCCAGCACCCTGAGCACTGAGCACCCAGCACCCTGAGCACTGAGCACCCAGCACCCTGAGCACTGAGCACCCAGCAACCTGAGTACTGAGCACCCAGCACCCTGAGTACTGAGTACCCAGCACCCTGAGCACTGAGCACCCAGCACCCTGAGTACTGAGCACGGAGCACCCTGAGTACTGATCACCCAGCATCCTGAGTACTGAGCACCCAGCACCCTGAGCACTGAGAACCCAGCACCCTGAGTACTGAGCACCCAGCACCCTGATTACTGAGCACCCAGCACCCTGAGTACTGAGCACCCAGCACCCTGAGTACTGAGCACCGAGCACCCCGAGCACTGAGCAACCAGCACCCTGAGTATTGAGCACTGAGCACCCTGAGAACTGAGCACCGAACTCCCTGAGTACTGAGCACCCAGCACCCTGAGGACTGAGCACCCAGCACCCTGAGCACTGAGCACCCCGCACCATGAGTACTGAGCACCCAGCACCCTGAGTACTGAGCACCCAGCACCCTTAGCACTGAGCACCCAGCATCCCGAGCACTGAGCACCCAGCACCCCAAGCACTGAGTACCCAGGACCCCGAGCACTGATCACCCAGCACCCTGAGCACTGAGCACCCTGCACCCTGAGCACTGAGCACCCAGCACCCCGAGCACTGAGTACCCAGAACCCTGAGCACTGAGCACCCAGCACGCTGAGTACTGAGCACTGAGCACCCTGAGTACTGAGCACCTAGCACCCTGAGTACTGAGCACCCAGCACCCTGAGCACTGAGTAGCCAGCACACTCAGCACTGAGCACCCAGCACCCCGAGCACTGAGCACCCAGCACCCTGAGCACTGAGCACCCAGCACCCCGAGTACTGAGCACCCAGCAACCCGAGTACTGAGCACCGAGCACCCCGAGCACTGAGCACCCAGCACCCGGAGTACTGAGCACCCAGCACACTGAGTACTGAGCACCCCGAGAACTGAGCACACAGCACCCCGAGCACTGAGCACCCAGCACCCTGAGTACTGAGAACACATCACCCTGAGTACTGAGCACCCAGCAACCTGAGTACTGAGCCCCCAGCACCCTGAGTACTGAGCACCCAGCACCCCGAGCACTGAGCACCCAGCACCCCGAGAATGAGCACCCAGCACACTGAGTACTGAGAACCGAGCACCCTGAGTACTGAGCACCCAGCACCCTGAGTACTGAGCCCCCAGCACCCTGAGTACAGAGCACCCAGCACCCCGAGTACTGAGCACCCAGCACCCCGAGAATGAGCACCCAGCACCCTGAGTACTGAGCACCCAGCACCCTGAGTTCTGAGCACCGAGCTCCCCGAGCACTGGGCACCCAGCACCCTGAGCACTGAGCACCCAGCACCCTGAGTACTGAGCACCGATCACCCTGAGTACTGAGCAACCAGCACCCCGAGCACTGAGCACCAGGTACCCCGAGCACTGAGCACCCAGCACCCTGAGTACTGAGCACCAAGCACCCTGAGTACTGAGCACTGAGCACTGAGCACCCTGAGCACTGAGCACCCAGCACCCTGAGCACTGAGCACCCAGCATCCTGAGCACTGAGTACTGAGAACCCAGCACCCTGAGTAATGAGCACTGAGCACCCTGAGCACTGAGCACCCAACACCCCGAGCACTGAGCACCCAGCACCCTGAGAACTGAGCACCCAGCACCCTGAGTACTGAGCACTCAGCACCCTGAGTACTGAGCACCCAGCACCCTGAGCACAGAGCACCCTGAGGACTGAGCACCCAGCACCCTGAGTACTGAGCACCCAGCACCCTGAGTACTGAGCACCCAGCACCCTGAGTACTGAGCACCGATCACCCTGAGCACTGAGCACCCAGCATCCCGAGCACTGAGCACCCAGCACCCTGAATACTGAGCACCCTGAGTACTGAGCACCCAGCACCCCGAGCACTGAGCACCCAGCACCCTGAGTACTGAGCACTGAGCACCATGAGTACTGAGCACTGAGCACCCCGAGCACTGAGCACCCAGCACCCCGAGCACTGAGCACCCAGCAACCCGAGCACTGAGCACCCAGCACCGCGAGCACTGAGCACCCAGCACCCTGAGTACTGAGCACCCAGCACCCTGAGTACTCAGCACCCAGCACCCTGAGCACTGAGCAACCAGCACCCTGAGTACTGAGCACCCTGCACCCCAAGCACTGAGCACCCTGAGAACTGAGCACCCAGCACCCCAAGCACTGAGCACCCTGAGTACTGATCACCCAGCACCCTGATTAATGAGCACTCAGCACCCCGAGAACTGAGCACCCAGCACCCTGAGTATTGAGCACCGAGCACCCTGAGTACTGAGCACACAGCACCCTGAGTACTGAGCACAGAGCACCCTGAGCACTGAGCACCCAGCACCCTGAGTACTGAGCACCGAGCACCCTGAGTACTGAGCACCCAGCACCCCGAGCACTGAGCACCCAGCACCCCGAGCACTGAGCACCCAGCACACCGAGCACTCAGCACCCAGCACCCCGAGCACTGAGCACCCAGCACACCGAGCAATTAGCACCAAGCACCCCGAGCACCGAGCACCATGAGTACTAAGCACCGAGCACCCTGAGCAATGAGCACCCAGCACCCTGAGCACTGAGCACCCAGCACCCTGAGTACTGAGCCCCCAGCACCCCCAGCACTGAGCACCCAGCACCCCGAGAAAGAGCACCCAGCACCATGAGTACTGAGCACCGAGCACCCTGAGCACTGAGCACCCAGCACCCTGAGTACTGAGCACGAAGCACCCTGAGTACTGAGCACCCAGCACCCTGAGTACTGAGCACCAAGCACCCTGAGTTCTGAGCACCCAGCACCCTGAGCACTGAGCACACTGAGTACTAAGCAAAGAGCACGCTGAGCACTTAGCACCCAGCAGCCCGAGCACTGAGCACCCAGCACCCCGAACACTGAGCTCTGAGCACCCTGAGCACTGAGGACCCAGCACCCCGAGCACTGAGCACCCAGCACCCTTAGTACTGAGCACCCAGCACCCTGATCACTGAGGTCCCAGGACCCCAAGCACTGAGCACCCAGCACGCTGAGTACTGAGCACTGAGCACCCAGCACCCTGAGTACTGAGCACCCAGCACCCTGAATACTGAGCACCCAGCACCCCGAGCACTGAGCACTGAGCACCCTGAGTACTGAGCACTGAGCACCCTTAGTACTGAGCACCGAGCACCCTGAGTACTGAGCACCCAGCACCCTGAGCACTGAGCAGCCAGCACCCTCAGCACTGAGCACCCAGCACCCCGAGCACTGAGCACCCAGCACCCTGAGCACTGAGCACCCAGCACCCCGAGTACTGAGCACCCAGCACCCCGAGTACTGAGCATCGATCACCCCGAGCACTGAGCACCCAGCAACCTGAGTACTGAGCACCCAGCACCCTGAGTACTGCGCACCCCGAGAACTGAGCACACAGCACCCCGAGCACTGAGCACCCAGCACCCTGAGTACTGAGAACAGATCACCCTGAGTACTGAGCACCCAGCAACCTGAGTACTGCGCCCCCAGCACCCTGAGTACTGAGCACCCAGCACCCCGAGCACTGAGCACCCAGCACCCCGAGAATGAGCACCCAGCACCCTGAGTACTGAGAACCGAGCACCCTGAGTACTGAGCACCCAGCACCTTGAGTACTGAGCCCCCAGCACCCTGAGTACAGAGCACCCAGCACCCCGAGCTCTGAGCACCCAGCACCCCGAGAATGAGCACCCAGCACCCTGAGTACTGAGCACCCAGCACCCCGAGCATGGAGCACCCAGGACCCCGAGCACTGAGTACTGAGCACCCAGCACCCTGAGTTCTGAGCACCGAGCTCCCCGAGCACTGAGCACCCAGCACCCTGAGCACTGAGCACCCAGCACCCTGAGCACTGAGCACCCAGCACCCTGAGTACTGAGCACCCAGTACGCTGAGTACTGAGCACCCAGCACCCTGAGCACTGAGCACCCAGCACCCTGAGTACTGAGCACTGAGCACCCAGCACCCCGAGCACTGAGCACCGAGCACCCTGTGTACTGAGCACTGAGCACCCTGAGTACTAAGCACCCAGCACCCTGGGTACTGATCACCCAGGACCCTGAGCACTGAGCACCGAGCACCCCGAGTACTGAGCACCCAGCACCCTGAGCACTCAGCACCCATCACCCCGATCACTGAGCACCCAGCACCCTGAGCACTGAGCAACCAGCACCCTGAGCACGGAGCACCCAGCACACAGAGGACTGAGCACCCAGCACCCTGAGCACTGGGCACAGAGCACCCTGAGTACTGAGCACCCAGCACCCTGAGTACTGAGCACCCAGACCCCGAGCACTGAGCACCCAGCACCCCTAGCACTGTGCACCCAGCACCCTGAGTACTGAGAACCCAGCACCCTGAGTACTGAGCACCGAGCACCCTGAGTACTGAGCACCCAGCACGCTGAGCACTGAGCACCCAGCACCCCGAGTACTGAGCACCCAGCACCCTGAGTACGGAGCAGCCAGCACCCCGAGCACTGAGCACCCAGCACCCTGAGCACTGAGCACCCAGCACCCTTAGTACTGAGCATCAAGCACGCTGAGCACTGAGCACCCAGCACCCTGAGTACTGAGCACCGAGCACCCCGAGCACTGAGCACCAGGTACCCCGAGCACTGAGCACCCAGCACCCTGAGTACTGAGCACCGATCACCCTGAGCACTGAGCACCCAGCATCCCGAGCACTGAGCACCCAGCACCCTGAGTACTGAGCACCCTGAGTACTGAGCACCCAGCACCCCGAGCACTGAGCACCCAGCACCCTGAGTACTGAGCACCGAGCACCATGAGTACTGAGCACTGAGCACCCCGAGTACTGTGCACCCAGCACCCCGAGCACTGAGCACCGAGCACCCGGAGCACTGAGCACCCAGCACCCCTAGCACTGAGCACCCAGCAACCCGAGCACTGAGCACCCAGCACCGCGAGCACTGAGCACCCAGCACCCTGAGTACTGAGCACCCAGCACCCTGAGTACTCAGCACCCAGCACCCTGAGCACTGAGCAACCAGCACCCTGAGTACTGAGCACCCTGCACCCCAAGCACTGAGCACCCTGAGAACTGAGCACCCAGCACCCCAAGCACTGAGCACCCTGAGTACTGAGCACCCAGCACCCTGATTAATGAGCACCCAGCACCCCGAGAACTGAGCACCCAGCACCCTGAGTATTGAGCACCGAGCACCCTGAGTACTGAGCACCCAGCACCCTGAGTACTGAGCACCCAGTGTACTGAGCACCGAGCACCCAGCACCCTGAGTACTGAGCACCCAGCACCCTGAGTTCTGAGCACCGAGCTCCCCGAGCACTGAGCACCCAGCACCCTGAGCACTGAGCACCCAGCACCCTGAGCACTGAGCACCCAGCACCCTGAGTACTGAGCACCCAGCACGCTGAGTACTGAGCACCCAGCACCCTGAGCACTGAGCACCCAGCACCCTGAGTACTGAGCACTGTGCACCCAGCACCCCGAGCACTGAGCACCCAGCACCCTGTGTACTGAGCACTGAGCACCCTGAGTACTAAGCACCCAGCACCCTGAGTATTGAGCACCCAGGACCCTGAGCACTGAGCACAGAGCACCCCGAGCACTGAGCACCCAGCACCCTGAGCACTCAGCACCCATCACCCCGATCACTGAGCACCCAGCACCCTGAGCACTGAGCACCCAGCACCCTGAGCACGGAGCACACAGCACCCAGAGCACTGAGCACCCAGCTCCCTGAGAACTGAGCACAGAGCACCCTGAGTACTGAGCACCCAGCACCCTGAGTACTGAGCACCCAGACCCCGAGCACTGAGCACCCAGCACCCCTAGCACTGTGCACCCAGCACCCTGAGTACTGAGAACCCAGCACCCTGAGTACTGAGCACCGAGCACCCTGAGTACTGAGCACCCAGCACGCTGAGCACTGAGCACCCAGCACCCCGAGTACTGAGCACCCAGCACCCTGAGTACGGAGCACCCAGCACCCCGAGCACTGAGCACCCAGCACCCTGAGCACTGAGCACCCACCACCCTTAGTACTGAGCATCAAGCACGCTGAGCACTGAGCACCCAGCACCCTGAGTACTGAGCACCCAGCACCCTGAGCACTGAGCACCCAGCACCCTGAGCACTGAGCACTCAGCACCCTGAGTACTGAGCACCGAGCACCCCGAGCACTGAGCACCAGGTACCCCGAGCACTGAGCACCCAGCACCCTGAGTACTGAGCACCAAGCACCCTGAGTACTGAGCATTGATCACTGAGCACCCTGAGCACTGAGCACCCAGCACCCTGAGCACTGAGCACCCAGCATCCTGAGCACTGAGTACTGAGCACCCAGTACCCTGAGTAATGAGCACTGAGCACACTGAACACTGAGCACCCAACACCCCGAGCACTGAGCACCCAGCACCCTGAGTACTGAGCACCCAGCACCCTGAGTACTGAGCACTCAGCACCCTGAGTACTGAGCACCCAGCACCCTGAGTACTGAGCACCCAGCACACCGAGCACTGAGCACCCAGCAACCCGAGCACTGAGCACCCAGCACCCCGAGCACTGAGCACCCAGCATACTGAGTACTGAGCACCCAGCACCCTGAGTACTCAGCACCCAGCACCCTGAGCACTGAGCAACCAGCACCCTGAGTACTGAGCACCCTGCACCCCAAGCACTGAGCACCCTGAGAACTGAGCACCCAGCACCCCAAGCACTGAGCACCCTGAATACTGAGCACCCAGCACCCTGATTAATGAGCACCCAGCACCCCGAGAACTGAGCACCCAGCACCCTGAGTATTGAGCACCGAGCATCCTGAGTACTGAGCACCCAGCACCCTGAGTACTGAGCACCCAGTGTACTGAGCACCGAGCACTCAGCACCCTGAGTACTGAGCACCCAGCACCCTGAGCACTGAGCAACCAGCACCCTGAGCACTGAGCACCGAGCACCCTGAGTACTGAGCACCCAGCACCCCGAGCACCGAGCACCATGAGTACTAAGCACCGAGCACCCTGAGCACTGAGGACCCAGCACCCTGAGCACTGAGCACCCAGCACCCTGAGTACTGAGCCCCCAGCACCCCGAGCACTGAGCACCCAGCACCCCGAGAATGAGCACCCAGCACCATGAGTACTGAGCACCGAGCACCCTGAGCACTGAGCACCCAGCACCCTGAGTACTGAGCACCAAGCACCCTGAGTTCTGAGCACTAAGCACCTTGAGTACTGAGCACCAAGCACCCTGAGTTCTGAGCACCCAGCACCCTGAGCACTGAGCAAACTGAGTACTAAGCAACCAGCACCCTGAGCACTGAGCACCCATCACCCCGAGCACTGAGCACCCAGCACACCGAGCACTGAGCTCTGAGCACCCTGAGCACTGAGGACCCAGCACCCCGAGCACTGAGCACCCAGCACCCTGAGTACTGAGCACCCAGCACCTTGAGCACTGAGGACCCAGCACCCCGAGCACTGAGCACCCAGCACGCTGAGTACTGAGCACTGAGCACCCAGCACCCTGAGTACTGAGCACCCAGCACCCAGAATACTGAGCACCCAGCACCCCGAGCACTGAGCACTGAGCACCCTGAGTACTGAGCACTGAGCACCCTTAGTACTGAGCACCGAGCACCCTGAGTACTGAGCACCCAGCACACTGAGCACTGAGCACGGAGCACCCCGAGGACTGAGCATCCAGCACCTTGAGCACTGAGCACCCAGCACCCTGAGTACTGAGCACCCAGCACCCCGAGCACTGAGCACCCAGCACCCTGAGTACTGAGCACCCAGCACCCTGAGTACTGAGCACTGAGCACCCTGAGCACTGAGCACCCAACACCCCGAGCACTGAGCACCCAGCACCCTGAGTACTGAGCACCCAGCACCCTGAGTACTGAGCACTCAGCACCCTGAGTACTGAGCACCGAGCTCCCTGAGCACTGAGCACCCAGCACCCTGAGCACTTAGCACCCTGAGGAATGAGCACCCAGCACCCTGAGTACTGAGCACCCAGCACCCTGAGTACTGAGCACCCAGCATCCTGAGTACTGAGCACCCAGCACCCCAAGCCCTGAGCACCCAGCACCCTGAGTACTGTGCAACCTGAGTACTGAGCACCCAGCAACCTGAGTACTTAGCACACAGCACCTGAGCACTTAGCACCCAGCACCCTGAGTACTGAGCACCGTGCACTCCGAGTACTGAGCACCCAGCACCCCGAGCACTGAGCACCCAGCACCCTGAGTACTGAGTACTGAGCACCCTGAGTACTGAGCACCCAGCATCCTGAGCACTGAGCACCCAGCACCCTGAGTACTGAGCACCGAGCACCCCGAGCACTGAGCACCCAGCACCCTGAGTACTGAGCACCCAGCACCAAAAGTACTGAGCACCGAGCATCCTGAGCACTGAGCACCGAGCACCCCGAGCACTGAGCACCCAGCACCCTGAGTACTGAGCACCCAGCAAAAAGAGTACTGAGCAGCGAGCACCCTGAGCACTGAGCACCCAGCACCCTGAGTAATGAGCACCCAGCACCCCGAGTACTGAGCACCCAGCACCGTGAGTACTGAGCACACAGCACCCTGAGTACTGAGCACCCAGCACCCTGAGCACTGAGCACAAAGCACGCTGAGTACTGAGCACCCTGAGTACTGAGCATAGAGGACCCTGAGCACTGAGCACCCAGCACCCTGAGCACTGAGCACCCAGCACCCCGAGAATGAGCACCCAGCACCCTGATTAATGAGCACCCAGCACCCCGAGTACTGAGCACCCAGCACCGTGAGTACTGAGCACACAGCACCCTGAGTACTGAGCACCCAGCACCCTGAGCACTGAGCACAAAGCACGCTGAGTACTGAGCACCCTGAGTACTGAGCATAGAGGACCCTGAGCACTGAGCACCCAGCACCCTGAGCACTGAGCACCCAGCACCCCGAGAATGAGCACCCAGCACCCTGAGTACTGAGAACCGAGCACCCTGAGTACTGAGCACCCAGCATGCTGAGCACTGAGCACCCAGCACCCCGAGTACTGAGCACCCAGCACCCCGAGCACTGAGCACCCAGCACCACGAGAATGAGCACCCAGCACCCTGAGTACTGAGCACCCAGCACCCTGAGTAATGAGCACCCAGCACCCCGAGCACTGAGCACCCTGAATACTGAGCACCCAGCACCCTGAGTACTGTGCACTAAGCACCCAGAGCGCTGAGCACCCAGGACACCAAGCACTGAGTACTGAGCACCCAGCACCCTGAGTACTGAGCACCGAGCTCCCCGAGCACTGAGCACCCTGAGTACTGAGCACCCAGCACCCTGAGTACTGAGCGCCCAGCACCCTGAGCAATGAGCACCCAGCACCCAGAGTACTGAGCACCCAGCACCCCGAGCACTGAGCACACAGCACCCTGAGTACTGAGTACCCAGCACCCTGAGTACTGAGCAACCTGAGCACTGAGCACCCAGCACCCTGAGTTCTGAGCACCCTGAGGACTGAGCACCGATCACCATGAGCACTGAGCACCCAGCACCCTGAGTACTGAGCACCCAGCACCCTGAGTACTGACCACCCTGAGTACTGAGCACCGATCACCCTGAGCACTGAGCACCCAACACCCTGAGTACTGAGCACCCAACGTACTGAGCACCGAGCACACTGAGCACTGAGCACCCAGCACCCTGAGTACTGAGCACCGAGCACCCTGAGCACTGAGCACCCAGCACCCTGAGTACTGAGCACCGAGCACCCCGAGCACTGAGCACCCAGCGCCCCGAGCACTGAGCACCCAGCACCCCGAGCACTGAGCACCCAGCACCCGTAGCACTGAGGACCCAGCACCCCGAGCAATGAGCACCCAGCACCCTGAGTACTGAGCACCCAGCACCCCGAGAACTGAGCACCCAGCAACCTGAGCACCGAGCACCCAGCACCCTGAGCACTGAACATACAGCACCCTGAGTACTGAGCACCTGGAGCACTGAGCACCAAGCACCCTGAGTACTGAGCACCGAGCACCCCGAGCACTGACCACCCAGCACCCCGAGCACTGAGCACCCAGCACCCCGAGCACTGAGCACCCAGCACCCTGAGCACTGAGCACCCAGCACCCTGAGTACTGAGCACCCAGCACCCTGAGCACTGAGTACCCAGCACCCTAAGCACTGAGCACCCAGCACCCTGAGCACTGAGCACCCAGCACCCTGAGCACTGAGCACCCAGCACCCTGAGTACTGAGCACTGAGCACCCAGCACCCCGAGCACTGAGCACCCAGCACCCTGAGTACTGAGCACTGAGCACCCAGCACCCTGAGCACTGAGCACCCAGCACCCTGAGCACTGAGCACCCAGCACCCGAGTACTAAGCACCCAGCACCCTGAGTACTGAGCACCCAGCACCCTGAGTACTGAGCACCCAGCACCCCGAGTACTGAGCACCCAGCAACCTGAGTACTGAGCACCCAGCGCCCTGAGCACTGAGCACCCAGCACCCCGAGCACTGAGCAACCAGCACCCTGAGTACTGAGCACCCAGCACCCTGAGCACTGAGCACCCAGCACCCTGAGCACTGAGCACCCAGCACCCTGAGCACTGAGCACCCAGCACCCTGAGTAGTGAGCACCCAACGTACTGAGCACCGAGCACCCCGAGCACTGAGCACCCAGCACCCTGAGTACTGAGCACCCAGCACCCCGAGTACTGAGCACCCAGCAACCTGAGTACTGAGCACCCAGCGCCCTGAGCACTGAGCACCCAGCACCCCGAGCACTGAGCACCCAGCACCCTGAGTACTGAGCACCCAGCACCCTGAGCACTGTGCACCCAGCACCCTGAGCACTGAGCACCCAGCACCCTGAGCACTGAGCACCCAGCACCCTGAGTAGTGAGCACCCAACGTACTGAGCACCGAGCACCCCGAGCACTGAGCACCCAGCACCCTGAGCACTGAGCACCCAGCACCCTGAGTACTGAGCACTGAGCACCCAGCACCCCGAGCACTGAGCACCCAGCACCCTGAGTACTGAGCACCCAGCACCCTGAGCACTGAGCACCCAGCACCCTGAGCACTGAGCACCCAGCGCCCTGAGTACTGAGCACTGAGCACCCGAGTACTGAGCACCGGCACCCCGAGCACTGAGCACCCAGCACCCTGAGTACTGAGCACCCAGCTCCTTGAGCACTGAGCACCCAGCACCCTGAGCACTGAGCACCCAGCACCCCTAGCACTGATCACCCAGCACCCTGAGTACTGAGCACCCAGCACCCTGAGCACTGAGCACTCAGCACCCTGAGTACTGAGCACCTAGCACCCTGAGTACTGAGCAACCAGCACCCTGAGCACTGAGCACTGAGCACCCAGCACCCTGAGCACTGAGCACTGAGCACCCAGCACCCGGAGCACTGTGCATCCAGCACCCCGAGCCCTGAGCACCCAGCACCCTGAGCAGTGAGCACCCTGAGGACTGAGCACCCAGCACCCTGAGCACTGAGCACCCAGCACCCTGAGTACTGAGCACCGATCACCCTGAGCACTGAGCACCCAGCACCCCGAGCACTGAGCACCCAGCACCCTGAGTACTGAGCACCCAGCACCCCGAGCACTGAGCACCCATCACCCTGAGTACTGAGCACCCTGAGTACTGAGCACCGATCACCCTGAGCACTGAGCTCCCAACACCCTGAGTACTGAGCAGGCAGCACCCTGAGCACTGAGCACCCAGCACCCTGAGTACTGAGCACCCAGCACCCTGAGTACTGAGCACCCTGAGTACTGAGCACCGATCACCCTGAGCACTGAGCTCCCTACACCCTGAGTACTGAGCAGGCAGCACCCTGAGCACTGAGCACCTAGCACCCTGAGTACTGAGCACCCAGCACCCTGAGCACTGA
Organism: Microtus oregoni; assembly: GCF_018167655.1. Lineage (NCBI taxonomy): Eukaryota > Metazoa > Chordata > Mammalia > Rodentia > Cricetidae > Microtus > Microtus oregoni. Next base: position 997,490 of record NW_024543273.1, on the reverse strand, counting down.
GCACCCAGCACCAAAAGTACTGAGCACCGAGCATCCTGAGCACTGAGCACTGAGCACCCCGAGCACTGAGCACCCAGCACCCTGAGTACTGAGCACCCAGCAAAAAGAGTACTGAGCAGCGAGCACCCTGAGCACTGAGCACCCAGCACCCTGAGTAATGAGCACCCAGCACCCTGAGTACTGAGCACCCAGCACCATGAGTACTGAGCACACAGCACCCTGAGTACTGAGCACCCAGCACCCTGAGAACTGAGCACAAAGCACGCTGAGTACTGAGCACCCTGAGTACTGAGCATAGAGGACCCTGAGCACGGAGCACCCAGCACCCTGAGCACTGAGCACCCAGCACCCCGAGAATGAGCACCCAGCACCCTGAGTACTGAGAACCGAGCACCCTGAGTACTGAGCACCCAGCATGCTGAGCACTGAGCACCCAGCACCCCGAGTACTGAGCACCCAGCTCCCCGAGCACTGAGCACCCAGCACCATGAGAATGAGCACCCAGCACCCTGAGTACTGAGCACCCAGCACCCTGAGTAATGAGCACCCAGCACCCCGAGCACTGAGCACCCTGAATACTGAGCACCCAGCACCCTGAGTACTGTGCACTAAGCACCCAGAGCGCTGAGCACCCAGGACCCCAAGCACTGAGTACTGAGCACCCAGCACCCTGAGTACTGAGCACCGAGCTCCCCGAGCACTGAGCACCCTGAGTACTGAGCACCCAGCACCCTGAGTACTGAGCGCCCAGCACCCTGAGCAATGAGCACCCAGCACCCAGAGTACTGAGCACCCAGCACCCCGAGCACTGAGCACACAGCACCCTGAGTACTGAGTACCCAGCACCCTGAGTACTGAGCAACCTGAGCACTGAGCACCCAGCACCCTGAGTTCTGAGCAAACTGAGGACTGAGCACCGATCACCATGAGCACTGAGCACCCAGCACCCTGAGTACTGAGCACCCAGCACCCTGAGTACTGACCACCCTGAGTACTGAGCACCGATCACCCTGAGCACTGAGCACCCAACACCCTGAGTACTGAGCACCCAACGTACTGAGCACCGAGCACACTGAGCACTGAGCACCCAGCACCCTGAGTACTGAGCACCGAGCACCCTGAGCACTGAGCACCCAGCACCCTGAGTACTGAGCACCGAGCACCCCGAGCACTGAGCACCCAGCGCCCCGAGCACTGAGCACCCAGCACCAAGAGCACTGAGCACCCAGCACCCGTAGCACTGAGGACCCAGCACCCCGAGCAATGAGCACCCAGCACCCTGAGTACTGAGCACCCAGCACCCCGAGTACTGAGCACCCAGCAACCTGAGCACCGAGCACCAAGCACCCTGAGCACTGAACATACAGCACCCTGAGTACTGAGCACCTGGAGCACTGAGCACCCAGCACCCTGAGTACTGAGCACCGAGCACCCCGAGCACTGACCACCCAGCACCCCGAGCACTGAGCACCCAGCACCCCGAGCACTGAGCACCCAGCACCCTGAGCACTGAGCACCCAGCACCCTGAGTACTGAGCACCCAGCACCCTAAGCACTGAGTACCCAGCACCCTAAGCACTGAGCACCCAGCACCCTGAGCACTGAGCACCCAGCACCCTGAGCACTGAGCACCCAGCCCCCTGAGTACTGAGCACTGAGCACCCAGCACCCCGAGCACTGAGCACCCAGCACCCTGAGTACTGAGCACTGAGCACCCAGCACCCCGAGCACTGAGCACCCAGCACCCTGAGCACTGAGCACCCAGCACCCGAGTACTAAGCACCCGGCACCCTGAGTACTGAGCACCCAGCACCCAGAGTACTGAGCACCCAGCACCCCGAGTACTGAGCACCCAGCAACCTGAGTACTGAGCACCCAGCGCCCTGAGCACTGAGCACCCAGCACCCCGAGCACTGAGCAACCAGCACCCTGAGTACTGAGCACCCAGCACCCTGAGCACTGAGCACCCAGCACCCTGAGCACTGAGCACCCAGCACCCTGAGCACTGAGCACCCAACACCCGAGTACTGAGCACCCAGCATCCTGAGTACTGAGCACAAAGCACCCTGAGTACTGAGCACCCAGCACCCCGAGTACTGAGCACCCAGCACCCTGAGCACTGAGCACTCAGCACCCTGAGCACTGAGCACCCAGCACCCTGAGCACTGAGCACCCAGCACCCCGAGCACTGAGCACTGAGCACCCTGAGCACTGAGGACCCAGCACCCCTAGTACTGAGCACTGAGCACCCTGAGTACTGAGCACCAAGCACCCCGAGTACTGAGCACTGAGCACCCTGAGTAGTGAGCACCCAACGTACTGAGCACCGAGCACCCCGAGCACTGAGCACCCAGCACCCTGAGTACTGAGCACCGATCACCCCGAGCACTGAGCACCCAGCACCCTGAGTACTGAGCTCCGAGCACCCCGAGCACTGAGCACCCAGCACCCTGAGCACTGAGCACCTAGCACCCTGAGTACTGAGCACCCAGCACCCTGAGTACTGAACACCCAGCACCCTGAGCACTGAGCACTGAGCACCCTGAGCACTGAGTACTGAGCACTGAGCACCCTGAGCACTGAGCACCCAGCACCCCGAGTACTGAGCACCCAGCACCCCGAGCACTGAGCACCCAGCGCCCAGAGCACTGAGCACCCAGCACCCCGAGCACTGAGCACTGAGCACCCTGAGCACTGAGCACCCAGCACCCCGAGTAATGAGCACTGAGCACCCTGAGTAGTGAGCACACAACGTACTGAGCACCGAGCACCCCGAGCACTGAGCACCAAGCACCCTGAGTACTGAGCACCGAGCACCCCGAGCACTGAGCACCCAGCACCCTGAGTACTGAGCTCGGAGCACCCTGAGTACTGAGCACCAAGCACCCCGAGTACTGAGCACTGAGCACCCTGAGTACTGAGCACCCAGCACCCTGAGCACTGAGTACCCAGCACCCTGAGTACTGAGCAATGAGAACCCTGAGTACTGAGCACCGATCACCCTGAGTACTGAGCACCCAGCACCCTGATCACTGAGCACCCAGCACCCTGAGCAATGAGCACCCAGCACCTTGAGTACTGAGCACCGAGCACCCCGAGCACTGAGCACCCAGCACCCTGAGTACTGAGCACCCAGCTCCTTGAGCACTGAGCACCCAGCACCCTGAGCACTGAGCACCCAGCACCCCGAGCACTGATCACCCAGCACCCTGAGTACTGAGCACCCAGCACCCTGAGCACTGAGCACTCAGCACCCTGAGTACTGAGCACCAAGCACCCTGAGTACTGAGCAACCAGTACCCTGAGCACTGAGCACTGAGCACCCAGCACCCTGAGCACTGAGCACTGAGCACCCAGCACCCGGAGCACTGTGCATCCAGCACCCCGAGCACTGAGCACCCAGCACCCTGAGCAGTGAGCACCCTGAGGACTGAGCACCCAGCACCCTGAGCACTGAGCACCCAGCACCCTGAGTACTGAGCACCGATCACCCTGAGCACTGAGCACCCAGCACCCCGAGCACTGAGCACCCAGCACCCTGAGTACTGAGCACCCAGCATCCCGAGCACTGAGCACCCAGCACCCTGAGTACTGAGCACCCTGAGTACTGAGCACCGATCACCCTGAGCACTGAGCTCCCAACACCCTGAGTACTGAGCACCCAGCACCCTGAGCACTGAGCACCCAGCACCCTGAGTACTGAGCACCCAGCACCCTGAGCACTGAGCACCTAGCACCCTGAGTACTGAGCACCCAGCACCCTGAGCACTGAGCACCCAGCACCCTGAGTACTGAGCACCCAGCACCCCGAGCACTGAGCACCCAGCGCCCCGAGAATGAGCACCCAGCACCCTGAGTACTGAGCACCCAGCACCAAAAGTACTGAGCACCGAGCATCCTGAGCACTGAGCACCGAGCACCCCGAGCACTGAGCACCCAGCACCCTGAGTACTGAGCACCCAGCAAAAAGAGTACTGAGCAGCGAGCACCCTGAGCACTGAGCACCCAGCACCCTGAGTAATGAGCACCCAGCACCCCGAGTACTGAGCACCCATCACCGTGAGTACTGAGCACACAGCACCTTGAGTACTGAGCACCAAGCACCCTGAGCACTGAGCACAAAGCACGCTGAGTACTGAGCACCCTGAGTACTGAGCATAGAGGACCCTGAGCACTGAGCACCCAGCACCCTGAGCACTGAGCACCCAGCACCCCGAGAATGAGCACCCAGCACCCTGAGTACTGAGAACCGAGCACCCTGAGTACTGAGCACCCAGCATGCTGAGCACTGAGCACCCAGCACCCCGAGTACTGAGCACCCAGCACCCCGAGCACTGAGCACCCAGCACCACGAGAATGAGCACCCAGCACCCTGAGTACTGAGCACCCAGCACCCTGAGTAATGAGCACCCAGCACCCCGAGCACTGAGCACCCTGAATACTGAGCACCCAGCACCCTGAATACTGTGCACTAAGCACCCAGAGCGCTGAGCACCCAGGACCCCAAGCACTGAGTACTGAGCACCCAGCACCCTGAGTACTGAGCACCGAGCTCCCCGAGCACTGAGCATCCTGAGTACTGAGCACCCAGCACCCTGAGTACTGAGCGCCCAGCACCCTGAGCAATGAGCACCCAGCACCCAGAGTACTGAGCACCCAGCACCCCGAGCACTGAGCACACAGCACCCTGAGTACTGAGTACCCAGCACCCTGAGTACTGAGCAACCTGAGCACTGAGCACCCAGCACCCTGAGTTCTGAGCACCCAGCACCCTGAGTACTGACCACCCTGAGTACTGAGCACCGATCACCCTGAGCACTGAGCACCCAACACCCTGAGTACTGAGCACCCAACGTACTGAGCACCGAGCACACTGAGCACTGAGCACCCAGCACCCTGAGTACTGAGCACCGAGCACCCTGAGCACTGAGCACCCAGCACCCTGAGTATTGAGCACTGAGCACCCCGAGCACTGAGCACCCAGCGCCCCGAGCACTGAGCACCCAGCACCCCGAGCACTGAGCACCCAGCACCCGTAGCACTGAGGACCCAACACCCCGAGCAATGAGCACCCAGCACCCTGAGTACTGAGCACCCAGCACCCCGAGCACTGAGCACCCAGCAACCTGAGCACCGAGCACCCAGCACCCTGAGCACTGAACATACAGCACCCTGAGTACTGAGCACCTGGAGCACTGAGCACCCAGCACCCTGAGTACTGAGCACTGAGCACCCCGAGCACTGACCACCCAGCACCCCGAGCACTGAGCACCCAGCACCCCGAGCACTGAGCACCCAGCACCCTGAGCACTGAGCACCCAGCACCCTGAGTACTGAGCACCCAGCACCCTGAGCACTGAGTACCCAGCACCCTAAGCACTGAGCACCCAGCACCCTGAGCACTGAGCACCCAGCACCCTGAGCACTGAGCACCCAGCACCCTGAGTACTGAGCACTGAGCACCCAGCACCCCGAGCACTGAGCACCCAGCACCCTGAGTACTGAGCACTGAGCACCCAGCACCCCGAGCACTGAGCACCCAGCACCCTGAGCACTGAGCACACAGCACCCGAGTACTAAGCACCCAGGACCCTGAGTAATGAGCACCCAGCACCCTGAGTACTGAGCACCCAGCACCCTGAGTACTGAGCACCCAGCAACCTGAGTACTGAGCACCCAGCGCCCTGAGCACTGAGCACCCAGCACCCTGAGCACTGAGCACCCAGCACCCTGAACACTGAGCACCCAGCACCCGAGTACTGAGCACCCAGCATCCTGAGTACTGAGCACAAAGCACCCTGAGTACTGAGCACCCAGCACCCCGAGTACTGAGCACCCAGCACCCTGAGCACTGAGCACCCAGCACCCTGAGCACTGAGCACCCAGCACCCTGAGCACTGAGCACCCAGCACCCCGAGCACTGAGCACTGAGCACCCTGAGCACTGAGCACCCAGCACCCCGAGTACTGAGCACTGAGCACCCTGAGTACTGAGCACCAAGCACCCCGAGTACTGAGCACTGAGCACCCTGAGTAGTGAGCACCCAACGTACTGAGCACCGAGCACCCCGAGCACTGAGCACCCAGCACCCTGAGTACTGAGCACCGATCACCCCGAGCACTGAGCACCCAGAACCCTGAGTACTGAGCTCCGAGCACCCCGAGCACTGAGCACCCAGCGCCCCGAGCACTGAGCACCCAGCACCCTGAGCACTGAGCACCTAGCACCCTGAGTACTGAGCACCCAGCACCCTGAGTACTGAACACCCAGCACCCTGAGCACTGAGCACTGAGCACCCTGAGCACTGAGTACTGAGCACTGAGCACCCTGAGCACTGAGCACCCAGCACCCCGAGTACTGAGCACCCAGCACCCCGAGCACTGAGCACCCAGCGCCCTGAGCACTGAGCACCCAGCACCCCGAGCACTGAGCACTGAGCACCCTGAGCACTGAGCACCCAGCACCCCGAGTAATGAGCACTGAGCACCCTGAGTACTGAGCACCAAGCACCCCGAGTACTGAGCACTGAGCACCCTGAGTACTGAGCACCCAGCACCCTGAGTACTGAGCACCCAGCACCCTGAGCACTGAGCACCCAGCACCCTGAGCACTGAGCACCCAGCACCCTGAGTACTGAGCACCGAGCACCCCGAGCACTGAGCACCCAGCACCCTGAGTACTGAGCTCGGAGCACCCTGAGTACTGAGCACCAAGCACCCCGAGTACTGAGCACTGAGCACCCTGAGTACTGAGCATCCAGCACCCTGATCACTGAGCACCCAGCACCCTGAGCAATGAGCACCCAGCACCTTGAGTACTGAGCACCGAGCACCCCGAGCACTGAGCACCCAGCACCCTGAGTACTGAGCACCCAGCTCCTTGAGCACTGAGCACCCAGCACCCTGAGCACTGAGCACCCAGCACCCCGAGCACTGATCACCCAGCACCCTGAGTACTGAGCACCCAGCACCCTGAGCACTGAGCACTCAGCACCCTGAGTACTGAGCACCTAGCACCCTGAGTACTGAGCAACCAGCACCCTGAGCACTGAGCACTGAGCACCCAGCACCCTGAGCACTGAGCACTGAGCACCCAGCACCCGGAGCACTGTGCATCCAGGACCCCGAGCACTGAGCACCCAGCACCCTGAGCAGTGAGCACCCTGAGGACTGAGCACCCAGCACCCTGAGCACTGAGCACCCAGCACCCTGAGTACTGAGCACCGATCACCCTGAGCACTGAGCACCCAGCACCCCGAGCACTGAGCACACAGCACCCTGAGTACTGAGCACCCAGCACCCCGAGCACTGAGCACCCAGCACCCTGAGTACTGAGCACCGTGAGTACTGAGCACCGATCACCCTGAGCACTGAGCTCCCAACACCCTGAGTACTGAGCACCCAGCACCCTGAGCACTGAGCACCCAGCACCCTGAGTACTGAGCACCCAGCACCCTGAGCACTGAGCACCTAGCACCCTGAGTACTGAGCACCCAGCACCCTGAGCACTGAGCACCCAGCACCCTGAGTACTGAGCACCCAGCACCCCGAGCACTGAGCACCCAGCGCCCCGAGAATGAGCACCCAGCACCCTGAGTACTGAGCACCCAGCAGCAAAAGTACTGAGCACCGAGCATCCTGAGCACTGAGCACCGAGCACCCCGAGCACTGAGCACCCAGCACCCTGAGTACTGAGCACCCAGCAAAAAGAGTACTGAGCAGCGAGCACCCTGAGCACTGAGCACCCAGCACCCTGAGTAATTAGCACCCAGCACCCCGAGTACTCAGCACCCAGCACCGTGAGTACTGAGCACACAGCACACTGAGTACTGAGCACCCAGCACCCTGAGCACTGAGCACAAAGCACGCTGAGTACTGAGCACCATGAGTACTGAGCATAGAGGACCCTGAGCACTGAGCACCCAGCACCATGAGCACTGAGCACCCAGCACCCCGAGAATGAGCACCCAGCACCCTGAGTACTGAGAACCGAGCACCCTGAGTACTGAGCACCCAGCATGCTGAGCACTGAGCACCCAGCACCCCGAGTACTGAGCACCCAGCACCCCGAGCACTGAGCACCCAGCACCACGAGAATGAGCACCCAGCACCCTGAGTACTGAGCACCCAGCACCCTGAGTAATGAGCACCCAGCACCCCGAGCACTGAGCACCCTGAATACTGAGCTCCCAGCACCCTGAGTACTGTGCACTAAGCACCCAGAGCGCTGAGCACCCAGGACCCCAAGCACTGAGTACTGAGCACCCAGCACCCTGAGTACTGAGCACCGAGCTCCCCGAGCACTGAGCACCCTGAGTACTGAGCACCCAGCACCCTGAGTACTGAGCGCCCAGCACCCTGAGCAATGAGCACCCAGCACCCAGAGTACTGAGCACCCAGCACCCCGAGCACTGAGCACACAGCACCCTGAGTACTGAGTACCCAGCACCCTGAGTACTGAGCAACCTGAGCACTGAGCACCCAGCACCCTGAGTTCTGACCACCCTGAGTACTGAGCACCGATCACCCTGAGCACTGAGCACCCAACACCCTGAGTACTGAGCACCCAACGTACTGAGCACCGAGCACACTGAGCACTGAGCACCCAGCACCCTGAGTACTGAGCACCGAGCACCCTGAGCACTGAGCACCCAGCACCCTGAGTACTGAGCACCGAGCACCCCGAGCACTGAGCACCCAGCGCCCCGAGCACTGAGCACCCAGCACCCCGAGCACTGAGCACCCAGCACCCGTAGCACTGAGGACCCAGCACCCCGAGCAATGAGCACCCAGCACCCTGAGTACTGAGCACCCAGCACCCCGAGTACTGAGCACCCAGCAACCTGAGCACCGAGCACCCAGCACCCTGAGCACTGAACATACAGCACCCTGAGTACTGAGCACCTGGAGCACTGAGCACCCAGCACCCTGAGTACTGAGCACCGAGCACCCCGAGCACTGACCACCCAGCACCCCGAGCACTGAGCACCCAGCACCCCGAGCACTGAGCACCCAGCACCCTGAGCACTGAGCACCCAGCACCCTGAGTACTGAGCACCCAGCACCCTGAGCACTGAATACCCAGCACCCTAAGCACTGAGCACCCAGCACCCTGAGCACTGAGCACCCAGCACCCTGAGCACTGAGCACCCAGCACCCTGAGTACTGAGCACTGAGCACCCAGCACCCCGAACACTGAGCACCCAGCACCCTGAGTACTGAGCACTGAGCACCCAGCACCCCGAGCACTGAGCACCCAGCACCCTGAGCACTGAGCACCCAGCACCCGAGTACTAAGCACCCAGCACCCTGAGTACTGAGCACCCAGCACCCTGAGTACTGAGCACCCAGCACCCCGAGTACTGAGCACCCAGCAACCTGAGTACTGAGCACCCAGCGCCCTGAGCACTGAGCACCCAGCACCCCGAGCACTGAGCAACCAGCACCCTGAGTACTGAGCACCCAGCACCCTGAGCACTGAGCACCCAGCACCCTGAGCACTGAGCACCCAGCAACCTGAGCACTGAGCACCCAGCACCCTGAGTAGTGAGCACCCAACGTACTGAGCACCGAGCACCCCGAGCACTGAGCACCCAGCACCCTGAGTACTGAGCACCCAGCACCCCGAGTACTGAGCACCCAGCAACCTGAGTACTGAGCACCCAGCGCCCTGAGCACTGAGCACCCAGCACCCCGAGCACTGAGCACCCAGCACCCTGAGTACTGAGCACCCAGCACCCTGAGCACTGAGCACCCAGCACCCTGAGTAGTGAGCACCCAACGTACTGAGCACCGAGCACCCCGAGCACTGAGCACCCAGCACCCTGAGCACTGAGCACCCAGCACCATGAGTACTGAGCACTGAGCACCCCGCACCCCGAGCACTGAGCACCCAGCACCCTGAGTACTGAGCACCCAGCACCCTGAGCACTGAGCACCCAGCGTACTGAGCACCGAGCACCCAGCACCCTGAGTACTGAGCACCCAGCACCCTGAGCACTGAGCACCCAGCGCCCTGAGTACTGAGCACTGAGCACCCCGAGTACTGAGCACCGGCACCCCGAGCACTAAGCATCCAGCACCCCGAGCACCGAGCACCTAGCACCCTGAGCACTGAGCACCCAGCACCATGAGCACTGAGCACCCAGCACCCTGAGTACTGAGCACTGAGCACCCAGCACCCGAGCACTGAGCACCCAGCACCCTGAGTACTGAGCACTGAGCACCCAGCACCCCGAGCACTGAGCACCCAGCACCCTGAGCACTGAGCACCCAGCACCCGAGTACTGAGCACCCAGCACCCTGAGTACTGTGCACCCAGCACCCTGAGTACTGAGCACCCAGCACCCCGAGTACTGAGCACCCAGCACCCTGAGAACTGAGCACCCAGCACCCTGAGCACTGAGCACCCAGCACCCTGAGCACTGAGCACCAAGCACCCGAGTACTGAGCACCCAGTACCCTGAGTACTGAGCACCCAGCACCCTGAGTACTGAGCACCCAGCACCCCGAGTACTGAACACCCAGCACCCTGAGTACTGAGCACCCAGCACCCTGAGCACTGAGCACCCAGCACCCCGAGCACTGAGCACCAAGCACCCTGAGTACTGAGCACTCAGCACCCAGCTCCCGGAGTACTGAGCACCCAGCACCCTGAGCACTGAGCACCCAGCACCCCGAGCACTGAGCACCCAGCACCCTGAGCACTGAGCACCCAGCACCCTGAGTACTGAGCACTGAGCACCCAGCACCCCGAGCACTGAGCACCCAGCACCCTGAGCACTGAGGACCCAGCACCCTGAGCCCTGAGCACCCAGCACCCTGAGTACTGAGCACTCAGCACCCAGAACCCCGAGCACTGAGCACCCAGCACCCTGAGTACTGAGCCCTGAGCACCCAGCACCCCGAGCACTGAGCACCCAGCACCCTGAGCACTGAGCACCCAGCACCCGAGTACTGAGCACCCAGCACCCTGAGTACTGAGCACCCAGCAACCTGTGTACTGAGAACCCAGCACCCCGTGTACTGAGCACCCAGCACCCTGAGTACTGAGAACCCAGCACCCCGAGTACTGAACACCCAGCACCCTGAGTACTGAGCACCCAGCACCCTGAGCACTGAGCACCCAGCACCCCGAGCACTGAGCACCCAGCACCCTGAGCACTGAGCACCCAGCACCCTGAGCACTGAGCACCCAGCACCCTGAGCACTGAGCACCCAGCACCATGAGTACTGAGCACTGAGCACATAGCACCCTGAGCACTGAACACCCAGCACCCTGAGTACTGAGCACCCAGCACCCTGAGCACTGAGCACCCAGCACCCCGAGCACTGAGCACCCAGCACCCTGAGCACTGAGCACCCAGCACCCTGAGCACTGAGCACCCAGCACCCCGAGCACTGAGCACCCAGCACCCCGAGCACCGAGCACCCTGAGTACTAAGCACCGAGCACCCTGAATACTGAGCACCCAGCACCCTGAGCACTGAGCACCCAGCACACCGAGCACTGAGCACCCAGCACCCTGAGTACTGAGCACCCAGCACCCTGAGCACTGAGCACCCAGCACCCTGAGTAGTGAGCACCCAACGTACTGAGCACCGAGCACCCCGAGCACTGAGCACCCAGCACCCTGAGTACTGAGCACCGAGCACCCCGAGTACTGAGCACCCAGCACCCTGAGTACTGAGCTCCATGCACCCCGAGCACTGAGCACCCAGCGCCCCGAGCACCGAGCACCCTGAGCACTGAGCAGCCAGCACCCTGAGCAATGAGCACCCTGAGTACTGAGCACCCAGCACCTTGAGCACTGAGCACCGAGCACCCCGAGCACTGAGCACCCAGCACCCGGAGTACTGAGCACCCAGCACACTGAGTACTAAGCACCGAGCACCCTGAGTACTGAGCACCCAGCAGCCTGAGCACTGAACACACAGCACCCTGAGTACTGAGCACCTCGAGCACTGAGCACCCAGCACCCTGAGTACTGAGCACCGAGCACCCCGAGCACTGAGCACCCAGCACCGCGACCACTGAGCACATAGCACCCCGAGCACTGAGCACCCAGCACCCTGAGTACTGAGCACCCAGCACCCTGAGTACTGAGCACCCAGCACCCTGAGCACTGATTACCCAGCACCCTGAGCACTGAGCACCCAGCACCCTGAGCACTGAGCACACAGCACCCTGAACACTGAGCACCCAGCACCCTTCGTACTGAGCACTGAGCACCCAGCACTCCGAGCACTGAGCACCCAGCACCCTGAGTACTGAGCACCGAGCACCCCGAGCACTGAGCACCCAGCACCCTGAGTACTGAGCTCCGAGCACCCCGAGCACGGAGCACCCAGCGCCCCGAGCACCGAGCACCCTGAGCACTGAGCACCCAGCACCCTGAGCACTGAGCACCGAGCACCCCGAGTACTGAGCACCCAGCACCCTGAGCAGTGAGCACCCAGCACCCTGAGTACTGAGCACCCAGCACCCTGAGTACTGAACACCCAGCACCCTGAGCACTGAGCACCCAGCACCCTGAGCACTGAGCACCCAGCACACTGAGCACTGACCACCCAGGACCCTGAGTAGTGAGCACCCAACGTACTGAGCACCGAGCACCCCGAGCACTGAGCACCCAGCACCCTGAGTACTGAGCACCGATCATCCCGAGCACTGAGCACCCAGAACCCTGAGTACTGAGCTCTGAGCACCCCGAGCACCTGAGCACCCAGCACCCGGAGTACTGAGCACCCAGCACCCTGAGTACTAAGCACCGAGCACCCTGAGTACTGTGCTCCCAGTACCCTGAGCACTGAACACACAGCACCCTGAGTACTGAGCACCCCGAGCACTGAGCACCCAGCACCCTGAGTACTGAGCACCCAGCACCCTGAGTACTGAGCACCCAGCACCCTGTGTACTGAACACCCAGCACCCTGAGCACTGAGCACTGAGCACCCTGAGCACTGAGTACTGAGCACTGAGCACCCTGAGCACTGAGCACCCAGCACCCCGAGTACTGAGCACCCAGCACACCGAGCACTGAGCCCCCAGCGCCCCGAGCACTGACCACCCAGCACCCCGAGCACTGAGCACTGAGCACCCGGAGCACTGAGCACACAGCACCCCGAGTACTAAGCACTGAGCACCCTGAGCACTGAGCACCCAGCACCCCGAGTACTGAGCACTGAGCACCCTGAGTACTGAGAACCCAGCACCCTGAGCACTGAGTACCCAGCACCCTGAGCACAGAGCACCCAGCACCCTGAGCACTGAGCACCCAGCACCCTGAGCACTGAGCACCCAGCACCCTGAGTACTGAGCACTGAGCACCCAGCACCCCGAGCACTGAGCACCCAGCACCCTGAGTACTGAGCACTGAGCACCCAGCACCCCGAGCACTGAGCACCCAGCACCCTGAGCACTGAGCACCCAGCACCCGAGTACTGAGCACCCAGCACCCTGAGTACTGAGCACCCAGCACCCTGAGTACTGAGCACCCAGCACCCCAAGTACTGAGCACCCAGCACCCTGAGTACTGAGCACCCAGCACGCTGAGCACTGAGCACCCAGCACCCTGAGTACTGAGCACCCAGCGCCCTGAGTACTGAGCACCCAGCACCCTGAGCACTGAGCACCCAGCACACTGAGCACTGAGCACCCAGGACCCTGAGTAGTGAGCACCCAACGTACTGAGCACCGAGCACCCCGAGCACTGAGCACCCAGCACCCTGAGTACTGAGCACCAATCACCCTGAGCACTGAGCACCCAGCACCCTGAGTACTGAGCTCCGAGCACCCCGAGCACTGAGCACCCAGCACCCTGAGCACTGAGTACCCAGCACCCTGAGCACTGAGCACCCAGCACCCTGAGTACTGAGCACCCAGCACGCTGAGCACTGAGCACCCAGCACCCTGAGTACTGAGCACCCAGCACCCCAAGTACTGAGCACCCAGCACCCTGAGTACTGAGCACCTAGCACGCTGAGCACTGAGCACCCAGCACCCTGAGTACTGAGCACCCAGCACCCTGAGCACTGAGCACCCAGCACCCTGAGCACTGAGCACCCAGCACACTGAGCACTGAGCACCCAGGACCCTGAGTAGTGAGCACCCAACGTACTGAGCACCGAGCACCCCGAGCACTGAGCACCCAGCACCCTGAGTACTGAGCACCAATCACCCTGAGCACTGAGCACCCAGCACCCTGAGTACTGAGCTCCGAGCACCCTGAGCACTGAGCACCCAGCACCCGGAGTACTGAGCACCCAGCACCCTGAGTACTAAGCACCGAGCACCCTGAGTACTGAGCACCCAGTACCCTGAGCACTGAACACACAGCACCCTGAGTACTGAGGACCCCGAGCACTGAGCACCCAGCACCCTGAGTACTGAGCACCCAGCACCCTGAGTACTGAGCACCCAGCACCCTGAGTACTGAACACCCAGCACCCTGAGCACTGAGCACTGAGCACCCTGAGCACTGAGTACTGAGCACTGAGCACCCTGAGCACTGAGCACCCAGCACCCCGAGTACTGAGCACCCAGCACACTGAGCACTGAGCCCACAGCGCCCCGAGCACTGACCACCCAGCACCCCGAGCACTGAGCACTGAGCACCCGGAGCACTGAGCACACAGCACAACGAGTACTGAGCACTGAGCACCCTGAGCACTGAGCACCCAGCACCCCGAGTACTGAGCACTGAGCACCCTGAGTACTGAGCACCCAGCACCCTGAGCACTGAGCACCCAGCACCCCGAGCACTGAGCACCCAGAACCCTGAGCACTGAGCACCCAGCACCCGAGTACTGAGCACCCAGTACCCTGAGTACTGAGCACCCAGCACTCTGAGTACTGAGCACCTAGCACCCCGAGCACTGAGCACCCAGCACCCCGAGCACTGAGCACCCTGAGTACTAAGCACCGAGCACCCTGAGTACTGAGCACCCAGCACCCTGAGCACTGAGCACCCAGCACCCCGAGCACTGAGCACCCAGCACCCTGAGTACTGAGCACCCAGCACCCTGAGCACTGAGCACCCAGCACCCTGAGTAGTGAGCACCCAACGTACTGAGCACCGAGCACCCCGAGCACTGAGCACCCAGCACCCTGAGTACTGAGCACCGAGCACCCCGAGTACTGAGCACCCAGCACCCTGAGTACTGAGCTCCGAGCACCCCGAGCACTGAGCACCCAGCGCCCCGAGCACCGAGCACCCTGAGCACTTAGCACCCAGCACCCTGAGCAATGAGCACCCTGAGTACTGAGCACCCAGCACCATGTGCACTTAGCAACGAGCTCCCCGAGCACTGAGCACCCAGCACCCGGAGTACTGAGCACCCAGCACCCTGAGTAATGAGCACCCAGCACCCCGAGCACTGAGCACCCCGAATACTGAGCACCCAGCACCCTGAGTACTGTGCACTAAGCACCCAGAGCGCTGAGCACCCAGGACCCCAAGCACTGAGTACTGAGCACCCAGCACCCTGAGTACTGAGCACCGAGCTCCCCGAGCACTGAGCACCCTGAGTACTGAGCACCCAGCACCCTGAGTACTGAGCGCCCAGCACCCTGAGCAATGAGCACCCAGCACCCAGAGTACTGAGCACCCAGCACCCCGAGCACTGAGCACACAGCACCCTGAGTACTGAGTACCCAGCACCCTGAGTACTGAGCAACCTGAGCACTGAGCACCCAGCACCCTGAGTTCTGAGCACCCTGAGGACTGAGCACCGATCACCATGAGCACTGAGCACCCAGCACCCTGAGTACTGAGCACCCAGCACCCTGAGTACTGACCACCCTGAGTACTGAGCACCGATCACCCTGGGCACTGAGCACCCAACACCCTGAGTACTGAGCACCCAACGTACTGAGCACCGAGCACACTGAGCACTGAGCACCCAGCACCCTGAGTACTGAGCACCGAGCACCCTGAGCACTGAGCACCCAGCACCCTGAGTACTGAGCACCGAGCACCCCGAGCACTGAGCACCCAGCGCCCCGAGCACTGAGCACCCAGCACCCCGAGCACTGAGCACCCAGCACCCGTAGCACTGAGGACCCAGCACCCCGAGCAATGAGCACCCAGCACCCTGAGTACTGAGCACCCAGCACCCCGAGTACTGAGCACCCAGCAACCTGAGCACCGAGCACCCAGCACCCTGAGCACTGAACATACAGCACCCTGAGTACTGAGCACCTGGAGCACTGAGCACCCAGCACCCTGAGTACTGAGCACCGAGCACCCCGAGAACTGACCACCCAGCACCCCGAGCACTGAGCACCCAGCACCCCGAGCACTGAGCACCCAGCACCCTGAGCACTGAGCACCCAGCACCCTGAGTACTGAGCACCCAGCACCCTGAGCACTGAATACCCAGCACCCTAAGCACTGAGCACCCAGCACCCTGAGCACTGAGCACCCAGCACCCTGAGCACTGAGCACCCAGCACCCTGAGTACTGAGCACTGAGCACCCAGCACCCCAAACACTGAGCACCCAGCACCCTGAGTACTGAGCACTGAGCACCCAGCACCCCGAGCACTGAGCACCCAGCACCCTGAGCACTGAGCACCCAGCACCCGAGTACTAAGCACCCAGCACCCTGAGTACTGAGCACCCAGCACCCTGAGTACTGAGCACCCAGCACCCCGAGTACTGAGCACCCAGCAACCTGAGTACTGAGCACCCAGCGCCCTGAGCACTGAGCACCCAGCACCCCGAGCACTGAGCAACCAGCACCCTGAGTACTGAGCACCCAGCACCATGAGCACTGAGCACCCAGCACCCTGAGCACTGAGCACCCAGCACCCTGAGCACTGAGCACCCAGCACCCTGAGTAGTGAGCAC
The DNA here is from genome assembly GCF_018167655.1 of Microtus oregoni. NCBI lineage: Eukaryota > Metazoa > Chordata > Mammalia > Rodentia > Cricetidae > Microtus > Microtus oregoni. Next base: position 980,640 of record NW_024543273.1, on the reverse strand, counting down.
CCAACGTACTGAGCACCGAGCACCCCGAGCACTGAGCACCCAGCACCCTGAGTACTGAGCACCCAGCACCCCGAGTACTGAGCACCCAGCAACCTGAGTACTGAGCACCCAGCGCCCTGAGCACTGAGCACCCAGCACCCCGAGCACTGAGCACCCAGCACCCTGAGTACTGAGCACCCAGCACCCTGAGCACTGAGCACCCAGCACCCTGAGTAGTGAGCACCCAACGTACTGAGCACCGAGCACCCCGAGCACTGAGCACCCAGCACCCTGAGCACTGAGCACCCAGCACCCTGAGTACTGAGCACTGAGCACCCCGCACCCCGAGCACTGAGCACCCAGCACCCTGAGTACTGAGCACCCAACACCCTGAGCACTGAGCACCCAGCGTACTGAGCACCAAGCACCCAGCACCCTGAGTACTGAGCACCCAGCACCCTGAGCACTGAGCACCCAGCACCCTGAGTACTGAGCACTGAGCACCCCGAGTACTGAGCACCGGCACCCCGAGCACTAAGCATCCAGCACCCCGAGCACCGAGCACCTAGCACCCTGAGCACTGAGCACCCAGCACCATGAGCACTGAGCACCCAGCACCCTGAGTACTGAGCACTGAGCACCCAGCACCCGAGCACTGAGCACCCAGCACCCTGAGTACTGAGCACTGAGCACCCAGCACCCCGAGCACTGAGCACCCAGCACCCTGAGCACTGAGCACCCAGCACCCGAGTACTGAGCACCCAGCACCCTGAGTACTGTGCACCCAGCACCCTGAGTACTGAGCACCCAGCACCCCGAGTACTGAGCACCCAGCACCCTGAGAACTGAGCACCCAGCACCCTGAGCACTGAGCACCCAGCACCCTGAGCACTGAGCACCAAGCACCCGAGTACTGAGCACCCAGTACCCTGAGTACTGAGCACCCAGCACCCTGAGTACTGAGCACCCAGCACCCCGAGTACTGAACACCCAGCACCCTGAGTACTGAGCACCCAGCACCCTGAGCACTGAGCACCCAGCACCCCGAGCACTGAGCACCCAGCACCCTGAGTACTGAGCACTCAGCACCCAGCTCCCGGAGTACTGAGCACCCAGCACCCTGAGCACTGAGCACCCAGCACCCCGAGCACTAAGCACCCAGCACCCTGAGCACTGAGCACCCAGCACCCTGAGTACTGAGCACTGAGCACCCAGCACCCCGAGCACTGAGCACCCAGCACCCTGAGCACTGAGGACCCAGCACCCTGAGCCCTGAGCACCCAGCACCCTGAGTACTGAGCACTCAGCACCCAGAACCCCGAGCACTGAGCACCCAGCACCCTGAGTACTGAGCCCTGAGCACCCAGCACCCCGAGCACTGAGCACCCAGCACCCTGAGCACTGAGCACCCAGCACCCGAGTACTGAGCACCCAGCACCCTGAGTACTGAGCACCCAGCAACCTGTGTACTGAGAACCCAGCACCCCGTGTACTGAGCACCCAGCACCCTGAGTACTGAGAACCCAGCACCCCGAGTACTGAACACCCAGCACCCTGAGTACTGAGCACCCAGCACCCTGAGCACTGAGCACCCAGCACCCCGAGCACTGAGCACCCAGCACCCTGAGCACTGAGCACCCAGCACCCTGAGCACTGAGCACCCAGCACCCTGAGCACTGAGCACCCAGCACCCTGAGCACTGAGCACCCACCACCCTGAGTAGTGAGCACCCAAAGTACTGAGCACCGAGCACAACGAGCACTGAGCACCCAGCACCCCGAGCACTGAGCACCCAGCACCCCGAGCACCGAGCACCCTGAGTACTAAGCACCGAGCACCCTGAATACTGAGCACCCAGCACCCTGAGCACTGAGCACCCAGCACACCGAGCACTGAGCACCCAGCACCCTGAGTACTGAGCACCCAGCACCCTGAGCACTGAGCACCCAGCACCCTGAGTAGTGAGCACCCAACGTACTGAGCACCGAGCACCCCGAGCACTGAGCACCCAGCACCCTGAGTACTGAGCACCGAGCACCCCGAGTACTGAGCACACAGCACCCTGAGTACTGAGCTCCGAGCACACCGAGCACTGAGCACCCAGCGCCCCGAGCACCGAGCACCCTGAGCACTGAGCAGCCAGCACCCTGAGCAATGAGCACCCTGAGTACTGAGCACCCAGCACCTTGAGCACTGAGCACCGAGCACCCCGAGCACTGAGCACCCAGCACCCGGAGTACTGAGCACCCAGCACCCTGAGTACTAAGCACCGAGCACCCTGAGTACTGAGCACCCAGCAGCCTGAGCACTGAACACACAGCACCCTGAGTACTGAGCACCTTGAGCACTGAGCACCCAGCACCCTGAGTACTGAGCACCGAGCACCCCGAGCACTGAGCACCCAGCACCGCGACCACTGAGCACATAGCACCCCGAGCACTGAGCACCCAGCACCCTGAGTACTGAGCACCCAGCACCCTGAGTACTGAGCACCCAGCACCCTGAGCACTGATTACCCAGCACCCTGAGCACTGAGCACCCAGCACCCTGAGCACTGAGCACACAGCACCCTGAGCACTGAGCACCCAGCACCCTTCGTACTGAGCACTGAGCACCCAGCACCCCGAGCACTGAGCACCCAGCACCCTGAGTACTGAGCACCGAGCACCCCGAGCACTGAGCACCCAGCACCCTGAGTACTGAGCTCCGAGCACCCCGAGCACGGAGCACCCAGCGCCCCGAGCACCGAGCACCCTGAGCACTGAGCACCCAGCACCCTGAGCACTGAGCACCGAGCACCCCGAGTACTGAGCACCCAGCACCCTGAGCACTGAGCACCCAGCACCCTGAGTACTGAGCACCCAGCACCCTGAGTACTGAACACCCAGCACCCTGAGCACTGAGCACCCAGCACCCTGAGCACTGAGCACCCAGCACACTGAGCACTGAGCACCCAGGACCCTGAGTAGTGAGCACCCAACGTACTGAGCACCGAGCACCCCGAGCACTGAGCACCCAGCACCCTGAGTACTGAGCACCGATCACCCCGAGCACTGAGCACCCAGAAACCTGAGTACTGAGCTCCGAGCACCCCGAGCACCTGAGCACCCAGCACCCGGAGTACTGAGCACCCAGCACCCTGAGTACTAAGCACCGAGCACCCTGAGTACTGTGCTCCCAGTACCCTGAGCACTGAACACACAGCACCCTGAGTACTGAGCATCCCGAGCACTGAGCACCCAGCACCCTGAGTACTGAGCACCCAGCACCCTGAGTACTGAGCACCCAGCACCCTGTGTACTGAACACCCAGCACCCTGAGCACTGAGCACTGAGCACCCTGAGCACTGAGTACTGAGCACTGAGCACCCTGAGCACTGAGCACCCAGCACCCCGAGTACTGAGCACCCAGCACACCGAGCACTGAGCCCCCAGCGCCCCGAGCACTGACCACCCAGCACCCCGAGCACTGAGCACTGAGCACCCGGAGCACTGAGCGCACAGCACCCCGAGTACTAAGCACTGAGCACCCTGAGCACTGAGCACCCAGCACCCCGAGTACTGAGCACTGAGCACACTGAGTACTGAGAACCCAGCACCCTGAGCACTGAGTACCCAGCACCCTGAGCACAGAGCACCCAGCACCCTGAGCACTGAGCACCCAGCACCCTGAGCACTGAGCACCCAGCACCCTGAGTACTGAGCACTGAGCACCCAGCACCCCGAGCACTGAGCACCCAGCACCCTGAGTACTGAGCACTGAGCACCCAGCACCCCGAGCACTGAGCACCCAGCACCCTGAGCACTGAGCACCCAGCACCCGAGTACTGAGCACCCAGCACCCTGAGTACTGAGCACCCAGCACCCTGAGTACTGAGCACCCAGCACCCCAAGTACTGAGCACCCAGCACCCTGAGTACTGAGCACCCAGCACGCTGAGCACTGAGCACCCAGCACCCTGAGTACTGAGCACCCAGCGCCCTGAGTACTGAGCACCCAGCACCCTGAGCACTGAGCACCCAGCACACTGAGCACTGAGCACCCAGGACCCTGAGTAGTGAGCACCCAACGTACTGAGCACCGAGCACCCCGAGCACTGAGCACCCAGCACCCTGAGTACTGAGCACCAATCACCCTGAGCACTGAGCACCCAGCACCCTGAGTACTGAGCTCCGAGCACCCCGAGCACTGAGCACCCAGCACCCTGAGCACTGAGTACCCAGCACCCTGAGCACTGAGCACCCAGCACCCTGAGTACTGAGCACCCAGCACGCTGAGCACTGAGCACCCAGCACCCTGAGTACTGAGCACCCAGCACCCCAAGTACTGAGCACCCAGCGCCCTGAGTACTGAGCACCCAGCACGCTGAGCACTGAGCACCCAGCACCCTGAGTACTGAGCACACAGCACCCTGAGCACTGAGCACCCAGCACCCTGAGCACTGAGCACCCAGCACACTGAGCACTGAGCACCCAGGACCCTGAGTAGTGAGCACCCAACGTACTGAGCACCGAGCACCCCGAGCACTGAGCACCCAGCACCCTGAGTACTGAGCACCAATCACCCTGAGCACTGAGCACCCAGCACCCTGAGTACTGAGCTCCGAGCACCCCGAGCACTGAGCACCCAGCACCCGGAGTACTGAGCACCCAGCACCCTGAGTACTAAGCACCGAGCACCCTGAGTACTGAGCACCCAGTACCCTGAGCATTGAACACACAGCACCCTGAGTACTGAGGACCCCGAGCACTGAGCACCCAGCACCCTGAGTACTGAGCACCCAGCACCCTGAGTACTGAGCACCCAGCACCCTGAGTACTGAACACCCAGCACCCTGAGCACTGAGCACTGAGCACCCTGAGCACTGAGTACTGAGCACTGAGCACCCTGAGCACTGAGCACCCAGCACCCCGAGTACTGAGCACCCAGCACACTGAGCACTGAGCCCACAGCGCCCCGAGCACTGACCACCCAGCACCCCGAGCACTGAGCACTGAGCACCCGGAGCACTGAGCACACAGCACAACGAGTACTGAGCACTGAGCACCCTGAGCACTGAGCACCCAGCACCCCGAGTACTGAGCACTGAGCACCCTGAGTACTGAGCACCCAGCACCCTGAGCACTGAGCACCCAGCACCCCGAGCACTGAGCACCCAGAACCCTGAGCACTGAGCACCCAGCACCCGAGTACTGAGCACCCAGTACCCTGAGTACTGAGCACCCAGCACTCTGAGTACTGAGCACCTAGCACCCCGAGCACTGAGCACCCAGCACCCTGAGCACTGAGCACCCTGAGTACTAAGCACCGAGCACCCTGAGTACTGAGCACCCAGCACCCTGAGCACTGAGCACCCAGCACCCCGAGCACTGAGCACCCAGCACCCTGAGTACTGAGCACCCAGCTCCCTGAGCACTGAGCACCCAGCACCCTGAGTAGTGAGCACCCAACGTACTGAGCACCGAGCACCCCGAGCACTGAGCACCCAGCACCCTGAGTACTGAGCACCGAGCACCCCGAGTACTGAGCACCCAGCACCCTGAGTACTGAGCTCCGAGCACCCCGAGCACTGAGCACCCAGCGCCCCGAGCACCGAGCACCCTGAGCACTTAGCACCCAGCACCCTGAGCAATGAGCACCCTGAGTACTGAGCACCCAGCACCTTGAGCACTGAGCAACGAGCACCCCGAGCACTGAGCACCCAGCACCCGGAGTACTGAGCACCCAGCACCCTGAGTACTAAGCACTGAGCACCCTGAGTACTGAGCACCCAGCACCCTGAGCACTGAACACACAGCACCCTGAGTACTGATCACCTCGAGCACTGAGCACCCAGCACCGCGACCACTGAGCACATAGCACCCCGAGCACTGAGCACCCAGCACCCTGAGTACTGAGCACCCAGCACCCTGAGTACTGAGCACCCAGCACCCTGAGCACTGATTACCCTGCACCCTGAGCACTGAGCACCCAGCACCCTGAGCACTGAGCACACAGCACCCTGAGCACTGAGCACCCAGCACCCTGAGTACTGAGCACTGAGCACCCAGCACCCCGAGCACTGAGCATCCAGCACCCTGAGCACTGAGCACCCAGCGCCCTGAGTACTGAGCACTGAGCACCCCGAGTACTGAGCACCGGCACCCCGAGCACTAAGCATCCAGCACCCCGAGCACCGAGCACCTAGCACCCTGAGCACTGAGCACCCAGCACCATGAGCACTGAGCACCCAGCACCCTGAGTACTGAGCACTGAGCACCCAGCACCCGAGCACTGAGCACCCAGCACCCTGAGTACTGAGCACTGAGCACCCAGCACCCCGAGCACTGAGCACCCAGCACCCTGAGCACTGAGCACCCAGCACCCGAGTACTGAGCACCCAGCACCCTGAGTACTGTGCACCCAGCACCCTGAGTACTGAGCACCCAGCACCCCGAGTACTGAGCACCCAGCACCCTGAGAACTGAGCACCCAGCACCCTGAGCACTGAGCACCCAGCACCCTGAGCACTGAGCACCAAGCACCTGAGTACTGAGCACCCAGTACCCTGAGTACTGAGCACCCAGCACCCTGAGTACTGAGCACCCAGCACCCCGAGTACTGAACACCCAGCACCCTGAGTACTGAGCACCCAGCACCCTGAGCACTGAGCACCCAGCACCCCGAGCACTGAGCACCCAGCACCCTGAGTACTGAGCACTCAGCACCCAGCTCCCGGAGTACTGAGCACCCAGCACCCTGAGCACTGAGCACCCAGCACCCCGAGCACTGAGCACTTAGCACCCTGAGCACTGAGCACCCAGCACCCTGAGTACTGAGCACTGAGCACCCAGCACCCCGAGCACTGAGCACCCAGCACCCTGAGCACTGAGGACCCAGCACCCTGAGCCCTGAGCACCCAGCACCCTGAGTACTGAGCACTCAGCACCCAGAACCCCGAGCACTGAGCACCCAGCACCCTGAGTACTGAGCCCTGAGCACCCAGCACCCCGAGCACTGAGCACCCAGCACCCTGAGCACTGAGCACCCAGCACCCGAGTACTGAGCACCCAGCACCCTGAGTACTGAGCACCCAGCAACCTGTGTACTGAGAACCCAGCACCCCGTGTACTGAGCACCCAGCACCCTGAGTACTGAGAACCCAGCACCCCGAGTACTGAACACCCAGCACCCTGAGTACTGAGCACCCAGCACCCTGAGCACTGAGCACCCAGCACCCCGAGCACTGAGCACCCAGCACCCTGAGCACTGAGCACCCAGCACCCTGAGCACTGAGCACCCAGCACCCTGAGCACTGAGCACCCAGCACCCTGAGCACTGAGCACCCACCACCCTGAGTAGTGAGCACCCAAAGTACTGAGCACCGAGCACAACGAGCACTGAGCACCCAGCACCCCGAGCACTGAGCACCCAGCACCCCGAGCACCGAGCACCCTGAGTACTAAGCACCGAGCACCCTGAATACTGAGCACCCAGCACCCTGAGCACTGAGCACCCAGCACACCGAGCACTGAGCACCCAGCACCCTGAGTACTGAGCACCCAGCACCCTGAGCACTGAGCACCCAGCACCCTGAGTAGTGAGCACCCAACATACTGAGCACCGAGCACCCCGAGCACTGAGCACCCAGCACCCTGAGTACTGAGCACCGAGCACCCCGAGTACTGAGCACCCAGCACCCTGAGTACTGAGCTCCGAGCACCCCGAGCACTGAGCACCCAGCGCCCCGAGCACCGAGCACCCTGAGCACTGAGCAGCCAGCACCCTGTGCAATGAGCACTGAGCACCCCGAGTACTGAGCACCGGCACCCCGAGCACTAAGCATCCAGCACCCCGAGCACCGAGCACCTAGCACCCTGAGCACTGAGCACCCAGCACCATGAGCACTGAGCACCCAGCACCCTGAGTACTGAGCACTGAGCACCCAGCACCCGAGCACTGAGCACCCAGCACCCTGAGTACTGAGCACTGAGCACCCAGCACCCCGAGCACTGAGCACCCAGCACCCTGAGCACTGAGCACCCAGCACCCGAGTACTGAGCACCCAGCACCCTGAGTACTGTGCACCCAGCACCCTGAGTACTGAGCACCCAGCACCCCGAGTACTGAGCACCCAGCACCCTGAGAACTGAGCACCCAGCACCCTGAGCACTGAGCACCCAGCACCCTGAGCACTGAGCACCAAGCACCTGAGTACTGAGCACCCAGTACCCTGAGTACTGAGCACCCAGCACCCTGAGTACTGAGCACCCAGCACCCCGAGTACTGAACACCCAGCACCCTGAGTACTGAGCACCCAGCACCCTGAGCACTGAGCACCCAGCACCCCGAGCACTGAGCACCCAGCACCCTGAGTACTGAGCACTCAGCACCCAGCTCCCGGAGTACTGAGCACCCAGCACCCTGAGCACTGAGCACCCAGCACCCCGAGCACTGAGCACTTAGCACCCTGAGCACTGAGCACCCAGCACCCTGAGTACTGAGCACTGAGCACCCAGCACCCCGAGCACTGAGCACCCAGCACCCTGAGCACTGAGGACCCAGCACCCTGAGCCCTGAGCACCCAGCACCCTGAGTACTGAGCACTCAGCACCCAGAACCCCGAGCACTGAGCACCCAGCACCCTGAGTACTGAGCCCTGAGCACCCAGCACCCCGAGCACTGAGCACCCAGCACCCTGAGCACTGAGCACCCAGCACCCGAGTACTGAGCACCCAGCACCCTGAGTACTGAGCACCCAGCAACCTGTGTACTGAGAACCCAGCACCCCGTGTACTGAGCACCCAGCACCCTGAGTACTGAGAACCCAGCACCCCGAGTACTGAACACCCAGCACCCTGAGTACTGAGCACCCAGCACCCTGAGCACTGAGCACCCAGCACCCCGAGCACTGAGCACCCAGCACCCTGAGCACTGAGCACCCAGCACCCTGAGCACTGAGCACCCAGCACCCTGAGCACTGAGCACCCAGCACCCTGAGCACTGAGCACCCACCACCCTGAGTAGTGAGCACCCAAAGTACTGAGCACCGAGCACAACGAGCACTGAGCACCCAGCACCCCGAGCACTGAGCACCCAGCACCCCGAGCACCGAGCACCCTGAGTACTAAGCACCGAGCACCCTGAATACTGAGCACCCAGCACCCTGAGCACTGAGCACCCAGCACACCGAGCACTGAGCACCCAGCACCCTGAGTACTGAGCACCCAGCACCCTGAGCACTGAGCACCCAGCACCCTGAGTAGTGAGCACCCAACATACTGAGCACCGAGCACCCCGAGCACTGAGCACCCAGCACCCTGAGTACTGAGCACCGAGCACCCCGAGTACTGAGCACCCAGCACCCTGAGTACTGAGCTCCGAGCACCCCGAGCACTGAGCACCCAGCGCCCCGAGCACCGAGCACCCTGAGCACTGAGCAGCCAGCACCCTGTGCAATGAGCACCCTGAGTACTGAGCACCCAGCACCTTGAGCACTGAGCACCGAGCACCCCGAGCACTGAGCACCCAGCACCCGGAGTACTGAGCACCCAGCACCCTGAGTACTAAGCACCGAGCACCCTGAGTACTGAGCACCCAGCAGCCTGAGCACTGAACACACAGCACCCTGAGTACTGAGCACCTCGAGCACTGAGCACCCAGCACCCTGAGTACTGAGCACCGAGCACCCCGAGCACTGAGCACCCAGCACCGCGACCACTGAGCACATAGCACCCCGAGCACTGAGCACCCAGCACCCTGAGTACTGAGCACCCAGCACCCTGAGCACTGATTACCCAGCACCCTGAGCACTGAGCACCCAGCACCCTGAGCACTGAGCACACAGCACCCTGAGCACTGAGCACCCAGCACCCTTCGTACTGAGCACTGAGCACCCAGCACACTGAGCACTGAGCACCCAGGACCCTGAGTAGTGAGCACCCAACGTACTGAGCACCGAGCACCCCGAGCACTGAGCACCCAGCACCCTGAGTACTGAGCACCAATCACCCTGAGCACTGAGCACCCAGCACCCTGAGTACTGAGCTCCGAGCACCCCGAGCACTGAGCACCCAGCACCCGGAGTACTGAGCACCCAGCACCCTGAGTACTAAGCACCGAGCACCCTGAGTACTGAGCACCCAGTACCCTGAGCATTGAACACACAGCACCCTGAGTACTGAGGACCCCGAGCACTGAGCACCCAGCACCCTGAGTACTGAGCACCCAGCACCCTGAGTACTGAGCACCCAGCACCCTGAGTACTGAACACCCAGCACCCTGAGCACTGAGCACTGAGCACCCTGAGCACTGAGTACTGAGCACTGAGCACCCTGAGCACTGAGCACCCAGCACCCCGAGTACTGAGCACCCAGCACACTGAGCACTGAGCCCACAGCGCCCCGAGCACTGACCACCCAGCACCCCGAGCACTGAGCACTGAGCACCCGGAGCACTGAGCACACAGCACAACGAGTACTGAGCACTGAGCACCCTGAGCACTGAGCACCCAGCACCCCGAGTACTGAGCACTGAGCACCCTGAGTACTGAGCACCCAGCACCCTGAGCACTGAGCACCCAGCACCCCGAGCACTGAGCACCCAGAACCCTGAGCACTGAGCACCCAGCACCCGAGTACTGAGCACCCAGTACCCTGAGTACTGAGCACCCAGCACTCTGAGTACTGAGCACCTAGCACCCCGAGCACTGAGCACCCAGCACCCTGAGCACTGAGCACCCTGAGTACTAAGCACCGAGCACCCTGAGTACTGAGCACCCAGCACCCTGAGCACTGAGCACCCAGCACCCCGAGCACTGAGCACCCAGCACCCTGAGTACTGAGCACCCAGCTCCCTGAGCACTGAGCACCCAGCACCCTGAGTAGTGAGCACCCAACGTACTGAGCACCGAGCACCCCGAGCACTGAGCACCCAGCACCCTGAGTACTGAGCACCGAGCACCCCGAGTACTGAGCACCCAGCACCCTGAGTACTGAGCTCCGAGCACCCCGAGCACTGAGCACCCAGCGCCCCGAGCACCGAGCACCCTGAGCACTTAGCACCCAGCACCCTGAGCAATGAGCACCCTGAGTACTGAGCACCCAGCACCTTGAGCACTGAGCAACGAGCACCCCGAGCACTGAGCACCCAGCACCCGGAGTACTGAGCACCCAGCACCCTGAGTACTAAGCACTGAGCACCCTGAGTACTGAGCACCCAGCACCCTGAGCACTGAACACACAGCACCCTGAGTACTGATCACCTCGAGCACTGAGCACCCAGCACCGCGACCACTGAGCACATAGCACCCCGAGCACTGAGCACCCAGCACCCTGAGTACTGAGCACCCAGCACCCTGAGTACTGAGCACCCAGCACCCTGAGCACTGATTACCCTGCACCCTGAGCACTGAGCACCCAGCACCCTGAGCACTGAGCACACAGCACCCTGAGCACTGAGCACCCAGCACCCTGAGTACTGAGCACTGAGCACCCAGCACCCCGAGCACTGAGCATCCAGCACCCTGAGCACTGAGCACCCAGCGCCCTGAGTACTGAGCACTGAGCACCCCGAGTACTGAGCACCGGCACCCCGAGCACTAAGCATCCAGCACCCCGAGCACCGAGCACCTAGCACCCTGAGCACTGAGCACCCAGCACCATGAGCACTGAGCACCCAGCACCCTGAGTACTGAGCACTGAGCACCCAGCACCCGAGCACTGAGCACCCAGCACCCTGAGTACTGAGCACTGAGCACCCAGCACCCCGAGCACTGAGCACCCAGCACCCTGAGCACTGAGCACCCAGCACCCGAGTACTGAGCACCCAGCACCCTGAGTACTGTGCACCCAGCACCCTGAGTACTGAGCACCCAGCACCCCGAGTACTGAGCACCCAGCACCCTGAGAACTGAGCACCCAGCACCCTGAGCACTGAGCACCCAGCACCCTGAGCACTGAGCACCAAGCACCTGAGTACTGAGCACCCAGTACCCTGAGTACTGAGCACCCAGCACCCTGAGTACTGAGCACCCAGCACCCCGAGTACTGAACACCCAGCACCCTGAGTACTGAGCACCCAGCACCCTGAGCACTGAGCACCCAGCACCCCGAGCACTGAGCACCCAGCACCCTGAGTACTGAGCACTCAGCACCCAGCTCCCGGAGTACTGAGCACCCAGCACCCTGAGCACTGAGCACCCAGCACCCCGAGCACTGAGCACTTAGCACCCTGAGCACTGAGCACCCAGCACCCTGAGCACTGAGCACCCAGCACCCCGAGCACTGAGCACTTAGCACCCTGAGCACTGAGCACCCAGCACCCCGAGCACTGAGCACCCAGCACCCTGAGCACTGAGGACCCAGCACCCTGAGCCCTGAGCACCCAGCACCCTGAGTACTGAGCACTCAGCACCCAGAACCCCGAGCACTGAGCACCCAGCACCCTGAGTACTGAGCCCTGAGCACCCAGCACCCCGAGCACTGAGCACCCAGCACCCTGAGCACTGAGCACCCAGCACCCGAGTACTGAGCACCCAGCACCCTGAGTACTGAGCACCCAGCAACCTGTGTACTGAGAACCCAGCACCCCGTGTACTGAGCACCCAGCACCCTGAGTACTGAGAACCCAGCACCCCGAGTACTGAACACCCAGCACCCTGAGTACTGAGCACCCAGCACCCTGAGCACTGAGCACCCAGCACCCCGAGCACTGAGCACCCAGCACCCTGAGCACTGAGCACCCAGCACCCTGAGCACTGAGCACCCAGCACCCTGAGCACTGAGCACCCAGCACCCTGAGCACTGAGCACCCACCACCCTGAGTAGTGAGCACCCAAAGTACTGAGCACCGAGCACAACGAGCACTGAGCACCCAGCACCCCGAGCACTGAGCACCCAGCACCCCGAGCACCGAGCACCCTGAGTACTAAGCACCGAGCACCCTGAATACTGAGCACCCAGCACCCTGAGCACTGAGCACCCAGCACACCGAGCACTGAGCACCCAGCACCCTGAGTACTGAGCACCCAGCACCCTGAGCACTGAGCACCCAGCACCCTGAGTAGTGAGCACCCAACATACTGAGCACCGAGCACCCCGAGCACTGAGCACCCAGCACCCTGAGTACTGAGCACCGAGCACCCCGAGTACTGAGCACCCAGCACCCTGAGTACTGAGCTCCGAGCACCCCGAGCACTGAGCACCCAGCGCCCCGAGCACCGAGCACCCTGAGCACTGAGCAGCCAGCACCCTGTGCAATGAGCACTGAGCACCCCGAGTACTGAGCACCGGCACCCCGAGCACTAAGCATCCAGCACCCCGAGCACCGAGCACCTAGCACCCTGAGCACTGAGCACCCAGCACCATGAGCACTGAGCACCCAGCACCCTGAGTACTGAGCACTGAGCACCCAGCACCCGAGCACTGAGCACCCAGCACCCTGAGTACTGAGCACTGAGCACCCAGCACCCCGAGCACTGAGCACCCAGCACCCTGAGCACTGAGCACCCAGCACCCGAGTACTGAGCACCCAGCACCCTGAGTACTGTGCACCCAGCACCCTGAGTACTGAGCACCCAGCACCCCGAGTACTGAGCACCCAGCACCCTGAGAACTGAGCACCCAGCACCCTGAGCACTGAGCACCCAGCACCCTGAGCACTGAGCACCAAGCACCTGAGTACTGAGCACCCAGTACCCTGAGTACTGAGCACCCAGCACCCTGAGTACTGAGCACCCAGCACCCCGAGTACTGAACACCCAGCACCCTGAGTACTGAGCACCCAGCACCCTGAGCACTGAGCACCCAGCACCCCGAGCACTGAGCACCCAGCACCCTGAGTACTGAGCACTCAGCACCCAGCTCCCGGAGTACTGAGCACCCAGCACCCTGAGCACTGAGCACCCAGCACCCCGAGCACTGAGCACTTAGCACCCTGAGCACTGAGCACCCAGCACCCTGAGTACTGAGCACTGAGCACCCAGCACCCCGAGCACTGAGCACCCAGCACCCTGAGCACTGAGGACCCAGCACCCTGAGCCCTGAGCACCCAGCACCCTGAGTACTGAGCACTCAGCACCCAGAACCCCGAGCACTGAGCACCCAGCACCCTGAGTACTGAGCCCTGAGCACCCAGCACCCCGAGCACTGAGCACCCAGCACCCTGAGCACTGAGCACCCAGCACCCGAGTACTGAGCACCCAGCACCCTGAGTACTGAGCACCCAGCAACCTGTGTACTGAGAACCCAGCACCCCGTGTACTGAGCACCCAGCACCCTGAGTACTGAGAACCCAGCACCCCGAGTACTGAACACCCAGCACCCTGAGTACTGAGCACCCAGCACCCTGAGCACTGAGCACCCAGCACCCCGAGCACTGAGCACCCAGCACCCTGAGCACTGAGCACCCAGCACCCTGAGCACTGAGCACCCAGCACCCTGAGCACTGAGCACCCAGCACCCTGAGCACTGAGCACCCACCACCCTGAGTAGTGAGCACCCAAAGTACTGAGCACCGAGCACAACGAGCACTGAGCACCCAGCACCCCGAGCACTGAGCACCCAGCACCCCGAGCACCGAGCACCCTGAGTACTAAGCACCGAGCACCCTGAATACTGAGCACCCAGCACCCTGAGCACTGAGCACCCAGCACACCGAGCACTGAGCACCCAGCACCCTGAGTACTGAGCACCCAGCACCCTGAGCACTGAGCACCCAGCACCCTGAGTAGTGAGCACCCAACATACTGAGCACCGAGCACCCCGAGCACTGAGCACCCAGCACCCTGAGTACTGAGCACCGAGCACCCCGAGTACTGAGCACCCAGCACCCTGAGTACTGAGCTCCGAGCACCCCGAGCACTGAGCACCCAGCGCCCCGAGCACCGAGCACCCTGAGCACTGAGCAGCCAGCACCCTGTGCAATGAGCACCCTGAGTACTGAGCACCCAGCACCTTGAGCACTGAGCACCGAGCACCCCGAGCACTGAGCACCCAGCACCCGGAGTACTGAGCACCCAGCACCCTGAGTACTAAGCACCGAGCACCCTGAGTACTGAGCACCCAGCAGCCTGAGCACTGAACACACAGCACCCTGAGTACTGAGCACCTCGAGCACTGAGCACCCAGCACCCTGAGTACTGAGCACCGAGCACCCCGAGCACTGAGCACCCAGCACCGCGACCACTGAGCACATAGCAACCCGAGCACTGAGCACCCAGCACCCTGAGTACTGAGCACCCAGCACCCTGAGTACTGAGCACCCAGCACCCTGAGCACTGATTACCCAGCACCCTGAGCACTGAGCACCCAGCACCCTGAGCACTGAGCACACAGCACCCTGAGCACTGAGCACCCAGCACCCTTCGTACTGAGCACTGAGCACCCAGCACCCCGAGCACTGAGCACCCAGCACCCTGAGTACTGAGCACCGAGCACCCCGAGCACTGAGCACCCAGCACCCTGAGTACTGAGCTCCGAGCACCCCGAGCACGGAGCACCCAGCGCCCCGAGCACCGAGCACCCTGAGCACTGAGCACCCAGCACCCTGAGCACTGAGCACCGAGCACCCCGAGTACTGAGCACCCAGCACCCTGAGCACTGAGCACCCAGCACCCTGAGTACTGAGCACCCAGCACCCTGAGTACTGAACACCCAGCACCCTGAGCACTGAGCACCCAGCACCCTGAGCACTGAGCACCCAGCACACTGAGCACTGAGCACCCAGGACCCTGAGTAGTGAGCACCCAACGTACTGAGCACCGAGCACCCCGAGCACTGAGCACCCAGCACCCTGAGTACTGAGCACCGATCACCCCGAGCACTGAGCACCCAGAACCCTGAGTACTGAGCTCCGAGCACCCCGAGCACCTGAGCACCCAGCACCCGGAGTACTGAGCACCCAGCACCCTGAGTACTAAGCACCGAGCACCCTGAGTACTGTGCTCCCAGTACCCTGAGCACTGAACACACAGCACCCTGAGTACTGAGCACCCCGAGCACTGAGCACCCAGCACTCTGAGTACTGAGCACCCAGCACCCTGAGTACTGAGCACCCAGCACCCTGTGTACTGAACACCCAGCACCCTGAGCACTGAGCACTGAGCACCCTGAGCACTGAGTACTGAGCACTGAGCACCCTGAGCACTGAGCACCCAGCACCCCGAGTACTGAGCACCCAGCACACCGAGCACTGAGCCCCCAGCGCCCCGAGCACTGACCACCCAGCACCCCGAGCACTGAGCACTGAGCACCCGGAGCACTGAGCACACAGCACCCCGAGTACTAAGCACTGAGCACCCTGAGCACTGAGCACCCAGCACCCCGAGTACTGAGCACTGAGCACCCTGAGTACTGAGAACCCAGCACCCTGAGCACTGAGTACCCAGCACCCTGAGCACAGAGCACCCAGCACCCTGAGCACTGAGCACCCAGCACCCTGAGCACTGAGCACCCAGCACCCTGAGTACTGAGCACTGAGCACCCAGCACCCCGAGCACTGAGCACCCAGCACCCTGAGTACTGAGCACTGAGCACCCAGCACCCCGAGCACTGAGCACCCAGCACCCTGAGCACTGAGCACCCAGCACCCGAGTACTGAGCACCCAGCACCCTGAGTACTGAGCACCCAGCACCCTGAGTACTGAGCACCCAGCACCCCAAGTACTGAGCACCCAGCACCCTGAGTACTGAGCACCCAGCACGCTGAGCACTGAGCACCCAGCACCCTGAGTACTGAGCACCCAGCACACTGAGCACTGAGCACCCAGGACCCTGAGTAGTGAGCACCCAACGTACTGAGCACCGAGCACCCCGAGCACTGAGCACCCAGCACCCTGAGTACTGAGCACCAATCACCCTGAGCACTGAGCACCCAGCACCCTGAGTACTGAGCTCCGAGCACCCCGAGCACTGAGCACCCAGCACCCTGAGCACTGAGTACCCAGCACCCTGAGCACTGAGCACCCAGCACCCTGAGTACTGAGCACCCAGCACGCTGAGCACTGAGCACCCAGCACCCTGAGTACTGAGCACCCAGCACCCCAAGTACTGAGCACCCAGCACCCGGAGTACTGAGCACCCAGCACGCTGAGCACTGAGCACCCAGCACTATGAGTACTGAGCACCCAGCACCCTGAGCACTGAGCACCCAGCACCCTGAGCACTGAGCACCCAGCACACTGAGCACTGAGCACCCAGGACCCTGAGTAGTGAGCACCCAACGTACTGAGCACCGAGCACCCCGAGCACTGAGCACCCAGCACCCTGAGTACTGAGCACCAATCACCCTGAGCACTGAGCACCCAGCACCCTGAGTACTGAGCTCCGAGCACCCCGAGCACTGAGCACCCAGCACCCGGAGTACTGAGCACCCAGCACCCTGAGTACTAAGCACCGAGCACCCTGAGTACTGAGCACCCAGTACCCTGAGCACTGAACACACAGCACCCTGAGTACTGAGGACCCCGAGCACTGAGCACCCAGCACCCTGAGTACTGAGCACCCAGCACCCTGAGTACTGAGCACCCAGCACCCTGAGTACTGAACACCCAGCACCCTGAGCACTGAGCACTGAGCACCCTGAGCACTGAGTACTGAGCACTGAGCACCCTGAGCACTGAGCACCCAGCACCCCGAGTACTGAGCACCCAGCACACTGAGCACTGAGCCCACAGCGCCCCGAGCACTGACCACCCAGCACCCCGAGCACTGAGCACTGAGCACCCGGAGCACTGAGCACACAGCACAACGAGTACTGAGCACTGAGCACCCTGAGCACTGAGCACCAAGCACCCCGAGTACTGAGCACTGAGCACCCTGAGTACTGAGCACCCAGCACCCTGAGCACTGAGCACCCAGCACCCCATGCACTGAGCACCCAGAACCCTGAGCACTGAGCACCCAGCACCCGAGTACTGAGCACCCAGTACCCTGAGTACTGAGCACACAGCACTCTGAGTACTGAGCACCTAGCACCCCGAGCACTGAGCACCCAGCACCCCGAGCACTGAGCACCCTGAGTACTAAGCACCGAGCACCCTGAGTACTGAGCACCCAGCACCCTGAGCACTGAGCACCCAGCACCCCGAGCACTGAGCACCCAGCACCCTGAGTACTGAGCACCCAGCACCCTGAGCACTGAGCACCCAGCACCCTGAGTAGTGAGCACCCAACGTACTGAGCACCGAGCACCCCGAGCACTGAGCACCCAGCACCCTGAGTACTGAGCACCGAGCACCCCGAGTACTGAGCACCCAGCACCCTGAGTACTGAGCTCCGAGCACCCCGAGCACTGAGCACCCAGCGCCCCGAGCACCGAGCACCCTGAGCACTTAGCACCCAGCACCCTGAGCAATGAGCACCCTGAGTACTGAGCACCCAGCACCTTGAGCACTGAGCAACGAGCACCCCGAGCACTGAGCACCCAGCACCCGGAGTACTGAGCACCCAGCACCCTGAGTACTGAGCACCCAGCACCTTGAGCACTGAGCAACGAGCACCCTGAGTACTGAGCACCCAGCACCCTGAGCACTGAACACACAGCACCCTGAGTACTGATCACCTCGAGCACTGAGCACCCAGCACCGCGACCACTGAGCACATAGCACCCCGAGCACTGAGCACCCAGCACCCTGAGTACTGAGCACCCAGCACCCTGAGTACTGAGCACCCAGCACCCTGAGCACTGATTGCCCAGCACCCTGAGCACTGAGCACCCAGCACCCTGAGCACTGAGCACACAGCACCCTGAGCACTGAGCACCCAGCACCCTGAGTACTGAGCACTGAGCACCCAGCACCCCGAGCACTGAGCATCCAGCACCCTGAGTACTGAGCACCGAGCACCCCGAGCACTGAGCACCCAGCACCCTGAGTACTGAGCTCCGAGCACCCCGAGCACTGAGCACCCAGCGCCCGGAGCACCGAGCACCCTGAGCACTGAGCACCCAGCACCCTGAGCACTGAGCACCGAGCACCCCGAGTACTGAGCACCCAGCACCCTGAGTACTGAACACCCAGCACCCTGAGCACTGAGCACTGAGCACCCTGAGCACTGAGTACTGAGCACCGAGCACCCCGAGAACTGAGCACCCAGCACCCGGAGTACTGAGCACCCAGCACCCTGAGTACTGAGCTCCGAGCACCCCGAGCACTGAGCACCCAGCGCCCGGAGCACCGAGCACCCTGAGCACTGAGCACCCAGCACCATGAGCACTGAGCACCCAGCACCCTGAGTACTGAGCACTGAGCACCCAGCACCCGAGCACTGAGCACCCAGCACCCTGAGTACTGAGCACTGAGCACCCAGCACCCCGAGCACTGAGCACCCAGCACCCTGAGCACTGAGCACCCAGCACCCGAGTACTGAGCACCCAGCACCCTGAGTACTGTGCACCCAGCACCCTGAGTACTGAGCACCCAGCACCCCGAGTACTGAGCACCCAGCACCCTGAGAACTGAGCACCCAGCACCCTGAGCACTGAGCACCCAGCACCCTGAGCACTGAGCACCAAGCACCTCAGTACTGAGCACCCAGTACCCTGAGTACTGAGCACCCAGCACCCTGAGTACTGAGCACCCAGCACCCCGAGTACTGAACACCCAGCACCCTGAGTACTGAGCACCCAGCACCCTGAGCACTGAGCACCCAGCACCCCGAGCACTGAGCACCCAGCACCCTGAGTACTGAGCACTCAGCACCCAGCTCCCGGAGTACTGAGCACCCAGCACCCTGAGCACTGAGCACCCAGCACCCCGAGCACTGAGCACTTAGCACCCTGAGCACTGAGCACCCAGCACCCTGAGTACTGAGCACTGAGCACCCAGCACCCCGAGCACTGAGCACCCAGCACCCTGAGCACTGAGGACCCAGCACCCTGAGCCCTGAGCACCCAGCACCCTGAGTACTGAGCACTCAGCACCCAGAACCCCGAGCACTGAGCACCCAGCACCCTGAGTACTGAGCCCTGAGCACCCAGCACCCCGAGCACTGAGCACCCAGCACCCTGAGCACTGAGCACCCAGCACCCGAGTACTGAGCACCCAGCACCCTGAGTACTGAGCACCCAGCAACCTGTGTACTGAGAACCCAGCACCCCGTGTACTGAGCACCCAGCACCCTGAGTACTGAGAACCCAGCACCCCGAGTACTGAACACCCAGCACCCTGAGTACTGAGCACCCAGCACCCTGAGCACTGAGCACCCAGCACCCCGAGCACTGAGCACCCAGCACCCTGAGCACTGAGCACCCAGCACCCTGAGCACTGAGCACCCAGCACCCTGAGCACTGAGCACCCAGCACCCTGAGCACTGAGCACCCACCACCCTGAGTAGTGAGCACCCAAAGTACTGAGCACCGAGCACAACGAGCACTGAGCACCCAGCACCCCGAGCACTGAGCACCCAGCACCCCGAGCACCGAGCACCCTGAGTACTAAGCACCGAGCACCCTGAATACTGAGCACCCAGCACCCTGAGCACTGAGCACCCAGCACACCGAGCACTGAGCACCCAGCACCCTGAGTACTGAGCACCCAGCACCCTGAGCACTGAGCACCCAGCACCCTGAGTAGTGAGCACCCAACATACTGAGCACCGAGCACCCCGAGCACTGAGCACCCAGCACCCTGAGTACTGAGCACCGAGCACCCCGAGTACTGAGCACCCAGCACCCTGAGTACTGAGCTCCGAGCACCCCGAGCACTGAGCACCCAGCGCCCCGAGCACCGAGCACCCTGAGCACTGAGCAGCCAGCACCCTGTGCAATGAGCACCCTGAGTACTGAGCACCCAGCACCTTGAGCACTGAGCACCGAGCACCCCGAGCACTGAGCACCCAGCACCCGGAGTACTGAGCACCCAGCACCCTGAGTACTAAGCACCGAGCACCCTGAGTACTGAGCACCCAGCAGCCTGAGCACTGAACACACAGCACCCTGAGTACTGAGCACCTCGAGCACTGAGCACCCAGCACCCTGAGTACTGAGCACCGAGCACCCCGAGCACTGAGCACCCAGCACCGCGACCACTGAGCACATAGCAACCCGAGCACTGAGCACCCAGCACCCTGAGTACTGAGCACCCAGCACCCTGAGTACTGAGCACCCAGCACCCTGAGCACTGATTACCCAGCACCCTGAGCACTGAGCACCCAGCACCCTGAGCACTGAGCACACAGCACCCTGAGCACTGAGCACCCAGCACCCTTCGTACTGAGCACTGAGCACCCAGCACCCCGAGCACTGAGCACCCAGCACCCTGAGTACTGAGCACCGAGCACCCCGAGCACTGAGCACCCAGCACCCTGAGTACTGAGCTCCGAGCACCCCGAGCACGGAGCACCCAGCGCCCCGAGCACCGAGCACCCTGAGCACTGAGCACCCAGCACCCTGAGCACTGAGCACCGAGCACCCCGAGTACTGAGCACCCAGCACCCTGAGCACTGAGCACCCAGCACCCTGAGTACTGAGCACCCAGCACCCTGAGTACTGAACACCCAGCACCCTGAGCACTGAGCACCCAGCACCCTGAGCACTGAGCACCCAGCACACTGAGCACTGAGCACCCAGGACCCTGAGTAGTGAGCACCCAACGTACTGAGCACCGAGCACCCCGAGCACTGAGCACCCAGCACCCTGAGTACTGAGCACCGATCACCCCGAGCACTGAGCACCCAGAACCCTGAGTACTGAGCTCCGAGCACCCCGAGCACCTGAGCACCCAGCACCCGGAGTACTGAGCACCCAGCACCCTGAGTACTAAGCACCGAGCACCCTGAGTACTGTGCTCCCAGTACCCTGAGCACTGAACACACAGCACCCTGAGTACTGAGCACCCCGAGCACTGAGCACCCAGCACTCTGAGTACTGAGCACCCAGCACCCTGAGTACTGAGCACCCAGCACCCTGTGTACTGAACACCCAGCACCCTGAGCACTGAGCACTGAGCACCCTGAGCACTGAGTACTGAGCACTGAGCACCCTGAGCACTGAGCACCCAGCACCCCGAGTACTGAGCACCCAGCACACCGAGCACTGAGCCCCCAGCGCCCCGAGCACTGACCACCCAGCACCCCGAGCACTGAGCACTGAGCACCCGGAGCACTGAGCACACAGCACCCCGAGTACTAAGCACTGAGCACCCTGAGCACTGAGCACCCAGCACCCCGAGTACTGAGCACTGAGCACCCTGAGTACTGAGAACCCAGCACCCTGAGCACTGAGTACCCAGCACCCTGAGCACAGAGCACCCAGCACCCTGAGCACTGAGCACCCAGCACCCTGAGCACTGAGCACCCAGCACCCTGAGTACTGAGCACTGAGCACCCAGCACCCCGAGCACTGAGCACCCAGCACCCTGAGTACTGAGCACTGAGCACCCAGCACCCCGAGCACTGAGCACCCAGCACCCTGAGCACTGAGCACCCAGCACCCGAGTACTGAGCACCCAGCACCCTGAGTACTGAGCACCCAGCACCCTGAGTACTGAGCACCCAGCACCCCAAGTACTGAGCACCCAGCACCCTGAGTACTGAGCACCCAGCACGCTGAGCACTGAGCACCCAGCACCCTGAGTACTGAGCACCCAGCACACTGAGCACTGAGCACCCAGGACCCTGAGTAGTGAGCACCCAACGTACTGAGCACCGAGCACCCCGAGCACTGAGCACCCAGCACCCTGAGTACTGAGCACCAATCACCCTGAGCACTGAGCACCCAGCACCCTGAGTACTGAGCTCCGAGCACCCCGAGCACTGAGCACCCAGCACCCTGAGCACTGAGTACCCAGCACCCTGAGCACTGAGCACCCAGCACCCTGAGTACTGAGCACCCAGCACGCTGAGCACTGAGCACCCAGCACCCTGAGTACTGAGCACCCAGCACCCCAAGTACTGAGCACCCAGCACCCGGAGTACTGAGCACCCAGCACGCTGAGCACTGAGCACCCAGCACTATGAGTACTGAGCACCCAGCACCCTGAGCACTGAGCACCCAGCACCCTGAGCACTGAGCACCCAGCACACTGAGCACTGAGCACCCAGGACCCTGAGTAGTGAGCACCCAACGTACTGAGCACCGAGCACCCCGAGCACTGAGCACCCAGCACCCTGAGTACTGAGCACCAATCACCCTGAGCACTGAGCACCCAGCACCCTGAGTACTGAGCTCCGAGCACCCCGAGCACTGAGCACCCAGCACCCGGAGTACTGAGCACCCAGCACCCTGAGTACTAAGCACCGAGCACCCTGAGTACTGAGCACCCAGTACCCTGAGCACTGAACACACAGCACCCTGAGTACTGAGGACCCCGAGCACTGAGCACCCAGCACCCTGAGTACTGAGCACAAAGCACCCTGAGTACTGAGCACCCAGCACCCTGAGTACTGAACACCCAGCACCCTGAGCACTGAGCACTGAGAACCCTGAGCACTGAGTACTGAGCACTGAGCACCCTGAGCACTGAGCACCCAGCACCCCGAGTACTGAGCACCCAGCACACTGAGCACTGAGCCCACAGCGCCCCGAGCACTGACCACCCAGCACCCCGAGCACTGAGCACTGAGCACCCGGAGCACTGAGCACACAGCACAACGAGTACTGAGCACTGAGCACCCTGAGCACTGAGCACCAAGCACCCCGAGTACTGAGCACTGAGCACCCTGAGTACTGAGCACCCAGCACCCTGAGCACTGAGCACCCAGCACCCCATGCACTGAGCACCCAGAACCCTGAGCACTGAGCACCCAGCACCCGAGTACTGAGCACCCAGTACCCTGAGTACTGAGCACACAGCACTCTGAGTACTGAGCACCTAGCACCCCGAGCACTGAGCACCCAGCACCCCGAGCACTGAGCACCCTGAGTACTAAGCACCGAGCACCCTGAGTACTGAGCACCCAGCACCCTGAGCACTGAGCACCCAGCACCCCGAGCACTGAGCACCCAGCACCCTGAGTACTGAGCACCCAGCACCCTGAGCACTGAGCACCCAGCACCCTGAGTAGTGAGCACCCAACGTACTGAGCACCGAGCACCCCGAGCACTGAGCACCCAGCACCCTGAGTACTGAGCACCGAGCACCCCGAGTACTGAGCACCCAGCACCCTGAGTACTGAGCTCCGAGCACCCCGAGCACTGAGCACCCAGCGCCCCGAGCACCGAGCACCCTGAGCACTTAGCACCCAGCACCCTGAGCAATGAGCACCCTGAGTACTGAGCACCCAGCACCTTGAGCACTGAGCAACGAGCACCCCGAGCACTGAGCACCCAGCACCCGGAGTACTGAGCACCCAGCACCCTGAGTACTGAGCACCCAGCACCTTGAGCACTGAGCAACGAGCACCCTGAGTACTGAGCACCCAGCACCCTGAGCACTGAACACACAGCACCCTGAGTACTGATCACCTCGAGCACTGAGCACCCAGCACCGCGACCACTGAGCACATAGCACCCCGAGCACTGAGCACCCAGCACCCTGAGTACTGAGCACCCAGCACCCTGAGTACTGAGCACCCAGCACCCTGAGCACTGATTGCCCAGCACCCTGAGCACTGAGCACCCAGCACCCTGAGCACTGAGCACACAGCACCCTGAGCACTGAGCACCCAGCACCCTGAGTACTGAGCACTGAGCACCCAGCACCCCGAGCACTGAGCATCCAGCACCCTGAGTACTGAGCACCGAGCACCCCGAGCACTGAGCACCCAGCACCCTGAGTACTGAGCTCCGAGCACCCCGAGCACTGAGCACCCAGCGCCCGGAGCACCGAGCACCCTGAGCACTGAGCACCCAGCACCCTGAGCACTGAGCACCGAGCACCCCGAGTACTGAGCACCCAGCACCCTGAGTACTGAACACCCAGCACCCTGAGCACTGAGCACTGAGCACCCTGAGCACTGAGTACTGAGCACCGAGCACCCCGAGAACTGAGCACCCAGCACCCGGAGTACTGAGCACCCAGCACCCTGAGTACTGAGCACCCAGCACCCTGAGTACTGAGCACCCAGTACCCTGAGCACTGAACACACAGCACCCTGAGTACTGAGGACCCCGAGCACTGAGCACCCAGCACCCTGAGTACTGAGCACCCAGCACCCTGAGTACTGAGCACCCAGCACCCTGAGTACTGAACACCCAGCACCCTGAGCACTGAGCACTGAGCACCCTGAGCACTGAGTACTGAGCACTGAGCACCCTGAGCACTGAGCACCCAGCACCCCGAGTACTGAGCACCCAGCACACTGAGCACTGAGCCCACAGCGCCCCGAGCACTGACCACCCAGCACCCCGAGCACTGAGCACTGAGCACCCGGAGCACTGAGCACACAGCACAACGAGTACTGAGCACTGAGCACCCTGAGCACTGAGCACCCAGCACCCCGAGTACTGAGCACTGAGCACCCTGAGTACTGAGCACCCAGCACCCTGAGCACTGAGCACCCAGCACCCCGAGCACTGAGCACCCAGAACCCTGAGCACTGAGCACCCAGCACCCGAGTACTGAGCACCCAGTACCCTGAGTACTGAGCACCCAGCACTCTGAGTACTGAGCACCTAGCACCCCGAGCACTGAGCACCCAGCACCCCGAGCACTGAGCACCCTGAGTACTAAGCACCGAGCACCCTGAGTACTGAGCACCCAGCACCCTGAGCACTGAGCACCCAGCACCCCGAGCACTGAGCACCCAGCACCCTGAGTACTGAGCACCCAGCACCCTGAGCACTGAGCACCCAGCACCCTGAGTAGTGAGCACCCAACGTACTGAGCACCGAGCACCCCGAGCACTGAGCACCCAGCACCCTGAGTACTGAGCACCGAGCACCCCGAGTACTGAGCACCCAGCACCCTGAGTACTGAGCTCCGAGCACCCCGAGCACTGAGCACCCAGCGCCCCGAGCACCGAGCACCCTGAGCACTTAGCACCCAGCACCCTGAGCAATGAGCACCCTGAGTACTGAGCACCCAGCACCTTGAGTACTGAGCACCGAGCACCCCGAGCACTGAGCACCCAGCACCCGGAGTACTGAGCACCCAGCACCCTGAGTACTAAGCACCGAGCACCCTGAGTACTGAGCACCCAGCACCCTGAGCACTGAACACACAGCACCCTGAGTACTGAGCACCTCGAGCACTGAGCACCCAGCACCGCGACCACTGAGCACATAGCACCCCGAGCACTGAGCACCCAGCACCCTGAGTACTGAGCACCCAGCACCCTGAGTACTGAGCACCCAGCACCCTGAGCACTGATTACCCAGCACCCTGAGCACTGAGCACCCAGCACCCTGAGCACTGAGCACACAGCACCCTGAGCACTGAGCACCCAGCACCCTGAGTACTGAGCACTGAGCACCCAGCACCCCGAGCACTGAGCATCCAGCACCCTGAGTACTGAGCACCGAGCACCCCGAGCACTGAGCACCCAGCACCCTGAGTACTGAGCTGCGAGCACCCCGAGCACTGAGCACCCAGCGCCCGGAGCACCGAGCACCCTGAGCACTGAGCACCCAGCACCCTGAGCACTGAGCACCGAGCACCCCAAGTACTGAGCACCCAGCACCCTGAGTACTGAACACCCAGCACCCTGAGCACTGAGCACTGAGCACCCTGAGCACTGAGTACTGAGCACCGAGCACCCCGAGAACTGAGCACCCAGCACCCGGAGTACTGAGCACCCAGCACCCTGAGTACTGAGCACCCAGCACCCCGAGCACTGAGCACCCAGCACCCTGAGCCCTGAGCACCCAGCACCCTGAGTACTGAGCACTGAGCACCCAGCACCCCGAGCACTGAGCACCCAGCACCCTGAGCACTGAGCACCCAGCACCCCGAGTACTGAGCACCCAGCACCCTGAGTACTGAGAACCCAGCACCCCGAGTACTGAACACCCAGCACCCTGAGTACTGAGCACCCAGCACCCTGAGCACTGAGCACCCAGCACCCCGAGCACTGAGCACCCAGCACCCTGAGTACTGAGCACTCAGCACCCAGCACCCGGAGTACTGAGCACCCAGCACCCTGAGCACTGAGCACCCAGCACCCCGAGCACTGAGCACCCAGCACACTGAGCACTGAGCCCACAGCGCCCCGAGCACTGACCACCCAGCACCCCGAGCACTGAGCACTGAGCACCCGGAGCACTGAGCACACAGCACAACGAGTACTGAGCACTGAGCACCCTGAGCACTGAGCACCCAGCACCCCGAGTACTGAGCACTGAGCACCCTGAGTACTGAGCACCCAGCACCCTGAGCACTGAGCACCCAGCACCCCGAGCACTGAGCACCCAGAACCCTGAGCACTGAGCACCCAGCACCCGAGTACTGAGCACCCAGTACCCTGAGTACTGAGCACCCAGCACTCTGAGTACTGAGCACCTAGCACCCCGAGCACTGAGCACCCAGCACCCCGAGCACTGAGCACCCTGAGTACTAAGCACCGAGCACCCTGAGTACTGAGCACCCAGCACCCTGAGCACTGAGCACCCAGCACCCCGAGCACTGAGCACCCAGCACCCTGAGTACTGAGCACCCAGCACCCTGAGCACTGAGCACCCAGCACCCTGAGTAGTGAGCACCCAACGTACTGAGCACCGAGCACCCCGAGCACTGAGCACCCAGCACACTGAGTACTGAGCACCGAGCACCCCGAGTACTGAGCACCCAGCACCCTGAGTACTGAGCTCCGAGCACCCCGAGCACTGAGCACCCAGCGCCCCGAGCACCGAGCACCCTGAGCACTTAGCACCCAGCACCCTGAGCAATGAGCACCCTGAGTACTGAGCACCCAGCACCTTGAGTACTGAGCACCGAGCACCCCGAGCACTGAGCACCCAGCACCCTGAGCACTGAACACACAGCACCCTGAGTACTGAGCACCTCGAGCACTGAGCACCCAGCACCGCGACCACTGAGCACATAGCACCCCGAGCACTGAGCACCCAGCACCCTGAGTACTGAGCACCCAGCACCCTGAGTACTGAGCACCCAGCACCCTGAGCACTGATTACCCAGCACCCTGAGCACTGAGCACCCAGCACCCTGAGCACTGAGCACACAGCACCCTGAGCACTGAGCACCCAGCACCCTGAGTACTGAGCACTGAGCACCCAGCACCCCGAGCACTGAGCATCCAGCACCCTGAGTACTGAGCACCGAGCACCCCGAGCACTGAGCACCCAGCACCCTGAGTACTGAGCTGCGAGCACCCCGAGCACTGAGCACCCAGCGCCCGGAGCACCGAGCACCCTGAGCACTGAGCACCCAGCACCCTGAGCACTGAGCACCGAGCACCCCAAGTACTGAGCACCCAGCACCCTGAGTACTGAACACCCAGCACCCTGAGCACTGAGCACTGAGCACCCTGAGCACTGAGTACTGAGCACCGAGCACCCCGAGAACTGAGCACCCAGCACCCGGAGTACTGAGCACCCAGCACCCTGAGTACTGAGCACCCAGCACCCCGAGCACTGAGCACCCAGCACCCTGAGCCCTGAGCACCCAGCACCCTGAGTACTGAGCACTGAGCACCCAGCACCCCGAGCACTGAGCACCCAGCACCCTGAGCACTGAGCACCCAGCACCCCGAGTACTGAGCACCCAGCACCCTGAGTACTGAGAACCCAGCACCCCGAGTACTGAACACCCAGCACCCTGAGTACTGAGCACCCAGCACCCTGAGCACTGAGCACCCAGCACCCCGAGCACTGAGCACCCAGCACCCTGAGTACTGAGCACTCAGCACCCAGCACCCGGAGTACTGAGCACCCAGCACCCTGAGCACTGAGCACCCAGCACCCCGAGCACTGAGCACCCAGCACACTGAGCACTGAGCCCACAGCGCCCCGAGCACTGACCACCCAGCACCCCGAGCACTGAGCACTGAGCACCCGGAGCACTGAGCACACAGCACAACGAGTACTGAGCACTGAGCACCCTGAGCACTGAGCACCCAGCACCCCGAGTACTGAGCACTGAGCACCCTGAGTACTGAGCACCCAGCACCCTGAGCACTGAGCACCCAGCACCCCGAGCACTGAGCACCCAGAACCCTGAGCACTGAGCACCCAGCACCCGAGTACTGAGCACCCAGTACCCTGAGTACTGAGCACCCAGCACTCTGAGTACTGAGCACCTAGCACCCCGAGCACTGAGCACCCAGCACCCCGAGCACTGAGCACCCTGAGTACTAAGCACCGAGCACCCTGAGTACTGAGCACCCAGCACCCTGAGCACTGAGCACCCAGCACCCCGAGCACTGAGCACCCAGCACCCTGAGTACTGAGCACCCAGCACCCTGAGCACTGAGCACCCAGCACCCTGAGTAGTGAGCACCCAACGTACTGAGCACCGAGCACCCCGAGCACTGAGCACCCAGCACACTGAGTACTGAGCACCGAGCACCCCGAGTACTGAGCACCCAGCACCCTGAGTACTGAGCTCCGAGCACCCCGAGCACTGAGCACCCAGCGCCCCGAGCACCGAGCACCCTGAGCACTTAGCACCCAGCACCCTGAGCAATGAGCACCCTGAGTACTGAGCACCCAGCACCTTGAGTACTGAGCACCGAGCACCCCGAGCACTGAGCACCCAGCACCCGGAGTACTGAGCACCCAGCACCCTGAGTACTAAGCACCGAGCACCCTGAGTACTGAGCACCCAGCACCCTGAGCACTGAACACACAGCACCCTGAGTACTGAGCACCTCGAGCACTGAGCACCCAGCACCGCGACCACTGAGCACATAGCACCCCGAGCACTGAGCACCCAGCACCCTGAGTACTGAGCACCCAGCACCCTGAGTACTGAGCACCCAGCACCCTGAGCACTGATTACCCAGCACCCTGAGCACTGAGCACCCAGCACCCTGAGCACTGAGCACACAGCACCCTGAGCACTGAGCACCCAGCACCCTGAGTACTGAGCACTGAGCACCCAGCACCCCGAGCACTGAGCATCCAGCACCCTGAGTACTGAGCACCGAGCACCCCGAGCACTGAGCACCCAGCACCCTGAGTACTGAGCTCCGAGCACCCCGAGCACTGAGCACCCAGCGCCCGGAGCACCGAGCACCCTGAGCACTGAGCACCCAGCACCCTGAGCACTGAGCACCGAGCACCCCAAGTACTGAGCACCCAGCACCCTGAGTACTGAACACCCAGCACCCTGAGCACTGAGCACCCTGAGCACTGAGTACTGAGCACCGAGCACCCCGAGAACTGAGCACCCAGCACCCGGAGTACTGAGCACCCAGCACCCTGAGTACTGAGCACCCAGCACCCCGAGCACTGAGCACCCAGCACCCTGAGCACTGAGCACCCAGCACCCTGAGCACTGAGCACCCAGCACCCCGAGTACTGAGCACCCAGCACCCTGAGTACTGAGAACCCAGCACCCCGAGTACTGAACACCCAGCACCCTGAGTACTGAGCACCCAGCACCCTGAGCACTGAGCACCCAGCACCCCGAGCACTGAGCACCCAGCACCCTGAGTACTGAGCACTCAGCACCCAGCACCCGGAGTACTGAGCACCCAGCACCCTGAGCACTGAGCACCCAGCACCCCGAGCACTGAGCACCCAGCACCCTGAGCACTGAGCACCCAGCACCCTGAGTACTGAGCACTGAGCACCCAGCACCCCGAGCACTGAGCACCCAGCACCCTGAGCACTGAGGACACAGCACCCTGAGCCCTGAGCACCCAGCACCCTGAGTACTGAGCACTCAGCACCCAGCACCCCGAGCACTGAGCACCCAGCACCCTGAGTACTGAGCCCTGAGCACCCAGCACCCCGAGCACTGAGCACCCAGCACCCTGAGCACTGAGCACCCAGCACCCGAGTACTGAGCACCCAGCACCCTGAGTACTGAGCACCCAGCAACCTGTGTACTGAGAACCCAGCACCCCGTGTACTGAGCACCCAGCACCCTGAGTACTGAGAACCCAGCACCCCGAGTACTGAACACCCAGCACCCTGAGTACTGAGCACCCAGCACCCTGAGCACTGAGCACCCAGCACCCCGAGCACTGAGCACCCAGCACCCTGAGCACTGAGCACCCAGCACCCTGAGCACTGAGCACCCAGCACCCTGAGCACTGAGCACGCACCACCCTGAGCACTGAGCACCCACCACCCTGAGTAGTGAGCACCCAAAGTACTGAGCACCGAGCACAACGAGCACTGAGCCCCCAGCACCCTGAGTACTGAGCACCGAGAACCCCGAGCACTGAGCACCCAGCACCCTGAGTACTGAGCTCCAAGCACCCCGAGGACTGAGCACCCAGCGCCCCGAGCACCGAGCACCCTGAGCACTGAGCACCCAGCACCCTGAGTACTGAGCACACAGCACCCTGAGCAATGAGCACCCTGAGTACTGAGTACCCAGCACCTTGAGCACTGAGCACCGAGCACCCCGAGCACTGAGCACCCAGCACCCGGAGTACTGAGCACCAAGCACCCTGAGTACTAAGCACCGAGCACCCTGAGTACTGAGCACCCAGCACCCTGAGCACTGAACACACAGCACCCTTAGTACTGAGCACCTCGAGCACTGAGCACCCAACACCCTGAGTACTGAGCACCGAGCACCCCGAGCACTGAGCACCCAGCACCGCGAGCACTGAACACCCAGCACCCCGAGCACTGAGCACCCAGCAACCTGAGTACTGAGCACCCAACACCCTGAGTATTGAGCACCCAGCACCCTGAGCACTGAGTACCCAGCACCCTGAGCACTGAGCACCCAGCACCCTGAGCACTGAGCACCCAGCACCCTGAGCACTGAGCACCCAGCACCCTGAGTACTGAGAACTGAGCACCCAGCACCCTGAGCACTGAGCACCCAGCACCCTGAGTACTGAGCACTGAGCACCCAGCACCCTGAGCACTGAGCACCCAGCACCCGAGTACTGAGCACCCAGCACCCTGAGTACTGAGCACCCAGCACCCTAAGTACTGAGCGCCCAGCACCCCGAGTACTGAGCACCCAGCACCCTCAGTACTGAGCACCCAGCACCCTGAGCACTGAGCACCCAGCACCCTGAGCACTGAGCACCCAGCACCCTGAGTACTGAGCACCCAGCACCCTGAGCACTGAGCACCCAGCACCCTGAGCACTGAGAACCCAGCACACTGAGCACTGAGCACCCAGCACCCTGAGTAGTGAGCACCCAACGTACTGAGCACCGAGCACCCCGAGCACTGAGCACCCAGCACCCTGAGTACTGAGCACCGACCACCCCGAGAACTGAGCACCCAGCACCCTGAATACTGAGCTCCGAGCACCCCGAGCACTGAGCACCCAGCACCCGGAGTACTGAGCACCCAGCACCCTGAGCACTGAGCACCCAGCACCCTGAGTTGTGAGCACCCAACATACTGAGCACCGAGCACCCCGAGCACTGAGCACCCAGCACCCTGAGTACTGAGCACCGAGCACCCCGAGCACTGAGCACCCAGCACCCTGAGTACTGAGCTCCGAGCACCGTGAGCACTGAGCACCCAGCGCCCCGAGCACGGAGCACCCTGAGCACTGAGCACCCAGCAACCTGAGCAATGAGCACCGAGCACCCAGCACCCCGAGCACTGAGCACCCAGCACCCTGAGCACTGAGGACCCAGCACCCTGAGCCCTGAGCACCCAGCACCCTGAGTACTGAGCACTCAGCACCCAGCACCCCGAGCACTGAGCACCCAGCACCCTGAGTACTGAGCCCTGAGCACCCAGCACCCCGAGCACTGAGCACCCAGCACCCTGAGCACTGAGCACCCAGCACCCGAGTACTGAGCACCCAGCACCCTGAGTACTGAGCACCCAGCAACCTGTGTACTGAGAACCCAGCACCCCGTGTACTGAGCACCCAGCACCCTGAGTACTGAGAACCCAGCACCCCGAGTACTGAACACCCAGCACCCTGAGTACTGAGCACCCAGCACCCTGAGCACTGAGCACCCAGCACCCCGAGCACTGAGCACCCAGCACCTTGAGTACTGAGCACCCAGCACCCTGAGCACTGAGCACCCAGCACCCTGAGCACTGAGCACCCACCACCCTGAGCACTGAGCACCCACCACCCTGAGTAGTGAGCACCCAAAGTACTGAGCACCGAGCACAACGAGCACTGAGCACCCAGCACCCTGAGTACTGAGCACCGAGAACCCCGAGCACTGAGCACCCAGCACCCTGAGTACTGAGCTCTGAGCACCCCGAGGACTGAGCACCCAGCGCCCCGAGCACCGAGCACCCTGAGCACTGAGCACCCAGCACCCTGAGTACTGAGCACCCAGCACCCTGAGCAATGAGCACCCTGAGTACTGAGCACCCAGCACCTTGAGCACTGAGCACCGAGCACCCCGAGCACTGAGCACCCAGCACCCGGAGTACTGAGCACCAAGCACCCTGAGTACTAAGCACCGAGCACCCTGAGTACTGAGCACCCAGCACCCTGAGCACTGAACACACAGCACCCTGAGTACTGAGCACCTCGAGCACTGAGCACCCAACACCCTGAGTACTGAGCACCGAGCACCCCGAGCACTGAGCACCCAGCACCCGGAGTACTGAGCACCAAGCACCCTGAGTACTAAGCACCGAGCACCCTGAGTACTGAGCACCCAGCACCCTGAGCACTGAACACACAGCACCCTGAGTACTGAGCACCTCGAGCACTGAGCACCCAACACCCTGAGTACTGAGCACCGAGCACCCCGAGCACTGAGCACCCAGCACCCCGAGCACTGAGCACCCAGCAACCTGAGTACTGAGCACCCAGCACCCTGAGTATTGAGCACCCAGCACCCTGAGCACTGAGTACCCAGCACCCTGAGCACTGAGCACCCAGCACCCTGAGCATTGAGCACACAGCACCCTGAGCACTGAGCACCCAGCACCCTGAGTACTGAGAACTGAGCACCCAGCACCCTGAGCACTGAGCATCCAGCACCCTGAGTACTGAGCACTGAGCACCCAGCACCCCGAGCACTGAGCACCCAGCACCCTGAGCACTGAGCACCCAGCACCCGAGTACTGAGCACCCAGCACCGTGAGTACTGAGCACCCAGCACCCGCCCAGCACCCCGAGTACTGAGCACCCAGCACCGTCAGTACTGAGCACCCAGCACCCTGAGCACTGAGCACCCAGCACCCTGAGCACTGAGCACCCAGCACCCTGAGTACTGAGCACCCAGCACCCTGAGAACTGAGCACCCAGCACCCTGAGCACTGAGCACCCAGCACACTGAGCACTGACCACCGAGCACCCTGAGTAGTGAGCACCCAACGTACTGAGCACCGAGCACCCCGAGCACTGAGCACCCAGCACCCTGAGTACTGAGCACCGATCACCCCGAGAACTGAGCACCCAGCACCCTGAGTACTGAGCTCCGAGCACCCCGAGCACTGAGCACCCAGCACCCGGAGTACTGAGCACCCAGCACCCTGAGCACTGAGCACCCAGCACTCTGAGTATTGAGCACCCAGCACCCTGAGCACTGAGTACCCAGCACCCTGAGCACTGAGCACCCAGCACCCTGAGCACTGAGCACACAGCACCCTGGGCACTGAGCACCCAGCACCCTGAGTACTGAGAACTGAGCACCCAGCACCCTGAGCACTGAGCACCCAGCACCCTGAGTACTGAGCACTGAGCACCCAGCACCCCGAGCACTGAGCACCCAGCACCCTGAGCACTGAGCACCCAGCACCCGAGTACTGAGCACCCAGCACCCTGAGTACTGAGCACCCAGCACCCGCCCAGCACCCCGAGTACTGAGCACCCAGCACCCTCAGTACTGAGCACCCAGCACCCTGAGCACTGAGCACCCAGCACCCTGAGCACTGAGCACCCAGCACCCTGAGTACTGAGCACTGAGCACCCAGCACCCTGAGCACTGAGCACCCAGCACCCGAGTACTGAGCACCCAGCACCCTGAGTACTGAGCACCCAGCACCCTAAGTACTGAGCGCCCAGCACCCCGAGTACTGAGCACCCAGCACCCTCAGTACTAAGCACCCAGCACCCTGAGCACTGAGCACCCAGCACCCTGAGCACTGAGCACCCAGCACCCTGAGTACTGAGCACCCAGCACCCTGAGCACTGAGCACCCAGCACCCTGAGCACTGAGAACCCAGCACACTGAGCACTGAGCACCCAGCACCCTGAGTAGTGAGCACCCAACGTACTGAGCACCGAGCACCCCGAGCACTGAGCACCCAGCACCCTGAGTACTGAGCACCGACCACCCCGAGAACTGAGCACCCAGCACCCTGAATACTGAGCTCCGAGCACCCCGAGCACTGAGCACCCAGCACCCGGAGTACTGAGCACCCAGCACCCTGAGCACTGAGCACCCAGCACCCTGAGTTGTGAGCACCCAACATACTGAGCACCGAGCACCCCGAGCACTGAGCACCCAGCACCCTGAGTACTGAGCACCGAGCACCCCGAGCACTGAGCACCCAGCACCCTGAGTACTGAGCTCCGAGCACCGTGAGCACTGAGCACCCAGCGCCCCGAGCACGGAGCACCCTGAGCACTGAGCAACCAGCAACCTGAGCAATGAGCACCGAGCACCCAGCACCCCGAGCACTGAGCACCCAGCACCCTGAGCACTGAGGACCCAGCACACTGAGCCCTGAGCACCCAGCACCCTGAGTACTGAGCACTCAGCACCCAGCACCCCGAGCACTGAGCACCCAGCACCCTGAGTACTGAGCCCTGAGCACCCAGCACCCCGAGCACTGAGCACCCAGCACCCTGAGCACTGAGCACCCAGCACCCGAGTACTGAGCACCCAGCACCCTGAGTACTGAGCACCCAGCAACCTGTGTACTGAGAACCCAGCACCCCGTGTACTGAGCACCCAGCACCCTGAGTACTGAGAACCCAGCACCCCGAGTACTGAACACCCAGCACCCTGAGTACTGAGCACCCAGCACCCTGAGCACTGAGCACCCAGCACCCCGAGCACTGAGCACCCAGCACCTTGAGTACTGAGCACCCAGCACCCTGAGCACTGAGCACCCAGCACCCTGAGCACTGAGCACCCACCACCCTGAGCACTGAGCACCCACCACCCTGAGTAGTGAGCACCCAAAGTACTGAGCACCGAGCACAACGAGCACTGAGCACCCAGCACCCTGAGTACTGAGCACCGAGAACCCCGAGCACTGAGCACCCAGCACCCTGAGTACTGAGCTCTGAGCACCCCGAGGACTGAGCACCCAGCGCCCCGAGCACCGAGCACCCTGAGCACTGAGCACCCAGCACCCTGAGTACTGAGCACCCAGCACCCTGAGCAATGAGCACCCTGAGTACTGAGCACCCAGCACCTTGAGCACTGAGCACCGAGCACCCCGAGCACTGAGCACCCAGCACCCGGAGTACTGAGCACCAAGCACCCTGAGTACTAAGCACCGAGCACCCTGAGTACTGAGCACCCAGCACCCTGAGCACTGAACACACAGCACCCTGAGTACTGAGCACCTCGAGCACTGAGCACCCAACACCCTGAGTACTGAGCACCGAGCACCCCGAGCACTGAGCACCCAGCACCCGGAGTACTGAGCACCAAGCACCCTGAGTACTAAGCACCGAGCACCCTGAGTACTGAGCACCCAGCACCCTGAGCACTGAACACACAGCACCCTGAGTACTGAGCACCTCGAGCACTGAGCACCCAACACCCTGAGTACTGAGCACCGAGCACCCCGAGCACTGAGCACCCAGCACCCCGAGCACTGAGCACCCAGCAACCTGAGTACTGAGCACCCAGCACCCTGAGTATTGAGCACCCAGCACCCTGAGCACTGAGTACCCAGCACCCTGAGCACTGAGCACCCAGCACCCTGAGCATTGAGCACACAGCACCCTGAGCACTGAGCACCCAGCACCCTGAGTACTGAGAACTGAGCACCCAGCACCCTGAGCACTGAGCATCCAGCACCCTGAGTACTGAGCACTGAGCACCCAGCACCCCGAGCACTGAGCACCCAGCACCCTGAGCACTGAGCACCCAGCACCCGAGTACTGAGCACCCAGCACCGTGAGTACTGAGCACCCAGCACCCGCCCAGCACCCCGAGTACTGAGCACCCAGCACCGTCAGTACTGAGCACCCAGCACCCTGAGCACTGAGCACCCAGCACCCTGAGCACTGAGCACCCAGCACCCTGAGTACTGAGCACCCAGCACCCTGAGAACTGAGCACCCAGCACCCTGAGCACTGAGCACCCAGCACACTGAGCACTGACCACCGAGCACCCTGAGTAGTGAGCACCCAACGTACTGAGCACCGAGCACCCCGAGCACTGAGCACCCAGCACCCTGAGTACTGAGCACCGATCACCCCGAGAACTGAGCACCCAGCACCCTGAGTACTGAGCTCCGAGCACCCCGAGCACTGAGCACCCAGCACCCGGAGTACTGAGCACCCAGCACCCTGAGCACTGAGCACCCAGCACCCTGAGTATTGAGCACCCAGCACCCTGAGCACTGAGTACCCAGCACCCTGAGCACTGAGCACCCAGCACCCTGAGCACTGAGCACACAGCACCCTGAGCACTGAGCACCCAGCACCCTGAGTACTGAGAACTGAGCACCCAGCACCCTGAGCACTGAGCACCCAGCACCCTGAGTACTGAGCACTGAGCACCCAGCACCCCGAGCACTGAGCACCCAGCACCCTGAGCACTGAGCACCCAGCACCCGAGTACTGAGCACCCAGCACCCTGAGTACTGAGCACCCAGCACCCGCCCAGCACGCCGAGTACTGAGCACCCAGCACCCTCAGTACTGAGCACCCAGCACCCTGAGCACTGAGCACCCAGCACCCTGAGCACTGAGCACCCAGCACCCTGAGTACTGAGCACCCAGCACCCTGAGCACTGAGCACCCAGCACCCTGAGCACTGAGCACCCAGCACACTGAGCACTGAGCACCCAGCACCCTGAGTAGTGAGCACCCAACGTACTGAGCACCGAGCACTCCGAGCACTGAGCACCCAGCACCCTGAGTACTGAGCACCGAGCACCCCGAGCACTGAGCACCCAGCACCCTGAGTACTGAGCTCCGAGCACCGTGAGCACTGATCACCCAGCGCCCCGAGCACGGAGCAACCTGAGCACAGAGCACCCAGCACCCTGAGCAATGAGCACCCTGAGTACTGAGCACCCAGCACCTTGAGCACTGAGCACCGAGCACCGTGACCACTGAGCACCCAGCACCCTGAGTACTAAGCACCAAGCACCCTGAGTACTGAGCACCCAGCACCCTGAGCACTGAACACACAGCACCCTGAGTACTGAGCACCTCGAGCACTGAGCACCCAGCACCCTGAGTACTGAGCACCGAGCACCCCGAGCACTGAGCACCCAGCACAGCGAGCACTGAGCACCCAGCACCCCGAGCACTGAGCACCCAGCACCCTGAGCACTGAGGACCCAGCACCCTGAGCCCTGAGAACACAGCACCCTGAGTACTGAGCACTCAGCACCCAGCACCCCGAGCACTGAGCACCCAGCACCCTGAGTACTGAGCACCGAGCACCCCGAGTACTGAGCACCCAGCACCCTGAGCACTGAGCACCCAGCACCCCGAGCACTGAGCACCCAGCACCCTGAGCACTGAGCACACAGCACCCTGAGTACTGAGCACTGAGCACCCAGCACCCCGAGCACTGAGCACCCAGCACCCTGAGCACTGAGGACCCAGCACCCTGAGCCCTGAGCACCCAACACCCTGAGTACTGAGCACTCAGCACCCAGCACCCCGAGCACTGAGCACCCAGCACCCTGAGTACTGAGCCCTGAGCACCCAGCACCCCGAGCACTGAGCACCCAGCACCCTGAGCACTGAGCACCCAGCACCCGAGTACTGAGCACCCAGCACCCTGAGTACTGAGCACCCAGCAACCTGTGTACTGAGAACCCAGCACCCCGAGTACTGAGCACCCAGCACCCTGAGTACTGAGAACCCAGCACCCCGAGTACTGAACACCCAGCATCCTGAGTACTGAGCACCCAGCCCCCTGAGCACTGAGCACCCAGCACCCCGAGAACTGAGCACCCAGCACCCTGAGTACTGAGCACCCAGCACCCTGAGCACTGAGCACCCAGCACCCTGAGCACTGAGCACCCAGCACCCTGAGTAGTGAGCACCCAAAGTACTGAGCACCGAGCACAACGAGCACTGAGCACCCAGCACCCTGAGTACTGAGCACCGAGAACCCCGAGCACTGAGCACCCAGCACCCTGAGTACTGAGCTCCGAGCACCCCGAGGACGGAGCTCCCAGCGCACCGAGCACCGAGCACCCTGAGCACTGAGCACCCAGCACCCTGAGTACTGAGCACCCAGCACCCTGAGCAATGAGCACCCTGAGTACTGAGCACCCAGCACCTTGAGCACTGAGCACCGAGCACCCCGAGCACTGAGCACCCAGCACCCGGAGTACTGAGCACCAAGCACCCTGAGTACTAAGCACCGAGCACCCTGAGTACTGAGCACCCAGCACCCTGAGCACTGAACACACAGCACCCTGAGTACTGAGCACCTCGAGCACTGAGCACCCAGCACCCTGAGTACTGAGCACCGAGCACCCCGAGCACTGAGCACCCAGCACCGCGAGCACTGAGCACCCAGCAACCTGAGTACTGAGCACCCAGCACCCTGAGTACTGAGCACCCAGCACCCTGAGCACTGAGTACCCAGCACCCTGAGCACTGAGCACCCAGCACCCTGAGCACTGAGCACACAGGACCCTGAGCACTGAGCACCCAGCACCCTGAGTACTGAGCACTGAGCACCCAGCACCCTGAGCACTGAGCGCCCAGCACCCTGAGTACTGAGCACTGAGCACCCAGCACCCCGAGCACTGAGCACCCAGCACCCGAGTACTGAGCACCCAGCACCCTGAGTACTGAGCACCCAGCACCCTGAGTACTGAGCGCCCAGCACCCCGAGTACTGAGCACCCAGCACCCTGAGTACTGAGCACCCAGCAGCCTGAGCACTGAGCACCCAGCACCCCGAGCACTGAGCACCCAGCACCCTGAGTACTGAGCACCCAGCACCCTGAGCACTGAGCACCCAGCACCCTGAGCACTGAGCACCCAGCACACTGAGCACTGAGCACCCAGCACCCTGAGTAGTGAGCACCCAACGTACTGAGCACCGAGCACCCCGAGCACTGAGCACCCAGCACCCTGAGTACTGAGCACCGATCACCCCGAGAACTGAGCACCCAGCACCCTGAGTACTGAGCTTTGAGCACCCCGAGCACTGAGCACCCAGCACCCGGAGTACTGAGCACCCAGCCCCCTGAGCACTGAGCACCCAGCACCCTGAGTTGTGAGCACCCAACGTACTGAGCACCGAGCACCCCGAGCAGTGAGCACCCAGCACCCTGAGTACTGAGCACCGAGCACCCTGAGCCCTGAGCACCCAGCACCCTGAGTACTGAGCTCCGAGCACCGTGAGCACTGAGCACCCAGCGCCCCGAGCACGGAGCACCCTGAGCACTGAGCAACCAGCACCCTGAGCAATGAGCACCCTGAGTACTGAGCACCCAGCACCTTGAGCACTGAGCAACGAGCACCCCGAGCACTGAGCACCCAGCACCCAGAGTACTGAGCACCCAGCACCCTGAGTACTAAGCACCGAGCACCCTGAGTACTGAGCACCCAGCACCCTGAGCACTGAACACACAGCACCCTGAGTACTGAGCACCTCGAGCACTGAGCACCCAGCACCCTGAGTACTGAGCACCGAGCACCCCGAGCACTGAGCACCCAGCACCGCGAGCACTGAGCACCCAGCACCCGAGCACTGAGCACCCAGGACCCTGAGTAATGAGCACAGAGCACCCTGAGTACTGAGCACCCAGCACCCTGAGCACTGAGTACCCTGCACCCTGAGCACTGAGCACCCAGCACACTGAGCACTGAGCACACAGCACCCTGAGCACTGAGCACCCTGAGTACTGAGCACCCAGCACACTGAGCACTGAGCACACAGCACCCTGAGCACTGAGCACCCAGCACCCTGAGTACTGAGCACTGAGCACCCAGCACAAGGAGCACTGAGCACCCAGCACCCTGAGTACTGAGCACTGAGCACCCAGCACCCCGATCACTGAGCACCCAGCACCCTGAGCACTGAGCACCCAGCACCCGAGTACTGAGCACCCAGCACCCTGAGTACTGAGCACCCATCACCCTGAGTACTGAGCGCCCAGCACCCCGAGTACTGAGCACCCAGCACCCTGAGTACTGAGCACCCAGCACCCTGCGCACTGAGCACCCAGCACCCCGAGCACTGAGCACCCAGCACCCTGAGTACTGAGCACCCAGCACCCTGAGTACTGAACACTCAGCACCCAGCACCCTGAGCACTAAGCACCGATCACCCTGAGTACTGAGCACCCAGTACCCTGAGCACTGAACACTCAGCACCCTGAGTACTGAGCACCCCGAGCACTGAGCACCCAGCACCCTGATCACTGAGCACCCAGCACCCTGAGTACTGAGCACCCAGCACCCTGAGTACTGAACACCCAGCACCCTGAGCACTGAGCACTGAGCACCCTGAGCACTGAGTACTGAGAATTGAGCACCCTGAGCACTGAGCACCCAGCACCCTGAGTACTGAGCACTGAGCACCCAGCACCCCGAGCACTGAGCACCCAGCACCCAGAGTACTGAGCACCCAGCACCCTGAGTACTAAGCACCGAGCACCCTGAGTACTGAGCACCCAGCACCCTGAGCACTGAACACACAGCACCCTGAGTACTGAGCACCTCGAGCACTGAGCACCCAGCACCCTGAGTACTGAGCACCGAGCACCCCGAGCACTGAGCACCCAGCACCGCGAGCACTGAGCACCCAGCACCCGAGCACTGAGCACCCAGCACCCTGAGTAATGAGCACAGAGCACCCTGAGTACTGAGCACCCAGCACCCTGAGCACTGAGTACCCTGCACCCTGAGCACTGAGCACCCAGCACCCTGAGCACTGAGCACACTGCGCCCTGAGCACTGAGCACCCAGCACCCTGAGTACTGAGCACTGAGCACCCAGCACAAGGAGCACTGAGCACCCAGCACCCTGAGTAGTGAGCACTGAGCACCCAGCACCCCGATCACTGAGCACCCAGCACCCTGAGCACTGAGCACCCAGCACCCGAGTACTGAGCACCCAGCACCCTGAGTACTGAGCACCCAGCACCCTGAGTACTGAGCGCCCAGCACCCCGAGTACTGAGCACCCAGCACCCTGAGTACTGAGCACCCAGCACCCTGCGCACTGAGCACCCAGCACCCCGAGCACTGAGCACCCAGCACCCTGAATACTGAGCACCAAGCACCCTGAGCACTGAGCACCCAGCACACTGAGCAATGAGCACCCAGCACACAGTGTAGTGAGCACCCAACGTCCTGAGCACCGAGCACCCCGAGCACTGAGCAACCAGCACTCTGAGTACTGAGCACCGATCACCCCGAGAACTGAGCACCCATCACCCTGAGTACTGAGCTCCGAGCACCCCGAGCACTGAGCACCCAGCACCCGGAGTACTGAGCACCCAGCACCCTGAGTACAAAG
This sequence comes from Microtus oregoni, assembly GCF_018167655.1. Taxonomy (NCBI): domain Eukaryota; kingdom Metazoa; phylum Chordata; class Mammalia; order Rodentia; family Cricetidae; genus Microtus; species Microtus oregoni. The sequence continues at coordinate 938,094 of NW_024543273.1, read as the reverse complement.
CACCGATCACCCTGAGTACTGAGCACCCAGTACCCCGAGCACTGAACACTCAGCACCCTGAGTACTGAGCACCCCGAGCACTGAGCACCCAGCACCCTGAGCACTGAGCACCCAGCACCCTGAGTACTGAGCACCCAGCACACTGAGTACTGAACACCCAGCACCCTGAGCACTGAGCACTGAGCACCCTGAGCACTGAGTACTGAGCACTGAGCACCCTGAGCACTGAGCACCCAGCACCCCGAGTACTGAGCACCCAGCACCCCGAGCACTGAGCACCCAGCGTCCCGAGCACTGAGCACCCGGCACCCCGAGCACTGAGCACTGAGCACCCTGAGCACTGAGCACACAGCACCCCGGGTACTGAGCACTGAGCACCCTGAGCACTGAGCACCCAGCACCCCGAGTACTGAGCACTGAGCACCCTGAGAACTGAGCACCCAGCACCCTGAGCACTGAGCACCCAGCACCCTGAGCACTGAGCACCCAGCACCCTGAGTACTGAGCACTGAGCACCCAGCACCCCGAGCACTGAACACCCAGCACCCTGAGTACTGAGCACTGAGCACCCAGCACCCCGAGCACTGAGCACCCAGCCACCTGAGCACTGAGCACCCAGCACCCGAGTACTGAGCACCCAGGACCCTGAGTACTGAGCACCCAGCACCCTGAGTACTGAGCACCCAGCACCCCGAGCACTGAGCACCCAGCACCCTGAGTACTGAGCACCCAGCACCCTGAGCACCGAGCACCCAGCACCCTGAGCACTGAGCACCCAGCACCCTGAGTAGTGAGCACCCAACGTACTGAGCACCGAGCACCCCGAGCACTGAGCACCCAGCACCCTGAGTACTGAGCACCGAGCACCGCGAGCACTGAGCACCCAGCACCCTGAGTACTGAGCACCCAGCACCCTGAGTACTGAACACTCAGCACCCAGCACCCTGAGCACTAAGCACCCAGCACCCTGAGCACTGAGCACCCAGCACCCTGAGTAGTGAGCACCCAACGTACTGAGCACCGAGCACCCCGAGCACTGAGCACCCAGCACCCTGAGTACTGAGCACCGAGCACCGCGAGCACTGAGCACCCAGCACCCTGAGTACTGAGCACCAAGCACCCTGAGTACTAAGCACCGAGCACCCTGAGTACTGAGCACCCAGCACCCTGAGCACTGAACACACAGCACCCTGAGTACTGAGCACCTCGAGCACTGAGCACCCAACACCCTGAGTACTGAGCACCGAGCACCCCGAGCACTGAGCACCCAGCACCCGGAGTACTGAGCACCAAGCACCCTGAGTACTAAGCACCGAGCACCCTGAGTACTGAGCACCCAGCACCCTGAGCACTGAACACACAGCACCCTGAGTACTGAGCACCTCGAGCACTGAGCACCCAACACCCTGAGTACTGAGCACTGAGCACCCCGAGCACTGAGCACCCAGCACCCCGAGCACTGAGCACCCAGCAACCTGAGTACTGAGCACCCAGCACCCTGAGTATTGAGCACCCAGCACCCTGAGCACTGAGTACCCAGCACCCTGAGCACTGAGCACCCAGCACCCTGAGCATTGAGCACACAGCACCCTGAGCACTGAGCACCCAGCACCCTGAGTACTGAGAACTGAGCACCCAGCGCCCTGAGCACTGAGCATCCAGCACCCTGAGTACTGAGCACTGAGCACCCAGCACCCCGAGCACTGAGCACCCAGCACCCTGAGCACTGAGCACCCAGCACCCGAGTACTGAGCACCCAGCACCGTGAGTACTGAGCACCCAGCACCCGCCCAGCACCCCGAGTACTGAGCACCCAGCACCGTCAGTACTGAGCACCCAGCACCCTGAGCACTGAGCACCCAGCACCCTGAGCACTGAGCACCCAGCACCCTGAGTACTGAGCACCCAGCACCCTGAGCACTGAGCACCCAGCACCCGGAGTACTGAGCACCCAGCACCCTGAGCACTGAGCACCCAGCACCCTGAGTTGTGCGCACCCAACGTACTGAGCACCGAGCACCCCGAGCACTGAGCACCCAGCACCCTGAGTACTGAGCACCGAGCACCCCGAGCACTGAGCACCCAGCACCCTGAGTACTGAGCTCCGAGCACCGTGAGCACTGATCACCCAGCGCCCCGAGCACGGAGCACCCTGAGCACAGAGCACCCAGCACCCTGAGCAATGAGCACCCTGAGTACTGAGCACCCAGCACCTTGAGCACTGAGCACCGAGCACCGCGACCACTGAGCACCCAGCACCCTGAGTACTAAGCACCAAGCACCCTGAGTACTGAGCACCCAGCACCCTGAGCACTGAACACACAGCACCCTGAGTACTGAGCACCTCGAGCACTGAGCACCCAGCACCCTGAGTACTGAGCACCGAGCACCCCGAGCACTGAGCACCCAGCACAGCGAGCACTGAGCACCCAGCACCCCGAGCACTGAGCACCCAGCACCCTGAGCACTGAGGACCCAGCACCCTGAGCCCTGAGAACACAGCACCCTGAGTACTGAGCACTCAGCACCCAGCACCCCGAGCACTGAGCACCCAGCACCCTGAGTACTGAGCACCGAGCACCCCGAGTACTGAGCACCCAGCACCCTGAGCACTGAGCACCCAGCACCCCGAGCACTGAGCACCCAGCACCCTGAGCACTGAGCACACAGCACCCTGAGTACTGAGCACTGAGCACCCAGCACCCCGAGCACTGAGCACCCAGCACCCTGAGCACTGAGGACCCAGCACCCTGAGCCCTGAGCACCCAACACCCTGAGTACTGAGCACTCAGCACCCAGCACCCCGAGCACTGAGCACCCAGCACCCTGAGTACTGAGCCCTGAGCACCCAGCACCCCGAGCACTGAGCACCCAGCACCCTGAGCACTGAGCACCCAGCACCCGAGTACTGAGCACCCAGCACCCTGAGTACTGAGCACCCAGCAACCTGTGTACTGAGAACCCAGCACCCCGAGTACTGAGCACCCAGCACCCTGAGTACTGAGAACCCAGCACCCCGAGTACTGAACACCCAGCATCCTGAGTACTGAGCACCCAGCCCCCTGAGCACTGAGCACCCAGCACCCCGAGAACTGAGCACCCAGCACCCTGAGTACTGAGCACCCAGCACCCTGAGCACCGAGCACCCAGCACCCTGAGCACTGAGCACCCAGCACCCTGAGTAGTGAGCACCCAAAGTACTGAGCACCGAGCACAACGAGCACTGAGCACCCAGCACCCTGAGTACTGAGCACCGAGAACCCCGAGCACTGAGCACCCAGCACCCTGAGTACTGAGCTCCGAGCACCCCGAGGACGGAGCTCCCAGCGCACCGAGCACCCTGAGCACTGAGCACCCAGCACCCTGAGTACTGAGCACCCAGCACCCTGAGCAATGAGCACCCTGAGTACTGAGCACCCAGCACCTTGAGCACTGAGCACCGAGCACCCCGAGCACTGAGCACCCAGCACCCGGAGTACTGAGCACCAAGCACCCTGAGTACTAAGCACCGAGCACCCTGAGTACTGAGCACCCAGCACCCTGAGCACTGAACACACAGCACCCTGAGTACTGAGCACCTCGAGCACTGAGCACCCAGCACCCTGAGTACTGAGCACTGAGCACCCCGAGCACTGAGCACCCAGCATCGCGAGCACTGAGCACCCAGCAACCTGAGTACTGAGCACCCAGCACCCTGAGTACTGAGCACCCAGCACCCTGAGCACTGAGTACCCAGCACCCTGAGCACTGAGCACCCAGCACCCTGAGCACTGAGCACACAGGACCCTGAGCACTGAGCACCCAGCACCCTGAGTACTGAGCACTGAGCACCCAGCACCCTGAGCACTGAGCGCCCAGCACCCTTAGTACTGTGCACTGAGCACCCAGCACCCCGAGCACTGAGCACCCAGCACCCGAGTACTGAGCACCCAGCACCCTGAGTACTGAGCACCCAGCACCCTGAGTACTGAGCGCCCAGCACCCCGAGTACTGAGCACCCAGCACCCTGAGTACTGAGCACCCAGCAGCCTGAGCACTGAGCACCCAGCACCCCGAGCACTGAGCACCCAGCACCCTGAGTACTGAGCACCCAGCACCCTGAGCACTGAGCACCCAGCACCCTGAGCACTGAGCACCCAGCACACTGAGCACTGAGCACCCAGCACCCTGAGTAGTGAGCACCCAACGTACTGAGCACCGAGCACCCCGAGCACTGAGCACCCAGCACCCTGAGTACTGAGCACCGATCACCCCGAGAACTGAGCACCCAGCACCCTGAGTACTGAGCTTTGAGCACCCCGAGCACTGAGCACCCAGCACCCGGAGTACTGAGCACCCAGCCCCCTGAGCACTGAGCACCCAGCACCCTGAGTTGTGAGCACCCAACGTACTGAGCACCGAGCACCCCGAGCACTGAGCACCCAGCACCCTGAGTACTGAGCACCGAGCACCCTGAGCCCTGAGCACCCAGCACCCTGAGTACTGAGCTCCGAGCACCGTGAGCACTGAGCACCCAGCGCCCCGAGCACGGAGCACCCTGAGCACTGAGCACCCAGCACCCTGAGCAATGAGCACCCTGAGTACTGAGCACCCAGCACCTTGAGCACTGAGCAACGAGCACCCCGAGCACTGAGCACCCAGCACCCAGAGTACTGAGCACCCAGCACCCTGAGTACTAAGCACCGAGCACCCTGAGTACTGAGCACCCAGCACCCTGAGCACTGAACACACAGCACCCTGAGTACTGAGCACCTCGAGCACTGAGCACCCAGCACCCTGAGTACTGAGCACCGAGCACCCCGAGCACTGAGCACCCAGCACCGCGAGCACTGAGCACCCAGCACCCGAGCACTGAGCACCCAGCACCCTGAGTAATGAGCACAGAGCACCCTGAGTACTGAGCACCCAGCACCCTGAGCACTGAGTACCCTGCACCCTGAGGACTGAGCACCCAGCACACTGAGCACTGAGCACACAGCACCCTGAGCACTGAGCACCCTGAGTACTGAGCACCCACCACACTGAGCACTGAGCACACAGCACCCTGAGCACTGAGCACCCAGCACCCTGAGTACTGAGCACTGAGCACCCAGCACAAGGAGCACTGAGCACCCAGCACCCTGAGTACTGAGCACTGAGCACCCAGCACCCCGATCACTGAGCACCCAGCACCCTGAGCACTGAGCACCCAGCACCCGAGTACTGAGCACCCAGCACCCTGAGTACTGAGCACCCATCACCCTGAGTACTGAGCGCCCAGCACCCCGAGTACTGAGCACCCAGCACCCTGAGTACTGAGCACCCAGCACCCTGCGCACTGAGCACCCAGCACCCCGAGCACTGAGCACCCAGCACCCTGAGTACTGAGCACCCAGCACCCTGAGTACTGAACACTCAGCACCCAGCACCCTGAGCACTAAGCACCGATCACCCTGAGTACTGAGCACCCAGTACCCTGAGCACTGAACACTCAGCACCCTGAGTACTGAGCACCCCGAGCACTGAGCACCCAGCACCCTGATCACTGAGCACCCAGCACCCTGAGTACTGAGCACCCAGCACCCTGAGTACTGAACACCCAGCACCCTGAGCACTGAGCACTGAGCACCCTGAGCACTGAGTACTGAGAATTGAGCACCCTGAGCACTGAGCACCCAGCACCCTGAGTACTGAGCACTGAGCACCCAGCACCCCGAGCACTGAGCACCCAGCACCCAGAGTACTGAGCACCCAGCACCCTGAGTACTAAGCACCGAGCACCCTGAGTACTGAGCACCCAGCACCCTGAGCACTGAACACACAGCACCCTGAGTACTGAGCACCTCGAGCACTGAGCACCCAGCACCCTGAGTACTGAGCACCGAGCACCCCGAGCACTGAGCACCCAGCACCGCGAGCACTGAGCACCCAGCACCCGAGCACTGAGCACCCAGCACCCTGAGTAATGAGCACAGAGCACCCTGAGTACTGAGCACCCAGCACCCTGAGCACTGAGTACCCTGCACCCTGAGCACTGAGCACCCAGCACCCTGAGCACTGAGCACACTGCGCCCTGAGCACTGAGCACCCAGCACCCTGAGTACTGAGCACTGAGCACCCAGCACAAGGAGCACTGAGCACCCAGCACCCTGAGTAGTGAGCACTGAGCACCCAGCACCCCGATCACTGAGCACCCAGCACCCTGAGCACTGAGCACCCAGCACCCGAGTACTGAGCACCCAGCACCCTGAGTACTGAGCACCCAGCACCCTGAGTACTGAGCGCCCAGCACCCCGAGTACTGAGCACCCAGCACCCTGAGTACTGAGCACCCAGCACCCTGCGCACTGAGCACCCAGCACCCCGAGCACTGAGCACCCAGCACCCTGAATACTGAGCACCAAGCACCCTGAGCACTGAGCACCCAGCACACTGAGCACTGAGCACCCAGCACCCTGAGTACTGAGCACCCAGCACACTGAGTACTGAACACCCAGCACCCTGAGCACTGAGCACTGAGCACCCTGAGCACTGAGTACTGAGCACTGAGCACCCTGAGTAGTGAGCACCCAACGTCCTGAGCACCGAGCACCCCGAGCACTGAGCAACCAGCACTCTGAGTACTGAGCACCGATCACCCCGAGAACTGAGCACCCATCACCCTGAGTACTGAGCTCCGAGCACCCCGAGCACTGAGCACCCAGCACCCGGAGTACTGAGCACCCAGCACCCTGAGTACAAAGCACCGATCACCCTGAGTACTGAGCACCCAGTACCCCGAGCACTGAACACTCAGCACCCTGAGTACTGAGCACCCCGAGCACTGAGCACCCAGCACCCTGAGCACTGAGCACCCAGCACCCTGAGTACTGAGCACCCAGCACACTGAGTACTGAACACCCCGCACCCTGAGCACTGAGCACTGAGCACCCTGAGCACTGAGTACTGAGCACTGAGCACCCTGAGCACTGAGCACCCAGCACCCCGAGTACTGAGCACCCAGCACCCCGAGCACTGAGCACCCAGCGTCCCGAGCACTGAGCACCCGGCACCCCGAGCACTGAGCACTGAGCACCCTGAGCACTGAGCACACAGCACCCCGGGTACTGAGCACTGAGCACCCTGAGCACTGAGCACCCAGCACCCCGAGTACTGAGCACTGAGCACCCTGAGAACTGAGCACCCAGCACCCTGAGCACTGAGCACCCAGCACCCTGAGCACTGAGCACCCAGCACCCTGAGTACTGAGCACTGAGCACCCAGCACCCCGAGCACTGAACACCCAGCACCCTGAGTACTGAGCACTGAGCACCCAGCACCCCGAGCACTGAGCACCCAGCAACCTGAGCACTGAGCACCCAGCACCCGAGTACTGAGCACCCAGGACCCTGAGTACTGAGCACCCAGCACCCTGAGTACTGAGCACCCAGCACCCCGAGCACTGAGCACCCAGCACCCTGAGTACTGAGCACCCAGCACCCTGAGCACCGAGCACCCAGCACCCTGAGCACTGAGCACCCAGCACCCTGAGTAGTGAGCACCCAACGTACTGAGCACCGAGCACCCCGAGCACTGAGCACCCAGCACCCTGAGTAATGAGCACCGAGCACCGCGAGCACTGTGCACCCAGCACCCTGATTACTGAGCTCCGAGCACCCTGAGCACTGAGCAACCAGTGCCCCGAGCACCGAGCACCCTGAGCACTGAGCACCCAGCACCCTGAGCAATGAGCACCCTGAGTACTGAGCACCCAGCACCTTGAGCACTGAGCACCGAGAACCACGAGCACTGAGCACCCAGCACCCGGAGTACTGAGCACCCAGCGACCCGAGCACTGAATACACAGCACCCTGAGTACTGAGCACCTCGAGCACTGAGCACCCAGCACCCTGAGGACTGAGCACCGAGCACCCCGAGCACTGAGCACCCAGCACCGCGAGCACTGAGCACATAGCACCCCGAGCACTGAGCACCCAGCACCCCGAGCACTGAGCACCCAGCACCGCGAGCACTGAGCACATAGCACCCCGAGCACTGAGCACCCAGCAACCTGAGTACTGAGTACCCAGCAGCCTCAGCACTGAGCACCCAGCACCCTGAGCACTGAGCACACAGCACCCTGAGCACTGAGCACCCAGCACCCTGAGTACTGAGCAGTGAGCACCCAGCACCCCGAGCACTGAGCACCCAGCACTATGAGTACTGAGCACCGAGCACCCCGAGCACTGAGCACCCAGCACCCTGAGTACTGAGCTCCGAGCACCCCGAGCACTGAGCACCCAGCACCCCGAGCACCGAGCACCCTGAGCACTGAGCACCCAGAACCCTGAGTACTGAGCACCCAGGACCCTGAGCAATGAGCACCCTGAGTACTGAGCACCCAGCACCTTGAGCACTGAGCACCGAGCACCCCGAGCACTGAGCACCCAGCACCCCGATCACTGAGCACCCAGCACCCCGAGCACTGAGCACCCAGCACCCTGAGTACTGAGCACCCAGCACCCTGAGTACTGAGCACCCAGCACCCTGAGCACTGAGCACCCAGCACCCCGAGCACTGAGCACCCAGCACCCTGAGTACTGAGCACCCAGCACCCTGAGCACTGAGCACCCAGCACCCTGAGCACTGAGCACCCAGCACACTGAGCACTGAGCACCCAGCAACCTGAGTAGTGAGCACCCAACGTACTGAGCACCGAGCACCCCGAGCACTGAGCACCCAGCACCCTGAGTACTGAGCACCGATCACCCCGCGAACTGAGCACCCAGCACCCTGAGTACTGATCTCCGAGCACACCGAGCACTGAGCACCCAGCACCCGGAGTACTGAGCACCCAGCACCCTGAGTACTAAGCACCGAGCACCCTGAGTACTGAGCACCCTGTACCCTGAGCACTGAACACACAGCACCCTGAGTACTGAGCACCCCGAGCACTGATCACCCAGCACCCTGAGCACTGAGCACCCAGCACCCTGAGTACTGAGCACCCAGCACCCTGAGTACTGAACAACCAGCACCCTGAGCACTGAGCACTGAGCACCCTGAGCACTGAGTACTGAGCACTGAGCACCCTGAGCACTGAGCACCCCGCACCCCGAGTACTGAGCACCCAGCACATCGAGAACTGAGCACCCAGCGCCCCGAGCACTGAGCACCCAGCACCTGGAGCACTGAGCACTGAGCACCCTGAGCACTGAGCACACAGCACCCAGAGTACTGAGCACTGAGCACCCTGAGCACTGAGCACCCAGCACCCCGAGTACTGAGCACTGAGCACCCTGAGTACTGAGCACCCAGCACCCTGAGCACTGAGTACCCAGCACCCTGAGCACTGAGCACCCAGCACCCTGAGCACTGAGCACCCAGCACCCTGAGCACTGAGCACCCAGCACCCTGAGTACTGAGCACTGAGCACCCAGCACCCCGAGCACTGAACACCCAGCACCCCGAGTACTGAGCACTGAGCACCCTGAGTACTGAGCACCCAGCACCCTGAGCACGGAGTACCCAGCACCCTGAGCACTGAGCACCCAGCACCCTGAGTTCTGAGCACCCAGCACCCTGAGCACCGAGCACCCAGCACCCTGAGCACTGAGCACCCAGCACCCTGAGTAGTGAGCACCCAACGTACTGAGCACCGAGCACCCCGTGCACTGAGCACCCAGCACCCTAAGTACTGAGCACCGAGCACCCCGAGCACTGAGCACCCAGCACCCTGAGTACTGAGCTCTGAGCACCCTGAGCACTGAGCACCCAGTGCCCCGAGCACCGAGCACCCTGAGCACTGAGCACCCTGAATACTGAGCACCCAGCACATTGAGCATTGAGTACCCAGCACCCTGAGCACTGAGCACCCAGCACCCTGAGCACTGAGCACCCAGCACCCTGAGCACTGAGCACCCAGCACCCTGAGTACTGAGCTCCGAGCACCCCGAGCACTGAGCACCCAGCACCCCGAGCACCGAGCACCCTGAGCACTGAGCACCCAGCACCCTGAGTACTGAGCACCCAGGACCCTGAGCAATGAGCACCCTGAGTACTGAGCACCCAGCACCTTGAGCACTGAGCACCGAGCACCCCGAGCACTGAGCACCCAGCACCCCGATCACTGAGCACCCAGCACCCCGAGCACTGAGCACCCAGCACCCTGAGTACTGAGCACCCAGAACCCTGAGTACTGAGCACCCAGCACCCTGAGCACTGAGCACCCAGCACCCCGAGCACTGAGCACCCAGCACCCTGAGTACTGAGCACCCAGCACCCTGAGCACTGAGCACCCAGCACCCTGAGCACTGAGCACCCAGCACACTGAGCACTGAGCACCCAGCAACCTGAGTAGTGAGCACCCAACGTACTGAGCACCGAGCACCCCGAGCACTGAGCACCCAGCACCCTGAGTACTGAGCACCGATCACCCCGAGAACTGAGCACCCAGCACCCTGAGTACTGATCTACGAGCACCCCAAGCACTGAGCACCCAGCACCCGGAGTACTGAGCACCCAGCACCCTGAGTACAAAGCACCGAGCACCCTGAGTACTGAGCACCCAGTACCCTGAGCACTGAACACACAGCACCCTGAGTACTGAGCACCCCGAGCACTGATCACCCAGCACCCTGAGCACTGAGCACCCAGCACCCTGAGTACTGAGCACCCAGCACCCTGAGTACTGAGCACCCAGCACCCTGAGTACTGAACAACCAGCACCCTGAGCACTGAGCACTGAGCACCCTGAGCACTGAGTACTGAGCACTGAGCACCCTGAGCACTGAGCACCCCGCACCCCGAGTACTGAGCACCCAGCACCCCGAGAACTGAGCACCCAGCGCCCCGAGCACTGAGCACCCAGCACCCCGAGCACTGAGCACTGAGCACCCTGAGCACTGAGCACACAGCACCCCGAGTACTGAGCACTGAGCACCCTGAGCACTGAGCACCCAGCACCCCGAGTACTGAGCACTGAGCACCCTGAGTACTGAGCACCCAGCACCCTGAGCACTGAGTACCCAGCACCCTGAGCACTGAGCACCCAGCACCCTGAGCACTGAGCACCCAGCACCCTGAGCACTGAGCACCCAGCACCCTGAGTACTGAGCACTGAGCACCCAGCACCCCGAGCACTGAACACCCAGCACCCCGAGTACTGAGCACTGAGCACCCTGAGTACTGAGCACCCAGCACCCTGAGCACTGAGTACCCAGCACCCTGAGCACTGAGCACCCAGCACCCTGAGTTCTGAGCACCCAGCACCCTGAGCACCGAGCACCCAGCACCCTGAGCACTGAGCACCCAGCACCCTGAGTAGTGAGCACCCAACGTACTGAGCACCGAGCACCCCGTGCACTGAGCACCCAGCACCCTAAGTACTGAGCACCGAGCACCCCGAGCACTGAGCACCCAGCACCCTGAGTACTGAGTACTGAGCTCTGAGCACCCTGAGCACTGAGTACCCAGTGCCCCGAGCACCGAGCACCCTGAGCACTGAGCACCCAGCACCCTGAGCAATGAGCACCCTGAATACTGAGCACCCAGCACCTTGAGCATTGAGTACCCAGCACCCTGAGCACTGAGCACCCAGCACCCTGAGCACTGAGCACCCAGCACCCTGAGCACTGAGCACCCAGCACCCTGAGTACTGAGCACTGAGCACCCAGCACCCCGAGCACTGAACACCCAGCACCCCGAGTACTGAGCACTGAGCACCCTGAGTACTGAGCACCCAGCACCCTGAGCACTGAGTACCCAGCACCCTGAGCACTGAGCACCCAGCACCCTGAGTACTGAGCACCCAGCACCCTGAGCACCGAGCACCCAGCACCCTGAGCACTGAGCACCCAGCACCCTGAGTAGTGAGCACCCAACGTACTGAGCACCGAGCACCCCGAGCACTGAGCACCCAGCACCCTGAGTACTGAGCACCGAGCACCCCGAGCACTGAGCACCCAGCACCCTGAGTACTGAGCTCTGAGCACCCTGAGCACTGAGCACCCAGTGCCCCGAGCACCGAGCACGCTGAGCACTGAGCACCCAGCACCCTGAGCAATGAGCACCCTGAGTACTGAGCACCCAGCACCTTGAGCACTGAGCACCGAGAACCCCGAGCACTGAGCACCCAGCACCCGGAGTACTGAGCACCCAGCACCCTGAGTACTAAGCACCGAGCACCCTGAGTACTGAGCACCCAGCACCCTGAGCACTGAACACACAGCACCCTGAGTATTGAGCGCCTCGAGCACTGAGCACCCAGCACCCTGAGTACTGAGCACCGAGCTCCCCGAGCACTGAGCACCCAGCACCGCGAGCACTGAGCACCCAGCACCCGAGCACTGAGCACCCAGCACCCTGAGTAATGAGCACCCAGCACCCTGAGTACTGAGCACCCAGCATCCTGAGCACTGAGTACCCAGCACCCTGAGCACTGAGCACCCAGCACCCTGAGCACTGAGCACACAGCACCCTGAGCACTGAACACCCAGCACCCTGAGTACTGAGCACTGAGCACCCAGCACAACGAGCAATGAGCACCCAGCACCCTGAGTACTGAGCACTGAGCACCCAGCACCCCGAGCACTGAGCACCCAGCACCCTGAGCACTGAGCACCCAGCACCCGAGTACTGAGCACCCAGCACCCTGAGTACTGAGCACCCAGCACCCTGAGTACTGAGCGCCCAGCACCCCGAGTACTGAGCACCCAGCACCCTGAGTACTGAGCACCCAGCACCCTGAGCACTGAGCACCCAGCGCCCCGAGCACTGAGCACCCAGCACCCTGAGCACTGAGCACTGAGCACCCTGAGCACTGAGCACACAGCACCCCGAGTACTGAGCACTGAGCACCCTGAGCACTGAGCACCCAGCACACCGAGTACTGAGCACTGAGCACCCTGAGTTCTGAGCACCCAGCACCCTGAGCACTGAGTACCCAGCACCCTGAGCACTGAGCACCTAGCACCCTGAGCACTGAGCACCCAGCACCCTGAGCACTGAGCACCCAGCACCCTGAGTACTGAGCACTGAGCACCCAGCACCCTGAGCACTGAGCACCCAGCACACTGAGCACTGAGCACCCAGCAACCTGAGTAGTGAGCACCCAACGTACTGAGCACCGAGCACCCCGAGCACTGAGCACCCAGCACCCTGAGTACTGAGCACCGATCACCCCGAGAACTGAGCACCCAGCACCCTGAGTACTGATCTCCGAGCACCCCGAGCACTGAGCACCCAGCACCCGGAGTACTGAGCACCCAGCACCCTGAGTACTAAGCACCGAGCACCCTGAGTACTGAGCAGCCAGTACCCTGAGCACTGAACTCACAGCACCCTGAGTACTGAGCACCCCGAGCACTGATCACCCAGCACCCTGAGCACTGAGCACCCAGCACCCTGAGTACTGAGCACCCAGCACCCTGAGTACTGAACAACCAGCACCCTGAGCACTGAGCACTGAGCACCCTGAGCACTGAGTACTGAGCACTGAGCACCCTGAGCACTGAGCACCCCGCACCCCGAGTACTGAGCACCCAGCACCCCGAGAACTGAGCACCCAGCGCCCCGAACACTGAGCACCCAGCACCCCGAGCACTGAGCACTGAGCACCCTGAGCACTGAGCACACAGCACCCCGAGTACTGAGCACTGAGCACCCTGAGCACTGAGCACCCAGCACCCCGAGTACTGAGCACTGAGCACCCTGAGTACTGAGCACCCAGCACCCTGAGCACTGAGTACCCAGCACCCTGAGCACTGAGCACCCAGCACCCTGAGCACTGAGCACCCAGCACCCTGAGCACTGAGCACCCAGCACCCTGAGTACTGAGCACTGAGCACCCAGCACCCCGAGCACTGAACACCCAGCACCCCGAGTACTGAGCACTGAGCACCCTGAGTACTGAGCACCCAGCACCCTGAGCACTGAGTACCCAGCACCCTGAGCACTGAGCACCCAGCACCCTGAGTTCTGAGCACCCAGCACCCTGAGCACCGAGCACCCAGCACCCTGAGCACTGAGCACCCAGCACCCTGAGTAGTGAGCACCCAACGTACTGAGCACCGAGCACCCCGTGCACTGAGCACCCAGCACCCTAAGTACTGAGCACCGAGCACCCCGAGCACTGAGCACCCAGCACCCTGAGTACTGAGCTCTGAGCACCCTGAGCACTGAGCACCCAGTGCCCCGAGCACCGAGCACCCTGAGCACTGAGAACCCAGCACCCTGAGCAATGAGCACCCTGAATACTGAGCACCCAGCACCTTGAGCATTGAGTACCCAGCACCCTGAGCACTGAGCACCCAGCATCCTGAGCACTGAGCACCCAGCACCCTGAGCACTGAGCACCCAGCACCCTGAGTACTGAGCTCCGAGCACCCCGAGCACTGAGCACCCAGCACCCCGAGCACCGAGCACCCTGAGCACTGAGCACCCAGCACCCTGAGTACTGAGCACCCAGGACCCTGAGCAATGAGCACCCTGAGTACTGAGCACCCAGCACCTTGAGCACTGAGCACCGAGCACCCCGAGCACTGAGCACCCAGCACCCCGATCACTGAGCACCCAGCACCCCGAGCACTGAGCAACCAGCACCCTGAGTACTGAGCACCCAGAACCCTGAGTACTGAGCACCCAGCACCCTGAGCACTGAGCACCCAGCACCCCGAGCACTGAGCACCCAGCACCCTGAGTACTGAGCACCCAGCACCCTGAGCACTGAGCACCCAGCACCCTGAGCACTGAGCACCCAGCACACTGAGCACTGAGCACCCAGCAACCTGAGTAGTGAGCACCCAACGTACTGAGCACCGAGCACCCCGAGCACTGAGCACCCAGCACCCTGAGTACTGAGCACCGATCACCCCGAGAACTGAGCACGCAGCACCCTGAGTACTGATCTACGAGCACCCCGACCACTGAGCACCCAGCACCCGGAGTACTGAGCACCCAGCACCCTGAGTACTAAGCACCGAGCACCCTGAGTACTGAGCACCCAGTACCCTGAGCACTGAACACACAGCACCCTGAGTACTGAGCACCCCGAGCACTGATCACCCAGCACCCTGAGCACTGAGCACCCAGCACCCTGAGTACTGAGCACCCAGCACCCTGAGTACTGAACAACCAGCACCCTGAGCACTGAGCACTGAGCACCCTGAGCACTGAGTACTGAGCACTGAGCACCCTGAGCACTGAGCACCCCGCACCCCGAGTACTGAGCACCCAGCACCCCGAGAACTGAGCACCCAGCGCCCCGAGCACTGAGCACCCAGCACCCCGAGCACTGAGCACTGAGCACCCTGAGCACTGAGCACACAGCACCCCGAGTACTGAGCACTGAGCACCCTGAGCACTGAGCACCCAGCACCCCGAGTACTGAGCACTGAGCACCCTGAGTACTGAGCACCCAGCACCCTGAGCACTGAGTACCCAGCACCCTGAGCACTGAGCACCCAGCACCCTGAGCACTGAGCACCCAGCACCCTGAGCACTGAGCACCCAGCACCCTGAGTACTGAGCACTGAGCACCCAGCACCCCGAGCACTGAACACCCAGCACCCCGAGTACTGAGCACTGAGCACCCTGAGTACTGAGCACCCAGCACCCTGAGCACTGAGTACCCAGCACCCTGAGCACTGAGCACCCAGCACCCTGAGTACTGAACAACCAGCACCCTGAGCACTGAGCACTGAGCACCCTGAGCACTGAGTACTGAGCACTGAGCACCCTGAGCACTGAGCACCCCGCACCCCGAGTACTGAGCACCCAGCACCCCGAGAACTGAGCACCCAGCGCCCCGAGCACTGAGCACCCAGCACCCCGAGCACTGAGCACTGAGCACCCTGAGCACTGAGCACACAGAACCCCGAGTACTGAGCACTGAGCACCCTGAGCACTGAGCACCCAGCACCCCGAGTACTGAGCACTGAGCACCCTGAGTACTGAGCACCCAGCACCCTGAGCACTGAGTACCCAGCACCCTGAGCACTGAGCACCCAGCACCCTGAGCACTGAGCACCCAGCACCCTGAGCACTGAGCACCCAGCACCCTGAGTACTGAGCACTGAGCACCCAGCACCCCGAGCACTGAACACCCAGCACCCCGAGTACTGAGCACTGAGCACCCTGAGTACTGAGCACCCAGCACCCTGAGCACTGAGTACCCAGCACCCTGAGCACTGAGCACCCAGCACCCTGAGTTCTGAGCACCCAGCACCCTGAGCACCGAGCACCCAGCACCCTGAGCACTGAGCACCCAGCACCCTGAGTAGTGAGCACCCAGCACCCTGAGCACTGAGCACCCAGCACCCTGAGCACTGAGCACCCAGCACACTGAGCACTGAGCACCCAGCAACCTGAGTAGTGAGCACCCAACGTACTGAGCACCGAGCACCCCGAGCACTGAGCACCCAGCACCCTGAGTACTGAGCACCGATCACCCCGAGAACTGAGCACGCAGCACCCTGAGTACTGATCTACGAGCACCCCGAGCACTGAGCACCCAGCACCCGGAGTACTGAGCACCCAGCACCCTGAGTACTAAGCACCGAGCACCCTGAGTACTGAGCACCCAGTACCCTGAGCACTGAACACACAGCACCCTGAGTACTGAGCACCCCGAGCACTGATCACCCAGCACCCTGAGCACTGAGCACCCAGCACCCTGAGTACTGAGCACCCAGCACCCTGAGTACTGAACAACCAGCACCCTGAGCACTGAGCACTGAGCACCCTGAGCACTGAGTACTGAGCACTGAGCACCCTGAGCACTGAGCACCCCGCACCCCGAGTACTGAGCACCCAGCACCCCGAGAACTGAGCACCCAGCGCCCCGAGCACTGAGCACCCAGCACCCCGAGCACTGAGCACTGAGCACCCTGAGCACTGAGCACACAGCACCCCGAGTACTGAGCACTGAGCACCCTGAGCACTGAGCACCCAGCACCCCGAGTACTGAGCACTGAGCACCCTGAGTACTGAGCACCCAGCACCCTGAGCACTGAGTACCCAGCACCCTGAGCACTGAGCACCCAGCACCCTGAGCACTGAGCACCCAGCACCCTGAGCACTGAGCACCCAGCACCCTGAGTACTGAGCACTGAGCACCCAGCACCCCGAGCACTGAACACCCAGCACCCCGAGTACTGAGCACTGAGCACCCTGAGTACTGAGCACCCAGCACCCTGAGCACTGAGTACCCAGCACCCTGAGCACTGAGCACCCAGCACCCTGAGTACTGAACAACCAGCACCCTGAGCACTGAGCACTGAGCACCCTGAGCACTGAGTACTGAGCACTGAGCACCCTGAGCACTGAGCACCCCGCACCCCGAGTACTGAGCACCCAGCACCCCGAGAACTGAGCACCCAGCGCCCCGAGCACTGAGCACCCAGCACCCCGAGCACTGAGCACTGAGCACCCTGAGCACTGAGCACACAGAACCCCGAGTACTGAGCACTGAGCACCCTGAGCACTGAGCACCCAGCACCCCGAGTACTGAGCACTGAGCACCCTGAGTACTGAGCACCCAGCACCCTGAGCACTGAGTACCCAGCACCCTGAGCACTGAGCACCCAGCACCCTGAGCACTGAGCACCCAGCACCCTGAGCACTGAGCACCCAGCACCCTGAGTACTGAGCACTGAGCACCCAGCACCCCGAGCACTGAACACCCAGCACCCCGAGTACTGAGCACTGAGCACCCTGAGTACTGAGCACCCAGCACCCTGAGCACTGAGTACCCAGCACCCTGAGCACTGAGCACCCAGCACCCTGAGTTCTGAGCACCCAGCACCCTGAGCACCGAGCACCCAGCACCCTGAGCACTGAGCACCCAGCACCCTGAGTAGTGAGCACCCAACGTACTGAGCACCGAGCACCCCGTGCACTGAGCACCCAGCACCCTAAGTACTGAGCACCGAGCACCCCGAGCACTGAGCACCCAGCACCCTGAGTACTGAGCTCTGAGCACCCTGAGCACTGAGCACCCAGTGCCCCGAGCACCGAGCACCCTGAGCACTGAGCACCCAGCACCCTGAGCAATGAGCACCCTGAATACTGAGCACCCAGCACCTTGAGCATTGAGTACCCAGCACCCTGAGCACTGAGCACCCAGCACCCTGAGCACTGAGCACCCAGCACCCTGAGCACTGAGCACCCAGCACCCTGAGTACTGAGCACTGAGCACCCAGCACCCCGAGCACTGAACACACAGCACCCCGAGTACTGAGCACTAAGCACCCTGAGTACTGAGCACCCAGCACCCTGAGCACTGAGTACCCAGCACCCTGAGCACTGAGCACCCAGCACCCTGAGTACTGAGCACCCAGCACCCTGAGCACCGAGCACCCAGCACCCTGAGCACTGAGCACCCAGCACCCTGAGTAGTGAGCACACAACGTACTGAGCACCGAGCACCCCGAGCACTGAGCACCCAGCACCCTGAGTACTGAGCACCGAGCACCCCGAGCACTGAGCACCCAGCACCCTGAGTACTGAGCTCTGAGCACCCTGAGCACTGAGCACCCAGTGCCCCGAGCACCGAGCACGCTGAGCACTGAGCACCCAGCACCCTGAGCAATGAGCACCCTGAGTACTGAGGACCCAGCACCTTGAGCACTGAGCACCGAGAACCCCGAGCACTGAGCACCCAGCACCCGGAGTACTGAGCACCCAGCACCCTGAGTACTAAGCACCGAGCACCCTGAGTACTGAGCACCCAGCACCCTGAGCACTGAACACACAGCACCCTGAGTATTGAGCACCCCGAGCACTGAGCACCCAGCACCCGGAGTACTGAGCACCCAGCACCCTGAGTACTAAGCACCGAGCACCCTGAGTACTGAGCACCCAGCACCCTGAGCACTGAACACACAGCACCCTGAGTATTGAGCACCTCGAGCACTGAACACACAGCACCCTGAGTACTGAGCACCGAGCACCCCGAGCACGGAGCACCCAGCACCCTGAGTACTGAGCTCTGAGCACCCTGAGCACTGAGCACACAGTGCCCCGAGCACCGAGCACCCTGAGCACTGAGCACCCAGCACCCTGAGCAATGAGCACCATGAGTACTGAGCACCCAGCACCTTGAGCACTGAGCACTGAGAACCCTGAGCACTGAGCACCCAGCACCCGGAGTTCTGAGCACCCAGCACCCTGAGTACTAAGCACCGAGCACCCTGAGTACTGAGCACCCAGCACCCTGAGCACTGAACACACAGCACCCTGAGTACTGAGCACTGAGCACCCAGCACAACGAGCACTGAGCACCCAGCACCCTGAGTACTGAGCACTGAGCACCCAGCACCCCGAGCACTGAGCACCCAGCACCCTGAGCACTGAGCACCCAGCACCCGAGTACTGAGCACCCAGCACCCTGAGTACTGAGCACCCAGCACCCTCAGTACTGAGCACCCAGCACCCCGAGCACTGAGCACCCAGCACCCTGAGTACTGAGCACCCAGCACCCTGAGCACTGAGCACCCAGCACCCCGAGCACTGAGCACCCAGCACCCTGAATACTGAGCACCCAGCACCCTGAGCACTGAGCACCCAGCACCCTGAGCACTGAGCACCCAGCACACTGAGCACTGAGCACCCAGCACCCTGAGTAGTGAGCACCCAATGTACTCAGCACCGAGCACTCCGAGCACTGAGCACCCAGCACTCTGAGTACTGAGCACCGATCACCCCGAGAACTGAGCACCCATCACCCTGACTACTGAGCTCGGAGCACCCCGAGCACTGAGCACCCAGCACCCGGAGTACTGAGCACCCAGCACCCTGAGTACTAAGCACCGATCACCCTGAGTACTGAGCACCCAGTACCCTGAGCACTGAACACACAGCACCCTGAGTACTGAGCACCCCGAGCACTGAGCACCCAGCACCCTGAGCACTGAGCACCCAGCACCCTGAGTACTGAGCACCCAGCACCCTGAGTACTGAACACCCAGCACCCTGAGCACTGAGCACTGAGCACCCTGAGCACTGAGCACCCAGCACCCCGAGTACTGAGCCCTGAGCACCCTGAGTACTGAGCACCCAGCACCCTGAGCACTGAGCACCCAGCACCCTGAGCAATGAGCACCCAACACCCTGAGTACTGAGCACTGAGCACCCAGCATCCGAGCACTGAACACCCAGCACCCTGAGTACTGAGCACTGAGCACCCAGCACCCCGAGCACTGAGCACCCAGCACCCTGAGCACTGAGCACCCAGCACCCGAGTACTGAGCACCCAGGACCCTGAGTACTGAGCACCCAGCACCCTGAGTACTGAGCACCCAGCACCCCGAGCACTGAGCACCCAACACCCTGAGTACTGAGCACACAGCACCCTGAGCACCGAGCACCCAGCACCCTGAGCACTGAGTACCCAGCACCCTGAGTAGTGAGCACCCAACGTACTGAGCACCGAGCACCCCGAGCACTGAGCACCCAGCACCCTGAGTACTGAGCACCGAGCACCCCGAGAACTGAGCACCCAGCACCCTGAGTACTGAGCTCCGAGCACCCTGAGCACTGAGCACCCAGTGCCCCGAGCACCGAGCACCCTGAGCACTGAGCACCCAGCACCCTGAGCAATGAGCACCCTGAGTACTGAGCACCCAGCACCCTGAGTACTGAGCACCGAGCACCCCGAGCACTGAGCACCCAGCACCCTGAGTACTGAGCACTGAGCACCCTGAGCACTGAGTACTGAGCACTGAGCACCCTGAGCACTGAGCACCCCGCACCCCGAGTACTGAGCACCCAGCACCCCGAGAACTGAGCACCCAGCGCCCCGAGCACTGAGCACCCAGCACCCCGAGCACTGAGCACTGAGCACCCTGAGCACTGAGCACACAGCACCCCGAGTACTGAGCACTGAGCACCCTGAGCACTGAGCACCCAGCACCCCGAGTACTGAGCACTGAGCACCCTGAGTACTGAGCACCCAGCACCCTGAGCACTGAGTACCCAGCACCCTGAGCACTGAGCACCCAGCACCCTGAGCACTGAGCACCCAGCACCCTGAGCACTGAGCACCCAGCACCCTGAGTACTGAGCACTGAGCACCCAGCACCCCGAGCACTGAACACCCAGCACCCCGAGTACTGAGCACTGAGCACCCTGAGTACTGAGCACCCAGCACCCTGAGCACTGAGTACCCAGCACCCTGAGCACTGAGCACCCAGCACCCTGAGTACTGAACAACCAGCACCCTGAGCACTGAGCACTGAGCACCCTGAGCACTGAGTACTGAGTACTGAGCACCCTGAGCACTGAGCACCCCGCACCCCGAGTACTGAGCACCCAGCACCCCGAGAACTGAGCACCCAGCGCCCCGAGCACTGAGCACCCAGCACCCCGAGCACTGAGCACTGAGCACCCTGAGCACTGAGCACACAGCACCCCGAGTACTGAGCACTGAGCACCCTGAGCACTGAGCACCCAGCACCCCGAGTACTGAGCACTGAGCACCCTGAGTACTGAGCACCCAGCACCCTGAGCACTGAGTACCCAGCACCCTGAGCACTGAGCACCCAGCACCCTGAGCACTGAGCACCCAGCACCCTGAGCACTGAGCACCCAGCACCCTGAGTACTGAGCACTGAGCACCCAGCACCCCGAGCACTGAACACCCAGCACCCCGAGTACTGAGCACTGAGCACCCTGAGTACTGAGCACCCAGCACCCTGAGCACTGAGTACCCAGCACCCTGAGCACTGAGCACCCAGCACCCTGAGTTCTGAGCACCCAGCACCCTGAGCACCGAGCACCCAGCACCCTGAGCACTGAGCACCCAGCACCCTGAGTAGTGAGCACCCAACGTACTGAGCACCGAGCACCCCGTGCACTGAGCACCCAGCACCCTAAGTACTGAGCACCGAGCACCCCGAGCACTGAGCACCCAGCACCCTGAGTACTGAGCTCTGAGCACCCTGAGCACTGAGCACCCAGTGCCCCGAGCACCGAGCACCCTGAGCACTGAGCACCCAGCACCCTGAGCAATGAGCACCCTGAATACTGAGCACCCAGCACCTTGAGCATTGAGTACCCAGCACCCTGAGCACTGAGCACCCAGCACCCTGAGCACTGAGCACCCAGCACCCTGAGCACTGAGCACCCAGCACCCTGAGTACTGAGCACTGAGCACCCAGCACCCCGAGCACTGAACACACAGCACCCCGAGTACTGAGCACTAAGCACCCTGAGTACTGAGCACCCAGCACCCTGAGCACTGAGTACCCAGCACCCTGAGCACTGAGCACCCAGCACCCTGAGTACTGAGCACCCAGCACCCTGAGCACCGAGCACCCAGCACCCTGAGCACTGAGCACCCAGCACCCTGAGTAGTGAGCACCCAACGTACTGAGCACCGAGCACCCCGAGCACTGAGCACCCAGCACCCTGAGTACTGAGCACCGAGCACCCCGAGCACTGAGCACCCAGCACCCTGAGTACTGAGCTCTGAGCACCCTGAGCACTGAGCACCCAGTGCCCCGAGCACCGAGCACGCTGAGCACTGAGCACCCAGCACCCTGAGCAATGAGCACCCTGAGTACTGAGGACCCATCACCTTGAGCACTGAGCACCGAGAACCCCGAGCACTGAGCACCCAGCACCCGGAGTACTGAGCACCCAGCACCCTGAGTACTAAGCACCGAGCACCCTGAGTACTGAGCACCCACCACCCTGAGCACTGAACACACAGCACCCTGAGTATTGAGCACCCCGAGCACTGAGCACCCAGCACCCGGAGTACTGAGCACCCAGCACCCTGAGTACTAAGCACCGAGCACCCTGAGTACTGAGCACCCAGCACCCTGAGTACTAAGCACCGAGCACCCTGAGTACTGAGCACCCAGCACCCTGAGCACTGAACACACAGCACCCTGAGTATTGAGCACCTCGAGCACTGAGCACCCAGCACCCTGAGTACTGAGCACCGAGCTCCCCGAGCACTGAGCACCCAGCACCGCGAGCACTGAGCACCCAGCACCCGAGCACTGAGCACCCAGCACCCTGAGTAATGAGCACCCAGCACCCTGAGTACTGAGCACCCAGCATCCTGAGCACTGAGTACCCAGCACCCTGAGCACTGAGCACCCAGCACCCTGAGCACTGAGCACACAGCACCCTGAGCACTGAACACCCAGCACCCTGAGTACTGAGCACTGAGCACCCAGCACAACGAGCAATGAGCACCCAGCACCCTGAGTACTGAGCACTGAGCACCCAGCACCCCGAGCACTGAGCACCCAGCACCCTGAGCACTGAGCACCCAGCACCCGAGTACTGAGCACCCAGCACCCTGAGTACTGAGCACCCAGCACCCTGAGTACTGAGCGCCCAGCACCCCGAGTACTGAGCACCCAGCACCCTGAGTACTGAGCACCCAGCACCCTGAGCACTGAGCACCCAGCGCCCCGAGCACTGAGCACCCAGCACCCTGAGCACTGAGCACTGAGCACCCTGAGCACTGAGCACACAGCACCCCGAGTACTGAGCACTGAGCACCCTGAGCACTGAGCACCCAGCACACCGAGTACTGAGCACTGAGCACCCTGAGTTCTGAGCACCCAGCACCCTGAGCACTGAGTACCCAGCACCCTGAGCACTGAGCACCTAGCACCCTGAGCACTGAGCACCCAGCACCCTGAGCACTGAGCACCCAGCACCCTGAGTACTGAGCACTGAGCACCCAGCACCCTGAGCACTGAGCACCCAGCACACTGAGCACTGAGCACCCAGCAACCTGAGAAGTGAGCACCCAACGTACTGAGCACCGAGCACCCCGAGCACTGAGCACCCAGCACCCTGAGTACTGAGCACCGATCACCCCGAGAACTGAGCACCCAGCACCCTGAGTACTGATCTCCGAGCACCCCGAGCACTGAGCACCCAGCACCCGGAGTACTGAGCACCCAGCACCCTGAGTACTAAGCACCGAGCACCCTGAGTACTGAGCAGCCAGTACCCTGAGCACTGAACTCACAGCACCCTGAGTACTGAGCACCCCGAGCACTGATCACCCAGCACCCTGAGCACTGAGCACCCAGCACCCTGAGTACTGAGCACCCAGCACCCTGAGTACTGAACAACCAGCACCCTGAGCACTGAGCACTGAGCACCCTGAGCACTGAGTACTGAGCACTGAGCACCCTGAGCACTGAGCACCCCGCACCCCGAGTACTGAGCACCCAGCACCCCGAGAACTGAGCACCCAGCGCCCCGAACACTGAGCACCCAGCACCCCGAGCACTGAGCACTGAGCACCCTGAGCACTGAGCACACAGCACCCCGAGTACTGAGCACTGAGCACCCTGAGCACTGAGCACCCAGCACCCCGAGTACTGAGCACTGAGCACCCTGAGTACTGAGCACCCAGCACCCTGAGCACTGAGTACCCAGCACCCTGAGCACTGAGCACCCAGCACCCTGAGCACTGAGCACCCAGCACCCTGAGCACTGAGCACCCAGCACCCTGAGTACTGAGCACTGAGCACCCAGCACCCCGAGCACTGAACACCCAGCACCCCGAGTACTGAGCACTGAGCACCCTGAGTACTGAGCACCCAGCACCCTGAGCACTGAGTACCGAGCACCCTGAGCACTGAGCACCCAGCACCCTGAGTTCTGAGCACCCAGCACCCTGAGCACCGAGCACCCAGCACCCTGAGCACTGAGCACCCAGCACCCTGAGTAGTGAGCACCCAACGTACTGAGCACCGAGCACCCCGTGCACTGAGCACCCAGCACCCTAAGTACTGAGCACCGAGCACCCCGAGCACTGAGCACCCAGCACCCTGAGTACTGAGCTCTGAGCACCCTGAGCACTGAGCACCCAGTGCCCCGAGCACCGAGCACCCTGAGCACTGAGCACCCAGCACCCTGAGCAATGAGCACCCTGAATACTGAGCACCCAGCACCTTGAGCATTGAGTACCCAGCACCCTGAGCACTGAGCACCCAGCACCCTGAGCACTGAGCACCCAGCACCCTGAGCACTGAGCACCCAGCACCCTGAGTACTGAGCTCCGAGCACCCCGAGCACTGAGCACCCAGCACCCCGAGCACCGAGCACCCTGAGCACTGAGCACCCAGCACCCTGAGTACTGAGCACCCAGGACCCTGAGCAATGAGCACCCTGAGTACTGAGCACCCAGCACCTTGAGCACTGAGCACCGAGCACCCCGAGCACTGAGCACCCAGCACCCCGATCACTGAGCACCCAGCACCCCGAGCACTGAGCACCCAGCACCCTGAGTACTGAGCACCCAGAACCCTGAGTACTGAGCACCCAGCACCCTGAGCACTGAGCACCCAGCACCCTGAGCACTGAGCACCCAGCACCCTGAGCACTGAGCACCCAGCACACTGAGCACTGAGCACCCAGCAACCTGAGTAGTGAGCACCCAACGTACTGAGCACCGAGCACCCCGAGCACTGAGCACCCAGCACCCTGAGTACTGAGCACCGATCACCCCGAGAACTGAGCACGCAGCACCCTGAGTACTGATCTACGAGCACCCCGAGCACTGAGCACCCAGCACCCGGAGTACTGAGCACCCAGCACCCTGAGTACTAAGCACCGAGCACCCTGAGTACTGAGCACCCAGTACCCTGAGCACTGAACACACAGCACCCTGAGTACTGAGCACCCCGAGCACTGATCACCCAGCACCCTGAGCACTGAGCACCCAGCACCCTGAGTACTGAGCACCCAGCACCCTGAGTACTGAACAACCAGCACCCTGAGCACTGAGCACTGAGCACCCTGAGCACTGAGTACTGAGCACTGAGCACCCTGAGCACTGAGCACCCCGCACCCCGAGTACTGAGCACCCAGCACCCCGAGAACTGAGCACCCAGCGCCCCGAGCACTGAGCACCCAGCACCCCGAGCACTGAGCACTGAGCACCCTGAGCACTGAGCACACAGCACCCCGAGTACTGAGCACCCTGAGCACTGAGCACCCAGCACCCCGAGTACTGAGCACTGAGCACCCTGAGTACTGAGCACCCAGCACCCTGAGCACTGAGTACCCAGCACCCTGAGCACTGAGCACCCAGCACCCTGAGCACTGAGCACCCAGCACCCTGAGCACTGAGCACCCAGCACCCTGAGTACTGAGCACTGAGCACCCAGCACCCCGAGCACTGAACACCCAGCACCCCGAGTACTGAGCACTGAGCACCCTGAGTACTGAGCACCCAGCACCCTGAGCACTGAGTACCCAGCACCCTGAGCACTGAGCACCCAGCACCCTGAGTACTGAACAACCAGCACCCTGAGCACTGAGCACTGAGCACCCTGAGCACTGAGTACTGAGCACTGAGCACCCTGAGCACTGAGCACGCCGCACCCCGAGTACTGAGCACCCAGCACCCCGAGAACTGAGCACCCAGCGCCACGAGCACTGAGCACCCAGCACCCCGAGCACTGAGCACTGAGCACCCTGAGCACTGAGCACACAGCACCCCGAGTACTGAGCACTGAGCACCCTGAGCACTGAGCACCCAGCACCCCGAGTACTGAGCACTGAGCACCCTGAGTACTGAGCACCCAGCACCCTGAGCACTGAGTACCCAGCACCCTGAGCACTGAGCAACCAGCACCCTGAGCACTGAGCACCCAGCACCCTGAGCACTGAGCACCCAGCACCCTGAGTACTGAGCACTGAGCACCCAGCACCCCGAGCACTGAACACCCAGCACCCCGAGTACTGAGCACTGAGCACCCTGAGTACTGAGCACCCAGCACCCTGAGCACTGAGTACCCAGCACCCTGAGCACTGAGCACCCAGCACCCTGAGTTCTGAGCACCCAGCACCCTGAGCACCGAGCACCCAGCACCCTGAGCACTGAGCACCCAGCACCCTGAGTAGTGAGCACCCAACGTACTGAGCACCGAGCACCCCGTGCACTGAGCACCCAGCACCCTAAGTACTGAGCACCGAGCACCCCGAGCACTGAGCACCCAGCACCCTGAGTACTGAGCTCTGAGCACCCTGAGCACTGAGCACCCAGTGCCCCGAGCACCGAGCACCCTGAGCACTGAGCACCCAGCACCCTGAGCAATGAGCACCCTGAATACTGAGCACCCAGCACCTTGAGCATTGAGTACCCAGCACCCTGAGCACTGAGCACCCAGCACCCTGAGCACTGAGCACCCAGCACCCTGAGCACTGAGCACCCAGCACCCTGAGTACTGAGCACTGAGCACCCAGCACCCCGAGCACTGAACACACAGCACCCCGAGTACTGAGCACTAAGCACCCTGAGTACTGAGCACCCAGCACCCTGAGCACTGAGTACCCAGCACCCTGAGCACTGAGCACCCAGCACCCTGAGTACTGAGCACCCAGCACCCTGAGCACCGAGCACCCAGCACCCTGAGCACTGAGCACCCAGCACCCTGAGTAGTGAGCACCCAACGTACTGAGCACCGAGCACCCCGAGCACTGAGCACCCAGCACCCTGAGTACTGAGCACCGAGCACCCCGAGCACTGAGCACCCAGCACCCTGAGTACTGAGCTCTGAGCACCCTGAGCACTGAGCACCCAGTGCCCCGAGCACCGAGCACGCTGAGCACTGAGCACCCAGCACCCTGAGCAATGAGCACCCTGAGTACTGAGGACCCAGCACCTTGAGCACTGAGCACCGAGAACCCCGAGCACTGAGCACCCAGCACCCGGAGTACTGAGCACCCAGCACCCTGAGTACTAAGCACCGAGCACCCTGAGTACTGAGCACCCAGCACCCTGAGCACTGAACACACAGCACCCTGAGTATTGAGCACCCCGAGCACTGAGCACCCAGCACCCGGAGTACTGAGCACCCAGCACCCTGAGTACTAAGCACCGAGCACCCTGAGTACTGAGCACCCAGCACCCTGAGCACTGAACACACAGCACCCTGAGTATTGAGCACCTCGAGCACTGAACACACAGCACCCTGAGTACTGAGCACCGAGCACCCCGAGCACGGAGCACCCAGCACCCTGAGTACTGAGCTCTGAGCACCCTGAGCACTGAGCACACAGTGCCCCGAGCACCGAGCACCCTGAGCACTGAGCACCCAGCAACCTGAGCAATGAGCACCATGAGTACTGAGCACCCAGCACCTTGAGCACTGAGCACTGAGAACCCTGAGCACTGAGCACCCAGCACCCGGAGTTCTGAGCACCCAGCACCCTGAGTACTAAGCACCGAGCACCCTGAGTACTGAGCACCCAGCACCCTGAGCACTGAACACACAGCACCCTGAGTACTGAGCACTGAGCACCCAGCACAACGAGCACTGAGCACCCAGCACCCTGAGTACTGAGCACTGAGCACCCAGCACCCCGAGCACTGAGCACCCAGCACCCTGAGCACTGAGCACCCAGCACCCGAGTACTGAGCACCCAGCACCCTGAGTACTGAGCACCCAGCACCCTCAGTACTGAGCACCCAGCACCCCGAGTACTGAGCACCCAGCACCCTGAGTACTGAGCACCCAGCACCCTGAGCACTGAGCACCCAGCACCCCGAGCACTGAGCACCCAGCACCCTGAATACTGAGCACCCAGCACCCTGAGCACTGAGCACCCAGCACCCTGAGCACTGAGCACCCAGCACACTGAGCACTGAGCACCCAGCACCCTGAGTAGTGAGCACCCAATGTACTCAGCACCGAGCACTCCGAGCACTGAGCACCCAGCACTCTGAGTACTGAGCACCGATCACCCCGAGAACTGAGCACCCATCACCCTGAGTACTGAGCTCGGAGCACCCCGAGCACTGAGCACCCAGCACCCGGAGTACTGAGCACCCAGCACCCTGAGTACTAAGCACCGATCACCCTGAGTACTGAGCACCCAGTACCCTGAGCACTGAACACACAGCACCCTGAGTACTGAGCACCCCGAGCACTGAGCACCCAGCACCCTGAGCACTGAGCACCCAGCACCCTGAGTACTGAGCACCCAGCACCCTGAGTACTGAACACCCAGCACCCTGAGCACTGAGCACTGAGCACCCTGAGCACTGAGCACCCAGCACCCCGAGTACTGAGCCCTGAGCACCCTGAGTACTGAGCACCCAGCACCCTGAGCACTGAGCACCCAGCACCCTGAGCAATGAGCACCCAACACCCTGAGTACTGAGCACTGAGCACCCAGCACCCCGAGCACTGAACACCCAGCACCCTGAGTACTGAGCACTGAGCACCCAGCACCCCGAGCACTGAGCACCCAGCACCCTGAGCACTGAGCACCCAGCACCCGAGTACTGAGCACCCAGGACCCTGAGTACTGAGCACCCAGCACCCTGAGTACTGAGCACCCAGCACCCCGAGCACTGAGCACCCAACACCCTGAGTACTGAGCACACAGCACCCTGAGCACCGAGCACCCAGCACCCTGAGCACTGAGTACCCAGCACCCTGAGTAGTGAGCACCCAACGTACTGAGCACCGAGCACCCCGAGCACTGAGCACCCAGCACCCTGAGTACTGAGCACCGAGCACCCCGAGAACTGAGCACCCAGCACCCTGAGTACTGAGCTCCGAGCACCCTGAGCACTGAGCACCCAGTGCCCCGAGCACCGAGCACCCTGAGCACTGAGCACCCAGCACCCTGAGCAATGAGCACCCTGAGTACTGAGCACCCAGCACCCTGAGTACTGAGCACCGAGCACCCCGAGCACTGAGCACCCAGCACCCTGAGTACTGAGCTCCGAGCACCCTGAGCACTGAGCACCCAGTGCCCCGAGCACCGAGCACCCTGAGCACTGAGCACCCAGCACCCAGAGTACTGAGCACCCAGCGCCCCGAGCACTGAACACACAGCACCCTGAGTACTGAGCACCTCGAGCACTGAGCACCCAGCACCCTGAGTACTGAGCACCTCGAGCACTGAGCACCCAGCACCGCGAGCACTGAGCACATAGCACCCCGAGCACTGAGCACCCAGCACCCCGAGCACTGAGCACCCAGCACCGCGAGCACAGAGCACATAGCACCCCGAGCACTGAGCACCCAGCACCCTGAGTACTGTGTACCCAGCAGCCTGAGCACTGAGCACCCAGCACCCTGAGCACTGAGCACACAGCACCCTGAGCACTGAGCACCCAGCACCCTGAGCACTGAACACACAGCACCCTGAGTACTGAGCACCTCGAGCACTGAGCACCCAGCACCGCGAGCACTGAGCACCCAGCACCCGAGCACTGAGCACCCAGCACCCTGAGTAATGAGCACCCAGCACCCTGAGTACTGAGCACCCAGCACCCTGAGCACTGAGTACCCAGCACCCTGAGCACTGAGCACGCAGCACCCTGAGCACTGAGCACACAGCTCCCTGAGCACTGAACACCCAGCACCCTGAGTACTGAGCACTGAGCACCCAGCGCAACGAGCACTGAGCACCGAGCACCCTGAGCACTGAGCACCCAGCACCGGGAGTACTGAGCACCCAGCGCCCCGAGCACTGAACACACAGCACCCTGAGTACTGAGCACCTCGAGCACTGAGCACCCAGCACCCTGAGTACTGAGCACCGAGCACCCCGAGCACTGAGCACCCAGCACCGCGAGCACTGAGCACATAGCACCCCGAGCACTGAGCACCCAGCACCCCGAGCACTGAGCACCCAGCACCGCGAGCACAGAGCACCTAGCACCCCGAGCACTGAGCACCCAGCACCCTGAGTACTGTGTACCCAGCAGCCTGAGCACTGAGCACCCAGCACCCTGAGCACTGAGCACACAACACCCTGAGCACTGAGCACCCAGCACCCTGAGTACTAAGCACCGAGCACCCTGAGTACTGAGCACCCAGCACCCTGAGCACTGAACACACAGCACCCTGAGTACTGAGCACCTCGAGCACTGAGCACCCAGCACCGCGAGCACTGAGCACCCAGCACCCGAGCACTGAGCACCCAGCACCCTGAGTAATGAGCACCCAGCACCCTGAGTACTGAGCACCCAGCACCCTGAGCACTGAGTACCCAGCACCCTGAGCACTGAGCACGCAGCACCCTGAGCACTGAGCACACAGCACCCTGAGCACTGAACACCCAGCACCCTGAGTACTGAGCACTGAGCACCCAGCACAACGAGCACTGAGCACCCAGCACCCTGAGTACTGAGCACTGAGCAACCAGCACCCCGAGCACTGAGCACCCAGCACCCTGAGCACTGAGCACCCAGCACCCGAGTACTGAGCACCCAGCACACTGAGTACTGAGCACCCAGCACCCTGAGTACTGAGCGCCCAGCACCCCGAGTACTGAGCACCCAGCACCCTGAGTACTGAGCACCCAGCACCCTGAGCACTGAGCACCCAGCACCCCGAGCACTGAGCACCCAGCACCCTGAATACTGAGCACCCAGCACCCTGAGCACTGAGCACCCAGCCCCCTGAGCACTGAGCACCCAACACACTGAGCACTGAGCACCCAGCACCCTGAGTAGTGAGCACCCAATGTACTCAGCACCGAGCACCCCGAGCACTGAGCACCCAGCTCTCTGAGTACTGAGCACCGATCACCCCGAGAACTGAGCACCCATCACCCTGAGTACTGAGCTCGGAGCACCCCGAGCACTGAGCACCCAGCACCCGGAGTACTGAGCACCCAGCACCCTGAGTACTAAGCACCGATCTCCCTGAGTACTGAGCACCCAGTACCCTGAGCACTGAACACACAGCACCCTGAGTACTTTGCACCCCGAGCACTGAGCACCCAGCACCCTGAGCACTGAGCACCCAGCACCCTGAGTACTGAGCACCCAGCACCCTGAGTACTGAGCACCCAGCACACCGAGCACTGAGCACCCAGCGCCCCGAGCACTGAGCACCCGGCACCCTGAGCACTGAGCACTGAGCACCCTGAGCACTGAGCACCCAGCACCCCGAGTACTGAGCCCTGAGCACCCTGAGTACTGAGCACCCAGCACCCTGAGCACTGAGCACCCAGCACCCTGAGCACTTAGCACCCAACACCCTGAGTACTGAGCACTGAGAACCCAGCACCCCGAGTACTGAACACCCAGCACCCTGGGTACTGAGCACTGAGCACCCAGCACCCCGAGCACTGAGCACCCAGCACCCTGAGCACTGAGCACCCAGCACCCGAGTACTGAGCACCCAGGACCCTGAGTACTGAGCACCCAGCACCCTGAGCACTTAGCACCCAACACCCTGAGTACTGAGCACTGAGCACCCAGCACCCCGAGCACTGAACACCCAGCACCCTGAGTACTGAGCACTGAGCACCCAGCACCCCGAGCACTGAACACCCAGCACCCTGAGTACTGAGCACTGAGCACCCAGCACCCCGAGCACTGAGCACCCAGCACCCTGAGCACTGAGCACCCAGCACCCGAGTACTGAGCACCCAGGACCCTGAGTACTGAGCACCCAGCACCCTGAGTACTGAGCACCGAGCACCCCGAGCACTGAGCACCCAGCACCCTGAGTACTGAGCTCTGAGCACCCTGAGCACTGAGCACCCAGTGCCCCGAGCACCGAGCACCCTGAGCACTGAGCACCCAGCACCCTGAGCAATGAGCACCCTGAGTACTGAGCACCCAGCACCTTGAGCACTGAGCACCGAGAACCCCGAGCACTGAGCACCCAGCACCCGGAGTACTGAGCACCCAGCACCCTGAGTACTAAGCACCGAGCACCCTGAGTACTGAGCACCCAGCACCCTGAGCACTGAACACACAGCACCCTGAGTATTGAGCACCTCGAGCACTGAGCACCCAGCACCCTGAGTACTGAGCACCGAGCAGCCTGAGCACTGAGCACCCAGCACCCGGAGTACTGAGCACCCAGCGCCCCGAGCACTGAACACACAGCACCCTGAGTACTGAGCACCTCGAGCACTGAGCACCCAGCACCCTGAGTACTGAGCACCGAGCACCCCGAGCACTGAGCACCCAGCACTGCGAGCACTGAGCACCCAGCACCGCGAGCACTGAGCACATAGCACCCCGAGCACTGAGC
This sequence comes from Microtus oregoni, assembly GCF_018167655.1. NCBI lineage: Eukaryota > Metazoa > Chordata > Mammalia > Rodentia > Cricetidae > Microtus > Microtus oregoni. The sequence continues at coordinate 905,141 of NW_024543273.1, read as the reverse complement.
ACCCAGCACCCCGAGCACTGAGCACCCAGCACCGCGAGCACAGAGCACATAGCACCCCGAGCACTGAGCACCCAGCACCCTGAGTACTGTGTACCCAGCAGCCTGAGCACTGAGCACCCAGCACCCTGAGCACTGAGCACACAACACCCTGAGCACTGAGCACCCAGCACCCTGAGTACTAAGCACCGAGCACCCTGAGTACTGAGCACCCAGCACCCTGAGCACTGAACACACAACACCCTGAGTACTGAGCACCTCGAGCACTGAGCACCCAGCACCGCGAGCACTGAGCACCCAGCACCCGAGCACTGAGCACCCAGCACCCTGAGTAATGAGCACCCAGCACCCTGAGTACTGAGCACCCAGCACCCTGAGCACTGAGTACCCAGCACCCTGAGCACTGAGCACGCAGCACCCTGAGCACTGAGCACACAGCACCCTGAGCACTGAACACCCAGCACCCTGAGTACTGAGCACTGAGCACCCAGCACAACGAGCACTGAGCACCCAGCACCCTGAGTACTGAGCACTGAGCACCCAGCACCCCGAGCACTGAGCACCCAGCACCCTGAGCACTGAGCACCCAGCACCCGAGTACTGAGCACCCAGCACCCTGAGTACTGAGCACCCAGCACCCTGAGTACTGAGCGCCCAGCACCCCGAGTACTGAGCACCCAGCACCCTGAGTACTGAGCACCCAGCACCCTGAGCACTGAGCACCCAGCACCCCGAGCACTGAGCACCCAGCACCCTGAATACTGAGCACCCAGCACCCTGAGCACTGAGCACCCAGCACCCTGAGCACTGAGCACCCAGCACACTGAGCACTGAGCACCCAGCACCCTGAGTAGTGAGCACCCAATGTACTCAGCACCGAGCACCCCGAGCACTGAGCACCCAGCTCTCTGAGTACTGAGCACCGATCACCCCGAGAACTGAGCACCCATCACCCTGAGTACTGAGCTCGGAGCACCCCGAGCACTGAGCACCCAGCACCCGGAGTACTGAGCACCCAGCACCCTGAGTACTAAGCACCGATCACCCTGAGTACTGAGCACCCAGTACCCTGAGCACTGAACACACAGCACCCGAGTACTGAGCACCCAGGACCCTGAGTACTGAGCACCCAGCACCCTGAGTACTGAGCACCCAGCACCCCGAGCACTGAGCACCCAACACCCTGAGTACTGAGCACCCAGCACCCTGAGCACCGAGCACCCAGCACCCTGAGCACTGAGTACCCAGCACCCTGAGTAGTGAGCACCCAACGTACTGAGCACCGAGCACCCCGAGCACTGAGCACCCAGCACACTGAGTACTGAGCACCGAGCACCCCGAGAACTGAGCACCCAGCACCCTGAGTACTGAGCTCGGAGCACCCTGAGCACTGAGCACCCAGTGCCCCGAGCACCGAGCACCCTGAGCACTGAGCACCCAGCACCCTGAGCAATGAGCACCCTGAGTACTGAGCTCCGAGCACCCTGAGCACTGAGCACCCAGTGCCCCGAGCACCGAGCACCCTGAGCACTGAGCACCCAGCACCCGGAGTACTGAGCACCCAGCGCCCCGAGCACTGAACACACAGCACCCTGAGTATTGAGCACCTCGAGCACTGATCACCCAGCACCCTGAGTACTGAGCACCGAGCACCCCGAGCACTGAGCACCCAGCACCGCGAGCACTGAGCACATAGCACCCCGAGCACTGAGCACCCAGCACCCCGAGCACTGAGCACCCAGCACCGCGAGCACAGAGCACATAGCACCCCGAGCACTGAGCACCCAGCACCCTGAGTACTGTGTACCCAGCAGCCTGAGCACTGAGCACCCAGCACCCTGAGCACTGAGCACACAGCACCCTGAGCACTGAGCACCCAGCACCCTGAGTACTAAGCACCGAGCACCCTGAGTACTGAGCACCCAGCACCCTGAGCACTGAACACACAGCACCCTGAGTACTGAGCACCTCGAGCACTGAGCACCCAGCACCGCGAGCACTGAGCACCCAGCACCCGAGCACTGAGCACCCAGCACCCTGAGTAATGAGCACCCAGCACCCTGAGTACTGAGCACCCAGCACCCTGAGCACTGAGTACCCAGCACCCTGAGCACTGAGCACGCAGCACCCTGAGCACTGAGCACCCAGCACCCTGAGCACTGAGCACCCAGCACCCTGAGTACTGAGCGCCCAGCACCCCGAGTACTGAGCACCCAGCACCCTGAGTACTGAGCACCCAGCACCCTGAGCACTGAGCACCCAGCACCCCGAGCACTGAGCACCCAGCACCCGAGCACTGAGCACCCAGCACCCGAGTACTGAGCACCCAGCACCCTGAGTACTGAGCACCCAGCACCCTGAGTACTGAGCGCCCAGCACCCCGAGTACTGAGCACCCAGCACCCTGAGTACTGAGCACCCAGCACCCCGAGCACTGAGCACCCAGCACCCCGAGCACTGAGCACCCAGCACCCTGAATACTGAGCACCCAGCACCCTGAGCACTGAGCACCCAGCACTCTGAGCACTGAGCACACAGCACACTGAGCACTGAGCACCCAGCACCCTGAGTAGTGAGCACCCAATGTACTCAGCACCGAGCACCCCGAGCACTGAGCACCCAGCACTCTGAGTACTGAGCACCGATCACCCCGAGAACTGAGCACCCATCACCCTGAGTACTGAGCTCGGAGCACCCCGAGCACTGAGCACCCAGCACCCGGAGTACTGAGCACCCAGCACCCTGAGTACTAAGCACCGATCACCCTGAGTACTGAGCACCCAGTACCCTGAGCACTGAACACACAGCACCCTGAGTACTTAGCACCCCGAGCACTGAGCACCCAGCACCCTGAGCACTGAGCACCCAGCACCCTGAGTACTGAGCACCCAGCACCCTGAGTACTGAGCACCCAGCACACCGAGCACTGAGCACCCAGCGCCCCGAGCACTGAGCACCCGGCACCCTGAGCACTGAGCACTGAGCACCCTGAGCACTGAGCACCCAGCACCCCGAGTACTGAGCCCTGAGCACCCTGAGTACTGAGCACCCAGCACCCTGAGCACTGAGCACCCAGCACCCTGAGCACTTAGCACCCAACACCCTGAGTACTGAGCACTGAGAACCCAGCACCCCGAGCACTGAACACCCAGCACCCTGGGTACTGAGCACTGAGCATCCAGCACCCCGAGCACTGAGCACCCAGCACCCTGAGCACTGAGCACCCAGCACCCGAGTACTGAGCACCCAGGACCCTGAGTACTGAGCACCCAGCACCCTGAGCACTTAGCACCCAACACCCTGAGTACTGAGCACTGAGCACCCAGCACCCCGAGCACTGAACACCCAGCACCCTGAGTACTGAGCACTGAGCACCCAGCAACCCGAGCACTGAGCACCCAGCACCCTGAGCACTGAGCACCCAGCACCCGAGTACTGAGCACCCAGGACCCTGAGTACTGAGCACCCAGCACCCTGAGTACTGAGCACCGAGCACCCCGAGCACTGAGCACCCAGCATCCTGAGTACTGAGCTCTGAGCACCCTGAGCACTGAGCACCCAGTGCCCCGTGCACCGAGCACCCTGAGCACTGAGCACCCAGCACCCTGAGCAATGAGCACCCTGAGTACTGAGCACCCAGCACCTTGAGCACTGAGCACCGAGAACCCCGAGCACTGAGCACCCAGCACCCGGAGTACTGAGCACCCAGCACCCTGAGTACTTAGCACCCTGAGCACTGAGCACAGAGCACCCTGAGCACTGAACACCCAGCACCCTGAGTACTGAGCACTGAGCACCCAGCACAACGAGCACTGAGCACCCAGCACCCTGAGTACTGAGCACCCAGCACCCCGAGCACTGAGCACCCAGCACCCTGAGCACTGAGCACCCAGCACCCGAGTACTGAGCACCCAGCACCCTGAGTACTGAGCACCCAGCACCCTGAGTACTGAGCGCCCAGCACCCCGAGTACTGAGCACCCAGCACCCTGAGTACTGAGCACCCAGCACCCTGAGCACTGAGCACCCAGCACCCCGAGCACTGAGCACCCAGCACCCTGAATACTGAGCACCCAGCACCCTGAGCACTGAGCACCCAGCACCCTGAGCACTGAGCACCCAGCACACTGAGCACTGAGCACCCAGCACCCTGAGTAGTGAGCACCCAATGTACTCAGCACCGAGCACCCCGAGCACTGAGCACCCAGCACTCTGAGTACTGAGCACCGATCACCCCGAGAACGGAGCACCCATCACCCTGAGTACTGAGTTCGGAGCACCCCGAGCACTGAGCACCCAGCACCCGGAGTACTGAGCACCCAGCACCCTGAGTACTAAGCACCGATCACCCTGAGTACTGAGCACCCAGTACCCTGAGCACTGAACACACAGCACCCTGAGTACTTAGCACCCCGAGCACTGAGCACCCAGCACCCTGAGCACTGAGCACCCAGCACCCTGAGTACTGAGCACCCAGCACCCTGAGTACTGAGCACCCAGCACACCGAGCACTGAGCACCCAGCGCCCCGAGCACTGAGCACCCGGCACCCTGAGCACTGAGCACTGAGCACCCTGAGCACTGAGCACCCAGCACCCCGAGTACTGAGCCCTGAGCACCCTGAGTACTGAGCACCCAGCACCCTGAGCACTGAGCACCCAGCACCCTGAGCACTTAGCACCCAACACCCTGAGTACTGAGCACTGAGAACCCAGCACCCCGAGCACTGAACACCCAGCACCCTGGGTACTGAGCACTGAGCACCCAGCACCCCGAGCACTGAGCACCCAGCACCCTGAGCACTGAGCACCCAGCACCGGAGTACTGAGCACCCAGGACCCTGAGTACTGAGCACCCAGCACCCTGAGCACTTAGCACCCAACACCCTGAGTAAAGAGCACTGAGCACACAGCACCCCGAGCACTGAACACCCAGCACCCTGAGTACTGAGCACTGAGCACCCTGCACCCCGAGCACTGAGCACCCAGCACCCTGAGCACTGAGCACCCAGCACCCGAGTACTGAGCACCCAGGACCCTGAGTACTGAGCACCCAGCACCCTGAGTACTGAGCACCGAGCACCCCGAGCACTGAGCACCCAGCACCCTGAGTACTGAGCTCTGAGCACCCTGAGCACTGAGCACCCAGTGCCCCGAGCACCGAGCACCCTGAGCACTGAGCACCCAGCACCCTGAGCAATGAGCACCCTGAGTACTGAGCACCCAGCACCTTGAGCACTGAGCACCGAGAACCCCGAGCACTGAGCACCCAGCACCCGGAGTACTGAGCACCCAGCACCCTGAGTACTAAGCACCGAGCACCCTGAGTACTGAGCACCCAACACCCTGAGCACTGAACACACAGCACCCTGAGTATTGAGCACCTCGAGCACTGAGCACCCAGCACCCTGAGTACTGAGCACCGAGCTCCCCGAGCACTGAGCACCCAGCACCGCGAGCACTGAGCACCCAGCACCCGAGCACTGAGCACCCAGCACCCTGAGTAATGAGCACCCAGCACCCTGAGTACTGAGCACCCAGCACCCTGAGCACTGAGTACCCAGCACCCTGAGCACTGAGCACCCAGCACCCTGAGCACTGAGCACACAGCACCCTGAGCACTGAACACCCAGCACCCTGAGTACTGAGCACTGAGCACCCAGCACAACGAGTACTGAGCACAAAGCACCCTGAGTACTGAGCACTGAGCACCCAGCACCCCGAGCACTGAGCACCCAGCACCCTGAGCACTGAGCACCCAGCACCCGAGTACTGAGCACCCAGCACCCTGAGTACTGAGCACCCAGCACCCTGAGTACTGAGCGCCCAGCACCCCGAGTACTGAGCACCCAGCACCCTGAGTACTGAGCACCCAGCACCCTGAGCACTGAGCACCCAGCGCCCCGAGCACTGAGCACCCAGCACCCTGAGCACTGAGCACTGAGCACCCTGAGCACTGAGCACACAGCACCCCGAGTACTGAGCACTGAGCACCCTGAGCACTGAGCACCCAGCACCCCGAGTACTGAGCACTGAGCACCCTGAGTACTGAGCACCCAGCACCCTGAGCACTGAGTACCCAGCACCCTGAGCACTGAGCACCTAGCACCCTGAGCACTGAGCACCCAGCACCCTGAGCACTGAGCACCCAGCACCCTGAGTACTGAGCACTGAGCACCCAGCACCCTGAGTACTGAGCACCCAGCACCCTGAGCACTGAGTACCCAGCACCCTGAGCACTGAGCACCCAGCACCCTGAGTACTGAGCACCCAGCACCCTGAGCACCGAGACCCCAGCACCCTGAGCACTGAGCACCCAGCACCCTGAGTAGTGAGCACCCAACGTACTGAGCACCGAGCACCCCGAGCACTGAGCACCCAGCACCCTGAGTACTGAGCACCGAGCACCCCGAGCACTGAGCACCCAGCACCCTGAGTACTGAGCTCTGAGCACCCTGAGCACTGAGCACCCAGTGCCCCGAGCACCGAGCACCCTGAGCACTGAGCACACAGCACCCTGAGCAATGAGCACCCTGAGTACTGAGCACCCAGCACCTTGAGCACTGAGTACCCAGCACCCTGAGCACTGAGCACCCAGCACCCTGAGCACTGAGCACCCAGCACCCTGAGCACTGAGCACCCAGAACCCTGAGTACTGAGCACTGAGCACCCAGCACCCCGAGCACTGAACACCCAGCACCCCGAGTACTGAGCACTGAGCAACCTGAGTACTGAGCACCCAGCACCCTGAGCACTGAGTACCCAGCACCCTGAGCACTGAGCACCCAGCACCCTGAGTACTGAGCACCCAGCACCCTGAGCACCGAGCACCCAGCACCCTGAGCACTGAGCACCCAGCACCCTGAGTAGTGAGCACCCAACGTACTGAGCACCGAGCACCCCGAGCACGGAGCACCCAGCACCCTGAGTACTGAGCTCTGAGCACCCTGAGCACTGAGCACCCAGTGCCCCGAGCACCGAGCACCCTGAGCACTGAGCACCCAGCACCCTGAGCAATGAGCACCATGAGTACTGAGCACCCAGCACCTTGAGCACTGAGCACCGAGAACCCTGAGCACTGAGCACCCAGCACCCGGAGTACTGAGCACCCAGCACCCTGAGTACTAAGCACCGAGCACCCTGAGTACTGAGCACCCAGCACCCTGAGCACTGAACACACAGCACCCTGAGTACTGAGCACATCGAGCACTGAGCACCCAGCACCGCGAGCACTGAGCACCCAGCACCCGAGCACTGAGCACCCAGCACCCTGAGTAATGAGCACCCAGCACCCTGAGTACTGAGCACCCAGCACCCTGAGCACTGAGTACCCAGCACCCTGAGCACTGAGCACCCAGCACCCTAAGCACTGAGCACACAGCACCCTGAGCACTGAACACCCAGCACCCTGAGTACTGAGCACTGAGCACCCAGCACAACGAGCACTGAGCACCCAGCACCCTGAGTACTGAGCACTGAGCACCCAGCACCCCGAGCACTGAGCACCCAGCACCCTGAGCACTGAGCACCCAGCACCCGAGTACTGAGCACCCAGCACCCTGAGTACTGAGCACCCAGAACCCTGAGTACTGAGCGCCCAGCACCCCGAGTACTGAGCACCCAGCACCCTGAGTACTGAGCACCCAGCACGCTGAGCACTGAGCACCCAGCACCCCGAGCACTGAGCACCCAGCACCCTGAATACTGAGCACCAAGCACCCTGAGCACTGAGCACCCAGCACCCTGAGCACTGAGCACCCAGCACACTGAGCACTGAGCACCCAGCACCCTGAGTAGTGAGCACCCAATGTACTCAGCACCGAGCACTCCGAGCACTGAGCACCCAGCACTCTGAGTACTGAGCACCGATCACCCCGAGAACTGAGCACCCATCACCCTGAGTACTGAGCTCGGAGCACCCCGAGCACTGAGCACCCAGCACCCGGAGTACTGAGCACCCAGCACCCTGAGTACTAAGCACCGATCACCCTGAGTACTGAGCACCCAGTACCCTGAGCACTGAACACACAACACCCTGCGTACTGAGCACCCCGAGCACTGAGCACCCAGCACCCTGAGCACTGAGCACCCAGCACCCTGAGTACTGAGCACCCAGCACCCTGAGTACTGAACACCCAGCACCCTGAGCACTGAGCACTGAGTACCCTGAGCACTGAGTACTGAGCACTGAGCACCCAGAGCACTGAGCACCAAGCACCCTGAGTACTGAGCACCCAGCACCCCGAGCACTGAGCACCCAGCGCCCCGAGCACTGAGCACCCGGCACCCTGAGCACTGAGCACTGAGCACCCTGAGCACTGAGCACCCAGCACCCCGAGTACTGAGCCCTGAGCACCCTGAGTACTGAGCACCCAGCACCCTGAGCACTGAGCACCCAGCACCCTGAGCACTGAGCACCCAACACCCTGAGTACTGAGCACTAAGCACCCAGCACCCCGAGCACTGAACACCCAGCACCCTGAGTACTGAGCACTGAGCACCCAGCACCCCGAGCACTGAGCACCCAGCACCCTGAGCACTGAGCACCCAGCACCCGAGTACTGAGCACCCAGGACCCTGAGTACTGAGCACCCAGCACCCTGAGTACTAAGCACCGAGCACCCTGAGTACTGAGCACCCAGCACCCTGAGCACTGAACACACAGCACCCTGAGTATTGAGCACCTCGAGCACTGAGCACCCAGCACCCTGAGTACTGAGCACCGAGCTCCCCGAGCACTGAGCACCCAGCACCGCGAGCACTGAGCACCCAGCACCCGAGCACTGAGCACCCAGCACCCTGAGTAATGAGCACCCAGCACCCTGAGTACTGAGCACCCAGCACCCTGAGCACTGAGTACCCAGCACCCTGAGCACTGAGCACCCAGCACCCTGAGCACTGAGCACACAGCACCCTGAGCACTGAGCACCCAGCACCCTGAGTACTGAGCACTGAGCACCCAGCACAACGAGCACTGAGCACAAAGCACCCTGAGTACTGAGCACTGAGCACCCAGCACCCTGAGCACTGAGCACCCAGCACCCGAGTACTGAGCACCCAGCCCCCTGAGTACTGAGCACCCAGCACCCTGAGTACTGAGCGCCCAGCACCCCGAGTACTGAGCACCCAGCACCCTGAGTACTGAGCACCCAGCACCCTGAGCACTGAGCACCCAGCGCCCCGAGCACTGAGCACCCAGCACCCTGAGCACTGAGCACTGAGCACCCTGAGCACTGAGCACACAGCACCCCGAGTACTGAGCACTGAGCACCCTGAGCACTGAGCACCCAGCACCCCGAGTACTGAGCACTGAGCACCCTGAGTACTGAGCACCCAGCACCCTGAGCACTGAGTACCCAGCACCCTGAGCACTGAGCACCTAGCACCCTGAGCACTGAGCACCCAGCACCCTGAGCACTGAGCACCCAGCACCCTGAGTACTGAGCACTGAGCACCCAGCACCCTGAGTACTGAGCACCCAGCACCCTGAGCACTGAGTACCCAGCACCCTGAGCACTGAGCACCCAGCACCCTGAGTACTGAGCACCCAGCACCCTGAGCACCGAGAACCCAGCACCCTGAGCACTGAGCACACAGCACCCTGAGTAGTGAGCACCCAACGTACTGAGCACCGAGCACCCCGAGCACTGAGCACCCAGCACCCTGAGTACTGAGCACCGAGCACCCCGAGCACTGAGCACCCAGCACCCTGAGTACTGAGCTCTGAGCACCCTGAGCACTGAGCACCCAGTGCCCCGAGCACCGAGCACCATGAGCACTGAGCACCCAGCACCCTGAGCAATGAGCACCCTGAGTACTGAGCACCCAGCACCTTGAGCACTGAGTACCCAGCACCCTGAGCACTGAGCACCCAGCACCCTGAGCACTGAGCAACCAGCACCCTGAGCACTGAGCACCCAGAACCCTGAGTACTGAGCACTGAGCACCCAGCACCCCGAGCACTGAACACCCAGCACCCCGATTAATGAGCACTGAGCACCCTGAGTACTGAGCACCCAGCACCCTGAGCACTGAGTACCCAGCACCCTGAGCACTGAGCACCCAGCACCCTGAGTACTGAGCACCCAGCACCCTGAGCACCGAGCACCCAGCACCCTGAGCACTGAGCACCCAGCACCCTGAGTAGTGAGCACCCAACGTACTGAGCACCGAGCACCCCGAGCACTGAGCACCCAGCACCCTGAGTACTGAGCACCGAGCCCCCCGAGCACGGAGCACCCAGCACCCTGAGTACTGAGCTCTGAGCACCCTGAGCACTGAGCACCCAGTGCCCCGAGCACCGAGCACCCTGAGCACTGAGCACCCAGCACCCTGAGCAATGAGCACCATGAGTACTGAGCACCCAGCACCTTGAGCACTGAGCACCGAGAACCCTGAGCACTGAGAACCCAGCACCCGGAGTACTGAGCACCCAGCACCCTGAGTACTAAGCACCGAGCACCCTGAGTACTGAGCACCCAGCACCCTGAGCACTGAACACACAGCACCCTGAGTACTGAGCACCTCGAGCACTGAGCACCCAGCACCGCGAGCACTGAGCACCCAGCACCCGAGCACTGAGCACCCAGCACCCTGAGTAATGAGCACCCAGCACCCTGAGTACTGAGCACCCAGCACCCTGAGCACTGAGTACCCAGCACCCTGAGCACTGAGCACCCAGCACCCTGAGCACTGAGCACACAGCACCCTGAGCACTGAACACCCAGCACCCTGAGTACTGAGCACTGAGCACCCAGCACAACGAGCACTGAGCACCCAGCACCCTGAATACTGAGCACTGAGCACCCAGCACCCCGAGCACTGAGCACCCAGCACCCTGAGCACTGAGCACGCAGCACCCGAGTACTGAGCACCCAGCACCCTGAGCACTGAGCACCCAGCACCCTGAGTACTGAGCGCCCAGCACCCCGAGTACTGAGCACCCAGCACCCTGAGTACTGAGCACCCAGCACCCTGAGCACTGAGCACCCAGCACCCCGAGCACTGAGCACCCAGCACCCTGAATACTGAGCACCCAGCACCCTGAGCACTGAGCACCCAGCACCCTGAGCACTGAGCACCCAGCACACTGAGCACTGAGCACCCAGCACCCTGAGTAGTGAGCACCCAATGTACTCAGCACCGAGCACTCCGAGCACTGAGCACCCAGCACTCTGAGTACTGAGCACCGATCACCCCGAGAACTGAGCACCCATCACCCTGAGTACTGAGCTCGGAGCACCCCGAGCACTGAGCACCCAGCACCCGGAGTACTGAGCACCCAGCACCCTGAGTACTAAGCACCGATCACCCTGAGTACTGAGCACCCAGTACCCTGAGCACTGAACACACAGCACCCTGAGTACTGAGCACCCCGAGCACTGAGCACCCAGCACCCTGAGCACTGAGCACCCAGCACCCTGAGTACTGAGCACCCAGCACCCTGAGTACTGAACACCCAGCACCCTGAGCACTGAGCACTGAGCACCCTGAGCACTGAGTACTGAGCACTGAGCACCCAGAGCACTGAGCACCCAGCACCCTGAGTACTGAGCACCCAGCACCCCGAGCACTGCGCACCCAGCGCTCCGAGCACTGAGCACCCGGCAGCCTGAGCACTGAGCACTGAGCACCCTGAGCACTGAGCACCCAGCACCCCGAGTACTGAGCCCTGAGCACCCTGAGTACTGAGCACCCAGCACCCTGAGCACTGAGCACCCAGCACCCTGAGCACTGAGCACCCAACACCCTGAGTACTGAGCACTGAGCACCCAGCACCCCGAGCACTGAACACCCAGCACCCTGAGTACTGAGCACTGAGCACCCAGCACCCCGAGCACTGAGCACCCAGCACCCTGAGCACTGAGCACCCAGCACCCGAGTACTGAGCACCCAGGACCCTGAGTACTGAGCACCCAGCACCCTGAGTACTGAGCACCCAGCACCCCGAGCACTGAGCACCCAGCACCCTGAGTACTGAGCACCCAGCACCCTGAGCACCGAGCACCCAGCAGCCCGGAGCACTGAGTACCCAGCACCCTGAGTAGTGAGCACCCAACGTACTGAGCACCGAGCACCCCGAGCACTGAGCACCCAGCACCCTGAGTACTGAGCACCGAGCACCCCGAGAACTGAGCACCCAGCACCCTGAGTACTGAGCTCCGAGCACCCTGAGCACTGAGCACCCAGTGCCCCGAGCACCGAGCACCATGAGCACTGAGCACCCAGCACCCTGAGCAATGAGCACCCTGAGTACTGAGCACCCAGCACCCTGAACACTGAGCACCCAGCACCCCGAGCACTGAGCACCCAGCACCCTGAGTACTGAGCACCCAGCACCCTGAGCACTGAGCACCCAGCACACCGAGCACTGAGCACCCAGCACCCTGAGTAGTGAGCACCCAATGTACTGAGCACCGAGCACCCCGAGCACTGAGCACCCAGCACCCTGAGTACTGAGCACCCAGCACCCTGAGTACTGAACACCCAGCACCCTGAGCACTGAGCACTGAGCACCCTGAGCACTGAGTACTGAGCACTGAGCACCCAGAGCACTGAGCACCCAGCACCCTGAGTACTGAGCACCCAGCACCCCGAGCACTGCGCACCCAGCGCTCCGAGCACTGAGCACCCGGCACCCTGAGCACTGAGCACTGAGCACCCTGAGCACTGAGCACCCAGCACCCCGAGTACTGAGCCCTGAGCACCCTGAGTACTGAGCACCCAGCACCCTGAGCACTGAGCACCCAGCACCCTGAGCACTGAGCACCCAACACCCTGAGTACTGAGCACTGAGCACCCAGCACCCCGAGCACTGAACACCCAGCACCCTGAGTACTGAGCACTGAGCACCCAGCACCCCGAGCACTGAGCACCCAGCACCCTGAGCACTGAGCACCCAGCACCCGAGTACTGAGCACCCAGGACCCTGAGTACTGAGCACCCAGCACCCTGAGTACTGAGCACCCAGCACCCCGAGCATTGAGCACCCAGCACCCTGAGTACTGAGCACCCAGCACCCTGAGCACCGAGCACCCAGCACCCTGAGCACTGAGTACCCAGCACCCTGAGTAGTGAGCACCCAACGTACTGAGCACCGAGCACCCCGAGCACTGAGCACCCAGCACCCTGAGTACTGAGCACCGAGCACCCCGAGAACTGAGCACCCAGCACCCTGAGTACTGAGCTCCGAGCACCCTGAGCACTGAGCACCCAGTGCCCCGAGCACCGAGCACCATGAGCACTGAGCACCCAGCACCCTGAGCAATGAGCACCCTGAGTACTGAGCACCCAGCACCCTGAGTACTGAGCACCGAGCACCCCGAGCACTGAGCACCCAGCACCCTGAGTACTGAGCTCCGAGCACCCTGAGCACTGAGCACCCAGTGCCCCGAGCACCGAGCACCCTGAGCACTGAGCACCCAGCACCCGGAGTACTGAGCACCCAGCGCCCCGAGCACTGAACACACAGCACCCTGAGTACTGAGCACCGAGAACCCCGAGCACTGAGCACCCAGCACCGCGAGCACTGAGCACATAGCACCCCGAGCACTGAGCACCCAGCACCCCGAGCACTGAGCACCCGGCACCGCGAGCACAGAGCACATAGCACCCCGAGCACTGAGCACCCAGCACCCTGAGTACTGTGTACCCAGCAGCCTGAGCACTGAGCACCCAGCACCCTGAGCACTGAGCACACAGCACACTGAGCACTGAGCACCCAACACCCTGAGTACTAAGCACCGAGCACCCTGAGTACTGAGCACCCAGCACCCTGAGCACTGAACACACAGCACCCTGAGTACTGAGCACCTCGAGCACTGAGCACCCAGCACCGCGAGCACTGAGCACCCAGCACCCGAGCACTGAGCACCCAGCACCCTGAGTAATGAGCACCCAGCACCCTGAGTACTGAGCACCCAGCAACCTGAGCACTGAGTACCCAGCACACTGAGCACTGAGCACGCAGCACCCTGAGCACTGAGCACACAGCACCCTGAGCACTGAACACCCAGCACCCTGAGTACTGAGCACTGAGCACCCAGCACAACGAGCACTGAGCACCCAGCACCCTGAGTACTGAGCACTGAGCACCCAGCACCCCGAGCACTGAGCACCCAGCACCCTGAGCACTGAGCACCCAGCACCCGAGTACTGAGCACCCAGCACCCTGAGTACTGAGCACCCAGCACCCTGAGTACTGAGCGCCCAGCACCCCGAGTACTGAGCACCCAGCACCCTGAGTACTGAGCACCCAGCACCCTGAGCACTGAGCACCCAGCACCCCGAGCACTGAGCACCCAGCACCCTGAATACTGAGCACCCAGCAACCTGAGCACTGAGCACCCAGCACCCTGAGCACTGAGCACCCAGCACACTGAGCACTGAGCACCCAGCACCCTGAGTAGTGAGCACCCAATGTACTCAGCACCGAGCACCCCGAGCACTGAGCACCCAGCACTCTGAGTACGGAGCACCGATCACCCCGAGAACTGAGCACCCATCACCCTGAGTACTGAGCTCGGAGCACCCCGAGCACTGAGCACCCAGCACCCGGAGTACTGAGCACCCAGCACCCTGAGTACTAAGCACCGATCACCCTGAGTACTGAGCACCCAGTACCCTGAGCACTGAACACACAGCACCCTGAGTACTGAGCACCCCGAGCACTGAGCACCCAGCACCCTGAGCACTGAGCACCCAGCACCCTGAGTACTGAGCACCCAGCACCCTGAGTACTGAGCACCCAGCACACCGAGCACTGAGCACCCAGCGCCCCGAGCACTGAGCACCCGGCACCCTGAGCACTGAGCACTGAGCACCCTGAGCACTGAGCACCCAGCACCCCGAGTACTGAGCCCTGAGCACCCTGAGTACTGAGCACCCAGCACCCTGAGCACTGAGCACCCAGCACCCTGAGCACTTAGCACCCAACACCCTGAGTACTGAGCACTGAGCACCCAGCATCCCGAGCACTGAACACCCAGCACCCTGAGTACTGAGCACTGAGCACCCAGCACCCCAAGCACTGAGCACCCAGCACCCTGAGCACTGAGCACACAGCACCCGAGTACTGAGCACCCAGGACCCTGAGTACTGAGCACCCAGCACCGTGAGTACTGAGCACCCAGCACCCCGAGCACTGAGCACCCAACACCCTGAGTACTGAGCACACAGCACACTGAGCACCGAGTACCCAGCACCCTGAGCACTGAGTACCCAGCACCCTGAGTAGTGAGCACCCAACGTACTGAGCACCGAGCACCCCGAGAACTGAGCACCCAGCACCCTGAGTACTGAGCACCGAGCACCCCGAGAACTGAGCACCCAGCACCCTGAGTACTGAGCTCCGAGCACCCTGAGCACTGAGCACCCAGTGCCCCGAGCACCGAGCACCCTGAGCACTGTGCACCCAGCACCCTGAGCAATGAGCACCCTGAGTACTGAGCACCCAGCACACTGAGTACTGAGCACCGAGCACCCCGAGCACTGAGCACCCAGCACCCTGAGTACTGAGCTCTGAGCACCCTGAGCACTGAGCACCCAGTGCCCCGAGCACCGAGCACCCTGAGCACTGAGCACCCAGCACCCGGAGTACTGAGCACCCAGCGCCCCGAGCACTGAACACACAGCACCCTGAGTACTGAGCACCTCGAGCACTGAGCACCCAGCACCCTGAGTACTGAGCACCGAGCACCCCGAGCACTGAGCACCCAGCCCCTTGAGCACTGAGCACATAGCACCCCGAGCACTGAGCACCCAGCACCCCGAGCACTGAGCACCCAGCACCGCGAGCACAGATCACATAGCACCCCGAGCACTGAGCACCCAGCACCCTGAGGACTGTGTACCCAGCAGCCTGAGCACTGAGCACCCAGCACCCTGAGCACTGAGCACACACCACTCTGAGCACTGAGCACCCAGCACCCTGAGTACTGAGCACTGAGCACCCAGCACCCCGAGCACTGAGCACCCAGCACCCTGAGTACTGAGCACCGAGCACCCCGAGCACTGAGCACCCAGCACCCCGAGCACCGAGCACCCTGAGCACTGAGCACCCAGCACCCTGAGTACTGAGCACCCAGCACCCTGAGCAATGAGCACCCTGAGTACTGAGCACCCAGCACCTTGAACACTGAGCACTGAGCACCCCGAGCACTGAGCACCCAGCACCCCGATCACTGAGCACCCAGCACCCTGAGCACTGAGCACCCAGCACGAGAGTACTGAGCACCCAGCACCCTGAGTACTGAGCGCCCAGCACCCTGCGTACTGAGCGCCCAGCACCCCGAGTACTGAGCACCCAGCACCCTGAGTACTGAGCACCCAGCACCCTGAGCACTGAGCACCCAGCACCCCGAGCACTGAGCACCCAGCACCCTGAGTACTGAGCACCCAGCACCCTGAGCACTGAGCACCCAGCACCCTGAGCACTGAGCACCCAGCACACTGAGCACTGAGCACCCAGCAACCTGAGTAGTGAGCACCCAACGTACTGAGCACCGAGCACCCCGAGCACTGAGCACCCAGCACCCTGAGTACTGAGCACCGATCACCCCGAGAACTGAGCACCCAGCACCCTGAGTACTGATCTCCGAGCACCCTGAGCACTGAGCACCCAGCACCCAGAGTACTGAGCACCCAGCACCCTGAGTACTGAGCACCGAGCACCCCGAGCACTGAGCACCCAGCACCCTGAGTACTGATCTCTGAGCACCCTGAGCACTGAGCACCCAGTGCCCCGAGCACCGAGCACCCTGAGCACTGAGCACCCAGCACCCTGAGCAATGAGCACCCTGAGTACTGAGCACCCAGCACCTTGAGCACTGAGCACCGAGAAACGCGAGCACTGAGCACCCAGCACCCTGAGCACTGAGTACCCAGCACCCTGAGCACTGAGCACCCTGCACCCTGAGCACTGAGCACACAGCACCCTGAGCACTGAGCACCCAGCACCCTGAGTACTGAGCACTGAGCACCCAGCACAACGAGCACTGAGCACCCAGCACCCTGAGTACTGAGCACTGAGCACCCAGCACAACGAGCACTGAGCACCCAGCACCCGAGTACTGAGCACCCAGCACCCTGAGTACTGAGCACCCAGCACCCTGAGTACTGAGCACTGAGCACCCAGCACAAGGAGCACTGAGCACCCAGCACCCTGAGTACTGAGCACTGAGCACCCAGCACAACGAGCACTGAGCACACAGCACCCCGAGTACTGAGCACCCAGCACCCTGAGTACTGAGCACCCAGCACCCTGAGCACTGAGCACGAAGCACCCCGAGCACTGAGCACCCAGCACCCTGAATACTGAGCACCCAGCACCCTGAGCACTGAGCACCCAGCACCCTGAGCACTGAGCACCCAGCACACTGAGCACTGAGCACCCAGCACCCTGAATAGTTAGCTCCGAGCACCCCGAGCACTGAGCACTCAGCACCCGGAGTACTGAGCACCCAGCACCCTGAGTACTAAGCACCGATCACCCTGAGTACTGAGCACCCAGTACCCTGAGCACTGAGCACCCAGTGCCCCGAGCACCGAGCACCCTGAGCACTGAGCACCCAGCACCCTGAGCAATGAGCACCCTGAGTACTGAGCACCCAGCACCTTGAGCACTGAGCACCGAGAAACCCGAGCACTGAGCACCCAGCACCCTGAGCACTGAGTACCCAGCACCCTGAGCACTGAGCACCCAGCACCCTGAGCACTGAGCACACAGCACCCTGAGCACTGAGCACCCAGCACCCTGAGTACTGAGCACTGAGCACCCAGCACACCGAGCACTGAGCACCCAGCACCCTGAGTACTGAGCACTGAGCACCCAGCACAACGAGCACTGAGCACCCAGCACCCGAGTACTGAGCACTGAGCACCCAGCACCCTGAGTAATGAGCACCCCGAGCACTGAGCACCCAGCACCCTGAGTACTGAACATCCAGCACCCTGAGCACTGAGTACTGAGCACTGAGCACCCTGAGCACTGAGCACCCAGCACCCTGAGTACTGCGCACCCAGCACCCCGAGCACTGAGCACCCAGCGCCCCGAGCACTGAGCACCCGGCACCCCGAGCACTGAGCACTGAGCACCCTGAGCACTCAACACACAGCACCCCGAGTACTGACCACTGAGCACCCTGAGCACTGAGCACCCAGCACCCCGAGTACTGAGCCCTGAGCACCCTGAGTACTGAGCACCCAGCACCCTGAGCACTGAGCACCCAGCACCCTGAGCACTGAGCACCCAGCACACTGAGCACTGAGCACCCAGCAACCTGAGTAGTGAGCACCCAACGTACTGAGCACCGAGCACCCCGAGCACTGAGCACCCAGCACCCTGAGTACTGAGCACCGATCACCCCGAGAACTGAGCACCCAGCACCCTGAGTACTGATCTCCGAGCACCCCGAGCACTGAGCACCCAGCACCCGGAGTACTGAGCACCCAGCACCCTGAGTACTAAGCACCGAGCACCCTGAGTACTGAGCACCCAGTAACCTGAGCACTGAACACACAGTACCCTGAGTACTGAGCACCCCGAGCACTGAGCACCCAGCACCCTGAGCACTGAGCACCCAGCACCCTGAGTTCTGAGCACCCAGCACCCTGAGTACTGAGCACCCAGCACCCCGAGCACTGAGCACCCAGCGCCCCGAGCACTGAGCACCCAGCACCCCGAGCACTGAGCACTGAGCACCCTGAGCACTGAGCACCCAGAACCCCGAGTACTGAGCACTGAGCACCCTGAGTACTGAGCACCCAGCACCCTGAGCACTGAGTACCCAGCACCCTGAGCACTGAGCACCCAGCACCCTGAGCACTGAGCACCCAGCACCCTTAGCACTGAGCACCCAGCACCCTGAGTACTGAGCACTGAGCACCCAGCACCCGAGCACTGTACACCCAGCACCCTGAGTACTGAGCACTGAGCAACCAGCACCCCGAGCACTGAGAACCCAGCACCCTGAGCAATGAGCACCCAGCACCCGAGTACTGAGCACCCAGCACCCTGAGTACTGAGCACCCAGCACCCTGAGTACTGAGCACCCAGCACCCCGAGCACTGAGCACCCAGCACCCTGAGTACTGAGCACCCAGCACCCTGAGCACCGAGCACCCAGCACCCTGAGCACTGAGCACCCAGTACCCTGAGTAGTGAGCACCCAACGTACTGAGCACCGAGCACCCCGAGCACTGAGCACCCAGCACCCTGAGTACTGAGCACCGAGCACCCCGAGCACTGAGCACCCAGCACCCTGAGTACTGAGCTCTGAGCACCCTGAGCACTGAGCACCCAGTGCCCCGAGCACCGAGCACCCTGAGCACTGAGCACCCAGCACCCTGAGCAATGAGCACACTGAGTACTGAGCACCCAGCACCTTGAGCACTGAGCACCGAGAAACCCGAGCACTGAGCACCCAGCACCCTGAGAACTGAGTACCCAGCACCCTGAGCACTGAGCACCCAGCACCCTGAGCACTGAGCACACAGCACCCTGAGCACTGAGCACCCAGCACCCTGAGTACTGAGCACTGAGCACCCAGCACAACGAGCACTGAGCACCCAGCACCCTGAGTACTGAGCACTGAGCACCCAGCACAACGAGCACTGAGCACCCAGCACCCGAGTACTGAGCACCCAGCACCCTGAGTACTGAGCACCCAGCACCCTGAGTACTGAGCACTGAGCACCCAGCACAAGGAGCACTGAGCACCCAGCACCCTGAGTACTGAGCACTGAGCACCCAGCACAACGAGCACTGAGCACCCAGCACCCCGAGTACTGAGCACCCAGCACCCTGAGTACTGAGCACCCAGCACCCTGAGCACTGAGCACCCAGCACCCCGAGCACTGAGCACCCAGCACCCTGAATACTGTGCACCCAGCACCCTGAGCACTGAGCACCCAGCACCCTGAGCACTGAGCACCCAGCACACTGAGCACTGAGCACCCAGCACCCTGAATAGTGAGCTCCGAGCACCCCGAGCACTGAGCACTCAGCACCCGGAGTACTGAGCACCCAGCACCCTGAGTACTAAGCACCGATCACCCTGAGTACTGAGCACCCAGTACCCTGAGCACTGAGCACCCAGTGCCCCGAGCACCGAGCACCCTGAGCACTGAGCACCCAGCACCCTGAGCAATGAGCACCCTGAGTACTGAGCACCCAGCACCTTGAGCACTGAGCACCGAGAAACCCGAGCACTGAGCACCCAGCACCCTGAGCACTGAGTACCCAGCACCCTGAGCACTGAGCACCCAGCACCCTGAGCACTGAGCACACAGCACCCTGAGTACTGAGCACCCAGCACCCTGAGTACTGAGCACTGAGCACCCAGCACAACGAGCACTGAGCACCCAGCACCCTGAGTACTGAGCACTGAGCACCCAGCACAACGAGCACTGAGCACCCAGCACCCGAGTACTGAGCACTGAGCACCCAGCACCCTGAGTAATGAGCACCCCGAGCACTGAGCACCCAGCACCCTGAGTACTGAACATCCAGCACCCTGAGCACTGAGTACTGAGCACTGAGCACCCTGAGCCCTGAGCACCCAGCACCCTGAGTACTGCGCACCCAGCACCCCGAGCACTGAGCACCCAGCGCCCCGAGCACTGAGCACCCGGCACCCCGAGCACTGAGCACTGAGCACCCTGAGCACTCAGCACACAGCACCCCGAGTACTGACCACTGAGCACCCTGAGCACTGAGCACCCAGCACCCCGAGTACTGAGCCCTGAGCACCCTGAGCACTGAGCACCCAGCACCCTGATCACTGAGCACCCAGCACCCTGAGCACTGAGCACCCAGCACACTGAGCACTGAGCACCCAGCACCCTGAGTAGTGAGCACCCAACGTACTGAGCACCGAGCACCCCGAGCACTGAGCACCCAGCACTCTGAGTACTGAGCACCGATCACCCCGAGAACTGAGCACCCATCACCCTGAGTACTGAGCTCCGAGCACCCCGAGCACTGAGCACCCAGCACCCGGAGTACTGAGCACCCAGCACCCTGAGTACTAAGCACAGATCACCCTGAGTACTGAGCACCCAGTACCCTGAGCACTGAACACACAGCACCCTGAGTACTGAGCACCCCGAGCACTGAGCACCCAGCACCCTGAGCACTGAGCACCCAGCACCCTGAGTACTGAGCACCCAGCACCCTGAGTACTGAACACCCAGCACCCTGAGCACTGAGTACTGAGCACTGAGCACCCTGAGCACTGAGCACCCAGCACCCTGAGTACTGAGCACCCAGCTCCCCGAGCACTGAGCACCCAGCGCCCCGAGCACTGAGCACCCGGCACCCCGAGCACTGAGCACTGAGCACCCTGAGCACTCAGCACACAGCACCCCGAGTACTGACCACTGTGCACCCTGAGCACTGAGCACCCAGCACCCCGAGTACTGAGCCCTGAGCACCCTGAGTACTGAGCACCCAGCACCCTGAGCACTGAGCACCCAGCACCCTGAGCACTGAGCACCCAGCACCCTGAGCACTGAGCACCCAGCAACCTGAGTAGTGAGCACCCAACGTACTGAGCACCGAGCACCCCGAGCACTGAGCACCCAGCACCCTGAGTACTGAGCACCGATCACCCCGAGAACTGAGCACCCAGCACCCTGAGTACTGATCTCCGAGCACCCCGAGCACTGAGCACCCAGCACCCGGAGTACTGAGCACCCAGCACCCTGAGTACTAAGCACCGAGCACCCTGAGTACTGAGCACCCAGTAACCTGAGCACTGAACACACAGTACCCTGAGTACTGAGCACCCCGAGCACTGAGCACCCAGCACCCTGAGCACTGAGCACCCAGCACCCTGAGTTCTGAGCACCCAGCACCCTGAGTACTGAGCACCCAGCACCCCGAGCACTGAGCACCCAGCGCCCCGAGCACTGAGCACCCAGCACCCCGAGCACTGAGCACTGAGCACCCTGAGCACTGAGCACCCAGAACCCCGAGTACTGAGCACTGAGCACCCTGAGTACTGAGCACCCAGCACCCTGAGCACTGAGTACCCAGCACCCTGAGCACTGAGCACCCAGCACCCTGAGCACTGAGCACCCAGCACCCTTAGCACTGAGCACCCAGCACCCTGAGTACTGAGCACTGAGCACCCAGCACCCGAGCACTGTACACCCAGCACCCTGAGTACTGAGCACTGAGCACCCATCACCCCGAGCACTGAGAACCCAGCACCCTGAGCAATGAGCACCCAGCACCCGAGTACTGAGCACCCAGCACCCTGAGTACTGAGCACCCAGCACCCTGAGTACTGAGCACCCAGCACCCCGAGCACTGAGCACCCAGCACCCTGAGTACTGAGCACCCAGCACCCTGAGCACCGAGCACCCAGCACCCTGAGCACTGAGCACCCAGTACCCTGAGTAGTGAGCACCCAACGTACTGAGCACCGAGCACCCCGAGCACTGAGCACCCAGCACCCTGAGTACTGAGCACCGAGCACCCCGAGCACTGAGCACCCAGCACCCTGAGTACTGAGCTCTGAGCACCCTGAGCACTGAGCACCCAGTGCCCCGAGCACCGAGCACCCTGAGCACTGAGCACCCAGCACCCTGAGCAATGAGCACCCTGAGTACTGAGCACCCAGCACCTTGAGCACTGAGCACCGAGAAACCCGAGCACTGAGCACCCAGCACCCTGAGCACTGAGTACCCAGCACCCTGAGCACTGAGCACCCAGCACCCTGAGCACTGAGCACACAGCACCCTGAGCACTGAGCACCCAGCACCCTGAGTACTGAGCACTGAGCACCCAGCACAACGAGCACTGAGCACCCAGCACCCTGAGTACTGAGCACTGAGCACCCAGCACAACGAGCACTGAGCACCCAGCACCCGAGTACTGAGCACCCAGCACCCTGAGTACTGAGCACCCAGCACCCTGAGTACTGAGCACTGAGCACCCAGCACAAGGAGCACTGAGCACCCAGCACCCTGAGTACTGAGCACTGAGCACCCAGCACAACGAGCACTGAGCACCCAGCACCCCGAGTACTGAGCACCCAGCTCCCTGAGTACTGAGCACCCAGCACACTGAGCACTGAGCACCCAGCACCCCGAGCACTGAGCACCCAGCACCCTGAATACTGAGCACCCAGCACCCTGAGCACTGAGCACCCAGCACCCTGAGCACTGAGCAAGCAGCACACTGAGCACTGAGCACCCAGCACCCTGAATAGTGAGCTCCGAGCACCCCGAGCACTGAGCACTCAGCACCCGGAGTACTGAGCTCCCAGCACCCTGAGTACTAAGCACCGATCACCCTGAGTACTGAGCACCCAGTACCCTGAGCACTGAGCACCCAGTGCCCCGAGCACCGAGCACCCTGAGCACTGAGAACCCAGCACCCTGAGCAATGAGCACCCTGAGTACTGAGCACCCAGCACCTTGAGCACTGAGCACCGAGAAACCCGAGCACTGAGCACCCAGCACCCTGAGCACTGAGTACCCAGCACCCTGAGCACTGAGCACCCAGCACCCTGAGCACTGAGCACACAGCACCCTGAGCACTTAGCACCCAGCACCCTGAGTACTGAGCACTGAGCACCCAGCACAACGAGCACTGAGCACCCAGCACCCTGAGTACTGAGCACTGAGCACCCAGCACAACGAGCACTGAGCACCCAGCACCCGAGTACTGAGCACTGAGCACCCAGCACCCTGAGTAATGAGCACCCCGAGCACTGAGCACCCAGCACCCTGAGTACTGCGCACCCAGCACCCCGAGCACTGAGCACCCAGCGCCCCGAGCACTGAGCACCCGGCACCCCGAGCACTGAGCACTGAGCACAGTGAGCACTCAGCACACAGCACCCCGAGTACTGACCACTGAGCACCCTGAGCACTGAGCACCCAGCACCCCGAGTACTGAGCCCTGAGCACCCTGAGTACTGAGCACCCAGCACCCTGATCACTGAGCACCCAGCACCCTGAGCACTGAGCACCCAGCACACTGAGCACTGAGCACCCAGCACCCTGAGTAGTGAGCACCCAACGTACTGAGCACCGAGCACCCCGAGCACTGAGCACCCAGCACTCTGAGTACTGAGCACCGATCACCCCGAGAACTGAGCACCCATCACCCTGAGTACTGATCTCCGAGCACCCCGAGCACTGAGCACCCAGCACCCGGAGTACTGAGCACCCAGCACCCTGAGTACTAAGCAAAGATCACCCTGAGTACTGAGCACCCAGTACCCTGAGCACTGAACACACAGCACCCTGAGTACTGAGCACCCCGAGCACTGAGCACCCAGCACCCTGAGCACTGAGCACCCAGCACCCTGAGTACTGAGCACCCAGCACCCTGAGTACTGAACACCCAGCACCCTGAGCACTGAGTACTGAGCACTGAGCACCCTGAGCATTGAGCACCCAGCACCCTGAGTACTGAGCACCCAGCACCCCGAGCACTGAGCACCCAGCGCCCCGAGCACTGAGCACCCGGCACCCCGAGCACTGAGCACTGAGCACCCTGAGCACTCAGCACACAGCACCCCGAGTACTGACCACTGAGCACCCTGAGCACTGAGCACCCAGCACCCCGAGTACTGAGCCCTGAGCACCCTGAGTACTGAGCACCCAGCACCCTGAGCACTGAGCACCCAGCACCCTGAGCACTGAGCACCCAGCACCCTGAGCACTGAGCACCCAGCAACCTGAGTAGTGAGCACCCAACGTACTGAGCACCGAGCACCCCGAGCACTGAGCACCCAGCACCCTGAGTACTGAGCACCGATCACCCCGAGAACTGAGCACCCAGCACCCTGAGTACTGATCTCCGAGCACCCCGAGCACTGAGCACCCAGCACCCGGAGTACTGAGCACCCAGCACCCTGAGTACTAAGCACCGAGCACCCTGAGTACTGAGCACCCAGTAACCTGAGCACTGAACACACAGTACCCTGAGTACTGAGCACCCCGAGCACTGAGCACCCAGCACCCTGAGCACTGAGCACCCAGCACCCTGAGTTCTGAGCACCCAGCACCCTGAGTACTGAGAACCCAGCACCCCGAGCACTGAGCACCCAGCGCCCCGAGCACTGAGCACCCAGCACCCCGAGCACTGAGCACTGAGCACCCTGAGCACTGAGCACCCAGAACCCCGAGTACTGAGCACTGAGCACCCTGAGTACTGAGCACCCAGCACCCCGAGTACTGAGCCCTGAGCACCCTGAGCACTGAGCACCCAGCACCCTGATCACTGAGCACCCAGCACCCTGAGCACTGAGCACCCAGCACACTGAGCACTGAGCACCCAGCACCCTGAGTAGTGAGCACCCAACGTACTGAGCACCGAGCACCCCGAGCACTGAGCACCCAGCACTCTGAGTACTGAGCACCGATCACCCCGAGAACTGAGCACCCATCACCCTGAGTACTGAGCTCCGAGCACCCCGAGCACTGAGCACCCAGCACCCGGAGTACTGAGCACCCAGCACCCTGAGTACTGAGCACTGAGCACCCAGCACCCGAGCACTGTACACCCAGCACCCTGAGTACTGAGCACTGAGCACCCATCACCCCGAGCACTGAGAACCCAGCACCCTGAGCAATGAGCACCCAGCACCCGAGTACTGAGCACCCAGCACCCTGAGTACTGAGCACCCAGCACCCTGAGTACTGAGCACCCAGCACCCCGAGCACTGAGCACCCAGCACCCTGAGTACTGAGCACCCAGCACCCTGAGCACCGAGCACCCAGCACCCTGAGCACTGAGCACCCAGTACCCTGAGTAGTGAGCACCCAACGTACTGAGCACCGAGCACCCCGAGCACTGAGCACCCAGCACCCTGAGTACTGAGCACCGAGCACCCCGAGCACTGAGCACCCAGCACCCTGAGTACTGAGCTCTGAGCACCCTGAGCACTGAGCACCCAGTGCCCCGAGCACCGAGCACCCTGAGCACTGAGCACCCAGCACCCTGAGCAATGAGCACCCTGAGTACTGAGCACCCAGCACCTTGAGCACTGAGCACCGAGAAACCCGAGCACTGAGCACCCAGCACCCTGAGCACTGAGTACCCAGCACCCTGAGCACTGAGCACCCAGCACCCTGAGCACTGAGCACACAGCACCCTGAGCACTGAGCACCCAGCACCCTGAGTACTGAGCACTGAGCACCCAGCACAACGAGCACTGAGCACCCAGCACCCTGAGTACTGAGCACTGAGCACCCAGCACAACGAGCACTGAGCACCCAGCACCCGAGTACTGAGCACCCAGCACCCTGAGTACTGAGCACCCAGCACCCTGAGTACTGAGCACTGAGCACCCAGCACAAGGAGCACTGAGCACCCAGCACCCTGAGTACTGAGCACTGAGCACCCAGCACAACGAGCACTGAGCACCCAGCACCCCGAGTACTGAGCACCCAGCTCCCTGAGTACTGAGCACCCAGCACACTGAGCACTGAGCACCCAGCACCCCGAGCACTGAGCACCCAGCACCCTGAATACTGAGCACCCAGCACCCTGAGCACTGAGCACCCAGCACCCTGAGCACTGAGCAAGCAGCACACTGAGCACTGAGCACCCAGCACCCTGAATAGTGAGCTCCGAGCACCCCGAGCACTGAGCACTCAGCACCCGGAGTACTGAGCTCCCAGCACCCTGAGTACTAAGCACCGATCACCCTGAGTACTGAGCACCCAGTACCCTGAGCACTGAGCACCCAGTGCCCCGAGCACCGAGCACCCTGAGCACTGAGAACCCAGCACCCTGAGCAATGAGCACCCTGAGTACTGAGCACCCAGCACCTTGAGCACTGAGCACCGAGAAACCCGAGCACTGAGCACCCAGCACCCTGAGCACTGAGTACCCAGCACCCTGAGCACTGAGCACCCAGCACCCTGAGCACTGAGCACACAGCACCCTGAGCACTTAGCACCCAGCACCCTGAGTACTGAGCACTGAGCACCCAGCACAACGAGCACTGAGCACCCAGCACCCTGAGTACTGAGCACTGAGCACCCAGCACAACGAGCACTGAGCACCCAGCACCCGAGTACTGAGCACTGAGCACCCAGCACCCTGAGTAATGAGCACCCCGAGCACTGAGCACCCAGCACCCTGAGTACTGCGCACCCAGCACCCCGAGCACTGAGCACCCAGCGCCCCGAGCACTGAGCACCCGGCACCCCGAGCACTGAGCACTGAGCACAGTGAGCACTCAGCACACAGCACCCCGAGTACTGACCACTGAGCACCCTGAGCACTGAGCACCCAGCACCCCGAGTACTGAGCCCTGAGCACCCTGAGTACTGAGCACCCAGCACCCTGATCACTGAGCACCCAGCACCCTGAGCACTGAGCACCCAGCACACTGAGCACTGAGCACCCAGCACCCTGAGTAGTGAGCACCCAACGTACTGAGCACCGAGCACCCCGAGCACTGAGCACCCAGCACTCTGAGTACTGAGCACCGATCACCCCGAGAACTGAGCACCCATCACCCTGAGTACTGATCTCCGAGCACCCCGAGCACTGAGCACCCAGCACCCGGAGTACTGAGCACCCAGCACCCTGAGTACTAAGCAAAGATCACCCTGAGTACTGAGCACCCAGTACCCTGAGCACTGAACACACAGCACCCTGAGTACTGAGCACCCCGAGCACTGAGCACCCAGCACCCTGAGCACTGAGCACCCAGCACCCTGAGTACTGAGCACCCAGCACCCTGAGTACTGAACACCCAGCACCCTGAGCACTGAGTACTGAGCACTGAGCACCCTGAGCATTGAGCACCCAGCACCCTGAGTACTGAGCACCCAGCACCCCGAGCACTGAGCACCCAGCGCCCCGAGCACTGAGCACCCGGCACCCCGAGCACTGAGCACTGAGCACCCTGAGCACTCAGCACACAGCACCCCGAGTACTGACCACTGAGCACCCTGAGCACTGAGCACCCAGCACCCCGAGTACTGAGCCCTGAGCACCCTGAGTACTGAGCACCCAGCACCCTGAGCACTGAGCACCCAGCACCCTGAGCACTGAGCACCCAGCACCCTGAGCACTGAGCACCCAGCAACCTGAGTAGTGAGCACCCAACGTACTGAGCACCGAGCACCCCGAGCACTGAGCACCCAGCACCCTGAGTACTGAGCACCGATCACCCCGAGAACTGAGCACCCAGCACCCTGAGTACTGATCTCCGAGCACCCCGAGCACTGAGCACCCAGCACCCGGAGTACTGAGCACCCAGCACCCTGAGTACTAAGCACCGAGCACCCTGAGTACTGAGCACCCAGTAACCTGAGCACTGAACACACAGTACCCTGAGTACTGAGCACCCCGAGCACTGAGCACCCAGCACCCTGAGCACTGAGCACCCAGCACCCTGAGTTCTGAGCACCCAGCACCCTGAGTACTGAGCACCCAGCACCCCGAGCACTGAGCACCCAGCGCCCCGAGCACTGAGCACCCAGCACCCCGAGCACTGAGCACTGAGCACCCTGAGCACTGAGCACCCAGAACCCCGAGTACTGAGCACTGAGCACCCTGAGTACTGAGCACCCAGCACCCTGAGCACTGAGTACCCAGCACCCTGAGCACTGAGCACCCAGCACCCTGAGCACTGAGCACCCAGCACCCTTAGCACTGAGCACCCAGCACCCTGAGTACTGAGCACTGAGCACCCAGCACCCGAGCACTGTACACCCAGCACCCTGAGTACTGAGCACTGAGCACCCATCACCCCGAGCACTGAGAACCCAGCACCCTGAGCAATGAGCACCCAGCACCCGAGTACTGAGCACCCAGCACCCTGAGTACTGAGCACCCAGCACCCTGAGTACTGAGCACCCAGCACCCCGAGCACTGAGCACCCAGCACCCTGAGTACTGAGCACCCAGCACCCTGAGCACCGAGCACCCAGCACCCTGAGCACTGAGCACCCAGTACCCTGAGTAGTGAGCACCCAACGTACTGAGCACCGAGCACCCCGAGCACTGAGCACCCAGCACCCTGAGTACTGAGCACCGAGCACCCCGAGCACTGAGCACCCAGCACCCTGAGTACTGAGCTCTGAGCACCCTGAGCACTGAGCACCCAGTGCCCCGAGCACCGAGCACCCTGAGCACTGAGCACCCAGCACCCTGAGCAATGAGCACCCTGAGTACTGAGCACCCAGCACCTTGAGCAGTGAGCACCGAGAAACCCGAGCACTGAGCACCCAGCACCCTGAGCACTGAGTACCCAGCACCCTGAGCACTGAGCACCCAGCACCCTGAGCACTGAGCACACAGCACCCTGAGCACTGAGCACCCAGCACCCTGAGTACTGAGCACTGAGCACCCAGCACAACGAGCACTGAGCACCCAGCACCCTGAGTACTGAGCACTGAGCACCCAGCACAACGAGCACTGAGCACCCAGCACCCGAGTACTGAGCACCCAGCACCCTGAGTACTGAGCACCCAGCACCCTGAGTACTGAGCACTGAGCACCCAGCACAAGGAGCACTGAGCACCCAGCACCCTGAGTACTGAGCACTGAGCACCCAGCACAACGAGCACTGAGCACCCAGCACCCCGAGTACTGAGCACCCAGCACCCTGAGTACTGAGCACCCAGCACACTGAGCACTGAGCACCCAGCACCCCGAGCACTGAGCACCCAGCACCCTGAATACTGAGCACCCAGCACCCTGAGCACTGAGCACCCAGCACCCTGAGCACTGAGCAAGCAGCACACTGAGCACTGAGCACCCAGCACCCTGAATAGTGAGCTCCGAGCACCCCGAGCACTGAGCACTCAGCACCCGGAGTACTGAGCTCCCAGCACCCTGAGTACTAAGCACCGATCACCCTGAGTACTGAGCACCCAGTACCCTGAGCACTGAGCACCCAGTGCCCCGAGCACCGAGCACCCTGAGCACTGAGAACCCAGCACCCTGAGCAATGAGCACCCTGAGTACTGAGCACCCAGCACCTTGAGCACTGAGCACCGAGAAACCCGAGCACTGAGCACCCAGCACCCTGAGCACTGAGTACCCAGCACCCTGAGCACTGAGCACCCAGCACCCTGAGCACTGAGCACACAGCACCCTGAGCACTTAGCACCCAGCACCCTGAGTACTGAGCACTGAGCACCCAGCACAACGAGCACTGAGCACCCAGCACCCTGAGTACTGAGCACTGAGCACCCAGCACAACGAGCACTGAGCACCCAGCACCCGAGTACTGAGCACTGAGCACCCAGCACCCTGAGTAATGAGCACCCCGAGCACTGAGCACCCAGCACCCTGAGTACTGCGCACCCAGCACCCCGAGCACTGAGCACCCAGCGCCCCGAGCACTGAGCACCCGGCACCCCGAGCACTGAGCACTGAGCACAGTGAGCACTCAGCACACAGCACCCCGAGTACTGACCACTGAGCACCCTGAGCACTGAGCACCCAGCACCCCGAGTACTGAGCCCTGAGCACCCTGAGTACTGAGCACCCAGCACCCTGATCACTGAGCACCCAGCACCCTGAGCACTGAGCACCCAGCACACTGAGCACTGAGCACCCAGCACCCTGAGTAGTGAGCACCCAACGTACTGAGCACCGAGCACCCCGAGCACTGAGCACCCAGCACTCTGAGTACTGAGCACCGATCACCCCGAGAACTGAGCACCCATCACCCTGAGTACTGAGCTCCGAGCACCCCGAGCACTGAGCACCCAGCACCCGGAGTACTGAGCACCCAGCACCCTGAGTACTAAGCAAAGATCACCCTGAGTACTGAGCACCCAGTACCCTGAGCACTGAACACACAGCACCCTGAGTACTGAGCACCCCGAGCACTGAGCACCCAGCACCCTGAGCACTGAGCACCCAGCACCCTGAGTACTGAGCACCCAGCACCCTGAGTACTGAACACCCAGCACCCTGAGCACTGAGTACTGAGCACTGAGCACCCTGAGCACTGAGCACCCAGCACCCTGAGTACTGAGCACCCAGCACCCCGAGCACTGAGCACCCAGCGCCCCGAGCACTGAGCACCCGGCACCCCGAGCACTGAGCACTGAGCACCCTGAGCACTCAGCACACAGCACCCCGAGTACTGACCACTGAGCACCCTGAGCACTGAGCACCCAGCACCCCGAGTACTGAGCCCTGAGCACCCTGAGTACTGAGCACCCAGCACCCTGAGCACTGAGCACCCAGCACCCTGAGCACTGAGCACCCAGCACCCTGAGTACTGAGCACTGAGCACCCAGCACCCCGAGCACTGAACACCCAGCACCCTGAGTACTGAGCAATGAGCACCCAGCACCCCGAGCACTGAGCACCCAGCACCCTGAGCACTGAGCACCCAGCACCCGAGTACTGAGCACCCAGGACCCTGAGTACTGAGCACCCAGCACCCTGAGTACTGAGCACCCAGCACCCCGAGCACTGAGCACCCAGCACCCCGAGTACTGAGCACCCAGTACCCTGAGCACCGAGCACCCAGCACCCTGAGCACTGAGTACCCAGCACCCTGAGTAGTGAGCACCCAACGTACTGAGCACCGAGCACCCCGAGCACTGAGCACCCAGCACCCTGAGTACTGAGCACCGAGCACCTCGAGCACTGAGCACCCAGCACCCTGAGTACTGAGCTCCGAGCACCCTGAGCACTGAGCACCCAGTGCCCCGAGCACCGAGCACCCTGAGCACTGAGCACCCAGCACCCTGAGCAATGAGCACCCTGAGTACTGAGCACCCAGCAGCCTGAGTACTGAGCACCGAGCACCCCGAGCACTGAGCACCCAGCACCCTGAGTACTGAGCTCCGAGCACCCTGAGCACTGAGCACCCAGTGCCCCGAGCACCGAGCACCCTGAGCACTGAGCACCCAGCACCCGGAGTACTGAGCACCCAGCGCCCCGAGCACTGAACACACAGCACCCTGAGTACTGAGCACCTCGAGCACTGAGCACCCAGCACCCCGAGCACTGAGCAGCCAGCACCGCGAGCACTGAGCACATAGCACCCCGAGCACTGAGCACCCAGCACCCCGAGCACAGAGCACCCAGCACCGCGAGCACTGAGCACATAGCACCCCGAGCACTGAGCACCCAGCACCCTGAGTACTGAGTACCCAGCAGCCTGAGCACTGAGCACCCAGCGCCCCGAGCACTGAGCACTGAGCATCCTGAGCACTGAGTACTGAGCACTGAGCACCCTGACCACTGAGCACCCCTCACCCCGAGTACTGAGCACCCAGCACCCCGAGCACTGAGCACTCAGCGCCCCGAGCACTGAGCACCCAGCACCCCGAGCACTGAGCACTGAGCACCCTGAGCACTGAGCACACAGCACCCCGAGTACTGAGCACTGAGCACCCTGAGCACTGAGCACCCAGAACCCCGAGTACTGAGCACTGAGCACCCCGAGTACTGAGCACTGAGCACCTTGAGCAATGAGCACCCAGAACCCCGAGTACTGAGTACTGAGCACCTCGAGCACCGAGCACCCAGCACACTGAGCACTGAGCACCCAGCACCCCGAGCACTGAGCAACCAGCACCCAGAGCACTGAGCACTGAGCACCCTGAGTACTGAGCACTGAGCACCCTGAGCACTGAGCACCGAGCACGATG
Organism: Microtus oregoni; assembly: GCF_018167655.1. Taxonomy (NCBI): domain Eukaryota; kingdom Metazoa; phylum Chordata; class Mammalia; order Rodentia; family Cricetidae; genus Microtus; species Microtus oregoni. The sequence continues at coordinate 872,546 of NW_024543273.1, read as the reverse complement.
AGTACTGAGCACTGAGCACCCTGAGCACTGAGCACCCTGCTCCCTGAGTACTGAGCACCCAGCACCCTGAGCACTGCGGACCGAGCACCCTGAGTACTAAGCAACCAGCAACCTGAGTACTGAGCACCCAGCACCCTGAGCACTGAGCAACCAGCACGCTGAGTACTGAGCACTGAGCACCCTGAGTACTGAGCACCGAGCACCCTGAGCACTGAGCACCCAGCACGCTGAGTACTGAGAACTGAGCACCCTGAGTACTGAGCACCCAGCACCCTGAGTACTGAGCACCCAGCACCCCGAGCACTTAGCACCGATCACCCTGAGTACTGAGCACCCAGCACCCTGAGCACTGAGCACCCAGCACAACAAGTACTGAGCACCCAGCACCCTGAGTACTGAGTACCCAGCACCCCGAGCACTGAGCACTGAGCACCCCGAGCACTGAGCACCCAGCAACCCGAGCACTGAGCACCCAGCACCCTGAGTACTAAGCACCCAGCACCCTGAGTACTGAGCACCTAGCACCCTGAGTACTGAGCACCCAGCACCCTGAGTACTGAGCACCCAGCGTACTGAGCACCGAGCACCCCGAGCACTGAGCACCCAGCACCCTGAGTACTGAGCACCCAGCACCCAGAGCACTGAGCACCCAGCACCCTGAGTACTGAGCACCGAGCACCCTGAGTACTGAGCACCCAGCACCCTGAGTAGTGAGCACCCAACGTACTGAGCACCGAGCACCCCGAGCACTGAGCACCCAGCACCCTGAGTACTGAGCACCGATCACCCCGAAAACTGAGCACCCAGCACCCTGAGTACTGAGCTCCGAGCACCACGAGCACTGAGCACCCAGCACCCGGAGTACTGAGCACCCAGCACCCTGAGCACTGAGCACCCAACACCCTGAGCACTGAGCACCCAGCACCCTGAGTACTGAGCACTGAGAACCCAGCACCCCGAGCACTGAGCACCCAGCACCCTGAGTACTGAGCACTGAGCACCCAGCACCCCGAGCACTGAGCACCCAGCACCCTGAGCACTGAGCACCCAGCACAGGAGTACTGATCACCCAGCACCCTGAGTACTGAGCACGCAGCACCCTGAGTACTGAGCACCCAGCACCCCGAGTACTGAGCACCCAGCACCCTGAGCACTGAGCACCCAGCACCCTGAGCACTGAGAAACCTGCACCCCGAGCACTGTGCACCCAACACCCTGAGTACTGAGCACCCAGCACCCTGAGCACTGAGCACCCAGCATCCTGAGCACTAAGCACCCAGCACCCTGAGCACTGAGCACCCAGCACCCTGAGTAGTGAGCACCCAACGTACTGAGCACCGAGCACCCCGAGCACTAAGCACCCAGCACCCTGAGTACTGAGCACCGAGCACCCCGAGCACTGAGCACCCAGCACCCTGAGTACTGAGCTCCGAGCACCCCGAGCACAGAGCACCCAGCGCCCCGAGCACTGAGCACCCAGCACCCCGAGCACTAAGCCCCCAGCACCCCGAGCACTGAGCACCCAGCACCCCGAGCACTGAGCACCCAGCACCCTGAGTACTGAACACCCAGCACCCTGAGCACTGAGCACCCAGAACCCTGAGTACTGAGCACCCAGCACCCCGAGTACTGAGCACCTAGCCCCCCGAGCACTGAGCACCCAGCACCCTGAGTACTGAGCACTGAGCACCCTGAGTACTGAGCACCGAACACACTGAGTACTGAGCACCCAGCACCCTGAGTACTGAGCACCCAGCACCCCGAGCACTGAGCACCCAGCACCCTGAGCACTGAGCACCCAGCACCCCGAGCACTGAGCACCCAGCACCCTGAGCACTGAGCACCCAGCACCCTGAGCACTGAGCACTGAGCACCCAGCACCCTGAGCACTGAGCACCCAGCACCCCGAGCACTGAGCACCCAGCACCCTGAGCACTGAGCACCCAGCACCCTGAGCACTGATCACCCAGCACCCTGAGTACTGAGTACCCAGTACCCTGGGCACTGAGCACCCAGCACTCTTAGTACTGATCACCGAGCACCCCGAGCACTGAGCACCCAGCACCCTGAGTACTGAGCACCCAGCACCCTGAGTACTGAGCACCCAGCACCCTGAGTACTGAGCATCCAGCACCCTGAGCACTGAGCACAAAGCACGCTGAGTACTGAGCACTGAGCACCCTGAGTACTGAGCACCGAGGACCCTGAGGACTGAGCACCCAGCACGCTGAGTACTGTTCACCGAGCACCCCGAGCAATGAGCACCCAGCACCCTGAGTACTGAGCACCCAGCACCCTGAGTACTGAGCACCCAGCACCCTTAGTACTGAGCACCCAGCACCCTGAGCACTGAGCACAAAGCACGCTGAGTACTGAGCACTGAGCACCCTGAGTACTGAGCACCGAGGACCCTGAGCACTGAGCACCCAGCACGCTGAGTACTGAGCACTGAGCACACTGAGTACTGAGCACCCAGCACCCTGAGCACTGAGCAGCCAGCACCCTGATCACTAAGTACCCAGCACCCCGAGCACTGAGCACCCAGCACCCTGAGCACTGTGCACCCAGCACCCCGAGTACTGAGCACCCAGCACCCCGAGTACTGAGCAACCAGCACCCTGAGTACTGAGCACCAAGCACCCTGAGTACTGAGCACCCAGTACCCTGAGCACTGAACACACAGCACCCTGAGTACTGAGCACCCCGAGCACTGAGCACCCAGCACCCTGAGCACTGTGCACCCAGCACCCCGAGCACTGAGCACCCAGCACCCTGAGTACTGAGAACAGATCAACCTGAGTACTGAGCACCCACCACCCTGAGTACTGAGCCCCCAGCACAATGAGTACTGAGCACCCAGCACCCCGAGCACTGAGCACCCAGCACCCCGAGAATGAGCTCCCAGCACCCTGAGTACTGAGAACCGAGCACCCTGAGTACTGAGCACCCAGCACCCTGAGTACTGAGCCCCCAGCACCCTGAGTACTGAGCACCATGAGCACTGAGCACCCAGCACCCCGATCACTGAGCACCCAGCACCCTGAGCACTGAGCACCCAGCACGCTGAGCACTGAGCACCCATCACCCTGAGGACTGAGCACTGAGCACCCAGGACCCCGAGCACTGAGCACCCAGTGCCCTGAGCACTGAGCACCCAGCACCCTGAGCACTGAGCACCCAGCACCCCGAGCACTGAGCACCCAGCACCCTGAGTACTGAGCACTGAGCACCCAGCACCCCGAGCACTGAGCACCCAGCACCCTGAGCACTGAGCACCCAGCACCCGTGTACTGAGCACCCAGCACCCTGAGTACTGAGCACCGAGCACCCTGAGTACTGAGCGCCCAGCACCCTGAGCACTGAGCACCCAGCACCCCGAGCACTGAGCACACAGCACCCTGAGTACTGAGCACTGAGCACCCAGCACCCCGAGCACTGAGCACCCAGCACCCTGAGCACTGAGCACCCAGCACCCCAAGCACTGAGCACCCAGCACCCTGAGTACTGAGCACTGAGCACCCAGCAACCCGAGCACTGAGCACCCAGCACCCTGAACACTGAGCACCCCGCACCCGAGTACTGAGCACTGAGCACCCTGAGTACTGAGCACCCAGCACCCTGAGTTCTGAGCACCCAGCACCCTGAGCACTTAGCACCCAGCACAACGAGTACTGAGCACCCAGCACCCTGAATACTGAGCACCCAGCACCCCGAGCACTGAGCACCCAGGACGCTGAGTACTCAGCACTGAGCACCCTGAGTACTGAGCACCGAGCACCCTGAGCACTGAGCACCCAGCACGCTGAGTACTGAGCACTGAGCACCCTTAGTACTGAGCACCCAGCACCCCGAGCACTGAGCACCCAGCACGCTGAGTACTCAGCACTGAGCACCCTGAGTACTGAGCACCGAGCACCCTGAGCACTGAGCACCCAGCACGCTGAGAACTGAGCACTGAGCACCCTGAGTACTGAGCACCGAGCACCCTGAGCACTGAGCACCCAGCACGCTGAGTACTGAGCACTGAGCACCCTTAGTACTGAGCACCCAGCACCCCGAGCACTGAGCACCCAGCACCCTGAGTACTGAGCACCGAGCACCCTGAGTACTGAGCACCCAGCACCCTGAGTACTGAGCACCCAGCGTACTGAGCACCCAGCACCCTGAGTACTGAGCACTGAGCACCCCGAGTACTGAGCACCGAGCACCCCGAGCACTGAGCACCCAGCACCCCGAGCACCGAGCACCCTGAGTACTGAGCTCCCAGCACCCTGAGCACTGAGCACCCAGCACCCTGAGCACTGAGCACCCAGCACCCTGAGCACTGAGCACCCAGCACCCTGAGTACTGAGCACCGAGCACCCTGAGCACTGAGCACTGAGCACCCAGCACCCCGAGCACTGAGCACCCAGCACCCTGAGCACTGAGCACCCAGCACCCGAGTACTGAGCACCCCCCCACCCTGAGTACTGAGCACCCAGCACCCTGAGTACTGAGCGCCCAGCACCCTGAGCACTGAGCACCCAGCACCCCGAGCACTGAGCACCCAGCACCCTGAGTACTGAGCACTGAGCACCCAGCACCCCGAGCACTGAGCACCCAGCACCCTGAGCACTGAGCACCCAGCACTCCGAGCACTGAGCACCCAGCACCCTGAGTACTGAGCACTGAGCACCCAGCACCCTGAACACTGAGCACCCAGCACCCGAGTACTGAGCACCCAGCACCCTGAGTACTGAGCAGCCAGCACCCGAGTACTGAGCACCCAGCACCCTGAGTACTGAGCACCCAGCACCCTGAGTACTGAACACACAGCACCCTGAGTACTGAGCACCCCGAGCACTGAGCACCCAGCACCCTGAGCACTGAGCACCCAGCACCCTGAGTACTGAGCACCCAGCACCCTGAGTACTGAACACACAGCACCCTGAGTACTGAGCACCCCGAGCACTGAGCACCCAGCACCCTGAGTACCGAGCACCCCGAGCACTGAGCACCCATCACCCGGATTACTGAGCACCCAGCACCCTGAGTACTAAGCACCGAGCACCCTGAGTACTGAGCACCCAGTACCCTGAGCACTGAACACACAGCACCCTGAGTACTGAGCACCCCGAGCACTGAGCACCCAGCACCCTGAGCACTGAGCACCCGGCACCCTGAGTACTGAGCACCCAGCACCCTGAGTACTGAACACCCAGCACCCTGAGCACTGAGCACTGAGCACCCTGAGCACTGAGTACTGAGCACTGAGCACCCTGAGCACTGAGCACCCAGCACCCCGAGTACTGAGCACCCAGCACCCTGAGCACTGAGCACCCAGCGCCCCGAGCACTGAGCACCCAGCACCCCGAGCACTGAGCACTGAGCACCCTGAGCACTGAGCACACAGCACCCCGAGTACTGAGCTTTGAGCACCCTGAGCACTGAGCACCCAGCACCCCGAGTACTGAGCACTGAGCACCCCGGGCACTGAGTACCCAGCACCCTGAGCACTGTGCACCCATCACCCTGAGCACTGAGCACACAGCACCCTGAGCACTGAGCACCAAGCACACTGAGTACTGAGCACTGAGCACCCTGAGCACTGAGCACCCAGCACCCTGAGCACTTAGCACCCAGCACCCTGAGTACTGAGCACCCAGTACGCTGAGCACTGAACACACAGCACCCTGAGTACTGAGCACCCGGAGCACTGAGCACCCAGCACCCTGAGCACTGAGCACCCAGCACCCTGAGTACTGAGCACCCAGCACCCTGAGTACTGAACACCCAGCACCCTGAGCACTGAGCACTGAGCACCCTGAGCACTGAGTACTGAGCACTGAGCACCCTGAGCACTGAGCACCCCGCACCCCGAGAACTGAGCACCCAGCACCCCGAGCACTGAGCACCCAGCACCCCGAGCACTGAGCACCCAGCACCCCGAGCACTGAGCACTGAGCACCCTGAGCACTGAGCACACAGCACCCCGAGTACTGAGCACTGAGCACCCTGAGCACTGAGCACCCAGCACCCCTAGTACTGAGCACTGAGCACCCTGAGTACTGAGCACTCAGCACCCTGAGCACTGAGTACCCAGCACCCTGAGCACTGAGCACCCAGCACCTTGAGCACTGAGCACCAAGCACCCTGAGCACTGAGCACCCAGCACCCTGAGTACTGAGCACTGAGCACCCAGCACCCCGAGCACTGAACACCCAGCACCCTGAGTACTGAGCACTGAGCACCCAGCACCCCGAGCACTGAGCACCCAGCACCCTGAGCACTGAGCACCCAGCACCCGAGTACTGAGCACCCAGCACCCTGAGTACTGAGCACCCAGCACCCTGAGTACTGAGCACCCAGCACCCCGAGCACTGAGCACCCAGCACCCTGAGTACTGAGCACCCAGCACCCTGAGCACAGAGCACCCAGCACCCTGAGCACTGAGCACCCAGCACCCTGAGTAGTGAGCACCCAACGTACTGAGCACCGAGCACCCCGAGCACTGAGCACTCAGCACCCTGAGTACTGAGCACCGAGCACCCCGAGCACTGAGCACCCAGCACCCTGAGTACTGAGCTCTGAGCACCCTGAGCACTGAGCACCCAGTGCCCCGAGCACCGAGCACCCTGAGCACTGAGCACCCAGCACCCTGAGCAATGAGCACCCTGAGTACTGAGCACGCAGCACCTTGAGCGCTGAGCACTGAGAACCCCGAGCACTGAGCACCCAGCACCCGGAGTACTGAGCACCCAGCACCCTGAGTACTAAGCAACGAGCACCCTGAGTACTGAGCACCCAGCACCCTGAGCACTGAACACACAGCACCCTGAGTACTGAGCACCTCGAGCACTTAGCACCCAGCACCCTGAGTATTGAGCACCGAGCACCCCGAGCACTGAGCACCCAGCACCGCTAGCACTGAGCACATAGCACCCCGAGCACTGAGCACCCAGCACCCCGAGCACTGAGCACCCAGCACCGCGAGCACTGAGCACATAGCACCCCGAGCACTGAGCACCCAGCACCCTTAGTACTGAGTACCCAGCACCCTGAGCACTGAGCACCCAGCACCCTGAGCACTGAGCACACAGCACCCTGAGCACTGAGCACCCAGCACCCTGAGTACTGAGCACTGAGCACCCAGCACACCGAGCACTGAGCGCCCAGCACCCTGTGTACTGAGCACCGAGCACCCCGAGCACTGAGCACCCAGCACCCTGAGTACTGAGCACCCAGCACCTTGAGCAATGAGCACCCTGAGTACTGAGCACCCAGCACCGCGAGCAATGAGCACCCAGCACCCCGAGCACTGAGCACCCAGCACCCTGAATACTGAGCACCCAGCACCCTGAGTACTGAGCACCCAGCACCCCGAGCACCGAGCACCCTGAGCTCTGAGCACCCAGCACCCTGAGTACTGAGCACCCAGCACCTTGAGCAATGAGCACCCTGAGTACTGAGCACCCAGCACCTTGAGCACTGAGCACCGAGCACCCCGAGCACTGAGCATCCAGCACCCCGAGCACTGAGCACCCAGCACCCTGAGCACTGAGCACCCAGCACCCGAGTACTGAGCACCCAGCACCCTGAGTACTGAGCACCCAGCACCCTGAGTACTGAGCACCCAGCACCCCGAGTACTGAGCACCCAGCACCCTGAGTACTGAGCACCCAGCAACCTGAGCACTTAGCACCCAGCACCCCGAGCACTGAGCACCCAGCACCCTGAGTACTGAGCACCCAGCACCCTGAGCTCTGAACACACAGCACCCTGAGTACTGAGCACCTCGAGCACTGAGCACCCAGAACCCTGAGTACTGAGCACCGAGCACCCCGAGCACTGAGCACCCAGCACCGTGAGCAATGAGCACCCAGCACCCCGAGCACTGAGCACCCAGCACCCTGAATACTGAGCACCCAGCACCCTGAGCACTGAGCACCCAGCACCCTGAGCACTGAGAACTCAGCCCCCTGTGCACTGAGCACCCAGCACCCTGAGCACTGAGCACACAGCACCCTGAGCACTGAGCACCCAGCACCCTGAGTTCTGAGCACTGAGCACCCAGCACCCCGAGCACTGAGCACTCAGCACCCTGAGTACTGAGCACTGAGCACCCAGCACCCCGAGCACTGAGCACCCAGCACCCTGAGCACTGAGCACCCAGCACCCGAGTACTGAGCACCCAGCACCCTGAGTACTGAGCACCCAGCACCCTGAGTACTGAGCACCCAGCACCCTGAGTACTGAGCACCCAGCACCCTGAGTACTGAGCACCCAGCACCCTGAGCACCCAGCACCCTGAGCACTGAGCACCCAGCACCCTGAGCACTGAGCACCCAGCACCCTGAGTAGTGAGCACCCAACGTACTGAGCACCGAGCAACCCGAGCACTCAGCACCCAGCACCCTGAGTACTGAGAACCGATCACCCCGAGCACTGAGCACCCAGCACCCTGAGTACTGAGCTCCGAGCACCCCGAGCACTGAGCACCCAGCGCCCCGAGCACTGAGCACCCAGCACCCTGAGCACTGAGCACCCAGCACCCCGAGCACTGAGCACCCAGCACCGAGAGCACTGAGTACCCAGCACCCCGAGCACTGAGCACCCAGCACCCCGAGTACCGAGCACCCTGAGTACTAAGCACCGAGCACCCTGAGCACTGAGCACCCAGCACCCTGAGTACTGAGCACCCAGGACCCCGAGCACTGAGCACCCAGAACCCTGAGTACTTAGCACCCAGCACCTGAGCACTGAGCACCGAGCACCCTGAGCACTGAGCACCCAGCACCCTGAGGACTGAGCACCAAGCACCCCGAGCTCTGAGCACCCAGCACCCTGAGCACTGAGCACCCAGAGTACTGAGCACTGAGCACCCTGAGTACTGAGCACTGAGCACCCTGAGTACTGAGCACCTAGCACCCTGAGTACTGAGCACCCAGCACCCTGAGCACTGAGCACCGAGCACCCTGAGCACTGAGCACCCAGCAACCTGAGCACTGAGCAGCCAGCACCCCGAGCAGTGAGCACCCAGCACCCTGAGCACTGAGCACCCAGCACCCTGAACAATGAGCACCCTGAGTACTGAGCACCCAGCACCCTGAGCAATGAGCACCCTGAGTACTGAGCACACAGCACCCTGAGCACTGAGCACCGAGCACCCCGAGCAAGGAGCACCCAGCACCCTGAGTACTGAGCACCCAGCACCCTGAGCAATGAGCACCCTGAGTACTGAGCACCCAGCACCCTGAGCAATGAGCACCCTGAGTACTGAGCACCCATCACCCTGAGTACTAAGCACCGAGCATACTCAGTACTGAGCACCCAGTACCCTGAGCACTGAACACACATCACCCTGAGTACTGAGCACCCCGAGCACTGAGAAACCAGCACCCTGAGCACTGAGGACCCAGCACCCTGAGTACTGTGCACCCAGCACCCTGAGCACTGAGCACCCAGCACCCTGAGTACTGAGCACCCAGCACCCTGAGCACTGAGCACCCAGCACCCTGAGTACTGAGCATCCAGCACCCCGAGCACTGAGCAACCAGCACCCTGAGTACTGAGTACTGAGCACCCAGCACCATGAGCACTGAGCACCCAGCACCCTGAGTACTGAGCATCCAGCACCCCGAGCACTGAGCAACCAGCACCCTGAGTACTGAGTACTGAGCACCCAGCACCCAGAGCACTGAGCACGCAGGACCCTGTGTACTGAGCACTGAGTACCCAGCACCCCGAGCACTGAGCCCCCAGCAGCCTGAGCACTGAGCACCCTGAGTACTGAGCACCCAGCACCCTGAGCACTGAGCATCCAGCACCCCGAGCACTGAGCACCCAGCACCCAGAGCACTGAGCACTGAGCACCCTGAGTACTGAGCACTGAGCACCCTGAGCACTGAGCACCGAGCACCCTGAGTACTGAGCACTGAGCACCCTGAGCACTGAGCACCCAGCTCCCTGAGTACTGAGCACCCAGCACCCTGAGCACTGAGGACCGAGCACCCTGAGTAATAAGCACCCAGCACCCTGAGTACTGAGCACCCAGCACCCTGAGCACTGAGGACCCAGCACCCTGAGTACTGTGCACCCAGCACCCTGGCACTGAGCACCCAGCACCCTGAGTACTGAGCACCCAGCACCCTGAGCACTGAGCACCCAGCACCCTGAGTACTGAGCATCCAGCACCCCGAGCACTGAGCAACCAGCACCCTGAGTACTGAGTACTGAGCACCCAGCACCCAGAGCACTGAGCAACCAGCACCCTGTGTACTGAGCACTGAGCACTGAGCACCCTGAGTACTGAGCACCCAGCATCCTGAGCACTGAGCACCCAGCACCCCGAGCACTGAGCACCCAGCACCCAGAGCACTGAGCACTGAGCACCCTGAGTACTGAGCACTGAGCACCCTGAGCACTGAGCACCGAGCACCCTGAGTACTGAGCACTGAGCACCCTGAGCACTGAGCACCCTGCTCCCTGAGTACTGAGCACCCAGCACCCGGAGCACTGAGGACCGAGCACCCTGAGTACTAAGCACCCAGCACCCTGAGTACTGAGCACCCAGCACCCTGAGCACTGAGCAACCAGCACGCTGAGTACTGAGCACTGAGCACCCTGAGTACTGAGCACCGAGCACCCTGAGCACTGAGAACCCAGCACGCTGAGTACAGAGAACTGAGCACCCTGAGTACTGAGCACCCAGCACCCTGAGTACTGAGCACCCAGCACCCCGAGCACTGAGCACCGAGCACCCTGAGTACTGAGCACCCAGCACCCTGAGCACTGAGCACCCAGCACAACGAGTACTGAGCACCCAGCACCCTGAGTACTGAGCACCCAGCACCCCGAGCACTGAGCACCCAGCACCCGGAGTACTGAGCACCCAGCATCCTGAGTACTAAGCACCGAGCACCCTGAGTACTGAGCACCCAGTACCCTGAGCACTGAACACATAGCACCCTGAGTACTGAGCACCCCGAGCACTGAGCACCCAGCACCCTGAGCACTGAGCACCCAGCACCCTGAGTACTGAGCACCCAGCACACTGAGTACTGAACACCCAGCACCCTGAGCACTGAGCACTGAGCACCCTGAGCACTGAGTACTGAGCACTGAGCACCCTGAGCACTGAGCACCCAGCACCCTGAGTACTGAGCACCCAGCACCCCGAGCACTGAGCACTGAGCACCCTGAGCACTGAGCACACAGCACCCCGAGTACTGAGCATTGAGCACCATGAGCACTGAGCACCCAGCACCCCGAGCACTGAGCACTGAGCACCCTGAGCACTGAGCACACAGCACCCCGAGTACTGAGCATTGAGCACCCTGAGCACTGAGCACCCAGCACCCCGAGTACTGAGCACTGAGCACCCTGAGTACTGAGCACCCAGCACCCTGAGCACTGAGTACCCAGCACCCTGACCACTGAGCACCCAGCACCCTGAGCACTGAGCACCCAGCACCCTGAGCACTGAGCACCCAGCACCCTGAGTACTGAGCACTGAGCACCCGGCACCAAGAGCACTGAACACACAGCGCCCTGAGTACTGAGCACTGAGCACCCAGCACCCCGAGCACTGAGCACCCAGCATCCTGAGCACTGAGCACCCAGCACCCGAGTACTGAGCACTCAGCACCCTGAGTACTGAGCACCCGGCACCCTGAGTACTGAGCACCCAGCACCCCGAGAACTGAGCACCCGGCACCCTGAGTACTGAGCACCCAGCACCCTGAGCACCGAGCACCCAGCACCCTGAGCACTGAGCACCCAGCACCCTGAGGAGTGAGCACCCAACGTACTGAGCACCGAGCACCTCGAGCACTGAGCACCCAGCACCCTGAGCACTGAGCTCCGAGCACCCCGAGCACTGAGCACCCAGTGCCCCGAGCACCGAGCACCCTGAGCACTGAGCACCCAGCACCCTGAGCAATGAGCACCCTGAGTACTGAGCACCCAGCACCCGGAGTACTGAGCACCCAGCACCCTGAGTACTAAGCACCGAGCACCCTGAGTACTGAGCACCCAGCACCCTGAGCACTGAACACACAGCACCCTGAGTACTGAGCACCTCGAGCACTGAGCACCCAGCACCCTGAGTACTGAGCACCGAGCACCCCGAGCACTGAGCACCCAGCACCGCGAGCACTGAGCACATAGCACCCCGAGCACTGAGCACCCAGCACCCCGAGCACTGAGCACATAGCACCCCGAGCACTGAGCACGCAGCACCCTGAGTACTGAGTACCCAGCACACTGAGCAATGAGCACCCAGCACCCTGAGCACTGAGCACACAGCACCCTGAGCACTGAGCAACCAGCACCCTGAGTACTGAGCACTGAGCACCCAGCAAACCGAGCACTGAGCACCCAGCACCCTGAGTACTGAGCACCGAGCACCCCGAGCACTGAGCACCCAGCACCCTGAGCACTGAGCTCCGAGCACCCCGAGCACTGAGCACCCAGCGCCCCGAGCACCGTGCAACCTGAGCAATGAGCACCAGCACCCTGAGTACTGAGCACCCAGCACCCTGAGCAATGAGCACCCTGAGTACTGAGCACCCAGCACCTTGAGCACTGAGCACCGAGCACCCCGAGCACTGAGCACCCAACACCCCGAGCACTGAGCACCCAGCAGCCTGAGCACTGAGCACCCAGCACCCGAGTACTGAGCACCCAGCACCCTGAGTACTGAGCACCCAGCACCCTGAGTACTGAGCACCCAGCACCCCGAGCACCGAGCACCCAGCACCCTGAGTACTGAGCACCCAGCAACCTGAGCACCGAGCACCCAGCACCCTGAGCACTGAGAACCCAGCACCCTGAGTAGTGAGCACCCAACGTACTGAGCACCGAGCACCCCGAGCACTGAGCACCCAGCACCCTGAGTACTGAGTACTGAGCACCCAGCACCCTGAGTACTGAGCACCCAGCACCCCGAGCACTGAGCACCCAGCACCCCGAGCACTGAGCACCCAGCACCCCGAGCACTGAGCACCCAGCACCATGAGCACTGAGCACCCAGCACCCTGAGCACTGAGCACTGAGCACCCAGCACCCTGAGCACTGAGCACCCAGCACCCTGAGTACTGAGCACCCAGCACCCTGAGTACTGAGCACCCAGAACCCTGAGTACTGAGCCCCCAGCACCCTGAGTACTGAGCACCCAGCACCCTGAGTACTGAGCACCCAGAACCCTGAGTACTGAGCCCCCAGCACCCTGAGTACTGAGCACCCAGCACACTGAGTACTGAGCACCCAGCACCCTGAGCACTGAGCACAAAGCACGCTGAGTAATGAGCCCCCAGCACCCTGAGTACTGAGCACCCAGCACCCTGAGTACTGAGCACCCAGCACCCTGAGTACTGAGCACCCAGAACCCTGAGTACTGAGCCCCCAGCACCCTGAGTACTGAGCACCCAGCACACTGAGTACTGAGCACCCAGCACCCTGAGCACTGAGCACAAATCACGCTGAGTAATGAGCACTGAGCACCCTGAGTACTGAGCACCGAGGACCCTGAGCACTGATCACCCAGCACCCTGAGTACTGAGCACCCAGCACCCTTAGTACTGAGCACCCAGCACCCCGAGCACTGAGCACCCTGAGTACTGAGCACCCAGCACCCTGTGTACTGAGCACTAAGCACCCAGAGCACTGAGCACCCAGCACCCCGAGCAAGGAGCACCCAGGACCCCGAGCACTGAGTACTGAGCACCCAGCACCCTGAGTACTGAGCACCGAGCTCCCCGAGCACTGAGCACCCTGAGTACTGAGCACCCAGCACCCCGATCACTGAGCACCCAGCACCCCGAGCACTCAGCACCCAGCACCCTGAGTACTGAGCACCCAGCACCCCGAGCACTGAGCACCCAGCACCCTGAGTACTGAGCACTGAGCACCCAGCACCCCGAGCACTGAGCTCCCAGCACCCCGAGTACTGACCACCGAGCACCCTGAGCACTGAGTACCCAGCACCCTGAGCACTGAGCACCCAGCACCCGGAGTACTGAGCACCCAGCACCCTGAGTACTAAGCACTGAGCACCCAGCACCCTGAGCACTGAGTACTCAGCACCCTGAGCACTGAGCACCCAGCACCCTGAGTACTGAGCACTGAGCACCCAGCACCCCGAGCACTGAGCACCCAGCACCCTGAGTACTGAGCAATGAGCACCCAGCACCCCGAGCACTGAGCACCCAGCACCCTGAGCACTGAGCACCCAGCACCCGAGTACTGATCACCCAGCCCCCTGAGTACTGAGCACGCAGCACCCTGAGTACTGAGCACCCAGCACCCCGAGCACTGAGCACCCAGCACCCTGAGCACTGAGCACCCAGCACCCGAGTACTGATCACCCAGCACCCTGAGTACTGAGCACGCAGCACCCTGAGTACTGAGCACCCAGCACCCCGAGTACTGAGCACCCAACACCCTGAGCACTGAGCACCCAGCACCCTGAGCACTGAGCAACCTGCACCCCGAGAACTGTGAACCCAGCACCCTGAGTACTGAGCACCCAGCACCCTGAGCACTGAGCACCCAGCATCCTGAGCACTGAGCACCCAGCACCCTGAGCACTGAGCACCCAGCACCCTGAGTAGTGAGCACCCAACTTACTGAGCACCGAGTACCCCGAGCACTAAGCACCCAGCACCCTGAGTACTGAGCACCGAGCACCCCGAGGACTGAGCACCCAGCATCCTGAGTACTGAGCTCCGAGCACCCCGAGCACAGAGCACCCAGCGCCCCGAGCACTGAGCACCCAGCACCCCGAGCACTGAGCCCCCAGCACCCCGAGCACTGAGCACCCAGCACCCCGAGCACTGAGCACCCAGCACCCTGAGTACTGAGCACCCAGCACCCTGAGTACTGAGCACCCAGCACCCTGAGCACTGAGCACCCAGCACCCTGAGTACTGAGCACCCAGCACCCTGAGTACTGAGTACCCAGCACCCTGAGCACTCAGCAACCTGAGTACTGAGGACCGAGCCCCCTAAGTACTGAGCACCCAGCACCCTGAGTACTGAGCACCCAGCACCCTGAGCACTGAGCACCCAGCACCCTGAGTACTGAGCACAGAGTACCCCGAGTATTGAGCACCCAGCACCCCGAGCACTGAGCACCCAGCACCCTGAGTACTGAGCACTGAGCACCCTGAGTACTGAGCACCGAACACACTGAGTACTGAGCACCCAGCACCCTGAGTACTGAGCACCCAGCACCCCGAGCACTGAGCACCCAGCACTATGAGCACTGAGCACCCAGCACCCCTAGCACTGAGCACCCAGCACCCTGAGCACTGAGCACCCAGCACCCTGAGCACTGAGCACTGAGCACCCAGCACCCTGAGCACTGAGCACCCAGCACCCCGAGCACTGAGCACCCAGCACCCTGGGCACTGAGCACCCAGCACCCTGAGCACTGAGCACCCAGCACCCTGAGTACTGAGTACCCAGTACCCTGAGCACTGAGGACCCAGCACTCTTAGTACTGATCACCGAGCACCCCGAGCACTGAGCACCCAGCACCCTGAGTACTGAGCACCCAGCACCCTGAGTACTGAGCACCCAGCACCCTGAGTACTGAGCACCCAGCACCCTGAGCACTGAGCACAAAGCACGCTGAGTACTGAGCACTGAGCACCCTGAGTACTGAGCACCGAGGACCCTGTGGACTGAGCACCCAGCACGCTGAGTACTGAGCACTGAGCACCCTGAGTACTGAGCACCCAGCACCCAGAGCACTGAGCAGCCAGCAGCCTGAGCACTAAGCACCCAGCACCCCGAGCACTGAGCACCCAGCACCCTGAGCACTGTGCACCCAGCACCCCGAGTACTGAGCACACAGCACCCCGAGTACTGAGCACCCAGCACCCTGAGTACTGAGCACCAAGCACCCTGAGTACTGAGCACCCAGTACCCTGAGCACTGAACACACAGCACCCTGAGTACTGAGCACGCTGAGCACTGAGCACCCAGCACCCTGGGCACTGTGCACCCAGCACCCCGAGCACTGAGCACCCAGCACCCTGAGTACTGAGAACAGATCACCCTGAGTACTGAGCACCCAGCACCCTGAGTACTGAGCCCCCAGCACCCTTAGTACTGAGCACCAAGCACCCGGAGCACTGAGCACCCTGCACCCTGAGTACTGAGCCCCCAGCACCCTGAGTACTGAGCACCCAGCACCCTGAGTACTGAGCACCCAGCACCCTGAGTACTGAGCACCCAGCACCCTGAGTACTGAGCCCCCAGCACCCTGAGTACTGAGCACCCAGCACACTGAGTATTGAGCACCCAGCACCCTGAGCACTAAACACAAAGCACGCTGAGTAATGAGCACTGAGCACCCTGAGTACTGAGCACCGAGGACCCTGAGCACTGAGCACCCAGCACCCTGAGTACTGAGCACCCAGCACCCTGAGTACTGAGCACCCAGCACCCCGAGCACTGAGCAGGCTGAGTACTGAGCACCCAGCACCCTGAGTACTGAGCACTAAGCACCCAGAGCACTGAGCACCCAGCACCCCGAGCACGGAGCACCCAGGACCCCGAGCACTGAGTACTGAGCACCCAGCACCCTGAGTACTGAGCACCGAGCTCCCCGAGCACTGAGCACCCTGAGTACTGAGCACCCAGCACCCCGAACACTGAGCACCCAGCACCCTGAGCACTGAACACACAGCACCCTGAGTACTGAGCACGCTGAGCACTGAGCACCCAGCACCCTGGGCACTGTGCACCCAGCACCCCGAGCACTGAGCACCCAGCACCCTGAGTACTGAGAACAGATCACCCTGAGTACTGAGCACCCAGCACCCTGAGTACTGAGCCCCCAGCACCCTTAGTACTGAGCACCAAGCACCCCGAGCACTGAGCACCCAGCACCCTGAGTACTGAGCACCCAGCACCCCGAGCACTGAGCACCCAGCACCCCGAGAATGAGCACACAGCACCCTGAGTACTGAGCACACAGCACCCTGAGTACTGAGCACCCAGCACCCCGAGCACTGAGCACCCTGAGTACTGAGCACCCAGCACCCTTAGTACTGAGCACTAAGCACCCCGAGCACTGAGCACCCAGCACCCCGAGAATGAGCACACAGCACCCTGAGTACTGAGCACACAGCACCCTGAGTACTGAGCACCCAGAACCCTGAGTACTGAGCCCCCAGCACCCTGAGTACTGAGCACCCAGCACACTGAGTACTGAGCACCCAGCACCCTGAGCACTGAGCACAAATCACGCTGAGTAATGAGCACTGAGCACCCTGAGTACTGAGCACCGAGGACCCTGAGCACTGATCACCCAGCACCCTGAGTACTGAGCACCCAGCACCCTTAGTACTGAGCACCCAGCACCCCGAGCACTGAGCACCCTGAGTACTGAGCACCCAGCACCCTGTGTACTGAGCACTAAGCACCCAGAGCACTGAGCACCCAGCACCCCGAGCAAGGAGCACCCAGGACCCCGAGCACTGAGTACTGAGCACCCAGCACCCTGAGTACTGAGCACCGAGCTCCCCGAGCACTGAGCACCCTGAGTACTGAGCACCCAGCACCCCGATCACTGAGCACCCAGCACCCCGAGCACTCAGCACCCAGCACCCTGAGTACTGAGCACCCAGCACCCCGAGCACTGAGCACCCAGCACCCTGAGTACTGAGCACTGAGCACCCAGCACCCCGAGCACTGAGCTCCCAGCACCCCGAGTACTGACCACCGAGCACCCTGAGCACTGAGTACCCAGCACCCTGAGCACTGAGCACCCAGCACCCGGAGTACTGAGCACCCAGCACCCTGAGTACTAAGCACTGAGCACCCAGCACCCTGAGCACTGAGTACTCAGCACCCTGAGCACTGAGCACCCAGCACCCTGAGTACTGAGCACTGAGCACCCAGCACCCCGAGCACTGAGCACCCAGCACCCTGAGTACTGAGCAATGAGCACCCAGCACCCCGAGCACTGAGCACCCAGCACCCTGAGCACTGAGCACCCAGCACCCGAGTACTGATCACCCAGCCCCCTGAGTACTGAGCACGCAGCACCCTGAGTACTGAGCACCCAGCACCCCGAGCACTGAGCACCCAGCACCCTGAGCACTGAGCACCCAGCACCCGAGTACTGATCACCCAGCACCCTGAGTACTGAGCACGCAGCACCCTGAGTACTGAGCACCCAGCACCCCGAGTACTGAGCACCCAACACCCTGAGCACTGAGCACCCAGCACCCTGAGCACTGAGCAACCTGCACCCCGAGAACTGTGAACCCAGCACCCTGAGTACTGAGCACCCAGCACCCTGAGCACTGAGCACCCAGCATCCTGAGCACTGAGCACCCAGCACCCTGAGCACTGAGCACCCAGCACCCTGAGTAGTGAGCACCCAACTTACTGAGCACCGAGTACCCCGAGCACTAAGCACCCAGCACCCTGAGTACTGAGCACCGAGCACCCCGAGGACTGAGCACCCAGCATCCTGAGTACTGAGCTCCGAGCACCCCGAGCACAGAGCACCCAGCGCCCCGAGCACTGAGCACCCAGCACCCCGAGCACTGAGCCCCCAGCACCCCGAGCACTGAGCACCCAGCACCCCGAGCACTGAGCACCCAGCACCCTGAGTACTGAGCACCCAGCACCCTGAGTACTGAGCACCCAGCACCCTGAGCACTGAGCACCCAGCACCCTGAGTACTGAGCACCCAGCACCCTGAGTACTGAGTACCCAGCACCCTGAGCACTCAGCAACCTGAGTACTGAGGACCGAGCCCCCTAAGTACTGAGCACCCAGCACCCTGAGTACTGAGCACCCAGCACCCTGAGCACTGAGCACCCAGCACCCTGAGTACTGAGCACAGAGTACCCCGAGTATTGAGCACCCAGCACCCCGAGCACTGAGCACCCAGCACCCTGAGTACTGAGCACTGAGCACCCTGAGTACTGAGCACCGAACACACTGAGTACTGAGCACCCAGCACCCTGAGTACTGAGCACCCAGCACCCCGAGCACTGAGCACCCAGCACTATGAGCACTGAGCACCCAGCACCCCTAGCACTGAGCACCCAGCACCCTGAGCACTGAGCACCCAGCACCCTGAGCACTGAGCACTGAGCACCCAGCACCCTGAGCACTGAGCACCCAGCACCCCGAGCACTGAGCACCCAGCACCCTGGGCACTGAGCACCCAGCACCCTGAGCACTGAGCACCCAGCACCCTGAGTACTGAGTACCCAGTACCCTGAGCACTGAGGACCCAGCACTCTTAGTACTGATCACCGAGCACCCCGAGCACTGAGCACCCAGCACCCTGAGTACTGAGCACCCAGCACCCTGAGTACTGAGCACCCAGCACCCTGAGTACTGAGCACCCAGCACCCTGAGCACTGAGCACAAAGCACGCTGAGTACTGAGCACTGAGCACCCTGAGTACTGAGCACCGAGGACCCTGTGGACTGAGCACCCAGCACGCTGAGTACTGAGCACTGAGCACCCTGAGTACTGAGCACCCAGCACCCAGAGCACTGAGCAGCCAGCAGCCTGAGCACTAAGCACCCAGCACCCCGAGCACTGAGCACCCAGCACCCTGAGCACTGTGCACCCAGCACCCCGAGTACTGAGCACACAGCACCCCGAGTACTGAGCACCCAGCACCCTGAGTACTGAGCACCAAGCACCCTGAGTACTGAGCACCCAGTACCCTGAGCACTGAACACACAGCACCCTGAGTACTGAGCACGCTGAGCACTGAGCACCCAGCACCCTGGGCACTGTGCACCCAGCACCCCGAGCACTGAGCACCCAGCACCCTGAGTACTGAGAACAGATCACCCTGAGTACTGAGCACCCAGCACCCTGAGTACTGAGCCCCCAGCACCCTTAGTACTGAGCACCAAGCACCCGGAGCACTGAGCACCCTGCACCCCGAGTACTGAGCCCCCAGCACCCTGAGTACTGAGCACCCAGCACCCTGAGTACTGAGCACCCAGCACCCTGAGTACTGAGCACCCAGCACCCTGAGTACTGAGCCCCCAGCACCCTGAGTACTGAGCACCCAGCACACTGAGTATTGAGCACCCAGCACCCTGAGCACTAAACACAAAGCACGCTGAGTAATGAGCACTGAGCACCCTGAGTACTGAGCACCGAGGACCCTGAGCACTGAGCACCCAGCACCCTGAGTACTGAGCACCCAGCACCCTGAGTACTGAGCACCCAGCACCCCGAGCACTGAGCAGGCTGAGTACTGAGCACCCAGCACCCTGAGTACTGAGCACTAAGCACCCAGAGCACTGAGCACCCAGCACCCCGAGCACGGAGCACCCAGGACCCCGAGCACTGAGTACTGAGCACCCAGCACCCTGAGTACTGAGCACCGAGCTCCCCGAGCACTGAGCACCCTGAGTACTGAGCACCCAGCACCCCGAACACTGAGCACCCAGCACCCTGAGCACTGAACACACAGCACCCTGAGTACTGAGCACGCTGAGCACTGAGCACCCAGCACCCTGGGCACTGTGCACCCAGCACCCCGAGCACTGAGCACCCAGCACCCTGAGTACTGAGAACAGATCACCCTGAGTACTGAGCACCCAGCACCCTGAGTACTGAGCCCCCAGCACCCTTAGTACTGAGCACCAAGCACCCCGAGCACTGAGCACCCAGCACCCTGAGTACTGAGCACCCAGCACCCCGAGCACTGAGCACCCAGCACCCCGAGAATGAGCACACAGCACCCTGAGTACTGAGCACACAGCACCCTGAGTACTGAGCACCCAGCACCCCGAGCACTGAGCACCCTGAGTACTGAGCACCCAGCACCCTTAGTACTGAGCACTAAGCACCCAGAGCACTGAGCACCCAGCACCCCGAGCACGGAGCACCCAGGACCCCGAGCACTGAGTACTGAGCACCCAGCACCTTGAGTACTGAGCACCGAGCTCCCCGAGCACTGAGCACCCTGAGTACTGAGCACCCAGCACCCCGATCACTGAGCACCCAGCACCCTGAGTAATGAGCACCCAGCACCGCGAGCACTGAGCACCCAGCACCCCGAGCACTGAGCACCCAGCACCCTGAGCACTGAGCACCCAGCAACCTGAGTACTGAGAACCGAGCACCCCGAGTACTGAGCACCCAGCACCCCGAGCACTGAGCACCCAGCACCCTGAGCACTGAGCACCCAGCACCCCGAGCACTGAGCACCCAGCACCCCGAGCACTGAGCACCCAGCACCCCGAGCACTGAGCACCCAGCACCCCGAGCACCGAGCACCCTGAGTACAAAGCACCGAGCACCCTGAGCACAGAGCACCCAGCACCCCGAGCACTGAGCACCCAGCACCCTGAGCACTGAGCACCCAGCAACCTGAGTACTGAGAACCGAGCACCCCGAGTACTGAGCACCCAGCACCCCGAGCACTGAGCACCCAGCACCCTGAGCACTGTGCACCCAGCACCCCGAGTACTGAGCACCCAGCACCCCGAGCACTGAGCACCCAGCACCCTGAGTACTGAGCAATGAGCACCCAGCACCCCGAGCACTGAGCACCCAGCACCCTGAGCACTGAGCACCCAGCACCCGAGTACTGATCACCCAGCACCCTGAGTACTGAGCACCCAGCACCCTGAGTACTGAGCACCCAGCACCCCGAGCACTGAGTACCCAGCTCCCTGAGCACTGAGTACCCAGCACCCTGAGCACTGAGCACCCAGCACCCTGAGCACTGAGCACCAAGCACCCTGAGCACTGAGCACCAAGCACCCTGAGTACTGAGCACTGAGAACCCAGCACCCCGAGCACTGAGCACCCAGCACCCTGAGTACTGAGCACTGAGCACCCAGCACCCCGAGCACTGAGCACCCAGCACCCTGAGCACTGAGCACCCAGCACCCGAGTACTGATCACCCAGCACCCTGAGTACTGAGCACGCAGCACCCTGAGTACTGAGCACCCAGCACCCCGAGTACTGAGCACCCAGCACCCTGAGCACTGAGCACCCAGCACCCTGAGCACTGAGCAACCTGCACCCCGAGCACTGTGCACCCAGCACCCTGAGTACTGAGCACCCAGCACCCTGAGCACTGAGCACCCAGCATCCTGAGCACTGAGCACCCAGCAACCTGAGCACTGAGCACCCAGCACCCTGAGTAGTGAGCACCCAACTTACTGAGCACCGAGCACCCCGAGCACTAAGCACCCAGCACCCTGAGTACTGAGCACCGAGCACCCCGAGCACTGAGCACCCAGCACCCTGAGTACTGAGCTCCGAGCACCCCGAGCACAGAGCACCCAGCGCCCCGAGCACTGAGCACCCAGCACCGCGAGCACTGAGCACCCAGCACCCCGAGCAGTGAGCACCCAGCACCCCGAGCACTGAGCACACAGCACCCTGAGTACTGAGCACCCAGCACCCTGAGTACTGAGCACCCAGCACCCTGAGCACTGAGCACCCAGCACCCTGAGTACTGAGCACCCAGCACCCTGAGTACTGAGTACCCAGCACCCTGAGCACTCAGCAACCTGAGTACTGAGCACCCAGCACCCTGAGCACTGAGCACCCAGCACCCTGAGTACTGAGCACACAGCACCCCGAGTACTGAGCACCCAGCACCCCGAGCACTGAGCACCCAGCACCCTGAGTACTGAGCACTGAGCACCCCGAGCACTGAGCACCCAACACCCCGAGCACTGAGCACCCAGCAGCCTGAGCACTGAGCACCCAGCACCCGAGTACTGAGCACCCAGCACCCTGAGTACTGAGCACCCAGCACCCTGAGTACTGAGCACCCAGCACCCCGAGCACCGAGCACCCAGCACCCTGAGTACTGAGCACCCAGCACCCTGAGCACCGAGCACCCAGCACCCTGAGCACTGAGAACCCAGCACCCTGAGTAGTGAGCACCCAACGTACTGAGCACCGAGCACCCCGAGCACTGAGCACCCAGCACCCTGAGTACTGAGCACCGAGCACCCCGAGCACTGAGCACCCAGCACCCTGAGTACTGAGCACCCAGCACCCTGAGCACTGAGCACCCAGCACCCTGACTACTGAGCACCCAGCTCCCCAAGTACTGAGCACCCAGCACCCCGAGCACTGAGCACCCAGCACACTGAGTACTGAGCACTGAGCACCCTGAGTACTGAGCACCGAACACACTGAGTACTGAGCCCCCAGCACCCTGAGTACTGAGCACCCAGCACCCCGAGCACTGAGCACCCAGCACCCCGAGCACTGAGCACCCAGCACCCCGAGCACTGAGCACCCAGCACCCTGAGCACTGAGCACCCAGCACCCTGAGCACTGAGCACTGAGCACCCAGCACCCTGAGCACTGAGCACCCAGCACCCCGAGCACTGAGCACCCAGCACCCTGAGGACTGAGCACCCAGCAACCTGAGCAATGAGCACCAGCACCCTGCGTACTGAGTACCCAGTACCCTGAGCACTGAGCACCCAGCACTCTTAGTACTGATCACCGAGCACCCCGAGCACTGAGCACCCAGCACCCTGAGTACTGAGCACCCAGCACCCTGAGTACTGAGCACCCAGCACCCTGAGTACTGAGCACCCAGCACCCTGAGCACTGAGCACAAAGCACGCTGAGGACTGAGCACTGAGCACCCTGAGTACTGAGCACCGAGGACCCTGAGGACTGAGCACCCAGCACGCTGAGTACTGAGCACTGAGCACCCTGAGTACTGAGCACCCAGCACCCTGAGCACTGAGCAGCCAGCAGCCTGAGCACTGAGCACCCAGCACCCCGAGCACTGAGCACCCAGCACCCTGAGCACTGTGCACCCAGCACCCCGAGTACTGAGCACCCAGCACCCCGAGTACTGAGCACCCAGCACCCTGAGTACTGAGCACCAAGCACCCTGAGTACTGAGCACCCAGTACCCTGAGCACTGAACACACAGCACCCTGAGTACTGAGCACCCTGAGCACTGAGCACCCAGCACCCTGGGCACTGTGCACCCAGCACCCCGAGCACTGAGCACCCAGCACCCTGAGTACTGAGAACAGATCACCCTGAGTACTGAGCACCCAGCACCCTGAGTACTGAGCCCCCAGTACCCTTAGTACTGAGCACCAAGCACCCCGAGCACTGAGCACCCAGCACCCCGAGAATGAGCACCAAGCACCCTGAGTACTGAGAACCGAGCACCCTGACTACTGAGCACCCAGCACCCTGAGTACTGAGCCCCCAGCACCCTGAGAACTGAGCACCCAGCACCCTGAGTACTGAGCACCCAGCACCCTGAGTACTGAGCACCCAGCACCCTGAGTACTGAGCCCCCAGCACCCTGAGTACTGAGCACCCAGCACACTGAGTACTGAGCACCCAGCATCCTGAGCACTGAGCACAAAGCACGCTGAGTAATGAGCACTGAGCACCCTGAGTACTGAGCACCGAGGACCCTGAGCACTGAGCACCCAGCACCCTGAGTACTGAGCACCCAGCACCCTGAGTACTGAGCACCCAGCACCCCGAGCACTGAGCACCCTGAGTACTGAGCACCCAGCACCCTGAGTACTGAGCACTAAGCACCCAGAGCACTGAGCACCCAGCACCCCGAGCACGGAGCACCCAGGACCCCGAGCACTGAGTACTGAGCACCCAGCACCCTGAGTATTGAGCACCGAGCTCCCCGAGCACTGAGCACCCTGAGTACTGAGCTCCCAGCACCCCGAGTACTGACCACCGAGCACCCTGAGCACTGAGTACCCAGCACCCTTAGCACTGAGCACCCAGCACCCTGAGCACTGAGCACCCAGCACCCTGAGCACTGAGTACCCAGCACCCTGAGCACTGAGCACCCAGCACCCTGAGTACTGAGCACTGAGCACCCAGCACCCCGAGCACTGAGCACCCAGCACCCTGAGCATTGAGCACCCAGCACCCGAGTACTGATCACCCAGCACCCTGAGTACTGAGCACGCAGCACCCTGAGTACTGAGCACCCAGCACCCCGAGTACTGAGCACCCAACACCCTGAGCACTGAGCACCCAGCACCCTGAGCACTGAGTAACCTGCACCCCGAGCACTGTGCACCCAGCACCCTGAGTACTGAGCACCCAGCACCCTGAGCACTGAGCACCCAGCATCCTGAGCACTGAGCACCCAGCACCCTGAGCACTGAGCACCAAGCACCCTGAGTAGTGAGCACCCAACTTACTGAGCACCGAGCACCCCGAGCACTAAGCACCCAGCACCCTGAGTACTGAGCACCGAGCACCCCGAGGACTGAGCACCCAGCACCCTGAGTACTGAGCTCCGAGCACCCCGAGCACAGAGCACCCAGCGCCCCGAGCACTGAGCACCCAGCACCCCGAGCACTGAGCCCCCAGCACCCCGAGCACTGAGCACCCAGCACCCCGAGCACTGAGCACCCAGCACCCTGAGTACTGAGCACCCAGCACCCTGAGTACTGAGCAACCAGCACCCTGAGCACTGAGCACCCAGCACCCTGAGTACTGAGCACCCAGCACCCTGAGTACTGAGTACCCAGCACCCTGAGCACTCAGCAACCTGAGTACTGAGGACCGAGCCCCCTAAGTACTGAGCACCCAGCACACTGAGTACTGAGCACCCAGCACCCTGAGCACTGAGCACCCAGCACCCTGAGTACTGAGCACACAGTACCCCGAGTACTGAGCACCCAGCACCCCGAGCACTGAGCACCCAGCACCCTGAGTACTGAGCACTGAGCACCCTGAGTACTGAGCACCGAACACACTGAGTACTGAGCACCCAGCACCCTGAGTACTGAGCACCCAGCACCCCGAGCACTGAGCACCCAGCACCCCGAGCACTGAGCACCCAGCACCCCTAGCACTGAGCAACCAGCACCCTGAGCACTGAGCACCCAGCACCCTGAGCACTGAGCACTGAGCACCCAGCACCCTGAGCACTGAGCACCCAGCACCCCGAGCACTGAGCACCCAGCACCCTGGGCACTGAGCACCCAGCACCCTGAGCACTGAGCACCCAGCACCCTGAGTACTGAGTACCCAGTACCCTGAGCACTGAGCACCCAGCACTCTTAGTACTGATCACCGAGCACCCCGAGCACTGAGCACCCAGCACCCTGAGTACTGAGCACCCAGCACCCTGAGTACTGAGCACCCAGCACCCTGAGTACTGAGCACCCAGCACCCTGAGCACTGAGCACAAAGCACGCTGAGTACTGAGCACTGAGCACCCTGAGTACTGAGCACCGAGGACCCTGAGGACTGAGCACCCAGCACGCTGTGTACTGAGCACTGAGCACCCTGAGTACTGAGCACCCAGCACCCAGAGCACTGAGCAGCCAGCAGCCTGAGCACTGAGCACCCAGCACCCCGAGCACTGAGCACCCAGCACCCTGAGCACTGTGCACCCAGCACCCCGAGTACTGAGCACCCAGCACCCCGAGTACTGTGCACCCAGCACCCTGAGTACTGAGCACCAAGCACCCTGAGTACTGAGCACCCAGTACCCTGAGCACTGAACACACAGCACCCTGAGTACTGAGCACGCTGAGCACTGAGCACCCAGCACCCTGGGCACTGTGCACCCAGCACCCCGAGCACTGAGCACCCAGCACCCTGAGTACTGAGAACAGATCACCCTGAGTACTGAGCACCCAGCACCCTGAGTACTGAGCCCCCAGCACCCTTAGTACTGAGCACCAAGCACCCCGAGCACTGAGCACCCAGCACCCTGAGTACTGAGAACCGAGCACAATGAGTACTGAGCACCCAGCACCCTGAGTACTGAGCCCCCAGCACCCTGAGTACTGAGCACCCAGCACCCTGAGTACTGAGCACCCAGCACCCTGAGTACTGAGCACCCAGCACCCTGAGTACTGAGCCCCCAGCACCCTGAGTACTGAGCACCCAGCACACTGAGTACTGAGCACCCAGCACCCTGAGCACTGAACACAAAGCACGCTGAGTAATGAGCACTGAGCACCCTGAGTACTGAGCACCGAGGACCCTGAGCACTGAGCACCCAGCACCCTGAGTACTGAGCACCCAGCACCCTGAGTACTGAGCACCCAGCACCCCGAGCACTGAGCACCCTGAGTACTGAGCACCCAGCACCCTGAGTACTGAGCCCCCAGCACCCTTAGAACTGAGCACTAAGCACCCAGAGCACTGAGCACCCAGCACCCCGAGCACGGAGCACCCAGGACCCCGAGCACTGAGTACTGAGCACCCAGCACCCTGAGTACTGAGCACCGAGCTCCCCGAGCACTGAGCACCCTGAGTACTGAGCACCCAGCACCCCGATCACTGAGCACCCAGCACCCTGAGTAATGAGCACCCAGCACCGCGAGCACTGAGCACCCAGCACCCCGAGCACTGAGCACCCAGCACCCTGAGCACTGAGCACCCAGCAACCTGAGTACTGAGAACCGAGCACCCCGAGTACTGAGCACCCAGCACCCCGAGCACTGAGCACCCAGCACCCTGAGCACTGAGCACCCAGCACCCCGAGCACTGAGCACCCAGCACCCCGAGCACTGAGCACCCAGCACCCCGAGCACTGAGCACCCAGCACCCCGAGCACCGAGCACCCTGAGTACAAAGCACCGAGCACCCTGAGCACAGAGCACCCAGCACCCCGAGCACTGAGCACCCAGCACCCTGAGCACTGAGCACCCAGCAACCTGAGTACTGAGAACCGAGCACCCCGAGTACTGAGCACCCAGCACCCCGAGCACTGAGCACCCAGCACCCTGAGCACTGTGCACCCAGCACCCCGAGTACTGAGCAACCAGCACCCCGAGCACTGAGCACCCAGCACCCTGAGTACTGAGCAATGAGCACCCAGCACCCCGAGCACTGAGCACCCAGCACCCTGAGCACAGAGCACCCAGCACCCGAGTACTGATCACCCAGCACCCTGAGTACTGAGCACCCAGCACCCTGAGTACTGAGCACCCAGCACCCCGAGCACTGAGTACCCAGCTCCCTGAGCACTGAGTACCCAGCACCCTGAGCACTGAGCACCCAGCACCCTGAGCACTGAGCACCAAGCACCCTGAGCACTGAGCACCAAGCACCCTGAGTACTGAGCACTGAGAACCCAGCACCCCGAGCACTGAGCACCCAGCACCCTGAGTACTGAGCACTGAGCACCCAGCACCCCGAGCACTGAGCACCCAGCACCCTGAGCACTGAGCACCCAGCACCCGAGTACTGATCACCCAGCACCCTGAGTACTGAGCACGCAGCACCCTGAGTACTGAGCACCCAGCACCCCGAGTACTGAGCACCCAGCACCCTGAGCACTGAGCACCCAGCACCCTGAGCACTGAGCAACCTGCACCCCGCGCACTGTGCACCCAGCACCCTGAGTACTGAGCACCCAGCACCCTGAGCACTGAGCACCCAGCATCCTGAGCACTGAGCACCCAGCAACCTGAGCACTGAGCACCCAGCACCCTGAGTAGTGAGCACCCAACTTACTGAGCACCGAGCACCCCGAGCACTAAGCACCCAGCACCCTGAGTACTGAGCACCGAGCACCCCGAGCACTGAGCACCCAGCACCCTGAGTACTGAGCTCCGAGCACCCCGAGCACAGAGCACCCAGCGCCCCGAGCACTGAGCACCCAGCACCGCGAGCACTGAGCACCCAGCACCCCGAGCAGTGAGCACCCAGCACCCCGAGCACTGAGCACACAGCACCCTGAGTACTGAGCACCCAGCACCCTGAGTACTGAGCACCCAGCACCCTGAGCACTGAGCACCCAGCACCCTGAGTACTGAGCACCCAGCACCCTGAGTACTGAGTACCCAGCACCCTGAGCACTCAGCAACCTGAGTACTGAGCACCCAGCACCCTGAGCACTGAGCACCCAGCACCCTGAGTACTGAGCACACAGCACCCCGAGTACTGAGCACCCAGCACCCCGAGCACTGAGCACCCAGCACCCTGAGTACTGAGCACTGAGCCCCCCGAGCACTGAGCACCCAACACCCCGAGCACTGAGCACCCAGCAGCCTGAGCACTGAGCACCCAGCACCCGAGTACTGAGCACCCAGCACCCTGAGTACTGAGCACCCAGCACCCTGAGTACTGAGCACCCAGCACCCCGAGCACCGAGCACCCAGCACCCTGAGTACTGAGCACCCAGCACCCTGAGCACCGAGCACCCAGCACCCTGAGCACTGAGAACATAGCACCCTGAGTAGTGAGCACCCAACGTACTGAGCACCGAGCACCCCGAGCACTGAGCACCCAGCACCCTGAGTACTGAGCACCGAGCACCCCGAGCACTGAGCACCCAGCACCCTGAGTACTGAGCACCCAGCACCCTGAGCACTGAGCACCCAGCACCCTGAGTACTGAGCACCCAGCTCCCCAAGTACTGAGCACCCAGCACCCCGAGCACTGAGCACCCAGCACACTGAGTACTGAGCACTGAGCACCCTGAGTACTGAGCACCGAACACACTGAGTACTGAGCCCCCAGCACCCTGAGTACTGAGCACCCAGCACCCCGAGCACTGAGCACCCAGCACCCCGAGCACTGAGCACCCAGCACCCCGAGCACTGAGCACCCAGCACCCTGAGCACTGAGCACCCAGCACCCTGAGCACTGAGCACTGAGCACCCAGCACCCTGAGCACTGAGCACCCAGCACCCCGAGCACTGAGCACCCAGCACCCTGAGGACTGAGCACCCAGCAACCTGAGCACTGAGCACCCAGCACCCTGCGTACTGAGTACCCAGTACCCTGAGCACTGAGCACCCAGCACTCTTAGTACTGATCACCGAGCACCCCGAGCACTGAGCACCCAGCACCCTGAGTACTGAGCACCCAGCACCCTGAGTACTGAGCACCCAGCACCCTGAGTACTGAGCACCCAGCACCCTGAGCACTGAGCACAAAGCACGCTGAGGACTGAGCACTGAGCACCCTGAGTACTGAGCACCGAGGACCCTGAGGACTGAGCACGCAGCACGCTGAGTACTGAGCACTGAGCACCCTGAGTACTGAGCACCCAGCACCCTGAGCACTGAGCAGCCAGCAGCCTGAGCACTGAGCACCCAGCACCCCGAGCACTGAGCACCCAGCACCCTGAGCACTGTGCACCCAGCACCCCGAGTACTGAGCACCCAGCACCCCGAGTACTGAGCACCCAGCACCCTGAGTACTGAGCACCAAGCACCCTGAGTACTGAGCACCCAGTACCCTGAGCACTGAACACACAGCACCCTGAGTACTGAGCACCCTGAGCACTGAGCACCCAGCACCCTGGGCACTGTGCACCCAGCACCCCGAGCACTGAGCACCCAGCACCCTGAGTACTGAGAACAGATCACCCTGAGTACTGAGCACCCAGCACCCTGAGTACTGAGCCCCCAGTACCCTTAGTACTGAGCACCAAGCACCCCGAGCACTGAGCACCCAGCACCCCGAGAATGAGCACCAAGCACCCTGAGTACTGAGAACCGAGCACCCTGACTACTGAGCACCCAGCACCCTGAGTACTGAGCCCCCAGCACCCTGAGTACTGAGCACCCAGCACCCTGAGTACTGAGCACCCAGCACCCTGAGTACTGAGCACCCAGCACCCTGAGTACTGAGCCCCCAGCACCCTGAGTACTGAGCACCCAGCACACTGAGTACTGAGCACCCAGCATCCTGAGCACTGAGCACAAAGCACGCTGAGTAATGAGCACTGAGCACCCTGAGTACTGAGCACCGAGGACCCTGAGCACTGAGCACCCAGCACCCTGAGTACTGAGCACCCAGCACCCTGAGTACTGAGCACCCAGCACCCCGAGCACTGAGCACCCTGAGTACTGAGCACCCAGCACCCTGAGTACTGAGCACTAAGCACCCAGAGCACTGAGCACCCAGCACCCCGAGCACGGAGCACCCAGGACCCCGAGCACTGAGTACTGAGCACCCAGCACCCTGAGTATTGAGCACCGAGCTCCCCGAGCACTGAGCACCCTGAGTACTGAGCTCCCAGCACCCCGAGTACTGACCACCGAGCACCCTGAGCACTGAGTACCCAGCACCCTTAGCACTGAGCACCCAGCACCCTGAGCACTGAGCACCCAGCACCCTGAGCACTGAGTACCCAGCACCCTGAGCACTGAGCACCCAACACCCTGAGTACTGAGCACTGAGCACCCAGCACCCCGAGCACTGAGCACCCAGCACCCTGAGCATTGAGCACCCAGCACCCGAGTACTGATCACCCAGCACCCTGAGTACTGAGCACGCAGCACCCTGAGTACTGAGCACCCAGCAACCCGAGTACTGAGCACCCAACACCCTGAGCACTGAGCACCCAGCACCCTGAGCACTGAGTAACCTGCACCCCGAGCACTGTGCACCCAGCACCCTGAGTACTGAGCACCCAGCACCCTGAGCACTGAGCACCCAGCATCCTGAGCACTGAGCACCCAGCACCCTGAGCACTGAGCACCCAGCACCCTGAGTAGTGAGCACCCAACTTACTGAGCACCGAGCACCCCGAGCACTAAGCACCCAGCACCCTGAGTACTGAGCACCGAGCACCCCGAGGACTGAGCACCCAGCACCCTGAGTACTGAGCTCCGAGCACCCCGAGCACAGAGCACCCAGCGCCCCGAGCACTGAGCACCCAGCACCCCGAGCACTGAGCCCCCAGCACCCCGAGCACTGAGCACCCAGCACCCCGAGCACTGAGCACCCAGCACCCTGAGTACTGAGCACCCAGCACCCTGAGTACTGAGCAACCAGCACCCTGAGCACTGAGCACCCAGCACCCTGAGTACTGAGCACCCAGCACCCTGAGTACTGAGTACCCAGCACCCTGAGCACTCAGCAACCTGAGTACTGAGGACCGAGCCCCCTAAGTACTGAGCACCCAGCACACTGAGTACTGAGCACCCAGCACCCTGAGCACTGAGCACCCAGCACCCTGAGTACTGAGCACACAGTACCCCGAGTACTGAGCACCCAGCACCCCGAGCACTGAGCACCCAGCACCCTGAGTACTGAGCACTGAGCACCCTGAGTACTGAGCACCGAACACACTGAGTACTGAGCACCCAGCACCCTGAGTACTGAGCACCCAGCACCCCGAGCACTGAGCACCCAGCACCCCGAGCACTGAGCACCCAGCACCCCTAGAACTGAGCAACCAGCACCCTGAGCACTGAGCACCCAGCACCCTGAGCACTGAGCACTGAGCACCCAGCACCCTGAGCACTGAGCACCCAGCACCCCGAGCACTGAGCACCCAGCACCCTGGGCAATGAGCACCCAGCACCCTGAGCACTGAGCACCCAGCACCCTGAGTACTGAGTACCCAGTACCCTGAGCACTGAGCACCCAGCACTCTTAGTACTGATCACCGAGCACCCCGAGCACTGAGCACCCAGCACCCTGAGTACTGAGCACCCAGCACCCTGAGTACTGAGCACCCAGCACCCTGAGTACTGAGCACCCAGCACCCTGAGCACTGAGCACAAAGCACGCTGAGTACTGAGCACTGAGCACCCTGAGTACTGAGCACCGAGGACCCTGAGGACTGAGCACCCAGCACGCTGTGTACTGAGCACTGAGCACCCTGAGTACTGAGCACCCAGCACCCAGAGCACTGAGCAGCCAGCAGCCTGAGCACTGAGCACCCAGCACCCCGAGCACTGAGCACCCAGCACCCTGAGCACTGTGCACCCAGCACCCCGAGTACTGAGCACCCAGCACCCCGAGTACTGTGCACCCAGCACCCTGAGTACTGAGCACCAAGCACCCTGAGTACTGAGCACCCAGTACCCTGAGCACTGAACACACAGCACCCTGAGTACTGAGCACGCTGAGCACTCAGCACCCAGCACCCTGGGCACTGTGCACCCAGCACCCCGAGCACTGAGCACCC
The DNA here is from genome assembly GCF_018167655.1 of Microtus oregoni. NCBI lineage: Eukaryota > Metazoa > Chordata > Mammalia > Rodentia > Cricetidae > Microtus > Microtus oregoni. The sequence goes on along the minus strand of NW_024543273.1, from coordinate 839,683 downwards.
AGCACCCTGAGTACTGAGAACAGATCACCCTGAGTACTGAGCACCCAGCACCCTGAGTACTGAGCCCCCAGCACCCTTAGTACTGAGCACCAAGCACCCCGAGCACTGAGCACCCAGCACCCTGAGTACTGAGAACCGAGCACAATGAGTACTGAGCACCCAGCACCCTGAGTACTGAGCCCCCAGCACCCTGAGTACTGAGCACCCAGCACCCTGAGTACTGAGCACCCAGCACCCTGAGTACTGAGCACCCAGCACCCTGAGTACTGAGCCCCCAGCACCCTGAGTACTGAGCACCCAGCACACTGAGTACTGAGCACCCAGCACCCTGAGCACTGAACACAAAGCACGCTGAGTAATGAGCACTGAGCACCCTGAGTACTGAGCACCGAGGACCCTGAGCACTGAGCACCCAGCACCCTGAGTACTGAGCACCCAGCACCCTGAGTACTGAGCACCCAGCACCCCGAGCACTGAGCACCCTGAGTACTGAGAACCCAGCACCCTGAGTACTGAGCACTAAGCACCCAGAGGACTGAGCACCCAGCAACCCGAGCACGGAGCACCCAGGACCCCGAGCACTGAGTACTGAGCACCCAGCACCCTGAGTACTGAGCACCGAGCTCCCCGAGCACTGAGCACCCTGAGTACTGAGCACCCAGCACCCCGATCACTGAGCACCCAGCACCCTGAGCACTGAACACACAGCACCCTGAGTACTGAGCACGCTGAGCACTGAGCACCCAGCACCCTGGGCACTGTGCACAAAGCACCCCGAGCACTGAGCACCCAGCACCCTGAGTACTGAGAACAGATCACCCTGAGTACTGAGCACCCAGCACCCTGAGTACTGAGCCCCCAGCACCCTTAGTACTGAGCACCAAGCACCCCGAGCACTGAGCACCCAGCACCCTGAGTACTGAGCACCCAGCACCCCGAGCACTGAGCACCCAGCACCCCGAGAATGAGCACACAGCACCCTGAGTACTGAGCACACAGCACCCTGAGTACTGAGCACCCAGCACCCCGAGCACTGGGCACCCTGAGTACTGAGCACCCAGCACCCTTAGTACTGAGCACTAAGCACCCAGAGCACTGAGCACCCAGCACCCCGAGCACGGAGCACCCAGGACCCCGAGCACTGAGTACTGAGCACCCAGCACCCTGAGTACTGAGCACCGAGCTCCCCGAGCACTGAGCACCCTGAGTACTGAGCAAACAGCACCCCGATCACTGAGCACCCAGCTCCCTGAGTAATGAGCACCCAGCACCGCGAGCACTTAGCACCCAGCACCCCGAGCACTGAGCACCCAGCACCCTGAGTACTGAGCACCCAGCACCCTGAGTACTGAGCACCCAGCACCCTGAGCACTGAGCACAAAGTACGCTGAGTACTGTGCACTGAGCACCCTGAGTACTGAGCACCGAGGACCCTGAGGACTGAGCACCCTGCACGCTGAGTACTGACCACTGAGCACCCTGAGTACTGAGCACCCAGCACCCTGAGCACTGAGCAGCCAGCAGCCTGAGCACTGAGCACCCAGCACCCCGAGCACTGAGCACCCAGCACCCTGAGCACTGTGCACCCAGCACCCCGAGTACTGAGCACCCAGCACCCCGAGTACTGAGCACCCAGCACCCTGAGTACTGAGCACCAAGCACCCTGAGTACTGAGCACCCAGTACCCTGAGCACTGAACACACAGCACCCTGAGTACTGAGCACGCTGAGCACTGAGCACCCAGCACCCTGGGCACTGTGCACCCAGCACCCCGAGCACTGAGCACCCAGCACCCTGAGTACTGAGAACAGATCACTCTGAGTATTGAGCACCCAGCACCCTGAGTACTGAGCCCCCAGCACCCTTAGTACTGAGCACCAAGCACCCCGAGCACTGAGCACCCAGCACCCTGAGTTCTGAGAACCGAGCACCCTGAGTACTGAGCACCCAGCACCCTGAGTACTGAGCCCCCAGCACCCTGAGTACTGAGCACCCAGCACCCTGAGTACTGAGCACCCAGCACCCTGAGTACTGAGCACCCAGCACCCTGAGTACTGAGCCCCCAGCACCCTGAGTACTGAGCACCCAGCACACTGAGTACTGAGCACCCAGCACCCTGAGCACTGAGCACAAAGCACGCTGAGTAATGAGCACTGAGCACCCTGAGTACTGAGCACCGAGGACCCTGAGCACTGAGCACCCAGCACCCTGAGTACTGAGCACCCAGCACCCCGAGCACTGAGCACCCTGAGTACTGAGCACCCAGCACCCTGAGTACTGAGCACTAAGCACCCAGAGCACTTAGCACCCAGCACCCCGAGCACGGAGCACCCAGGACCCCGAGCACTGAGTACTGAGCACCCAGCACCCTGAGTACTGAGCACCGAGATCCCCGAGCACTGAGCACCCTGAGTACTGAGCACCCAGCACCCCGATCACTGAGCTCCCAGCACCCTGAGCACTGAACACACAGCACCCTGAGTACTGAGCACGCTGAGCACTGAGCACCCAGCACCCTGGGCACTGTGCACCCAGCACCCCGAGCACTGAGCACCCAGCACCCTGAATACTGAGCCCCCAGCACCCTTAGTACTGAGCACCAAGCACCCCAAGCACTGAGCACCCAGCACGCTGAGTACTGAGCACCCAGCACCCCGAGCACTGAGCACCCAGCACCCCGAGAATGAGCACCCAGCACCCTGAGTACTGAGCACCCAGCACCCTGAGTACTGAGCACCCAGCACCCCGAGCACTGAGCACCCTGAATACTGAGCACCCAGCACCCTTAGTACTGAGCACTAAGCACCCAGAGCACTGAGCACCCAACACCCCGAGCACGGAGCACCCAGGACCCCGAGCACTGAGTACTGAGCAACCAGCACCCTGAGTACTGAGCACCGAACTCCCCGAGCACTGAGCACCCTGAGTACTGAGCACCCAGCACCCCGATCACTGAGCACCCAGCACCCTGAGCACTGAGCACCCAGCACCCCGAGCACTGAGCACCCAGCACCCCGAGCACTGAGCACCCAGCACCCTGAGCACTGAGCACCCAGCACCCCGAGCACTGAGCACCCAGCACCCCGAGCACTGAGCACCCAGCACCCCGAGCACTGAGCATCCAGCACCCCGAGCACCGAGCACCCTGAGTACAAAGCACCGAGCACCCTGAGCACTGAGCACCCAGCACCCTGAGCAGTGAGTACCCAGCACCCTGAGTACTGAGCACCCAGCACCCCGAGCACTGAACACCCAACACCCTGAGTACTGAGCACCCAGCACCCTGAGCACTGAGCACCGAGCACCCTGAGCACTGAGCACCCAGCACCCTGAGGACTGAGCACACAGCACCCCGAGCACTGAGCACACAGCACACTGAGCACTGAGCACCCTGAGTACTGAGCACTGAGCACCCTGAGTACTGAGCACTGAGCACCCTGAGTACTGAGCACCCAGCAACCTGAGTACTGAGCAACCAGCACCCCGAGCACTGAGTACCCAGCTCCCTGAGCACTGAGTACCCAGCACCCTGAGCACTGAGCACCCAGCACCCTTAGCACTGAGCACCCAGCACCCTGAGCACTGAGCACCCAGCACCCTGAGTACTGAGCACTGAGCACCCATCACCCCGAGCACTGAGCACCCAGCACCCTGAGTACTGAGCTCCGAGTACCCCGAGCACAGAGCACCCAGCGCCCCGAGCACTGAGCACCCAGCACCCCGAGCACTGAGCCCCCAGCACCCCGAGCACTGAGCACCCAGCACCCCGAGCACTGAGCACAAAGCACCCTGAGTACTGAGCACCCAGCACCCTGGGTACTGAGCACCCAGCACCCTGAGCACTGAGCACCCAGCACCCTGAGTACTGAGCACCCAGCACCCTGAGTACTGAGTACCCAGCACCCTGAGCACTCAGCAACCTGAGTACTGAGGACCGAGCACCCTAAGTACTGAGCACCCAGCACCCTGAGTACTGAGCACCCAGCACCCTGAGCACTGAGCACCCAGCACCCTGAGCACTGAGCACCCAGCACCCTGAGTACTGAGCTCCGAGTACCCCGAGCACAGAGCACCCAGCGCCCCGAGCACTGAGCACCCAGCACCCCGAGCACTGAGCCCCCAGCACCCCGAGCACTGAGCACCCAGCACCCCGAGCACTGAGCACCCAGCACCCTGAGTACTGAGCACCCAGCACCCTGGGTACTGAGCACCCAGCACCCTGAGCACTGAGCACCCAGCACCCTGAGTACTGAGCACCCAGCACCCTGAGTACTGAGTACCCAGCACCCTGAGCACTCAGCAACCTGAGTACTGAGGACCGAGCACCCTAAGTACTGAGCACCCAGCACCCTGAGTACTGAGCACCCAGCACCCTGAGCACTGAGCACCCAGCACCCTGAGTACTGAGCACACAGCACCCCGAGTACTGAGCACCCAGCACCCCGAGCACTGAGCACCCAGCACCCTGAGTACTGATCACTGAGCACACTGAGTACTGAGCACCCAGCACCCTGAGTACTGAGCACCCAGTACCCCGAGCACTGAGCACCCAGCTCCCCGAGCACTGAGCACCCAGCACCCCTAGCACTGAGCACCCAGCACCCTGAGCACTGAGCACCCAGCACCCTGAGCACTGAGCAATGAGCACCCAGCACCCTGAGCACTGAGCACCCAGCACCCCGAGCACTGAGCACCCAGCACCCTGAGCACTGAGCACCCAGCACCCTGAGCACTGAGCACCCAGCACCCTGAGTACTGAGTACCCAGTACCCTGAGCACTGAGCACCCAGCACTCTTAGTACTGATCACCGAGCACCCCGAGCACTGAGCACCCAGCACCCTGAGTACTGAGCACCCAGCACCCTGAGTACTGAGCACCCAGCACCCTGAGTACTGAGCACAAAGCACGCTGAGTACTGAGCACTGAGCACCCTGAGTACTGAGCACCGAGGACCCTGAGGACTGTGCACCCAGCACGCTGAGTACTGAGCACTGAGCACCCTGAGTACTGAGCACCCAGCACCCTGAGCACTGAGCAGCCAGCAGCCTGAGCACTGAGCACCCAGCACCCTGAGTACTGAGCACCCAGCACCCTGAGTACTGAGCACTGAGCACCCTGAGTACTGAGCACCCAGCACCCTGAGCACTGAGTACCCAGCACGCTGAGTACTGAGCACTGAGCACCCTGCGTCCTGAGCACCGAGCACCCTGAGTACTGAGCACCCAGCACCCTGAGCACTGAGCACCCAGCACCCTGAGTACTGAGCACCCAGCACCCCAAACACTGAGCACCCAGCACCCTGAGAACTGAGCACCGAGCACCCTGAGTACTGAGCACCGAGCACACAGAGTACTGAGCAACCTGAGTACTGAGGACCCAGCACCCCGAGAATGAGCACCCAGCACCATGAGTACTGAGCACCGAGCACCCTGAGCACTGAGCACCCAGCACCCTGAGTACTGAGCACCAAGCACTCTGAGTACTGAGCACCCAGCACCCTGAGTACTGAGCACCCAGCACCCTGAGTTCTGAGCACCCAGCACCCTGAGCACTGAGCACACTGAGTACTGAGCACCCAGCACCCTGAGCACTGAGGACCCAGCACCCTGAGTACTCAGCACCCAGCACCCCGAGCACTGTGCACCCAGCACCCTGAGTACTGAGCACTGAGCACCCAGCACCCCGAGCACTGAGCTCCCAGCACCCTGAGCACTGAGTACCCAGCACCCTGAGCACTGAGCACCCAGCACCCTGAGCACTGAGCACCCAGCACCCTGAGCACTGAGTACCCAGCACCCTGAGCACTGAGCACCCAGCACCCTGAGTACTGAGCACTGAGCACCCAGCACCCCGAGCACTGAGCACCCAGCACCCTGAGTACTGAGCAATGAGCACCCAGCACCCCGAGCACTGAGCACCCAGCACCCTGAGCACTGAGCACCCAGCACCCGAGTACTGATCACCCAGCCCCCTGAGTACTGAGCACGCAGCACCCTGAGTACTGAGCACCCAGCACCCCGAGCACTGAGCACCCAGCACCCTGAGCACTGAGCACCCAGCACCCGAGTACTGATCACCCAGCACCCTGAGTACTGAGCACGCAGCACCCTGAGTACTGAGCACCCAGCACCCCGAGCACTGAGCACCCAGCACCCTGAGCACTGAGCACCCAGCACCCGAGTACTGATCACCCAGCCCCCTGAGTACTGAGCACGCAGCACCCTGAGTACTGAGCACCCAGCACCCCTAGCACTGAGCACCCAGCACCCTGAGTACTGAGCACTGAGCACCCTGAGTACTGAGCACCGAACACACTGAGTACTGAGCACCCAGCAACCTGAGTACTGAGCACCCAGCACCCCGAGCACTCAGCAACCTGAGTACTGATGACCGAGCCCCCTAATTACTGAGCACCCAGCACACTGAGTACTGAGCACCCAGCACCCTGAGCACTGAGCACCCAGCACCCTGAGTACTGAGCACACAGTACCCCGAGTACTGAGCACCCAGCACTCCGAGCACTGAGCACCCAGCACCCTGAGTACTGAGCACTGAGCACCCTGAGTACTGAGCACCGAACACACTGAGTACTGAGCACCCAGCAACCTGAGTACTGAGCACCCAGCACCCCGAGCACTGAGCACCCAGCACCCCGAGCACTGAGCACCCAGCACCCCTAGCACTGAGCACCCAGCACCCTGAGCACTGAGCACCCAGCACCCTGAGCACTGAGCACTGAGCACCCAGCACCCTGAGCACTGAGCACCCAGCACCCCGAGCACTGAGCACCCAGCACCCTGGGCACTGAGCACCCAGCACCCTGAGCACTGAGCACCCAGCACTCTGAGTACTGAGTACCCAGTACCCTGAGCACTGAGCACCCAGCACTCTTAGTACTGATCACCGAGCACCCCGAGCACTGAGCACACAGCACCCTGAGTACTGAGCACCCAGCACCCTGAGTACTGAGCACCCAGCACCCTGAGTACTGAGCACCCAGCACCCTGAGCACTGAGCACAAAGCACGCTGAGTACTGAGCACTGAGCACCCTGAGTACTGAGCACCGAGGACCCTGAGGACTGAGCACCCAGCACGCTGAGTACTGAGCACTGAGCACCCTGAGTACTGAGCACCCAGAACCCAGAGCACTGAGCAGCCAGCAGCCTGAGCACTGAGCACCCAGCACCCCGAGCACTGAGCACCCAGCACCCTGAGCACTGTGCACCCAGCACCCCGAGTACTGAGCACCCAGCACCCCGAGTACTGAGCACCCAGCACCCTGAGTACTGAGCACCAAGCACCCTGAGTACTGAGCACCCAGTACCCTGAGCACTGAACACACAGCACCCTGAGTACTGAGCACGCTGAGCACTGAGCACCCAGCAACCTGGGCACTGTGCACCCAGCACCCCGAGCACTGAGCACCCAGCACCCTGAGTACTGAGAACAGATCACCCTGAGTACTGAGCCCCCAGCACCCTTAGTACTGAGCACCAAGCACCCCGAGCACTGAGCACCCAGCACCCTGAGTACTGAGAACCGAGCACCCTGAGTACTGAGCACCCAGCACCCTGAGTACTGAGCCCCCAGCACCCTGAGTACTGAGCCCCCAGCACCCTGAGTACTGAGCACACAGCACCCTGAGTACTGAGCACCCAGCACCCTGAGTACTGAGCCCCCAGCACCCTGAGTACTGAGCACCCAGCACACTGAGTACTGAGCACCCAGCACCCTGAGCACTGAACACAAAGCACGCTGAGTAATGAGCACTGAGCACCCTGAGTACTGAGCACCGAGGACCCTGAGCACTGAGCACCCAGCACCCTGAGTACTGAGCACCCAGCACCCTGAGTACTGAGCACCCAGCACCCCGAGCACTGAGCACCCTGAGTACTGAGCACCCAGCACCCTGAGTACTGAGCACTAAGCACCCAGAGCACTGAGCACCCAGCACCCCGAGCACGGAGCACCCAGGACCCCGAGCACTGAGTACTGAGCACCCAGCACCCTGAGTACTGAGCACCGAGCTCCCCGAGCACTGAGCACCCTGAGTACTGAGCACCCAGCACCCCGATCACTGAGCACCCAGCACCATGAGCACTGAGCACCCAGCACCCCGAGCACTCAGCACCCAGCACCCTGAGTACTGAGCACCCAGCACCCCGAGCACTGACCACCCAGCACCCTGAGTACTGAGCACTGAGCACCCAGCACCCCGAGCACTGAGCTCCCAGCACCCCGAGTACTGACCACCGAGCACCCTGAGCACTGAGTACCCAGCACCCTGAGCACTGAGCACCCAGCACCCTGTGCACTGAGCACCCAGCACCCTGAGCAATGAGTACCCAGCACCCTGAGCACTGAGCACCCAGCACCCTGAGTACTGAGCACTGAGCACCCAGCACCCCGAGCACTGAGCACCCAGCACCCTGAGTACTGAGCAATGAGCACCCAGCACCCTGAGCACTGAGCACCCAGCACCCTGAGCACTGAGCACCCAGCACCCGAGTACTGATCACCCAGATCCCTGAGTACTGAGCACGCAGCACCCTGAGTACTGAGCACCCAGCACCCTGAGCACTGAGCACCCAGCACCCTGAGCACTGAGCACCCAGCACCCTGAGCACTGAGTACCCAGCACCCTGAGCACTGAGCACCCAGCACCCTGAGTACTGAGCACTGAGCACCCAGCAACCCGAGCACTGAGCACCCAGCACCCTGAGTACTGAGCAATGAGCACCCAGCACCCCGAGCACTGAGCACCCAGCACCCTGAGCACTGAGCACCCAGCACCCGAGTACTGATCACCCAGCCCCCTGAGTACTGAGCACGCAGCACCCTGAGTACTGAGCACCCAGCACCCCGAGCACTGAGCACCCAGCACCCTGAGCACTGATCACCCAGCACCCGAGTACTGATCACCCAGCACCCTGAGTACTGAGCACGCAGCACCCTGAGTACTGAGCACCCAGCACCCCGAGTACTGAGCACCCAACACCCTGAGCACTGAGCACCCAGCACCCTGAGCACTGAGCAACCTGCACCCCGAGCACTGTGCACCCAGCACCCTGAGTAATGAGCACCCAGCACCCAGAGCACTGAGCACCCAGCATCCTGAGCACTGAGCACCCAGCACCCTGAGTAGTGAGCACCCAACTTACTGAGCACCGAGCACCCCGAGCACTAAGCACCCAGCACCCTGAGTACTGAGCACCGAGCACCCCGAGGACTGAGCACCCAGCACCCTGAGTACTGAGCTCCGAGCACCCCGAGCACAGAGCACCCAGCGCCCCGAGCACTGAGCACCCAGCACCCCGAGCACTGAGCCCCCAGCACCCCGAGCACTGAGCACCCAGCACCCCGAGCACTGAGCACACAGCACCCCGAGTACTGAGCACCCAGCACCCCGAGCACTGAGCACCCAGCACCCTGAGTACTGAGCACTGAGCACACTGAGTACTGAGCACCCAGCACCCTGAGTACTGAGCACACAGTACCCCGAGCACTGAGCACCCAGCACCCCGAGCACTGAGCACCCAGCACCCCTAGCACTGAGCACCCAGCACCCTGAGCACTGAGCACCCAGCACCCTGAGCACTGAGCACTGAGCACCCAGCACCCTGAGCACTGAGCACCCAGCACCCCGAGCACTGAGCAACCAGCACCCTGAGCACTGAGTACCCAGCACCCTGAGCACTGAGCACCCAGCACCCTGAGTACTGAGTACCCAGTACCCTGAGCACTGAGCACCCAGCACTCTTAGTACTGAACACCGAGCACCCCGAGCACTGAGCACCCAGCACCCTGAGTACTGAGCACCCAGCACCCTGAGTACTGAGCACCCAGCACCCTGAGTACTCAGCACAAAGCACGCTGAGTACTGAGCACTGAGCACCCTGAGTACTGAGCACCGAGGACCCTGAGGACTGAGCACCCAGCACGCTGAGTACTGAGCACTGAGCACCCTGAGTACTGAGCACCCAGCACCCTGAGCACTGAGCAGCCAGCAGCCTGAGCACTGAGCACCCAGCACCCTGAGTACTGAGCCCTGAGCACCCAGCACCCCGAGCACTGAGCTCCCAGCACCCCGAGTACTGACCACCGAGCACCCTGAGCACTGAGTACCCAGCACGCTGAGTACTGAGCACTGAGCACCCTGCGTCCTGAGCACCGAGCACCCTGAGTACTGAGCACCCAGCACCCTGAGCACTGAGCACCCAGCACCCTGAGTACTGAGCACCCAGCACCCCAAACACTGAGCACCGAGCACCCTGAGAACTGAGCACCGAGCACCCTGAGTACTGAGCACCGAGCACCCAGAGTACTGAGCAACCTGAGTACTGAGCACCCAGCACCCCGAGAATGAGCACCCAGCACCATGAGTACTGAGCACCGAGCACCCTGAGCACTGAGCACCCAGCACCCTGAGTACTGAGCACCAAGCACTCTGAGTACTGAGCACCCAGCACCCTGAGTACTGAGCACCCAGCACCCTGAGTTCTGAGCACCCAGCACCCTGAGCACTGAGCACACTGAGTACTGAGCACCCAGCACCCTGAGCACTGAGGACCCAGCACCCTGAGTACTCAGCACCCAGCACCCCGAGCACTGAGCACCCAGCACCCTGAGTACTGAGCACTGAGCACCCAGCACCCCGAGCACTGAGCTCCCAGCACCCCGAGTACTGACCACCGAGCACCCTGAGCACTGAGTACCCAGCACCCTGAGCACTGAGCACCCAGCACCCTGAGCACTGAGCACCCAGCACCCTGAGCACTGAGTACCCAGCACCCTGAGCACTGAGCACCCAGCACCCTGAGTACTGAGCACTGAGCACCCAGCACCCCGAGCACTGAGCACCCAGCACCCTGAGTACTGAGCAATGAGCACCCAGCACCCCGAGCACTGAGCACCCAGCACCCTGAGCACTGAGCACCCAGCACCCGAGTACTGATCACCCAGCCCCCTGAGTACTGAGCACGCAGCACCCTGAGTACTGAGCACCCAGCACCCCGAGCACTGAGCACCCAGCACCCTGAGCACTGAGCACCCAGCACCCGAGTACTGATCACCCAGCACCCTGAGTACTGAGCACGCAGCACCCTGAGTACTGAGCACCCAGCACCCCGAGTACTGAGCACCCAACACACTGAGCACTGAGCACCAAGCACCCTGAGCACTGAGCAACCTGCACCCCGAGCACTGTGCACCCAGCACCCTGAGTACTGAGCACCCAGCACCCTGAGCACTGAGCACCCAGCATCCTGAGCACTGAGCACCCAGCACCCTGAGCACTGAGCACCCAGCACCCTGAGTAGTGAGCACCCAACTTACTGAGCACCGAGCACCCCGAGCACTAAGCACCCAGCACCCTGAGTACTGAGCACCGAGCACCCCGAGGACTGAGCACCCAGCACCCTGAGTACTGAGCTCTGAGCACCCCGAGCACAGAGCACCCAGCGCCCCGAGCACTGAGCACCCAGCACCCCGAGCACTGAGCCCCCAGCACCCCGAGCACTGAGCACCCAGCACACCGAGCACTGAGAACCCAGCACCCTGAGTACTGAGCACCCAGCACCCTGAGTACTGAGCACCCAGCACCCTGAGCACTGAGCACCCAGCACCCTGAGTACTGAGCACCCAGCACCCTGAGTACTGAGTACCCAGCACCCCGAGCACTCAGCAACCTGAGTACTGATGACCGAGCCCCCTAATTACTGAGCACCCAGCACACTGAGTACTGAGCACCCAGCACCCTGAGCACTGAGCACCCAGCACCCTGAGTACTGAGCACACAGTACCCCGAGTACTGAGCACCCAGCACTCCGAGCACTGAGCACCCAGCACCCTGAGTACTGAGCACTGAGCACCCTGAGTACTGAGCACCGAACACACTGAGTACTGAGCACCCAGCAACCTGAGTACTGAGCACCCAGCACCCCGAGCACTGAGCACCCAGCACCCCGAGCACTGAGCACCCAGCACCCCTAGCACTGAGCACCCAGCACCCTGAGCACTGAGCACCCAGCACCCTGAGCACTGAGCACTGAGCACCCAGCACCCTGAGCACTGAGCACCCAGCACCCCGAGCACTGAGCACCCAGCACCCTGGGCACTGAGCACCCAGCACCCTGAGCACTGAGCACCCAGCACTCTGAGTACTGAGTACCCAGTACCCTGAGCACTGAGCACCCAGCACTCTTAGTACTGATCACCGAGCACCCCGAGCACTGAGCACACAGCACCCTGAGTACTGAGCACCCAGCACCCTGAGTACTGAGCACCCAGCACCCTGAGTACTGAGCACCCAGCACCCTGAGCACTGAGCACAAAGCACGCTGAGTACTGAGCACTGAGCACCCTGAGTACTGAGCACCGAGGACCCTGAGGACTGAGCACCCAGCACGCTGAGTACTGAGCACTGAGCACCCTGAGTACTGAGCACCCAGCACCCAGAGCACTGAGCAGCCAGCAGCCTGAGCACTGAGCACCCAGCACCCCGAGCACTGAGCACCCAGCACCCTGAGCACTGTGCACCCAGCACCCCGAGTACTGAGCACCCAGCACCCCGAGTACTGAGCACCCAGCACCCTGAGTACTGAGCACCAAGCACCCTGAGTACTGAGCACCCAGTACCCTGAGCACTGAACACACAGCACCCTGAGTACTGAGCACGCTGAGCACTGAGCACCCAGCAACCTGGGCACTGTGCACCCAGCACCCCGAGCACTGAGCACCCAGCACCCTGAGTACTGAGAACAGATCACCCTGAGTACTGAGCCCCCAGCACCCTTAGTACTGAGCACCAAGCACCCCGAGCACTGAGCACCCAGCACCCTGAGTACTGAGAACCGAGCACCCTGAGTACTGAGCACCCAGCACCCTGAGTACTGAGCCCCCAGCACCCTGAGTACTGAGCACCCAGCACCCTGAGTACTGAGCACACAGCACCCTGAGTACTGAGCACCCAGCACCCTGAGTACTGAGCCCCCAGCACCCTGAGTACTGAGCACCCAGCACACTGAGTACTGAGCACCCAGCACCCTGAGCACTGAACACAAAGCACGCTGAGTAATGAGCACTGAGCACCCTGAGTACTGAGCACCGAGGACCCTGAGCACTGAGCACCCAGCACCCTGAGTACTGAGCACCCAGCACCCTGAGTACTGAGCACCCAGCACCCCGAGCACTGAGCACCCTGAGTACTGAGCACCCAGCACCCTGAGTACTGAGCACTAAGCACCCAGAGCACTGAGCACCCAGCACCCCGAGCACGGAACACCCAGGACCCCGAGCACTGAGTACTGAGCACCCAGCACCCTGAGTACTGAGCACCGAGCTCCCCGAGCACTGAGCACCCTGAGTACTGAGCACCCAGCACCCCGATCACTGAGCACCCAGCACCATGAGCACTGAGCACCCAGCACCCCGAGCACTCAGCACCCAGCACCCTGAGTACTGAGCACCCAGCACCCCGAGCACTGACCACCCAGCACCCTGAGTACTGAGCACTGAGCACCCAGCACCCCGAGCACTGAGCTCCCAGCACCCCGAGTACTGACCACCGAGCACCCTGATCACTGAGTACCCAGCACCCTGAGCACTGAGCACCCAGCACCCTGAGCACTGAGCACCCAGCACCCTGAGTACTGAGCACGCAGCACCCTGAGTACTGAGCACCCAGCACCCCGAGCACTGAGCACCCAGCACCCTGAGCACTGAGCACCCAGCACCCGAGTACTGATCACCCAGCACCCTGAGTACTGAGCACGCAGCACCCTGAGTACTGAGCACCCAGCACCCCGAGTACTGAGCACCCAACACACTGAGCACTGAGCACCAAGCACCCTGAGCACTGAGCAACCTGCACCCCGAGCACTGTGCACACAGCACCCTGAGTACTGAGCACCCAGCACCCTGAGCACTGAGCACACAGCATCCTGAGCACTGAGCACCCAGCACCCTGAGCACTGAGCACCCAGCACCCTGAGTAGTGAGCACCCAACTTACTGAGCACCGAGCACCCCGAGCACTAAGCACCCAGCACCCTGAGTACTGAGCACCGAGCACCCCGAGGACTGAGCACCCAGCACCCTGAGTACTGAGCTCTGAGCACCCCGAGCACAGAGCACCCAGCGCCCCGAGCACTGAGCACCCAGCACCCCGAGCACTGAGCCCCCAGCACCCCGAGCACTGAGCACCCAGCACACCGAGCACTGAGAACCCAGCACCCTGAGTACTGAGCACCCAGCACCCTGAGTACTGAGCACCCAGCACCCTGAGCACTGAGCACCCAGCACCCTGAGTACTGAGCACCCAGCACCCTGAGTACTGAGTACCCAGCACCCCGAGCACTCAGCAACCTGAGTACTGATGACCGAGCCCCCTAATTACTGAGCACCCAGCACACTGAGTACTGAGCACCCAGCACCCTGAGCACTGAGCACCCAGCACCCTGAGTACTGAGCACACAGTACCCCGAGTACTGAGCACCCAGCACTCCGAGCACTGAGCACCCAGCACCCTGAGTACTGAGCACTGAGCACCCTGAGTACTGAGCACCGAACACACTGAGTACTGAGCACCCAGCAACCTGAGTACTGAGCACCCAGCACCCCGAGCACTGAGCACCCAGCACCCCGAGCACTGAGCACCCAGCACCCCTAGCACTGAGCACCCAGCACCCTGAGCACTGAGCACCCAGCACCCTGAGCACTGAGCACTGAGCACCCAGCACCCTGAGCACTGAGCACCCAGCACCCCGAGCACTGAGCACCCAGCACCCTGGGCACTGAGCACCCAGCACCCTGAGCACTGAGCACCCAGCACTCTGAGTACTGAGTACCCAGTACCCTGAGCACTGAGCACCCAGCACTCTTAGTACTGATCACCGAGCACCCCGAGCACTGAGCACACAGCACCCTGAGTACTGAGCACCCAGCACCCTGAGTACTGAGCACCCAGCACCCTGAGTACTGAGCACCCAGCACCCTGAGCACTGAGCACAAAGCACGCTGAGTACTGAGCACTGAGCACCCTGAGTACTGAGCACCGAGGACCCTGAGGACTGAGCACCCAGCACGCTGAGTACTGAGCACTGAGCACCCTGAGTACTGAGCACCCAGAACCCAGAGCACTGAGCAGCCAGCAGCCTGAGCACTGAGCACCCAGCACCCCGAGCACTGAGCACCCAGCACCCTGAGCACTGTGCACCCAGCACCCCGAGTACTGAGCACCCAGCACCCCGAGTACTGAGCACCCAGCACCCTGAGTACTGAGCACCAAGCACCCTGAGTACTGAGCACCCAGTACCCTGAGCACTGAACACACAGCACCCTGAGTACTGAGCACGCTGAGCACTGAGCACCCAGCAACCTGGGCACTGTGCACCCAGCACCCCGAGCACTGAGCACCCAGCACCCTGAGTACTGAGAACAGATCACCCTGAGTACTGAGCCCCCAGCACCCTTAGTACTGAGCACCAAGCACCCCGAGCACTGAGCACCCAGCACCCTGAGTACTGAGAACCGAGCACCCTGAGTACTGAGCACCCAGCACCCTGAGTACTGAGCCCCCAGCACCCTGAGTACTGAGCCCCCAGCACCCTGAGTACTGAGCACACAGCACCCTGAGTACTGAGCACCCAGCACCCTGAGTACTGAGCCCCCAGCACCCTGAGTACTGAGCACCCAGCACAATGAGTAATGAGCACCCAGCACCCTGAGCACTGAACACAAAGCACGCTGAGTAATGAGCACTGAGCACCCTGAGTACTGAGCACCGAGGACCCTGAGCACTGAGCACCCAGCACCCTGAGTACTGAGCACCCAGCACCCTGAGTACTGAGCACCCAGCACCCCGAGCACTGAGCACCCTGAGTACTGAGCACCCAGCACCCTGAGTACTGAGCACTAAGCACCCAGAGCACTGAGCACCCAGCACCCCGAGCACGGAGCACCCAGGACCCCGAGCACTGAGTACTGAGCACCCAGCACCCTGAGTACTGAGCACCGAGCTCCCCGAGCACTGAGCACCCTGAGTACTGAGCACCCAGCACCCCGATCACTGAGCACCCAGCACCATGAGCACTGAGCACCCAGCACCCCGAGCACTCAGCACCCAGCACCCTGAGTACTGAGCACCCAGCACCCCGAGCACTGACCACCCAGCACCCTGAGTACTGAGCACTGAGCACCCAGCACCCCGAGCACTGAGCTCCCAGCACCCCGAGTACTGACCACCGAGCACCCTGAGCACTGAGTACCCAGCACCCTGAGCACTGAGCACCCAGCACCCTGTGCACTGAGCACCCAGCACCCTGAGCAATGAGTACCCAGCACCCTGAGCACTGAGCACCCAGCACCCTGAGTACTGAGCACTGAGCACCCAGCACCCCGAGCACTGAGCACCCAGCACCCTGAGTACTGAGCAATGAGCACCCAGCACCCTGAGCACTGAGCACCCAGCACCCTGAGCACTGAGCACCCAGCACCCGAGTACTGATCACCCAGATCCCTGAGTACTGAGCACGCAGCACCCTGAGTACTGAGCACCCAGCACCCTGAGCACTGAGCACCCAGCACCCTGAGCACTGAGCACCCAGCACCCTGAGCACTGAGTACCCAGCACCCTGAGCACTGAGCACCCAGCACCCTGAGTACTGAGCACTGAGCACCCAGCAACCCGAGCACTGAGCACCCAGCACCCTGAGTACTGAGCAATGAGCACCCAGCACCCCGAGCACTGAGCACCCAGCACCCTGAGCACTGAGCACCCAGCACCCGAGTACTGATCACCCAGCCCCCTGAGTACTGAGCACGCAGCACCCTGAGTACTGAGCACCCAGCACCCCGAGCACTGAGCACCCAGCACCCTGAGCACTGATCACCCAGCACCCGAGTACTGATCACCCAGCACCCTGAGTACTGAGCACGCAGCACCCTGAGTACTGAGCACCCAGCACCCCGAGTACTGAGCACCCAACACCCTGAGCACTGAGCAACCAGCACCCTGAGCACTGAGCAACCTGCACCCCGAGCACTGTGCACCCAGCACCCTGAGTAATGAGCACCCAGCACCCAGAGCACTGAGCACCCAGCATCCTGAGCACTGAGCACCCAGCACCCTGAGCACTGAGCACCCAGCACCCTGAGTAGTGAGCACCCAACTTACTGAGCACCGAGCACCCCGAGCACTAAGCACCCAGCACCCTGAGTACTGAGCACCGAGCACCCCGAGGACTGAGCACCCAGCACCCTGAGTACTGAGCTCCGAGCACCCCGAGCACAGAGCACCCAGCGCCCCGAGCACTGAGCACCCAGCACCCCGAGCACTGAGCCCCCAGCACCCCGAGCACTGAGCACCCAGCACCCCGAGCACTGAGCACACAGCACCCCGAGTACTGAGCACCCAGCACCCCGAGCACTGAGCACCCAGCACCCTGAGTACTGAGCACTGAGCACACTGAGTACTGAGCACCCAGCACCCTGAGTACTGAGCACACAGTACCCCGAGCACTGAGCACCCAGCACCCCGAGCACTGAGCACCCAGCACCCCTAGCACTGAGCACCCAGCACCCTGAGCACTGAGCACCCAGCACCCTGAGCACTGAGCACTGAGCACCCAGCACCCTGAGCACTGAGCACCCAGCACCCCGAGCACTGAGCAACCAGCACCCTGAGCACTGAGTACCCAGCACCCTGAGCACTGAGCACCCAGCACCCTGAGTACTGAGTACCCAGTACCCTGAGCACTGAGCACCCAGCACTCTTAGTACTGAACACCGAGCACCCCGAGCACTGAGCACCCAGCACCCTGAGTACTGAGCACCCAGCACCCTGAGTACTGAGCACCCAGCACCCTGAGTACTCAGCACAAAGCACGCTGAGTACTGAGCACTGAGCACCCTGAGTACTGAGCACCGAGGACCCTGAGGACTGAGCACCCAGCACGCTGAGTACTGAGCACTGAGCACCCTGAGTACTGAGCACCCAGCACCCTGAGCACTGAGCAGCCAGCAGCCTGAGCACTGAGCACCCAGCACCCTGAGTACTGAGCCCTGAGCACCCAGCACCCCGAGCACTGAGCTCCCAGCACCCCGAGTACTGACCACCGAGCACCCTGAGCACTGAGTACCCAGCACGCTGAGTACTGAGCACTGAGCACCCTGCGTCCTGAGCACCGAGCACCCTGAGTACTGAGCACCCAGCACCCTGAGCACTGAGCACCCAGCACCCTGAGTACTGAGCACCCAGCACCCCAAACACTGAGCACCGAGCACCCTGAGAACTGAGCACCGAGCACCCTGAGTACTGAGCACCGAGCACCCAGAGTACTGAGCAACCTGAGTACTGAGCACCCAGCACCCCGAGAATGAGCACCCAGCACCATGAGTACTGAGCACCGAGCACCCTGAGCACTGAGCACCCAGCACCCTGAGTACTGAGCACCAAGCACTCTGAGTACTGAGCACCCAGCACCCTGAGTACTGAGCACCCAGCACCCTGAGTTCTGAGCACCCAGCACCCTGAGCACTGAGCACACTGAGTACTGAGCACCCAGCACCCTGAGCACTGAGGACCCAGCACCCTGAGTACTCAGCACCCAGCACCCCGAGCACTGAGCACCCAGCACCCTGAGTACTGAGCACTGAGCACCCAGCACCCTGAGCACTGAGCACCCAGCACCCTGAGCACTGAGCACCCAGCACCCTGAGCACTGAGTACCCAGCACCCTGAGCACTGAGCACCCAGCACCCTGAGTACTGAGCACTGAGCACCCAGCACCCCGAGCACTGAGCACCCAGCACCCTGAGTACTGAGCAATGAGCACCCAGCACCCCGAGCACTGAGCACCCAGCACCCTGAGCACTGAGCACCCAGCACCCGAGTACTGATCACCCAGCCCCCTGAGTACTGAGCACGCAGCACCCTGAGTACTGAGCACCCAGCACCCCGAGCACTGAGCACCCAGCACCCTGAGCACTGAGCACCCAGCACCCGAGTACTGATCACCCAGCACCCTGAGTACTGAGCACGCAGCACCCTGAGTACTGAGCACCCAGCACCCCGAGTACTGAGCACCCAACACACTGAGCACTGAGCACCAAGCACCCTGAGCACTGAGCAACCTGCACCCCGAGCACTGTGCACCCAGCACCCTGAGTACTGAGCACCCAGCACCCTGAGCACTGAGCACCCAGCATCCTGAGCACTGAGCACCCAGCACCCTGAGCACTGAGCACCCAGCACCCTGAGTAGTGAGCACCCAACTTACTGAGCACCGAGCACCCCGAGCACTAAGCACCCAGCACCCTGAGTACTGAGCACCGAGCACCCCGAGGACTGAGCACCCAGCACCCTGAGTACTGAGCTCTGAGCACCCCGAGCACAGAGCACCCAGCGCCCCGAGCACTGAGCACCCAGCACCCCGAGCACTGAGCCCCCAGCACCCCGAGCACTGAGCACCCAGCACACCGAGCACTGAGAACCCAGCACCCTGAGTACTGAGCACCCAGCACCCTGAGTACTGAGCACCCAGCACCCTGAGCACTGAGCACCCAGCACCCTGAGTACTGAGCACCCAGCACCCTGAGTACTGAGTACCCAGCACCCCGAGCACTCAGCAACCTGAGTACTGATGACCGAGCCCCCTAATTACTGAGCACCCAGCACACTGAGTACTGAGCACCCAGCACCCTGAGCACTGAGCACCCAGCACCCTGAGTACTGAGCACACAGTACCCCGAGTACTGAGCACCCAGCACTCCGAGCACTGAGCACCCAGCACCCTGAGTACTGAGCACTGAGCACCCTGAGTACTGAGCACCGAACACACTGAGTACTGAGCACCCAGCAACCTGAGTACTGAGCACCCAGCACCCCGAGCACTGAGCACCCAGCACCCCGAGCACTGAGCACCCAGCACCCCTAGCACTGAGCACCCAGCACCCTGAGCACTGAGCACCCAGCACCCTGAGCACTGAGCACTGAGCACCCAGCACCCTGAGCACTGAGCACCCAGCACCCCGAGCACTGAGCACCCAGCACCCTGGGCACTGAGCACCCAGCACCCTGAGCACTGAGCACCCAGCACTCTGAGTACTGAGTACCCAGTACCCTGAGCACTGAGCACCCAGCACTCTTAGTACTGATCACCGAGCACCCCGAGCACTGAGCACACAGCACCCTGAGTACTGAGCACCCAGCACCCTGAGTACTGAGCACCCAGCACCCTGAGTACTGAGCACCCAGCACCCTGAGCACTGAGCACAAAGCACGCTGAGTACTGAGCACTGAGCACCCTGAGTACTGAGCACCGAGGACCCTGAGGACTGAGCACCCAGCACGCTGAGTACTGAGCACTGAGCACCCTGAGTACTGAGCACCCAGCACCCAGAGCACTGAGCAGCCAGCAGCCTGAGCACTGAGCACCCAGCACCCCGAGCACTGAGCACCCAGCACCCTGAGCACTGTGCACCCAGCACCCCGAGTACTGAGCACCCAGCACCCCGAGTACTGAGCACCCAGCACCCTGAGTACTGAGCACCAAGCACACTGAGTACTGAGCACCCAGTACCCTGAGCACTGAACACACAGCACCCTTAGTACTGAGCACGCTGAGCACTGAGCACCCAGCAACCTGGGCACTGTGCACCCAGCACCCCGAGCACTGAGCACCCAGCACCCTGAGTACTGAGAACAGATCACCCTGAGTACTGAGCCCCCAGCACCCTTAGTACTGAGCACCAAGCACCCCGAGCACTGAGCACCCAGCACCCTGAGTACTGAGAACCGAGCACCCTGAGTACTGAGCACCCAGCACCCTGAGTACTGAGCACACAGCACCCTGAGTACTGAGCACCCAGCACCCTGAGTACTGAGCCCCCAGCACCCTGAGTACTGAGCACCCAGCACACTGAGTACTGAGCACCCAGCACCCTGAGCACTGAACACAAAGCACGCTGAGTAATGAGCACTGAGCACCCTGAGTACTGAGCACCGAGGACCCTGAGCACTGAGCACCCAGCACCCTGAGTACTGAGCACCCAGCACCCTGAGTACTGAGCACCCAGCACCCCGAGCACTGAGCACCCTGAGTACTGAGCACCCAGCACCCTGAGTACTGAGCACTAAGCACCCAGAGCACTGAGCACCCAGCACCCCGAGCACGGAGCACCCAGGACCCCGAGCACTGAGTACTGAGCACCCAGCACCCTGAGTACTGAGCACCGAGCTCCCCGAGCACTGAGCACCCTGAGTACTGAGCACCCAGCACCCCGATCACTGAGCACCCAGCACCATGAGCACTGAGCACCCAGCACCCCGAGCACTCAGCACCCAGCACCCTGAGTACTGAGCACCCAGCACCCCGAGAACTGACCACCCAGCACCCTGAGTACTGAGCACTGAGCACCCAGCACCCCGAGCACTGAGCTCCCAGCACCCCGAGTACTGACCACCGAGCACCCTGAGCACTGAGTACCCAGCACCCTGAGCACTGAGCACCCAGCACCCTGAGCACTGAGCACCCAGCACCCTGAGCAATGAGTACCCAGCACCCTGAGCACTGAGCACCCAGCACCCTGAGTACTGAGCACTGAGCACCCAGCACCCCGAGCACTCAGCACCCAGCACCCTGAGTACTGAGCAATGAGCACCCAGCACCCTGAGCACTGAGCACCCAGCACCCTGAGCACTGAGCACCCAGCACCCGAGTACTGATCACCCAGCCCCCTGAGTACTGAGCACGCAGCACCCTGAGTACTGAGCACCCAGCACCCTGAGCACTGAGCACCCAGCACCCTGAGCACTGAGCACCCAGCACCCTGAGCACTGAGTACCCAGCACCCTGAGCACTGAGCACCCAGCACCCTGAGTACTGAGCACTGAGCACCCAGCAACCCGAGCACTGAGCACCCAGCACCCTGAGTACTGAGCAATGAGCACCCAGCACCCCGAGCACTGAGCACCCAGCACCCTGAGCACTGAGCACCCAGCACCCGAGTACTGATCACCCAGCCCCCTGAGTACTGAGCACGCAGCACCCTGAGTACTGAGCACCCAGCACCCCGAGCACTGAGCACCCAGCACCCTGAGCACTGATCACCCAGCACCCGAGTACTGATCACCCAGCACCCTGAGTACTGAGCACGCAGCACCCTGAGTACTGAGCACCCAGCACCCCGAGTACTGAGCACCCAACACCCTGAGCACTGAGCACCCAGCACCCTGAGCACTGAGCAACCTGCACCCCGAGCACTGTGCACCCAGCACCCTGAGTAATGAGCACCCAGCACCCAGAGCACTGAGCACCCAGCATCCTGAGCACTGAGCACCCAGCACCCTGAGCACTGAGCACCCAGCACCCTGAGTAGTGAGCACCCAACTTACTGAGCACCGAGCACCCCGAGCACTAAGCACCCAGCACCCTGAGTACTGAGCACCGAGCACCCCGAGGACTGAGCACCCAGCACCCTGAGTACTGAGCTCCGAGCACCCCGAGCACAGAGCACCCAGCGCCCCGAGCACTGAGCACCCAGCACCCCGAGCACTGAGCCCCCAGCACCCCGAGCACTGAGCACCCAGCACCCTGAGCACTGAGCACCCAGCACCCTGAGTACTGAGCACCCAGCACCCTGAGTACTGAGCACCCAGCACCCTGAGCACTGAGCACCCAGCACCCTGAGTACTGATCACACAGTACCCCGAGTACTGAGCACCCAGCACCCCGAGCACTGAGCACCCAGCACCCTGAGTACTGAGCACTGAGCACCCTGAGTACTGAGCACCGAACACACTGAGTACTGAGCACCCAGCACCCTGAGTACTGAGCACCCAGCACCCCGAGCACTGAGCACCCAGCACCCCGAGCACTGAGCACCCAGCACCCCTAGCACTGAGCACCCAGCACCCTGAGCACTGAGCACCCAGCACCCTGAGCACTGAGCACTGAGCACCCAGCACCCTGAGCACTGAGCACCCAGCACCCCGAGCACTGAGCACCCAGCACCCTGGGCACTGAGCACCCAGCACCCTGAGCACTGAGCACCCAGCACCCTGAGTACTGAGTACCCAGTACCCTGAGCACTGAGCACCCAGCACTCTTAGTACTGATCACCGAGCACCCCGAGCACTGAGCACACAGCACCCTGAGTACTGAGCACCCAGCACCCTGAGTACTGAGCACCCAGCACCCTGAGTACTGAGCACCCAGCACCCTGAGCACTGAGCACAAAGCACGCTGAGTACTGAGCACTGAGCACCCTGAGTACTGAGCACCGAGGACCCTGAGGACTGAGCACCCAGCACGCTGAGTACTGAGCACTGAGCACCCTGAGTACTGAGCACCCAGCACCCAGAGCACTGAGCAGCCAGCAGCCTGAGCACTGAGCACCCAGCACCCCGAGCACTGAGCACCCAGCACCCTGAGCACTGTGCACCCAGCACCCCGAGTACTGAGCACCCAGCACCCCGAGTACTGAGCACCCAGCACCCTGAGTACTGAGCACCAAGCACCCTGAGTACTGAGCACCCAGTACCCTGAGCACTGAACACACAGCACCCTGAGTACTGAGCACGCTGAGCACTGAGCACCCAGCACCCTGGGCACTGTGCACACAGCACCCCGAGCACTGAGCACCCAGCACCCTGAGTACTGAGAACAGATCACCCTGAGTACTGAGCACCCAGCACCCTGAGTACTGAGCCCCCAGCACCCTTAGTACTGAGCCCCCAGCACCCTGAGTACTGAGCACCCAGCACCCTGAGTACTGAGCACCCAGCACCCTGAGTACTGAGCACCCAGCACCCTGAGTACTGAGCCCCCAGCACCCTGAGTACTGAGCACCCAGCACACTGAGTACTGAGCACCCAGCACCCTGAGCACTGAACACAAAGCACGCTGAGTAATGAGCACTGAGCACCCTGAGTACTGAGCCCCGAGGACCCTGAGCACTGAGCACCCAGCACCCTGAGTACTGAGCACCCAGCACCCTGAGTACTGAGCACCCAGCACCCCGAGCACTGAGCACCCTGAGTACTGAGCACCCAGCACCCTGAGTACTGAGCACTAAGCACCCAGAGCACTGAGCACCCAGCACCCCGAGCACGGAGCACCCAGGACCCCGAGCACTGAGTACTGAGCACCCAGCACCCTGAGTACTGAGCACCGAGCTCCCCGAGCACTGAGCACCCTGAGTACTGAGCACCCAGCACCCCGATCACTGAGCACCCAGCACCATGAGCACTGAGCACCCAGCACCCCGAGCACTCAGCACCCAGCACCCTGAGTACTGAGCACCCAGCACCCCGAGCACTGAGCACCCAGCACCCTGAGTACTGAGCACTGAGCACCCAGCACCCCGAGCACTGAGCTCCCAGCACCCCGAGTACTGACCACCGAGCACCCTGAGCACTGAGTACCCAGCACCCTGAGCACTGAGCACCCAGCACCCTGAGCACTGAGCACCCAGCACCCTGAGCACTGAGTGCCCAGCACCCTGAGCACTGAGCACCCAGCACCCTGAGTACTGAGCACTGAGCACCCAGCACCCCGAGCACTGAGCACCCAGCACCCTGAGTACTGAGCAATGAGCACCCAGCACCCCGAGCACTGAGCACCCAGCACCCTGAGCACTGAGCACCCAGCACCCGAGTACTGATCACCCAGCCCCCTGAGTACTGAGCACGCAGCACCCTGAGTACTGAGCACCCAGCACCCCGAGCACTGAGCACCCAGCACCCTGAGCACTGAGCACCCAGCACCCGAGTACTGATCACCCAGCACCCTGAGTACTGAGCACGCAGCACCCTGAGTACTGAGCACCCAGCACCCCTAGTACTGAGCACCCAACACCCTGAGCACTGAGCACCCAGCACCCTGAGCACTGAGCAACCTGCACCCTGAGCACTGTGCACCCAGCACCCTGAGTACTGAGCACCCAACACACTGAGCACTGAGCACCAAGCACCCTGAGCACTGAGCAACCTGCACCCCGAGCACTGTGCACCCAGCACCCTGAGTACTGAGCACCCAGCACCCTGAGCACTGAGCACCCAGCATCCTGAGCACTGAGCACCCAGCACCCTGAGCACTGAGCACCCAGCACCCTGAGTAGTGAGCACCCAACTTACTGAGCACCGAGCACCCCGAGCACTAAGCACCCAGCACCCTGAGTACTGAGCACCGAGCACCCCGAGGACTGAGCACCCAGCACCCTGAGTACTGAGCTCTGAGCACCCCGAGCACAGAGCACCCAGCGCCCCGAGCACTGAGCACCCAGCACCCCGAGCACTGAGCCCCCAGCACCCCGAGCACTGAGCACCCAGCACACCGAGCACTGAGAACCCAGCACCCTGAGTACTGAGCACCCAGCACCCTGAGTACTGAGCACCCAGCACCCTGAGCACTGAGCACCCAGCACCCTGAGTACTGAGCACCCAGCACCCTGAGTAGTGAGCACCCAACTTACTGAGCACCGAGCACCCCGAGCACTAAGCACCCAGCACCCTGAGTACTGAGCACCGAGCACCCCGAGGACTGAGCACCCAGCACCCTGAGTACTGAGCTCCGAGCACCCCGAGCACAGAGCACCCAGCGCCCCGAGCACTGAGCACCCAGCACCCCGAGCACTGAGCCCCCAGCACCCCGAGCACTGAGCACCCAGCACCCCGAGCACTGAGCACACAGCACCCCGAGTACTGAGCACCCAGCACCCCGAGCACTGAGCACCCAGCACCCTGAGTACTGAGCACTGAGCACACTGAGTACTGAGCACCCAGCACCCTGAGTACTGAGCACACAGTACCCCGAGCACTGAGCACCCAGCACCCCGAGCACTGAGCACCCAGCACCCCTAGCACTGAGCACCCAGCACCCTGAGCACTGAGCACCCAGCACCCTGAGCACTGAGCACTGAGCACCCAGCACCCTGAGCACTGAGCACCCAGCACCCCGAGCACTGAGCAACCAGCACCCTGAGCACTGAGTACCCAGCACCCTGAGCACTGAGCACCCAGCACCCTGAGTACTGAGTACCCAGTACCCTGAGCACTGAGCACCCAGCACTCTTAGTACTGAACACCGAGCACCCCGAGCACTGAGCACCCAGCACCCTGAGTACTGAGCACCCAGCACCCTGAGTACTGAGCACCCAGCACCCTGAGTACTCAGCACAAAGCACGCTGAGTACTGAGCACTGAGCACCCTGAGTACTGAGCACCGAGGACCCTGAGGACTGAGCACCCAGCACGCTGAGTACTGAGCACTGAGCACCCTGAGTACTGAGCACCCAGCACCCTGAGCACTGAGCAGCCAGCAGCCTGAGCACTGAGCACCCAGCACCCTGAGTACTGAGCCCTGAGCACCCAGCACCCCGAGCACTGAGCTCCCAGCACCCCGAGTACTGACCACCGAGCACCCTGAGCACTGAGTACCCAGCACGCTGAGTACTGAGCACTGAGCACCCTGCGTCCTGAGCACCGAGCACCCTGAGTACTGAGCACCCAGCACCCTGAGCACTGAGCACCCAGCACCCTGAGTACTGAGCACCCAGCACCCCAAACACTGAGCACCGAGCACCCTGAGAACTGAGCACCGAGCACCCTGAGTACTGAGCACCGAGCACCCAGAGTACTGAGCAACCTGAGTACTGAGCACCCAGCACCCCGAGAATGAGCACCCAGCACCATGAGTACTGAGCACCGAGCACCCTGAGCACTGAGCACCCAGCACCCTGAGTACTGAGCACCAAGCACTCTGAGTACTGAGCACCCAGCACCCTGAGTACTGAGCACCCAGCACCCTGAGTTCTGAGCACCCAGCACCCTGAGCACTGAGCACACTGAGTACTGAGCACCCAGCACCCTGAGCACTGAGGACCCAGCACCCTGAGTACTCAGCACCCAGCACCCCGAGCACTGAGCACCCAGCACCCTGAGTACTGAGCACTGAGCACCCAGCACCCCGAGCACTGAGCTCCCAGCACCCCGAGTACTGACCACCGAGCACCCTGAGCACTGAGTACCCAGCACCCTGAGCACTGAGCACCCAGCACCCTGAGCACTGAGCACCCAGCACCCTGAGCACTGAGTACCCAGCACCCTGAGCACTGAGCACCCAGCACCCTGAGTACTGAGCACTGAGCACCCAGCACCCCGAGCACTGAGCACCCAGCACCCTGAGTACTGAGCAATGAGCACCCAGCACCCCGAGCACTGAGCACCCAGCACCCTGAGCACTGAGCACCCAGCACCCGAGTACTGATCACCCAGCCCCCTGAGTACTGAGCACGCAGCACCCTGAGTACTGAGCACCCAGCACCCCGAGCACTGAGCACCCAGCACCCTGAGCACTGAGCACCCAGCACCCGAGTACTGATCACCCAGCACCCTGAGTACTGAGCACGCAGCACCCTGAGTACTGAGCACCCAGCACCCCGAGTACTGAGCACCCAACACACTGAGCACTGAGCACCAAGCACCCTGAGCACTGAGCAACCTGCACCCCGAGCACTGTGCACCCAGCACCCTGAGTACTGAGCACCCAGCACCCTGAGCACTGAGCACCCAGCATCCTGAGCACTGAGCACCCAGCACCCTGAGCACTGAGCACCCAGCACCCTGAGTAGTGAGCACCCAACTTACTGAGCACCGAGCACCCCGAGCACTAAGCACCCAGCACCCTGAGTACTGAGCACCGAGCACCCCGAGGACTGAGCACCCAGCACCCTGAGTACTGAGCTCTGAGCACCCCGAGCACAGAGCACCCAGCGCCCCGAGCACTGAGCACCCAGCACCCCGAGCACTGAGCCCCCAGCACCCCGAGCACTGAGCACCCAGCACACCGAGCACTGAGAACCCAGCACCCTGAGTACTGAGCACCCAGCACCCTGAGTACTGAGCACCCAGCACCCTGAGCACTGAGCACCCAGCACCCTGAGTACTGAGCACCCAGCACCCTGAGTACTGAGTACCCAGCACCCCGAGCACTCAGCAACCTGAGTACTGATGACCGAGCCCCCTAATTACTGAGCACCCAGCACACTGAGTACTGAGCACCCAGCACCCTGAGCACTGAGCACCCAGCACCCTGAGTACTGAGCACACAGTACCCCGAGTACTGAGCACCCAGCACTCCGAGCACTGAGCACCCAGCACCCTGAGTACTGAGCACTGAGCACCCTGAGTACTGAGCACCGAACACACTGAGTACTGAGCACCCAGCAACCTGAGTACTGAGCACCCAGCACCCCGAGCACTGAGCACCCAGCACCCCGAGCACTGAGCACCCAGCACCCCTAGCACTGAGCACCCAGCACCCTGAGCACTGAGCACCCAGCACCCTGAGCACTGAGCACTGAGCACCCAGCACCCTGAGCACTGAGCACCCAGCACCCCGAGCACTGAGCACCCAGCACCCTGGGCACTGAGCACCCAGCACCCTGAGCACTGAGCACCCAGCACCCTGAGTACTGAGCACCCAGCACCCTGAGTACTGAGTACCCAGCACCCCGAGCACTCAGCAACCTGAGTACTGATGACCGAGCCCCCTAATTACTGAGCACCCAGCACACTGAGTACTGAGCACCCAGCACCCTGAGCACTGAGCACCCAGCACCCTGAGTACTGAGCACACAGTACCCCGAGTACTGAGCACCCAGCACTCCGAGCACTGAGCACCCAGCACCCTGAGTACTGAGCACTGAGCACCCTGAGTACTGAGCACCGAACACACTGAGTACTGAGCACCCAGCAACCTGAGTACTGAGCACCCAGCACCCCGAGCACTGAGCACCCAGCACCCCGAGCACTGAGCACCCAGCACCCCTAGCACTGAGCACCCAGCACCCTGAGCACTGAGCACCCAGCACCCTGAGCACTGAGCACTGAGCACCCAGCACCCTGAGCACTGAGCACCCAGCACCCCGAGCACTGAGCACCCAGCACCCTGGGCACTGAGCACCCAGCACCCTGAGCACTGAGCACCCAGCACTCTGAGTACTGAGTACCCAGTACCCTGAGCACTGAGCACCCAGCACTCTTAGTACTGATCACCGAGCACCCCGAGCACTGAGCACACAGCACCCTGAGTACTGAGCACCCAGCACCCTGAGTACTGAGCACCCAGCACCCTGAGTACTGAGCACCCAGCACCCTGAGCACTGAGCACAAAGCACGCTGAGTACTGAGCACTGAGCACCCTGAGTACTGAGCACCGAGGACCCTGAGGACTGAGCACCCAGCACGCTGAGTACTGAGCACTGAGCACCCTGAGTACTGAGCACCCAGCACCCAGAGCACTGAGCAGCCAGCAGCCTGAGCACTGAGCACCCAGCACCCCGAGCACTGAGCACCCAGCACCCTGAGCACTGTGCACCCAGCACCCCGAGTACTGAGCACCCAGCACCCCGAGTACTGAGCACCCAGCACCCTGAGTACTGAGCACCAAGCACCCTGAGTACTGAGCACCCAGTACCCTGAGCACTGAACACACAGCACCCTGAGTACTGAGCACGCTGAGCACTGAGCACCCAGCAACCTGGGCACTGTGCACCCAGCACCCCGAGCACTGAGCACCCAGCACCCTGAGTACTGAGAACAGATCACCCTGAGTACTGAGCCCCCAGCACCCTTAGTACTGAGCACCAAGCACCCCGAGCACTGAGCACCCAGCACCCTGAGTACTGAGAACCGAGCACCCTGAGTACTGAGCACCCAGCACCCTGAGTACTGAGCCCCCAGCACCCTGAGTACTGAGCACCCAGCACCCTGAGTACTGAGCACACAGCACCCTGAGTACTGAGCACCCAGCACCCTGAGTACTGAGCCCCCAGCACCCTGAGTACTGAGCACCCAGCACACTGAGTACTGAGCACCCAGCACCCTGAGCACTGAACACAAAGCACGCTGAGTAATGAGCACTGAGCACCCTGAGTACTGAGCACCGAGGACCCTGAGCACTGAGCACCCAGCACCCTGAGTACTGAGCACCCAGCACCCTGAGTACTGAGCACCCAGCACCCCGAGCACTGAGCACCCTGAGTACTGAGCACCCAGCACCCTGAGTACTGAGCACTAAGCACCCAGAGCACTGAGCACCCAGCACCCCGAGCACGGAGCACCCAGGACCCCGAGCACTGAGTACTGAGCACCCAGCACCCTGAGTACTGAGCACCGAGCTCCCCGAGCACTGAGCACCCTGAGTACTGAGCACCCAGCACCCCGATCACTGAGCACCCAGCACCATGAGCACTGAGCACCCAGCACCCCGAGCACTCAGCACCCAGCACCCTGAGTACTGAGCACCCAGCACCCCGAGCACTGACCACCCAGCACCCTGAGTACTGAGCACTGAGCACCCAGCACCCCGAGCACTGAGCTCCCAGCACCCCGAGTACTGACCACCGAGCACCCTGAGCACTGAGTACCCAGCACCCTGAGCACTGAGCACCCAGCACCCTGAGCACTGAGCACCCAGCACCCTGAGTACTGAGCACGCAGCACCCTGAGTACTGAGCACCCAGCACCCCGAGCACTGAGCACCCAGCACCCTGAGCACTGAGCACCCAGCACCCGAGTACTGATCACCCAGCACCCTGAGTACTGAGCACGCAGCACCCTGAGTACTGAGCACCCAGCACCCCGAGTACTGAGCACCCAACACACTGAGCACTGAGCACCAAGCACCCTGAGCACTGAGCAACCTGCACCCCGAGCACTGTGCACCCAGCACCCTGAGTACTGAGCACCCAGCACCCTGAGCACTGAGCACCCAGCATCCTGAGCACTGAGCACCCAGCACCCTGAGCACTGAGCACCCAGCACCCTGAGTAGTGAGCACCCAACTTACTGAGCACCGAGCACCCCGAGCACTAAGCACCCAGCACCCTGAGTACTGAGCACCGAGCACCCCGAGGACTGAGCACCCAGCACCCTGAGTACTGAGCTCTGAGCACCCCGAGCACAGAGCACCCAGCGCCCCGAGCACTGAGCACCCAGCACCCCGAGCACTGAGCCCCCAGCACCCCGAGCACTGAGCACCCAGCACACCGAGCACTGAGAACCCAGCACCCTGAGTACTGAGCACCCAGCACCCTGAGTACTGAGCACCCAGCACCCTGAGCACTGAGCACCCAGCACCCTGAGTACTGAGCACCCAGCACCCTGAGTACTGAGTACCCAGCACCCCGAGCACTCAGCAACCTGAGTACTGATGACCGAGCCCCCTAATTACTGAGCACCCAGCACACTGAGTACTGAGCACCCAGCACCCTGAGCACTGAGCACCCAGCACCCTGAGTACTGAGCACACAGTACCCCGAGTACTGAGCACCCAGCACTCCGAGCACTGAGCACCCAGCACCCTGAGTACTGAGCACTGAGCACCCTGAGTACTGAGCACCGAACACACTGAGTACTGAGCACCCAGCAACCTGAGTACTGAGCACCCAGCACCCCGAGCACTGAGCACCCAGCACCCCGAGCACTGAGCACCCAGCACCCCTAGCACTGAGCACCCAGCACCCTGAGCACTGAGCACCCAGCACCCTGAGCACTGAGCACTGAGCACCCAGCACCCTGAGCACTGAGCACCCAGCACCCCGAGCACTGAGCACCCAGCACCCTGGGCACTGAGCACCCAGCACCCTGAGCACTGAGCACCCAGCACTCTGAGTACTGAGTACCCAGTACCCTGAGCACTGAGCACCCAGCACTCTTAGTACTGATCACCGAGCACCCCGAGCACTGAGCACACAGCACCCTGAGTACTGAGCACCCAGCACCCTGAGTACTGAGCACCCAGCACCCTGAGTACTGAGCACCCAGCACCCTGAGCACTGAGCACAAAGCACGCTGAGTACTGAGCACTGAGCACCCTGAGTACTGAGCACCGAGGACCCTGAGGACTGAGCACCCAGCACGCTGAGTACTGAGCACTGAGCACCCTGAGTACTGAGCACCCAGAACCCAGAGCACTGAGCAGCCAGCAGCCTGAGCACTGAGCACCCAGCACCCCGAGCACTGAGCACCCAGCACCCTGAGCACTGTGCACCCAGCACCCCGAGTACTGAGCACCCAGCACCCCGAGTACTGAGCACCCAGCACCCTGAGTACTGAGCACCAAGCACCCTGAGTACTGAGCACCCAGTACCCTGAGCACTGAACACACAGCACCCTGAGTACTGAGCACGCTGAGCACTGAGCACCCAGCAACCTGGGCACTGTGCACCCAGCACCCCGAGCACTGAGCACCCAGCACCCTGAGTACTGAGAACAGATCACCCTGAGTACTGAGCCCCCAGCACCCTTAGTACTGAGCACCAAGCACCCCGAGCACTGAGCACCCAGCACCCTGAGTACTGAGAACCGAGCACCCTGAGTACTGAGCACCCAGCACCCTGAGTACTGAGCCCCCAGCACCCTGAGTACTGAGCCCCCAGCACCCTGAGTACTGAGCACACAGCACCCTGAGTACTGAGCACCCAGCACCCTGAGTACTGAGCCCCCAGCACCCTGAGTACTGAGCACCCAGCACAATGAGTAATGAGCACCCAGCACCCTGAGCACTGAACACAAAGCACGCTGAGTAATGAGCACTGAGCACCCTGAGTACTGAGCACCGAGGACCCTGAGCACTGAGCACCCAGCACCCTGAGTACTGAGCACCCAGCACCCTGAGTACTGAGCACCCAGCACCCCGAGCACTGAGCACCCTGAGTACTGAGCACCCAGCACCCTGAGTACTGAGCACTAAGCACCCAGAGCACTGAGCACCCAGCACCCCGAGCACGGAGCACCCAGGACCCCGAGCACTGAGTACTGAGCACCCAGCACCCTGAGTACTGAGCACCGAGCTCCCCGAGCACTGAGCACCCTGAGTA
This sequence comes from Microtus oregoni, assembly GCF_018167655.1. Classification (NCBI taxonomy): domain Eukaryota; kingdom Metazoa; phylum Chordata; class Mammalia; order Rodentia; family Cricetidae; genus Microtus; species Microtus oregoni. Next base: position 806,799 of record NW_024543273.1, on the reverse strand, counting down.
CTGAGCACCCAGCACCCCGATCACTGAGCACCCAGCACCATGAGCACTGAGCACCCAGCACCCCGAGCACTCAGCACCCAGCACCCTGAGTACTGAGCACCCAGCACCCCGAGCACTGACCACCCAGCACCCTGAGTACTGAGCACTGAGCACCCAGCACCCCGAGCACTGAGCTCCCAGCACCCCGAGTACTGACCACCGAGCACCCTGAGCACTGAGTACCCAGCACCCTGAGCACTGAGCACCCAGCACCCTGTGCACTGAGCACCCAGCACCCTGAGCAATGAGTACCCAGCACCCTGAGCACTGAGCACCCAGCACCCTGAGTACTGAGCACTGAGCACCCAGCACCCCGAGCACTGAGCACCCAGCACCCTGAGTACTGAGCAATGAGCACCCAGCACCCTGAGCACTGAGCACCCAGCACCCTGAGCACTGAGCACCCAGCACCCGAGTACTGATCACCCAGATCCCTGAGTACTGAGCACGCAGCACCCTGAGTACTGAGCACCCAGCACCCTGAGCACTGAGCACCCAGCACCCTGAGCACTGAGCACCCAGCACCCTGAGCACTGAGTACCCAGCACCCTGAGCACTGAGCACCCAGCACCCTGAGTACTGAGCACTGAGCACCCAGCAACCCGAGCACTGAGCACCCAGCACCCTGAGTACTGAGCAATGAGCACCCAGCACCCCGAGCACTGAGCACCCAGCACCCTGAGCACTGAGCACCCAGCACCCGAGTACTGATCACCCAGCCCCCTGAGTACTGAGCACGCAGCACCCTGAGTACTGAGCACCCAGCACCCCGAGCACTGAGCACCCAGCACCCTGAGCACTGATCACCCAGCACCCGAGTACTGATCACCCAGCACCCTGAGTACTGAGCACGCAGCACCCTGAGTACTGAGCACCCAGCACCCCGAGTACTGAGCACCCAACACCCTGAGCACTGAGCAACCAGCACCCTGAGCACTGAGCAACCTGCACCCCGAGCACTGTGCACCCAGCACCCTGAGTAATGAGCACCCAGCACCCAGAGCACTGAGCACCCAGCATCCTGAGCACTGAGCACCCAGCACCCTGAGCACTGAGCACCCAGCACCCTGAGTAGTGAGCACCCAACTTACTGAGCACCGAGCACCCCGAGCACTAAGCACCCAGCACCCTGAGTACTGAGCACCGAGCACCCCGAGGACTGAGCACCCAGCACCCTGAGTACTGAGCTCCGAGCACCCCGAGCACAGAGCACCCAGCGCCCCGAGCACTGAGCACCCAGCACCCCGAGCACTGAGCCCCCAGCACCCCGAGCACTGAGCACCCAGCACCCCGAGCACTGAGCACACAGCACCCCGAGTACTGAGCACCCAGCACCCCGAGCACTGAGCACCCAGCACCCTGAGTACTGAGCACTGAGCACACTGAGTACTGAGCACCCAGCACCCTGAGTACTGAGCACACAGTACCCCGAGCACTGAGCACCCAGCACCCCGAGCACTGAGCACCCAGCACCCCTAGCACTGAGCACCCAGCACCCTGAGCACTGAGCACCCAGCACCCTGAGCACTGAGCACTGAGCACCCAGCACCCTGAGCACTGAGCACCCAGCACCCCGAGCACTGAGCAACCAGCACCCTGAGCACTGAGTACCCAGCACCCTGAGCACTGAGCACCCAGCACCCTGAGTACTGAGTACCCAGTACCCTGAGCACTGAGCACCCAGCACTCTTAGTACTGAACACCGAGCACCCCGAGCACTGAGCACCCAGCACCCTGAGTACTGAGCACCCAGCACCCTGAGTACTGAGCACCCAGCACCCTGAGTACTCAGCACAAAGCACGCTGAGTACTGAGCACTGAGCACCCTGAGTACTGAGCACCGAGGACCCTGAGGACTGAGCACCCAGCACGCTGAGTACTGAGCACTGAGCACCCTGAGTACTGAGCACCCAGCACCCTGAGCACTGAGCAGCCAGCAGCCTGAGCACTGAGCACCCAGCACCCTGAGTACTGAGCCCTGAGCACCCAGCACCCCGAGCACTGAGCTCCCAGCACCCCGAGTACTGACCACCGAGCACCCTGAGCACTGAGTACCCAGCACGCTGAGTACTGAGCACTGAGCACCCTGCGTCCTGAGCACCGAGCACCCTGAGTACTGAGCACCCAGCACCCTGAGCACTGAGCACCCAGCACCCTGAGTACTGAGCACCCAGCACCCCAAACACTGAGCACCGAGCACCCTGAGAACTGAGCACCGAGCACCCTGAGTACTGAGCACCGAGCACCCAGAGTACTGAGCAACCTGAGTACTGAGCACCCAGCACCCCGAGAATGAGCACCCAGCACCATGAGTACTGAGCACCGAGCACCCTGAGCACTGAGCACCCAGCACCCTGAGTACTGAGCACCAAGCACTCTGAGTACTGAGCACCCAGCACCCTGAGTACTGAGCACCCAGCACCCTGAGTTCTGAGCACCCAGCACCCTGAGCACTGAGCACACTGAGTACTGAGCACCCAGCACCCTGAGCACTGAGGACCCAGCACCCTGAGTACTCAGCACCCAGCACCCCGAGCACTGAGCACCCAGCACCCTGAGTACTGAGCACTGAGCACCCAGCACCCCGAGCACTGAGCTCCCAGCACCCCGAGTACTGACCACCGAGCACCCTGAGCACTGAGTACCCAGCACCCTGAGCACTGAGCACCCAGCACCCTGAGCACTGAGCACCCAGCACCCTGAGCACTGAGTACCCAGCACCCTGAGCACTGAGCACCCAGCACCCTGAGTACTGAGCACTGAGCACCCAGCACCCCGAGCACTGAGCACCCAGCACCCTGAGTACTGAGCAATGAGCACCCAGCACCCCGAGCACTGAGCACCCAGCACCCTGAGCACTGAGCACCCAGCACCCGAGTACTGATCACCCAGCCCCCTGAGTACTGAGCACGCAGCACCCTGAGTACTGAGCACCCAGCACCCCGAGCACTGAGCACCCAGCACCCTGAGCACTGAGCACCCAGCACCCGAGTACTGATCACCCAGCACCCTGAGTACTGAGCACGCAGCACCCTGAGTACTGAGCACCCAGCACCCCGAGTACTGAGCACCCAACACACTGAGCACTGAGCACCAAGCACCCTGAGCACTGAGCAACCTGCACCCCGAGCACTGTGCACCCAGCACCCTGAGTACTGAGCACCCAGCACCCTGAGCACTGAGCACCCAGCATCCTGAGCACTGAGCACCCAGCACCCTGAGCACTGAGCACCCAGCACCCTGAGTAGTGAGCACCCAACTTACTGAGCACCGAGCACCCCGAGCACTAAGCACCCAGCACCCTGAGTACTGAGCACCGAGCACCCCGAGGACTGAGCACCCAGCACCCTGAGTACTGAGCTCTGAGCACCCCGAGCACAGAGCACCCAGCGCCCCGAGCACTGAGCACCCAGCACCCCGAGCACTGAGCCCCCAGCACCCCGAGCACTGAGCACCCAGCACACCGAGCACTGAGAACCCAGCACCCTGAGTACTGAGCACCCAGCACCCTGAGTACTGAGCACCCAGCACCCTGAGCACTGAGCACCCAGCACCCTGAGTACTGAGCACCCAGCACCCTGAGTACTGAGTACCCAGCACCCCGAGCACTCAGCAACCTGAGTACTGATGACCGAGCCCCCTAATTACTGAGCACCCAGCACACTGAGTACTGAGCACCCAGCACCCTGAGCACTGAGCACCCAGCACCCTGAGTACTGAGCACACAGTACCCCGAGTACTGAGCACCCAGCACTCCGAGCACTGAGCACCCAGCACCCTGAGTACTGAGCACTGAGCACCCTGAGTACTGAGCACCGAACACACTGAGTACTGAGCACCCAGCAACCTGAGTACTGAGCACCCAGCACCCCGAGCACTGAGCACCCAGCACCCCGAGCACTGAGCACCCAGCACCCCTAGCACTGAGCACCCAGCACCCTGAGCACTGAGCACCCAGCACCCTGAGCACTGAGCACTGAGCACCCAGCACCCTGAGCACTGAGCACCCAGCACCCCGAGCACTGAGCACCCAGCACCCTGGGCACTGAGCACCCAGCACCCTGAGCACTGAGCACCCAGCACTCTGAGTACTGAGTACCCAGTACCCTGAGCACTGAGCACCCAGCACTCTTAGTACTGATCACCGAGCACCCCGAGCACTGAGCACACAGCACCCTGAGTACTGAGCACCCAGCACCCTGAGTACTGAGCACCCAGCACCCTGAGTACTGAGCACCCAGCACCCTGAGCACTGAGCACAAAGCACGCTGAGTACTGAGCACTGAGCACCCTGAGTACTGAGCACCGAGGACCCTGAGGACTGAGCACCCAGCACGCTGAGTACTGAGCACTGAGCACCCTGAGTACTGAGCACCCAGCACCCAGAGCACTGAGCAGCCAGCAGCCTGAGCACTGAGCACCCAGCACCCCGAGCACTGAGCACCCAGCACCCTGAGCACTGTGCACCCAGCACCCCGAGTACTGAGCACCCAGCACCCCGAGTACTGAGCACCCAGCACCCTGAGTACTGAGCACCAAGCACACTGAGTACTGAGCACCCAGTACCCTGAGCACTGAACACACAGCACCCTTAGTACTGAGCACGCTGAGCACTGAGCACCCAGCAACCTGGGCACTGTGCACCCAGCACCCCGAGCACTGAGCACCCAGCACCCTGAGTACTGAGAACAGATCACCCTGAGTACTGAGCCCCCAGCACCCTTAGTACTGAGCACCAAGCACCCCGAGCACTGAGCACCCAGCACCCTGAGTACTGAGAACCGAGCACCCTGAGTACTGAGCACCCAGCACCCTGAGTACTGAGCACACAGCACCCTGAGTACTGAGCACCCAGCACCCTGAGTACTGAGCCCCCAGCACCCTGAGTACTGAGCACCCAGCACACTGAGTACTGAGCACCCAGCACCCTGAGCACTGAACACAAAGCACGCTGAGTAATGAGCACTGAGCACCCTGAGTACTGAGCACCGAGGACCCTGAGCACTGAGCACCCAGCACCCTGAGTACTGAGCACCCAGCACCCTGAGTACTGAGCACCCAGCACCCCGAGCACTGAGCACCCTGAGTACTGAGCACCCAGCACCCTGAGTACTGAGCACTAAGCACCCAGAGCACTGAGCACCCAGCACCCCGAGCACGGAGCACCCAGGACCCCGAGCACTGAGTACTGAGCACCCAGCACCCTGAGTACTGAGCACCGAGCTCCCCGAGCACTGAGCACCCTGAGTACTGAGCACCCAGCACCCCGATCACTGAGCACCCAGCACCATGAGCACTGAGCACCCAGCACCCCGAGCACTCAGCACCCAGCACCCTGAGTACTGAGCACCCAGCACCCCGAGAACTGACCACCCAGCACCCTGAGTACTGAGCACTGAGCACCCAGCACCCCGAGCACTGAGCTCCCAGCACCCCGAGTACTGACCACCGAGCACCCTGAGCACTGAGTACCCAGCACCCTGAGCACTGAGCACCCAGCACCCTGAGCACTGAGCACCCAGCACCCTGAGCAATGAGTACCCAGCACCCTGAGCACTGAGCACCCAGCACCCTGAGTACTGAGCACTGAGCACCCAGCACCCCGAGCACTCAGCACCCAGCACCCTGAGTACTGAGCAATGAGCACCCAGCACCCTGAGCACTGAGCACCCAGCACCCTGAGCACTGAGCACCCAGCACCCGAGTACTGATCACCCAGCCCCCTGAGTACTGAGCACGCAGCACCCTGAGTACTGAGCACCCAGCACCCTGAGCACTGAGCACCCAGCACCCTGAGCACTGAGCACCCAGCACCCTGAGCACTGAGTACCCAGCACCCTGAGCACTGAGCACCCAGCACCCTGAGTACTGAGCACTGAGCACCCAGCAACCCGAGCACTGAGCACCCAGCACCCTGAGTACTGAGCAATGAGCACCCAGCACCCCGAGCACTGAGCACCCAGCACCCTGAGCACTGAGCACCCAGCACCCGAGTACTGATCACCCAGCCCCCTGAGTACTGAGCACGCAGCACCCTGAGTACTGAGCACCCAGCACCCCGAGCACTGAGCACCCAGCACCCTGAGCACTGATCACCCAGCACCCGAGTACTGATCACCCAGCACCCTGAGTACTGAGCACGCAGCACCCTGAGTACTGAGCACCCAGCACCCCGAGTACTGAGCACCCAACACCCTGAGCACTGAGCACCCAGCACCCTGAGCACTGAGCAACCTGCACCCCGAGCACTGTGCACCCAGCACCCTGAGTAATGAGCACCCAGCACCCAGAGCACTGAGCACCCAGCATCCTGAGCACTGAGCACCCAGCACCCTGAGCACTGAGCACCCAGCACCCTGAGTAGTGAGCACCCAACTTACTGAGCACCGAGCACCCCGAGCACTAAGCACCCAGCACCCTGAGTACTGAGCACCGAGCACCCCGAGGACTGAGCACCCAGCACCCTGAGTACTGAGCTCCGAGCACCCCGAGCACAGAGCACCCAGCGCCCCGAGCACTGAGCACCCAGCACCCCGAGCACTGAGCCCCCAGCACCCCGAGCACTGAGCACCCAGCACCCTGAGCACTGAGCACCCAGCACCCTGAGTACTGAGCACCCAGCACCCTGAGTACTGAGCACCCAGCACCCTGAGCACTGAGCACCCAGCACCCTGAGTACTGAGCACCCAGCACCCTGAGTACTGAATACCCAGCACCCTGAGCACTCAGCAACCTGAGTACTGAGGACCGAGCCCCCTAAGTACTGAGCACCCAGCACACTGAGTACTGAGCACCCAGCACCCTGAGCACTGAGCACCCAGCACCCTGAGTACTGATCACACAGTACCCCGAGTACTGAGCACCCAGCACCCCGAGCACTGAGCACCCAGCACCCTGAGTACTGAGCACTGAGCACCCTGAGTACTGAGCACCGAACACACTGAGTACTGAGCACCCAGCACCCTGAGTACTGAGCACCCAGCACCCCGAGCACTGAGCACCCAGCACCCCGAGCACTGAGCACCCAGCACCCCTAGCACTGAGCACCCAGCACCCTGAGCACTGAGCACCCAGCACCCTGAGCACTGAGCACTGAGCACCCAGCACCCTGAGCACTGAGCACCCAGCACCCCGAGCACTGAGCACCCAGCACCCTGGGCACTGAGCACCCAGCACCCTGAGCACTGAGCACCCAGCACCCTGAGTACTGAGTACCCAGTACCCTGAGCACTGAGCACCCAGCACTCTTAGTACTGATCACCGAGCACCCCGAGCACTGAGCACACAGCACCCTGAGTACTGAGCACCCAGCACCCTGAGTACTGAGCACCCAGCACCCTGAGTACTGAGCACCCAGCACCCTGAGCACTGAGCACAAAGCACGCTGAGTACTGAGCACTGAGCACCCTGAGTACTGAGCACCGAGGACCCTGAGGACTGAGCACCCAGCACGCTGAGTACTGAGCACTGAGCACCCTGAGTACTGAGCACCCAGCACCCAGAGCACTGAGCAGCCAGCAGCCTGAGCACTGAGCACCCAGCACCCCGAGCACTGAGCACCCAGCACCCTGAGCACTGTGCACCCAGCACCCCGAGTACTGAGCACCCAGCACCCCGAGTACTGAGCACCCAGCACCCTGAGTACTGAGCACCAAGCACCCTGAGTACTGAGCACCCAGTACCCTGAGCACTGAACACACAGCACCCTGAGTACTGAGCACGCTGAGCACTGAGCACCCAGCACCCTGGGCACTGTGCACACAGCACCCCGAGCACTGAGCACCCAGCACCCTGAGTACTGAGAACAGATCACCCTGAGTACTGAGCACCCAGCACCCTGAGTACTGAGCCCCCAGCACCCTTAGTACTGAGCACCAAGCACCCCGAGCACTGAGCACCCAGCACCCTGAGTACTGAGAACCGAGCACCCTGAGTACTGAGCACCCAGCACCCTGAGTACTGAGCCCCCAGCACCCTGAGTACTGAGCACCCAGCACCCTGAGTACTGAGCACCCAGCACCCTGAGTACTGAGCACCCAGCACCCTGAGTACTGAGCCCCCAGCACCCTGAGTACTGAGCACCCAGCACACTGAGTACTGAGCACCCAGCACCCTGAGCACTGAACACAAAGCACGCTGAGTAATGAGCACTGAGCACCCTGAGTACTGAGCCCCGAGGACCCTGAGCACTGAGCACCCAGCACCCTGAGTACTGAGCACCCAGCACCCTGAGTACTGAGCACCCAGCACCCCGAGCACTGAGCACCCTGAGTACTGAGCACCCAGCACCCTGAGTACTGAGCACTAAGCACCCAGAGCACTGAGCACCCAGCACCCCGAGCACGGAGCACCCAGGACCCCGAGCACTGAGTACTGAGCACCCAGCACCCTGAGTACTGAGCACCGAGCTCCCCGAGCACTGAGCACCCTGAGTACTGAGCACCCAGCACCCCGATCACTGAGCACCCAGCACCATGAGCACTGAGCACCCAGCACCCCGAGCACTCAGCACCCAGCACCCTGAGTACTGAGCACCCAGCACCCCGAGCACTGAGCACCCAGCACCCTGAGTACTGAGCACTGAGCACCCAGCACCCCGAGCACTGAGCTCCCAGCACCCCGAGTACTGACCACCGAGCACCCTGAGCACTGAGTACCCAGCACCCTGAGCACTGAGCACCCAGCACCCTGAGCACTGAGCACCCAGCACCCTGAGCACTGAGTGCCCAGCACCCTGAGCACTGAGCACCCAGCACCCTGAGTACTGAGCACTGAGCACCCAGCACCCCGAGCACTGAGCACCCAGCACCCTGAGTACTGAGCAATGAGCACCCAGCACCCCGAGCACTGAGCACCCAGCACCCTGAGCACTGAGCACCCAGCACCCGAGTACTGATCACCCAGCCCCCTGAGTACTGAGCACGCAGCACCCTGAGTACTGAGCACCCAGCACCCCGAGCACTGAGCACCCAGCACCCTGAGCACTGAGCACCCAGCACCCGAGTACTGATCACCCAGCACCCTGAGTACTGAGCACGCAGCACCCTGAGTACTGAGCACCCAGCACCCCTAGTACTGAGCACCCAACACCCTGAGCACTGAGCACCCAGCACCCTGAGCACTGAGCAACCTGCACCCTGAGCACTGTGCACCCAGCACCCTGAGTACTGAGCACCCAACACACTGAGCACTGAGCACCAAGCACCCTGAGCACTGAGCAACCTGCACCCCGAGCACTGTGCACCCAGCACCCTGAGTACTGAGCACCCAGCACCCTGAGCACTGAGCACCCAGCATCCTGAGCACTGAGCACCCAGCACCCTGAGCACTGAGCACCCAGCACCCTGAGTAGTGAGCACCCAACTTACTGAGCACCGAGCACCCCGAGCACTAAGCACCCAGCACCCTGAGTACTGAGCACCGAGCACCCCGAGGACTGAGCACCCAGCACCCTGAGTACTGAGCTCTGAGCACCCCGAGCACAGAGCACCCAGCGCCCCGAGCACTGAGCACCCAGCACCCCGAGCACTGAGCCCCCAGCACCCCGAGCACTGAGCACCCAGCACACCGAGCACTGAGAACCCAGCACCCTGAGTACTGAGCACCCAGCACCCTGAGTACTGAGCACCCAGCACCCTGAGCACTGAGCACCCAGCACCCTGAGTACTGAGCACCCAGCACCCTGAGTACTGAGTACCCAGCACCCCGAGCACTCAGCAACCTGAGTACTGATGACCGAGCCCCCTAATTACTGAGCACCCAGCACACTGAGTACTGAGCACCCAGCACCCTGAGCACTGAGCACCCAGCACCCTGAGTACTGAGCACACAGTACCCCGAGTACTGAGCACCCAGCACTCCGAGCACTGAGCACCCAGCACCCTGAGTACTGAGCACTGAGCACCCTGAGTACTGAGCACCGAACACACTGAGTACTGAGCACCCAGCAACCTGAGTACTGAGCACCCAGCACCCCGAGCACTGAGCACCCAGCACCCCGAGCACTGAGCACCCAGCACCCCTAGCACTGAGCACCCAGCACCCTGAGCACTGAGCACCCAGCACCCTGAGCACTGAGCACTGAGCACCCAGCACCCTGAGCACTGAGCACCCAGCACCCCGAGCACTGAGCACCCAGCACCCTGGGCACTGAGCACCCAGCACCCTGAGCACTGAGCACCCAGCACTCTGAGTACTGAGTACCCAGTACCCTGAGCACTGAGCACCCAGCACTCTTAGTACTGATCACCGAGCACCCCGAGCACTGAGCACACAGCACCCTGAGTACTGAGCACCCAGCACCCTGAGTACTGAGCACCCAGCACCCTGAGTACTGAGCACCCAGCACCCTGAGCACTGAGCACAAAGCACGCTGAGTACTGAGCACTGAGCACCCTGAGTACTGAGCACCGAGGACCCTGAGGACTGAGCACCCAGCACGCTGAGTACTGAGCACTGAGCACCCTGAGTACTGAGCACCCAGCACCCAGAGCACTGAGCAGCCAGCAGCCTGAGCACTGAGCACCCAGCACCCCGAGCACTGAGCACCCAGCACCCTGAGCACTGTGCACCCAGCACCCCGAGTACTGAGCACCCAGCACCCCGAGTACTGAGCACCCAGCACCCTGAGTACTGAGCACCAAGCACCCTGAGTACTGAGCACCCAGTACCCTGAGCACTGAACACACAGCACCCTGAGTACTGAGCACGCTGAGCACTGAGCACCCAGCAACCTGGGCACTGTGCACCCAGCACCCCGAGCACTGAGCACCCAGCACCCTGAGTACTGAGAACAGATCACCCTGAGTACTGAGCCCCCAGCACCCTTAGTACTGAGCACCAAGCACCCCGAGCACTGAGCACCCAGCACCCTGAGTACTGAGAACCGAGCACCCTGAGTACTGAGCACCCAGCACCCTGAGTACTGAGCCCCCAGCACCCTGAGTACTGAGCACCCAGCACCCTGAGTACTGAGCACACAGCACCCTGAGTACTGAGCACCCAGCACCCTGAGTACTGAGCCCCCAGCACCCTGAGTACTGAGCACCCAGCACACTGAGTACTGAGCACCCAGCACCCTGAGCACTGAACACAAAGCACGCTGAGTAATGAGCACTGAGCACCCTGAGTACTGAGCACCGAGGACCCTGAGCACTGAGCACCCAGCACCCTGAGTACTGAGCACCCAGCACCCTGAGTACTGAGCACCCAGCACCCCGAGCACTGAGCACCCTGAGTACTGAGCACCCAGCACCCTGAGTACTGAGCACTAAGCACCCAGAGCACTGAGCACCCAGCACCCCGAGCACGGAGCACCCAGGACCCCGAGCACTGAGTACTGAGCACCCAGCACCCTGAGTACTGAGCACCGAGCTCCCCGAGCACTGAGCACCCTGAGTACTGAGCACCCAGCACCCCGATCACTGAGCACCCAGCACCATGAGCACTGAGCACCCAGCACCCCGAGCACTCAGCACCCAGCACCCTGAGTACTGAGCACCCAGCACCCCGAGAACTGACCACCCAGCACCCTGAGTACTGAGCACTGAGCACCCAGCACCCCGAGCACTGAGCTCCCAGCACCCCGAGTACTGACCACCGAGCACCCTGAGCACTGAGTACCCAGCACCCTGAGCACTGAGCACCCAGCACCCTGAGCACTGAGCACCCAGCACCCTGAGCAATGAGTACCCAGCACCCTGAGCACTGAGCACCCAGCACCCTGAGTACTGAGCACTGAGCACCCAGCACCCCGAGCACTGAGCACCCAGCACCCTGAGTACTGAGCAATGAGCACCCAGCACCCTGAGCACTGAGCACCCAGCACCCTGAGCACTGAGCACCCAGCACCCGAGTACTGATCACCCAGCCCCCTGAGTACTGAGCACGCAGCACCCTGAGTACTGAGCACCCAGCACCCTGAGCACTGAGCACCCAGCACCCTGAGCACTGAGCACCCAGCACCCTGAGCACTGAGTACCCAGCACCCTGAGCACTGAGCACCCAGCACCCTGAGTACTGAGCACTGAGCACCCAGCAACCCGAGCACTGAGCACCCAGCACCCTGAGTACTGAGCAATGAGCACCCAGCACCCCGAGCACTGAGCACCCAGCACCCTGAGCACTGAGCACCCAGCACCCGAGTACTGATCACCCAGCCCCCTGAGTACTGAGCACGCAGCACCCTGAGTACTGAGCACCCAGCACCCCGAGCACTGAGCACCCAGCACCCTGAGCACTGATCACCCAGCACCCGAGTACTGATCACCCAGCACCCTGAGTACTGAGCACGCAGCACCCTGAGTACTGAGCACCCAGCACCCCGAGTACTGAGCACCCAACACCCTGAGCACTGAGCACCCAGCACCCTGAGCACTGAGCAACCTGCACCCCGAGCACTGTGCACCCAGCACCCTGAGTAATGAGCACCCAGCACCCAGAGCACTGAGCACCCAGCATCCTGAGCACTGAGCACCCAGCACCCTGAGCACTGAGCACCCAGCACCCTGAGTAGTGAGCACCCAACTTACTGAGCACCGAGCACCCCGAGCACTAAGCACCCAGCACCCTGAGTACTGAGCACCGAGCACCCCGAGGACTGAGCACCCAGCACCCTGAGTACTGAGCTCCGAGCACCCCGAGCACAGAGCACCCAGCGCCCCGAGCACTGAGCACCCAGCACCCCGAGCACTGAGCCCCCAGCACCCCGAGCACTGAGCACCCAGCACCCCGAGCACTGAGCACCCAGCACCCTGAGTACTGAGCACCCAGCACCCTGAGTACTGAGCACCCAGCACCCTGAGCACTGAGCACCCAGCACCCTGAGTACTGAGCACCCAGCACCCTGAGTACTGAATACCCAGCACCCTGAGCACTCAGCAACCTGAGTACTGAGGACCGAGCCCCCTAAGTACTGAGCACCCAGCACACTGAGTACTGAGCACCCAGCACCCTGAGCACTGAGCACCCAGCACCCTGAGTACTGATCACACAGTACCCCGAGTACTGAGCACCCAGCACCCCGAGCACTGAGCACCCAGCACCCTGAGTACTGAGCACTGAGCACCCTGAGTACTGAGCACCGAACACACTGAGTACTGAGCACCCAGCACCCTGAGTACTGAGCACCCAGCACCCCGAGCACTGAGCACCCAGCACCCCGAGCACTGAGCACCCAGCACCCCTAGCACTGAGCACCCAGCACCCTGAGAACTGAGCACCCAGCACCCTGAGCACTGAGCACTGAGCACCCAGCACCCTGAGCACTGAGCACCCAGCACCCCGAGAACTGAGCACCCAGCACCCTGGGCACTGAGCACCCAGCACCCTGAGCACTGAGCACCCAGCACCCTGAGTACTGAGTACCCAGTACCCTGAGCACTGAGCACCCAGCACTCTTAGTACTGATCACCGAGCACCCCGAGCACTGAGCACACAGCACCCTGAGTACTGAGCACCCAGCACCCTGAGTACTGAGCACCCAGCACCCTGAGTACTGAGCACCCAGCACCCTGAGCACTGAGCACAAAGCACGCTGAGTACTGAGCACTGAGCACCCTGAGTACTGAGCACCGAGGACCCTGAGGACTGAGCACCCAGCACGCTGAGTACTGAGCACTGAGCACCCTGAGTACTGAGCACCCAGCACCCAGAGCACTGAGCAGCCAGCAGCCTGAGCACTGAGCACCCAGCACCCCGAGCACTGAGCACCCAGCACCCTGAGCACTGTGCACCCAGCACCCCGAGTACTGAGCACCCAGCACCCCGAGTACTGAGCACCCAGCACCCTGAGTACTGAGCACCAAGCACCCTGAGTACTGAGCACCCAGTACCCTGAGCACTGAACACACAGCACCCTGAGTACTGAGCACGCTGAGCACTGAGCACCCAGCACCCTGGGCACTGTGCACACAGCACCCCGAGCACTGAGCACCCAGCACCCTGAGTACTGAGAACAGATCACCCTGAGTACTGAGCACCCAGCACCCTGAGTACTGAGCCCCCAGCACCCTTAGTACTGAGCACCAAGCACCCCGAGCACTGAGCACCCAGCACCCTGAGTACTGAGAACCGAGCACCCTGAGTACTGAGCACCCAGCACCCTGAGTACTGAGCCCCCAGCACCCTGAGTACTGAGCACCCAGCACCCTGAGTACTGAGCACCCAGCACCCTGAGTACTGAGCACCCAGCACCCTGAGTACTGAGCCCCCAGCACCCTGAGTACTGAGCACCCAGCACACTGAGTACTGAGCACCCAGCACCCTGAGCACTGAACACAAAGCACGCTGAGTAATGAGCACTGAGCACCCTGAGTACTGAGCCCCGAGGACCCTGAGCACTGAGCACCCAGCACCCTGAGTACTGAGCACCCAGCACCCTGAGTACTGAGCACCCAGCACCCCGAGCACTGAGCACCCTGAGTACTGAGCACCCAGCACCCTGAGTACTGAGCACTAAGCACCCAGAGCACTGAGCACCCAGCACCCCGAGCACGGAGCACCCAGGACCCCGAGCACTGAGTACTGAGCACCCAGCACCCTGAGTACTGAGCACCGAGCTCCCCGAGCACTGAGCACCCTGAGTACTGAGCACCCAGCACCCCGATCACTGAGCACCCAGCACCATGAGCACTGAGCACCCAGCACCCCGAGCACTCAGCACCCAGCACCCTGAGTACTGAGCACCCAGCACCCCGAGCACTGAGCACCCAGCACCCTGAGTACTGAGCACTGAGCACCCAGCACCCCGAGCACTGAGCTCCCAGCACCCCGAGTACTGACCACCGAGCACCCTGAGCACTGAGTACCCAGCACCCTGAGCACTGAGCACCCAGCACCCTGAGCACTGAGCACCCAGCACCCTGAGCACTGAGTGCCCAGCACCCTGAGCACTGAGCACCCAGCACCCTGAGTACTGAGCACTGAGCACCCAGCACCCCGAGCACTGAGCACCCAGCACCCTGAGTACTGAGCAATGAGCACCCAGCACCCCGAGCACTGAGCACCCAGCACCCTGAGCACTGAGCACCCAGCACCCGAGTACTGATCACCCAGCCCCCTGAGTACTGAGCACGCAGCACCCTGAGTACTGAGCACCCAGCACCCCGAGCACTGAGCACCCAGCACCCTGAGCACTGAGCACCCAGCACCCGAGTACTGATCACCCAGCACCCTGAGTACTGAGCACGCAGCACCCTGAGTACTGAGCACCCAGCACCCCTAGTACTGAGCACCCAACACCCTGAGCACTGAGCACCCAGCACCCTGAGCACTGAGCAACCTGCACCCTGAGCACTGTGCACCCAGCACCCTGAGTACTGAGCACCCAGCACCCCGAGCACTGTGCACCCAGCACCCTGAGTACTGAGCACCGAGCACCCTGAGCACTGAGCACCCAGCATCCTGAGCACTGAGCACCCAGCACCCTGAGCACTGAGCACCCAGCACCCTGAGTAGTGAGCACCCAACTTACTGAGCACCGAGCACCCCGAGCACAAAGCACCCAGCACACTGAGTACTGAGCACCGAGCACCCCGAGGACTGAGCACCCAGCACCCTGAGTACTGAGCCCCCAGCACCCTGAGTACTGAGCACCCAGCACCCTGAGTACTGAGCACCCAGCACCCTGAGTACTGAGCACCCAGCACCCTGAGTACTGAGCCCCCAGCACCCTGAGTACTGAGCACCCAGCACACTGAGTACTGAGCACCCAGCACCCTGAGCACTGAACACAAAGCACGCTGAGTAATGAGCACTGAGCACCCTGAGTACTGAGCACCGAGGACCCTGAGCACTGAGCACCCAGCACCCTGAGTACTGAGCACCCAGCACCCTGAGTACTGAGCACCCAGCACCCCGAGCACTGAGCACCCTGAGTACTGAGCACTCAGCACCCTGAGTACTGAGCACTAAGCACCCAGAGCACTGAGCACCCAGCACCCCGAGCACGGAGCACCCAGGACCCCGAGCACTGAGTACTGAGCACCCAGCACCCTGAGTACTGAGCACCGAGCTCCCCGAGCACTGAGCACCCTGAGTACTGAGCACCCAGCACCCCGATCACTGAGCACCCAGCACCATGAGCACTGAGCACCCAGCACCCCGAGCACTCAGCACCCAGCACCCTGAGTACTGAGCACCCAGCACCCCGAGCACTGAGCACCCAGCACCCTGAGTACTGAGCACTGAGCACCCAGCACCCCGAGCACTGAGCTCCCAGCACCCCGAGTACTGACCACCGAGCACCCTGAGCACTGAGTACCCAGCACCCTGAGCACTGAGCACCCAGCACTCTGAGCACTGAGCACCCAGCACCCTGAGCACTGAGTACCCAGCACCCTGAGCACTGAGCACCCAGCACCCTGAGTACTGAGCACTGAGCACCCAGCACCCCGAGCACTGAGCACCCAGCACCCTGAGTACTGAGCAATGAGCACCCAGCACCCCGAGCACTGAGCACCCAGCACCCTGAGCACTGAGCACCCAGCACCCGAGTACTGATCACCCAGCCCCCTGAGTACTGAGCACGCAGCACCCTGAGTACTGAGCACCCAGCACCCCGAGCACTGAGCACCCAGCACCCTGAGCACTGAGCACCCAGCACCCGAGTACTGATCACCCAGCACCCTGAGTACTGAGCACGCAGCACCCTGAGTACTGAGCACCCAGCACCCCGAGTACTGAGCACCCAACACCCTGAGCACTGAGCACCCAGCACCCTGAGCACTGAGCAACCTGCACCCCGAGCACTGTGCACCCAGCACCCTGAGTACTGAGCACCCAGCACCCTGAGCACAGAGCACCCAGCATCCTGAGCACTGAGCACCCAGCACCCTGAGCACTGAGCACCCATCACCCTGAGTAGTGAGCACCCAACTTACTGAGCACCGAGCACCCCGAGCACTAAGCACCCAGCACCCTGAGTACTGAGCACCGAGCACCCCGAGGACTGAGCACCCAGCACCCTGAGTACTGAGCTCCGAGCACCCCGAGCACAGAGCACCCAGCGCCCCGAGCACTGAGCACCCAGCACCCCGAGCACTGAGCCCCCAGCACCCCGAGCACTGAGCACCCAGCACCCCGAGCACTGAGCACCCAGCACCCTGAGTACTGAGCACCCAGCACCCTGAGTACTGAGCACCCAGCACCCTGAGCACTGAGCACCCAGCACCCTGAGCACTGAACACAAAGCACGCTGAGTAATGAGCACTGAGCACCCTGAGTACTGAGCACCGAGGACCCTGAGCACTGAGCACCCAGCACCCTGAGTACTGAGCACCCAGCACCCTGAGTACTGAGCACCCAGCACCCCGAGCACTGAGCACCCTGAGTACTGAGCACTCAGCACCCTGAGTACTGAGCACTAAGCACCCAGAGCACTGAGCACCCAGCACCCCGAGCACGGAGCACCCAGGACCCCGAGCACTGAGTACTGAGCACCCAGCACCCTGAGTACTGAGCACCGAGCTCCCCGAGCACTGAGCACCCTGAGTACTGAGCACCCAGCACCCCGATCACTGAGCACCCAGCACCATGAGCACTGAGCACCCAGCACCCCGAGCACTCAGCACCCAGCACCCTGAGTACTGAGCACCCAGCACCCCGAGCACTGAGCACCCAGCACCCTGAGTACTGAGCACTGAGCACCCAGCACCCCGAGCACTGAGCTCCCAGCACCCCGAGTACTGACCACCGAGCACCCTGAGCACTGAGTACCCAGCACCCTGAGCACTGAGCACCCAGCACCCTGAGCACTGAGCACCCAGCACCCTGAGCACTGAGTACCCAGCACCCTGAGCACTGAGCACCCAGCACCCTGAGTACTGAGCACTGAGCACCCAGCACCCCGAGCACTGAGCACCCAGCACCCTGAGTACTGAGCAATGAGCACCCAGCACCCCGAGCACTGAGCACCCAGCACCCTGAGCACTGAGCACCCAGCACCCGAGTACTGATCACCCAGCCCCCTGAGTACTGAGCACGCAGCACCCTGAGTACTGAGCACCCAGCACCCCGAGCACTGAGCACCCAGCACCCTGAGCACTGAGCACCCAGCACCCGAGTACTGATCACCCAGCACCCTGAGTACTGAGCACGCAGCACCCTGAGTACTGAGCACCCAGCACCCCGAGTACTGAGCACCCAACACCCTGAGCACTGAGCACCCAGCACCCTGAGCACTGAGCAACCTGCACCCCGAGCACTGTGCACCCAGCACCCTGAGTACTGAGCACCCAGCACCCTGAGCACAGAGCACCCAGCATCCTGAGCACTGAGCACCCAGCACCCTGAGCACTGAGCACCCATCACCCTGAGTAGTGAGCACCCAACTTATGAGCACCGAGCACCCCGAGCACTAAGCACCCAGCACCCTGAGTACTGAGCACCGAGCACCCCGAGGACTGAGCACCCAGCACCCTGAGTACTGAGCTCCGAGCACCCCGAGCACAGAGCACCCAGCGCCCCGAGCACTGAGCACCCAGCACCCCGAGCACTGAGCCCCCAGCACCCCGAGCACTGAGCACCCAGCACCCCGAGCACTGAGCACCCAGCACCCTGAGTACTGAGCACCCAGCACCCTGAGTACTGAGCACCCAGCACCCTGAGCACTGAGCACCCAGCACCCTGAGTACTGAGCACCCAGCACCCTGAGTACTGAGTACCAAGCACCCTGAGCACTCAGCAACCTGAGTACTGAGGACCGAGCCCCCTAAGTACTGAGCACCCAGCACACTGAGTACTGAGCACCCAGCACCCTGAGCACTGAGCACCCAGCACCCTGAGTACTGAGCACACAGTACCCCGAGTACTGAGCACCCAGCACCCCGAGCACTGAGCACCCAGCACCCTGAGTACTGAGAACTGAGCACCCTGAGTACTGAGCACCGAACACACTGAGTACTGAGCACCCAGCACCCTGAGTACTGAGCACCCAGCACCCCGAGCACTGAGCACCCAGCACCCCGAGCACTGAGCACCCAGCACCCCTAGCACTGAGCACCCAGCACACTGAGCACTGAGCACCCAGCACCCTGAGCACTGAGCACTGAGCACCCAGCACCCCGAGCACTGAGCACCCAGCACCCTGGGCACTGAGCACCCAGCACCCTGAGCACTGAGCACACAGCACCCTGAGTACTGAGTACCCAGTACCCTGAGCACTGAGCACCCAGCACTCTTAGTACTGATCACCGAGCACCCCGAGCACTGAGCACCCAGCACCCTGAGTACTGAGCACCCAGCACCCTGAGTACTGAGCACCCAGCACCCTGAGTACTGAGCACCCAGCACCCTGAGCACTGAGCACAAAGCACGCTGAGTACTGAGCACTGAGCACCCTGAGTACTGAGCACCGAGGACCCTGAGGACTGAGCACCCAGCACGCTGAGTACTGAGCACTGAGCACCCTGAGTACTGAGCACCCAGCACCCAGAGCACTGAGCAGCCAGCAGCCTGAGCACTGAGCACCCAGCACCCCGAGCACTGAGCACCCAGCACCCTGAGCACTGTGCACCCAGCACCCCGAGTACTGAGCACCCAGCACCCCGAGTACTGAGCACCCAGCACCCTGAGTACTGAGCACCAAGCACCCTGAGTACTGAGCACCCAGTACCCTGAGCACTGAACACACAGCACCCTGAGTACTGAGCACGCTGAACACTGAGCACCCAGCACCCTGGGCACTGTGCACACAGCACCCCGAGCACTGAGCACCCAGCACCCTGAGTACTGAGAACAGATCACCCTGAGTACTGAGCACCCAGCACCCTGAGTACTGAGCCCCCAGCCCCCTTAGTACTGAGCACCAAGCACCCCGAGCACTGAGCACCCAGCACCCTGAGTACTGAGAACCGAGCACCCTGAGTACTGAGCACCCAGCACCCTGAGTACTGAGCCCCCAGCACCCTGAGTACTGAGCACCCAGCACCCTGAGTACTGAGCACCCAGCACCCTGAGTACTGAGCACCCAGCACCCTGAGTACTGAGCCCCCAGCACCCTGAGTACTGAGCACCAAGCACACTGAGTACTGAGCACCCAGCACCCTGAGCACTGAACACAAAGCACGCTGAGTAATGAGCACTGAGCACCCTGAGTACTGAGCACCGAGGACCCTGAGCACTGAGCACCCAGCACCCTGAGTACTGAGCACCCAGCACCCTGAGTACTGAGCACCCAGCACCCCGAGCACTGAGCACCCTGAGTACTGAGCACCCAGCACCCTGAGTACTGAGCACTAAGCACCCAGAGGACTGAGCACCCAGCAACCCGAGCACGGAGCACCCAGGACCCCGAGCACTGAGTACTGAGCACCCAGCACCCTGAGTACTGAGCACCGAGCTCCCCGAGCACTGAGCACCCTGAGTACTGAGCACCCAGCACCCCGATCACTGAGCACCCAGCACCCTGAGCACTGAACACACAGCACCCTGAGTACTGAGCACGCTGAGCACTGAGCACCCAGCACCCTGGGCACTGTGCACCCAGCACCCCGAGCACTGAGCACCCAGCACCCTGAGTACTGAGAACAGATCACCCTGAGTACTGAGCACCCAGCACCCTGAGTACTGAGCCCCCAGCACCCTTAGTACTGAGCACCAAGCACCCCGAGCACTGAGCACCCAGCACCCTGAGTACTGAGCACCCAGCACCCCGAGCACTGAGCACCCAGCACCCCGAGAATGAGCAACCAGCACCCTGAGTACTGAGCACACAGCACCCTGAGTACTGAGCACCCAGCACCCCGAGCACTGAGCACCCTGAGTACTGAGCACCCAGCACCCTTAGTACTGAGCACTAAGCACCCAGAGCACTGAGCACCCAGCACCCCGAGCACGGAGCACCCAGCACCCCGAGCACTGAGTACTGAGCACCCAGCACCCTGAGTACTGAGCACCGAGCTCCCCGAGCACTGAGCACCCTGAGTACTGAGCACCCAGCACCCCGATCACTGAGCACCCAGCACCCTGAGTAATGAGCACCCAGCACCGCGAGCACTGAGCACCCAGCACCCCGAGCACTGAGCACCCAGCACCCTGAGTACTGAGCACCCAGCACCCCGAGCACTGAGCACCCTGTGTACTGAGCACCCAGCACCCTGAGTAATGAGCACCCAGCACCGCGAGCACTGAGCACCCAGCACCCTGAGTACTGAGCACCGAGCACCCTGAGTACTCAGCAGCCAGCACCCTGAGTACTGAGCACCCAGCGTACTGAGCACCGAGCACCCAGGACCCTGAGTACTGAGCACCCAGCACCCTGAGCACTGAGCACCCAGCAACCCGAGTACTGAGCACCGAGCACCCCGAGTACTGAGCACCCAGCACCCCGAGCACTGAGCACCCAGCACCCCGAGCACTGAGCACCCAGCACCCCGAGCACTGAGCACACAGCACCCCGAGCACTGAGCACCCAGCACCCCGAGCACCGAGTACCCTGAGTACAAAGCACCGAGCACCCTGAGCACTGAGCACCCAGCACCCTGAGCAGTGAGCACCCAGCACCCTGAGTACTGAGCACCCAGCACCCCGAGCACTGAGCACCCAGCACCCTGAGTACTGAGCACCCAGCACCCTGAGCACTGAGCACCGAGCACCCTGATCACTGAGCACCCAGCACCCTGAGGACTGAGCACCCAGCACCCCGAGCACTGAGCACACAGCACACTGAGCACTGAGCACCCTGAGTACTGAGCACCCAGCACCCTGAGCACTGAGCACCCAGCACCCTGAGTACTGAGCACTGAGCACCCAGCACCCCGAGCACTGAGCACCCAGCACCCTGAGTACTGAGCAATGAGAACCCAGCACCCCGAGCACTGAGCACCCAGCACCCTGAGCACTGAGCACCCAGCACCCGAGTACTGATCACCCAGCACCCTGAGTACTGAGCACCCAGCACCCTGAGTACTGAGCACCCAGCACCCCGAGCACTGAGTACCCAGCTCCCTGAGCACTGAGTACCCAGCACCCTGAGCACTGAGCACCCAGCACCCTGAGCACTGAGCACCCAGCACCCTGAGCACTGAGCACCAAGCACCCTGAGTACTGAGCACTGAGAACCCAGCACCCCGAGCACTGAGCACCCAGCACCCTGAGTACTGAGCACTGAGCACCCAGCACCCTGAGCACTGAGCACCCAGCACCCTGAGTAGTGAGCACCCAACTTACTGAGCACCGAGCACCCCGAGCACTAAGCACAGAGCACCCTAAGTACTGAGCACCGAGCACCCCGAGCACTGAGCACCCAGCACCCTGAGTACTGAGCTCTGAGCACCCCGAGCACAGAGCACCCAGCGCCCCGAGCACTGAGCACCCAGCACCGCGAGCACTGAGCCCCCAGCACCCCGAGCACTGAGCACCCAGCACCCCGAGCACTGAGCACCCAGCACCCTGAGTACTGAGCACCCAGCACCCTGAGTACTGAGCACCCAGCACCCTGAGCACTGAGCACCCAGCACCGCGAGCACTGAGCCCCCAGCACCCCGAGCACTGAGCACCCAGCACCCCGAGCACTGAGCACCCAGCACCCTGAGTACTGAGCACCCAGCACCCTGAGTACTGAGCACCCAGCACCCCGAGCACTGAGCACCCAGCACCCCGAGCACTGAGCACCCAGCACCCTGAGTACTGAGCACCCAGCACCCCGAGCACTGAGCACCCTGTGTACTGAGCACCCAGCACCCTGAGTAATGAGCACCCAGCACCGCGAGCACTGAGCACCCAGCACCCTGAGTACTGAGCACCGAGCACCCTGAGTACTCAGCAGCCAGCACCCTGAGTACTGAGCACCCAGCGTACTGAGCACCGAGCACCCAGCACCCTGAGCACTGAGCACCCAGCAACCCGAGTACTGAGCACCGAGCACCCCGAGTACTGAGCACCCAGCACCCCGAGCACTGAGCACCCAGCACCCCGAGCACTGAGCACCCAGCACCCCGAGCACTGAGCACACAGCACCCCGAGCACTGAGCACCCAGCACCCCGAGCACCGAGTACCCTGAGTACAAAGCACCGAGCACCCTGAGCACTGAGCACCCAGCACCCTGAGCAGTGAGCACCCAGCACCCTGAGTACTGAGCACCCAGCACCCCGAGCACTGAGCACCCAGCACCCTGAGTAATGAGCACCCAGCACCCAGAGCACTGAGCACCCAGCATCCTGAGCACTGAGCACCCAGCACCCTGAGCACTGAGCACCCAGCACCCTGAGTAGTGAGCACCCAACTTACTGAGCACCGAGCACCCCGAGCACTAAGCACCCAGCACCCTGAGTACTGAGCACCGAGCACCCCGAGGACTGAGCACCCAGCACCCTGAGTACTGAGCTCCGAGCACCCCGAGCACAGAGCACCCAGCGCCCCGAGCACTGAGCACCCAGCACCCCGAGCACTGAGCCCCCAGCACCCCGAGCACTGAGCACCCAGCACCCCGAGCACTGAGCACCCAGCACCCTGAGTACTGAGCACCCAGCACCCTGAGTACTGAGCACCCAGCACCCTGAGCACTGAGCACCCAGCACCCTGAGTACTGAGCACCCAGCACCCTGAGTACTGAATACCCAGCACCCTGAGCACTCAGCAACCTGAGTACTGAGGACCGAGCCCCCTAAGTACTGAGCACCCAGCACACTGAGTACTGAGCACCCAGCACCCTGAGCACTGAGCACCCAGCACCCTGAGTACTGATCACACAGTACCCCGAGTACTGAGCACCCAGCACCCCGAGCACTGAGCACCCAGCACCCTGAGTACTGAGCACTGAGCACCCTGAGTACTGAGCACCGAACACACTGAGTACTGAGCACCCAGCACCCTGAGTACTGAGCACCCAGCACCCCGAGCACTGAGCACCCAGCACCCCGAGCACTGAGCACCCAGCACCCCTAGCACTGAGCACCCAGCACCCTGAGCACTGAGCACCCAGCACCCTGAGCACTGAGCACTGAGCACCCAGCACCCTGAGCACTGAGCACCCAGCACCCCGAGCACTGAGCACCCAGCACCCTGGGCACTGAGCACCCAGCACCCTGAGCACTGAGCACCCAGCACCCTGAGTACTGAGTACCCAGTACCCTGAGCACTGAGCACCCAGCACTCTTAGTACTGATAACCGAGCACCCCGAGCACTGAGCACACAGCACCCTGAGTACTGAGCACCCAGCACCCTGAGTACTGAGCACCCAGCACCCTGAGTACTGAGCACCCAGCACCCTGAGCACTGAGCACAAAGCACGCTGAGTACTGAGCACTGAGCACCCTGAGTACTGAGCACCGAGGACCCTGAGGACTGAGCACCCAGCACGCTGAGTACTGAGCACTGAGCACCCTGAGTACTGAGCACCCAGCACCCAGAGCACTGAGCAGCCAGCAGCCTGAGCACTGAGCACCCAGCACCCCGAGCACTGAGCACCCAGCACCCTGAGCACTGTGCACCCAGCACCCCGAGTACTGAGCACCCAGCACCCCGAGTACTGAGCACCCAGCACCCTGAGTACTGAGCACCAAGCACCCTGAGTACTGAGCACCCAGTACCCTGAGCACTGAACACACAGCACCCTGAGTACTGAGCACGCTGAGCACTGAGCACCCAGCACCCTGGGCACTGTGCACACAGCACCCCGAGCACTGAGCACCCAGCACCCTGAGTACTGAGAACAGATCACCCTGAGTACTGAGCACCCAGCACCCTGAGTACTGAGCCCCCAGCACCCTTAGTACTGAGCACCAAGCACCCCGAGCACTGAGCACCCAGCACCCTGAGTACTGAGAACCGAGCACCCTGAGTACTGAGCACCCAGCACCCTGAGTACTGAGCCCCCAGCACCCTGAGTACTGAGCACCCAGCACCCTGAGTACTGAGCACCCAGCACCCTGAGTACTGAGCACCCAGCACCCTGAGTACTGAGCCCCCAGCACCCTGAGTACTGAGCACCCAGCACACTGAGTACTGAGCACCCAGCACCCTGAGCACTGAACACAAAGCACGCTGAGTAATGAGCACTGAGCACCCTGAGTACTGAGCCCCGAGGACCCTGAGCACTGAGCACCCAGCACCCTGAGTACTGAGCACCCAGCACCCTGAGTACTGAGCACCCAGCACCCCGAGCACTGAGCACCCTGAGTACTGAGCACCCAGCACCCTGAGTACTGAGCACTAAGCACCCAGAGCACTGAGCACCCAGCACCCCGAGCACGGAGCACCCAGGACCCCGAGCACTGAGTACTGAGCACCCAGCACCCTGAGTACTGAGCACCGAGCTCCCCGAGCACTGAGCACCCTGAGTACTGAGCACCCAGCACCCCGATCACTGAGCACCCAGCACCATGAGCACTGAGCACCCAGCACCCCGAGCACTCAGCACCCAGCACCCTGAGTACTGAGCACCCAGCACCCCGAGCACTGAGCACCCAGCACCCTGAGTACTGAGCACTGAGCACCCAGCACCCCGAGCACTGAGCTCCCAGCACCCCGAGTACTGACCACCGAGCACCCTGAGCACTGAGTACCCAGCACCCTGAGCACTGAGCACCCAGCACCCTGAGCACTGAGCACCCAGCACCCTGAGCACTGAGTGCCCAGCACCCTGAGCACTGAGCACCCAGCACCCTGAGTACTGAGCACTGAGCACCCAGCACCCCGAGCACTGAGCACCCAGCACCCTGAGTACTGAGCAATGAGCACCCAGCACCCCGAGCACTGAGCACCCAGCACCCTGAGCACTGAGCACCCAGCACCCGAGTACTGATCACCCAGCCCCCTGAGTACTGAGCACGCAGCACCCTGAGTACTGAGCACCCAGCACCCCGAGCACTGAGCACCCAGCACCCTGAGCACTGAGCACCCAGCACCCGAGTACTGATCACCCAGCACCCTGAGTACTGAGCACGCAGCACCCTGAGTACTGAGCACCCAGCACCCCTAGTACTGAGCACCCAACACCCTGAGCACTGAGCACCCAGCACCCTGAGCACTGAGCAACCTGCACCCTGAGCACTGTGCACCCAGCACCCTGAGTACTGAGCACCCAGCACCCCGAGCACTGTGCACCCAGCACCCTGAGTACTGAGCACCGAGCACCCTGAGCACTGAGCACCCAGCATCCTGAGCACTGAGCACCCAGCACCCTGAGCACTGAGCACCCAGCACCCTGAGTAGTGAGCACCCAACTTACTGAGCACCGAGCACCCCGAGCACAAAGCACCCAGCACCCTGAGTACTGAGCACCGAGCACCCCGAGGACTGAGCACCCAGCACCCTGAGTACTGAGCCCCCAGCACCCTGAGTACTGAGCACCCAGCACCCTGAGTACTGAGCACCCAGCACCCTGAGTACTGAGCACCCAGCACCCTGAGTACTGAGCCCCCAGCACCCTGAGTACTGAGCACCCAGCACACTGAGTACTGAGCACCCAGCACCCTGAGCACTGAACACAAAGCACGCTGAGTAATGAGCACTGAGCACCCTGAGTACTGAGCACCGAGGACCCTGAGCACTGAGCACCCAGCACCCTGAGTACTGAGCACCCAGCACCCTGAGTACTGAGCACCCAGCACCCCGAGCACTGAGCACCCTGAGTACTGAGCACTCAGCACCCTGAGTACTGAGCACTAAGCACCCAGAGCACTGAGCACCCAGCACCCCGAGCACGGAGCACCCAGGACCCCGAGCACTGAGTACTGAGCACCCAGCACCCTGAGTACTGAGCACCGAGCTCCCCGAGCACTGAGCACCCTGAGTACTGAGCACCCAGCACCCCGATCACTGAGCACCCAGCACCATGAGCACTGAGCACCCAGCACCCCGAGCACTCAGCACCCAGCACCCTGAGTACTGAGCACCCAGCACCCCGAGCACTGAGCACCCAGCACCCTGAGTACTGAGCACTGAGCACCCAGCACCCCGAGCACTGAGCTCCCAGCACCCCGAGTACTGACCACCGAGCACCCTGAGCACTGAGTACCCAGCACCCTGAGCACTGAGCACCCAGCACCCTGAGCACTGAGCACCCAGCACCCTGAGCACTGAGTACCCAGCACCCTGAGCACTGAGCACCCAGCACCCTGAGTACTGAGCACTGAGCACCCAGCACCCCGAGCACTGAGCACCCAGCACCCTGAGTACTGAGCAATGAGCACCCAGCACCCCGAGCACTGAGCACCCAGCACCCTGAGCACTGAGCACCCAGCACCCGAGTACTGATCACCCAGCCCCCTGAGTACTGAGCACGCAGCACCCTGAGTACTGAGCACCCAGCACCCCGAGCACTGAGCACCCAGCACCCTGAGCACTGAGCACCCAGCACCCGAGTACTGATCACCCAGCACCCTGAGTACTGAGCACGCAGCACCCTGAGTACTGAGCACCCAGCACCCCGAGTACTGAGCACCCAACACCCTGAGCACTGAGCACCCAGCACCCTGAGCACTGAGCAACCTGCACCCCGAGCACTGTGCACCCAGCACCCTGAGTACTGAGCACCCAGCACCCTGAGCACAGAGCACCCAGCATCCTGAGCACTGAGCACCCAGCACCCTGAGCACTGAGCACCCATCACCCTGAGTAGTGAGCACCCAACTTACTGAGCACCGAGCACCCCGAGCACTAAGCACCCAGCACCCTGAGTACTGAGCACCGAGCACCCCGAGGACTGAGCACCCAGCACCCTGAGTACTGAGCTCCGAGCACCCCGAGCACAGAGCACCCAGCGCCCCGAGCACTGAGCACCCAGCACCCCGAGCACTGAGCCCCCAGCACCCCGAGCACTGAGCACCCAGCACCCCGAGCACTGAGCACCCAGCACCCTGAGTACTGAGCACCCAGCACCCTGAGTACTGAGCACCCAGCACCCTGAGCACTGAGCACCCAGCACCCTGAGTACTGAGCACCCAGCACCCTGAGTACTGAGTACCAAGCACCCTGAACACTCAGCAACCTGAGTACTGAGGACCGAGCCCCCTAAGTACTGAGCACCCAGCACACTGAGTACTGAGCACCCAGCACCCTGAGCACTGAGCACCCAGCACCCTGAGTACTGAGCACACAGTACCCCGAGTACTGAGCACCCAGCACCCCGAGCACTGAGCACCCAGCACCCTGAGTACTGAGAACTGAGCACCCTGAGTACTGAGCACCGAACACACTGAGTACTGAGCACCCAGCACCCTGAGTACTGAGCACCCAGCACCCCGAGCACTGAGCACCCAGCACCCCGAGCACTGAGCACCCAGCACCCCTAGCACTGAGCACCCAGCACACTGAGCACTGAGCACCCAGCACCCTGAGCACTGAGCACTGAGCACCCAGCACCCCGAGCACTGAGCACCCAGCACCCTGGGCACTGAGCACCCAGCACCCTGAGCACTGAGCACACAGCACCCTGAGTACTGAGTACCCAGTACCCTGAGCACTGAGCACCCAGCACTCTTAGTACTGATCACCGAGCACCCCGAGCACTGAGCACCCAGCACCCTGAGTACTGAGCACCCAGCACCCTGAGTACTGAGCACCCAGCACCCTGAGTACTGAGCACCCAGCACCCTGAGCACTGAGCACAAAGCACGCTGAGTACTGAGCACTGAGCACCCTGAGTACTGAGCACCGAGGACCCTGAGGACTGAGCACCCAGCACGCTGAGTACTGAGCACTGAGCACCCTGAGTACTGAGCACCCAGCACCCAGAGCACTGAGCAGCCAGCAGCCTGAGCACTGAGCACCCAGCACCCCGAGCACTGAGCACCCAGCACCCTGAGCACTGTGCACCCAGCACCCCGAGTACTGAGCACCCAGCACCCCGAGTACTGAGCACCCAGCACCCTGAGTACTGAGCACCAAGCACCCTGAGTACTGAGCACCCAGTACCCTGAGCACTGAACACACAGCACCCTGAGTACTGAGCACGCTGAGCACTGAGCACCCAGCACCCTGGGCACTGTGCACACAGCACCCCGAGCACTGAGCACCCAGCACCCTGAGTACTGAGAACAGATCACCCTGAGTACTGAGCACCCAGCACCCTGAGTACTGAGCCGCCAGCCCCCTTAGTACTGAGCACCAAGCACCCCGAGCACTGAGCACCCAGCACCCTGAGTACTGAGAACCGAGCACCCTGAGTACTGAGCACCCAGCACCCTGAGTACTGAGCCCCCAGCACCCTGAGTACTGAGCACCCAGCACCCTGAGTACTGAGCACCCAGCACCCTGAGTACTGAGCACCCAGCACCCTGAGTACTGAGCCCCCAGCACCCTGAGTACTGAGCACCAAGCACACTGAGTACTGAGCACCCAGCACCCTGAGCACTGAACACAAAGCACGCTGAGTAATGAGCACTGAGCACCCTGAGTACTGAGCACCGAGGACCCTGAGCACTGAGCACCCAGCACCCTGAGTACTGAGCACCCAGCACCCTGAGTACTGAGCACCCAGCACCCCGAGCACTGAGCACCCTGAGTACTGAGCACCCAGCACCCTGAGTACTGAGCACTAAGCACCCAGAGGACTGAGCACCCAGCAACCCGAGCACGGAGCACCCAGGACCCCGAGCACTGAGTACTGAGCACCCAGCACCCTGAGTACTGAGCACCGAGCTCCCCGAGCACTGAGCACCCTGAGTACTGAGCACCCAGCACCCCGATCACTGAGCACCCAGCACCCTGAGCACTGAACACACAGCACCCTGAGTACTGAGCACGCTGAGCACTGAGCACCCAGCACCCTGGGCACTGTGCACCCAGCACCCCGAGCACTGAGCACCCAGCACCCTGAGTACTGAGAACAGATCACCCTGAGTACTGAGCACCCAGCACCCTGAGTACTGAGCCCCCAGCACCCTTAGTACTGAGCACCAAGCACCCCGAGCACTGAGCACCCAGCACCCTGAGTACTGAGCACCCAGCACCCCGAGCACTGAGCACCCAGCACCCCGAGAATGAGCACCCAGCACCCTGAGTACTGAGCACACAGCACCCTGAGTACTGAGCACCCAGCACCCCGAGCACTGAGCACCCTGAGTACTGAGCACCCAGCACCCTTAGTACTGAGCACTAAGCACCCAGAGCACTGAGCACCCAGCACCATGAGCACGGAGCACCCAGCACCCCGAGCACTGAGTACTGAGCACCCAGCACCCTGAGTACTGAGCACCGAGCTCCCCGAGCACTGAGCACCCTGAGTACTGAGCACCCAGCACCCCGATCACTGAGCACCCAGCACCCTGAGTAATGAGCACCCAGCACCGCGAGCACTGAGCACCCAGCACCCCGAGCACTGAGCACCCAGCACCCTGAGTACTGAGCACCCAGCACCCCGAGCACTGAGCACCCTGTGTACTGAGCACCCAGCACCCTGAGTAATGAGCACCCAGCACCGCGAGCACTGAGCACCCAGCACCCTGAGTACTGAGCACCGAGCACCCTGAGTACTCAGCAGCCAGCACCCTGAGTACTGAGCACCCAGCGTACTGAGCACCGAGCACCCAGGACCCTGAGTACTGAGCACCCAGCACCCTGAGCACTGAGCACCCAGCAACCCGAGTACTGAGCACCGAGCACCCCGAGTACTGAGCACCCAGCACCCCGAGCACTGAGCACCCAGCACCCCGAGCACTGAGCACCCAGCACCCCGAGCACTGAGCACACAGCACCCCGAGCACTGAGCACCCAGCACCCCGAGCACCGAGTACCCTGAGTACAAAGCACCGAGCACCCTGAGCACTGAGCACCCAGCACCCTGAGCAGTGAGCACCCAGCACACTGAGTACTGAGCACCCAGCACCCCGAGCACTGAGCACCCAGCACCCTGAGTACTGAGCACCCAGCACCCTGAGCACTGAGCACCGAGCACCCTGATCACTGAGCACCCAGCACCCTGAGGACTGAGCACCCAGCACCCCGAGCACTGAGCACACAGCACACTGAGCACTGAGCACCCTGAGTACTGAGCACCCAGCACCCTGAGCACTGAGCACCCAGCACCCTGAGTACTGAGCACTGAGCACCCAGCACCCCGAGCACTGAGCACCCAGCACCCTGAGTACTGAGCAATGAGAACCCAGCACCCCGAGCACTGAGCACCCAGCACCCTGAGCACTGAGCACCCAGCACCCGAGTACTGATCACCCAGCACCCTGAGTACTGAGCACCCAGCACCCTGAGTACTGAGCACCCAGCACCCCGAGCACTGAGTACCCAGCTCCCTGAGCACTGAGTACCCAGCACCCTGAGCACTGAGCACCCAGCACCCTGAGCACTGAGCACCCAGCACCCTGAGCACTGAGCACCAAGCACCCTGAGTACTGAGCACTGAGAACCCAGCACCCCGAGCACTGAGCACCCAGCACCCTGAGTACTGAGCACTGAGCACCCAGCACCCTGAGCACTGAGCACCCAGCACCCTGAGTAGTGAGCACCCAACTTACTGAGCACCGAGCACCCCGAGCACTAAGCACAGAGCACCCTAAGTACTGAGCACCGAGCACCCCGAGCACTGAGCACCCAGCACCCTGAGTACTGAGCTCTGAGCACCCCGAGCACAGAGCACCCAGCGCCCCGAGCACTGAGCACCCAGCACCGCGAGCACTGAGCCCCCAGCACCCCGAGCACTGAGCACCCAGCACCCCGAGCACTGAGCACCCAGCACCCTGAGTACTGAGCACCCAGCACCCTGAGTACTGAGCACCCAGCACCATGAGCACTGAGCACCCAGCACCGCGAGCACTGAGCCCCCAGCACCCCGAGCACTGAGCACCCAGCACCCCGAGCACTGAGCACCCAGCACCCTGAGTACTGAGCACCCAGCACCCTGAGTACTGAGCACCCAGCACCCCGAGCACTGAGCACCCAGCACCCCGAGCACTGAGCACCCAGCACCCTGAGTACTGAGCACCCAGCACCCCGAGCACTGAGCACCCTGTGTACTGAGCACCCAGCACCCTGAGTAATTAGCACCCAGCACCGCGAGCACTGAGCACCCAGCACCCTGAGTACTGAGCACCGAGCACCCTGAGTACTCAGCAGCCAGCACCCTGAGTACTGAGCACCCAGCGTACTGAGCACCGAGCACCCAGGACCCTGAGTACTGAGCACCCAGCACCCTGAGCACTGAGCACCCAGCAACCCGAGTACTGAGCACCGAGCACCCCGAGTACTGAGCACCCAGCACCCCGAGCACTGAGCACCCAGCACCCCGAGCACTGAGCACCCAGCACCCCGAGCACTGAGCACACAGCACCCCGAGCACTGAGCACCCAGCACCCCGAGCACCGAGTACCCTGAGTACAAAGCACCGAGCACCCTGAGCACTGAGCACCCAGCACCCTGAGCAGTGAGCACCCAGCACCCTGAGTACTGAGCACCCAGCACCCCGAGCACTGAGCACCCAGCACCCTGAGTACTGAGCACCCAGCACCCTGAGCACTGAGCACCGAGCACCCTGATCACTGAGCACCCAGCACCCTGAGGACTGAGCACCCAGCACCCCGAGCACTGAGCACACAGCACACTGAGCACTGAGCACCCTGAGTACTGAGCACCCAGCACCCTGAGCACTGAGCACCCAGCACCCTGAGTACTGAGCACTGAGCACCCAGCACCCCGAGCACTGAGCACCCAGCACCCTGAGTACTGAGCAATGAGAACCCAGCACCCCGAGCACTGAGCACCCAGCACCCTGAGCACTGAGCACCCAGCACCCGAGTACTGATCACCCAGCACCCTGAGTACTGAGCACCCAGCACCCTGAGTACTGAGCACCCAGCACCCCGAGCACTGAGTACCCAGCTCCCTGAGCACTGAGTACCCAGCACCCTGAGCACTGAGCACCCAGCACCCTGAGCACTGAGCACCCAGCACCCTGAGCACTGAGCACCAAGCACCCTGAGTACTGAGCACTGAGAACCCAGCACCCCGAGCACTGAGCACCCAGCACCCTGAGTACTGAGCACTGAGCACCCAGCACCCTGAGCACTGAGCACCCAGCACCCTGAGTAGTGAGCACCCAACTTACTGAGCACCGAGCACCCCGAGCACTAAGCACAGAGCACCCTAAGTACTGAGCACCGAGCACCCCGAGCACTGAGCACCCAGCACCCTGAGTACTGAGCTCTGAGCACCCCGAGCACAGAGCACCCAGCGCCCCGAGCACTGAGCACCCAGCACCGCGAGCACTGAGCCCCCAGCACCCCGAGCACTGAGCACCCAGCACCCCGAGCACTGAGCACCCAGCACCCTGAGTACTGAGCACCCAGCACCCTGAGTACTGAGCACCCAGCACCCTGAGCACTGAGCACCCAGCACCGCGAGCACTGAGCCCCCAGCACCCCGAGCACTGAGCACCCAGCACCCCGAGCACTGAGCACCCAGCACCCTGAGTACTGAGCACCCAGCACCCTGAGTACTGAGCACCCAGCACCCCGAGCACTGAGCACCCAGCACCCTGAGTACTGAGAACAGATCACCGTGAGTACTGAGCACCCAGCACCCTGAGTACTGAGCCCCCAGCACCCTTAGTACTGAGCACCAAGCACCCCGAGCACTGAGCACCCAGCACCCTGAGTTCTGAGAACCGAGCACCCTGAGTAAAGAGCACCCAGCACCCTGAGTACTGAGCCCCCAGCACCCTGAGTACTGAGCACCCAGCACCCTGAGTACTGAGCACCCAGCACCCTGAGTACTGAGCACCCAGCACCCTGAGTACTGAGCCCCCAGCACCCTGAGTACTGAGCACCCAGCACACTGAGTACTGAGCACCCAGCACCCTGAGCACTGAGCACAAAGCACGCTGAGTAATGAGCACTGAGCACCCTGAGTACTGAGCACCGAGGACCCTGAGCACTGAGCACCCAGCACCCTGAGTACTGAGCACCCAGCACCCCGAGCACTGAGCACCCTGAGTACTGAGCACCCAGCACCCTGAGTACTGAGCACTAAGCACCCAGAGCACTTAGCACCCAGCACCCCGAGCACGGAGCACCCAGGACCCCGAGCACTGAGTACTGAGCACCCAGCACCCTGAGTACTGAGCACCGAGCTCCCCAAGCACTGAGCACCCTGAGTAATGAGCACCCAGCACCCCGATCACTGAGCACCCAGCACCCTGAGCACTGAGCACAAAGCACCCCGAGCACTGAGCACCCAGCACCCTGAGTACTGAGCACCCAGCACCCCGAGCACTGAGCACCCTGAGTACTGAGCACCCAGCACCCTGAGTAATGAGCACCCAGCACCCCGAGCACTGAGCACCCAGCACCCTGAGTACTGAGCACCGAGCACCCTGAGTACTCAGCAGCCAGCACCCTGAGTACTGAGCACCCAGGGTACTGAGCACCGAGCACCCAGCACCCTGAGTACTGAGCACCCAGCACCCTGAGCACTGAGCACCCATCAACCTGAGTACTGAGCACCGAGCACCCCGAGCACTGAGCACCCAGCACCCCGAGCACTGAGCACCCAGCACCCTGAGCACTGAGCACCCAGCACCCCGAGCACTGAGCACCCAGCACCCCGAGCACTGAGCACCCAGCACCCCGAGCACTGAGCACCCAGCACCCCGAGCACCGAGCACCCTGAGTACAAAGCACCGAGCACCCTGAGCACTGAGCACCCAGCACCCTGAGCAGTGAGCACCCAGCACAATGAGTACTGAGCACCCAGCACCCCGAGCACTGAGCACCCAGCACCCTGAGTACTGAGCACCCAGCACCCTGAGCACTGAGCACCGAGCACCCTGAGCACTGACCACCCAGCACCCTGAGGACTGAGCACCCAGCACCCCGAGCACTGAGCACACAGCACACTGAGCACTGAGCACCCTGAGTACTGAGCACTGAGCACCCTGAGTACTGAGCACTGAGCACCCTGAGTACTGAGCACCCAGCAACCTGAGTACTGAGCAACCAGCACCCCGAGCACTGAGTACCCAGCTCCCTGAGCACTGAGTACCCAGCACCCTGAGCACTGAGCACCCAGCACCCTGAGCACTGAGCACCCAGCACCCTGAGCACTGAGCACCCAGCACCCTGAGTACTGAGCACTGAGCACCCATCACCCCGAGCACTGAGCACCCAGCACCCTGAGTACTGAGCTCCGAGTACCCCGAGCACAGAGCACCCAGCGCCCCGAGCACTGAGCACCCAGCACCCCGAGCACTGAGCCCCCAGCACCCCGAGCACTGAGCACCCAGCACCCCGAGCACTGAGCACCCAGCACCCTGAGTACTGAGCACCCAGCACGCTGAGCAATGAGCACCCAGCACCCTGAGTACTGAGCACCCAGCACCCTGAGTACTGAGTACCCAGCACCCTGAGCACTCAGCAACCTGAGTACTGAGGACCGAGCACCCTGAGCACTGAGAACACATCACCCTGAGTACTGAGCACCCAGCACCCCAAACACTGAGCACCGAGCACCCTGAGAACTGAGCACCGAGCTCCCCGAGCACTGAGCACCCTGAGTACTGAGCACCCAGCACCCCGATCACTGAGCACGCATCACCCTGAGTACTGAGCACGCAGCACCCCAAACACTGAGCACCGAGCACCCTGAGAACTGAGCACCGAGCTCCCCGAGCACTGAGCACCCTGAGTACTGAGCACCCAGCACCCCGATCACTGAGCACATAGCACCCTGAGCACTGACCACCCAGCACCCTGAGCACTGAGCACCCAGCACGCTGAGTACTGAGCACCCAGCACCCTGAGCACTGAGCACCCAGCACCCCGAGCACTGAGCACCCAGCACCCTGTGTACTGAGCACTGAGCACCCTGAGTACAAAGCACCCAGCACCCTGAGTACTGAGCACCCAGGACCCTGAGCACTGAGCACCGAGCACCCCGAGCACTGAGCACCCATCACCCTGAGCACTGAGTACTGAGCACCGAGCACCCTGAGCACTGAGCACCCAGCACCCTGAGCACTGAGCAGCCAGCACCCTGAGCACTGAGCACCCAGCACCCCGATCACTGAGCACATAGCACCCTGAGCACTGAGCACCCAGCACTCTGAGCACTGCGCACCCAGCACCCTGAGTACTGAGCACCCAGCACCCCGAGCACTGAGCACCCAGCACCCTGAGTACTGAGCACTGAGCACCCAGCACCCCGAGCACTGAGCACCCAGCACCCTGTGTACTGAGCACTGAGCACCCTGAGTACTAAGCACCCAGCACCCTGAGTACTGAGCACCCAGGACCCTGAGCACTGAGCACCGAGCACCCTGAGCACTGAGCACCCATCACCCTGAGCACTGAGTACTGAGCACCGAGCACCCTGAGCACTGAGCACCCAGCATCCTGAGCACTGAGTACTGAGCACCCAGCACCCTGAGCACTGAGCACCCAGCACCGTGAGTACTGAGCACCCAGCACCCTGAGTACTGAGCACCCAGCACCCTGAGCACTGAGCACAAAGCATGCTGAGTACTGAGCACTGAGCACCCTGAGCACTGAGCACCCAGAACCCTGAGTAATGAGCACCGAGCACCCTAAGTACTGAGCACCCAGCACCCTGAGTACTGAGCACCCAGCACCCTGAGCACTGAGTACCCAGCACCCTGAGTACTGAGCACCCAGCACCCCGAGTACTGAGCACCCAGCACCCCGAGCACTGAGCACCCAGCACCCTGAGTACTGAGCACTGAGCACCCTGAATACTGAGCACCGAACACCCTGAGTACTGAGCACCCAGCACCCTGAGTACTGAGCACCCAGCACCCCGAGCACTGAGCACCCAGCACCCCGTGCACTGAGCACCCAGCACCAAGAGCACTGAGCACCCAGCACCCTGAGTACTGATCACCGAGCACCCCGAGCACTGAGCACCCAGCACCCTGAGTACTGAGCACCCAGCACCCTGAGTACTGAGCACCCAGCACCCTTAGTACTGAGCACCCAGCACCCTGAGCACTGAGCACAAAGCACGCTGAGTACTGAGCACTGAGCACCCTGAGTACTGAGCACCGAGGACCCTGAGCACTGAGCACCCAGAACGCTGAGTACTGAGCACTGAGCACCCTGAGTACTGAGCACCCAGCACCCTGAGCACTGAGCAGCCAGCACCCTGAGCACTGTGCACCAAGCACCCCGAGTACTGAGCACCCAGCACCCCGAGTACCGAGCAACCAGCACCCTGAGTACTGAGCACCAAGCACCCTGAGTACTGAGCACCCAGTACCCTGAGCACTGAACACACAGCACCCTGAGTACTGAGCACCCCGAGCACTGAGCACCCAGCACCCTGAGCACTGTGCACACAGTACCCCGAGCACTGAGCACCCAGCACCCTGAGTACTGAGAACAGATCACCCTGAGTACTGAGCACCCACCACCCTGAGTACTGAGCCCCCAGCACAATGAGTACTGAGCACCCAGCACCCCGAGCACTGAGCACCCAGCACCCCGAGAATGAGCTCCCAGCACCCTGAGTACTGAGAACCGAGCACCCTGAGTACTGAGCACCCAGCACCCTGAGTACTGAGCCCCCAGCAGCCTGAGTACTGAGCACCCAGCACCCTGAGTACTGAGCAACCAGCACCCCGAGCACTGAGCACCCAGCACCCCGAGAATGAGCACCCAGCACCCTGAGTACTGAGCACCCAGCACCCTGAGTACTGAGCACCCAGCACCCCGAGCACTGAGCACCCTGAGTACTGAGCACCCAGCACCCTTAGTACTGAGCACTAAGCACCCAGAGCACTGAGCACCCAGCACCCCGAGCACGGAGCACCCAGGACCCCGAGCACTGAGTACTGAGCACCCAGCACCCTGAGTACTGAGCACCGAGCTCCCCGAGCACTGAGCACCCTGAGTACTGAGCAACCAGCACCCCGATCACTGAGCACCCAGCACCCTGAGCACTGAGCACCCAGCACCCCGAGCATTGAGCACCCAGCACCCTGAGTACTGAGCACCCAGCACCCCGAGCACTGAGCACCCTGAGTACTGAGCACCCAGCACCCTGAGTAATGAGCACCCAGCACCCCGAGCACTGAGCACCCAGCACCCTGATTACTGAGCACCGAGCACCCTGAGTACTCAGCAGACAGCACCCTGAGTACTGAGCACCCAGCGTACTGAGCACCGAGCACCCAGCACCCTGAGTACTGAGCACCCAGCACCCTGAGCACTGAGCACCCAGCAACCTGAGTACTGAGCACCGAGCACCCCGAGTACTGAGCACCCAGCACCCCGAGCACTGAGCACCCAGAACCCTGAGCACTGAGCACCCAGCACCCCGAGCACTGAGCACCCAGCACCCCGAGCACTGAGCACCCAGCACCCCGAGAACTGAGCACCCAGCAACCCGAGCACCGAGCACCCTGAGTACAAAGCACCGAGCACCCTGAGCACTGAGCACCCAGCACCCTGAGCAGTGAGCACCCAGCACCCTGAGTACTGAGCACCCAGCACCCCGAGCACTGAGCACCCAGCACCCTGAGTAATGAGCACCCAGCACCCTGAGCACTGAGCACCGAGCACCCTGAGCACTGAGCACCCAGCACCCTGAGGACTGAGCACCCAGCACCCCGAGCACTGAGCACACAGCACACAGAGCACTGAGCACCCTGAGTACTGAGCACTGAGCACCCTGAGTACTGAGCACTGAGCTCCCTGAGTACTGAGCACCCAGCACCCTGAGTACTGAGCACCCAGCACCCCGAGCACTGAGTACCCAGCTCCCTGAGCACTGAGTACCCAGCACCCTGAGCACTGAGCACCCAGCACCCTGAGCACTGAGCACCCAGCACCCTGAGCACTGAGCACCCAGCACCCTGAGTACTGAGCACTGAGCACCCAGCACCCCGAGCACTGAGCACCCAGCACCCTGAGTACTGAGCACTGAGCACCCAGCACCCCGAGCACTGAGCACCCAGCACCCTGAGCACTGAGCACCCAGCACCCGAGTACAGATGACCCAGCACCCTGAGTACTGATCACCCAGCACCCTGAGTACTGAGCACGCAGCACCCTGAGTACTGAGCACCCAGCACCCCGAGCACTAAGCACCCAGCACCCTGAGTACTGAGCACCGAGCACCCCGAGCACTGAGCACCCAGCACCCTGTGTACTGAGCTCCGAGCACCCCGAGCACAGAGCATCCAGCGCCCCGAGCACTGATCACCCAGCACCCCGAGCAATGAGCCCCCAGCACCCTGAGCACTGAGCACCCAGCACCCCGAGCACTGAGCACCCAGCACCCTGAGTACTGAGCACCCAGCACCCTGAGTACTGAGCACCCAGCACCCTGAGCACTGAGCACCCAGCACCCTGAGTACTGAGCACCCAGCAACCTGAGTACTGAGTACCCAGCAGCCTGAGCACTCAGCAACCTGAGTACTGAGCACCGAGCACCCTAAGTAATGAGCACCCAGCACCCTGAGTACTGAGCACCCAGCACCCTGAGCACTGAGCACCCAGCAACCTGAGTACTGAGCACCGAGCACCCCGAGTACTGAGCACCCAGCACCCCGAGCACTGAGCACCCAGAACCCTGAGCACTGAGCACCCAGCACCCCGAGCACTGAGCACCCAGCACCCCGAGCACTGAGCACCAAGCACCCCGAGCACTGAGCACCCAGCACCCCGAGCACCGAGCACCCTGAGTACAAAGCACAGAGCACCCTGAGCACTGAGCACCCAGCACCCTGAGCAGTGAGCACCCAGCACCCTGAGTACTGAGCACCCAGCACCCCGAGCACTGAGCACCCAGCACCCTGAGTACTGAGCACCCAGCACCCTGAGCACTGAGCACCGAGCACCCTGAGCACTGAGCACCCAGCACCCTGAGGACTGAGCACCCAGCACCCCGAGCACTGAGCACACAGCACACAGAGCACTGAGCACCCTGAGTACTGAGCACTGAGCACCCTGAGTACTGAGCACTGAGCACCCTGAGTACTGAGCACCCAGCACCCTGAGTACTGAGCACCCAGCACCCCGAGCACTGAGTACCCAGCTCCCTGAGCACTGAGTACCCAGCACCCTGAGCACTGAGCACCAAGCACCCTGAGCACTGAGCACCCAGCACCCTGAGCACTGAGCACCCAGCACCCTGAGTACTGAGCACTGAGCACCCAGCACCCCGAGCACTGAGCACCCAGCACCCTGAGTACTGAGCACTGAGCACCCAGCACCCCGAGCACTGAGCACCCAGCAACCTGAGCACTGAGCACCCAGCACCCGAGTACAGATCACCCAGCACCCTGAGTACAGATCACCCAGCACCCTGAGTACTGAGCACGCAGCACCCTGAGTACTGAGCACCCAGCACCCCGAGCACTAAGCACCCAGCACCCTGAGTACTGAGCACCGAGCACCCCGAGCACTGAGCACCCAGCACCCTGAGTACTGAGCTCCGAGCACCCGGAGCACAAAGCACCCAGCGCCCCGAGCACTGAGCACCCAGCACCCCGAGCACTGAGCCCCCAGCACCCCGAGCACTGAGCACCCAGCACCCAGAGCACTGAGCACCAAGCACCCTGAGTACTGAGCACCCAGCACCCTGAGTACTGAGCACCCAGCACCCTGAGAACTGAGCACCCAGCACCCTGAGTACTGAGCACCCAGCACCCTGAGTACTGAGTACCCAGCACCCTGAGCACTCAGCAACCTGAGTACTGAGCACCGATCACCCTAAGTAATGAGCACCCAGCACCCTGAGTACTGAGCACCCAGCACCCTGAGCACTGAGCACCCAGCACCCTGAGTACTGAGCCCCCAGCACCCCGAGCACTGAGCACCCAGCACCCCGAGCACTGAGCACCCAGCACCCCGAGCACTGAGCACCCAGCACCCTGAGCACTGAGCACCCAGCACCCTGAGCACTGAGCACCCAGCACCCTGAGCACTGAGCACCCAGCACCCCGAGCACTGAGCACCCAGCACCCTGAGCACTGAGCACCCAGCACCCTGAGCACTGAGCACCCAGCTCCCTGAGTACTGAGTACCCAGTACCCTGAGCACTGAGCACCCAGCACTCT
The DNA here is from genome assembly GCF_018167655.1 of Microtus oregoni. NCBI lineage: Eukaryota > Metazoa > Chordata > Mammalia > Rodentia > Cricetidae > Microtus > Microtus oregoni. The sequence goes on along the minus strand of NW_024543273.1, from coordinate 765,795 downwards.
TAGTACTGATCACCGAGCAACCCGAGCACTGAGCACCCAGCACCCTGAGTACTGAGCACCCAGCACCCTGAGTACTGAGCACCCAGCACCCTGAGTACTGAGCACCCAGCACCCTGAGCACTGAGCACAAATCACGCTGAGTACTGAGCACTGAGCACCCTGAGTACAGAGCACCGAGGAACCTGAGGACTGAGCACCCAGCATGCTGAGTACTGAGCACTGAGCACCCTGAGTACTGAGCACCCAGCACCCTGAGCACTGAGAAGCCAGCAGCCTGAGCACTGAGCACCCAGCACCCCAAGCACTGAGCACCCAGCACCCTGAGCACTGTGCACACAGCACCCCGAGTACTGAGCACCCAGCACCCCGAGTACTGAGCACCCAGCACCCTGAGTACTGAGCACCAAGCACCCTGAGTACTGAGCACCCAGTACCCTGAGCACTGAACACACAGCACCCTGAGTACTGAGCACCCTGAGCACTGAGCACCCAGCACCCTGGGCACTGTGCACCCAGTACCCTGAGCACTGAGCACCCAGCACCCTGAGTACTGAGCCCCCAGCACCCTTAGTACTGAGCACCAAGCACCCCGAGCACTGAGCACCTAGCACCCCGAGAATGAGCACCCAGCACCCTGAGTACTGAGAACCGAGCACCCTGAGTACTGAGCACCCAGCACCCTGAGTACTGAGCACCCAGCACCCTGAGTACTGAGCACCCAGCACCCTGAGTACTGAGCACCCAGCACCCTGAGTACTGAGCACCCAGCACCCTGAGTACTGAGCCCCCAGCACCCTGAGTACTGAGCACCCAGCACACTGAGTACTGAGCACCCAGCACCCTGAGCACTGAGCACAAAGCACGCTGAGTAATGAGCACTGAGCACCCTTAGTACTGAGCACCGAGGACCCTGAGCACTGAGCACCCAGCACCCTGAGTACTGAGCACCCAGCACCCTGAGTACTGAGCACCCAGCACCCCGAGCACTGAGCACCCTGAGTACTGAGCACCCAGCACCCTGAGTACTGAGCACTAAGCACCCAGAGCACTGAGCACCCAGCACCCCGAGCACGGAGCACCCAGGACCCCGAGCACTGAGTACTGAGCACCCAGCACCCTGAGTACTGAGCACCGAGCTCCCCGAGCACTGAGCACCCTGAGTACTGAGCACCCAGCACCCCGATCACTGAGCACCCAGCACCCTGAGCACTGAGCACCCAGCACCCCGAGCACTGAGCACCCAGCACCCTGAGTACTGAGCACCCAGCACCCCGAGCACTGAGCACCCAGCACCCTGAGTACTGAGCACTGAGCACCCAGCACCCCGAGCACTGAGCACCCAGCACCCTGTGTACTGAGCACTGAGCACCCTGAGTACAAAGCACCCAGCACCCTGAGTACTGAGCACCCAGGACCCTGAGCACTGAGCACCGAGCACCCCGAGCACTGAGCACCCTGCACCCAGAGCACTCAGCACCCAGCACCCCGAGCATTGAACACCCAGCACCCTGAGCACTGAGCACCCAGCACCTTAAGCACTGAGCACCCAGCACCCAGAGCACTGAGCACCCAGCACCCTGAGCACTGAGCACCCAGCATCCTGAGTACTGAGCACCCAGCACCCTGAGTACTGAGCACCCAGACCCCGAGCTCTGAGCACCCAGCACCCCTAGCACTGTGCACCCAGCACCCTGAGTAATGAGAACCCAGCACCCTGAGTACTGAGCACCCAGCACCCTGAGCACTGAGCACCCAGCAGCCCGAGCACTGAGCACCCAGCATCCTGAGCACTGAGTACTGAGCACCCAGCACCCTGAGCACTGAGCACCCAGCACCCTGAGCACTGAGCACCCAGCACCCTGAGTACTGAGCACCCAGCACCCCAAGCACTGAGCACCGAGCACCCTGAGTACTGAGCACCCAGCACGCTGAGCACTGAGCACCCAGCACCCCGAGTACTGAGCACCCAGCACCCTGAGTACTGAGCACCCAGCACCCTGAGTACTGAGCACCCAGCACCCCGAGCACTGAGCACCCAGCACCCTGAGCACTGAGCACCCAGCACCCTGAGTACTGAGCACCCAGCACCCTGAGCACTGAGCACCCAGCACCCTGAGCACTGAGCACCAAACACCCTGAGCACTGAGCACCCAGCACCCTGAGCACTGAGCACCCAGCACCCTGAGCACTGAGCACCCAGCACCCTGAGTACTGAACACCCAGCACCCTGAGTAATGAGCATCCAGCACCCTGAGTACTGAGCACCCAGCACCCTGAGTACTGAGCCCCCAGCACCCTGAGTACTGAGCACCCAGCACACTGAGTACTGAGCACCCAGCACCCTGAGCACTGAGCACAAAGCACGCTGAGTAATGAGCACTGAGCACCCTAAGTACTGAGCACCGAGGACCCTGAGCACTGAGCACCCAGCACCCTGAGTACTGAGCACCCAGCACCCCGAGCACTGAGCACCCTGAGTACTGAGCACCCAGCACCCTGAGTACTGAGCACTAAGCACCCAGAGCACTGAGCACCCAGCACCCCGAGCACGGAGCACCCAGGACCCCGAGCACTGAGTACTGAGCACCCAGCACCCTGAGTACTGAGCACCCAGCACCCCGATCACTAAGCACCCAGCACCCTGAGCACTGAGCACCCAGCACCCCGAGCACTCAGCACCCAGCACCCTGAGTACTGAGCACCCAGCACCCCGAGCACTGAGCACCCAGCACCCTGAGTACTGAGCACTGAGCACCCAGCACCCCGAGCACTGAGCTCCCAGCACCCCGAGTACTGACCACCGAGCACCCTGAGCACTGAGTACCCAGCACGCTGAGTACTGAGCACTGAGCACCCTGAGTACTGAGCACCGAGCACCCTGAGTACTGAGCACCCAGCACCCTGAGCACTGAGCAGCCAGCACCCTGAGCACTGAGCACCCAGCACCCCGAGCACTGAGCACCCAGCACCCTGAGCACTGAGCAAGCAGCACCCCGAGTACTGAGCACACAGCACCCTGAGTACTGAGCACCGAGCACCCCAAGCACTGAGCACCCAGCACCCTGAGTACTGAGCACCCAGCACCCCAAACACTGAGCACCGAGCACCCTGAGAACTGAGCACCTAGCACCCTGAGTACTGAGCACCCAGCACCATGAGTACTGAGCACCGAGCACCCAGAGTACTGAGCAACCTGAGTACTGAGCAAACAGCACCCCGAGAATGAGCACCCAGCACCATGAGTACTGAGCACCGAGCATCCTGAGCACGGAGCACCCAGCACCCTGAGTACTGAGCACCAAGCACCCTGAGTACTGAGCACCCAGCACCCTGAGTACTGAGCACCCAGCACCCTGAGTTCTGAGCACCCAGCACCATGAGCACTGAACACACTGAGTACTGAGCACCCAGCACCCTGAGCACTGAGGACCCAGCACCCTGAGTACTGAGCACCCAGCACCCTGAGTACTGAGGACCCAGCACCCCGAGCACTGAGCACCCAGCACCCTAAGTACTGAGCACCCAGCACCCCGAGCACTGAGCACCCAGCACCCTGAGTACTGAGCACCCAGCACCCTGAGTACTGAGCACTGAACACTGAGCACCCTGAGCACTGAGCACCCAGCACCCTGAGCACTGAGCACCCAGCATCCTGAGCACTGAGTACTGAGCACCCAGCACCCTGAGCACTGAGCACCCAGCACCCTGAGCACTGAGCACGCATCACCCTGAGTACTGAGCACCCAGCACCCCAAACACTGAGCACCGAGCACCCTGAGAACTGAGCACCGAGCTCCCCGAGCACTGAGCACCCTGAGTACTGAGCACCCAGCACCCCGATCACTGAGCACATAGCACCCTGAGCACTGACCACCCAGCACCCTGAGCACTGAGCACCCAGCACGCTGAGTACTGAGCACCCAGCACCCTGAGCACTGAGCACCCAGCACCCTGAGTACTGAGCACTGAGCACCCAGCACCCCGAGCACTGAGCACCCAGCACCCTGTGTACTGAGGACTGAGCACCCTGAGTACTAAGCACCCAGCACCCTGAGCACTGAGGACCCAGCACCCTGAGTACTGAGCACCCAGCACCCTGAGTACTGAGGACCCAGCACCCCGAGCACTGAGCACCCAGCACCCTAAGTACTGAGCACCCAGCACCCCGAGCACTGAGCACCCAGCACCCTGAGTACTGAGCACCCAGCACCCTGAGTACTGAGCACTGAACACTGAGCACCCTGAGCACTGAGCACCCAGCACCCTGAGCACTGAGCACCCATCACCCTGAGCACTGACTACTGAGCACCGAGCACCCTGAGCACTGAGCACCCAGCACCCTGAGCACTGAGCAGCCAGCACCCTGAGCACTGAGCACCCAGCACCCCGATCACTGAGCACATAGCACCCTGAGCACTGAGCACCCAGCACTCTGAGCACTGCGCACCCAGCACCCTGAGTACTGAGCACCCAGCCCGCTGAGTACTGAGCACCCAGCACCCCGAGCACTGAGCACCCAGCACCCTGAGTACTGAGCACTGAGCACCCAGCACCCCGAGCACTGAGCACACAGCACCCTGTGTACTGAGCACTGAGCACCCTGAGTACTAAGCACCCAGCACCCTGAGCACTGAGTACCCAGCACCTTGAGTACTGAGCACCCAGCACCCTGAGTACTGAGCACCCAGCACCCCGAGCACTGAGCACCCTGAGTACTGAGCACCCAGCACCCTGAGTACTGAGCACTAAGCACCCAGAGCACTGAGCACCCAGCACCCCGAGCACGGAGCACCCAGGACCCCGAGCACTGAGTACTGAGCACCCAGCACCCTGAGTACTGAGCACCCAGCACCCCGATCACTAAGCACCCAGCACCCTGAGCACTGAGCACCCAGCACCCCGAGCACTCAGCACCCAGCACCCTGAGTACTGAGCACCCAGCACCCCGAGCACTGAGCACCCAGCACCCTGAGTACTGAGCACTGAGCACCCAGCACCCCGAGCACTGAGCTCCCAGCACCCCGAGTACTGACCACCGAGCACCCTGAGCACTGAGTACCCAGCACGCTGAGTACTGAGCACTGAGCACCCTGAGTACTGAGCACCGAGCACCCTGAGTACTGAGCACCCAGCACCCTGAGCACTGAGCAGCCAGCACCCTGAGCACTGAGCACCCAGCACCCCGAGCACTGAGCACCCAGCACCCTGAGCACTGAGCAAGCAGCACCCCGAGTACTGAGCACACAGCACCCTGAGTACTGAGCACCGAGCACCCCAAGCACTGAGCACCCAGCACCCTGAGTACTGAGCACCCAGCACCCCAAACACTGAGCACCGAGCACCCTGAGAACTGAGCACCTAGCACCCTGAGTACTGAGCACCCAGCACCATGAGTACTGAGCACCGAGCACCCAGAGTACTGAGCAACCTGAGTACTGAGCACCCAGCACCCCGAGAATGAGCACCCAGCACCATGAGTACTGAGCACCGAGCACCCTGAGCACGGAGCACCCAGCACCCTGAGTACTGAGCACCAAGCACCCTGAGTACTGAGCACCCAGCACCCTGAGTACTGAGCACCCAGCACCCTGAGTTCTGAGCACCCAGCACCATGAGCACTGAACACACTGAGTACTGAGCACCCAGCACCCTGAGCACTGAGGACCCAGCACCCTGAGTACTGAGCACCCAGCACCCTGAGTACTGAGGACCCAGCACCCCGAGCACTGAGCACCCAGCACCCTAAGTACTGAGCACCCAGCACCCCGAGCACTGAGCACCCAGCACCCTGAGTACTGAGCACCCAGCACCCTGAGTACTGAGCACTGAACACTGAGCACCCTGAGCACTGAGCACCCAGCACCCTGAGCACTGAGCACCCAGCATCCTGAGCACTGAGTACTGAGCACCCAGCACCCTGAGCACTGAGCACCCAGCACCCTGAGCACTGAGCACGCATCACCCTGAGTACTGAGCACCCAGCACCCCAAACACTGAGCACCGAGCACCCTGAGAACTGAGCACCGAGCTCCCCGAGCACTGAGCACCCTGAGTACTGAGCACCCAGCACCCCGATCACTGAGCACATAGCACCCTGAGCACTGACCACCCAGCACCCTGAGCACTGAGCACCCAGCACGCTGAGTACTGAGCACCCAGCACCCTGAGCACTGAGCACCCAGCACCCTGAGTACTGAGCACTGAGCACCCAGCACCCCGAGCACTGAGCACCCAGCACCCTGTGTACTGAGGACTGAGCACCCTGAGTACTAAGCACCCAGCACCCTGAGTACTGAGCACCCAGGACCCTGAGCACTGAGCACCGAGCACCCCGAGCACTGAGCACCCATCACCCTGAGCACTGAGTACTGAGCACCGAGCACCCTGAGCACTGAGCACCCAGCACCCTGAGCACTGAGCAGCCAGCACCCTGAGCACTGAGCACCCAACACCCCGATCACTGAGCACATAGCACCCTGAGCACTGAGCACCCAGCACTCTGAGCACTGCGCACCCAGCACCCTGAGTACTGAGCACCCAGCGCGCTGAGTACTGAGCACCCAGCACCCCGAGCACTGAGCACCCAGCACCCTGAGTACTGAGCACTGAGCACCCAGCACCCCGAGCACTGAGCACCCAGCACCCTGTGTACTGAGCACTGAGCACCCTGAGTACTAAGCACCCAGCACCCTGAGTACTGAGCACCCAGGACCCTGAGCACTGAGCACCGAGCACCCTGAGCACTGAGCACCCATCACCCTGAGCACTGAGTACTGAGCACCGAGCACCCTGAGCACTGAGCACCCAGCATCCTGAGCACTGAGTACTGAGCACCCAGCACCCTGAGCACTGAGCACCCAGCACCGTGAGTACTGAGCACCCAGCACCCTGAGTACTGAGCAGCCAGCATCCTGAGCACTGAGCACAAAGCACGCTGAGTACTGAGCACTGAGCACCCTGAGCACTGAGCACCCAGCACCCTGAGTAATGATCACCGAGCACCCTAAGTACTGAGCACCCAGCAACCTGAGTACTGAGCACCCAGCACCCTGAGCACTGAGCACCCAGCACCCTGAGCACTGAGCACCCAGCATCCTGAGCACTGAGTACTGAGCACCCAGCACCCTGAGCACTGAGCACCCAGCACCCTGAGCACTGAGCACGCATCACCCTGAGTACTGAGCACCCAGCACCCCAAACACTGAGCACCGAGCACCCTGAGAACTGAGCACCGAGCTCCCCGAGCACTGAGCACCCTGAGTACTGAGCACCCAGCACCCCGATCACTGAGCACATAGCACCCTGAGCACTGACCACCCAGCACCCTGAGCACTGAGCACCCAGCACGCTGAGTACTGAGCACCCAGGAGCCTGAGCACTGAGCACCGAGCACCCCGAGCACTGAGCACCCATCACCCTGAGCACTGAGTACTGAGCACCGAGCACCCTGAGCACTGAGCACCCAGCACCCTGAGCACTGAGCAGCCAGCACCCTGAGCACTGAGCACCCAGCACCCCGATCACTGAGCACATAGCACCCTGAGCACTGAGCACCCAGCACTCTGAGCACTGCGCACCCAGCACCCTGAGTACTGAGCACCCAGCACGCTGAGTACTGAGCACCCAGCACCCCGAGCACTGAGCACCCAGCACCCTGAGTACTGAGCACTGAGCACCCAGCACCCCGAGCACTGAGCACCCAGCACCCTGTGTACTGAGCACTGAGCACCCTGAGTACTAAGCACCCAGCACCCTGAGTACTGAGCACCCAGGACCCTGAGCACTGAGCACCGAGCACCCTGAGCACTGAGCACCCATCACCCTGAGCACTGAGTACTGAGCACCGAGCACCCTGAGCACTGAGCACCCAGCATCCTGAGCACTGAGTACTGAGCACCCAGCACCCTGAGCACTGAGCACCCAGCACCGTGAGTACTGAGCACCCAGCACCCTGAGTACTGAGCACCCAGCATCCTGAGCACTGAGCACAAAGCACGCTGAGTACTGAGCACTGAGCACCCTGAGCACTGAGCACCCAGCACCCTGAGTAATGAGCACCGAGCACCCTAAGTACTGAGCACCCAGCACCCTGAGTACTGAGCACCCAGCACCCTGAGCACTGAGTACCCAGCACCCTGAGTACTGAGCACCCAGCACCCCGAGTACTGAGCACCCAGCACCCCGAGCACTGAGCACCCAGCACCCTGAGTACTGAGCACTGAGCACCCTGAATACTGAGCACCGAACACCCTGAGTACTGAGCACCCAGCACCCTGAGTACTGAGCACCCAGCACCCCGAGCACTGAGCACCCAGCACCCCGAGCACTGAGCACCCAGCACCAAGAGCACTGAGCACCCAGCACCCTGAGTACTGATCACCGAGCACCCCGAGCACTGAGCAACCAGCACCCTGAGTACTGAGCACCCAGCACCCTGAGTACTGAGCACCCAGCACCCTTAGTACTGAGCACCCAGCACCCTGAGCACTGAGCACAAAGCACGCTGAGTACTGAGCACTGAGCACCCTGAGTACTGAGCACCGAGGACCCTGAGCACTGAGCACCCAGAACGCTGAGTACTGAGCACTGAGCACCCTGAGTACTGAGCACCCAGCACCCTGAGCACTGAACAGCCAGCACCCTGAGCACTGTGCACCCAGCACCCCGAGTACTGAGCACCCAGCACCCCGAGTACTGAGCAACCAGCACCCTGAGTACTGAGCACCAAGCACCCTGAGTACTGAGCACCCAGTACCCTGAGCACTGAACACACAGCACCCTGAGTACTGAGCACCCCGAGCACTGAGCACCCAGCACCCTGAGCACTGTGCACACAGCACCCCGAGCACTGAGCACCCAGCACCCTGAGTACTGAGAACAGATCACCCTGAGTACTGAGCACCCACCACCCTGAGTACTGAGCCCCCAGCACAATGAGTACTGAGCACCCAGCACCCCGAGCACTGAGCACCCAGCACCCCGAGAATGAGCTCCCAGCACCCTGAGTACTGAGAACCGAGCACCCTGAGTACTGAGCACCCAGCACCCTGAGTACTGAGCCCCCAGCAGCCTGAGTACTGAGCACCCAGCACCCTGAGTACTGAGCACCCAGCACCCCGAGCACTGAGCACCCAGCACCCCGAGAATGAGCACCCAGCAATCTGAGTACTGAGCACCCAGCACCCTGAGTACTGAGCACCCAGCACCCCGAGCACTGAGCACCCTGAGTACTGAGCACCCAGCACCCTTAGTACTGAGCACTAAGCACCCAGAGCACTGAGCACCCAGCACCCTGAGCACGGAGCACCCAGGACCCCGAGCACTGAGTACTGAGCACCCAGCACCCTGAGTACTGAGCACCGAGCTCCCCGAGCACTGAGCACCCTGAGTACTGAGCAACCAGCACCCCGATCACTGAGCACCCAGCACCCTGAGCACTGAGCACCCAGCACCCCGAGCATTGAGCACCCAGCACCCTGAGTACTGAGCACCCAGCACCCCGAGCACTGAGCACCCTGAGTACTGAGCACCCAGCACCCTGAGTAATGAGCACCCAGCACCCCGAGCACTGAGCACCCAGCACCCTGATTACTGAGCACCGAGCACCCTGAGTACTCAGCAGACAGCACCCTGAGTACTGAGCACCCAGCGTACTGAGCACCGAGCACCCAGCACCCTGAGTACTGAGCACCCAGCACCCTGAGCACTGAGCACCCAGCAACCTGAGTACTGAGCACCGAGCACCCCGAGTACTGAGCACCCAGCACCCCGAGCACTGAGCACCCAGAACCCTGAGCACTGAGCACCCAGCACCCGGAGCACTGAGCACCCAGCACCCCGAGCACTGAGCACCCAGCACCCCGAGCACTGAGCACCCAGCAACCCGAGCACCGAGCACCCTGAGTACAAAGCACCGAGCACCCTGAGCACTGAGCACCCAGCACCCTGAGTACTGAGCACCCAGCACCCTGAGCACTGAGCACCGAGCAACCTGAGCACTGAGCACCCAGCACCCTGAGGACTGAGCACCCAGCACCCCGAGCACTGAGCACACAGCACACAGAGCACTGAGCACCCTGAGTACTGAGCACTGAGCACCCTGAGTACTGAGCACTGAGCTCCCTGAGTACTGAGCACCCAGCACCCTGAGTACTGAGCACCCAGCACCCCGAGCACTGAGTACCCAGCTCCCTGAGCACTGAGTACCCAGCACCCTGAGCACTGAGCACCCAGCACCCTGAGCACTGAGCACCCAGCACCCTGAGCACTGAGCACCCAGCACCCTGAGTACTGAGCACTGAGCACCCAGCACCCCGAGCACTGAGCACCCAGCACCCTGAATACTGAGCACTGAGCACCCAGCACCCCGAGCACTGAGCACCCAGCACCCTGAGCACTGAGCACCCAGCACCCTGAGCACTGAGCACCCAGCACCCTGAGTACTGAGCACCCAGCACCCTGAGTACTGAGCACGCAGCACCCTGAGTACTGAGCACCCAGCACCCCGAGCACTAAGCACCCAGCACCCTGAGTACTGAGCACCGAGCACCCCGAGCACTGAGCACCCAGCACCCTGTGTACTGAGCTCCGAGCACCCCGAGCACAGAGCACCCAGCGCCCCGAGCACTGAGCACCCAGCACCCCGAGCAATGAGCCCCCAGCACCCCGAGCACTGAGCACCCAGCACCCCGAGCACTGAGCACCCAGCACCCTGAGTACTGAGCACCCAGCACCCTGAGTACTGAGCACCCAGCACCCTGAGCACTGAGCACCCAGCACCCTGAGTACTGAGCACCCAGCACCCTGAGTACTGAGTACCCAGCACCCTGAGCACTCAGCAACCTGAGTACTGAGCACCGAGCACCCTAAGTAATGAGCACCCAGCACCCTGAGTACGGAGCACCCAGCACCCTGAGTACTGAGCACCCAGCACCCCGAGCACTGAGCACCCAGCACCCCGAGAATGAGCACCCAGCACCCTGAGAACTGAGCACCCAGCACCCTGAGTACTGAGCACCCAGCACCCCGAGCACTGAGCACCCTGAGTAGTGAGCACCCAGCACACTTAGTACTGAGCACTAAGCACCCAGAGCACTGAGCACCCAGCACCCCGAGCACGGAGCACCCAGGACCCCGAGCACTGAGTACTGAGCACCCAGCACCCTGAGTACTGAGCACCGAGCTCCCCGAGCACTGAGTACCCTGAGTACTGAGCAACCAGCACCCCGATCACTGAGCACCCAGCACCCTGAGCACTGAGCACCCAGCACCCCGAGCATTGAGCACCCAGCACCCTGAGTACTGAGCACCCAGCACCCCGAGCACTGAGCACCCTGAGTACTGAGCACCCAGCACCCTGAGTAATGAGCACCCAGCACCCCGAGCACTGAGCACCCAGCACCCTGAGTACTGAGCACCGAGCACCCTGAGTACTCAGCAGCCAGCACCCTGAGTACTGAGCACCCAGCGTACTGAGCACCGAGCACCCAGCACCCTGAGTACTGAGCACCCAGCACCCTGAGCACTGAGCACCCAGCAACCTGAGTACTGAGCACCGAGCACCCCGAGTACTGAGCACCCAGCACCCCGAGCACTGAGCACCCAGAAGCCTGAGCACTGAGCACCCAGCACCCCGAGCACTGAGCACCCAGCACCCCGAGCACTGAGCACCCAGCACCCCGAGCACTGAGCACCCAGCACCCCGAGCACCGAGCACCCTGAGTACAAAGCACCGAGCACCCTGAGCACTGAGCACCCAGCACCCTGAGCAGTGAGCACCCAGCACCCTGAGTACTGAGCACCCAGCACCCCGAGCACTGAGCACCCAGCACCCTGAGTACTGAGCACCCAGCACCCTGAGCACTGAGTACCGAGCACCCTGAGCACTGAGCACCCAGCACCCTGAGGACTGAGCACCCAGCACCCCGAGAACTGAGCACACAGCACACAGAGCACTGAGCACCCTGAGTACTGAGCACTGAGCACCCTGAGTACTGAGCACTGAGCACCCTGAGTACTGAGCACTGAGCACCCTGAGTACTGAGCACCCAGCACCCTGAGTACTGAGCACCCAGCACCCTGAGTACTGAGCACCCAGCACCCTGAGCACTGAGTACCCAGCACCCTGAGTACTGAGCACCCAGCACCCCGAGTACTGAGCACCCAGCACCCCGAGCACTGAGTACCCAGCACCCTGAGTACTGAGCACTGAGCACCCTGAATACTGAGCACCGAACACCCTGAGTACTGAGCACCCAGCACCCTGAGTACTGAGCACCCAGCACCCCGAGCACTGAGCACCCAGCACCCCGAGCACTGAGCACCCAGCACCAAGAGCACTGAGCACCCAGCACCCTGAGTACTGATCACCGAGCACCCCGAGCACTGAGCACCCAGCACCCTGAGTACTGAGCACCCAGCACCCTGAGTACTGAGCACCCAGCACCCTTAGTACTGAGCACCCAGCACCCTGAGCACTGAGCACAAAGCACGCTGAGTACTGAGCACTGAGCACCCTGAGTACTGAGCACCGAGGACCCTGAGCACTGAGCACCCAGAACGCTGAGTACTGAGCACTGAGCACCCTGAGTACTGAGCACCCAGCACCCTGAGCACTGAGCAGCCAGCACCCTGAGCACTGTGCACCCAGCACCCCGAGTACTGAGCACCCAGCACCCCGAGTACTGAGCAACCAGCACCCTGAGTACTGAGCACCAAGCACCCTGAGTACTGAGCACCCAGTACCCTGAGCACTGAACACACAGCACCCTGAGTACTGAGCACCCCGAGCACTGAGCACCCAGCACCCTGAGCACTGTGCACACAGCACCCCGAGCACTGAGCACCCAGCACCCTGAGTACTGAGAACAGATCACCCTGAGTACTGAGCACCCACCACCCTGAGTACTGAGCCCCCAGCACAATGAGTACTGAGCACCCAGCACCCCGAGCACTGAGCACCCAGCACCCCGAGAATGAGCTCCCAGCACCCTGAGTACTGAGAACCGAGCACCCTGAGTACTGAGCACCCAGCACCCTGAGTACTGAGCCCCCAGCAGCCTGAGTACTGAGCACCCAGCACCCTGAGTACTGAGCACCCAGCACCCCGAGCACAGAGCACCCAGCACCCCGAGAATGAGCACCCAGCACCCTGAGTACTGAGCACCCAGCACCCTGAGTACTGAGCACCCAGCACCCCGAGCACTGAGCACCCTGAGTACTGAGCACCCAGCACCCTTAGTACTGAGCACTAAGCACCCAGAGCACTGAGCACCCAGCACCCTGAGCACGGAGCACCCAGGACCCCGAGCACTGAGTACTGAGCACCCAGCACCCTGAGTACTGAGCACCGAGCTCCCCGAGCACTGAGCACCCTGAGTACTGAGCAACCAGCACCCCGATCACTGAGCACCCAGCACCCTGAGCACTGAGCACCCAGCACCCCGAGCATTGAGCACCCAGCACCCTGAGTACTGAGCACCCAGCACCCCGAGCACTGAGCACCCTGAGTACTGAGCACCCAGCACCCTGAGTAATGAGCACCCAGCACCCCGAGCACTGAGCACCCAGCACCCTGATTACTGAGCACCGAGCACCCTGAGTACTCAGCAGACAGCACCCTGAGTACTGAGCACCCAGCGTACTGAGCACCGAGCACCCAGCACCCTGAGTACTGAGCACCCAGCACCCTGAGCACTGAGCACCCAGCAACCTGAGTACTGAGCACCGAGCACCCCGAGTACTGAGCACCCAGCACCCCGAGCACTGAGCACCCAGAACCCTGAGCACTGAGCACCCAGCACCCTGAGCACTGAGCACCCAGCACCCCGAGCACTGAGCACCCAGCACCCCGAGCACTGAGCACCCAGCAACCCGAGCACCGAGCACCCTGAGTACAAAGCACCGAGCACCCTGAGCACTGAGCACCCAGCACCCTGAGCAGTGAGCACCCAGCACCCTGAGTACTGAGCACCCAGCACCCCGAGCACTGAGCACCCAGCACCCTGAGTACTGAGCACCCAGCACCCTGAGCACTGAGCACCGAGCACCCTGAGCACTGAGCACCCAGCACCCTGAGGACTGAGCACCCAGCACCCCGAGCACTGAGCACACAGCACACAGAGCACTGAGCACCCTGAGTACTGAGCACTGAGCACCCTGAGTACTGAGCACTGAGCTCCCTGAGTACTGAGCACCCAGCACCCTGAGTACTGAGCACCCAGCACCCCGAGCACTGAGTACCCAGCTCCCTGAGCACTGAGTACCCAGCACCCTGAGCACTGAGCACCCAGCACCCTGAGCACTGAGCACCCAGCACCCTGAGCACTGAGCACCCAGCACCCTGAGTACTGAGCACTGAGCACCCAGCACCCCGAGCACTGAGCACCCAGCACCCTGAGTACTGAGCACTGAGCACCCAGCACCCCGAGCACTGAGCACCCAGCACCCTGAGCACTGAGCACCCAGCACCCGAGTACAGATCACCCAGCACCCTGAGTACTGATCACCCAGCACCCTGAGTACTGAGCACGCAGCACCCTGAGTACTGAGCACCCAGCACCCCGAGCACTAAGCACCCAGAACCCTGAGTACTGAGCACCGAGCACCCCGAGCACTGAGCACCCAGCACCCTGTGTACTGAGCTCCGAGCACCCCGAGCACAGAGCACCCAGCGCCCCGAGAACTGAGCACCCAGCACCCCGAGCAATGAGCCCCCAGCACCCCGAGCACTGAGCACCCAGCACCCCGAGCACTGAGCACCCAGCACCCTGAGTACTGAGCACCCAGCACCCTGAGTACTGAGCACCCAGCACCCTGAGCACTGAGCACCCAGCACCCTGAGTACTGAGCACCCAGCACCCTGAGTACTGAGTAGCCAGCACCCTGAGCACTCAGCAACCTGAGTACTGAGCACCGAGCACCCTAAGTAATGAGCACCCAGCACCCTGAGTACGGAGCACCCAGCACCCTGAGTACTGAGCACCCAGCACCCCGAGCACTGAGCACCCAGCACCCCGAGAATGAGCACCCAGCACCCTGAGAACTGAGCACCCAGCACCCTGAGTACTGAGCACCCAGCACCCCGAGCACTGAGCACCCTGAGTACTGAGCACCCAGCACACTTAGTACTGAGCACTAAGCACCCAGAGCACTGAGCACCCAGCACCCCGAGCACGGAGCACCCAGGACCCCGAGCACTGAGTACTGAGCACCCAGCACCCTGAGTACTGAGCACCGAGCTCCCCGAGCACTGAGCACCCTGAGTACTGAGCAACCAGCACCCCGATCACTGAGCACCCAGCACCCTGAGCACTGAGCACCCAGCACCCCGAGCATTGAGCACCCAGCACCCTGAGTACTGAGCACCCAGCACCCCGAGCACTGAGCACCCTGAGTACTGAGCACCCAGCACCCTGAGCACTGAGTACCGAGCACCCTGAGCACTGAGCACCCAGCACCCTGAGGACTGAGCACCCAGCACCCCGAGAACTGAGCACACAGCACACAGAGCACTGAGCACCCTGAGTACTGAGCACTGAGCACCCTGAGTACTGAGCACTGAGCACCCTGAGTACTGAGCACTGAGCACCCTGAGTACTGAGCACCCAGCACCCTGAGTACTGAGCACCCAGCACCCTGAGTACTGAGCACCCAGCACCCTGAGCACTGAGTACCCAGCACCCTGAGTACTGAGCACCCAGCACCCCGAGTACTGAGCACCCAGCACCCCGAGCACTGAGTACCCAGCACCCTGAGTACTGAGCACTGAGCACCCTGAATACTGAGCACCGAACACCCTGAGTACTGAGCACCCAGCACCCTGAGTACTGAGCACCCAACACCCCGAGCACTGAGCACCCAGCACCCCGAGCACTGAGCACCCAGCACCAAGAGCACTGAGCACCCAGCACCCTGAGTACTGATCACCGAGCACCCCGAGCACTGAGCACCCAGCACCCTGAGTACTGAGCACCCAGCACCCTGAGTACTGAGCACCCAGCACCCTTAGTACTGAGCACCCAGCACCCTGAGCACTGAGCACAAAGCACGCTGAGTACTGAGCACTGAGCACCCTGAGTACTGAGCACCGAGGACCCTGAGCACTGAGCACCAAGAACGCTGAGTACTGAGCACTGAGCACCCTGAGTACTGAGCACCCAGCACCCTGAGCACTGAGCAGCCAGCACCCTGAGCACTGTGCACCCAGCACCCCGAGTACTGAGCACCCAGCACCCCGAGTACTGAGCAACCAGCACCCTGAGTACTGAGCACCAAGCACCCTGAGTACTGAGCACCCAGTACCCTGAGCACTGAACACACAGCACCCTGAGTACTGAGCACCCCGAGCACTGAGCACCCAGCACCCTGAGCACTGTGCACACAGCACCCCGAGCACTGAGCACCCAGCACCCTGAGTACTGAGAACAGATCACCCTGAGTACTGAGCACCCACCACCCTGAGTACTGAGCCCCCAGCACAATGAGTACTGAGCACCCAGCACCCCGAGCACTGAGCACCCAGCACCCCGAGAATGAGCTCCCAGCACCCTGAGTACTGAGAACCGAGCACCCTGAGTACTGAGCACCCAGCACCCTGAGTACTGAGCCCCCAGCAGCCTGAGTACTGAGCACCCAGCACCCTGAGTACTGAGCACCCAGCACCCCGAGCACTGAGCACCCAGCACCCCGAGAATGAGCACCCAGCACCCTGAGTACTGAGCACCCAGCACCCTGAGTACTGAGCACCCAGCACCCCGAGCACTGAGCACCCTGAGTACTGAGCACCCAGCACCCTTAGTACTGAGCACTAAGCACCCAGAGCACTGAGCACCCAGCACCCTGAGCACGGAGCACCCAGGACCCCGAGCACTGAGTACTGAGCACCCAGCACCCTGAGTACTGAGCACCGAGCTCCCCGAGCACTGAGCACCCTGAGTACTGAGCAACCAGCACCCCGATCACTGAGCACCCAGCACCCTGAGCACTGAGCACCCAGCACCCCGAGCATTGAGCACCCAGCACCCTGAGTACTGAGCACCCAGCACCCCGAGCACTGAGCACCCTGAGTACTGAGCACCCAGCACCCTGAGTAATGAGCACCCAGCACCCCGAGCACTGAGCACCCAGCACCCTGATTACTGAGCACCGAGCACCCTGAGTACTCAGCAGACAGCACCCTGAGTACTGAGCACCCAGCGTACTGAGCACCGAGCACCCAGCACCCTGAGTACTGAGCACCCAGCACCCTGAGCACTGAGCACCCAGCAACCTGAGTACTGAGCACCGAGCACCCCGAGTACTGAGCACCCAGCACCCCGAGCACTGAGCACCCAGAACCCTGAGCACTGAGCACCCAGCACCCCGAGCACTGAGCACCCAGCACCCCGAGCACTGAGCACCCAGCACCCCGAGCACTGAGCACCCAGCAACCCGAGCACCGAGCACCCTGAGTACAAAGCACCGAGCACCCTGAGCACTGAGCACCCAGCACCCTGAGCAGTGAGCACCCAGCACCCTGAGTACTGAGCACCCAGCACCCCGAGCACTGAGCACCCAGCACCCTGAGTACTGAGCACCCAGCACCCTGAGCACTGAGCACCGAGCACCCTGAGCACTGAGCACCCAGCACCCTGAGGACTGAGCACCCAGCACCCCGAGCACTGAGCACACAGCACACAGAGCACTGAGCACCCTGAGTACTGAGCACTGAGCACCCTGAGTACTGAGCACTGAGCTCCCTGAGTACTGAGCACCCAGCACCCTGAGTACTGAGCACCCAGCACCCCGAGCACTGAGTACCCAGCTCCCTGTGCACTGAGTACCCAGCACCCTGAGCACTGAGCACCCAGCACCCTGAGCACTGAGCACCCAGCACCCTGAGCACTGAGCACCCAGCACCCTGAGTACTGAGCACTGAGCACCCAGCACCCCGAGCACTGAGCACCCAGCACCCTGAGTACTGAGCACTGAGCACCCAGCACCCCGAGCACTGAGCACCCAGCACCCTGAGCACTGAGCACCCAGCACCCGAGTACAGATCACCCAGCACCCTGAGTACTGATCACCCAGCACCCTGAGTACTGAGCACGCAGCACCCTGAGTACTGAGCACCCAGCACCCCGAGCACTAAGCACCCAGAACCCTGAGTACTGAGCACCGAGCACCCCGAGCACTGAGCACCCAGCACCCTGTGTACTGAGCTCCGAGCACCCCGAGCACAGAGCACCCAGCGCCCCGAGCACTGAGCACCCAGCACCCCGAGCAATGAGCCCCCAGCACCCCGAGCACTGAGCACCCAGCACCCCGAGCACTGAGCACCCAGCACCCTGAGTACTGAGCACCCAGCACCCTGAGTACTGAGCACCCAGCACCCTGAGCACTGAGCACCCAGCACCCTGAGTACTGAGCACCCAGCACCCTGAGTACTGAGTAGCCAGCACCCTGAGCACTCAGCAACCTGAGTACTGAGCACCGAGCACCCTAAGTAATGAGCACCCAGCACCCTGAGTACGGAGCACCCAGCACCCTGAGTACTGAGCACCCAGCACCCCGAGCACTGAGCACCCAGCACCCCGAGAATGAGCACCCAGCACCCTGAGAACTGAGCACCCAGCACCCTGAGTACTGAGCACCCAGCACCCCGAGCACTGAGCACCCTGAGTACTGAGCACCCAGCACACTTAGTACTGAGCACTAAGCACCCAGAGCACTGAGCACCCAGCACCCCGAGCACGGAGCACCCAGGACCCCGAGCACTGAGTACTGAGCACCCAGCACCCTGAGTACTGAGCACCGAGCTCCCCGAGCACCGAGCACCCTGAGTACTCAGCAGCCAGCACCCTGAGTACTGAGCACCCAGCGTACTGAGCACCGAGCACCCAGCACCCTGAGTACTGAGCACCCAGCACCCTGAGCACTGAGCACCCAGCAACCTGAGTACTGAGCACCGAGCACCCCGAGTACTGAGCACCCAGCACCCCGAGCACTGAGCACCCAGAACCCTGAGCACTGAGCACCCAGCACCCCGAGCACTGAGCACCCAGCACCCCGAGCACTGAGCACCCAGCACCCCGAGCACTGAGCACCCAGCACCCCGAGCACCGAGCACCCTGAGTACAAAGCACCGAGCACCCTGAGCACTGAGCACCCAGCACCCTGAGCAGTGAGCACCCAGCACCCTGAGTACTGAGCACCCAGCACCCCGAGCACTGAGCACCCAGCACCCTGAGTACTGAGCACCCAGCACCCTGAGCACTGAGCACCGAGCACCCTGAGCACTGAGCACCCAGCACCCTGAGGACTGAGCACCCAGCACCCCGAGAACTGAGCACACAGCACACAGAGCACTGAGCACCCTGAGTACTGAGCACTGAGCACCCTGAGTACTGAGCACTGAGCACCCTGAGTACTGAGCACCCAGCACCCTGAGTACTGAGCACCCAGCACCCCGAGCACTGAGTACCCAGCTCCCTGAGCACTGAGTACCCAACACCCTGAGCACTGAGCACCCAGCACCCTGAGCACTGAGCACCCAGCACCCTGAGCACTGAGCACCCAGCACCCTGAGTACTGAGCACTGAGCACCCAGCACCCCGAGCACTGAGCACCCAGCACCCTGAGTACTGAGCACTGAGCACCCAGCACCCCGAGCACTGAGCACCCAGCAACCTGAGCACTGAGCACCCGGCACCCGAGTACAGATCACCCAGCACCCTGAGTACAGATCACCCAGCACCCTGAGTACTGAGCACGCAGCACCCTGAGTACTGAGCACCCAGCACCCCGAGCACTAAGCACCCAGCACCCTGAGTACTGAGCACCGAGCACCCCGAGCACTGAGCACCCAGCACCCTGAGTACTGAGCTCCGAGCACCCGGAGCACAGAGCACCCAGCGCCCCGAGCACTGAGCACCCAGCACCCCGAGCACTGAGCCCCCAGCACCCCGAGCACTGAGCACCCAGCACCCCGAGCACTGAGCACCCAGCACCCTGAGTACTGAGCACCCAGCACCCTGAGTACTGAGCACCCAGCACCCTGAGAACTGAGCACCCAGCACCCTGAGTACTGAGCACCCAGCACCCTGAGTACTGAGTACCCAGCACCCTGAGCACTCAGCAACCTGAGTACTGAGCACCGATCACCCTAAGTAATGAGCACCCAGCACCCTGAGTACTGAGCACCCAGCACCCTGAGCACTGAGCACCCAGCACCCTGAGTACTGAGCACCCAGCACCCCGAGTACTGAGCACCCAGCACCCCGAGCACTGAGCACCCAGCACCCTGAGTACTGAGCACTGAGCACCCTGAATACTGAGCACCGAACACACTGAGTACTGAGCACCCAGCACCCTGAGTACTGAGCCCCCAGCACCCCGAGCACTGAGCACCCAGCACCCCGAGCACTGAGCACCCAGCACCCCGAGCACTGAGCACCCAGCACCCTGAGCACTGAGCACCCAGCACCCTGAGCACTGAGCACTGAGCACACACCACCCTGAGCACTGAGCACCCAGCACCCCGAGCACTGAGCACCCAGCACCCTGAGCACTGAGCTCCCAGCACCCTGAGCACTGAGCACCCAGCTCCCTGAGTACTGAGTACCCAGTACCCTGAGCACTGAGCACCCAGCACTCTTAGTACTGATCACCGAGCAACCCGAGCACTGAGCACCCAGCACCCTGAGTACTGAGCACCCAGCACCCTGAGTACTGAGCACCCAGCACCCTGAGTACTGAGCACCCAGCACCCTGAGCACTGAGCACAAATCACGCCGAGTACTGAGCACTGAGCACCCTGAGTACTGAGCACCCAGCACCCTGAGCACTGAGCAGCCAGCAGCCTGAGCACTGAGCACCCAGCACCCCAAGCACTGAGCACCCAGCACCCTGAGCACTGTGCACCCAGCACCCCGAGTACTGAGCACCCAGCACCCCGAGTACTGAGCACCCAGCACCCTGAGTACTGAGCACCAAGCACCCTGAGTACTGAGCACCCAGTACCCTGAACACTGAACACACAGCACCCTGAGTACTGAGCACCCTGAGCACTGAGCACCCAGCACCCTGGGCACTGTGCACCCAGTACCCTGAGCACTGAGCACCCAGCACCCTGAGTACTGAGCCCCCAGCACCCTTAGTACTGAGCACCAAGCACCCCGAGCACTGAGCACCTAGCACCCCGAGAATGAGCACCCAGCACCCTGAGTACTGAGAACCGAGCACCCTGAGTACTGAGCACCCAGCACCCTGAGTACTGAGCCCCCAGCACCCTGAGTACTGAGCACCCAGCACCCTGAGTACTGAGCACCCAGCACCCTGAGTACTGAGCACCCAGCACCCTGAGTACTGAGCCCCCAGCACCCTGAGTACTGAGCACCCAGCACACTGAGTACTGAGCACCCAGCACCCTGAGCACTGAGCACAAAGCACGCTGAGTAATGAGCACTGAGCACCCTTAGTACTGAGCACCGAGGACCCTGAGCACTGAGCACCCAGCACCCTGAGTACTGAGCACCCAGCACCCTGAGTACTGAGCACCCAGCACCCCGAGCACTGAGCACCCTGAGTACTGAGCACCCAGCACTCTGAGTACTGAGCACTAAGCACCCAGAGCACTGAGCACCCAGCACCCCGAGCACGGAGCACCCAGGACCCCGAGCACTGAGTACTGAGCACCCAGCACCCTGAGTACTGAGCACCGAGCTCCCCGAGCACTGAGCACCCTGAGTACTGAGCACCCAGCACCCCGATCACTGATCACCCAGCACCCTGAGCACTGAGCACCCAGCACCCGAGCACTGAGCACCCAGCACCCTGAGTACTGAGCACCCAGCACCCCGAGCACTGAGCACCCAGCACCCTGAGTACTGAGCACTGAGCACCCAGCACCCCGAGCACTGAGCACCCAGCACCCTGTGTACTGAGCACTGAGCACCCTGAGTACAAAGCACCCAGCACCCTGAGTACTGAGCACCCAGGACCCTGAGCACTGAGCACCGAGCACCCCGAGCACTGAGCACCCTGCACCCTGAGCACTCAGCACCCAGCACCCCGAGCATTGAACACCCAGCACCCTGAGCACTGAGCACCCAGCACCTTAAGCACTGAGCACCCAGCACCCAGAGCACTGAGCACCCAGCACCCTGAGCACTGAGCACCCAGCATCCTGAGTACTGAGCACCCAGCACCCTGAGTACTGAGCACCCAGACCCCGAGCTCTGAGCACACAGCACCCCTAGCACTGTGCACCCAGCACCCTGAGTAATGAGAACCCAGCACCCTGAGTACTGAGCACCCAGCACCCTGAGCACTGAGCACCGAGCACCCCGAGCACTAAGCACCGTGCACCCCGAGCACTGACCACCCAGCACCCTGAGTACTGAGCACCCAGCACCGTGAGTACTGAGCACAGAGCACCCTGAGCACTGAGCACCCAGCACCCAGAGCACTGAGCACACAGCATCCTGAGCACTGAGTACTGAGCACCCAGCACCCTGAGCACTGATCACCCAGCACCCTGAGCACTGAGCACCCAGCACGCTGAGTACTGAGCACCCAGCACCCCAAACACTGAGCAGCGAGCACCCTGAGAACTGAGCACCGAGCACCCTGAGTACTGAGCACCCAGAACCGTGAGTACTGAGCCCCCAGCACCCTGAGTACTGAGCACCCAGCACCCTGAGTACTGAGCACCCAGCACCCTGAGTACTGAGCACCCAGCACCCTGAGTACTGAGCCCCCAGCACCCTGAGTACTGAGCACCCAGCACACTGAGTACTGAGCACCCAGCACCCTGAGCACTGAGCACAAAGCACGCTGAGTAATGAGCACCCAGCACCCTTAGTACTGAGCACCAAGCACCCCGAGCACTGAGCACCCAGCACCCCGAGAATGAGCACCCAGCACCCTGAGTACTGAGAACAGAGCACCCTGAGTACTGAGCACCCAGCACCCTGAGTACTGAGCCCCCAGCACCCTGAGTACTGAGCATCCAGCCCCCTGAGTACTGAGCACCCAGCACCCTGTGTACTGAGCACCCAGCACCCTGAGTACTGAGCCCCCAGCACCCTGAGTACTGAGCACCCAGCACACTGAGTACTGAGCACCCAGCACCCTGAGCACTGAGCACAAAGCACGCTGAGTAATGAGCACTGAGCACCCTGAGTACTGAGCACCGAAGACCCTGAGCACTGAGCACCCAGCACCCTGAGTACTGAGCACCCAGCACCCTGAGTACTGAGCACCCAGCACCCTGAGTACTGAGCACCCAGCACCCCGAGCACTGAGCACCCTGAGTACTGAGCACCCAGCACCCTGAGTACTGAGCACTAAGCACCCAGAGCACTGAGCACCCAGCACCCCGAGCACGGAGCACCCAGGACCCCGAGCACTGAGTACTGAGCACCCAGCACCCTGAGTACTGAGCACCGAGCTCCCCGAGCACTAAGCACCCTGAGTACTGAGCACCCAGCACCCCGTACACTGAGCACCCAGCACCCTGAGCACTGAGCACCCAGCACCCCGTGCACTGAGCACCCAGCACCCTGAGTACTGAGCACCAAGCACCCCGAGCACTGAGCACCCAGCACCCTGAGTACTGAGCACTGAGCAACCAGCACCCCGAGCACTGAGCACCCAGCACCCTGTGTACTGAGCACTGAGCACCCTGAGTACAAAGCACCCAGGACCCTGAGTACTGAGCACCCAGGACCCTGAGCACTGAGCACCGAGCACCCCGAGCACTGAGCACCCTGCACCCTGAGCACTCAGCACCCAGCACCCCGAGCACTGAACACCCAGCGCCCTGAGCACTGAGCACCCAGCACCCTAAGCACTGAGCACCAAGCACCAAGAGCACTGAGCACCCAGCACCCTGAGCACTGAGCACCCTGCACCCTAAGCACGGAGCACCCAGCACCAAGAGCACTGAGCACCCAGCACCCAGAGCACTGAGCACCCAGCACCCTGAGCACTGAGCACCCAGCACCCTGAGCACTAAGCACCCAGAACCCTGAGTACTGAGCACCCAGCACCCTGAGTACTGAGCTCCGAGCACCCCGAGCACAGAGCACCCAGCGCCCCGAGCACTGAGCACCCAGCACCCAGAGCACTGAGCCCCCAGCACCCCGAGCACTGAGCACACAGCACCCTGGGTACTGAGCACCCAGCACCCTGAGTACTGAGCACCCAGCACCCTGAGTACTGAGCACCTAGCACCCTGAGCACTGAGCACCCAGAACCCTGAGTACTGAGCACCCAGCACCCTGAGTACTGAGTACCCAGCACCCTGAGCACTCAGCAACCTGAGTACTGAGCACCGAGCACCCTAAGTACTGAGCACCCAGCACCCTGAGTACTGAGCACCCAGCACCCTGAGCACTGAGCACCCAGCACCCTGAGCACTGAGCACCCAGCACCCTGAGTACTGAGCCGCCAGCACCCTTAGTACTGAGCACCAAGCACCCCGAGCACTGAGCACCCAGCACCCCGAGAATGAGCACCCAGCAGCCTGAGTACTGAGAACCGAGCACCCTGAGTACTGAGCACCCAGCACCCTGAGTACTGAGCCCCCAGCACCCTGAGTACTGAGCACCCAGCACCCTGAGTACTGAGCACCCAGCACCCTGAGTACTGAGCACCCAGCACCCTGAGTACTGAGCCCCCAGCACCCTGAGTACTGAGCACCCAGCACACTGAGTACTGAGCACCCAGCACCCTGAGCACTGAGCACAAAGCACGCTGAGTAATGAGCACTGAGCACCCTCAGCACTGAGCACCCAGCACCCTGAGCACTGAGCACCCAGCACCCCGAGCACTGAGCACCCAGCACCCTGAGCACTGAGCACCCAGCACCCTGAGCACTGAGCACCCAGCACCCTGAGTACTGAGTACCCAGTACCCTGAGCACTGAGCACCCAGCACTCTTAGTACTGATCACCGAGCACCCCGAGCACTGAGCACCCAGCACCCTGAGTACTGAGCACCCAGCACCCTGAGTACTGAGCACCCAGCACCCTGAGTACTGAGCACCCAGCACCCTGAGCACTGAGCACAAAGCACGCTGAGTACTGAGCACTGAGCACTCTGAGTACTGAGCACCCAGCACTCTGAGCACTTAGCACCAAGCACCCTGAGCACTGAGCACCCAGCACCCCGAGCACTGAGCACCCAGCACCCTGAGCACTGAGCACCCAGCACCCCGAGCACTGAGCACTGAGCACCCTAAGTACTGAGCACTGAGCACCCTGAGTACTAAGCACCCAGCACCCTGAGTACTGAGCACCCAGCACCCTGAGTACTGAGCACCCAGCACCCTGAGTAATGAGCACCCAGCGTACTGAGCACCGAGCACCCCGAGCACTGAGCACCCAGCACCCTGAGTACTGAGCACCCAGCACCCCGAGCACTGAGCACCCAGCACCCTGAGTACTGAGCACCGAGCACCCTAAGTACTGAGCACCCAGCACCCTGAGTACTGATCACCCAGCACCCCGAGCACTGAGTACCCAGCTCCCTGAGCACTGAGTACCCAGCACCCTGAGCACTGAGCACCCAGCACCCTGAGCACTGAGCACCCAGCACCCTGAGCACTGAGCACCCAGCACCCTGAGTACTGAGCACTGAGCACCCAGCACCCCGAGCACTGAGCACCCAGCACCCTGAATACTGAGCACTGAGCACCCAGCACCCCGAGCACTGAGCACCCAGCACCCTGAGCACTGAGCACCCAGCACCCTGAGCACTGAGCACCCAGCACCCTGAGTACTGAGCACCCAGCACCCTGAGTACTGAGCACGCAGCACCCTGAGTACTGAGCACCCAGCACCCCGAGCACTAAGCACCCAGCACCCTGAGTACTGAGCACCGAGCACCCCGAGCACTGAGCACCCAGCACCCTGTGTACTGAGCTCCGAGCACCCCGAGCACAGAGCACCCAGCGCCCCGAGCACTGAGCACCCAGCACCCCGAGCAATGAGCCCCCAGCACCCCGAGCACTGAGCACCCAGCACCCCGAGCACTGAGCACCCAGCACCCTGAGTACTGAGCACCCTGCACCCTGAGTACTGAGCACCCAGCACCCTGAGCACTGAGCACCCAGCACCCTGAGTACTGAGCACCCAGCACCCTGAGTACTGAGTACCCAGCACCCTGAGCACTCAGCAACCTGAGTACTGAGCACCGAGCACCCTAAGTAATGAGCACCCAGCACCCTGAGTACGGAGCACCCAGCACCCTGAGTACTGAGCACCCAGCACCCCGAGCACTGAGCACCCAGCACCCCGAGAATGAGCACCCAGCACCCTGAGAACTGAGCACCCAGCACCCTGAGTACTGAGCACCCAGCACCCCGAGCACTGAGCACCCTGAGTAGTGAGCACCCAGCACACTTAGTACTGAGCACTAAGCACCGAGAGCACTGAGCACCCAGCACCCCGAGCACGGAGCACCCAGGACCCCGAGCACTGAGTACTGAGCACCCAGCACCCTGAGTACTGAGCACCGAGCTCCCCGAGCACTGAGCACCCTGAGTACTGAGCAACCAGCACCCCGATCACTGAGCACCCAGCACCCTGACCACTGAGCACCCAGCACCCCGAGCATTGAGCACCCAGCACCCTGAGTACTGAGCACCCAGCACCCCGAGCACTGAGCACCCTGAGTACTGAGCACCCAGCACCCTGAGTAATGAGCACCCAGCACCCCGAGCACTGAGCACCCAGCACCCTGAGTACTGAGCACCGAGCACCCTGAGTACTCAGCAGCCAGCACCCTGAGTACTGAGCACCCAGCGTACTGAGCACCGAGCACCCAGCACCCTGAGTACTGAGCACCCAGCACCCTGAGCACTGAGCACCCAGCAACCTGAGTACTGAGCACCGAGCACCCCGAGTACTGAGCACCCAGCACCCCGAGCACTGAGCACCCAGAACCCTGAGCACTGAGCACCCAGCACCCCGAGCACTGAGCACCCAGCACCCCGAGCACTGAGCACCCAGCACCCCGAGCACTGAGCACCCAGCAACCCGAGCACCGAGCACCCTGAGTACAAAGCACCGAGCACCCTGAGCACTGAGCACCCAGCACCCTGAGCAGTGAGCACCCAGCACCCTGAGTACTGAGCACCCAGCACCCCGAGCACTGAGCACCCAGCACCCTGAGTACTGAGCACCCAGCACCCTGAGCACTGAGTACCGAGCACCCTGAGCACTGAGCACCCAGCACCCTGAGGACTGAGCACCCAGCACCCCGAGAACTGAGCACACAGCACACAGAGCACTGAGCACCCTGAGTACTGAGCACTGAGCACCCTGAGTACTGAGCACTGAGCACCCTGAGTACTGAGCACTGAGCACCCTGAGTACTGAGCACCCAGCACCCTGAGTACTGAGCACCCAGCACCCTGAGTACTGAGCACCCAGCACCCTGAGCACTGAGTACCCAGCACCCTGAGTACTGAGCACCCAGCACCCCGAGTACTGAGCACCCAGCACCCCGAGCACTGAGCACCCAGCACCCTGAGTACTGAGCACTGGGCACCCTGAATACTGAGCACCGAACACCCTGAGTACTGAGCACCCAGCACCCTGAGTACTGAGCACCCAGCACCCCGAGCACTGAGCACCCAGCACCCCGAGCACTGAGCACCCAGCACCAAGAGCACTGAGCACCCAGCACCCTGAGTACTGATCACCGAGCACCCCGAGCACTGAGCACCCAGCACCCTGAGTACTGAGCACCCAGCACCCTGAGTACTGAGCACCCAGCACCCTTAGTACTGAGCACCCAGCACCCTGAGCACTGAGCACAAAGCACGCTGAGTACTGAGCACTGAGCACCCTGAGTACTGAGCACCGAGGACCCTGAGCACTGAGCACCCAGAACGCTGAGTACTGAGCACTGAGCACCCTGAGTACTGAGCACCCAGGACCCTGAGCACTGAGCAGCCAGCACCCTGAGCACTGTGCACCCAGCACCCCGAGTACTGAGCACCCAGCACCCCGAGTACAGAGCAACCAGCACCCTGAGTACTGAGCACCAAGCACCCTGAGTACTGAGCACCCAGTACCCTGAGCACTGAACACACAGCACCCTGAATACTGAGCACCCCGAGCACTGAGCACCCAGCACCCTGAGCACTGTGCACACAGCACCCCGAGCACTGAGCACCCAGCACCCTGAGTACTGAGAACAGATCACCCTGAGTACTGAGCACCCACCACCCTGAGTACTGAGCCCCCAGCACAATGAGTACTGAGCACCCAGCACCCCGAGCACTGAGCACCCAGCACCCCGAGAATGAGCTCCCAGCACCCTGAGTACTGAGAACCGAGCACCCTGAGTACTGAGCACCCAGCACCCTGAGTACTGAGCCCCCAGCAGCCTGAGTACTGAGCACCCAGCACCCTGAGTACTGAGCACCCAGCACCCCGAGCACTGAGCACCCAGCACCCCGAGAATGAGCACCCAGCACCCTGAGTACTGAGCACCCAGCACCCTGAGTACTGAGCACCCAGCACCCCGAGCACTGAGCACCCTGAGTACTGAGCACCCAGCACCCTTAGTACTGAGCACTAAGCACCCAGAGCACTGAGCACCCAGCACCCTGAGCACGGAGCACCCAGGACCCCGAGCACTGAGTACTGAGCACCCAGCACCCTGAGTACTGAGCACCGAGCTCCCCGAGCACTGAGCACCCTGAGTACTGAGCAACCAGCACCCCGATCACTGAGCACCCAGCACCCTGAGCACTGAGCACCCAGCACCCCGAGCATTGAGCACCCAGCACCCTGAGTACTGAGCACCCAGCACCCCGAGCACTGAGCACCCTGAGTACTGAGCACCCAGCACCCTGAGTAATGAGCACCCAGCACCACGAGCACTGAGCACCCAGCACCCTGATTACTGAGCACCGAGCACCCTGAGTACTCAGCAGACAGCACCCTGAGTACTGAGCACCCAGCGTACTGAGCACCGAGCACCCAGCACCCTGAGTACTGAGCACCCAGCACCCTGAGCACTGAGCACCCAGCAACCTGAGTACTGAGCACCGAGCACCCCGAGTACTGAGCACCCAGCACCCCGAGTACTGAGCACCCAGAACCCTGAGCACTGAGCACCCAGCACCCCGAGCACTGAGCACCCAGCACCCCGAGCACTGAGCACCCAGCACCCCGAGCACTGAGCCCCCAGCAACCCGAGCACCGAGCACCCTGAGTACAAAGCACCGAGCACCCTGAGCACTGAGCACCCAGCACCCTGAGCAGTGAGCACCCAGCACCCTGAGTACTGAGCACCCAGCACCCCGAGCACTGAGCACCCAGCACCCTGAGTACTGAGCACCCAGCACCCTGAGCACTGAGCACCGAGCACCCTGAGCACTGAGCACCCAGCACCCTGAGGACTGAGCACCCAGCACCCCGAGCACTGAGCACACAGCACACAGAGCACTGAGCACCCTGAGTACTGAGCACTGAGCACCCTGAGTACTGAGCACTGAGCTCCCTGAGTACTGAGCACCCAGCACCCTGAGTACTGAGCACCCAGCACCCCGAGCACTGAGTACCCAGCTCCCTGAGCACTGAGTACCCAGCACCCTGAGCACTGAGCACCCAGCACCCTGAGCACTGAGCACCCAGCACCCTGAGCACTGAGCACCCAGCACCCTGAGTACTGAGCACTGAGCACCCAGCACCCCGAGCACTGAGCACCCAGCACCCTGAGTACTGAGCACTGAGCACCCAGCACCCCGAGCACTGAGCACCCAGCACCCTGAGCACTGAGCACCCAGCACCCGAGTACAGATCACCCAGCACCCTGAGTACTGATCACCCAGCACCCCGAGTACTGAGCACGCAGCACCCTGATTACTGAGCACCCAGCACCCCGAGCACTAAGCACCCAGAACCCTGAGTACTGAGCACCGAGCACCCCGAGCACTGAGCACCCAGCACCCTGTGTACTGAGCTCCGAGCACCCCGAGCACAGAGCACCCAGCGCCCCGAGCACTGAGCACCCAGCACCCCGAGCAATGAGCCCCCAGCACCCCGAGCACTGAGCACCCAGCACCCCGAGCACTGAGCACCCAGCACCCTGAGTACTGAGCACCCAGCACCCTGAGTACTGAGCACCCAGCACTCTGAGCACTGAGCACCCAGCACCCTGAGTACTGAGCACCCAGCACCCTGAGTACTGAGTAGCCAGCACCCTGAGCACTCAGCAACCTGAGTACTGAGCACCGAGCACCCTAAGTAATGAGCACCCAGCACCCTGAGTACGGAGCACCCAGCACCCTGAGTACTGAGCACCCAGCACCCCGAGCACTGAGCACCCAGCACCCCGAGAATGAGCACCCAGCACCCTGAGAACTGAGCACCCAGCACCCTGATTACTGAGCACCCAGCACCCCGAGCACTGAGCACCCTGAGTACTGAGCACCCAGCACACTTAGTACTGAGCACTAAGCACCCAGAGCACTGAGCACCCAGCACCCCGAGCACGGAGCACCCAGGACCCCGAGCACTGAGTACTGAGCACCCAGCACCCTGAGTACTGAGCACCGAGCTCCCCGAGCACTGAGCACCCTGAGTACTGAGCAACCAGCACCCCGATCACTGAGCACCCAGCACCCTGAGCACTGAGCACCCAGCACCCCGAGCATTGAGCACCCAGCACCCTGAGTACTGAGCACCCAGCACCCCGAGCACTGAGCACCCTGAGTACTGAGCACCCAGCACCCTGAGTAATGAGCACCCAGCACCCCGAGCACTGAGCACCCAGCACCCTGAGTACTGAGCACCGAGCACCCTGAGTACTCAGCAGCCAGCACCCTGAGTACTGAGCACCCAGCGTACTGAGCACCGAGCACCCAGCACCCTGAGTACTGAGCACCCAGCACCCTGAGCACTGAGCACCCAGCAACCTGAGTACTGAGCACCGAGCACCCCGAGTACTGAGCACCCAGCACCCCGAGCACTGAGCAACCAGAACCCTGAGCACTGAGCACCCAGCACCCCGAGCACTGAGCACCCAGCACCCCGAGCACTGAGCACCCAGCACCCCGAGCACTGAGCACCCAGCACCCCGAGCACCGAGCACCCTGAGTACAAAGCACCGAGCACCCTGAGCACTGAGCACCCAGCACCCTGAGCAGTGAGCACCCAGCACCCTGAGTACTGAGCACCCAGCACCCCGAGCACTGAGCACCCAGCACCCTGAGTACTGAGCACCCAGCACCCTGAGCACTGAGCACCGAGCACCCTGAGCACTGAGCACCCAGCACCCTGAGGACTGAGCACCCAGCACCCCGAGAACTGAGCACACAGCACACAGAGCACTGAGCACCCTGAGTACTGAGCACTGAGCACCCTGAGTACTGAGCACTGAGCACCCTGAGTACTGAGCACCCAGCACCCTGAGTACTGAGCACCCAGCACCCCGAGCACTGAGTACCCAGCTCCCTGAGCACTGAGTACCCAACACCCTGAGCACTGAGCACCCAGCACCCTGAGCACTGAGCACCCAGCACCCTGAGCACTGAGCACCCAGCACCCTGAGTACTGAGCACTGAGCACCCAGCACCCCGAGCACTGAGCACCCAGCACCCTGAGTACTGAGCACTGAGCACCCAGCACCCCGAGCACTGAGCACCCAGCAACCTGAGCACTGAGCACCCAGCACCCGAGTACAGATCACCCAGCACCCTGAGTACAGATCACCCAGCACCCTGAGTACTGAGCACGCAGCACCCTGAGTACTGAGCACCCAGCACCCCGAGCACTAAGCACCCAGCACCCTGAGTACTGAGCACCGAGCACCCCGAGCACTGAGCACCCAGCACCCTGAGTACTGAGCTCCGAGCACCCGGAGCACAGAGCACCCAGCGCCCCGAGAACTGAGCACCCAGCACCCCGAGCACTGAGCCCCCAGCACCCCGAGCACTGAGCTCCCAGCACCCCGAGAACTGAGCACCCAGCACCCTGAGTACTGAGCACCCAGCACCCTGAGTACTGAGCACCCAGCACCCTGAGAACTGAGCACCCAGCACCCTGAGTACTGAGCACCCAGCACCCTGAGTACTGAGTACCCAGCACCCTGAGCACTCAGCAACCTGAGTACTGAGCACCGATCACCCTAAGTAATGAGCACCCAGCACCCTGAGTACTGAGCACCCAGCACCCTGAGCACTGAGCACCCAGCACCCTGAGTACTGAGCACCCAGCACCCCGAGTACTGAGCACCCAGCACCCCGAGCACTGAGCACCCAGCACCCTGAGTACTGAGCACTGAGCACCCTGAGTACTGAGCAACGAACACACTGAGTACTGAGCACCCAGCACCCTGAGTACTGAGCCCCCAGCACCCCGAGCACTGAGCACCCAGCACCCCGAGCACTGAGCACCCAGCACCCCGAGCACTGAGCACCCAGCACCCTGAGCACTGAGCACCCAGCACCCTGAGCACTGAGCACTGAGCACCCAGCACCCTGAGCACTGAGCACCCAGCACCCCGAGCACTGAGCACCCAGCACCCTGAGCACTGAGCTCCCAGCACCCTGAGCACTGAGCACCCAGCTCCCTGAGTACTGAGTACCCAGTACCCTGAGCACTGAGCACCCAGCACTCTTAGTACTGATCACCGAGCAACCCGAGCACTGAGCACCCAGCACCCTGAGTACTGAGCACCCAGCACCCTGAGTACTGAGCACCCAGCACCCTGAGTACTGAGCACTAAGCACCCTGAGCACTGAGCACAAATCACGCCGAGTACTGAGCACTGAGCACCCTGAGTACAGAGCACCGAGGAACCTGAGGACTGAGCACCCAGCACGCTGAGTACTGAGCACTGAGCACCCTGAGTACTGAGCACCCAGCACCCTGAGCACTGAGCAGCCAGCAGCCTGAGCACTGAGCACCCAGCACCCCAAGCACTGAGCACCCAGCACCCTGAGCACTGTGCACCCAGCACCCCGAGTACTGAGCACCCAGCACCCCGAGTACTGAGCACCCAGCACCCTGAGTACTGAGCACCAAGCACCCTGAGTACTGAGCACCCAGTACCCTGAACACTGAACACACAGCACCCTGAGTACTGAGCACCCTGAGCACTGAGCACCCAGCACCCTGGGCACTGTGCACCCAGTACCCTGAGCACTGAGCACCCAGCACCCTGAGTACTGAGCCCCCAGCACCCTTAGTACTGAGCACCAAGCACCCCGAGCACTGAGCACCTAGCACCCCGAGAATGAGCACCCAGCACCCTGAGTACTGAGAACCGAGCACCCTGAGTACTGAGCACCCAGCACCCTGAGTACTGAGCCCCCAGCACCCTGAGTACTGAGCACCCAGCACCCTGAGTACTGAGCACCCAGCACCCTGAGTACTGAGCACCCAGCACCCTGAGTACTGAGCCCCCAGCACCCTGAGTACTGAGCACCCAGCACACTGAGTACTGAGCACCCAGCACCCTGAGCACTGAGCACAAAGCACGCTGAGTAATGAGCACTGAGCAACCTTAGTACTGAGCACCGAGGACCCTGAGCACTTAGCACCCAGCACCCTGAGTACTGAGCACCCAGCACCCTGAGTACTGAGCACCCAGCACCCCGAGCACTGAGCACCCTGAGTACTGAGCACCCAGCACCCTGAGTACTGAGCACTAAGCACCCAGAGCACTGAGCACCCAGCACCCCGAGCACGGAGCACCCAGGACCCCGAGCACTGAGTACTGAGCACCCAGCACCCTGAGTACTGAGCACCGAGCTCCCCGAGCACTGAGCACCCTGAGTACTGAGCACCCAGCACCCCGATCACTGATCACCCAGCACCCTGAGCACTGAGCACCCAGCACCCGAGCACTGAGCACCCAGCACCCTGAGTACTGAGCACCCAGCACCCCGAGCACTGAGCACCCAGCACCCTGAGTACTGAGCACTGAGCACCCAGCACCCCGAGCACTGAGCACCCAGCACCCTGTGTACTGAGCACTGAGCACCCTGAGTACAAAGCACACAGCACCCTGAGTACTGAGCACCCAGGACCCTGAGCACTGAGCACCGAGCACCCCGAGCACTGAGCACCCTGCACCCTGAGCACTCAGCACCCAGCACCCCGAGCATTGAACACCCAGCACCCTGAGCACTGAGCACCCAGCACCTTAAGCACTGAGCACCCAGCACCCAGAGCACTGAGCACCCAGCACCCTGAGCACTGAGCACCCAGCATCCTGAGTACTGAGCACCCAGCACCCTGAGTACTGAGCACCCAGACCCCGAGCTCTGAGCACACAGCACCCCTAGCACTGTGCACCCAGCACCCTGAGTAATGAGAACCCAGCACCCTGAGTACTGAGCACCCAGCACCCTGAGCACTGAGCACCGAGCACCCCGAGCACTAAGCACCGTGCACCCCGAGCACTGACCACCCAGCACCCTGAGTACTGAGCACCCAGCACCGTGAGTACTGAGCACAGAGCACCCTGAGCACTGAGCACCCAGCACCCAGAGCACTGAGCACACAGCATCCTGAGCACTGAGTACTGAGCACCCAGCACCCTGAGCACTGATCACCCAGCACCCTGAGCACTGAGCACCCAGCACGCTGAGTACTGAGCACCCAGCACCCCAAACACTGAGCAGCGAGCACCCTGAGAACTGAGCACCGAGCACCCTGAGTACTGAGCACCCAGAACCGTGAGTACTGAGCCCCCAGCACCCTGAGTACTGAGCACCCAGCACCCTGAGTACTGAGCACCCAGCACCCTGAGCTCTGAGCACAAAGCACGCTGAGTAATGAGCACCCAGCACCCTTAGTACTGAGCACCAAGCACCCCGAGCACTGAGCACCCAGCACCCCGAGAATGAGCACCCAGCACCCTGAGAATGAGCACCCAGCACCCTTAGTACTGAGCACCAAGCACCCCGAGCACTGAGCACCCAGCACCCCGAGAATGAGCACCCAGCACCCTGAGTACTGAGAACAGAGCACCCTGAGTACTGAGCACCCAGCACCCTGAGTACTGAGCCCCCAGCACCCTGAGTACTGAGCATCCAGCCCCCTGAGTACTGAGCACCCAGCACCCTGTGTACTGAGCACCCAGCACCCTGAGTACTGAGCCCCCAGCACCCTGAGTACTGAGCACCCAGCACACTGAGTACTGAGCACCCAGCACCCTGAGCACTGAGCACAAAGCACGCTGAGTAATGAGCACTGAGCACCCTGAGTACTGAGCACCGAGGACCCTGAGCACTGAGCACCCAGCACCCTGAGTACTGAGCACCCAGCACCCTGAGTACTGAGCACCCAGCACCCTGAGTACTGAGCACCCAGCACCCCGAGCACTGAGCACCCTGAGTACTGAGCACCCAGCACCCTGAGTACTGAGCACTAAGCACCCAGAGCACTGAGCACCCAGCACCCCGAGCACGGAGCACCCAGGACCCCGAGCACTGAGTACTGAGCACCCAGCACCCTGAGTACTGAGCACCGAGCTCCCCGAGCACTAAGCACCCTGAGTACTGAGCACCCAGCACCCCGTACACTGAGCACCCAGCACCCTGAGCACTGAGCACCCAGCACCCCGAGCACTGAGCACCCAGCACCCTGAGTACTGAGCACCAAGCACCCCGAGCACTGAGCACCCAGCACCCTGAGTACTGAGCACAGAGCACCCAGCACCCCGAGCACTGAGCACCCAGCACACTGTGTACTGAGCACTGAGCACCCTGAGTACAAAGCACCCAGGACCCTGAGTACTGAGCACCCAGGACCCTGAGCACTGAGCACCGAGCACCCCGAGCACTGAGCACCCTGCACCCTGAGCACTCAGCACCCAGCACCCCGAGCACTGAACACCCAGCACCCTGAGCACTGAGCACCCAGCACCCTAAGCACTGATCACCAAGCACCAAGAGCACTGAGCACCCAGCACCCTGAGCACTGAGCACCCTGCACCCTAAGCACGGAGCACCCAGCACCAAGAGCACTGAGCACCCAGCACCCAGAGCACTGAGCACCCAGCACCCTGAGCACTGAGCACCCAGCACCCTGAGCACTAAGCACCCAGAACCCTGAGTACTGAGCACCCAGCACCCTGAGTACTGAGCTCCGAGCACCCCGAGCACAGAGCACCCAGCGCCCTGAGCACTGAGCACCCAGCACCCAGAGCACTGAGCCCCCAGCACCCCGAGCACTGAGCACACAGCACCCTGGGTACTGAGCACCCAGCACCCTGAGTACTGAGCACCCAGCACCCTGAGTACTGAGCACCTAGCACCCTGAGCACTGAGCACCCAGCACCCTGAGTACTGAGCACCCAGCACCCTGAGTACTGAGTACCCAGCACCCTGAGCACTCAGCAACCTGAGTACTGAGCACCGAGCACCCTAAGTACTGAGCACCCAGCACCCTGAGTACTGAGCACCCAGCACCGTGAGCACTGAGCACCCAGCACCCTGAGCACTGAGCACCCAGCACCCTGAGTACTGAGCCGCCAGCACCCTTAGTACTGAGCACCAAGCACCCCGAGCACTGAGCACCCAGCACCCCGAGAATGAGCACCCAGCAGCCTGAGTACTGAGAACCGAGCACCCTGAGTACTGAGCACCCAGCACCCTGAGTACTGAGCCCCCAGCACCCTGAGTACTGAGCACCCAGCACCCTGAGTACTGAGCACCCAGCACCCTGAGTACTGAGCACCCAGCAACCTGAGTACTGAGCCCCCAGCACCCTGAGTACTGAGCACCCAGCACACTGAGTACTGAGCACCCAGCACCCTGAGCACTGAGCACAAAGCACGCTGAGTAATGAGCACTGAGCACCCTCAGCACTGAGCACCCAGCACCCTGAGCACTGAGCACCCAGCACCCCGAGCACTGAGCACCCAGCACCCTGAGCACTGAGCACCCAGCACCCTGAGCACTGAGCACCCAGCACCCTGAGTACTGAGTACCCAGTACCCTGAGCACTGAGCACCCAGCACTCTTAGTACTGATCACCGAGCACCCCGAGCACTGAGCACCCAGCACCCTGAGTACTGAGCACCCAGCACCCTGAGTACTGAGCACCCAGCACCCTGAGTACTGAGCACCCAGCACCCTGAGCACTGAGCACAAAGCACGCTGAGTACTGAGCACTGAGCACTCTGAGTACTGAGCACCGAGCACCCGGAGTACTGAGCACCCAGCACTCTGAGCACTTAGCACCCAGCACCCTGAGCACTGAGAACCCAGCACCCCGAGCACTGAGCACCCAGCACCCTGAGCACTGAGCACCCAGCACCCCGAGCACTGAGCACTGAGCACTCTAAGTACTGAGCACTGAGCACCCTGAGTACTAAGCACCCAGCACCCTGAGTACTGAGCACCCAGCACCCTGAGTACTGAGCACCCAGCACCCTGAGTAATGAGCACCCAGCGTACTGAGCACCGAGCACCCCGAGCACTGAGCACCCAGCACCCTGAGTACTGAGCACCCAGCACCCCGAGCACTGAGCACCCAGCACCCTGAGTACTGAGCACCGAGCACCCTAAGTACTGAGCACCCAGCACCCTGAGTACTGATCACCCAGCGTACTGAGCACCGAGCACCCAGCACCTTGAGTACTGAGCACCCAGCACCATGAGCACTGAGCACCCAGCACCCTGAGTACTGAGCACCCAGCACACTGAGCACTGAGCACCCAGCACCCCAAGCACCGAGCACCCAGCACCCTGAGCACTGAGCACCCAGCACCCTGAGCACTGAGCACCCAGCACCCTGAGCACTGAGCACCCAGCACCCTGAGTACTGAGCACCCAACGTACTGAGCACCGAGCACCCTTAGCACTGAGCACCCAGCACCCTGAGCAATGAGCACACTGAGTACTGAGCACCCAGCAACTTGAGCACTGAGCACCGAGCACCCCGAGCACTGAGCACCCAGCACCCGGAGTACTGAGCACCCAGCACCCTGAGTACTAAGCACCGAGCACCCTGAGTACTGAGCACCCAGCACCCTGAGCAGTGGACACACAGCACCCTGAGTACTGAGCACCCCGAGCACTGAGCACCCAGTACCCTGAGGACTGAGCACCGAGCACCCCGAGCACTGAGCACCCAGCACCCCGAGCACTGAGCACCCAGCAGCCCGAGCACTGAGCCCCCAGCACCCTGAGTACTGAGCACCCAGCACCCTGAGTACTGAGCACCCAGCACCCCGAGCACTGAGTACCCAGCACCCTGAGCACTGAGCACCCAGCACCCTGAGCACTGAGCACCCAGCACCCCAAGCACTGAGCACCCTGCACCCTGAGTACTGAGCACTGAGCACCCAGCACCCCGAGCACTGAGCACCCAGCACCCTGAGTACTGAGCACTGAGCACCCAGCACCCCGAGCACTGAGCACCCAGCACCCTG
Source organism: Microtus oregoni (assembly GCF_018167655.1). Taxonomy (NCBI): domain Eukaryota; kingdom Metazoa; phylum Chordata; class Mammalia; order Rodentia; family Cricetidae; genus Microtus; species Microtus oregoni. The sequence goes on along the minus strand of NW_024543273.1, from coordinate 727,404 downwards.
AGCACTGAGCACCCAGCACCCGAGTACTGATCACCCAGCACCCTGAGTACTGAGCACCCCGCACCCTGAGTACTGAGCACCCAGCACCCTGAGTACTGAGCACCCAGCACCTTGAGTACTGAGCACCCCGCACCCCGAGTACTGAGCACCCTGAGTACTGAGCCCCCAGCACCCTGAGTACTGAGCACCCTGCACCCCGAGCACTGAGCTCCCTGAGTACTGAGCACCCAGCACCCTGAGTACTGAGCACCCAGCACCCTGAGGACTGAGCACTGAGCACCCAGAGAACTGAGCACCCAGCACCCCGAGGACTGAGCACCCAGCACACTGAGCACTGAGCACTGAGCACCCAGCACCCTGTGCACTGAGCACTGAGCACCCAGCACCCTGAGCACTGAGCACCCAGCACCCCGAGCACTGAGTACCCAGCACCCTGAGTACTGAGCACCCAGTACCCTGAGCACTGAGCACCCAGCACCCTTAGTACTGACCACCCAGCACCCTGAGCACTGAGCACCCAGCACCCTGAGTACTGAGCATCCAGCACCCCGAGCACTGAGCACCCAGCACCCTGAGTACTGAGCACTGAGCACCCAGCCCCCCGAGCACTGAGCACCCAGCACCCTCATTACTGAGCACTGAGCACCCAGCACCCTGAGCACTGAGCACCCAGCACCCTGAGCACTGAGGACCCAGTACCCCGAGTACTGAGCACACATCACCCTGAGCACTGAGCACCCTGCACCCTGAGCACGGAGCACCCAGCACCCCGAGCACTGCGCACCCAGCACCCTGAGCACTGAGCACCCAGTACCCTAAGCACTGAACACACAGCACCCTGAGTACTGAGCACCCTGAGCACTGAGCACCCAGCACCCTGGGCACTGTGCACCCAGCACCCCGAGCACTGAGCACCCAGCACCCCGAGAATGAGCACCCAGCACCCTGAGAACTGAGAACCGAGCACCCTGAGTACTGAGCACCCAGCACCCTGAGTACTGAGCCCCCAGAACCCTGAGTACTGAGCATCCAGCACCCTGAGTACTGAGCACCCAGCACCCTGAGTACTGAGCACCCAGCACCCAGAGTACTGAGCCCCCAGCACCCTGAGTACTGAGCACCCAGCACACTGAGTACTGAGCACCCAGCACCCTGAGCACTGAGCACAAAGCACGCTGAGTAATGAGCACTGAGCACCCTGAGTACTGAGCACCGAGGACCCTGAGCACTGAGCACCCAGCACCCTGAGTACTGAGCACCCAGCACCCTGAGTACTGAGCACCCAGCACCCCGAGCACTGAGCACCCTGAGTACTGTGCACCCAGCACCCTGAGTACTGAGCACTAAGCACCCAGAGCACTGAGCACCCAGCACCCCGAGCACGGAGCACCCAGGACCCCGAGCACTGAGTACTGAGCACCCAGCACCCTGAGTACTGAGCACCGAGCTCCCCGAGCACTGAGCACCCTGAGTACTGAGCACCCAGCACCCCGATCACTGAGCACCCAGCACCCTGAGCACTGAGCACCCAGAACCCCGAGCACTGAGCACCCAGCACCCTGAGTACTGAGCACCAAGCACCCCGAGCACTGAGCACCCAGCACCCTGAGTACTGAGCACTGAGCACCCAGCACCCCGAGCACTGAGCACCCAGCACCCTGTGTACTGAGCACTGAGCACCCTGAGTACAAAGCACCCAGGACCCTGAGTACTGAGCACCCAGGACCCTGAGCACTGAGCACCGAGCACCCCGAGCACTGAGCACCCTGCACCCTGAGCACTCAGCACCCAGCACCCCGAGCACTGAACACCCAGCACCCTGAGCACTGAGCACCCAGCACCCTAAGCACTGAGCACCCAGCACCCAGAGCACTGAGCACCCAGCAACCTGAGCACTGAGCACCCAGCATCCTGAGTACTGAGCACCCAGCACCCTGAGTACTGAGCACCCAGACCCCGAGCTCTGAGCACCCAGCACCTCTAGCACTGTGCACCCAGCACCCTGAGTAATGAGAACCCAGCACCCTGAGTACTGAGCACCCAGCACCCTGAGCACTGAGCACCCAGCAGCCCGAGCACTGAGCACCCAGCATCCTGAGCACTGAGTACTGAGCACCCAGCACCCTGAACACTGAGCACCCAGCACCCTGAGCACTGAGCACCCAGCACCCTGAGTACTGAGCACCCAGCACCCCAAGCACTGAGCACCGAGCACCCTGAGTACTGAGCACCCAGCACGCTGAGCACTGAGCACCCAGCACCCTGAGTACTGAGCACCCAGCACCCTGAGTACTGAGCACCTAGCACCCTGAGTACTGAGCACCCAGCACCCCGAGCACTGAGCACCCAGCACCCTGAGCACTGAGCACCCAGCACCCTGAGTACTGAGCACCAAGCACCCTGAGCACTGAGCACCCAGCACCCTGAGCACTGAGCACCAAGCACCCTGAGCACTGAGAACCCAGCACCCTGAGCACTGAGCAACCAGCACCCTGAGCACTGAGCACCCAGCACCCTGAGTACTGAGCACCCAACGTACTGAGCACCGAGCACCCCGATCACTGAGCACCCAGCACCCTGAGTACTGAGCACCCAGCACCGCGAGCACTGAGCACCCAGCACCCTGAGTACTGAGCACCGAGCACCCTGAGTACTGAGCACCCAGCACCCCGAGCACTGAGCACCCAGCACCCGGAGCACTGAGCACCCAGCACCCGGAGCACTGAGCACCCAGCACTGAGCACCCAGCACCCTGAGTACTGAGCACCCAGCACCCTGAGCACTGAGCACACTGAGTACTGAGCAACCAGCACCCTGAGCACTGAGCACCCAGCACCCCGAGCACTGAGCACCCAGCACCCCGAGCACTGAGCACCCTGTGCACTGAGCACCGAGCACCCTGAGTACTGAGCACTGAGCACCCTGAGCACTGAGCACCCAGCACCCTGAGCACTGAGCACCCAGCACCCTGAGCACTGAGGACCCAGCACCACGAGCACTGAGAACCCAGCACCCTGAGTACTGAGCACCCAGCACCCTGAGCACTGAGGACGCAGCACCCCGAGCACTGAGCACCCAGCAGGCTGAGTACTGAGCACTGAGCACCCAGCACCCTGAGTACTGAGCACCCAGCACCCTGAGTAATGAGCACCCAGCACCCTGAGTACTGAGCACCGAGCACCCCGAGTACTGAGCACCCAGCACACCGAGCACTGAGCACCCAGCACCCCTAGCACTGAGCACCCAGCACACCGAGCACTGAGCACCCAGCACCCCGAGCACTGAGCACCCAGCACACCGAGCACTGAGCACCCAGCACCCCGAGCACTGAGCACCATGAGTACTATGCACCGAGCACCATGAGCACAGAGCACCCAGCACCCCGAGTACTGAGCACCCAGCACCCTGAGTACTGAGCACTGAGCACCCTTAGTACTGAGCACCGAGCACCCTGAGTAATGAGCACCCAGCACCCTGAGCACTGAGCACGGAGCACGCCGAGGACTGAGCACCCAGCACCGTGAGCACTGAGCACCCTGCACCTTGAGTACTGACCACCGAGCACCCCGAGCACTGAGCACCCAGCACCCTAAGTACTGAGCACCCAGCACCCTGAGCGCTGAGCACCCAGCACCCCGAGCACTGAGCACCCAGCACCCTGAGTACTGAGCACCCAGCACCCCGAGCACTGAGCACCGAGCACACTGACCACTGAGCACCCAGCACCCTGAGTACTGAGCAACCAGCACCCTGAGCACTGAGCACTCAGCACCCCGAATACTGAGCACCCAGCACCCTGAGTACTGAGCACTGAGCACCCTGAGCACTGAGCACCCAGCACCCCGAGCACTGAGCACCCAGCACCCTGAGTACTGAGCACCCGGCACCCTGAGTACTGAGCACTCAGCACCCTGAGTACTGAGCACCGAGCACCCCAAGCACTGAGCACCCAGCACCCTTAACACGGAGCACCCCGAGGACTGAGGACCCAGCACCCTGAGCACTGAGCACCCAGCACCTTGAGTACTGAGCACCGAGCACCTCGAGCCCTGAGCACCCAGCACCCTGAGTACTGAGCACCCAACACCATGAGCACTGAGCACCCAGCACCCCGAGCACTGAGCACCCAGCACCCTGAGTACAGAGCACCCAGCACCCTGAGCATTGAGCACCCAGCACCCTGAGTACTGAGCACCCTGAGTACTGAACACCCAGCACTCTGAGTACTGAGCACTGAGCACCCTGAGTACTGAGCACCCAGCACCCTGAGAACTGAGTACCCAGCACCCTGAGTACTGAGCACTGACAACCCTGAGTACTGAGCACCGAGCACCCTGAGTACTGAGCACGCAGCACCCTGAGCACAGAGCACCCAGCACCCTGAGCACTGAGCACACAGCACCCCGAGCACTGATCACCCAGCACCCTGAGTACTGAGCACCCAGCACCCTGAGCACTGAGCACCCAGCACCCTGAGTACTGAGCACCCAGCACCCTGAGTACTGAGCAACCAGTACCCTGAGCAATGAGCACTGAGCACCCAGCACCCTGAGCTCTGAGCACTGAGCACCCAGCACCCCGAGCACTGAGCACCCAGCACCCCGAGCACTGATCACCCATCACCCTGAGCACTGATCACCCAGCACCCTGAGTACTGAGCACCCAGCACCCTGAGTACTGAGCAACCAGCACCCTGAGCACTGAGCACTGAGCACCCAGCACCCTGAGCTCTGAGCACTGAGCACACAGCAACCCGAGCACTGAGCACCCAGCACCCCGAGCACTGATCACCCAGCACCCTGAGCACTGATCACCCAGCACCCTGAGTACTGAGCACCCAGCACCCTGAGTACTGAGCACCCTGAGGACTGAGCACCCAGCACCCTGAGCACTGAGCACCCAGCACCCTGAGTACTGAGCACCGATCACCCTGAGCACTGAGCACCCAGCACCCCGAGCACTGAGCACCCAGCACCCTGAGTACTGAGCACTCAGCACCCTGAGTACTGAGCACTCAGCACCCTGAGTACTGAGCACCGAGCACCCCGAGCACTGAGCACCCAGCACCCTGAGCACTGAGCACCCAGCACCCTGAGCACTGAGCACCCAGCACCCTGAGTACTGAGCACAGATCACCCTGAGCACTGAGCTCCCAGCCCCCTGAGTACTGAGCACCCAGCACCCTGAGCCCTGAGCACCCAGCACACTGAGTACTGAGCACCAAGAACCCTGAGTACTGAGCACCCAGCACCCTGAGCACTGAGCACCCAGCACCCTGAGCACTGAGCACCCAGCACCCTGAGTACTGAGCACCCATCACCCCGAGCACTGAGCACCCAGCACCCTGAGAATGAGCACCCAGCACCCCGAGTACTGAGCACCGAGCACCCTGAGCACTGAGTACCCAGCACCCTGAGTACTGAGCACCCAGCACCCTGAGCACTGAGCACCCAGCACACTGAGTACTGAGCACCCAGCACCCTGAGCACTGAGCACCCAGCACCCTGAATACTGAGCATCCAGCACCCCGAGCACTGAGCACCGAGCACCCCGAGCACTGAGCACCCAGCACCCCGAGCACTGAGCACCCAGCACCCTGAGTACTGAGTACCCAGCACCCTGAGTACTGATCACCCAGCGTACTGAGCACCGAGCACCCCGAGCACTGAGCACCTAGCACCCTGAGTACTGAGCACCCAGCACCCTGAGCACTGAGCACCCAGCACCCTGAGTACTGAGCACCGAGCACCCTGAGTACTGAGCACCCAGCGCCTGAGTACTGAGCACCCAGCACCCTGAGTACTGAGCACCCAGCGTACTGAGCACCGCGCAGCCAGCACCCTGAGTACTGAGCACCCAGCACCCTGAGCACTGAGCACCCAGCACCCTGAGCACTGAGCACCCAGCACCCTGAGTACTGAGCACCGATCACCCTGAGCACTGAGCTCCCAGCCCCCTGAGTACTGAGCACCCAGCACCCTGAGCACTGAGCACCCAGCACCCTGAGTACTGAGCACCCAGCACCCTGAGCACTGAGCACCCAGCACCCTGAGTACTGAGCACCCATCATCCCGAGCACTGAGCACCCAGCACCCTGAGAATGAGCACCCAGCACCCCGAGTACTGAGCACCGAGCACCCCGAGCACTGAGCACCTAGCACCCTGAGTACTGAGCACCCAGCACCCTGAGCACTGAGCACCCAGCACCCTGAGTACTGAGCACCGAGCACCCTGAGTACTGAGCACCCAGCACCCTGAGCACTGAGCACCCAGCACCCCGAGCACTGAGCACCCAGCACACTGAGTACTGAGCACCCAGCACCCTGAGCACTGAGCACCCAGCACCCTGAATACTGAGCATCCAGCACCCCGAGCACTGAGCACCCAGCACCCTGAGTACTGAGCACTGAGCACCCAGCAACCCGAGCACTGAGCACCCAGCACCCTGTTTACTGAGCACTGAGTACCCAGCACCCAGAGCACTGAGCACCCAGCACCCTGAGAACTGAGCACCCTGAGTACTGAGAACCCAGCACCCTGAGCACTGAGCACCCAGCACCCCGAGCACTGAGCACCCAGCACCCAGAGCACTGAGCACTGAGCACCCTGAGTACTGAGCACCGAGCACCCCGAGCACTGAGCACCCAGCACCCTGAGCACTGAGCACCCTGAGGACTGAGCACCCAGCACCCTGAGCACTGAGCACCCAGCACCCTGAGTACTGAGCACCGATAACCTGAGCACTGAGCACCCAGCAAGCCGAGCACTGAGCACCCAGCACCCTGAGCACTGAGCACCGAGCACCCTGAGCACTGAGCACCGAGCACCCTGAGTACTGAGCACTGAGCACCCTGAGCACTGAGCACCCTGCACCCTGAGTACTGAGCACCCAGCACCCTGAGCACTGAGCACCCAGCACGCTGAGTACTGAGCACTGAGCACCCTGAGTACTGAGCACCGAGCACCCTGAGCACTGAGCACCCAGCACTCTGAGTACTGAGCACTGAGCACCCTGAGCACTGAGCACAAAGCACCCTGAGTACTGAGAACTGAGCACCCTGAGTACTGACCACCCAGCACTCTGAGCACTGAGCACCCAGCACCCCGAGCACTAAGCACCCAGCACCCCGAGCACTGAGCACCCAGCACCCCGAGCACTGAGCACCCAGCACTCTGAGTACTGAGCACTGAGCCCCCTGAGCACTGAGCACAAAGCACCCTGAGTACTGTGCACCGAGCACCCTGAGTACTGAGCACCCAGCACTCTGAGCACTGAGCACCCAGCACCCCGAGCACTGAGCACCCAGCACCCCGAGCACTGAGCACCCAGCACCCCGAGCACTGAGCACCCAGCACCCTGAGTACTGAGCACTGAGCACCCTGAGTACTGATCACCGAGCACCCTGAGTACTGAGCACCCAGCAACCCGAGCACTGAGCACCAAGCACTCTGAGTACTGAGCACCCAGCACCATGAGCACTGAGCCCCCAGCACAACGAGTACTGAGCACCCAGCACCCTGATTACTGAGCACCAAGCACCCCGATCACTGAGCACCGAGCACCCCGAGCACTGAACACCCAGCACCCCGAGCACTGAGCACCCTGCACCCTGAGTACTGATCACCCAGCGTACTGAGCACCGAGCACCCCGAGCACTGAGCACCTAGCACCCTGAGTACTGAGCACCCAGCACCCTGAGCACTGAGCACCCAGCACCCTGAGTACTGAGCACCGAGAACCCTGTGTACTGAGCACCCAGCGCCTGAGTACTGAGCACCCAGCACCCTGAGTACTGAGCACCCAGCGTACTGAGCACCGCGCAGCCAGCACCCTGAGTACTGAGCACCCAGCACCCTGAGCACTGAGCACCCAGCACCCTGAGCACTGAGCACCCAGCACCCTGAGTACTGAGCACCGATCACCTTGAGCACTGAGCTCCCAGCCCCCTGAGTACTGAGCACCCAGCACCCTGAGCACTGAGCACCCAGCACCCTGAGTACTGAGCACCCAGCACCCTGAGCACTGAGCACCCAGCACCCTGAGTACTGAGCACCCAGCACCCTGAGCACTGAGCACCCAGCACCCTGAGTACTGAGCACCCATCATCCCGAGCACTGAGCACCCACCACCCTGAGAATGAGCACCCAGCACCCCGAGTACTGAGCACCGAGCAATCCGAGCACTGAGCACCTAGCACCCTGAGTACTGAGCACCCAGCACCCTGAGCACTGAGCACCCAGCACCCTGAGCACTGAGCACCCAGGACCCCGAGCACTGAGGACCTAGCACCCTGAGCACTGAGCACCCAGCACCCTGAGTACTGAGCAACGAGCACCCTGAGTTCTGAGCACCCAGCACCCTGAGTACTGAGCACCCAGCACACTGAGTACTGAGCACCCAGCACCCTGAGCACTGATCACCCAGCACCCTGAGTACTGAGCACTGAGCACCCATCACCCCGAGCACTGAGCACCCAGCACCCTGAGAATGAGCACCCAGCACCCCGAGGACTGAGCACCGAGCACCCTGAGCACTGAGTACCCAGCACCCTGAGTACTGAGCACCCAGCACCCTGAGCACTGAGCACCCAGCTCACTGAGTACTGAGCACCCAGCACCCTGAGCACTGAGCACCCAGCACCCTGAGTACTGAGCATCCAGCACCCTGAGCACTGAGCACCCAGCACCCTGAGTACTGAGCACTGAGCACCCAGCACCCCGAGCACTGAGCACCCAGCACCCTGTTTACTGAGCACTGAGTACCCAGCACCCAGAGCACTGAGCACCCAGCACCCTGAGAACTGACCACCCTGAGTACTGAGAACCCAGCACCCTGAGCACTGAGCACCCAGCACCCCGAGCACTGAGCACCCAGTACCCAGAGCACTGAGCACTGAGCACCCTGAGTACTGAGCACTGAGCACCCCGAGCACTGAGCACCGAGCACCCTGAGCACTGAGCACCCTGAGGACTGAGCACCCAGCACCCTGAGCAGTGAGCACCCAGCACCCTGAGCACTGAGCACCCTGAGTACTGAGCACCGATCACCTGAGCACTGAGCACCCAGCACCCCGAGCACTGAGCACCCAGCACCCTGAGCACTGAGCACCCAGCAGCCTGAGCACTGAGCACCCAGCACCCTGAGCACTGAGTACCCAGCACCCTGAGTACTGAGCACCGATCACCCTGAGCACTGAGCTCCCAGCACCCTGAGTACTGAGCACCCATCACAGCGAGCACTGAGCACCCAGCAACCTGAGAATGAGCACCCAGCACCCCGAGTACTGAGCACCGAGCACCCTGAGCACTGAGTACCCAGCACCCTGAGTACTGAGCACCCAGCACCCTGAGCACGGAGCACCCAGCACACTGAGTACTGAGCACCCAGCACCCTGAGCACTGAGCACCCAGCACCCTGAGTACTGAGCACCCAGCACCCCGAGCACTGAGCACCCAGCACCCTGTTTACTGAGCACTGAGTACCCAGCACCCAGAGCACTAAGCACCCAGCACCCTGAGAACTGAGCACCCTGAGTACTGAGAACCCACCACCCTGAGCACTGAGCACCCAGCACCCCGAGCACTGAGCACCCAGCACCCAGAGCACTGAGCTCTGAGCATCCTGAGTACTGAGCACCGAGCACCCCGAGCACTGACCACCCAGCACCCTGAGCACTGAGCACCCTGAGGACTGAGCACCCAGCACCCTGAGCACTGAGCACCCAGCACCCTGAGCACTGAGCACCCTGAGGAATGAGCACCCAGCACCCTGAGCACTGAGCACCCAGGACCCTGAGTACTGAGCACCGATCACCTGAGCACTGAGCACCCAGCACCCCGAGCACTGAGCACCCAGCACCCTGAGCACTGAGCACCGAGGACCCTGAGCACGGAGCACTGAGCACCCTGAGCACTGAGCACCCTGCACCCTGAGTACTGAGCACCCAGCACCCTGAGCACTGAGGACCGAGCACACTGAGTACTAAGCACCCTGCACCCTGAGTACTGAGCACCCAGCACCCTGAGCTCTGAGCACCCAGCACGCTGAGTACTGAGCACTGAGCACCCTGAGTACTGAGCACCGAGCACCCTGAGCACTGAGCACCCAGCACTCTGACTACTGAGCACTGAGCACCCTGAGCACTGAGCACCCAGCACCCTGAGTACTGAGCACCGATCACCCTGAGTACTGAGCACCCAGCACTCTGAGAACTGAGCACCCAGCACCCTGAGCACTGAGCACCCAGCACCCCGAGCACTGAGCACCGAGCACCCTGAGTACTAAGCACCCAGCACCCTGAGTACTCAGCACCCAGCACCCTGAGCACTGAGCACCCAGTACCCCGAGCACTGAGCATCGAGCACCCTGAGTACTAAGCACCCAGAACCCTGAGTACTGAGCACCCAGCACCCTGAGTACTGAGCACCCAGCACCCTGAGTACTGAGCACCCAGCGTACTGAGCACCGAGCACCCCGAGCACTGAGCACCTAGCACCCTGAGTACTGAGCACCCAGCACCCTGAGCACTGAGCACCCAGCACCCTGAGTACTGAGCACCGAGCACCCTGAGTACTGAGCACCCAGCACCCTGAGTACTGAGCACCCAGCACGCTGAGTACTGAGAACCCAGCGTACTGAGCGCCGAGCACCCAGCACCCTGAGTACTGAGCACCCAGCACCCTGAGCACTGAGCACCCAGCACCCTGAGTACTGAGTACTGAGTACCCCGAGTACTGAGCAAAGAGCACCCCGAGCTCTGAGCACCCAGCACCCCGAGCACCGAGCACCCTGAGTACTGAGCACCCAGCACCCTGAGCGCTGAGCACCCAGCACCCTGAGTACTGAGCACCGAGCACCCCGAGCACTGAGCACCCAGCACCCTGAGCACGGAGCACCCTGATTACTGAGCACTGAGCACCCTGAGTACTGACCACCCAGCACCCTGAGTACTGAGCACCCAGCACCCCGAGCAATGATCACCCTGAGTACTGAGCACCCAGCACCTTGAGCACCGAGCACCGAGCACCCCGAGTACTGAGCACCCAGCATCCTGAGTACTAAGCACCGAGCACCCTGAGTACTGAGCACCCAGCACCCTGAGCACTGAACACACAGCACCCTGAGTACTGAGCACCCGGAGCACTGAGCACCCAGCACCCTGAGTACTGAGCACCGAGCACCCCGAGAACTGAGCACCCAGCACCCCGAGCACTCAGCACCCAGCACACCGAGCACTGAGCACCCAGCACCCTGAGTACTGAGCACCCAGCACCCTGAGTACTGAGCAACCAACACCCCGAGCACTGAGCACCCAGCACCCTGAGCACTGAGCACCCAGCACCCTGAGCACTGAGCACCCAGCACCCCGAGCACTGAGCACCCAGCACCCTGAGTACTGAGCACTGAGCACCCAGCACCCCGAGCACTGAGACCCCAGCACCTTGAGTACTGAGCACTGAGCACCTAGCACCCCAAGCACTGAGCACCCAGCACCCTGAGCCCTGAGCACACATCACCCGAGTACTGAGCACCCAGCACCCAGAGTACTGAGCACCCAGCATCCTGAGTACTGAGCACCCAGCACCCCGAGTACTGAGCAACCAGCACCCTGAGTACTGAGCACCCAGCACCCTGAGCACTGAGCACCCAGCACCCCGAGCACTGAGGACCTAGCACCCTGAGCACTGAGCACCCAGCACCCTAAGTACTGAGCACCGAGCACCCTGAGTACTGAGCACCCAGCACCCTGAGTACTGAGCACCCAGCACACTGAGTACTGAGCACCCAGCACCCTGAGCACTGATCACCCAGCACCCTGAGTACTGAGCACTGAGTACCCAGCACCCCGAGCACTGAGCACCCAGCACCCTGAGTACTGAGCACCGAGTACCCTGAGTACTGAGCACACAGCACCCCGAGCACTGAGCACCCAGCACCCTGAGTACTGAGCACTGAGCACCCAGCACCCCGAGCACTGAGCACACAGCACCCTGTGTACTGAGCACTGAGTACCCAGTACCCCGAGCACTGAGACCCAGCACCCTGAGCACTGAGCACCCAGCACCCCGAGAACTGAGCACCCAGCACCCCGAGCACTGTGCACCCAGCACCCTGAGCACTGAGCACCCAGCACCCTGAGTACTGAGCACCCAGCACCCTGAGCACTGAGCACCCAGCACCCTGAGCACTGAGCACCCAGCACCCTGAGTACTGAGCACCCAGCACCCTGAGTACTGAACACCCAGCACACCGAGCACTGAGCACCCAGCACCCTGAGCACTGAGCACCGAGCACCCTGAGTACTGAGCACCCAGCACCCTGAGTACTGAGCACCCAGCACCCTGAGCACTGAGCACCCAGCACCCTGAGCACTGAGCACCCAGCACCCTGATTACTGAGGACCCAGCACCCTGAGTACTGAACACCCAGCACCCTGAGCACTGAGCACTGAGCACCCAGCACCCTGAGCACTGAGCACTGAGCACCCAGCATCCTGAGCACTGAGCACCCATCACCCCGAGCACTGAGCACCCAGCACCCTGAGCACCCAGCACCCTGAGCACTGAGCACCCTGAGCACTGAGCACTGAGCACCCAGCACCCTGATTACTGAGCACCCAACACTCTGAGCACTGAGCACCCAGCACGGTGAGTACTGAGCACTGAGCACCCAGCACCCTGAGTACTGAGCACCCAGCACCCCGAGGACTGAGCACCCAGCACCCTGTGTACTGAGCACCGAGCACCCCGAGCACTGAGCACCCAGCACCCTGAGTACTGAGCACCCAGCACCCCGAGAATGAGCACCCAGCACGCCGAGCACTGAGCACCCAGCACCCTGAGCACTGAGCACCCAGCACCCTGAGTACTGAGCACCCAGCACCCCAAGCACTGAGCACCCAGCACCCTGAGTACTGAGCACCCTGAGTACTGAGCTCCCAGCACCCTGAGTACTGAGCACCCTGCACCCCGAGCACTGAGCTCCCTGAGTACTGAGCACCCAGCACCCTGAGTACTGAGCACCCAGCACCCTGAGTACTGAGGACTGAGCACAAAGAGAACTGAGCACCCAGCACCCCGAGGACTGACCACCCAGCACCCTGAGTACTGAGCACCGAGCACCCCGAGCACTGAGCACCCAGCACCCTGAGCACTGAGCACCCAGCACCCCGAGCACTGAGCACCCAGTAACCTGAGCACTGAGCACCCAGCACCCCGAGCACTGAGCACCCAGCACCCTGAGCACCCAGCAGCCTGAGCACTGAGCACACTGAGCACTGAGCACTGAGCACAGAGCACCCTGAGTACTGAGCACCCAACACTCTGAGCACTGAGCACCCAGCACCCTGAGTACTGAGCACCGAGCACCCTGAGTACTGAGCACCCAGCACCCTGAGTACTGAGCACCCAGCACCCTGAGTACTGAGCACCCAGCGTACTGAGCACCGAGCACCCAGCACCCTGAGTACTGAGCACTGAGCACCCAGAGAACTGAGCACCCAGCACCCAGAGGACTGAGCACCCAGCACCCTGTGCACTGAGCACTGAGCATCCAGTACCCCGAGCACTGAGCACCCTGAGCTCTTAGCACCCTGAGTACTGAGCACCCAGAACCCTGAGTACTGAGCACCCAGCACCCTGAGCACTGAGCACCCAGCACCCTGAGTACTGAGCACCGAGCACCCCGAGCACTGAGCACCCAGCACCCTGAGTACTGAGCCCCGAGCTCCCCGAGCACTGAGCACCCTGAGTACTGAGCACCCAGCACCCTGAGTACTGAGCACCGAGCACCCCGAGCACTGAGCACCCAGCACCCCGAGCACTGAGCACGCAGCACCCTGAGTACTGAGCACCCAGCACCCTGAGAATGAGCACCGTGAGCACTGAGTACCCAGCACCGTGAGTACTGAGCACCGAGCACCCTGAGCACTGAGGACCCAGCACCCTGAGTACTGAGCACCCAGCACCCTGAGTACTGAGCACCCAGCACCCCGAGCACTGAGCACCGAACACCCTGAGTACTGAGCACCCAGCACCCTGAGCACTGAGCACCCAGCACAACGAGTACTGAGCACAAAGCACCCTGATTACTGAGCACCAAGCACCCCGAGCACTGAGCACCGAGCACCCCAAGCACTGAGCACCCAGCACCCCGAGCACTGAGCACCCAGCACCCTGAGTACTAAGCACCCAGCACCCTGAGTACTGAGCACCCAGCACCCTGAGTACTGAGCACCCAGCACCCTGAGTACTGAGCACCCAGCGTACTGAGCACCGAGCACCCCGAGCACTGAGCACCTAGCACCCTGAGTACTGAGCACCGAGCACCCTGAGCACTGAGCACCCAGCACCCTGAGTACTGAGCACCGAGCACCCTGAGTACTGAGCACCCAGCACCCTGAGTACTGAGCACCCAGCACCCTGAGTACTGAGCACCCAGCGTACTGAGCACCGAGCACCCAGCACCCTGAGTACTGAGCACCCAGCACCCTGAGCACTGAGCACCCAGCACCCTGAGCACTGAGCACCCAGCACCCTGAGTACTGAGCACCCAGCACCCTGAGCACTGAGCACCCAGCACCCTGAGTACTGAGCACCCAGCACCCTGAGCACTGAGCACCCAGCACCCTAAGTACTGAGCACCCAGCACCCTGAGCACTGAGCAACCAGCACCCTGAGTACTGAGCACCCATCACAGCGAGCACTGAGCACCCAGCACCCTGAGAATGAGCACCCAGCACCCCGAGTACTGAGCACCGAGCACCCTGAGCACTGAGTACCCAGCACCCTGAGTACTGAGCACCCAGCACCCTGAGCACTGAGCACCCAGCACACTGAGTACTGAGCACCCAGCACCCTGAGCACTGAGCACCCAGCACCCTGAGTACTGAGCATCCAGCACCCCGAGCACTGAGCACCCAGCACCCAGAGCACTGAGCACTGAGCACCCTGAGTACTGAGCACCGAGCACCCCGAGCACTGAGCACCCAGCACCCTGAGCACTGAGCACCCTGAGGACTGAGCACCCAGCACCCTGAGCACTGAGCACCCAGCACCCTGAGCACTGAGCACCCTGAGGACTGAGCACCCAGCACCCTGAGCACTGAGCACCCAGCACCCTGAGTACTGAGCAGCGATCACCTGAGCACTGAGCACCCAGCACCCCGAGCACTGAGCACCCAGCACCCTGAGCACTGAGCACCGAGCACCCTGAGTACTGAGCACTGAGCACCCTGAGCACTGAGCACCCTGCACCCTGAGTACTGAGCACCCAGCACCCTGAGCACTGAGGACCGAGCACACTGAGTACTAAGCACCCTGCACCCTGAGTACTGAGCACCCAGCAACCTGAGCACTGAGCACCCAGCACGCTGAGTACTGAGCACTGAGCACCCTGAGTACTGAGCACCGAGCACCCTGAGCACTGAGCACCCAGCACCCTGAGTACTGAGCACTGAGCACCCTGAGCACTGAGCACCCAGCACCCTGAGTACTGAGCACGGATCACCCTGAGTACTGAGCACCCAGCACCCCGAGCACTGAGCACCCAGCACCCCGAGCACTGAGCACCCAGCAAGCCGAGCACTGAGCACCCAGCACCCTGAGCACTGAGCACCAAGCACCCTGAGCACTGAGCACCGAGCACCCTGAGTACTGAGCACTGAGCACCCTGAGCACTGAGCACCCTGCACCCTGAGTACTGAGCACCCAGCACCCTGAGCACTGAGCACCCAGCACGCTGAGTACTGAGCACTGAGCACCCTGAGTACTGAGCGCCGAGCACCCTGAGCACTGAGCACCCAGCACTCTGAGTACTGAGCACTGAGCACCCTGAGCACTGAGCACAAAGCACCCTGAGTACTGAGAACTGAGCACCCTGAGTACTGACCACCCAGCACTCTGAGCACTGAGCACCCAGCACCCCGAGCACTAAGCACCCAGCACCCCGAGCACTGAGCACCCAGCACCCCGAGCACTGAGCACCCAGCACTCTGAGTACTGAGCACTGAGCCCCCTGAGTACTGAGCACAAAGCACCCTGAGTACTGAGAACTGAGCACCCTGAGTACTGAGCACCCAGCACTCTGAGCACTGAGCACCCAGCACCCCGAGCACTGAGCACCCAGCACCCCGAGCACTGAGCACCCAGCACCCCGAGCACTGAGCACCCAGCACCCTGAGTACTGAGCACTGAGCACCCTGAGTACTGATCACCGAGCACCCTGAGTACTGAGCACCCAGCAACCCGAGCACTGAGCACCAAGCACTCTGAGTACTGAGCACCCAGCACCATGAGCACTGAGCACCCAGCACAACGAGTACTGAGCACCCAGCACCCTGATTACTGAACACCCAGCACCCCGAGCACTGAGCACCCTGCACCCTGAGTACTGAGTACCCAGCACCCTGAGTACTGATCACCCAGCGTACTGAGCACCGAGCACCCCGAGCACTGAGCACCTAGCACCCTGAGTACTGAGCACCCAGCACCCTGAGCACTGAGCACCCAGCACCCTGAGTACTGAGCACCGAGCACCCTGTGTACTGAGCACCCAGCGCCTGAGTACTGAGCACCCAGCACCCTGAGTACTGAGCACCCAGCGTACTGAGCACCGCGCAGCCAGCACCCTGAGTACTGAGCACCCAGCACCCTGAGCACTGAGCACCCAGCACCCTGAGCACTGAGCACCCAGCACCCTGAGTACTGAGCACCGATCACCTTGAGCACTGAGCTCCCAGCCCCCTGAGTACTGAGCACCCAGCACCCTGAGCACTGAGCACCCAGCACCCTGAGTACTGAGCACCCAGCACCCTGAGCACTGAGCACCCAGCACCCTGAGTACTGAGCACCCAGCACCCTGAGCACTGAGCACCCAGCACCCTGAGTACTGAGCACCCATCATCCCGAGCACTGAGCACCCACCACCCTGAGAATGAGCACCCAGCACCCCGAGTACTGAGCACCGAGCAATCTGAGCACTGAGCACCTAGCACCCTGAGTACTGAGCACCCAGCACCCTGAGCACTGAGCACCCAGCACCCTGAGCACTGAGCACCCAGGACCCCGAGCACTGAGGACCTAGCACCCTGAGCACTGAGCACCCAGCACCCTGAGTACTGAGCAACGAGCACCCTGAGTTCTGAGCACCCAGCACCCTGAGTACTGAGCACCCAGCACACTGAGTACTGAGCACCCAGCACCCTGAGCACTGATCACCCAGCACCCTGAGTACTGAGCACTGAGCACCCATCACCCCGAGCACTGAGCACCCAGCACCCTGAGTACTGAGCACTGAGCACCCAGCACCCCGAGCACTGAGCACCCAGCACCCTGAGAACTGACCACCCTGAGTACTGAGAACCCAGCACCCTGAGCACTGAGCACCCAGCACCCCGAGCACTGAGCACCCAGTACCCAGAGCACTGAGCACTGAGCACCCTGAGTACTGAGCACTGAGCACCCCGAGCACTGAGCACCGAGCACCCTGAGCACTGAGCACCCTGAGGACTGAGCACCCAGCACCCTGAGCACTGAGCACCCAGCACCCTGAGCACTGAGCACCCTGAGTACTGAGCACCCAGCACCTGAGCACTGAGCACCCAGCACCCCGAGCACTGAGCACCCAGCACCCTGAGCACTGAGCACCCAGCAGCCTGAGCACTGAGCACCCAGCACCCTGAGCACTGAGTACCCAGCACCCTGAGTACTGAGCACCGATCACCCTGAGCACTGAGCTCCCAGCCCCCTCAGTACTGAGCACCCAGCACCCTGAGCACTGAGCACCCATCACCCTGAGTACTGAGCACCCAGCACCCTGAGCACTGAGCACCCAGCAACCTGAGTACTGAGCACCCAGCACCCTGAGCACTGAGCACCCAGCACCCTGAGTACTGAGCACCCATCACAGCGAGCACTGAGCACCCAGCAACCTGAGAATGAGCACCCAGCACCCCGAGTACTGAGCACCGAGCACCCTGAGCACTGAGTACCCAGCACCCTGAGTACTGAGCACCCAGCACCCTGAGCACGGAGCACCCAGCACACTGAGTACTGAGCACCCAGCACCCTGAGCACTGAGCACCCAGCACCCTGAGTACTGAGCACCCAGCACCCCGAGCACTGAGCACCCAGCACCCTGTTTACTGAGCACTGAGTACCCAGCACCCAGAGCACTAAGCACCCAGCACCCTGAGAACTGAGCGCCCTGAGTACTGAGAACCCACCACCCTGAGCACTGAGCACCCAGCACCCCGAGGACTGAGCACCCAGCACCCAGAGCACTGAGCTCTGAGCATCCTGAGTACTGAGCACCGAGCACCCCGAGCACTGACCACCCAGCACCCTGAGCACTGAGCACCCTGAGGACTGAGCACCCAGCACCCTGAGCACTGAGCACCCAGCACCCTGAGCACTGAGCACCCTGAGGACTGAGCACCCAGCACCCTGAGCACTGAGCACCCAGCACCCTGAGTACTGAGCACCGATCACCTGAGCACTGAGCACCCAGCACCCCGAGCACTGAGCACCCAGCACCCTGAGCACTGAGCACCGAGGACCCTGAGCACTGAGCACTGAGCACCCTGAGCACTGAGCACCCTGCACCCTGAGTACTGAGCACCCAGCACCCTGAGCACTGAGGACCGAGCACACTGAGTTCTAAGCACCCTGCACCCTGAGTACTGAGCACCCAGCACCCTGAGCTCTGAGCACCCAGCACGCTGAGTACTGAGCACTGAGCACCCTGAGTACTGAGCACCGAGCACCCTGAGCACTGAGCACCCAGCACTCTGACTACTGAGCACTGAGCACCCTGAGCACTGAGCACCCAGCACCCTGAGTACTGAGCACCGATCACCCTGAGTACTGAGCACCCAGCACTCTGAGAACTGAGCACCCAGCACCCTGAGCACTGAGCACCCAGCACCCCGAGCACTGAGCACCGAGCACCCTGAGTACTAAGCACCCAGCACCCTGAGTACTCAGCACCCAGCACCCTGAGCACTGAGCACCCAGCACCCCGAGCACTGAGCATCGAGCACCCTGAGTACTAAGCACCCAGAACCCTGAGTACTGAGCACCCAGCACCCTGAGTACTGAGCACCCAGCACCCTGAGTACTGAGCACCCAGCGTACTGAGCACCGAGCACCCCGAGCACTGAGCACCTAGCACCCTGAGTACTGAGCACCCAGCACCCTGAGCACTGAGCACCCAGCACCCTGAGTACTGAGCACCGAGCACCCTGAGTACTGAGCACCCAGCACCCTGAGTACTGAGCACCCAGCACGCTGAGTACTGAGCACCCAGCGTACTGAGCGCCGAGCACCCAGCACCCTGAGTACTGAGCACCCAGCACCCTGAGCACTGAGCACCCAGCACCCTGAGTACTGAGTACTGAGCACCCCGAGTACTGAGCAAAGAGCACCCCGAGCTCTGAGCACCCAGCACCCCGAGCACCGAGCACCCTGAGTACTGAGCACCCAGCACCCTGAGCGCTGAGCACCCAGCACCCTGAGTACTGAGCACCGAGCACCCCGAGCACTGAGCACCCAGCACCCTGAGCACGGAGCACCCTGATTACTGAGCACTGAGCACCCTGAGTACTGACCACCCAGCACCCTGAGTACTGAGCACCCAGCACCCTGAGCAATGATCACCCTGAGTACTGAGCACCCAGCACCTTGAGCACCGAGCACCGAGCACCCCGAGTACTGAGCACCCAGCATCCTGAGTACTAAGCACCGAGCACCCTGAGTACTGAGCACCCAGCACCCTGAGCACTGAACACACAGCACCCTGAGTACTGAGCACCCGGAGCACTGAGCACCCAGCACCCTGAGTACTGAGCACCGAGCACCCCGAGAACTGAGCACCCAGCACCCCGAGCACTCAGCACCCAGCACCCCGAGCACTGAGCACCCAGCACCCTGAGTACTGAGCACCCAGCACCCTGAGTACTGAGCAACCAACACCCCGAGCACTGAGCACCCAGCACCCTGAGCACTGAGCACCCAGCACCCTGAGCACTGAGCACCCAGCACCCCGAGCACTGAGCACCCAGCACCCTGAGTACTGAGCACTGAGCACCCAGCACCCCGAGCACTGAGACCCCAGCACCTTGAGTACTGAGCACTGAGCACCTAGCACCCCGAGCACTGAGCACCCAGCACCCTGAGCCCTGAGCACACATCACCCGAGTACTGAGCACCCAGCACCCAGAGTACTGAGCACCCAGCATCCTGAGTACTGAGCACCCAGCACCCCGAGTACTGAGCAACCAGCACCCTGAGTACTGAGCACCCAGCACCCTGAGCACTGAGCACCCAGCACCCCGAGCACTGAGGACCTAGCACCCTGAGCACTGAGCACCCAGCACCCTGAGTACTGAGCACCGAGCACCCTGAGTACTGAGCACCCAGCACCCTGAGTACTGAGCACCCAGCACACTGAGTACTGAGCACCCAGCACCCTGAGCACTGATCACCCAGCACCCTGAGTACTGAGCACTGAGTACCCAGCACCCCGAGCACTGAGCACCCAGCACCCTGAGTACTGAGCACCGAGTACCCTGAGTACTGAGCACACAGCACCCCGAGCACTGAGCACCCAGCACCCTGAGTACTGAGCACTGAGCACCCAGCACCCCGAGCACTGAGCACACAGCACCCTGTGTACTGAGCACTGAGTACCCAGTACCCCGAGCACTGAGACCCAGCACCCTGAGCACTGAGCACCCTGCACCCCGAGAACTGAGCACCCAGCACCCCGAGCAATGTGCACCCAGCACCCTGAGCACTGAGCACCCAGCACCCTGAGTACTGAGCACCCAGCACCCTGAGCACTGAGCACCCAGCACCCTGAGCACTGAGCACCCAGCACCCTGAGTACTGAGCACCCAGCACCCTGAGTACTGAACACCCAGCACACCGAGCACTGAGCACCCAGCACCCTGAGCACTGAGCACCGAGCACCCTGAGTACTGAGCACCCAGCACCCTGAGTACTGAGCACCCAGCACCCTGAGCACTGAGCACCCAGCACCCTGAGCACTGAGCACCCAGCACCCTGATTACTGAGGACCCAGCACCCTGAGTACTGAACACCCAGCACCCTGAGCACTGAGCACTGAGCACCCAGCACCCTGAGCACTGAGCACTGAGCACCCAGCACCCTGAGCACTGAGCACCCTGAGCACTGAGCACTGAGCACCCAGCACCCTGATTACTGAGCACCCAACACTCTGAGCACTGAGCACCCAGCACGGTGAGTACTGAGCACTGAGCACCCAGCACCCTGAGTACTGAGCACCCAGCACCCCGAGCACTGAGCACCCAGCACCCTGTGTACTGAGCACCGAGCACCCCGAGCACTGAGCACCCAGCACCCTGAGTACTGAGCACCCAGCACCCCGAGAATGAGCACCCAGCACGCCGAGCACTGAGCACCCAGCACCCTGAGCACTGAGCACCCAGCACCCTGAGTACTGAGCACCCAGCACCCCAAGCACTGAGCACCCAGCACCCTGAGTACTGAGCACCCTGAGTACTGAGCTCCCAGCACCCTGAGTACTGAGCACCCTGCACCCCGAGTACTGAGCTCCCTGAGTACTGAGCACCCAGCACCCTGAGTACTGAGCACCCAGCACCCTGAGTACTGAGGACTGAGCACAAAGAGAACTGAGCACCCAGCACCCCGAGGACTGACCACCCAGCACCCTGAGTACTGAGCACCGAGCACCCCGAGCACTGAGCACCCAGCACCCTGAGCACTGAGCACCCAGCACCCCGAGCACTGAGCACCCAGTAACCTGAGCACTGAGCACCCAGCACCCCGAGCACTGAGCACCCAGCACCCTGAGCACCCAGCAGCCTGAGCACTGAGCACACTGAGCACTGAGCACTGAGCACAGAGCACCCTGAGTACTGAGCACCCAACACTCTGAGCACTGAGCACCCAGCACCCTGAGTACTGAGCACCGAGCACCCTGAGTACTGAGCACCCAGCACCCTGAGTACTGAGCACCCAGCACCCTGAGTACTGAGCACCCAGCGTACTGAGCACCGAGCACCCAGCACCCTGAGTACTGAGCACTGAGCACCCAGAGAACTGAGCACCCAGCACCCAGAGGACTGAGCACCCAGCACCCTGTGCACTGAGCACTGAGCATCCAGCACCCCGAGCACTGAGCACCCTGAGCTCTTAGCACCCTGAGTACTGAGCACCCAGAACCCTGAGTACTGAGCACCCAGCACCCTGAGCACTGAGCACCCAGCACCCTGAGTACTGAGCACCGAGCACCCCGAGCACTGAGCACCCAGCACCCTGAGTACTGAGCCCCGAGCTCCCCGAGCACTGAGCACCCTGAGTACTGAGCACCCAGCACCCTGAGTACTGAGCACCGAGCACCCCGAGCACTGAGCACCCAGCACCCCGAGCACTGAGCACCCAGCACCCTGAGTACTGAGCACCCAGCACCCTGAGAATGAGCACCGTGAGCACTGAGTACCCAGCACCGTGAGTACTGAGCACCGAGCACCCTGAGCACTGAGCACCCAGCACCCTGAGTACTGAGCACCCAGCACCCTGAGTACTGAGCACCCAGCACCCCGAGCACTGAGCACCGAACACCCTGAGTACTGAGCACCCAGCACCCTGAGCACTGAGCACCCAGCACAACGAGTACTGAGCACAAAGCACCCTGATTACTGAGCACCAAGCACCCCGAGCACTGAGCACCGAGCACCCCAAGCACTGAGCACCCAGCACCCCGAGCACTGAGCACCCAGCACCCTGAGTACTAAGCACCCAGCACCCTGAGTACTGAGCACCCAGCACCCTTAGTACTGAGCACCCAGCACCCTGAGTACTGAGCACCCAGCGTACTGAGCACCGAGCACCCCGAGCACTGAGCACCTAGCACCCTGAGTACTGAGCACCGAGCACCCTGAGCACTGAGCACCCAGCACCCTGAGTACTGAGCACCGAGCACCCTGAGTACTGAGCACCCAGCACCCTGAGTACTGAGCACCCAGCACCCTGAGTACTGAGCACCCAGCGTACTGAGCACCGAGCACCCAGCACCCTGAGGACTGAGCACCCAGCACCCTGAGCACTGAGCACCGAGCACCCTGAGCACTGAGCACCCAGCACCCTGAGTACTGAGCACCCAGCACCCTGAGCACTGAGCACCCAGCACCCTGAGTACTGAGCACCCAGCACCCTGAGCACTGAGCACCCAGCACCCTAAGTACTGAGCACCCAGCACCCTGAGCACTGAGCAACCAGCACCCTGAGTACTGAGCACCCATCACAGCGAGCACTGAGCACCCAGCACCCTGAGAATGAGCACCCAGCACCCCGAGTACTGAGCACCGAGCACCCTGAGCACTGAGTACCCAGCACCCTGAGTACTGAGCACCCAGCACCCTGAGCACTGAGCACCCAGCACACTGAGTACTGAGCACCCAGCACCCTGAGCACTGAGCACCCAGCACCCTGAGTACTGAGCATCCAGCACCCCGAGCACTGAGCACCCAGCACCCAGAGCACTGAGCACTGAGCACCCTGAGTACTGCGCACCGAGCACCCCGAGCACTGAGCACCCAGCACCCTGAGCACTGAGCACCCTGAGGACTGAGCACCCAGCACCCTGAGCACTGAGCACCCAGCACCCTGAGCACTGAGCACCCTGAGGACTGAGCACCCAGCACCCTGAGCACTGAGCACCCAGCACCCTGAGTACTGAGCAGCGATCACCTGAGCACTGAGCACCCAGCACCCCGAGCACTGAGCACCCAGCACCCTGAGCACTGAGCACCGAGCACCCTGAGTACTGAGCACTGAGCACCCTGAGCACTGAGCACCCTGCACCCTGAGTACTGAGCACCCAGCACCCTGAGCACTGAGGACCGAGCACACTGAGTACTATGCACCCTGCACCCTGAGTACTGAGCACCCAGCACCCTGAGCACTGAGCACCCAGCACGCTGAGTACTGAGCACTGAGCACCCTGAGTACTGAGCACCGAGCACCCTGAGCACTGAGCACCCAGCACCCTGAGTACTGAGCACTGAGCACCCTGAGCACTGAGCACCCAGCACCCTGAGTACTGAGCACGGATCACCCTGAGTACTGAGCACCCAGCACTCTGAGCACTGAGCACCCAGCACCCCGAGCACTGAGCACCCAGCACCCCGAGCACTGAGCACCCAGCACCCCGAGCACTGAGCACCCAGCACCCTGAGTACTGAGCACTGAGCACCCTGAGTACTGAGCACCGAGCACCCTGAGTACTGAGCACCCAGCACCCCGAGCACTGAGCACCGAGCACACTGAGTACTGAGCACCCAGCACCCTGAGCACTGAGCACCCAGCACCCGAGCACTGAGCACTGAGCACCCTGAGTACTAAGCCCCCAGAACCCTGAGTACTGAGCACCCAGCACCCTGAGTACTGAGCACCCAGCACCCTGAGTACTGAGCACCCAGCGTACTGAGCACCGAGCACCCCGAGCACTGAGCACCTAGCACCCTGAGTACTGAGCACCCAGCACCCTGAGCACTGAGCACCCAGCATCCTGAGTACTAAGCACCGAGCACCCTGAGTACTGAGCACCCAGGACCCTGAGCACTGAACACACAGCACCATTAGTACTGAGCACCCCGAGCACTGAGCACCCAGCACCCTGAGTACTGAGCACCGAGCACCCCGAGAACTGAGCACCCAGCACCCCGAGCACTGAGCACCCAGCACCCCCAGCACTGAGCACCCAGCACCCTGAGTACTGAGCACCCAGCACCCTGAGTACTGAGCAACCAACACCCCGAGCACTGAGCACCCAGCACCCTGAGCACTGAGCACCCAGCACCCCGAGCACTGAGCACCCAGCACCCAGAGCACTGAGCACTGAGCACCCTGAGTACTGAGCACCGAGCACCCCGAGCACTGACCACCCAGCACCCTGAGCACTGAGCACCCTGAGGACTGAGCACCCAGCATCCTGAGCACTGAGCACCCAGCACCCTGAGAACTGAGCACCCTGAGGACAGAGCACCCAGCACCCTGAGCACTGAGCACCCAGCACCCTGAGTACTGAGCACCGATCACCTGAGCACTGAGCACCCAGCACCCCGAGCACTGAGCACCCAGCACCCTGAGCACTGAGCACCGAGGACCCTGAGCACTGAGCACTGAGCACCCTGAGCACTGAGCACCCTGCACCCTGAGTACTGAGCACCCAGCACCCTGAGCACTGAGGACCGAGCACACTGAGTACTAAGCACCCTGCACCCTGAGTACTGAGCACCCAGCACCCTGAGCTCTGAGCACCCAGCACGCTGAGTACTGAGCACTGAGCACCCTGAGTACTGAGCACCGAGCACCCTGAGCACCCAGCACTCTGAGTACTGAGCACTGAGCACCCTGAGCACTGAGCACCCAGCACCCTGAGTACTGAGCACCGATCACCCTGAGTACTGAGCACCCAGCACTCTGAGAACTGAGCACCCAGCACCCTGAGCACTGAGCACCCAGCACCCCGAGCACTGAGCACCGAGCACCCTGAGTACTAAGCACCCAGCACCCTGAGTACTCAGCACCCAGCACCCTGAGCACTGAGCACCCAGCACCCCGAGCACTGAGCATCGAGCACCCTGAGTACTAAGCACCCAGAACCCTGAGTACTGAGCACCCAGCACCCTGAGTACTGAGCACCCAGCACCCTGAGTACTGAGCACCCAGCGTACTGAGCACCGAGCACCCCGAGCACTGAGCACCTAGCACCCTGAGTACTGAGCACCCAGCACCCTGAGCACTGAGCACCCAGCACCCTGAGTACTGAGCACCGAGCACCCTGAGTACTGAGCACCCAGCACCCTGAGTACTGAGCACCCAGCACGCTGAGTACTGAGCACCCAGCGTACTGAGCGCCGAGCACCCAGCACCCTGAGTACTGAGCACCCAGCACCCTGAGCACTGAGCACCCAGCACCCTGAGTACTGAGTACTGAGCACCCCGAGTACTGAGCAAAGAGCACCCCGAGCTCTGAGCACCCAGCACCCCGAGCACCGAGCACCCTGAGTACTGAGCACCCAGCACCCTGAGCGCTGAGCACCCAGCACCCTGAGTACTGAGCACCAAGCAACCCGAGCACTGAGCACCCAGCACCCTGAGCACGGAGCACCCTGATTACTGCGCACTGAGCACCCTGAGTACTGACCACCCAGCACCCTGAGTACTGAGCACCCAGCACCCTGAGCAATGATCTCCCTGAGTACTGAGCACCCAGCACCCTGAGTACTGAGCACCCAGCACCCTGAGTACTGAGCACCCAGCGTACTGAGCACCGAGCACCCAGCACCCTGAGTACTGAGCACCCAGCACCCTGAGCACTGAGCACCCAGCACCCTGAGCACTGAGCACCCAGCACCCTGAGTACTGAGCACCCAGCACCCTGAGCACTGAGCACCCAGCACCCTGAGTACTGAGCACCCAGCACCCTGAGCACTGAGCACACAGCACCCTAAGTACTGAGCACCCAGCACCCTGAGCACTGAGCAACCAGCACCCTGAGTACTGAGCACCCATCACAGCGAGCACTGAGCACCCAGCACCCTGAGAATGAGCACCCAGCACCCCGAGTACTGAGCACCGAGCACCCTGAGCACTGAGTACCCAGCACCCTGAGTACTAAGCACCCAGCACCCTGAGCACTGAGCACCCAGCACACTGAGTACTGAGCACCCAGCACCCTGAGCACTGAGCACCCAGCACCCTGAGTACTGAGCATCCAGCACCCCGAGCACTGAGCACCCAGCACCCAGAGCACTGAGCACTGAGCACCCTGAGTACTGAGCACCGAGCACCCCGAGCACTGAGCACCCAGCACCCTGAGCACTGAGCACCCTGAGGACTGAGCACCCAGCACCCTGAGCACTGAGCACCCAGCACCCTGAGCACTGAGCACCCTGAGGACTGAGCACCCAGCACCCTGAGCACTGAGCACCCAGCACCCTGAGTACTGAGCAGCGATCACCTGAGCACTGAGCACCCAGCACCCCGAGCACTGAGCACCCAGCACCCTGAGCACTGAGCACCGAGCACCCTGAGTACTGAGCACTGAGCACCCTGAGCACTGAGCACCCTGCACCCTGAGTACTGAGCACCCAGCACCCTGAGCACTGAGGACCGAGCACACTGAGTACTAAGCACCCTGCACCCTGAGTACTGAGCACCCAGCACCCTGAGCACTGAGCACCCAGCACGCTGAGTACTGAGCACTGAGCACCCTGAGTACTGAGCACCGAGCACCCTGAGCACTGAGCACCCAGCACCCTGAGTACTGAGCACTGAGCACCCTGAGCACTGAGCACCCAGCACCCTGAGTACTGAGCACGGATCACCCTGAGTACTGAGCACCCAGCACTCTGAGCACTGAGCACCCAGCACCCCGAGCACTGAGCACCCAGCACCCCGAGCACTGAGCACCCAGCACCCCGAGCACTGAGCACCCAGCACCCTGAGTACTGAGCATTGAGCACCCTGAGTACTGAGCACCGAGCACCCTGAGTACTGAGCACCCAGCACCCCGAGCACTGAGCACCGAGCACACTGAGTACTGAGCACCCAGCACCCTGAGCACTGAGCACCCAGCACCCGAGCACTGAGCACTGAGCACCCTGAGTACTAAGCCCCCAGAACCCTGAGTACTGAGCACCCAGCACCCTGAGTACTGAGCACCCAGCACCCTGAGTACTGAGCACCCAGCGTACTGAGCACCGAGCACCCCGAGCACTGAGCACCTAGCACCCTGAGTACTGAGCACCCAGCACCCTGAGCACTGAGCACCCAGCATCCTGAGTACTAAGCACCGAGCACCCTGAGTACTGAGCACCCAGGACCCTGAGCACTGAACACACAGCACCATTAGTACTGAGCACCCCGAGCACTGAGCACCCAGCACCCTGAGTACTGAGCACCGAGCACCCCGAGAACTGAGCACACAGCACCCCGAGCACTGAGCACCCAGCACCCCCAGCACTGAGCACCCAGCACCCTGAGTACTGAGCACCCAGCACCCTGAGTACTGAGCAACCAACACCCCGAGCACTGAGCACCCAGCACCCTGAGCACTGAGCACCCAGCACCCCGAGCACTGAGCACCCAGCACCCAGAGCACTGAGCACTGAGCACCCTGAGTACTGAGCACCGAGCACGCCGAGCACTGACCACCCAGCACCCTGAGCACTGAGCACCCTGAGGACTGAGCACCCAGCACCCTGAGCACTGACACCCAGCACCCTGAGCACTGAGCACCCTGAGGACAGAGCACCCAGCACCCTGAGCACTGAGCACCCAGCACCCTGAGTACTGAGCACCGATCACCTGAGCACTGAGCACCCAGCACCCCGAGCACTGAGCACCCAGCACCCTGAGCACTGAGCACCGAGGACCCTGAGCACTGAGCACTGAGCACCCTGAGCACTGAGCACCCTGCACCCTGAGTACTGAGCACCCAGCACCCTGAGCACTGAGGACCGATCACACTGAGTACTAAGCACCCTGCACCCTGAGTACTGAGCACGCAGCACCCTGAGCTCTGAGCACCCAGCACGCTGAGTACTGAGCACTGAGCACCCTGAGTACTGAGCACCGAGCACCCTGAGCACTGAGCACCCAGCACTCTGAGTACTGAGCACTGAGCACCCTGAGCACTGAGCACCCAGCACCCTGAGTACTGAGCACCGATCACCCTGAGTACTGAGCACCCAGCACTCTGAGAACTGAGCACCCAGCACCCTGAGCACTGAGCACCCAGCACCCCGAGCACTGAGCACCGAGCACCCTGAGTACTAAGCATCCAGGACCCTGAGTACTCAGCACCCAGCACCCTGAGCACTGAGCACCCAGCACCCCGAGCACTGAGCATAGAGCACCCTGAGTACTAAGCACCCAGAACCCTGAGTACTGAGCACCCAGTACCCTGAGTACTGAGCACCCAGCACCCTGAGCACTGAGCACCCAGCACCCTGAGTACTGAGCACCGAGCACCCCGAGCACTGAGCACCTAGCACCCTGAGTACTGAGCACCCAGCACCCTGAGCACTGAGCACCCAGCACCATGAGTACTGAGCACCGAGCACCCTGAGTACTGAGCACCCAGCACCCTGAGTACTGAGCACCCAGCACGCTGAGTACTGAGCACCCAGCGTACTGAGCGCCGAGCACCCAGCACCCTGAGTACTGAGCACCCAGCACCCTGAGCACTGAGCACCCAGCACCCTGAGTACTGAGTACTGAGCACCCCGAGTACTGAGCAAAGAGCACCCCGAGCTCTGAGCACCCAGCACCCCGAGCACCGAGCACCCTGAGTACTGAGCACCCAGCACCCTGAGCGCTGAGCACCCAGCACCCTGAGTACTGAGCACCGAGCACCCCGAGCACTGAGCACCCAGCACCCTGAGCACGGAGCACCCTGATTACTGCGCACTGAGCACCCTGAGTACTGACCACCCAGCACCCTGAGTACTGAGCACCCAGCACCCTGAGCAATGATCACCCTGAGTACTGAGCACCCAGCACCTTGAGCACCGAGCACCGAGCACCCCGAGCACTGAGCACCCAGCACCCTGAGCCCTGAGCACACATCACCCGAGTACTGAGCACCCAGCACCCAGAGTACTGAGCACCCAGCATCCTGAGTACTGAGCACCCAGCACCCCGAGTACTGAGCAACCAGCACCCTGAGTACTGAGCACCCAGCACCCTGAGCACTGAGCACCCAGCACCCCGAGCACTGAGGACCTAGCACCCTGAGCACTGAGCACCGAGCACCCTGAGTACTGAGCACCGAGCACCCTGAGTACTGAGCACCCAGCACCCTGAGTACTGAGCACCCAGCACACTGAGTACTGAGCACCCAGCACCCTGAGCACTGATCACCCAGCACCCTGAGTACTGAGCACTGAGTACCCAGCACCCCGAGCACTGAGCACCCAGCACCCTGAGTACTGAGCACTGAGTACCCTGAGTACTGAGCACACAGCACCCCGAGCACTGAGCACCCAGCACCCTGATTACTGAGCACTGAGCACCCAGCACCCTGAGCACTGAGCACACAGCACCCTGTGTACTGAGCACTGAGTACCCAGTACCCCGAGCACTGAGACCCAGCACCCTGAGCACTGAGCACCCAGCACCCCGAGAACTGAGCACCCAGCACCCCGAGCACTGTGCACCCAGCACCCTGAGCACTGAGCACCCAGCACCCTGAGTACTGAGCACCCAGCACCCTGAGCACTGAGCACCCAGCACCCTGAGCACTGAGCACCCAGCACCCTGAGTACTGAGCACCCAGCACCCTGAGTACTGAACACCCAGCACACCGAGCACTGAGCACCCAGCACCCTGAGCACTGAGCACCGAGCACCCTGAGTACTGAGCACCCAGCACCCTGAGTACTGAGCACCCAGCACCCTGAGCACTGAGCACCCAGCACCCTGAGCACTGAGCACCCAGCACCCTGATTACTGAGGACCCAGCACCCTGAGTACTGAACACCCAGCACCCTGTGCACTGAGCACTGAGCACCCAGCACCCTGAGCACTGAGCACTGAGCACCCAGCATCCTGAGCACTGAGCACCCATCACCCCGAGCACTGAGCACCCAGCACCCAGAGCACCCAGCACCCTGAGCACTGAGCACCCTGAGCACTGAGCACTGAGCACCCAGCACCCTGATTACTGAGCACCCAACACTCTGAGCACTGAGCACCCAGCACGGTGAGTACTGAGCACTGAGCACCCAGCACCCTGAGTACTGAGCACCCAGCACCCCGAGCACTGAGCACCCAGCACCCTGTGTACTGAGCACCGGGCACCCCGAGCACTGAGCACCCAGCACCCTGAGTACTGAGCACCCAGCACCCCGAGAATGAGCACCCAGCACGCCGAGCACTGAGCACCCAGCACCCTGAGCACTGAGCACCCAGCACCCTGAGTACTGAGCACCCAGCACCCCAAGCACTGAGCACCCAGCACCCTGAGTACTGAGCACCCTGAGTACTGAGCTCCCAGCACCCTGAGTACTGAGCACCCTGCACCCCGAGCACTGAGCTCCCTGAGTACTGAGCACCCAGCACCCTGAGTACTGAGCACCCAGCACCCTGAGTACTGAGGACTGAGCACAAAGAGAACTGAGCACCCAGCACCCTGAGGACTGACCACCCAGCACCCTGAGTACTGAGCACCGAGCACCCCGAGCACTGAGCACCCAGCACCCTGAGCACTGAGCACCCAGCACCCCGAGCACTGAGCACCCAGTACCCTGAGCACTGAGCACCCAGCACCCCGAGCACTGAGCACCGAGCACCCTGAGCACCCAGCAGCCTGAGCACTGAGCACACTGAGCACTGAGCACTGAGCACAGAGCACCCTGAGTACTGAGCACCCAACACTCTGAGCACTGAGCACCCAGCACCCTGAGTACTGAGCACCGAGCACCCTGAGTACTGAGCACCCAGCACCCTGAGTACTGAGCACCCAGCACCCTGAGTACTGAGCACCCAGCGTACTGAGCACCGAGCACCCAGCACCCTGAGTACTGAACACTGAGCACCC
This sequence comes from Microtus oregoni, assembly GCF_018167655.1. Lineage (NCBI taxonomy): Eukaryota > Metazoa > Chordata > Mammalia > Rodentia > Cricetidae > Microtus > Microtus oregoni. The sequence continues at coordinate 695,790 of NW_024543273.1, read as the reverse complement.
AGAGAACTGAGCACCCAGCACCCAGAGGACTGAGCACCCAGCACCCTGTGCACTGAGCACTGAGCATCCAGCACCCCGAGCACTGAGCACCCTGAGCTCTTAGCACCCTGAGTACTGAGCACCCAGAACCCTGAGTACTGAGCACCCAGCACCCTGAGCACTGAGCACCCAGCACCCTGAGTACTGAGCACCGAGCACCCCGAGCACTGAGCACCCAGCACCCTGAGTACTGAGCCCCGAGCTCCCCGAGCACTGAGCACCCTGAGTACTGAGCACCCAGCACCCTGAGTACTGAGCACCGAGCACCCCGAGCACTGAGCACCCAGCACCCCGAGCACTGAGCACCCAGCACCGTGAGTACTGAGCACCGAGCACCCTGAGCACTGAGCACCCAGCACCCTGAGTACTGAGCACCCAGCACCCTGAGTACTGAGCACCCAGCACCCCGAGCACTGAGCACCGAACACCCTGAGTACTGAGCACCCAGCACCCTGAGCACTGAGCACCCAGCACAATGAGTACTGAGCACAAAGCACCCTGATTACTGAGCACCAAGCACCCCGAGCACTGAGCACCGAGCACCCCAAGCACTGAGCACCCAGCACCCCGAGCACTGAGCACCCAGCACCCTGAGTACTGAGCACCCAGCACCCTGAGTACTGAGCACCCAGCACCCTGAGTACTGAGCACCCAGCACCCTGAGTACTGAGCACCCAGCGTACTGAGCACCGAGCACCCCGAGCACTGAGCACCTAGCACCCTGAGTACTGAGCACCCAGCACCCTGAGCACTGAGCACCCAGCACCCTGAGTACTGAGCACCGAGCACCCTGAGTACTGAGCACCCAGCACCCTGAGTACTGAGCACCCAGCACCCTGAGTACTCAGCACCCAGCGTACTGAGCACCGAGCACCCAGCACCCTGAGTACTGAGCACCCAGCACCCTGAGCACTGAGCACCCAGCACCCTGAGCACTGAGCACCCAGCACCCTGAGTACTGAGCACCCAGCACCCTGAGCACTGAGCACCCAGCACCCTGAGTACTGAGCACCCAGCACCCTGAGCACTGAGCACCCAGCACCCTAAGTACTGAGCACCCAGCACCCTGAGCACTGAGCAACCAGCACCCTGAGTACTGAGCACCCATCACAGCGAGCACTGAGCACCCAGCACCCTGAGAATGAGCAACCAGCACCCCGAGTACTGAGCACCGAGCACCCTGAGCACTGAGTACCCAGCACCCTGAGTACTGAGCACCCAGCACCCTGAGCACTGAGCACCCAGCACACTGAGTACTGAGCACCCAGCACCCTGAGCACTGAGCACCCAGCACCCTGAGTACTGAGCATCCAGCACCCCGAGCACTGAGCACCCAGCACCCAGAGCACTGAGCACTGAGCACCCTGAGTACTGAGCACCGAGCACCCCGAGCACTGAGCACCCAGCACCCTGAGCACTGAGCACCCTGAGGACTGAGCACCCAGCACCCTGAGCACTGAGCACCCAGCACCCTGAGCACTGAGCACCCTGAGGACTGAGCACCCAGCACCCTGAGCACTGAGCACCCAGCACCTTGAGTACTGAGCAGCGATCACCTGAGCACTGAGCACCCAGCACCCCGAGCACTGAGCACCCAGCACCCTGAGCACTGAGCACCGAGCACCCTGAGTACTGAGCACTGAGCACCCTGAGCACTGAGCACCCTGCACCCTGAGTACTGAGCACCCAGCACCCTGAGCACTGAGGACCGAGCACACTGAGTACTAAGCACCCTGCACCCTGAGTACTGAGCACCCAGCACCCTGAGCACTGAGCACCCAGCACGCTGAGTACTGAGCACTGAGCACCCTGAGTACTGAGCACCGAGCACCCTGAGCACTGAGCACCCAGCACCCTGAGTACTGAGCACTGAGCACCCTGAGCACTGAGCACCCAGCACCCTGAGTACTGAGCACGGATCACCCTGAGTACTGAGCACCCAGCACTCTGAGCACTGAGCACCCAGCACCCCGAGCACTGAGCACCCAGCACCCCGAGCACTGAACACCCAGCACCCTGAGTACTGAGCACTGAGCACCCTGAGTACTGAGCACCGAGCACCCTGAGTACTGAGCACCCAGCACCCCGAGCACTGAGCACCGAGCACCCTGAGTACTGAGCACCCAGCACCCTGAGCACTGAGCACCCAGCACCCCGAGCACTGAGCACTGAGCACCCTGAGTACTAAGCCCCCAGAACCCTGAGTACTGAGCACCCAGCACCCTGAGTACTGAGCACCCAGCACCCTGAGTACTGAGCACCCAGCGTACTGAGCACCGAGCACCCCGAGCACTGAGCACCTAGCACCCTGAGTACTGAGCACCCAGCACCCTGAGCACTGAGCACCCAGCATCCTGAGTACTAAGCACTGAGCACCCTGAGTACTGAGCACCCAGGACCCTGAGCACTGAACACACAGCACCATTAGTACTGAGCACCCCGAGCACTGAGCACCCAGCACCCTGAGTACTGAGCACAGAGCACCCCGAGAACTGAGCACCCAGCACCCCGAGCACTGAGCACCCAGCACCCCCAGCACTGAGCACCCAGCACCCTGAGTACTGAGCACCCAGCACCCTGAGTACTGAGCAACCAACACCCCGAGCACTGAGCACCCAGCACCCTGAGCACTGAGCACCCAGCACCCTGAGCACTGAGCACCCAGTACCCCTACCCCTGAGCAAGCAGCACCCTGAGTACTGAGCACTGAGCACCCAGCACCCCGAGCACTGAGCCCTCAGCACCTTGAGTACTGAGCACTGAGCACCTAGCACCCCGAGCACTGAGCACCCTGCACCCTGAGCCCTGAGCACCCATCACCCGAGAACTGAGCACCCAGCACCCAGAGTACTGAGCACCCAGCATCCTGAGTACTGAGCACCCAGCACCCTGAGTACTGAGCACCCAGCACCCTGAGTACTGAGCACCCAGCACCCTGAGCACTGAGCACCCAGCACCCCGAGCACTGAGGACCTAGCACCCTGAGTACTGAGCACTGAGCACCCAGCACCCCGAGCACTGAGCACCCAGCACCCTGAGTACTGAGCAATGAGCACCCAGCACCCCGAGCACTGAGCACCCAGCACCCTGAGCCCTGAGCACCCAGCACCCGAGTACTGAGCACCCAGCACCCAGAGTATTGAGCACCCAGCTCCCTGAGTACTGAGCACCCAGCACCCCGAGTACTGAGCACTGAGTACCCTGAGTACTGAGCACACAGCACCCCGAGCACTGAGCACCCAGCACCCTGAGTACTGAGCACTGAGCACCCAGCACCCCGAGCACTGAGCACCCAGCACCCTGTGTACTGAGGACTGAGTACCCAGTACCCCGAGCACTGAGACCCAGCACCCTGAGCATTGAGCACCCAGCACCCCGAGAACTGAGCACCCAGCACCCCTAGCACTGTGTACCCAGCACCCTGAGCACTGAGCACCGAGCACCCTGAGTACTGAGCACCCAGCACCCTGAGTACTGAGCACCCAGCACCCTGAGCACTGAGCACCCAGCACCCTGAGCACTGAGCATCCAGCACCCTGAGTACTGAGCACCCAGCACCCTGAGTACGGAACACCCAGCATACCGAGCACTGAGCACCCAGCACCCTGAGCACTGAGCACCGAGCACCCTGAGTACTGAGCACCCAGCACCCTGAGTACTGAGCACCCAGCACCCTGAGCACTGAGCACCCAGCACCCTGAGCACTGAGCACCCAGCACGCTGAGTACTGAGCACCCAGCACCCTGAGTACTGAACACCCAGCACCCTGAGCACTGAGCACTGAGCACCCAGCACCCTGAGCACTGAGCACTGAGCACCCAGCACCCTGAGCACTGAGCACCCATCACCCCGAGCACTGAGCACCCAGCACCCTGAGCACCCAGCACCCTGAGCACTGAGCACCCTGAGCACTGAGCACTGAGCACCCAGCACCCTGATTACTGAGGACCCAGCACCCTGAGTACTGAACACCCAGCACCCTGAGCACTGAGCACTGAGCACCCAGCACCCTGAGCACTGAGCAGTGAGCACCCAGCATCCTGAGCACTGAGCACCCATCACCCCGAGCACTGAGCACCCAGCACCCTGAGCACCCAGCACCCTGAGCACTGAGCACCCTGAGCACTGAGCACTGAGCACCCAGCACCCTGATTACTGAGCACCCAACACTCTGAGCACTGAGCACCCAGCACGGTGAGTACTGAGCACTGAGCACCCAGCACCCTGAGTACTGAGCACCCAGCACCCCGAGCACTGAGCACCCAGCACCCTGTGTACTGAGCACCGAGCACCCCGAGCACTGAGCACCCAGCACCCTGAGTACTGAGCACCCAGCACCCCGAGAATGAGCACCCAGCACGCCGAGCACTGAGCACCCAGCACCCTGAGCACTGAGCACCCAGCACCCTGAGTACTGAGCACCCAGCACCCCAAGCACTGAGCACCCAGCACCCTGAGTACTGAGCACCCTGAGTACTGAGCTCCCAGCACCCTGAGTACTGAGCACCCTGCACCCCGAGCACTGAGCTCCCTGAGTACTGAGCACCCCACACCCTGAGTACTGAGCACCCAGCACCCTGAGTACTGAGGACTGAGCACAAAGAGAACTGAGCACCCAGCACACCGAGGACTGACCACCCAGCACCCTGAGTACTGAGCACCGAGCACCCCGAGCACTAAGCACCCAGCACCCTGAGCACTGAGCACCCAGCACCCCGAGCACTGAGCACCCAGTACCCTGAGCACTGAGCACCCAGCACCCCGAGCACTGAGCACCCAGCACCCTGAGCCCTGAGCACCCAGCACCCGAGTACTGAGCACCCAGCACCCAGAGTATTGAGCACCCAGCTCCCTGAGTACTGAGCACCCAGCACCCCGAGTACTGAGCACTGAGTACCCTGAGTACTGAGCACACAGCACCCCGAGCACTGAGCACCCAGCACCCTGAGTACTGAGCACTGAGCACCCAGCACCCCGAGCACTGAGCACCCAGCACCCTGTGTACTGAGGACTGAGTACCCAGTACCCCGAGCACTGAGACCCAGCACCCTGAGCACTGAGCACCCAGCACCCCGAGAACTGAGCACCCAGCACCCCTAGCACTGTGTACCCAGCACCCTGAGCACTGAGCACCGAGCACCCTGAGTACTGAGCACCCAGCACCCTGAGTACTGAGCACCCAGCACCCTGAGCACTGAGCACCCAGCACCCTGAGCACTGAGCATCCAGCACCCTGAGTACTGAGCACCCAGCACCCTGAGTACTGAACACCCAGCATACCGAGCACTGAGCACCCAGCACCCTGAGCACTGAGCACCGAGCACCCTGAGTACTGAGCACCCAGCACCCTGAGTACTGAGCACCCAGCACCCTGAGCACTGAGCACCCAGCACCCTGAGCACTGAGCACCCAGCACCCTGAGTACTGAGCACCCAGCACCCTGAGTACTGAACACCCAGCACCCTGAGCACTGAGCACTGAGCACCCAGCACCCTGAGCACTGAGCACTGAGCACCCAGCACCCTGAGCACTGAGCACCCATCACCCCGAGCACTGAGCACCCAGCACCCTGAGCACCCAGCACCCTGAGCACTGAGCACCCTGAGCACTGAGCACTGAGCACCCAGCACCCTGATTACTGATGACCCAGCACCCTGAGTACTGAACACCCAGCACCCTGAGCACTGAGCACTGAGCACCCAGCACCCTGAGCACTGAGCAGTGAGCACCCAGCATCCTGAGCACTGAGCACCCATCACCCCGAGCACTGAGCACCCAGCACCCTGAGCACCCAGCACCCTGAGCACTGAGCACCCTGAGCACTGAGCACTGAGCACCCAGCACCCTGATTACTGAGCACCCAACACTCTGAGCACTGAGCACCCAGCACGGTGAGTACTGAGCACTGAGCACCCAGCACCCTGAGTACTGAGCACCCAGCACCCCGAGCACTGAGCACCCAGCACCCTGTGTACTGAGCACCGAGCACCCCGAGCACTGAGCACCCAGCACCCTGAGTACTGAGCACCCAGCACCCCGAGAATGAGCACCCAGCACGCCGAGCACTGAGCACCCAGCACCCTGAGCACTGAGCACCCAGCACCCTGAGTACTGAGCACCCAGCACCCCAAGCACTGAGCACCCAGCACCCTGAGTACTGAGCACCCTGAGTACTGAGCTCCCAGCACCCTGAGTACTGAGCACCCTGCACCCCGAGCACTGAGCTCCCTGAGTACTGAGCACCCAGCACCCTGAGTACTGAGCACCCAGCACCCTGAGTACTGAGGACTGAGCACAAAGAGAACTGAGCACCCAGCACACCGAGGACTGACCACCCAGCACCCTGAGTACTGAGCACCGAGCACCCCGAGCACTGAGCACCCAGCACCCTGAGCACTGAGCACCCAGCACCCCGAGCACTGAGCACCCAGTACCCTGAGCACTGAGCACCCAGCACCCCGAGCACTGAGCACCCAGCACCCTGAGCACCCAGCAGCCTGAGCACTGAGCACACTGAGCACTGAGCACTGAGCACAGAGCACCCTGAGTACTGAGCACCCAACACTCTGAGCACTGAGCACCCAGCACCCTGAGTACTGAGCACCGAGCACCCTGAGTACTGAGCACCCAGCACCCTGAGTACTGAGCACCCAGCACCCTGAGTACTGAGCACCCAGCGTACTGAGCACCGAGCACCCAGCACCCTGAGTACTGAGCACTGAGCACCCAGAGAACTGAGCACCCAGCACCCAGAGGACTGAGCACCCAGCACCCTGTGCACTGAGCACTGAGCATCCAGCACCCCGAGCACTGAGCACCCTGAGCTCTTAGCACCCTGAGTACTGAGCACCCAGAACCCTGAGTACTGAGCACCCAGCACCCTGAGCACTGAGCACCCAGCACCCTGAGTACTGAGCACCGAGCACCCCGAGCACTGAGCACCCAGCACCCTGAGTACTGAGCCCCGAGCTCCCCGAGCACTGAGCACCCTGAGTACTGAGCACCCAGCACCCTGAGTACTGAGCAGCGAGCACCCCGAGCACTGAGCACCCAGCACCCCGAGCACTGAGCACCCAGCACCCTGAGTACTGAGCACCCAGCACCCTGAGAATGAGTACCGTGAGCACTGAGTACCCAGCACCGTGAGTACTGAGCACCGAGCACCCTGAGCACTGAGCACCCAGCACCCTGAGTACTGAGCACCCAGCACCCTGAGTACTGAGCACCCAGCACCCCGAGCACTGAGCACCGAACACCCTGAGTACTGAGCACCCAGCACCCTGAGCACTGAGCACCCAGCACAACGAGTACTGAGCACAAAGCACCCTGATTACTGAGCACCAAGCACCCCGAGCACTGAGCACCGAGCACCCCAAGCACTGAGCACCCAGCACCCCGAGCACTGAGCACCCAGCACCCTGAGTACTAAGCACCCAGCACCCTGAGTACTGAGCACCCAGCACCCTGAGTACTGAGCACCCAGCACCCTGAGTACTGAGCACCCAGCGTACTGAGCACCGAGCACCCCGAGCACTGAGCACCTAGCACCCTGAGTACTGAGCACCCAGCACCCTGAGCACTGAGCACCCAGCACCCTGAGTACTGAGCACCGAGCACCCTGAGTACTGAGCACCCAGCACCCTGAGTACTGAGCACCCAGCACCCTGAGTACTGAGCACCCAGCGTACTGAGCACCGAGCACCCAGCACCCTGAGTACTGAGCACCCAGCACCCTGAGCACTGAGCACCCAGCACCCTGAGCACTGAGCACCCAGCACCCTGAGTACTGAGCACCCAGCACCCTGAGCACTGAGCACCCAGCACCCTGAGTACTGAGCACCCAGCACCCTGAGCACTGAGCACCCAGCACCCTGAGTACTGAGCACGCAGCACCCTGAGCACTGAGCAACCAGCACCCTGAGTACTGAGCTCCCATCACAGCGAGCACTGAGCACCCAGCACCCTGAGAATGAGCACCCAGCACCCCGAGTACTGAGCACCGAGCACCCTGAGCACTGAGTACCCAGCACCCTGAGTACTGAGCACCCAGCACCCTGAGCACTGAGCACCCAGCACACTGAGTACTGAGCACCCAGCACCCTGAGCACTGAGCACCCAGCACCCTGAGTACTGAGCATCCAACACCCCGAGCACTGAGCACCCAGCACCCAGAGCACTGAGCACTGAGCACCCTGAGTACTGAGCACCGAGCACCCCGAGCACTGAGCACCCAGCACCCTGAGCACTGAGCACCCTGAGGACTGAGCACCCAGCACCCTGAGCACTGAGCACCCAGCACCCTGAGCACTGAGCACCCTGAGGACTGAGCACCCAGCACCCTGAGCACTGAGCACCCAGCACCCTGAGCACTGAGGACCGAGCACACTGAGTACTAAGCACCCTGCACCCTGAGTACTGAGCACCCAGCACCCTGAGCACTGAGCACCCAGCACGCTGAGTACTGAGCACTGAGCACCCTGAGTACTGAGCACCGAGCACCCTGAGCACTGAGCACACAGCACCCTGAGTACTGAGCACCGAGCACCCTGAGCACTGAGCACCCAGCACCCTGAGTACTGAGCACTGAGCACCCTGAGCACTGAGCACTGAGCACCCTGAGTACTGAGCACCGAGCACCCTGAGTACTGAGCACCCAGCACCCCGAGCACTGAGCACCGAGCACCCTGAGTACTGAGCACCCAGCACCCTGAGCACTGAGCACCCAGCACCCCGAGCACTGAGCACTGAGCACCCTGAGTACTAAGCCCCCAGAACCCTGAGTACTGAGCACCCAGCACCCTGAGTACTGAGCACCCAGCACCCTGAGTACTGAGCACCCAGCGTACTGAGCACCGAGCACCCCGAGCACTGAGCACCTAGCACCCTGAGTACTGAGCACCCAGCACCCTGAGCACTGAGCACCCCGCATCCTGAGTACTAAGCACCGAGCACCCTGAGTACTGAGCACCCAGCACCCTGAGCACTGAACACACAGCACCATTAGTACTGAGCACCCCGAGCACTGAGCACCCAGTACCCTGAGTACTGAGCACCGAGCACCCCGAGAACTGAGCACCCAGCACCCTGAGCACTGAGCACCCAGCACTCCGAGCACTGAGCACCGAACACCCTGAGTACTGAGCACCCAGCACACTGAGCACTGAGCACCCAGCACAACGAGTACTGAGCACAAAGCACCCTGATTACTGAGCACCAAGCACCCCGAGCACTGAGCACCGAGCACCCCAAGCACTGAGCACCCAGCACCCCGAGCACTGAGCACCCAGCACCCTGAGTACTAAGCACCCAGCACCCTGAGTACTGAGCACCCAGCACCCTGAGTACTGAGCACCCACCACCCTGAGTACTGAGCACCCAGCGTACTGAGCACCGAGCACCCCGAGCACTGAGCACCTAGCACCCTGAGTACTGAGCACCCAGCACCCTGAGCACTGAGCACCCAGCACCCTGAGTACTGAGCACCGAGCACCCTGAGTACTGAGCACCCAGCACCCTGAGTACTGAGCACCCAGCACCCTGAGTACTGAGCACCCAGCGTACTGAGCACCGAGCACCCAGCACCCTGAGTACTGAGCACCCAGCACCCTGAGCACTGAGCACCCAGCACCCTGAGCACTGAGCACCCAGCACCCTGAGTACTGAGCACCCAGCACCCTGAGCACTGAGCACCCAGCACCCTGAGTACTGAGCACCCAGCACCCTGAGCACTGAGCACCCAGCACCCTGAGTACTGAGCACCCAGCACCCTGAGCACTGAGCACCCAGCACACTGAGTACTGAGCACCCAGCACCCTGAGCACTGAGCACCCAGCACCCTGAGTACTGAGCATCCAGCACCCCGAGCACTGAGCACCCAGCACCCAGAGCACTGAGCACTGAGCACCCTGAGTACTGAGCACCGAGCACCCCGAGCACTGAGCACCCAGCACCCTGAGCACTGAGCACCCTGAGGACTGAGCACCCAGCACCCTGAGCACTGAGCACCCAGCACCCTGAGCACTGAGCACCCTGAGGACTGAGCACCCAGCACCCTGAGCACTGAGCACCCAGCACCCTGAGTACTGAGCAGCGATCACCTGAGCACTGAGCACCCAGCACCCCGAGCACTGAGCACCCAGCACCCTGAGCACTGAGCACCGAGCACCCTGACTACTGAGCACTGAGCACCCTGAGCACTGAGCACCCTGCACCCTGAGTACTGAGCACCCAGCACCCTGAGCACTGAGGACCGAGCACACTGAGTACTAAGCACCCTGCACCCTGAGTACTGAGCACCCAGCACCCTGAGCACTGAGCACCCAGCACGCTGAGTACTGAGCACTGAGCACCCTGAGTACTGAGCACCGAGCACCCTGAGCACTGAGCACCCAGCACCCTGAGTACTGAGCACTGAGCACCCTGAGCACTGAGCACCCAGCACTCTGAGTACTGAGCACGGATCACCCTGAGTACTGAGCACCCAGCACTCTGAGCACTGAGCACCCAGCACCCCGAGCACTGAGCACCCAGCACCCCGAGCACTGAGCACCCAGCACCCCGAGCACTGAGCACCCAGCACCCTGAGTACTGAGCACTGAGCACCCTGAGTACTGAGCACCGAGCACCCTGAGTACTGAGCACCCAGCACCCCGAGCACTGAGCACCGAGCACCCTGAGTACTGAGCACCCAGCACCCTGAGCACTGAGCACCCAGCACCCCGAGCACTGAGCACTGAGCACCCTGAGTACTAAGCCCCCAGAACCCTGAGTACTGAGCACCCAGCACCCTGAGTACTGAGCACCCAGCACCCTGAGTACTGAGCACCCAGCGTACTGAGCACCGAGCACCCCGAGCACTGAGCACCTAGCACCCTGAGTACTGAGCACCCAGCACCCTGAGCACTGAGCACCCCGCATCCTGAGTACTAAGCACCGAGCACCCTGAGTACTGAGCACCCAGCACCCTGAGCACTGAACACACAGCACCATTAGTACTGAGCACCCCGAGCACTGAGCACCCAGTACCCTGAGTACTGAGCACCGAGCACCCCGAGAACTGAGCACCCAGCACCCTGAGCACTGAGCACCCAGCACCCCGAGCACTGAGCACCGAACACCCTGAGTACTGAGCACCCAGCACCCTGAGCACTGAGCACCCAGCACAACGAGTACTGAGCACAAAGCACCCTGATTACTGAGCACCAAGCACCCCGAGCACTGAGCACCGAGCACCCCAAGCACTGAGCACCCAGCACCCCGAGCACTGAGCACCCAGCACCCTGAGTACTAAGCACCCAGCACCCTGAGTACTGAGCACCCAGCACCCTGAGTACTGAGCACCCAGCACCCTGAGTACTGAGCACCCAGCGTACTGAGCACCGAGCACCCCGAGCACTGAGCACCTAGCACCCTGAGTACTGAGCACCCAGCACCCTGAGCACTGAGCACCCAGCACCCTGAGTACTGAGCACAGAGCACCCTGAGTACTGAGCACCCAGCACCCGAGTACTGAGCACCCAGCACCCAGAGTATTGAGCACCCATCACAGCGAGCACTGAGCACCCAGCACCCTGAGAATGAGCACCCAGCACCCCGAGTACTGAGCACCGAGCACCCTGAGCACTGAGTACCCAGCACCCTGAGTACTGAGCAATGAGCACCCAGCACCCCGAGCACTGAGCACCCAGCACCCTGAGCCCTGAGCACCCAGCACCCGAGTACTGAGCACCCAGCACCCAGAGTATTGAGCACCCAGCTCCCTGAGTACTGAGCACTGAGTACCCTGAGTACTGAGCACACAGCACCCCGAGCACTGAGCACCCAGCACCCTGAGTACTGAGCACTGAGTACCCAGTACCCCGAGCACTGAGACCCAGCACCCTGTGTACTGAGGACTGAGTACCCAGTACCCCGAGCACTGAGACCCAGCACCCTGAGCACTGAGCACCCAGCACCCCGAGAACTGAGCACCCAGCACCCCTAGCACTGTGCACCCAGCACCCTGAGCACTGAGCACCGAGCACCCTGAGTACTGAGCACCCAGCACCCTGAGTACTGAGCACCCAGCACCCTGAGCACTGAGCACCCAGCACCCTGAGCACTGAGCATCCAGCACCCTGAGTACTGAGCACCCAGCACCCTGAGTACTGAACACCCAGCATACCGAGCACTGAGCACCCAGCACCCTGAGCACTGAGCACCGAGCACCCTGAGTACTGAGCACCCAGCACCCTGAGTACTGAGCACCCAGCACCCTGAGCACTGAGCACCCAGCACCCTGAGCACTGAGCACCCAGCACCCTGAGTACTGAGCACCCAGCACCCTGAGTACTGAACACCCAGCACCCTGAGCACTGAGCACTGAGCACCCAGCACCCTGAGCACTGAGCACTGAGCACCCAGCACCCTGAGCACTGAGCACCCATCACCCCGAGCACTGAGCACCCAGCACCCTGAGCACCCAGCACCCTGAGCACTGAGCACCCTGAGCACTGAGCACTGAGCACCCAGCACCCTGATTACTGAGGACCCAGCACCCTGAGTACTGAACACCCAGCACCCTGAGCACTGAGCACTGAGCACCCAGCACCCTGAGCACTGAGCAGTGAGCACCCAGCATCCTGAGCACTGAGCACCCATCACCCCGACCACTGAGCACCCAGCACCCTGAGCACCCAGCACCCTGAGCACTGAGCACCCTGAGCACTGAGCACTGAGCACCCAGCACCCTGATTACTGAGCACCCAACACTCTGAGCACTGAGCACCCAGCACGGTGAGTACTGAGCACTGAGCACCCAGCACCCTGAGTACTGAGCACCCAGCACCCCGAGCACTGAGCACCCAGCACCCTGTGTACTGAGCACCGAGCACCCCGAGCACTGAGCACCCAGCACCCTGAGTACTGAGCACCCAGCACCCCGAGAATGAGCACCCAGCACGCCGAGCACTGAGCACCCAGCACCCTGAGCACTGAGCACCCAGCACCCTGAGTACTGAGCACCCAGCACCCCAAGCACTGAGCACCCAGCACCCTGAGTACTGAGCACCCTGAGTACTGAGCTCCCAGCACCCTGAGTACTGAGCACCCTGCACCCCGAGCACTGAGCTCCCTGAGTACTGAGCACCCAGCACCCTGAGTACTGAGCACCCAGCACCCTGAGTACTGAGGACTGAGCACAAAGAGAACTGAGCACCCAGCACCCCGAGGACTGACCACCCAGCACCCTGAGTACTGAGCACCGAGCACCCCGAGCACTGAGCACCCAGCACCCTGAGCACTGAGCACCCAGCACCCCGAGCACTGAGCACCCAGTACCCTGAGCACTGAGCACCCAGCACCCCGTGCACTGAGCACCCAGCACCCTGAGCACCCAGCAGCCTGAGCACTGAGCACACTGAGCACTGAGCACTGAGCACAGAGCACCCTGAGTACTGAGCACCCAACACTCTGAGCACTGAGCACCCAGCACCCTGAGTACTGAGCACCGAGCACCCTGAGTACTGAGCACCCAGCACCCTGAGTACTGAGCACCCAGCACCCTGAGTACTGAGCACCCAGCGTACTGAGCACCGAGCACCCAGCACCCTGAGTACTGAGCACTGAGGACCCAGAGAACTGAGCACCCAGCACCCAGAGGACTGAGCACCCAGCACCCTGTGCACTGAGCACTGAGCATCCAGCACCCCGAGCACTGAGCACCCTGAGCTCTTAGCACCCTGAGTACTGAGCACCCAGAACCCTGAGTACTGAGCACCCAGCACCCTGAGCACTGAGCACCCAGCACCCTGAGTACTGAGCACCGAGCACCCCGAGCACTGAGCACCCAGCACCCTGAGTACTGAGCCCCGAGCTCCCCGAGCACTGAGCACCCTGAGTACTGAGCACCCAGCACCCTGAGTACTGAGCACCGAGCACCCCGAGCACTGAGCACCCAGCACCCCGAGCACTGAGCACCCAGCACCCTGAGTACTGAGCACCCAGCACCCTGAGAATGAGTACCATGAGCACTGAGTACCCAGCACCGTGAGTACTGAGCACCGAGCACCCTGAGCACTGAGCACCCAGCACCCTGAGTACTGAGCACCCAGCACCCTGAGTACTGAGCACCCAGCACCCCGAGCACTGAGCACCGAACACCCTGAGTACTGAGCACCCAGCACCCTGAGCACTGAGCACCCAGCACAACGAGTACTGAGCACAAAGCACCCTGATTACTGAGCACCAAGCACCCCGAGCACTGAGCACCGAGCACCCCAAGCACTGAGCACCCAGCACCCCGAGCACTGAGCACCCAGCACCCTGAGTACTAAGCACCCAGCACCCTGAGTACTGAGCACCCAGCACCCTGAGTACTGAGCACCCAGCACCCTGAGTACTGAGCACCCAGCGTACTGAGCACCGAGCACCCAGAGCACTGAGCACCTAGCACCCTGAGTACTGAGCACCCAGCACCCTGAGCACTGAGCACCCAGCACCCTGAGTACTGAGCACCGAGCACCCTGAGTACTGAGCACCCAGCACCCTGAGTACTGAGCACCCAGCACCCTGAGTACTGAGCACCCAGCGTACTGAGCACCGAGCACCCAGCACCCTGAGTACTGAGCACCCAGCACCCTGAGCACTGAGCACCCAGCACCCTGAGTACTGAGCACCCAGCACCCTGAGCACTGAGCACCCAGCACCCTGAGTACTGAGCACCCAGCACCCTGAGCACTGAGCAACCAGCACCCTGAGTACTGAGCACCCATCACAGCGAGCACTGAGCACCCAGCACCCTGAGAATGAGCACCCAGCACCCCGAGTACTGAGCACCGAGCACCCTGAGCACTGAGTACCCAGCACCCTGAGTACTGAGCACCCAGCACCCTGAGCACTGAGCACCCAGCACACTGAGTACTGAGCACCCAGCACCCTGAGCACTGAGCACCCAGCACCCTGAGTACTGAGCATCCAGCACCCCGAGCACTGAGCACCCAGCACCCAGAGCACTGAGCACTGAGCACCCTGAGTACTGAGCACCGAGCACCCCGAGCACTGAGCACCCAGCACCCTGAGCACTGAGCACCCTGAGGACTGAGCACCCAGCACCCTGAGCACTGAGCACCCAGCACCCTGAGCACTGAGCACCCTGAGGACTGAGCACCCAGCACCCTGAGCACTGAGCACCCAGCACCCTGAGCACTGAGGACCGAGCACACTGAGTACTAAGCACCCTGCACCCTGAGTACTGAGCACCCAGCACCCTGAGCACTGAGCACCCAGCACGCTGAGTACTGAGCACTGAGCACCCTGAGTACTGAGCACCGAGCACCCTGAGCACTGAGCACCCAGCACCCTGAGTACTGAGCACCGAGCACCCTGAGCACTGAGCACCCAGCACCCTGAGTACTGAGCACTGAGCACCCTGAGCACTGAGCACCCAGCACCCTGAGTACTGAGCACGGATCACCCTGAGTACTGAGCACCCAGCACTCTGAGCACTGAGCACCCAGCACCCCGAGCACTGAGCACCCAGCACCCCGAGCACTGAGCACCCAGCACCCCGAGCACTGAGCACCCAGCACCCTGAGTACTGAGCACTGAGCACCCTGAGTACTGAGCACCGAGCACCCTGAGTACTGAGCACCCAGCACCCCGAGCACTGAGCACCGAGCACCCTGAGTACTGAGCACCCAGCACCCTGAGCACTGAGCACCCAGCACCCCGAGCACTGAGCACTGAGCACCCTGAGTACTAAGCCCCCAGAACCCTGAGTACTGAGCACCCAGCACCCTGAGTACTGAGCACCCAGCACCCTGAGTACTGAGCACCCAGCGTACTGAGCACCGAGCACCCCGAGCACTGAGCACCTAGCACCCTGAGTACTGAGCACCCAGCACCCTGAGCACTGAGCACCCCGCATCCTGAGTACTAAGCACCGAGCACCCTGAGTACTGAGCACCCAGCACCCTGAGCACTGAACACACAGCACCATTAGTACTGAGCACCCCGAGCACTGAGCACCCAGTACCCTGAGTACTGAGCACCGAGCACCCCGAGAACTGAGCACCCAGCACCCTGAGCACTGAGCACCCAGCACCCCGAGCACTGAGCACCGAACACCCTGAGTACTGAGCACCCAGCACCCTGAGCACTGAGCACCCAGCACAACGAGTACTGAGCACAAAGCACCCTGATTACTGAGCACCAAGCACCCCGAGCACTGAGCACCGAGCACCCCAAGCACTGAGCACCCAGCACCCCGAGCACTGAGCACCCAGCACCCTGAGTACTAAGCACCCAGCACCCTGAGTACTGAGCACCCAGCACCCTGAGTACTGAGCACCCAGCACCCTGAGTACTGAGCACCCAGCGTACTGAGCACCGAGCACCCAGAGCACTGAGCACCTAGCACCCTGAGTACTGAGCACCCAGCACCCTGAGCACTGAGCACCCAGCACCCTGAGTACTGAGCACCGAGCACCCTGAGTACTGAGCACCCAGCACCCTGAGTACTGAGCACCCAGCACCCTGAGTACTGAGCACCCAGCGTACTGAGCACCGAGCACCCAGCACCCTGAGTACTGAGCACCCAGCACCCTGAGCACTGAGCACCCAGCACCCTGAGCACTGAGCACCCAGCACCCTGAGTACTGAGCACCCAGCACCCTGAGCACTGAGCACCCAGCACCCTGAGTACTGAGCACCCAGCACCCTGAGCACTGAGCACCCAGCACCCTGAGTACTGAGCACCCAGCACCCTGAGCACTGAGCAACCAGCACCCTGAGTACTGAGCACCCATCACAGCGAGCACTGAGCACCCAGCACCCTGAGAATGAGCACCCAGCACCCCGAGTACTGAGCACCGAGCACCCTGAGCACTGAGTACCCAGCACCCTGAGTACTGAGCACCCAGCACCCTGAGCACTGAGCACCCAGCACACTGAGTACTGAGCACCCAGCACCCTGAGCACTGAGCACCCAGCACCCTGAGTACTGAGCATCCAGCACCCCGAGCACTGAGCACCCAGCACCCAGAGCACTGAGCACTGAGCACCCTGAGTACTGAGCACCGAGCACCCCGAGCACTGAGCACCCAGCACCCTGAGCACTGAGCACCCTGAGGACTGAGCACCCAGCACCCTGAGCACTGAGCACCCAGCACCCTGAGCACTGAGCACCCTGAGGACTGAGCACCCAGCACCCTGAGCACTGAGCACCCAGCACCCTGAGCACTGAGGACCGAGCACACTGAGTACTAAGCACCCTGCAACCTGAGTACTGAGCACCCAGCACCCTGAGCACTGAGCACCCAGCACGCTGAGTACTGAGCACTGAGCACCCTGAGTACTGAGCACCGAGCACCCTGAGCACTGAGCACCCAGCACCCTGAGTACTGAGCACCGAGCACCCTGAGCACTGAGCACCCAGCACCCTGAGTACTGAGCACTGAGCACCCTGAGCACTGAGCACCCAGCACCCTGAGTACTGAGCACGGATCACCCTGAGTACTGAGCACCCAGCACTCTGAGCACTGAGCACCCAGCACCCCGAGCACTGAGCACCCAGCACCCCGAGCACTGAGCACCCAGCACCCCGAGCACTGAGCACCCAGCACCCTGAGTACTGAGCACTGAGAACCCTGAGTACTGAGCACCGAGCACCCTGAGTACTGAGCACCCAGCACCCCGAGCACTGAGCACCGAGCACCCTGAGTACTGAGCACCGAGCACCCCGAGCACTGAGCACTGAGCACCCTGAGTACTAAGCCACCAGAACCCTGAGCACTGAGCACCCAGCACCCTGAGTACTGAGCACCGAGCACCCTGAGTACTGAGCACCCAGCACCCTGAGTACTGAGCACCCAGCACCCTGAGTACTGAGCACCCAGCGTACTGAGCACCGAGCACCCCGAGCACTGAGCACCTAGCACCCTGAGTACTGAGCACCCAGCACCCTGAGCACTGAGCACCCAGCACCCTGAGTACTGAGCACCGAGCACCCTGAGTACTGAGCACCCAGCACCCTGAGTACTGAGCACCCAGCACCCTGAGTACTGAGCACCCAGCGTACTGAGCACCGAGCACCCAGCACCCTGAGTACTGAGCACCCAGCACCCTGAGCACTGAGCACCCAGCACCCTGAGCACTGAGCACCCAGCACCCTGAGTACTGAGCACCCAGCACCCTGAGCACTGAGCACCCAGCACCCTGAGTACTGAGCACCCAGCACCCTGAGCACTGAGCACCCAGCACCCTGAGTACTGAGCACCCAGCACCCTGAGCACTGAGCAACCAGCACCCTGAGTACTGAGCACCCATCACAGCGAGCACTGAGCACCCAGCACCCTGAGAATGAGCACCCAGCACCCCGAGTACTGAGCACCGAGCACCCTGAGCACTGAGTACCGAGCACCCTGAGTACTGAGCAATGAGCACCCAGCACCCCGAGCACTGAGCACCCAGCACCCTGAGCCCTGAGCACCCAGCACCCGAGTACTGAGCACCCAGCACCCAGAGTATTGAGCACCCAGCTCCCTGAGTACTGAGCACCCAGCACCCCGAGTACTGAGCACTGAGTACCCTGAGTACTGAGCACACAGCACCCCGAGCACTGAGCACCCAGCACCCTGAGTACTGAGCACTGAGTACCCAGTACCCCGAGCACTGAGACCCAGCACCCTGTGTACTGAGGACTGAGTACCCAGTACCCCGAGCACTGAGACCCAGCACCCTGAGCACTGAGCACCCAGCACCCCGAGAACTGAGCACCCAGCACCCCTAGCACTGTGCACCCAGCACCCTGAGCACTGAGCACCGAGCACCCTGAGTACTGAGCACCCAGCACCCTGAGTACTGAGCACCCAGCACCCTGAGCACTGAGCACCCAGCACCCTGAGCACTGAGCATCCAGCACCCTGAGTACTGAGCACCCAGCACCCTGAGTACTGAACACCCAGCATACCGAGCACTGAGCACCCAGCACCCTGAGCACTGAGCACCGAGCACCCTGAGTACTGAGCACCCAGCACCCTGAGTACTGAGCACCCAGCACCCTGAGCACTGAGCACCCAGCACCCTGAGCACTGAGCACCCAGCACCCTGAGTACTGAGCACCCAGCACCCTGAGTACTGAACACCCAGCACCCTGAGCACTGAGCACTGAGCACCCAGCACCCTGAGCACTGAGCACTGAGCACCCAGCACCCTGAGCACTGAGCACCCATCACCCCGAGCACTGAGCACCCAGCACCCTGAGCACCCAGCACCCTGAGCACTGAGCACCCTGAGCACTGAGCACTGAGCACCCAGCACCCTGATTACTGAGGACCCAGCACCCTGAGTACTGAACACCCAGCACCCTGAGCACTGAGCACTGAGCACCCAGCACCCTGAGCACTGAGCAGTGAGCACCCAGCATCCTGAGCACTGAGCACCCATCACCCCGAGCACTGAGAACCCAGCACCCTGAGCACCCAGCACCCTGAGCACTGAGCACCCTGAGCACTGAGCACTGAGCACCCAGCACCCTGATTACTGAGCACCCAACACTCTGAGCACTGAGCACCCAGCACGGTGAGTACTGAGCACTGAGCACCCAGCACCCTGAGTACTGAGCACCCAGCACCCCGAGCACTGAGCACCCAGCACCCTGTGTACTGAGCACCGAGCACCCCGAGCACTGAGCACCCAGCACCCTGAGTACTGAGCACCCAGCACCCCGAGAATGAGCACCCAGCACGCCGAGCACTGAGCACCCAGCACCCTGAGCACTGAGCACCCAGCACCCTGAGTACTGAGCACCCAGCACCCCAAGCACTGAGCACCCAGCACCCTGAGTACTGAGCACCCTGAGTACTGAGCTCCCAGCACCCTGAGTACTGAGCACCCTGCACCCCGAGCAATGAGCTCCCTGAGTACTGAGCACCGAGCACCCTGAGTACTGAGCACCCAGCACCCTGAGTACTGAGGACTGAGCACAAAGAGAACTGAGCACCCAGCACCCCGAGGACTGACCACCAAGCACCCTGAGTACTGAGCACCGAGCACCCCGAGCACTGAGCACCCAGCGTACTGAGCACCGAGCACCCAGCACCCTGAGTACTGAGCACTGAGCACCCAGAGAACTGAGCACCCAGCACCCAGAGGACTGAGCACCCAGCACCCTGTGCACTGAGCACTGAGCATCCAGCACCCCGAGCACTGAGCACCCTGAGCTCTTAGCACCCTGAGTACTGAGCACCCAGAACCCTGAGTACTGAGCACCCAGCACCCTGAGCACTGAGCACCCAGCACCCTGAGTACTGAGCACCGAGCACCCCGAGCACTGAGCACCCAGCACCCTGAGTACTGAGCCCCGAGCTCCCCGAGCACTGAGCACCCTGAGTACTGAGCACCCAGCACCCTGAGTACTGAGCACCGAGCACCCCGAGCACTGAGCACCCTGCACCCCGAGCACTGAGCACCCAGCACCCTGAGTACTGAGCACCCAGCACCCTGAGAATGAGTACCGTGAGCACTGAGTACCCAGCACCGTGAGTACTGAGCACCGAGCACCCTGAGCACTGAGCACCCAGCACCCTGAGTACTGAGCACCCAGCACCCTGAGTACTGAGCACCCAGCACCCCGAGCACTGAGCACCGAACACCCTGAGTACTGAGCACCCAGCACCCTGAGCACTGAGCACCCATCACCCCGAGCACTGAGCACCCAGCACCCTGAGCACCCAGCACCCTGAGCACTGAGCAGTGAGCACCCAGCATCCTGAGCACTGAGCACCCATCACCCCGAGCACTGAGCACCCAGCACCCTGAGCACCCAGCACCCTGAGCACTGAGCACCCTGAGCACTGAGCACTGAGCACCCAGCACCCTGATTACTGAGCACCCAACACTCTGAGCACTGAGCACCCAGCACGGTGAGTACTGAGCACTGAGCACCCAGCACCCTGAGTACTGAGCACCCAGCACCCCGAGCACTGAGCACCCAGCACCCTGTGTACTGAGCACCGAGCACCCCGAGCACTGAGCACCCAGCACCCTGAGTACTGAGCACCCAGCACCCCGAGAATGAGCACCCAGCACGCCGAGCACTGAGCACCCAGCACCCTGAGCACTGAGCACCCAGCACCCTGAGTACTGAGCACCCAGCACCCCAAGCACTGAGCACCCAGCACCCTGAGTACTGAGCACCCTGAGTACTGAGCTCCCAGCACCCTGAGTACTGAGCACCCTGCACCCCGAGCAATGAGCTCCCTGAGTACTGAGCACCGAGCACCCTGAGTACTGAGCACCCAGCACCCTGAGTACTGAGGACTGAGCACAAAGAGAACTGAGCACCCAGCACCCCGAGGACTGACCACCAAGCACCCTGAGTACTGAGCACCGAGCACCCCGAGCACTGAGCACCCAGCACCCTGAGCACTGAGCACCCAGCACCCTGAGCACTGAGCACCCAGTACCCTGAGCACTGAGCACCCAGCACCCCGAGCACTGAGCACCCAGCACCCTGAGCACCCAGCAGCCTGAGCACTGAGCACACTGAGCACTGAGCACTGAGCACAGAGCACCCTGAGTACTGAGCACCCAACACTCTGAGCACTGAGCACCCAGCACCCTGAGTACTGAGCACCGAGCACCCTGAGTACTGAGCACCCAGCACCCTGAGTACTGAGCACCCAGCGCCCTGAGTACTGAGCACCCAGCGTACTGAGCACCGAGCACCCAGCACCCTGAGTACTGAGCACTGAGCACCCAGAGAACTGAGCACCCAGCACCCAGAGGACAGAGCACCCAGCACCCTGTGCACTGAGCACTGAGCATCCAGCACCCCGAGCACTGAGCACCCTGAGTTCTTAGCACCCTGAGTACTGAGCACCCAGAACCCTGAGTACTGAGCACCCAGCACCCTGAGCACTGAGCACCCAGCACCCTGAGTACTGAGCACCGAGCACCCCGAGCACTGAGCACCCAGCACCCTGAGTACTGAGCCCCGAGCTCCCCGAGCACTGAGCACCCTGAGTACTGAGCACCCAGCACCCTGAGTACTGAGCACCGAGCACCCCGAGCACTGAGCACCCTGCACCCCGAGCACTGAGCACCCAGCACCCTGAGTACTGAGCACCCAGCACCCTGAGAATGAGTACCGTGAGCACTGAGTACCCAGCACCGTGAGTACTGAGCACCGAGCACCCTGAGCACTGAGCACCCAGCACCCTGAGTACTGAGCACCCAGCACCCTGAGTACTGAGCACCCAGCACCCCGAGCACTGAGCACCGAACACCCTGAGTACTGAGCACCCAGCACCCTGAGCACTGAGCACCCAGCACAACGAGTACTGAGCACAAAGCACCCTGATTACTGAGCACCAAGCACCCCGAGCACTGAGCACCGAGCACCCCAAGCACTGAGCACCCAGCACCCCGAGCACTGAGCACCCAGCACCCTGAGTACTAAGCACCCAGCACCCTGAGTACTGAGCACCCAGCACCCTGAGTACTGAGCACCCAGCACCCTGAGTACTGAGCACCCAGCGTACTGAGCACCGAGCACCCCGAGCACTGAGCACCTAGCACCCTGAGTACTGAGCACCCAGCACCCAGAGCACTGAGCACCCAGCACCCTGAGTACTGAGCACCGAGCACCCTGAGTACTGAGCACCCAGCACCCTGAGTACTGAGCACCCAGCACCCTGAGTACTGAGCACCCAGCGTACTGAGCACCGAGCACCCAGCACCCTGAGTACTGAGCACCCAGCACCCTGAGCACTGAGCACCCAGCACCCTGAGCACTGAGCACCCAGCACCCTGAGTACTGAGCACCCAGCACCCTGAGCACTGAGCACCCAGCACCCTGAGTACTGAGCACCCAGCACCCTGAGCACTGAGCACCCAGCACCCTGAGTACTGAGCACCCAGCACCCTGAGCACTGAGCAACCAGCACCCTGAGTACTGAGCACCCATCACAGCGAGCACTGAGCACCCAGCACCCTGAGAATGAGCACCCAGCACCCCGAGTACTGAGCACCGAGCACCCTGAGCACTGAGTACCCAGCACCCTGAGTACTGAGCACCCAGCACCCTGAGCACTGAGCACCCAGCACACTGAGTACTGAGCACCCAGCACCCTGAGCACTGAGCACCCAGCACCCTGAGTACTGAGCATCCAGCAAGCCGAGCACTGAGCACCCAGCACCCAGAGCACTGAGCACTGAGCACCCTGAGTACTGAGCACCGAGCACCCCGAGCACTGAGCACCCAGCACCCTGAGCACTGAGCACCCTGAGGACTGAGCACCCAGCACCCTGAGCACTGAGCACCCAGCACCCTGAGCACTGAGCACCCTGAGGACTGAGCACCCAGCACCCTGAGCACTGAGCACCCAGCACCCTGAGCACTGAGGACCGAGCACACTGAGAACTAAGCACCCTGCACCCTGAGTACTGAGCACCCAGCACCCTGAGCACTGAGCACCCAGCACGCTGAGTACTGAGCACTGAGCACCCTGAGTACTGAGCACCGAGCACCCTGAGCACTGAGCACCCAGCACCCTGAGTACTGAGCACCGAGCACCCTGAGCACTGAGCACCCAGCACCCTGAGTACTGAGCACTGAGCACCCTGAGCACTGAGCACCCAGCACCCTGAGTACTGAGCACGGATCACCCTGAGTACTGAGCACCCAGCACTCTGAGCACTGAGCACCCAGCACCCCGAGCACTGAGCACCCAGCACCCCGAGCACTGAGCACCCAGCACCCCGAGCACTGAGCACCCAGCACCCTGAGTACTGAGCACTGAGCACCCTGAGTACTGAGCACCGAGCACCCTGAGTACTGAGCACCCAGCACCCCGAGCACTGAGCACCGAGCACCCTGAGTACTGAGCACCCAGCACCCTGAGCACTGAGCACCCAGCACCCCGAGCACTGAGCACTGAGCACCCTGAGTACTAAGCCCCCAGAACCCTGAGTACTGAGCACCCAGCACCCTGAGTACTGAGCACCCAGCACCCTGAGTACTGAGCACCCAGCGTACTGAGCACCGAGCACCCCGAGCACTGAGCACCTAGCACCCTGAGTACTGAGCACCCAGCACCCTGAGCACTGAGCACCCCGCATCCTGAGTACTAAGCACCGAGCACCCTGAGTACTGAGCACCCAGCACCCTGAGCACTGAACACACAGCACCATTAGTACTGAGCACCCCGAGCACTGAGCACCCAGTACCCTGAGTACTGAGCACCGAGCACCCCGAGAACTGAGCACCCAGCACCCTGAGCACTGAGCACCCAGCACCCCGAGCACTGAGCACCGAACACCCTGAGTACTGAGCACCCAGCACCCTGAGCACTGAGCACCCAGCACAACGAGTACTGAGCACAAAGCACCCTGATTACTGAGCACCAAGCACCCCGAGCACTGAGCACCGAGCACCCCAAGCACTGAGCACCCAGCACCCCGAGCACTGAGCACCCAGCACCCTGAGTACTAAGCACCCAGCACCCTGAGTACTGAGCACCCAGCACCCTGAGTACTGAGCACCCAGCACCCTGAGTACTGAGCACCCAGCGTACTGAGCACCGAGCACCCCGAGCACTGAGCACCTAGCACCCTGAGTACTGAGCACCCAGCACCCTGAGCACTGAGCACCCAGCACCCTGAGTACTGAGCACCGAGCACCCTGAGTACTGAGCACCCAGCACCCTGAGTACTGAGCACCCAGCACCCTGAGTACTGAGCACCCAGCGTACTGAGCACCGAGCACCCCGAGCACTGAGCACCTAGCACCCTGAGTACTGAGCACCCAGCACCCTGAGCACTGAGCACCCAGCACCCTGAGTACTGAGCACCGAGCACCCTGAGTACTGAGCACCCAGCACCCTGAGTACTGAGCACCCAGCACCCTGAGTACTGAGCACCCAGCGTACTGAGCACCGAGCACCCAGCACCCTGAGTACTGAGCACCCAGCACCCTGAGCACTGAGCACCCAGCACCCTGAGCACTGAGCACCCAGCACCCTGAGTACTGAGCACCCAGCACCCTGAGCACTGAGCACCCAGCACCCTGAGTACTGAGCACCCAGCACCCTGAGCACTGAGCACCCAGCACCCTGAGTACTGAGCACCCAGCACCCTGAGCACTGAGCAACCAGCACCCTGAGTACTGAGCACCCATCACAGCGAGCACTGAGCACCCAGCACCCTGAGAATGAGCACCCAGCACCCCGAGTACTGAGCACCGAGCACCCTGAGCACTGAGTACCGAGCACCCTGAGTACTGAGCAATGAGCACCCAGCACCCCGAGCACTGAGCACCCAGCACCCTGAGCCCTGAGCACCCAGCACCCGAGTACTGAGCACCCAGCACCCAGAGTATTGAGCACCCAGCTCCCTGAGTACTGAGCACCCAGCACCCCGAGTACTGAGCACTGAGTACCCTGAGTACTGAGCACACAGCACCCCGAGCACTGAGCACCCAGCACCCTGAGTACTGAGCACTGAGTACCCAGTACCCCGAGCACTGAGACCCAGCACCCTGTGTACTGAGGACTGAGTACCCAGTACCCCGAGCACTGAGACCCAGCACCCTGAGCACTGAGCACCCAGCACCCCGAGAACTGAGCACCCAGCACCCCTAGCACTGTGCACCCAGCACCCTGAGCACTGAGCACCGAGCACCCTGAGTACTGAGCACCCAGCACCCTGAGTACTGAGCACCCAGCACCCTGAGCACTGAGCACCCAGCACCCTGAGCACTGAGCATCCAGCACCCTGAGTACTGAGCACCCAGCACCCTGAGTACTGAACACCCAGCATACCGAGCACTGAGCACCCAGCACCCTGAGCACTGAGCACCGAGCACCCTGAGTACTGAGCACCCAGCACCCTGAGTACTGAGCACCCAGCACCCTGAGCACTGAGCACCCAGCACCCTGAGCACTGAGCACCCAGCACCCTGAGTACTGAGCACCCAGCACCCTGAGTACTGAACACCCAGCACCCTGAGCACTGAGCACTGAGCACCCAGCACCCTGAGCACTGAGCACTGAGCACCCAGCACCCTGAGCACTGAGCACCCATCACCCCGAGCACTGAGCACCCAGCACCCTGAGCACCCAGCACCCTGAGCACTGAGCACCCTGAGCACTGAGCACTGAGCACCCAGCACCCTGATTACTGAGGACCCAGCACCCTGAGTACTGAACACCCAGCACCCTGAGCACTGAGCACTGAGCACCCAGCACCCTGAGCACTGAGCAGTGAGCACCCAGCATCCTGAGCACTGAGCACCCATCACCCCGAGCACTGAGCACCCAGCACCCTGAGCACCCAGCACCCTGAGCACTGAGCACCCTGAGCACTGAGCACTGAGCACCCAGCACCCTGATTACTGAGCACCCAACACTCTGAGCACTGAGCACCCAGCACGGTGAGTACTGAGCACTGAGCACCCAGCACCCTGAGCACTGAGCAACCAGCACCCCGAGCACTGAGCACCCAGCACCCTGTGTACTGAGCACCGAGCACCCCGAGCACTGAGCACCCAGCACCCTGAGTACTGAGCACCCAGCACCCCGAGAATGAGCACCCAGCACGCCGAGCACTGAGCACCCAGCACCCTGAGCACTGAGCACCCAGCACCCTGAGTACTGAGCACCCAGCACCCCAAGCACTGAGCACCCAGCACCCTGAGTACTGAGCACCCTGAGTACTGAGCTCCCAGCACCCTGAGTACTGAGCACCCTGCACCCCGAGCAATGAGCTCCCTGAGTACTGAGCACCGAGCACCCTGAGTACTGAGCACCCAGCACCCTGAGTACTGAGGACTGAGCACAAAGAGAACTGAGCACCCAGCACCCCGAGGACTGACCACCAAGCACCCTGAGTACTGAGCACCGAGCACCCCGAGCACTGAGCACCCAGCACCCTGAGCACTGAGCACCCAGCACCCTGAGCACTGAGCACCCAGTACCCTGAGCACTGAGCACCCAGCACCCCGAGCACTGAGCACCCAGCACCCTGAGCACCCAGCAGCCTGAGCACTGAGCACACTGAGCACTGAGCACTGAGCACAGAGCACCCTGAGTACTGAGCACCCAACACTCTGAGCACTGAGCACCCAGCACCCTGAGTACTGAGCACCGAGCACCCTGAGTACTGAGCACCCAGCACCCTGAGTACTGAGCACCCAGCGCCCTGAGTACTGAGCACCCAGCGTACTGAGCACCGAGCACCCAGCACCCTGAGTACTGAGCACTGAGCACCCAGAGAACTGAGCACCCAGCACCCAGAGGACTGAGCACCCAGCACCCTGTGCACTGAGCACTGAGCATCCAGCACCCCGAGCACTGAGCACCCTGAGCTCTTAGCACCCTGAGTACTGAGCACCCAGAACCCTGAGTACTGAGCACCCAGCACCCTGAGCACTGAGCACCCAGCACCCTGAGTACTGAGCACCGAGCACCCCGAGCACTGAGCACCCAGCACCCTGAGTACTGAGCCCCGAGCTCCCCGAGCACTGAGCACCCTGAGTACTGAGCACCCAGCACCCTGAGTACTGAGCACCGAGCACCCCGAGCACTGAGCACCCTGCACCCCGAGCACTGAGCACCCAGCACCCTGAGTACTGAGCACCCAGCACCCTGAGAATGAGTACCGTGAGCACTGAGTACCCAGCACCGTGAGTACTGAGCACCGAGCACCCTGAGCACTGAGCACCCAGCACCCTGAGTACTGAGCACCCAGCACCCTGAGTACTGAGCACCCAGCACCCCGAGCACTGAGCACCGAACACCCTGAGTACTGAGCACCCAGCACCCTGAGCACTGAGCACCCATCACCCCGAGCACTGAGCACCCAGCACCCTGAGCACCCAGCACCCTGAGCACTGAGCAGTGAGCACCCAGCATCCTGAGCACTGAGCACCCATCACCCCGAGCACTGAGCACCCAGCACCCTGAGCACCCAGCACCCTGAGCACTGAGCACCCTGAGCACTGAGCACTGAGCACCCAGCACCCTGATTACTGAGCACCCAACACTCTGAGCACTGAGCACCCAGCACGGTGAGTACTGAGCACTGAGCACCCAGCACCCTGAGTACTGAGCACCCAGCACCCCGAGCACTGAGCACCCAGCACCCTGTGTACTGAGCACCGAGCACCCCGAGCACTGAGCACCCAGCACCCTGAGTACTGAGCACCCAGCACCCCGAGAATGAGCACCCAGCACGCCGAGCACTGAGCACCCAGCACCCTGAGCACTGAGCACCCAGCACCCTGAGTACTGAGCACCCAGCACCCCAAGCACTGAGCACCCAGCACCCTGAGTACTGAGCACCCTGAGTACTGAGCTCCCAGCACCCTGAGTACTGAGCACCCTGCACCCCGAGCAATGAGCTCCCTGAGTACTGAGCACCGAGCACCCTGAGTACTGAGCACCCAGCACCCTGAGTACTGAGGACTGAGCACAAAGAGAACTGAGCACCCAGCACCCCGAGGACTGACCACCAAGCACCCTGAGTACTGAGCACCGAGCACCCCGAGCACTGAGCACCCAGCACCCTGAGCACTGAGCACCCAGCACCCTGAGCACTGAGCACCCAGTACCCTGAGCACTGAGCACCCAGCACCCCGAGCACTGAGCACCCAGCACCCTGAGCACCCAGCAGCCTGAGCACTGAGCACACTGAGCACTGAGCACTGAGCACAGAGCACCCTGAGTACTGAGCACCCAACACTCTGAGCACTGAGCACCCAGCACCCTGAGTACTGAGCACCGAGCACCCTGAGTACTGAGCACCCATCACCCTGAGTACTGAGCACCCAGCGCCCTGAGTACTGAGCACCCAGCGTACTGAGCACCGAGCACCCAGCACCCTGAGTACTGAGCACTGAGCACCCAGAGAACTGAGCACCCAGCACCCAGAGGACAGAGCACCCAGCACCCTGTGCACTGAGCACTGAGCATCCAGCACCCCGAGCACTGAGCACCCTGAGCTCTTAGCACCCTGAGTACTGAGCACCCAGAACCCTGAGTACTGAGCACCCAGCACCCTGAGCACTGAGCACCCAGCACCCTGAGTACTGAGCACCGAGCACCCCGAGCACTGAGCACCCAGCACCCTGAGTACTGAGCCCCGAGCTCCCCGAGCACTGAGCACCCTGAGTACTGAGCACCCAGCACCCTGAGTACTGAGCACCGAGCACCCCGAGCACTGAGCACCCTGCACCCCGAGCACTGAGCACCCAGCACCCTGAGTACTGAGCACCCAGCACCCTGAGAATGAGTACCGTGAGCACTGAGTACCCAGCACCGTGAGTACTGAGCACCGAGCACCCTGAGCACTGAGCACCCAGCACCCTGAGTACTGAGCACCCAGCACCCTGAGTACTGAGCACCCAGCACCCCGAGCACTGAGCACCGAACACCCTGAGTACTGAGCACCCAGCACCCTGAGCACTGAGCACCCAGCACAACGAGTACTGAGCACAAAGCACCCTGATTACTGAGCACCAAGCACCCCGAGCACTGAGCACCGAGCACCCCAAGCACTGAGCACCCAGCACCCCGAGCACTGAGCACCCAGCACCCTGAGTACTAAGCACCCAGCACCCTGAGTACTGAGCACCCAGCACCCTGAGTACTGAGCACCCAGCACCCTGAGTACTGAGCACCCAGCGTACTGAGCACCGAGCACCCCGAGCACTGAGCACCTAGCACCCTGAGTACTGAGCACCCAGCACCCTGAGCACTGAGCACCCAGCACCCTGAGTACTGAGCACCGAGCACCCTGAGTACTGAGCACCCAGCACCCTGAGTACTGAGCACCCAGCACCCTGAGTACTGAGCACCCAGCGTACTGAGCACCGAGCACCCAGCACCCTGAGTACTGAGCACCCAGCACCCTGAGCACTGAGCACCCAGCACCCTGAGCACTGAGCACCCAGCACCCTGAGTACTGAGCACCCAGCACCCTGAGCACTGAGCACCCAGCACCCTGAGTACTGAGCACCCAGCACCCTGAGCACTGAGCACCCAGCACCCTGAGTACTGAGCACCCAGCACCCTGAGCACTGAGCAACCAGCACCCTGAGTACTGAGCACCCATCACAGCGAGCACTGAGCACCCAGCACCCTGAGAATGAGCACCCAGCACCCCGAGTACTGAGCACCGAGCACCCTGAGCACTGAGTACCCAGCACCCTGAGTACTGAGCACCCAGCACCCTGAGAACTGAGCACCCAGCACACTGAGTACTGAGCACCCAGCACCCTGAGCACTGAGCACCCAGCACCCTGAGTACTGAGCATCCAGCAAGCCGAGCACTGAGCACCCAGCACCCAGAGCACTGAGCACTGAGCACCCTGAGTACTGAGCACCGAGCACCCCGAGCACTGAGCACCCAGCACCCTGAGCACTGAGCACCCTGAGGACTGAGCACCCAGCACCCTGAGCACTGAGCACCCAGCACCCTGAGCACTGAGCACCCTGAGGACTGAGCACCCAGCACCCTGAGCACTGAGCACCCAGCACCCTGAGCACTGAGGACCGAGCACACTGAGAACTAAGCACCCTGCACACTGAGTACTGAGCACCCAGCACCCTGAGCACTGAGCACCCAGCACGCTGAGTACTGAGCACTGAGCACCCTGAGTACTGAGCACCGAGCACCCTGAGCACTGAGCACCCAGCACCCTGAGTACTGAGCACCGAGCACCCTGAGCACTGAGCACCCAGCACCCTGAGTACTGAGCACTGAGCACCCTGAGCACTGAGCACCCAGCACCCTGAGTACTGAGCACGGATCACCCTGAGTACTGAGCACCCAGCACTCTGAGCACTGAGCACCCAGCACCCCGAGCACTGAGCACCCAGCACCCCGAGCACTGAGCACCCAGCAGCCCGAGCACTGAGCACCCAGCACCCTGAGTACTGAGCACTGAGCACCCTGAGTACTGAGCACCGAGCACCCTGAGTACTGAGCACCCAGCACCCCGAGCACTGAGCACCGAGCACCCTGAGTACTGAGCACCCAGCACCCTGAGCACTGAGCACCCAGCACCCCAAGCACTGAGCACTGAGCACCCTGAGTACTAAGCCCCCAGAACCCTGAGTACTGAGCACCCAGCACCCTGAGTACTGAGCACCCAGCACCCTGAGTACTGAGCACCCAGCGTACTGAGCACCGAGCACCCCGAGCACTGAGCACCTAGCACCCTGAGTACTGAGCACCCAGCACCCTGAGCACTGAGCACCCCGCATCCTGAGTACTAAGCACCGAGCACCCTGAGTACTGAGCACCCAGCACCCTGAGCACTGAACACACAGCACCATTAGTACTGAGCACCCCGAGCACTGAGCACCCAGTACCCTGAGTACTGAGCACCGAGCACCCCGAGAACTGAGCACCCAGCACCCTGAGCACTGAGCACCCAGCACCCCGAGCACTGAGCACCGAACACCCTGAGTACTGAGCACCCAGCACCCTGAGCACCCAGCACAACGAGTACTGAGCACAAAGCACCCTGATTACTGAGCACCAAGCACCCCGAGCACTGAGCACCGAGCACCCCAAGCACTGAGCACCCAGCACCCCGAGCACTGAGCACCCAGCACCCTGAGTACTAAGCACCCAGCACCCTGAGTACTGAGCACCCAGCACCCTGAGTACTGAGCACCCAGCACCCTGAGTACTGAGCACCCAGCGTACTGAGCACCGAGCACCCCGAGGACTGAGCACCTAGCACCCTGAGTACTGAGCACCCAGCACCCTGAGCACTGAGCACCCAGCACCCTGAGTACTGAGCACCGAGCACCCTGAGTACTGAGCACCCAGCACCCTGAGTACTGAGCACCCAGCACCCTGAGTACTGAGCACCCAGCGTACTGAGCACCGAGCACCCAGCACCCTGAGTACTGAGCACCCAGCACCCTGAGCACTGAGCACCCAGCACCCTGAGCACTGAGCACCCAGCACCCTGAGTACTGAGCACCCAGCACCCTGAGCACTGAGCACCCAGCACCCTGAGTACTGAGCACCCAGCCCCCTGAGCACTGAGCACCCAGCACCCTGAGTACTGAGCACCCAGCACCCTGAGCACTGAGCACCCAGCACACTGAGTACTGAGCACCCAGCACCCTGAGCACTGAGCACCCAGCACCCTGAGTACTGAGCATCCAGCACCCCGAGCACTGAGCACCCAGCACCCAGAGCACTGAGCACTGAGCACCCTGAGTACTGAGCACCGAGCACCCCGAGCACTGAGCACCCAGCACCCTGAGCACTGAGCACCCTGAGGACTGAGCACCCAGCACCCTGAGCACTGAGCACCCAGCACCCTGAGCACTGAGCACCCTGAGGACTGAGCACCCAGCACCCTGAGCACTGAGCACCCAGCACCCTGAGTACTGAGCAGCGATCACCTGAGCACTGAGCACCCAGCACCCCGAGCACTGAGCACCCAGCACCCTGAGCACTGAGCACCGAGCACCCTGAGTACTGAGCACTGAGCACCCTGAGCACTGAGCACCCTGCACCCTGAGTACTGAGCACCCAGCACCCTGAGCACTGAGGACCGAGCACACTGAGTACTAAGCACCCTGCACCCTGAGTACTGAGCACCCAGCACCCTGAGCACTGAGCACCCAGCACGCTGAGTACTGAGCACTGAGCACCCTGAGTACTGAGCACCGAGCACCCTGAGCACTGAGCACCCAGCACCCTGAGTACTGAGCACTGAGCACCCTGAGCACTGAGCACCCAGCACCCTGAGTACTGAGCACGGATCACCCTGAGTACTGAGCACCCAGCACTCTGAGCACTGAGCACCCAGCACCCCGAGCACTGAGCACCCAGCACCCCGAGCACTGAGCACCCAGCACCCCGAGCACTGAGCACCCAGCACCCTGAGTACTGAGCACTGAGCACCCTGAGTACTGAGCACCGAGCACCCTGAGTACTGAGCACCCAGCACCCCGAGCACTGAGCACCGAGCACCCTGAGTACTGAGCACCCAGCACCCTGAGCACTGAGCACCCAGCACCCCGAGCACTGAGCACTGAGCACCCTTAGTACTAAGCCCCCAGAACCCTGAGTACTGAGCACCCAGCACCCTGAGTACTGAGCACCCAGCACCCTGCGTACTGAGCACCCAGCGTACTGAGCACCGAGCACCCCGAGCACTGAGCACCTAGCACCCTGAGTACTGAGCACCCAGCACCCTGAGCACTGAGCACCCAGCATCCTGAGTACTAAGCACCGAGCACCCTGAGTACTGAGCACCCAGCACCCTGAGCACTGAACACACAGCACCATTAGTACTGAGCACCCCGAGCACTGAGCACCCAGTACCCTGAGTACTGAGCACCGAGCACCCCGAGAACTGAGCACCCAGCACCCCGAGCACTGAGCACCCAGCACCCCCAGCACTGAGCATCCAGCACCCTGAGTACTGAGCACCCAGCACCCTGAGTACTGAGCAACCAACACCCCGAGCACTGAGCACCCAGCACCCTGAGCACTGAGCACCCAGCACCCTGAGCACTGAGCACCCAGCACCCCTACCCCTGAGCACCCAGCACCCTGAGTACTGAGCACTGAGCACCCAGCACCCCGAGCACTGAGCCCCCAGCACCTTGAGTACTGAGCACTGAGCACCTAGCACCCCGAGCACTGAGCACCCTGCACCCTGAGCCCTGAGCACCCATCACCCGAGAACTGAGCACCCAGCACCCAGAGTACTGAGCACCCAGCATCCTGAGTACTGAGCACCCAGCACCCTGAGTACTGAGCACCCAGCACCCTGAGTACTGAGCACCCAGCACCCTGAGCACTGAGCACCCAGCACCCCGAGCACTGAGGACCTAGCACCCTGAGCACTGAGCACCCAGCACCCTGAGTACTGAGCACCGAGCACCCTGAGTACTGAGCACCCAGCACCCTGAGTACTGAGCACCCAGCACCCTGAGTACTGAGCACCCAGCACCCTGAGCACTGATCACCCAGCACCCTGAGTACTGAGCACTGAGCACCCAGCACCCCGAGCACTGAGCACCCAGCACCCTGAGTACTGAGCAATGAGCACCCAGCACCCCGAGCACTGAGCACCCAGCACCCTGAGCCCTGAGCACCCAGCACCCGAGTACTGAGCACCCAGCACCCAGAGTACTGAGCACCCAGCTCCCTGAGTACTGAGCACCCAGCACCCCGAGTACTGAGCACTGAGTACCCTGAGTACTGAGCACACAGCATCCCGAGCACTGAGCACCCAGCACCCTGAGTACTGAGCACTGAGCACCCAGCACCCCGAGCACTGAGCACCCAGCACCCTGTGTACTGAGGACTGAGTACCCAGTACCCCGAGCACTGAGACCCAGCACCCTGAGCACTGAGCACCCAGCACCCCGAGAACTGAGCACCCAGCACCCCTAGCACTGTGCACCCAGCACCCTGAGCACTGAGCACCGAGCACCCTGAGTACTGAGCACCCAGCACCCTGAGTACTGAGCACCCAGCACCCTGAGCACTGAGCACCCAGCACCCTGAGCACTGAGCATCCAGCACCCTGAGTACTGAGCACCCAGCACCCTGAGTACTGAACACCCAGCATACCGAGCACTGAGCACCCAGCACCCTGAGCACTGAGCACCGAGCACCCTGAGTACTGAGCACCCAGCACCCTGAGTACTGAGCACCCAGCACCCTGAGCACTGAGCACCCAGCACCCTGAGCACTGAGCACCCAGCACCCTGAGTACTGAGCACCCAGCACCCTGAGTTCTGAACACCCAGCACCCTGAGCACTGAGCACTGAGCACCCAGCACCCTGAGCACTGAGCACTGAGCACCCAGCACCCTGAGCACTGAGCACCCATCACCCCGAGCACTGAGCACCCAGCACCCTGAGCACCCAGCACCCTGAGCACTGAGCACCCTGAGCACTGAGCACTGAGCACCCAGCACCCTGATTACTGAGCACCCAACACTCGGAGCACTGAGCACCCAGCACGGTGAGTACTGAGCACTGAGCACCCAGCACCCTGAGTACTGAGCACCCAGCACCCCGAGCACTGAGTACCCAGCACCCTGTGTACTGAGCACCGAGCACCCCGAGCACTGAGCACCCAGCACCCTGAGTACTGAGCACCCAGCACCCCGAGAATGAGCACCCAGCACGCCGAGCACTGAGCACCCAGCACCCTGAGCACTGAGCACCCAGCACCCTGAGTACTGAGCACCCAGCACCCCAAGCACTGAGCACCCAACACCCTGAGTACTGAGCACCCTGAGTACTGAGCACCCAGCACCCTGAGTACTGAGCACCCTGCACCCCGAGCACTGAGCTCCCTGAGTACTGAGCACCCAGCACCCTGAGTACTGAGCACCCAGCACCCTGAGTACTGAGCACTGAGCACAAAGAGAACTGAGCACCCAGCACCCCGAGGACTGACCACCCAGCACCCTGAGTACTGAGCACCGAGCAACCCGAGCACTGAGCACCCAGCCTCCTGAGCACTGAGCACCCAGCACCCTGAGCACTGAGCACCCAGCACCCTGAGCACTGAGCACCCAGCACCCCGAGCACTGAGCACCCAGCACCCTGAGCACCCAGCAGCCTGAGCACTGAGCACCCTGAGCACTGAGCACTGAGCACAGAGCACCCTGAGTACTGAGCACCCAACACTCTGAGCACTGAGCACAGAGCACGCTGAGTACTGAGCACTGAGCACCCAGCACCCTGAGTACTGAGCACCCAGCACCCCGAGCACTGAGCACCCAGCACCCTGTGTACTGAGCACCGAGCACCCCGAGCACAGAGCACCCAGCACCCTGAGTACTGAGCACCCAGCACCCGGAGAATGAGCACCCTGCACCCCGAGCACTGAGCACCCAGCACCCTGAGCACTGAGCACCCAGCACCCTGAGTACTGAGCACCCAGCACCCCGAGCACTGAGCACCCAGCACCCTGAGTACTGAGCACCCTGAGTACTGAGCACCCAGCAACCTGAGTACTGAGCACCCTGCACCCCGAGCACTGAGCTCCCTGAGTACTGAGCACCCGGCACCCTGAGTACTGAGCACCCAGCACCCTGAGCACTGAGCACCCAGCACCCTGAGCACTGAGCACCCAGCACCCTGAGTACTGAGCACCCAGCACCCTGAGCACTGAGCACCCAGCACCCTGAGTACTGAGCACCCAGCACCCTGAGCACTGAGCACCCAGCACCCTGAGTACTGAGCACCCAGCACCCTGAGCACTGAGCACCCAGCACACTGAGTACTGAGCACCCAGCACCCTGAGCACTGAGCACCCAGCACCCTGAGTACTGAGCATCCAGCACCCCGAGCACTGAGCACCCAGCACCCAGAGCACTGAGCACTGAGCACCCTGAGTACTGAGCACCGAGCACCCCGAGCACTGAGCACCCAGCACCCTGAGCACTGAGCACCCTGAGGACTGAGCACCCAGCACCCTGAGCACTGAGCACCCAGCACCCTGAGCACTGAGCACCCTGAGGACTGAGCACCCAGCACCCTGAGCACTGAGCACCCAGCACCCTGAGTACTGAGCAGCGATCACCTGAGCACTGAGCACCCAGCACCCCGAGCACTGAGCACCCAGCACCCTGAGCACTGAGCACCGAGCACCCTGAGTACTGAGCACTGAGCACCCTGAGCACTGAGCACCCTGCACCCTGAGTACTGAGCACCCAGCACCCTGAGCACTGAGGACCGAGCACACTGAGTACTAAGCACCCTGCACCCTGAGTACTGAGCACCCAGCACCCTGAGCACTGAGCACCGAGCACCCTGAGTACTGAGCACCGAGCACCCTGAGCACTGAGCACCCAGCACCCTGAGTACTGAGCACTGAGCACCCTGAGCACTGAGCACCCAGCACCCTGAGTACTGAGCACGGATCACCCTGAGTACTGAGCACCCAGCACTCTGAGCACTGAGCACCCAGCACCCCGAGCACTGAGCACCCAGCACCCCGAGCACTGAGCACCCAGCACCCCGAGCACTGAGCACCCAGCACCCTGAGTACTGAGCACTGAGCACCCTGAGTACTGAGCACCGAGCACCCTGAGTACTGAGCACCCAGCACCCTGAGTACTGAGCACCCAGCACCCTGAGTACTGAGCACCCAGCACCCTGAGCACTGAGCACCCAGCACCCCGAGCACTGAGGACCTAGCACCCTGAGCACTGAGCACCCAGCACCCTGAGTACTGAGCACCGAGCACCCTGAGTACTGAGCACCCAGCACCCTGAGTACTGAGCACCCAGCACACTGAGTACTGAGCACCCAGCACCCTGAGCACTGATCACCCAGCACCCTGAGTACTCAGCACTGAGCACCCAGCACCCCGAGCACTGAGCACCCAGCACCCTGAGTACTGAGCAATGAGCACCCAGCACCCCGAGCACTGAGCACCCAGCACCCTGAGCCCTGAGCACCCAGCACCCGAGTACTGAGCACCCAGCACCCAGAGTACTGAGCACCCAGCTCCCTGAGTACTGAGCACCCAGCACCCCGAGTACTGAGCACTGAGTACCCTGAGTACTGAGCACACAGCATCCCGAGCACTGAGCACCCAGCACCCTGAGTACTGAGCACTGAGCACCCAGCACCCCGAGCACTGAGCACCCAGCACCCTGTGTACTGAGGACTGAGTACCCAGTACCCCGAGCACTGAGACCCAGCACCCTGAGCACTGAGCACCCAGCACCCCGAGAACTGAGCACCCAGCACCCCTAGCACTGTGCACCCAGCACCCTGAGCACTGAGCACCGAGCACCCTGAGTACTGAGCACCCAGCACCCTGAGTACTGAGCACCCAGCACCCTGAGCACTGAGCACCCAGCACCCTGAGCACTGAGCATCCAGCACCCTGAGTACTGAGCACCCAGCACACTGAGTACTGAACACCCAGCATACCGAGCACTGAGCACCCAGCACCCTGAGCACTGAGCACCGAGCACCCTGAGTACTGAGCACCCAGCACCCTGAGTACTGAGCACCCAGCACCCTGAGCACTGAGCACCCAGCACCCTGAGCACTGAGCACCCAGCACCCTGAGTACTGAGCACCCAGCACCCTGAGTTCTGAACACCCAGCACCCTGAGCACTGAGCACTGAGCACCCAGCACCCTGAGCACTGAGCACTGAGCACCCAGCACCCTGAGCACTGAGCACCCATCACCCCGAGCACTGAGCACCCAGCACCCTGAGCACCCAGCACCCTGAGCACTGAGCACCCTGAGCACTGAGCACTGAGCACCCAGCACCCTGATTACTGAGCACCCAACACTCTGAGCACTGAGCACCCAGCACGGTGAGTACTGAGCACTGAGCACCCAGCACCCTGAGTACTGAGCACCCAGCACCCCGAGCACTGAGTACCCAGCACCCTGTGTACTGAGCACCGAGCACCCCGAGCACTGAGCACCCAGCACCCTGAGTACTGAGCACCCAGCACCCCGAGAATGAGCACCCAGCACGCCGAGCACTGAGCACCCAGCACCCTGAGCACTGAGCACCCAGCACCCTGAGTACTGAGCACCCAGCACCCCAAGCACTGAGCACCCAACACCCTGAGTACTGAGCACCCTGAGTACTGAGCACCCAGCACCCTGAGTACTGAGCACCCTGCACCCCGAGCACTGAGCTCCCTGAGTACTGAGCACCCAGCACCCTGAGTACTGAGCACCCAGCACCCTGAGTACTGAGCACTGAGCACAAAGAGAACTGAGCACCCAGCACCCCGAGGACTGACCACCCAGCACCCTGAGTACTGAGCACCGAGCAACCCGAGCACTGAGCACCCAGCCTCCTGAGCACTGAGCACCCAGCACCCTGAGCACTGAGCACCCAGCACCCTGAGCACTGAGCACCCAGCACCCCGAGCACTGAGCACCCAGCACCCTGAGCACCCAGCAGCCTGAGCACTGAGCACCCTGAGCACTGAGCACTGAGCACAAAGCACCCTGAGTACTGAGCACCCAACACTCTGAGCACTGAGCACAGAGCACGCTGAGTACTGAGCACTGAGCACCCAGCACCCTGAGTACTGAGCACCCAGCACCCCGAGCACTGAGCACCCAGCACCCTGTGTACTGAGCACCGAGCACCCCGAGCACAGAGCACCCAGCACCCTGAGTACTGAGCACCCAGCACCCGGAGAATGAGCACCCTGCACCCCGAGCACTGAGCACCCAGCACCCTGAGCACTGAGCACCCAGCACCCTGAGTACTGAGCACCCAGCACCCCGAGCACTGAGCACCCAGCACCCTGAGTACTGAGCACCCTGAGTACTGAGCACCCAGCACCCTGAGTACTGAGCACCCTGCACCCCGAGCACTGAGCTCCCTGAGTACTGAGCACCCGGCACCCTGAGTACTGAGCACCCAGCACCCTGAGTACTGAGCACTGAGCACCCAGAGAACTGAGCACCCAGCACCCAGAGGACTGAGCACCCAGCACCCTGTTTACTGAGCACTGAGTACCCAGCACCCAGAGCACTGAGCACCCAGCACCCTGAGAACTGAGCACCCTGAGTACTGAGAACCCAGCACCCTGAGCACTGAGCACCCAGCACCCCGAGCACTGAGCACCCAGCACCCAGAGCACTGAGCACTGAGCACCCTGAGTACTGAGCACCGAGCACCACGAGCACTGAGCACCCAGCACCCTGAGCACTGAGCACCCTGAGGACTGAGAACCCAGCACCCTGAGCACTGAGCACCCAGCACCCTGAGCACTGAGCACCCTGAGGACTGATTACCCAGCACCCTGAGCACTGAGCACCGAGCACCCTGAGTACTGAGCACCGATCACCTGAGCACTGAGCACCCAGCACCCCGAGCACTGAGCACCCAGCACCCCGAGCACTGAGCACCCAGCACCCTGAGCACTGAGCACCGAGCACCCTGAGTACTGAGCACTGAGCACCCTGAGCACTGAGCACCCTGCACCCTGAGTACTGAGCACCCAGCACCCTGACCACTGAGGACCGAGCACACTGAGTACTAAGCACCCTGCACCCTGAGTACTGAGCACCCAGCACCCTGAGCACTGAGCACCCAGCACGCTGAGTACTGAGCACTGAGCACCCTGAGTACTGAGCACCCAGCACTCTGAGCACTGAGCACCCAGCACCCCGAGCACTGAGCACCCAGCACCCCGAGCACTGAGCACCCAGCACCCCGAGCACTGAGCACCCAGCACCCTGAGTACTGAGCACTGAGCACACTGAGTACTGAGAACCGAGCACCCTGAGTACTGAGCACCCAGCACCCCGAGCACTGAGCACCGAGCACCCTGAGTACTGAGCACCCAGCACCCTGAGCACTGAGCACCCAGCACTCCGAGCACTGAGCGCCGAGCACCCTGAGTACTAAGCACCCAGAACCCTGAGTACTGAGCACCCAGCACCCTGAGTACTGAGCACCCAGCACCCTGAGTACTGAGCACCCAGCGTACTGAGCACCGAGCACCCCGAGCACTGAGCACCTAGCACCCTGAGTACTGAGCACCCAGCACCCTGAGCACTGAGCACCCAGCACCCTGAGTACTGAGCACCGAGCACCCTGAGTACTGAGCACCCAGCACCCTGAGTACTGAGCACCCAGCAAGCTGAGTACTGAGCACCCAGCGTACTGAGCACCGAGCACCCAGCACCCTGAGTACTGAGCACCCAGCACCCTGAGCACTGAGCACCCAGCACCCTGAGTACTGAGTACTGAGCACCCAGCGTACTGAGCACCGAGCACCCAGCACCCTGAGCACTGAGCTCCCAGCACCCTGAGCGCTGAGCACCCAGCACCCTGAGTACTGAGCACCGAGCACCCCGAGCACTGAGCACCCAGCACCCTGAGCACGGAGAACCCTGATTACTGAGCACTGAGCACCCTGAGTACTGACCACCCAGCACCCTGAGTACTGAGCACCCAGCACCCTGAGCAATGATCACCCTGAGTACTGAGCACCCAGCACCTTGAGCACCGAGCACCGAGCACCCCGAGCACTGAGCACCCAGCACCCAGAGCCCTGAGCACTGAGCACCCTGAGTACTGAGCACCGAGCACCACGAGCACTGAGCACCCAGCACCCTGAGCACTGAGCACCCTGAGGACTGAGAACCCAGCACCCTGAGCACTGAGCACCCAGCACCCTGAGCACTGAGCACCCTGAGGACTGATTACCCAGCACACTGAGCACTGAGCACCGAGCACCCTGAGTACTGAGCACCGATCACCTGAGCACTGAGCACCCAGCACCCCGAGCACTGAGCACCCAGCACCCCGAGCACTGAGCACCCAGCACCCTGAGCACTGAGCACCGAGCACCCTGAGTACTGAGCACTGAGCACCCTGAGCACTGAGCACCCTGCACCCTGAGTACTGAGCACCCAGCACCCTGACCACTGAGGACCGAGCACACTGAGTACTAAGCACCCTGCACCCTGAGTACTGAGCACCCAGCACCCTGAGCACTGAGCACCCAGCACGCTGAGCAATGATCACCCTGAGTACTGAGCACCCAGCACCTTGAGCACCGAGCAGCGAGCACCCCGAGCACTGAGCACCCAGCACCCTGAGCACGGAGCACCCTGATTACTGAGCACTGAGCACCCTGAGTACTGACCACCCAGCACCCTGAGTACTGAGCACCCAGCACCCTGAGCAATGATCACCCTGATTACTGAGCACCCAACACTCTGAGCACTGAGCACCCAGCACGGTGAGTACTGAGCACTGAGCACCCAGCACCCTGAGTACTGAGCACCCAGCACCCTGAGTACTGAGCACTGAGCACCCAGCACCCCGAGCACTGAGCACTCAGCACCCTGAGTACTGAGCACCAAGCACCCCGAGCACTGAGCACCCAGCACCCCGAGCACTGAGCACCCAGCACCCTGAGTACTGAGCACTGAGCACCCAGCACCCCGAGCACTGAGCACTCAGCACCCTGTGTACTGAGCACTGATTACCCAGTACCCCCGAGCACTGAGACCCAGCACCCTGAGCACTGAGCACCCAGCACCCCGAGTACTGAGCACCCAGCACCCCGAGCACTGAGCACCCAGCACCCCGAGCACTGAGCACCCAGCACCCTGAGTACTGAGCACCCAGCACCCCGAGCACTGAGCACCCAGCACCCTGAGCACTGAGCACCCAGCACCCTGAGTACTGAGCACCCAGCACCCTGAGCACTGAGCACCGAGCACCCCGAACACTGTGCACCCAGCACCCTGAGAACTGAGCACCCAGCACCCTGAGTACTGAGCACCCAGCATCCTGAGCACTGAGCACCCAGCACCCTGAGCACTGAGCACCCAGCACCCTGAGTACTGAGCACCCAGCACCCTGAGTACTGAACACCCAGCACCCTGAGCACTGAGCACTGAGCACCCAGCACCCTGAGCACTGAGCACTGAGCACCCAGCACCCTGAGCACTGAGCGCCCAGCAACCCGAGCACTGAGCACCCAGCACCCTGAGTACTGAGCACCCTGAGTACTGAGCACCCAGCACCCCGAGCACTGAGCTCCCAGAGCACTGAGCACTGAGCAACAGCACCCTGAGTACTGAGCATCCAACACTCTGAGCACTGAGCACAGAGCACGCTGAGTACTGAGCACTGAGCACCCAGCACCCTGAGCACTGAGCACCCTGAGCACTGAGCACTGAGCACCCAGCACCCTGAGTACTGAGCATCCAACACTCTGAGCACTGAGCACAGAGCACGCTGAGTACTGAGCACTGAGCACCCAGCACCCCGAGCACTGAGCACCGAGCACCCCGAGCACTGAGCACCCAGCACCCTGAGCACTGAGCACCCTGAGGACTGAGCAACCAGCACCCTGAGTACTGAGCACCCAGCACCCTGAGTACTGAGCATCCAGCATCCTGAGTACTGAGCACCGATCACCCTGAGCACTGAGCACCCAGCACCCCGAGCACTGAGCACCCAGCACCCTGAGTACTGAGCACCCTGAGTACTGAGCACCCAGCACCCCGAGCACTGAGCACCCAGCACCCTGAGTACTGAGCACCCTGAGTACTGAGCACCCAGCACCCTGAGTACTGAGCACCCTGAGTACTGAGCACCCAGCACCCTGAGCACTGAGCACCCAGCACACTGAGTACTGAGCACCCAGCACACTGAGCATTGAGCACCCAGCACCCTGAGTACTGAGCACCGAGCACCCCGAGCACTGAGCACCCAGCACTCTGAGTACTGAGCACCCAGCACCCTGAGTAGTGAGCACCCAGCACCCCGAGTACTGAGCACCCAGCACCGTGAGTACTGACCACCCAGCACCCTGAGTACTGAGCACCCAGCACCCCGAGCACTAAGCACCCAGCACCCCGAGCACCGAGCACCCAGCACCCTGAGCAGTGAGCACCCAGCACCCTGAGCACTGAGCACCCAGCACCCTGAGTACTGAGCACTGAGCACCCAGAAACCTGAGCAATGAGCACCCAGCACCCTGGGTACTAAGCACCCAGCACCCTGAGTACTGAGCACCCAGCACCCTGAGTACTGAGCACCCAGCGTACTGAGCACCGAGCACCCCGAGCACTGAGCACCCAGCACCCTGAGTACTGAGCACCCAGCACCCTGAGTGCTGAGCACCGAGCACCCCGAGCACTGAGCACCCAGCACCCTGAGCACTGAGCACCGAGCACCCCGAACACTGTGCACCCAGCACCCTGAGAACTGAGCACCCAGAACCCTGAGTACTGAGCACCCAGCATCCTGAGCACTGAGCACCCAGCACCCTGAGCACTGAGCACCCAGCACCCTGAGTACTGAGCACCCAGCACCCTGAGTACTGAACACCCAGCACCCTGAGCACTGAGCACTGAGCACCCAGCACCCTGAGCACTGAGCACTGAGCACCCAGCACCCTGAGCACTGAGCACCCAGCACCCTGAGCACTGAGCACCCAGCACACTGAGCACCCAGCACCCTGAGCACTGAGCACCCTGAGCACTGAGCACTGAGCACCCAGCACCCTGAGTACTGAGCATCCAACACTCTGAGCACTGAGCACAGAGCACGCTGAGTACTGAGCACTGAGCACCCAGCACCCCGAGCACTGAGCACCGAGCACCCCGAGCACTGAGCACCCAGCACACTGAGCAATGAGCACCCTGAGGACTGAGCAACCAGCACCCTGAGTACTGAGCACACAGCACCCTGAGTACTGAGCAACCAGCACCCTGAGCACTGAGCACCCAGCACCCCGAGCACTGAGCACCCAGCACCCTGAGTACTGAGCACCCTGAGTACTGAGCACCCAGCACCCTGAGCACTGAGCACCCAGCACCCTGAGTACTGAGCACCCTGAGTACTGAGCACCCAGCACCCTGAGTACTGAGCACCCTGAGTACTGAGCACCCAGCACCCTGAGCACTGAGCACCCAGCACACTGAGTACTGAGCACCCAGCACCCTGAGCACTGAGCACCCAGCACCCTGAGTACTGAGCACCGAGCACCCCGAGCACTGAGCATCCAGCACTCTGAGTACTGAGCACCCAGCACCCTGAGTAGTGAGCACCCAGCACCCCGAGTACTGAGCCCCCAGCACCGTGAGTACTGACCACCCAGCACCCTGAGTACTGAGCACCCAGCACCCCGAGCACTAAGCACCCAGCACCCCGAGCACCGAGCACCCAGCACCCTGAGCAGTGAGCACCCAGCACCCTGAGCACTGAGCAGCCAGCACCCTGAGTACTGAGCACTGAGCACCCAGCACCCTGAGCACTGAGCACCCAGCACCCTGAGTACTAAGCACCCAGCACCCTGAGTACTGAGCACCCAGCACCCTGAGTACTGAGCACCCAGCGTACTGAGCACCGAGTACCCCGAGCACTGAGCACCCA
The DNA here is from genome assembly GCF_018167655.1 of Microtus oregoni. Lineage (NCBI taxonomy): Eukaryota > Metazoa > Chordata > Mammalia > Rodentia > Cricetidae > Microtus > Microtus oregoni. The sequence continues at coordinate 650,871 of NW_024543273.1, read as the reverse complement.
GGACCCTGAGTACTGAGCACCCAACACCCCGAGCACTGAGCACCGAGCACCCTGAGTACTGAGCACCCAGCACCCTGAGTACTGAGCACCCAGCGTACTGAGCACCGAGCACCCAGCACCCTGAGTACTGAGCACCCAGCACCCTGAGCACTGAGCACCCTGAGCACTGAGCACTGAGCACCCAGCACCCTGAGTACTGAGCATCCAACACTCTGAGCACTGAGCACAGAGCACGCTGAGTACTGAGCACTGAGCACCCAGCACCCCGAGCACTGAGCACCGAGCACCCCGAGCACTGAGCACCCAGCACCCTGAGCACTGAGCACCCTGAGGACTGAGCAACCAGCACCCTGAGTACTGAGCACCCAGCACCCTGAGTACTGAGCATCCAGCATCCTGAGTACTGAGCACCGATCACCCTGAGCACTGAGCACCCAGCACCCCGAGCACTGAGCACCCAGCACCCTGAGTACTGAGCACCCTGAGTACTGAGCACCCAGCACCCCGAGCACTGAGCACCCAGCACCCTGAGTACTGAGCACCCTGAGTACTGAGCACCCAGCACCCTGAGTACTGAGCACCCTGAGTACTGAGCACCCAGCACCCTGAGCACTGAGCACCCAGCACCCTGAGTACTGAGCACCCAGCGTACTGAGCACCGAGTACCCCGAGCACTGAGCACCCAGCACCCTGAGTACTGAGCACCCAGCACCCCGAGCACTGAGCACCGAGCACCCTGAGTACTGAGCACCCAGCACCCTGAGTACTGAGCACCCAGCGTACTGAGCACCGAGCACCCAGCACCCTGAGTACTGAGCACCCTGAGTACTGAGCACCCAGCACCCTGAGTACTGAGCACCCTGAGTACTGAGCACCCAGCACCCTGAGCACTGAGCACCCAGCACACTGAGTACTGAGCACCCAGCACACTGAGCATTGAGCACCCAGCACCCTGAGTACTGAGCACCGAGCACCCCGAGCACTGAGCACCCAGCACTCTGAGTACTGAGCACCCAGCACCCTGAGTAGTGAGCACCCAGCACCCCGAGTACTGAGCACCCAGCACCGTGAGTACTGACCACCCAGCACCCTGAGTACTGAGCACCCAGCACCCCGAGCACTAAGCACCCAGCACCCCGAGCACCGAGCACCCAGCACCCTGAGCAGTGAGCACCCAGCACCCTGAGCACTGAGCACCCAGCACCCTGAGTACTGAGCACTGAGCACCCAGCAACCTGAGCAATGAGCACCCAGCACCCTGGGTACTAAGCACCCAGCACCCTGAGTACTGAGCACCCAGCACCCTGAGTACTGAGCACCCAGCGTACTGAGCACCGAGCACCCCGAGCACTGAGCACCCAGCACCCTGAGTACTGAGCACCCAGCACCCTGAGTGCTGAGCACCGAGCACCCCGAGCACTGAGCACCCAGCACCCTGAGCACTGAGCACCGAGCACCCCGAACACTGTGCACCCAGCACCCTGAGAACTGAGCACCCAGAACCCTGAGTACTGAGCACCCAGCATCCTGAGCACTGAGCACCCAGCACCCTGAGCACTGAGCACCCAGCACCCTGAGTACTGAGCACCCAGCACCCTGAGTACTGAACACCCAGCACCCTGAGCACTGAGCACTGAGCACCCAGCACCCTGAGCACTGAGCACTGAGCACCCAGCACCCTGAGCACTGAGCACCCAGCACCCTGAGCACTGAGCACCCAGCACACTGAGCACCCAGCACCCTGAGCACTGAGCACCCTGAGCACTGAGCACTGAGCACCCAGCACCCTGAGTACTGAGCATCCAACACTCTGAGCACTGAGCACAGAGCACGCTGAGTACTGAGCACTGAGCACCCAGCACCCCGAGCACTGAGCACCGAGCACCCCGAGCACTGAGCACCCAGCACACTGAGCACTGAGCACCCTGAGGACTGAGCAACCAGCACCCTGAGTACTGAGCACACAGCACCCTGAGTACTGAGCAACCAGCACCCTGAGCACTGAGCACCCAGCACCCCGAGCACTGAGCACCCAGCACCCTGAGTACTGAGCACCCTGAGTACTGAGCACCCAGCACCCTGAGCACTGAGCACCCAGCACCCTGAGTACTGAGCACCCTGAGTACTGAGCACCCAGCACCCTGAGTACTGAGCACCCTGAGTACTGAGCACCCAGCACACTGAGTACTGAGCACCCAGCACCCTGAGCACTGAGCACCCAGCACCCTGAGTACTGAGCACCGAGCACCCCGAGCACTGAGCATCCAGCACTCTGAGTACTGAGCACCCAGCACCCTGAGTAGTGAGCACCCAGCACCCCGAGTACTGAGCCCCCAGCACCGTGAGTACTGAGCACTGAGCATCCAGCACCCCGAGCACTGAGCACCCTGAGCTCTTAGCACCCTGAGTACTGAGCACCCAGCACCCTGAGTACTGAGCACGCAGCACCCTGAGCACTGAGCACCCAGCACCCCGAGCACTGAGCACCCAGCACCCTGAGCACTGAGCACCCAGCACCCAGAGCACTGAGCACCCAGCACCCTGAGCACTGAGCACCCAGCACCCCGAGTACTGAGCACCGAGCACCCCGAGAACTGAGCACCCAGCACCCCGAGCACTGAGCACTGAGCACCCTGAGCACTGAGCACCCAGCACCCCGAGTACTGAGCACTGAGCACCCTGAGTACTGAGCACCCAGCACCCCGAGTACTGAGCACTGAGCACCATGAGTCCTGAGCTCCCAGCACCCTGAGCACTGAGCACTGAGAACCCTGAGTACTGAGCACCGAGCACCCCGAGCACTGAGCACCCAGCACCCTGAGTACTGAGCACCGAGCTCCCCGAGCACTGATCACCCTGAATACTGAGCACCCAGCACCCTGAGTACTGAGCACCGAGCACCCCGAGCACTGAGCACCCACCACCCTGAGTACTGAGCACCGAGCACCCCGAGCACTGAGCACCCAGCACCCCGAGCACTGAGCACCCAGCACCCTGAGTACTGAGCACCCAGCACCCCGAGAATGAGCACCCTGAGCACTGAGTACCCAGCACCATGAGTACTGAGCACCCAGCACCCTGAGTACTGAGCACCCAGCACCCTGAGCACTGAGCACCCAGCAACCTGAGTACTGAGCACCCAGCACACTGAGCACTGAGCACCCAGCACCCCGAGCACTGAGCACCCAGCACCGCGAGCACTGAGCACTGAGCACCCTGAGCACTGAGCACCCAGCACCCCGAGTACTGAGCACTGAGCACCCTGAGTACTGAGCACCCAGCACCCCGAGTACTGAGCACTGAGCACCCTGAGTAATGAGCACCCAGCACCCTGAGCACTGAGCACTGAGAACCCTGAGTACTGAGCACCGAGCACCCCGAGCACTGAGCACCCAGCACCCCGAGCACTGAGCACCCAGCACCCTGAGTACTGAGCACTGAGCACCCAGCACCCCGAGCACTGAGCACTCAGCACCCTGTGTACTGAGCACTGAGTACCCAGTACCCCGAGCACTGAGCACCCAGCACCCTGAGCACTGAGCACCCAGCACCCTGAGTACTGAGCACTGAGCACCATGAGTACTGAGCACTGAGCACCCTGAGCACTGAGCACCCAGCTCCCCGAGCACTGAGCACCCAGCACCCTGAGTACTGAGCACACAGCACCCTGAGTACTGAGCACTCAGCACCCTGAGTACTGAGCACCGAGCACCCCGAGCACTGAGCACCCAGCACCCTGAGCACTAAGCACCCTGAGGACTGAGCAACCAGCACCCTGAGTACTCAGCACCCAGCACCCTGAGTACTGAGCACCCAGCATCCTGAGTACTGAGCACCGATCACCCTGAGCACTGAGCACCCAGCACCCCGAGCACTGAGCACCCTGAGTACTGAGCACCCAGCACCCTGAGTACTGAGCACCGAGCTCCCCGAGCACTGAGCACCCTGAGTACTGAGCACACAACACCCCGATCACTGAGCACCCAGCACCCTGAGCACTGAGCACCCAGCACCCTGAGCACTGAGCACCCAGCACCCTGAGTACTGAGCACCCAGCACGCTGAGTACTGAGCACCCAGCACCCCGAGCACTGAGCACACAGCACCCTGAGTACTGAGCACTGAGCACCCAGCACCCCGAGCACTGAGCACCCAGCACCCTGTGTACTGAGCACCGAGCACCCCGAGCACTGAGCACCCAGGACCCCGAGCACTGAGCAAACTGAGCTCTTAGCACCCTGAGTACTGAGCACCCAGCACCCTGAGTACTGAGCACCCAGCACCCTGAGCACTGAGCACCCAGCACCCTGAGTACTGAGCACCCAGCACCCTTAGTACTGAGAACCGAGCACCCCGAGCACTGAGCACCAAGCACCCTGAGCACTGAGCACCCAGCACCCCGAGCATTGAGCACCCAGCACCCTGAGCACTGAGCACCCAGCACCCCGAGTACTGAGCACCGAGCACCCCGAGAACTGAGCACCCAGCACCCCAAGCACTGAGCACTGAGCACCCTGAGCACTGAGCACCCAGCACCCCGAGTACTGAGCACTGAGCACCCTGAGTACTGAGCACCCAGCACCCCGAGAACTGAGCACTGATCACCATGAGTACTGAGCATCCAGCACCCTGAGCACTGAGCACTGAGAACCCTGAGTACTGAGCACGGAGCACCCCGAGCACTGAACACCCAGCACCCTGAGTACTGAGCACCGAGCTCCCCGAGCACTGAGCACCCTGAGTACTGAGCACCCAGCACCCTGAGTACTGAGCACCGAGCACCCCGAGCACTGAGCACCCAGCACCCCGAGCACTGAGCACCCAGCACCCTGAGTACTGAGCACCCAGCACCCCGAGAATGAGCACCCTGAGCACTGAGTACCCAGCACCATGAGTACTGAGCACCCAGCACCCTGAGTATTGAGCACAAAGCACCCTGAGCACTGAGCACCCAGCAACCTGAGTACTGAGCACCCAGCACTCTGAGCACTGAGCACCCAGCACCCCGAGCACTGAGCACCCAGCACCCCGAGCACTGAGCACTGAGCACCCTGAGCACTGAGCACCCAGCACCCCGAGTACTGAGCACTGAGCACCCTGAGTACTGAGCACCCAGCACCCCGAGTACTGAGCACTGAGCACCCTGAGTACTGAGCACCCAGCACCCTGAGCACTGAGCACTGAGAACCCTGAGTACTGAGCACTGAGCACCCCGAGCACTGAGCACCCAGCACCCCGAGCACTGAGCACCCAGCACCCTGAGTACTGAGCACCCAGCACCCCAAACACTGAGCACCGAGCACCCTGAGAACTGAGCACCGAGCACCCTGAGTACTGAGCACCCAGCACCATGAGTACTGAGCAACGAGCACCCAGAGTACTGAGCAACCTGAGTACTGAGCACCCAGCACCCCGAGAATGAGCACCCAGCACCATGAGTACTGAGCACCGAGCACCCTGAGCACTGAGCACCCAGCACCCTGAGCACTGAGCACGGAGCACCCCGAGGACTGAGCACCCAGCACCTTGAGCACTGAGCACCCAGCACCTTGAGTACTGAGCACCGAGCACCCCGAGCCCTGAGCACCCAGCACCCTAAGTAATGAGCACCCAGCACCCTGAGCACTGAGCACCCAGCGCCCCGAGCACTGAGCACCCAGCACCCTGAGTACTGAGCACCCAGCACCCTGAGTACTGAGCACCCAGCACCCCGAGCACTGAGCACCCAGCACCCTGAGCACTGAGCACCCAGCATCCTGAGTACTGAGCCCCCAGCACCCCGAGCACTGAGCACCAAGCACCCTGAGTAATGAGCACCCAGCACCCTGAGTACTGAGCACTGAGCACCCTGAGTACTGAGCACCGAGCTCCCCGAGCACTGATCACCCTGAATACTGAGCACCCAGCACCCTGAGTACTGAGCACCGAGCACCCCGAGCACTGAGCACCCAGCACCCTGAGTACTGAGCACCGAGCACCCCGAGCACTGAGCACCCAGCACCCCGAGCACTGAGCACCCAGCACCCTGAGTACTGAGCACCCAGCACCCCGAGAATGAGCACCCTGAGCACTGAGTACCCAGCACCATGAGTACTGAGCACCCAGCACCCTGAGTACTGAGCACCCAGCACCCTGAGCACTGAGCACCCAGCAACCTGAGTACTGAGCACCCAGCACACTGAGCACTGAGCACCCAGCACCCCGAGCACTGAGCACCCAGCACCGCGAGCACTGAGCACTGAGCACCCTGAGCACTGAGCACCCAGCACCCCGAGTACTGAGCACTGAGCACCCTGAGTACTGAGCACCCAGCACCCCGAGTACTGAGCACTGTGCACCCTGAGTAATGAGCACCCAGCACCCTGAGCACTGAGCACTGAGAACCCTGAGTACTGAGCACCGAGCACCCGGAGCACTGAGCACCCAGCACCCCGAGCACTGAGCACCCAGCACCCTGAGTACTGAGCACTGAGCACCCAGCACCCCGAGCACTGAGCACTCAGCACCCTGTGTACTGAGCACTGAGTACCCAGTACCCCGAGCACTGAGCACCCAGCACCCTGAGCACTGAGCACCCAGCACCCTGAGTACTGAGCACTGAGCACCCTGAGTACTGAGCACTGAGCACCCTGAGCACTGATCACCCAGCTCCCCGAGCACTGAGCACCCAGCACCCTGAGTACTGAGCACACAGCACCCTGAGTACTGAGCACTCAGCACCCTGAGTACTGAGCACCGAGCACCCCGAGCACTGAGCACCCAGCACCCTGAGCACTGAGCACCCTGAGGACTGAGCAACCAGCACCCTGAGTACTCAGCACCCAGCACCCTGAGTACTGAGCACCCAGCATCCTGAGTACTGAGCACCGATCACCCTGAGCACTGAGCACCCAGCACCCCGAGCACTGAGCACCCTGAGTACTGAGCACCCAGCACCCTGAGTACTGAGCACCGAGCTCCCCGAGCACTGAGCACCCTGAGTACTGAGCACACAACACCCCGATCACTGAGCACCCAGCACCCTGAGCACTGAGCACCCAGCACCCTGAGCACTGAGCACCCAGCACCCTGAGTACTGAGCACCCAGCACGCTGAGTACTGAGCACCCAGCACCCCGAGCACTGAGCACACAGCACCCTGAGTACTGAGCACTGAGCACCCAGCACCCCGAGCACTGAGCACCCAGCACCCTGTGTACTGAGCACCGAGCACCCCGAGCACTGAGCACCCAGGACCCCGAGCACTGAGCAAACTGAGCTCTTAGCACCCTGAGTACTGAGCACCCAGCACCCTGAGTACTGAGCACCCAGCACCCTGAGCACTGAGCACCCAGCACCCTGAGTACTGAGCACCCAGCACCCTTAGTACTGAGAACCGAGCACCCCGAGCACTGAGCACCAAGCACCCTGAGCACTGAGCACCCAGCACCCCGAGCATTGAGCACCCAGCACCCTGAGCACTGAGCACCCAGCACCCCGAGTACTGAGCACCGAGCACCCCGAGAACTGAGCACCCAGCACCCCAAGCACTGAGCACTGAGCACCCTGAGCACTGAGCACCCAGCACCCCGAGTACTGAGCACTGAGCACCCTGAGTACTGAGCACCCAGCACCCCGAGAACTGAGCACTGATCACCATGAGTACTGAGCATCCAGCACCCTGAGCACTGAGCACTGAGAACCCTGAGTACTGAGCACGGAGCACCCCGAGCACTGAACACCCAGCACCCTGAGTACTGAGCACCGAGCTCCCCGAGCACTGAGCACCCTGAGTACTGAGCACCCAGCACCCTGAGTACTGAGCACCGAGCACCCCGAGCACTGAGCACCCAGCACCCCGAGCACTGAGCACCCAGCACCCTGAGTACTGAGCACCCAGCACCCCGAGAATGAGCACCCTGAGCACTGAGTACCCAGCACCATGAGTACTGAGCACCCAGCACCCTGAGTATTGAGCACAAAGCACCCTGAGCACTGAGCACCCAGCAACCTGAGTACTGAGCACCCAGCACTCTGAGCACTGAGCACCCAGCACCCCGAGCACTGAGCACCCAGCACCCCGAGCACTGAGCACTGAGCACCCTGAGCACTGAGCACCCAGCACCCCGAGTACTGAGCACTGAGCACCCTGAGTACTGAGCACCCAGCACCCCGAGTACTGAGCAACCTGAGTACTGAGCACCCAACACCCCGAGAATGAGCATCCAGCACCCTGAGTACTGAGCACCGAGCACCCCGAGCACTGAGCACCCAGCACCCTGAGCACTGAGCACCCTGAGGACTGAGCAACCAGCACCCTGAGTACTGAGCACCCAGCACCCTGAGTACTGAGCACCCAGCATCCTGAGTACTGAGCACCGATCACCCTGAGCACTGAGCACCCAGCACCCCGAGCACTGAGCACCCAGCACCCTGAGTACTGAGCACCGTGAGTACTGAGCACCCAGCACCCCGAGCACTGAGCACCCAGCACCCTGAGTACTGAGCACCCTGAGTACTGAGCACCCACCACCCTGAGTACTGAGCACACTGAGTACTGAGCACCCAGCACCCTGAGCACTGAGCACCCTGAGGACTGAGCAACCAGCACCCTGAGCACTGAGAACCCAGCACACTGAGTACTGACCACCCAGCACCCTGAGCACTGAGCACCCAGCACCCTGAGTACTGAGCACCGAGCACCCCGAGCACTGAGCACCCAGCACCCTGAGTACTGAGCACCCAGCACCCTGAGTAGTGAGCACCCAGCACCCCGACTACTGAGCACCCAGCACCGTGAGTACTGACCACCCAGCACCCTGAGTACTGAGCACCCAGCACCCCGAGCACGAAGCACCCAGCACCCCGAGCACCGAGCACCCAGCACCCTGAGCAGTGAGCACCCAGCACCCTGAGCACTGAGCACCCAGCACCTTGAGTACTGAGCACTGAGCACCCAGCACCCTGAGCACTGAGCACCCAGCACCCTTAATACTAAGCACCCAGCACCCTGAGTACTGAGCACCCAGCACCCTGAGTACTGAGCACACAGCATACTGAGCACCGAGCACCCCGAGCACTGAGCACCCAGCACCCTTAGTACTGAGCACCCAGCACCCCGAGCACTGAGCACCCAGCACCCTGAGTACTGAGCACCGAGCACCCTGAGTACTGAGCACCCAGTACCCTGAGTACTGAGCACCCAGCGTACTGAGCACCCAGCACCCAGCACCCTGAGTACTGAGCAGCCAGCACCCTGAGCACTGAGCACCCAGCACGCTGAGTACTGAGCACCCAGCACCCTGAGTACTGAGCACTGAGCACCCTGAGTACTGAGCACTGAGCACCATGAGCACTGAGCACCCAGCACCCCGAGCACTGAGCACCCAGCACCCTGAGTAATGAGCAACCAGCACCCTGAGTACTGAGCACTCAGCACCCTGAGTACTGAGCACCGAGCACCCCGAGCCCTGAGCACCAAGCACCCTGAGCACTGAGCACCCTGAGGACTGAGCAACCAGCACCCTGAGTACTGAGCACCCAGCACCCTGAGTACTGACCACCCAGCATCCTGAGTACTGAGCACCGATCACCCTGAGCACTGAGCACCCAGCACCCCGAGCACTGAGCACCCAGCACCCCGAGCACGGAGCATCCAGGACACCGAGCACTGAGTACTGAGCACCCAGCACCCTGAGTACTGAGGACCGAGCTCCGCGAGCACTGAGCACCCTGAGTACTGAGCACCCAGAACCCCGATCACTGAGCACCCAGCACCCTGAGCACTGAGCACCCAGCACCCTGAGCACTGAGCACCCTGCACACTGAGTACTGAGCACTGAGCACCCTGAGTACTGAGCACCCAGCACCCCGAGAACTGAGCACTGATCACCATGAGTACTGAGCATCCAGCACCCTGAGCACTGAGCACTGAGAACCCTGAGTACTGAGCACGGAGCACCCCGAGCACTGAACACCCAGCACCCTGAGTACTGAGCACCGAGCTCCCCGAGCACTGAGCACCCTGAGTACTGAGCACCCAGCACCCTGAGTACTGAGCACCGAGCACCCCGAGCACTGAGCACCCAGCACCCCGAGCACTGAGCACCCAGCACCCTGAGTACTGAGCACCCAGCACCCCGAGAATGAGCACCCTGAGCACTGAGTACCCAGCACCATGAGTACTGAGCACCCAGCACCCTGAGTATTGAGCACAAAGCACCCTGAGCACTGAGCACCCAGCAACCTGAGTACTGAGCACCCAGCACTCTGAGCACTGAGCACCCAGCACCCCGAGCACTGAGCACCCAGCACCCCGAGCACTGAGCACTGAGCACCCTGAGCACTGAGCACCCAGCACCCCGAGTACTGAGCACTGAGCACCCTGAGTACTGAGCACCCAGCACCCCGAGTACTGAGCACTGAGCACCCTGAGTACTGAGCACCCAGCACCCTGAGCACTGAGCACTGAGAACCCTGAGTACTGAGCACTGAGCACCCCGAGCACTGAGCACCCAGCACCCCGAGCACTGAGCACCCAGCACCCTGAGTACTGAGCACCCAGCACCCCAAACACTGAGCACCGAGCACCCTGAGAACTGAGCACCGAGCACCCTGAGTACTGAGCACCCAGCACCATGAGTACTGAGCAACGAGCACCCAGAGTACTGAGCAACCTGAGTACTGAGCACCCAGCACCCCGAGAATGAGCACCCAGCACCATGAGTACTGAGCACCGAGCACCCTGAGCACTGAGCACCCAGCACCCTGAGCACTGAGCACGGAGCACCCCGAGGACTGAGCACCCAGCACCTTGAGCACTGAGCACCCAGCACCTTGAGTACTGAGCACCGAGCACCCCGAGCCCTGAGCACCCAGCACCCTAAGTAATGAGCACCCAGCACCCTGAGCACTGAGCACCCAGCGCCCCGAGCACTGAGCACCCAGCACCCTGAGTACTGAGCACCCAGCACCCTGAGTACTGAGCACCCAGCACCCCGAGCACTGAGCACCCAGCACCCTGAGCACTGAGCACCCAGCATCCTGAGTACTGAGCCCCCAGCACCCCGAGCACTGAGCACCAAGCACCCTGAGTAATGAGCACCCAGCACCCTGAGTACTGAGCACTGAGCACCCTGAGTACTGAGCACCGAGCTCCCCGAGCACTGATCACCCTGAATACTGAGCACCCAGCACCCTGAGTACTGAGCACCGAGCACCCCGAGCACTGAGCACCCAGCACCCTGAGTACTGAGCACCGAGCACCCCGAGCACTGAGCACCCAGCACCCCGAGCACTGAGCACCCAGCACCCTGAGTACTGAGCACCCAGCACCCCGAGAATGAGCACCCTGAGCACTGAGTACCCAGCACCATGAGTACTGAGCACCCAGCACCCTGAGTACTGAGCACCCAGCACCCTGAGCACTGAGCACCCAGCAACCTGAGTACTGAGCACCCAGCACACTGAGCACTGAGCACCCAGCACCCCGAGCACTGAGCACCCAGCACCGCGAGCACTGAGCACTGAGCACCCTGAGCACTGAGCACCCAGCACCCCGAGTACTGAGCACTGAGCACCCTGAGTACTGAGCACCCAGCACCCCGAGTACTGAGCACTGTGCACCCTGAGTAATGAGCACCCAGCACCCTGAGCACTGAGCACTGAGAACCCTGAGTACTGAGCACCGAGCACCCCGAGCACTGAGCACCCAGCACCCCGAGCACTGAGCACCCAGCACCCTGAGTACTGAGCACTGAGCACCCAGCACCCCGAGCACTGAGCACTCAGCACCCTGTGTACTGAGCACTGAGTACCCAGTACCCCGAGCACTGAGCACCCAGCACCCTGAGCACTGAGCACCCAGCACCCTGAGTACTGAGCACTGAGCACCCTGAGTACTGAGCACTGAGCACCCTGAGCACTGATCACCCAGCTCCCCGAGCACTGAGCACCCAGCACCCTGAGTACTGAGCACACAGCACCCTGAGTACTGAGCACTCAGCACCCTGAGTACTGAGCACCGAGCACCCCGAGCACTGAGCACCCAGCACCCTGAGCACTGAGCACCCTGAGGACTGAGCAACCAGCACCCTGAGTACTCAGCACCCAGCACCCTGAGTACTGAGCACCCAGCATCCTGAGTACTGAGCACCGATCACCCTGAGCACTGAGCACCCAGCACCCCGAGCACTGAGCACCCTGAGTACTGAGCACCCAGCACCCTGAGTACTGAGCACCGAGCTCCCCGAGCACTGAGCACCCTGAGTACTGAGCACACAACACCCCGATCACTGAGCACCCAGCACCCTGAGCACTGAGCACCCAGCACCCTGAGCACTGAGCACCCAGCACCCTGAGTACTGAGCACCCAGCACGCTGAGTACTGAGCACCCAGCACCCCGAGCACTGAGCACACAGCACCCTGAGTACTGAGCACTGAGCACCCAGCACCCCGAGCACTGAGCACCCAGCACCCTGTGTACTGAGCACCGAGCACCCCGAGCACTGAGCACCCAGGACCCCGAGCACTGAGCAAACTGAGCTCTTAGCACCCTGAGTACTGAGCACCCAGCACCCTGAGTACTGAGCACCCAGCACCCTGAGCACTGAGCACCCAGCACCCTGAGTACTGAGCACCCAGCACCCTTAGTACTGAGAACCGAGCACCCCGAGCACTGAGCACCAAGCACCCTGAGCACTGAGCACCCAGCACCCCGAGCATTGAGCACCCAGCACCCTGAGCACTGAGCACCCAGCACCCCGAGTACTGAGCACCAAGCACCCCGAGAACTGAGCACCCAGCACCCCAAGCACTGAGCACTGAGCACCCTGAGCACTGAGCACCCAGCACCCCGAGTACTGAGCACTGAGCACCCTGAGTACTGAGCACCCAGCACCCCGAGAACTGAGCACTGATCACCATGAGTACTGAGCATCCAGCACCCTGAGCACTGAGCACTGAGAACCCTGAGTACTGAGCAAGGAGCACCCCGAGCACTGAACACCCAGCACCCTGAGTACTGAGCACCGAGCTCCCCGAGCACTGAGCACCCTGAGTACTGAGCACCCAGCACCCTGAGTACTGAGCACCGAGCACCCCGAGCACTGAGCACCCAGCACCCCGGGCACTGAGCACCCAGCACCCTGAGTACTGAGCACCCAGCACCACGAGAATGAGCACCCTGAGCACTGAGTACCCAGCACCATGAGTACTGAGCACCCAGCACCCTGAGTACTGAGCACAAAGCACCCTGAGCACTGAGCACCGAGCACCCTGAGAACTGAGCACCGAGCACCCTGAGTACTGAGCAACCAGCACCATGAGTACTGAGCACCGAGCACCCAGAGTACTGAGCAACCTGAGTACTGAGCACCCAGCACCCCGAGAATGAGCATCCAGCACCATGAGTACTGAGCACCGAGCACCCTGAGCACTGAGCACCCAGCACCCTGAGCACTGAGCACGGAGCACCCCGAGGACTGAGCACCCAGCACCTTGAGCACTGAGCACCCAGCACCTTGAGTACTGAGCACCGAGCACCCCGAGCCCTGAGCACCCAGCACCCTAAGTAATGAGCACCCAGCACCCTGAGCACTGAGCACCCAGCGCCCCGAGCACTGAGCACCCAGCACCCTGAGTACTGAGCACCCAGCACCCTGAGTACTGAGCACCCAGCACCCCGAGCACTGAGCACCCAGCACCCTGAGCACTGAGCACCCAGCATCCTGAGTACTGAGCCCCCAGCACCCCGAGCACTGAGCACCAAGCACCCTGAGTAATGAGCACCCAGCACCCTGAGTACTGAGCACTGAGCACCCTGAGCACTGAGCACCCAGCACCCCGAGCACTGAGCACCCAGCACCCTGAGTACTGAGCACCCATCACCCTGAGTACTGAGCACTCAGCACCCTGAGTACTGAGCACCGAGCACCCCGAGCACTGAGCACCCAGCACCCTGAGCACTGAGCACCCTGAGGACTGAGCAACCAGCACCCTGAGTACTGAGCACCCAGCACCCTGAGTACTGAGCACCCAGCATCCTGAGTACTGAGCACCGATCACCCTGAGCACTGAGCACCCAGCACCCCGAGCACTGAGCACCCAGCACCCTGAGTACTGAGCACCGTGAGTACTGAGCACCCAGCACCCCGAGCACTGAGCACCCAGCACCCTGAGTACTGAGCACCCTGAGTACTGAGCACCCACCACCCTGAGTACTGAGCACACTGAGTACTGAGCACCCAGCACCCTGAGCACTGAGCACCCTGAGGACTGAGCAACCAGCACCCTGAGCACTGAGAACCCAGCACACTGAGTACTGACCACCCAGCACCCTGAGCACTGAGCACCCAGCACCCTGAGTACTGAGCACCGAGCACCCCGAGCACTGAGCACCCAGCACCCTGAGTACTGAGCACCCAGCACCCTGAGTAGTGAGCACCCAGCACCCCGACTACTGAGCACCCAGCACCGTGAGTACTGACCACCCAGCACCCTGAGTACTGAGCACCCAGCACCCCGAGCACGAAGCACCCAGCACCCCGAGCACCGAGCACCCAGCACCCTGAGCAGTGAGCACCCAGCACCCTGAGCACTGAGCACCCAGCACCTTGAGTACTGAGCACTGAGCACCCAGCACCCTGAGCACTGAGCACCCAGCACCCTTAATACTAAGCACCCAGCACCCTGAGTACTGAGCACCCAGCACCCTGAGTACTGAGCACACAGCATACTGAGCACCGAGCACCCCGAGCACTGAGCACCCAGCACCCTTAGTACTGAGCACCCAGCACCCCGAGCACTGAGCACCCAGCACCCTGAGTACTGAGCACCGAGCACCCTGAGTACTGAGCACCCAGTACCCTGAGTACTGAGCACCCAGCGTACTGAGCACCGAGCACCCAGCACCCTGAGTACTGAGCAGCCAGCACCCTGAGCACTGAGCACCCAGCACGCTGAGTACTGAGCACCCAGCACCCTGAGTACTGAGCACTGAGCACCCTGAGTACTGAGCACTGAGCACCATGAGCACTGAGCACCCAGCACCCCGAGCACTGAGCACCCAGCACCCTGAGTACTGAGCAACCAGCACCCTGAGTACTGAGCACTCAGCACCCTGAGTACTGAGCACCGAGCACCCCGAGCCCTGAGCACCAAGCACCCTGAGCACTGAGCACCCTGAGGACTGAGCAACCAGCACCCTGAGTACTGAGCACCCAGCACCCTGAGTACTGACCACCCAGCATCCTGAGTACTGAGCACCGATCACCCTGAGCACTGAGCACCCAGCACCCCGAGCACTGAGCACCCAGCACCCCGAGCACGGAGCATCCAGGACACCGAGCACTGAGTACTGAGCACCCAGCACCCTGAGTACTGAGGACCGAGCTCCGCGAGCACTGAGCACCCTGAGTACTGAGCACCCAGAACCCCGATCACTGAGCACCCAGCACCCTGAGCACTGAGCACCCACCACCCTGAGCACTGAGCACCCAGCACCCTGAGTACTGAGCACCCAGCACGCTGAGTACTGAGCACCCAGCACCCCGAGCACTGAGCACCCAGCACCCTGAGTACTGAGCACTGAGCACCCAGCACCCCGAGCACTGAGCACCCAGCACCCTGTGTACTGAGAACCGAGCACCCCGAGCACTGAGCACCCAGCACACTGAGCGCTCAGCACCCGGCACCCCGAGCACTGAGCACCCAGCACCCTGAGCACTGAGCACCCAGCACCCTGAGCACTGACCACCCAGCACCCAGAGCACTGAGCACCCAGCACACTGAGCACTGAGCACCCAGCACCCTGAGTACTGAGCACCCAGCACCCTGAGTACTGAGCACCCAGCACCCCGAGGACTGAGCACCCAGCACCCTGTGCACTGAGCACTGAGCATCCAGCACCCCGAGCACTGAGCACCCTGAGCTCTTAGCACCCTGAGTACTGAGCACCCAGCACCCTGAGTACTTAGCACCCAGCACCCTGAGCACTGAGCACCCAGCACCCTGAGTACTGAGCACCAAGCACCCTGAGTACTGAGCACCGAGCACCCCGAGCACTGAGCACCCAGCACACTGAGCACTGAGCACCCAGCACCCCGAGCACTGAGCACCCAGCACCCTGAGCACTGAGCACCCAGCACCCCGAGTACTGAGCACCGAGCACCCCGAGAACTGAGCACCCAGCACCCCGAGCACTGAGCACTGAGCACCCTGAGCACTGAGCACCCAGCACCCCGAGTACTGATCACTGAGCACCCTGAGTACTGAGCAACCAGCACCCCGAGTACTGAGCACTGAGCACCATGAGTACTGAGCACCCAGCACCCTGAGCACTGAGCACTGAGAACCCTGAGTACTGAGCACCGAGCACCCCGAGCACTGAACACCCAGCACCCTGAGTACTGAGCACCGAGCTCCCCAAGCACTGAGCACCCTGAGCACTGAGCACCCAGCACCCTGAGTACTGAGCACCGAGCACCCCGAGCACTGAGCACCCAGCACCCCGAGCACTGAGCACCCAGCACCCCGAGCACTAAGCACCCAGCACCCCGAGCACCGAGCACCCAGCATCCTGAGCAGTGAGCACCCAGCACCCTGAGCACTGAGCACTGAGAACCCTGAGTACTGAGCACCGAGCACCCCGAGCACTGAACACCCAGCACCCTGAGTAGTGAGCACCCAGCACCCCGACTACTGAGCACCCAGCACCGTGAGTACTGACCACCCAGCACCCTGAGTACTGAGCACCCAGCACCCCGAGCACTAAGCACCCAGCACCCCGAGCACCGAGCACCCAGCATCCTGAGCAGTGAGCACCCAGCACCCTGAGCACTGAGCACCCAGCACCTTGAGTACTGAGCACTGAGCACCCAGCACCCTGAGCACTGAGCACCCAGCACCCTTAATACTAAGCACCCAGCACCCTTAGTACTGAGCACCCAGCACCCTGAGTACTGAGCACCCAGCATACTGAGCACCGAGCACCCCGAGCACTGAGCACCCAGTACCCTTAGTACTGAGCACCCAGCACCCTGAGCACTGAGCACCCAGCACCCTGAGTACTGAGCACCGAGCACCCTGAGTACTGAGCACCCAGCACCCTGAGTACTGAGCACCCAGCGTACTGAGCACCGAGCACCCAGCACCCTGAGTACTGAGCAGCCAGCACCCTGAGCACTGAGCACCCAGCACCCTGAGTACTGAGCACCCAGCACCCTGAGTACTGAGCACTGAGCACCCTGAGTACTGAGCACCCAGCGTACTGAGCACCGAGTACCCCGAGCACTGAGCACCCAGCACCCTGAGTACTGAGCACCCAGCACCCCGAGCACTGAGCACCGAGCACCCTGAGTACTGAGCACCCAGCACCCTGAGTACTGAGCACCCAGCGTACTGAGCACCGAGCACCCAGCACCCTGAGTACTGAGCACCCAGCACCCTGAGCACTGAGCACCCAGCACCCTGAGTACTGAGCACCCTGAGTACTGAGCACCCTGAGCACTGAGCACCCAGCACCCCGAGCACTGAGCAATCAGCACCCTGAGTACTGAGCACCCAGCACCCTGAGTACTGAGCACCCAGCACCCCGAGCATTGAGCACCCAGCACCCTGAGCACTGAGCACCCAGCACCCTGAGTACTGAGCACCCAGCACCCCGAGCACCGAGCACCCAGCACCCTGAGCAGTGAGCACCCAGCACCCTGAGCACTGAGCACCCAGCACCTTGAGTACTGAGCACTGAGCACCCAGCACCCTGAGCACTGAGCACCCAGCACCCTTAATACTAAGCACCCAGCACCCTGAGTACTGAGCACCCAGCACCCTGAGTACTGAGCACCCAGCATACTGAGCACCGAGCACCCCGAGCACTGAGCACCCAGCACCCTTAGTACTGAGCACCCAGCACCCCGAGCACTGAGCACCCAGCACCCTGAGTACTGAGCACCGAGCACCCTGAGTACTGAGCACCCAGTACCCTGAGTACTGAGCAACCAGCGTACTGAGCACCGAGCACCCAGCACCCTGAGTACTGAGCAGCCAGCACCCTGAGCACTGAGCACCCAGCACGCTGAGTACTGAGCACCCAGCACCCTGAGTACTGAGCACTGAGCACCCTGAGTACTGAGCACTGAGCACCATGAGCACTGAGCACCCAGCACCCCGAGCACTGAGCACCCAGCACCCTGAGTACTGAGCAACCAGCACCCTGAGTACTGAGCACTCAGCACCCTGAGTACTGAGCACCGAGCACCCCGAGCCCTGAGCACCAAGCACCCTGAGCACTGAGCACCCTGAGGACTGAGCAACCAGCACCCTGAGCACTGACCACCCAGCACCCAGAGCACTGAGCACCCAGCACACTGAGCACTGAGCACCCAGCACCCTGAGTACTGAGCACCCAGCACCCTGAGTACTGAGCACCCAGCACCCCGAGGACTGAGCACCCAGCACCCTGTGCACTGAGCACTGAGCATCCAGCACCCAGAGCACTGAGCACCCTGAGCTCTTAGCACCCTGAGTACTGAGCACCCAGCACCCTGAGTACTTAGCACCCAGCACCCTGAGCACTGAGCACCCAGCACCCTGAGTACTGAGCACCAAGCACCCTGAGTACTGAGCACCGAGCACCCCGAGCACTGAGCACCCAGCACACTGAGCACTGAGCACCCAGCACCCCGAGCACTGAGCACCCAGCACCCTGAGCACTGAGCACCCAGCACCCCGAGTACTGAGCACCGAGCACCCCGAGAACTGAGCACCCAGCACCCCGAGCACTGAGCACTGAGCACCCTGAGCACTGAGCACCCAGCACCCCGAGTACTGATCACTGAGCACCCTGAGTACTGAGCAACCAGCACCCCGAGTACTGAGCACTGAGCACCATGAGTACTGAGCACCCAGCACCCTGTGCACTGAGCACTGAGAACCCTGAGTACTGAGCACCGAGCACCCCGAGCACTGAACACCCAGCACCCTGAGTACTGAGCACCGAGCTCCCCGAGCACTGAGCACCCTGAGCACTGAGCACCCAGCACCCTGAGTACTGAGCACCGAGCACCCCGAGCACTGAGCACCCAGCACCCCGAGCACTGAGCACCCAGCACCCTGAGTACTGAGCACCCAGCACCCCGAGAATGAGCACCCTGAGCACTGAGTACCCAGCACCATGAGTACTGAGCACCCAGCACCCTGAGTACTGAGCACCCAGCATCCTGAGTACTGAGCACCGATCACCCTGAGCACTGAGCACCCAGCACCCCGAGCACTGAGCACCCAGCAACCTGAGTACTGAGCACCGTGAGTACTGAGCACCCAGCACCCCGAGCACAGAGCACCCAGCACCCTGAGTACTGAGCACCCTGAGTACTGAGCACCCAGCACCCTGAGTACTGAGCACACTGAGTACTGAGCACCCAGCACCCTGAGCACTGAGCACCCTGAGGAATGAGCAACCAGCACCCTGAGCACTGAGCACCCAGCACACTGAGTACTGACCACCCAGCACCCTGAGCACTGAGCACCCAGCACCCTGAGTACTGAGCACCGAGCACCCCGAGCACTGAGCACCCAGCACCCTGAGTACTGAGCACCCAGCACCCTGAGTAGTGAGCACCCAGCACCCCGACTACTGAGCACCCAGCACCGTGAGTACTGACCACCCAGCACCCTGAGTACTGAGCACCCAGCACCCCGAGCACTAAGCACCCAGCACCCCGAGCACCGAGCACCCAGCATCCTGAGCAGTGAGCACCCAGCACCCTGAGCACTGAGCACCCAGCACCTTGAGTACTGAGCACTGAGCACCCAGCACCCTGAGCACTGAGCACCCAGCACCCTTAATACTAAGCACCCAGCACCCTTAGTACTGAGCACCCAGCACCCTGAGTACTGAGCACCCAGCATACTGAGCACCGAGCACCCCGAGCACTGAGCACCCAGTACCCTTAGTACTGAGCACCCAGCACCCTGAGCACTGAGCACCCAGCACCCTGAGTACTGAGCACCGAGCACCCTGAGTACTGAGCACCCAGCACCCTGAGTACTGAGCACCCAGCGTACTGAGCACCGAGCACCCAGCACCCTGAGTACTGAGCAGCCAGCACCCTGAGCACTGAGCACCCAGCACCCTGAGTACTGAGCACCCAGCACCCTGAGTACTGAGCACTGAGCACCCTGAGTACTGAGCACCCAGCGTACTGAGCACCGAGTACCCCGAGCACTGAGCACCCAGCACCCTGAGTACTGAGCACCCAGCACCCCGAGCACTGAGCACCGAGCACCCTGAGTACTGAGCACCCAGCACCCTGAGTACTGAGCACCCAGCGTACTGAGCACCGAGCACCCAGCACCCTGAGTACTGAGCACCCAGCACCCTGAGCACTGAGCACCCAGCACCCTGAGTACTGAGCACCCTGAGTACTGAGCACCCTGAGCACTGAGCACCCAGCACCCCGAGCACTGAGCAATCAGCACCCTGAGTACTGAGCACCCAGCACCCTGAGTACTGAGCACCCAGCATCCTGAGTACTGAGCACCGATCACCCTGAGCACTGAGCACCCAGCACCCCGAGCACTGAGCACCCTGAGTACTGAGCACCCAGCAGCCTGAGTACTGAGCACTAAGCACCCAGAGCACTGAGCACCCAGCACCCCGAGCACGGAGCACCCAGGACCCCGAGCACTGAGTACTGAGCACCCAGCACCCTGAGTACTGAGCACCGAGCTCCCCGAGCACTGAGCACCCTGAGTACTGAGCACCCAGAACCCCGATCACTGAGCACCCAGCACCCTGAGCACTGAGCACCCAGCACCCTGAACACTGAGCACCCAGCACCCTGAGTGCTGAGCACCCAGCACCCTGAGTACTGAGCACCCAGCACCCCGAGCACTGAGCACCCAGCACCCTGTGTACTGAGCACCGAGCACCCCGAACACTGAGCACCCAACACCCTGTGTACTGAGCACCGAGCACCCCGAGCACTGAGCACCCAGCACCCTGAGCACTCAGCACCCAGCACCCTGAGCACTGAGCACCCAGCTCCCTGAGCACTGAGGACCCAGCACCCTGAGCACTGAGCACCCAGCACCCAGAGCACTGAGCACCCAGCACCCTGAGCACTGAGCACCCAGCACCCTGAGTACTGAGCACCCAGCACCCTGAGTACTGAGCACCCAGCACCCCGAGGACTGAGCACCCAGCACCCTGTGCACTGAGCACTGAGCATCCAGCACCCCGAGCACTGAGCACCCTGAGCTCTTAGCACCCTGAGTACTGAGCACCAAGCACCCTGAGTACTGAGCACGCAGCACCCTGAGCACTGAGCACCCAGCACCCCGAGAACTGAGCACCCAGCACCCTGAGCACTGAGCACCCAGCACCCAGAGCACTGAGCACCCAGCACCCTGAGCACTGAGCACCCAGCACCCCGAGTACTGAGCACCCAGCACCCCGAGAACTGAGCACCCAGCACCCCGAGCACTGAGCAAAGAGCACCCTGAGCACTGAGCACCCAGCACCCCGAGTACTGAGCACTGAGCACCCTGAGTACTGAGCACCCAGCACCCCGAGTACTGAGCACTGAGCACCATGAGTCCTGAGCTCCCAGCACCCTGAGCACTGAGCACTGAGAACCCTGAGTACTGAGCACCGAGCACCCCGAGCACTGAGCACCCAGCACCCTGAGTACTGAGCACCGAGCACCCCGAGCACTGAGCACCCAGCACCCTGAGTACTGAGCACCGAGCACCCCGAGCACTGAGCACCCAGCACCCCGAGCACTGAGCACCCAGCACCCTGAGTACTGAGCACCCAGCACCCCGAGAATGAGCACCCTGAGCACTGAGTACCCAGCACCATGAGTACTGAGCACCCAGCACCCTGAGTACTGAGCACCCAGCACCCTGAGCACTGAGCACCCAGCAACCTGAGTACTGAGCACCCAGCACACTGAGCACTGAGCACCCAGCACCCCGAGCACTGAGCACCCAGCACCGCGAGCACTGAGCACTGAGCACCCTGAGCACTGAGCACCCAGCACCCCGAGTACTGAGCACTGAGCACCCTGAGTACTGAGCACCCAGCACCCCGAGTACTGAGCACTGAGCACCCTGAGTAATGAGCACCCAGCACCCTGAGCACTGAGCACTGAGAACCCTGAGTACTGAGCACCGAGCACCCCGAGCACTGAGCACCCAGCACCCCGAGCACTGAGCACCCAGCACTCTGAGTACTGAGCACTGAGCACCCAGCACCCCGAGCACTGAGCACTCAGCACCCTGTGTACTGAGCACTGAGTACCCAGTACCCCGAGCACTGAGCACCCAGCACCCTGAGCACTGAGCACCCAGCACCCTGAGTACTGAGCACTGAGCACCCTGAGTACTGAGCACTGAGCACCATGAGCACTGAGCACCCAGCTCCCCGAGCACTGAGCACCCAGCACCCTGAGTACTGAGCACACAGCACCCTGAGTACTGAGCCCTCAGCACCCTGAGTACTGAGCACCGAGCACCCCGAGCACTGAGCACCCAGCACCCTGAGCACTGAGCACCCTGAGGACTGAGCAACCAGCACCCTGAGTACTCAGCACCCAGCACCCTGAGTACTGAGCACCCAGCATCCTGAGTACTGAGCACCGATCACCCTGAGCACTGAGCACCCAGCACCCCGAGCACTGAGCACCCTGAGTACTGAGCACCCAGCACCCTGAGTACTGAGCACCGAGCTCCCCGAGCACTGAGCACCCAGCACCCTGAGCACTGAGCACCCAGCACCCTGAGCACTGAGCACACAGCACCCTGAGTACTGAGCACTGAGCACCCAGCACCCCGAGCACTGAGCACCCAGCACCCTGTGTACTGAGCACCGAGCACCCCGAGCACTGAGCACCCAGGACCCCGAGCACTGAGCAAACTGAGCTCTTAGCACCCTGAGTACTGAGCACCCAGCACCCTGAGTACTGAGCACCCAGCACCCTGAGCACTGAGCACCCAGCACCCTGAGTACTGAACACCCAGCACCCTTAGTACTGAGAACCGAGCACCCCGAGCACTGAGCACCAAGCACCCTGAGCACTGAGCACCCAGCACCCCGAGCATTGAGCACCCAGCACCCTGAGCACTGAGCACCCAGCACCCCGAGTACTGAGCACCCAGCACCCTGAGCACTGAGCACCCAGCACCCCAAGCACTCAGCACTGAGCACCCTGAGCACTGAGCACCCAGCACCCCGAGTACTGAGCACTGAGCACCCTGAGTACTGAGCACCCAGCATACTGAGCACCGAGCACCCCGAGCACTGAGCACCCAGTACCCTTAGTACTGAGCACCCAGCACCCTGAGCACTGAGCACCCAGCACCCTGAGTACTGAGCACCGAGCACCCTGAGTACTGAGCACCCAGCACCCTGAGTACTGAGCACCCAGCGTACTGAGCACCGAGCACCCAGCACCCTGAGTACTGAGCAGCCAGCACCCTGAGCACTGAGCACCCAGCACCCTGAGTACTGAGCACCCAGCACCCTGAGTACTGAGCACTGAGCACCCTGAGTACTGAGCACCCAGCGTACTGAGCACCGAGTACCCCGAGCACTGAGCACCCAGCACCCTGAGTACTGAGCACCCAGCAGCCCGAGCACTGAGCACCGAGCACCCTGAGTACTGAGCACCCAGCACCCTGAGTACTGAGCACCCAGCGTACTGAGCACCGAGCACCCAGCACCCTGAGTACTGAGCACCCAGCACCCTGAGCACTGAGCACCCAGCACCCTGAGTACTGAGCACCCTGAGTACTGAGCACCCTGAGCACTGAGCACCCAGCACCCCGAGCACTGAGCAATCAGCACCCTGAGTACTGAGCACCCAGCACCCTGAGTACTGAGCACCCAGCATCCTGAGTACTGAGCACCGATCACCCTGAGCACTGAGCACCCAGCACCCCGAGCACTGAGCACCCTGAGTACTGAGCACCCAGCAGCCTGAGTACTGAGCACTAAGCACCCAGAGCACTGAGCACCCAGCACCCCGAGCACGGAGCACCCAGGACCCCGAGCACTGAGTACTGAGCACCCAGCACCCTGAGTACTGAGCACCGAGCTCCCCGAGCACTGAGCACCCTGAGTACTGAGCACCCAGAACCCCGATCACTGAGCACCCAGCACCCTGAGCACTGAGCACCCAGCACCCTGAACACTGAGCACCCAGCACCCTGAGTGCTGAGCACCCAGCACCCTGAGTACTGAGCACCCAGCACCCCGAGCACTGAGCACCCAGCACCCTGTGTACTGAGCACCGAGCACCCCGAACACTGAGCACCCAACACCCTGTGTACTGAGCACCGAGCACCCCGAGCACTGAGCACCCAGCACCCTGAGCACTCAGCACCCAGCACCCTGAGCACTGAGCACCCAGCTCCCTGAGCACTGAGGACCCAGCACCCTGAGCACTGAGCACCCAGCACCCAGAGCACTGAGCACCCAGCACCCTGAGCACTGAGCACCCAGCACCCTGAGTACTGAGCACCCAGCACCCTGAGTACTGAGCACCCAGCACCCCGAGGACTGAGCACCCAGCACCCTGTGCACTGTGCACTGAGCATCCAGCACCCCGAGCACTGAGCACCCTGAGCTCTTAGCACCCTGAGTACTGAGCACCAAGCACCCTGAGTACTGAGCACGCAGCACCCTGAGCACTGAGCACCCAGCACCCCGAGAACTGAGCACCCAGCACCCTGAGCACTGAGCACCCAGCACCCAGAGCACTGAGCACCCAGCACCCTGAGCACTGAGCACCCAGCACCCCGAGTACTGAGCACCGAGCACCCCGAGAACTGAGCACCCAGCACCCCGAGCACTGAGCAAAGAGCACCCTGAGCACTGAGCACCCAGCACCCCGAGTACTGAGCACTGAGCACCCTGAGTACTGAGCACCCAGCACCCCGAGTACTGAGCACTGAGCACCATGAGTCCTGAGCTCCCAGCACCCTGAGCACTGAGCACTGAGAACCCTGAGTACTGAGCACCGAGCACCCCGAGCACTGAGCACCCAGCACCCTGAGTACTGAGCACCGAGCTCACCGAGCACTGATCACCCTGAATACTGAGCACCCAGCACCCTGAGTACTGAGCACCGAGCACCCCGAGCACTGAGCACCCAGCACCCTGAGTACTGAGCACCGAGCACCCCGAGCACTGAGCACCCAGCACCCCGAGCACTGAGCACCCAGCACCCTGAGTACTGAGCACCCAGCACCCCGAGAATGAGCACCCTGAGCACTGAGTACCCAGCACCATGAGTACTGAGCACCCAGCACCCTGAGTACTGAGCACCCAGCACCCTGAGCACTGAGCACCCAGCAACCTGAGTACTGAGCACCCAGCACACTGAGCACTGAGCACCCAGCACCCCGAGCACTGAGCACCCAGCACCGCGAGCACTGAGCACTGAGCACCCTGAGCACTGAGCACCCAGCACCCCGAGTACTGAGCACTGAGCACCCTGAGTACTGAGCACCCAGCACCCCGAGTACTGAGCACTGAGCACCCTGAGTAATGAGCACCCAGCACCCTGAGCACTGAGCACTGAGAACCCTGAGTACTGAGCACCGAGCACCCCGAGCACTGAGCACCCAGCACCCCGAGCACTGAGCACCCAGCACTCTGAGTACTGAGCACTGAGCACCCAGCACCCCGAGCACTGAGCACTCAGCACCCTGTGTACTGAGCACTGAGTACCCAGTACCCCGAGCACTGAGCACCCAGCACCCTGAGCACTGAGCACCCAGCACCCTGAGTACTGAGCACTGAGCACCCTGAGTACTGAGCACTGAGCACCATGAGCACTGAGCACCCAGCTCCCCGAGCACTGAGCACCCAGCACCCTGAGTACTGAGCACACAGCACCCTGAGTACTGAGCCCTCAGCACCCTGAGTACTGAGCACCGAGCACCCCGAGCACTGAGCACCCAGCACCCTGAGCACTGAGCACCCTGAGGACTGAGCAACCAGCACCCTGAGTACTCAGCACCCAGCACCCTGAGTACTGAGCACCCAGCATCCTGAGTACTGAGCACCGATCACCCTGAGCACTGAGCACCCAGCACCCCGAGCACTGAGCACCCTGAGTACTGAGCACCCAGCACCCTGAGTACTGAGCACCGAGCTCCCCGAGCACTGAGCACCCTGAGTACTGAGCACACAACACCCCGATCACTGAGAACCCAGCACCCTGAGCACTGAGCACCCAGCACCCTGAGCACTGAGCACCCAGCAACCTGAGTACTGAGCACCCAGCACGCTGAGTACTGAGCACCCAGCACCTCGAGCACTGAGCACACAGCACCCTGAGTACTGAGCACTGAGCACCCAGCACCCCGAGCACTGAGCACCCAGCACCCTGTGTACTGAGCACCGAGCACCCCGAGCACTGAGCACCCAGGACCCCGAGCACTGAGCAAACTGAGCTCTTAGCACCCTGAGTACTGAGCACCCAGCACCCTGAGTACTGAGCACCCAGCACCCTGAGCACTGAGCACCCAGCACCCTGAGTACTGAACACCCAGCACCCTTAGTACTGAGAACCGAGCACCCCGTGCACTGAGCACCAAGCACCCTGAGCACTGAGCACCCAGCACCCCGAGCATTGAGCACCCAGCACCCTGAGCACTGAGCACCCAGCACCCCGAGTACTGAGCACCGAGCACCCCGAGAACTGAGCACCCAGCACCCCAAGCACTCAGCACTGAGCACCCTGAGCACTGAGCACCCAGCACCCCGAGTACTGAGCACTGAGCACCCTGAGTACTGAGCACCCAGCACCCCGAGAACTGAGCACTGATCACCATGAGTACTGAGCATCCAGCACCCTGAGCACTGAGCACTGAGAACCCTGAGTACTGAGCACCGAGCACCCCGAGCACTGAACACCCAGCACCCTGAGTACTGAGCACCGAGCTCCCCGAGCACTGAGCACCCTGAGTACTGAGCACCCAGCACCCTGAGTACTGAGCACCAAGCACCGCGAGCACTGAGCACCCAGCACCCCGAGCACTGAGCACCCAGCACCCTGAGTACTGAGCACCCAGCACCCCGAGAATGAGCACCCTGAGCACTGAGTACCCAGCACCATGAGTACTGAGCACCCAGCACCCTGAGTACTGAGCACAAAGCACCCTGAGCACTGAGCACCCAGCAACCTGAGTACTGAGCACCCAGCACTCTGAGCACTGAGCACCCAGCACCCCGAGCACTGAGCACCCAGCACCCCGAGCACTGAGCACTGAGCACCCTGAGCACTGAGCACCCAGCACCCCGAGTACTGAGCACTGAGCACCCTGAGTACTGAGCACCCAGCACCCCGAGTACTGAGCACTGAGCACCCTGAGTACTGAGCACCCAGCACCCTGAGCACTGAGCACTGAGAACCCTGAGTACTGAGCACTGAGCACCCCGAGCACTGAGCACCCAGCACCCCGAGCACTGAGCACCCAGCACCCTGAGTACTGAGCACCCAGCACCCCAAACACTGAGCACCGAGCACCCTGAGAACTGAGCACCGAGCACCCTGAGTACTGAGCACCCAGCACCATGAGTACTGAGCACCGAGCACCCCGAGAATGAGCACCCAGCACCATGAGTACTGAGCACCGAGCAACCTGAGCACTGAGCACCCAGCACCCCGAGAATGAGCACCCAGCACCATGAGTACTGAGCACCGAGCAACCTGAGCACTGAGCACCCAGCACCCTGAGCACTGAGCACGGAGCACGGCGAGGACTGAGCACCCAGCACCTTGAGCACTGAGCACCCAGCACCTTGAGTACTGAGCACCGAGCACCCCGAGCCCTGAGCACCCAGCACCCTAAGTAATGAGCACCCAGCACCCTGAGCACTGAGCACCCAGCGCCCCGAGCACTGAGCACCCAGCACCCTGAGTACTGAGCACCCAGCACCCTGAGTACTGAGCACCCAGCACCCCGAGCACTGAGCACCCAGCACCCTGAGCACTGAGCACCCAGCATCCTGAGTACTGAGCACTGAGCACCCTGAGCACTGAGCACCCAGCACCCCGAGCACTGAGCACCCAGCACCCTGAGTACTGAGCACCCAGCACCCTGAGTACTGAGCACTCAGCACCCTGAGTACTGAGCACCGAGCACCCCGAGCACTGAGCACCCAGCACCCTGAGCACTGAGCACCCTGAGGACTGAGCAACCAGCACCCTGAGTACTGAGCACCCAGCACCCTGAGTACTGAGCACCCAGCATCCTGAGTACTGAGCACCGATCACCCTGAGCACTGAGCACCCAGCACCCCGAGCACTGAGCACCCAGCACCCTGAGTACTGAGCACCGTGAGTACTGAGCACCCAGCACCCCGAGCACTGAGCACCCAGCACCCTGAGTACTGAGCACCCTGAGTACTGAGCACCCAGCACCCTGAGTACTGAGCACACTGAGTACTGAGCACCCAGCACCCTGAGCACTGAGCACCCTGAGGACTGAGCAACCAGCACCCTGAGCACTGAGCACCCAGCACACTGAGTACTGACCACCCAGCACCCTGAGCACTGAGCACCCAGCACCCTGAGTACTGAGCACCGAGCACCCCGAGCACTGAGCACCCAGCACCCTGAGTACTGAGCACCCAGCACCCTGAGTAGTGAGCACCCAGCACCCCGACTACTGAGCACCCAGCACCGTGAGTACTGACCACCCAGCACCCTGAGTACTGAGCACCCAGCACCCCGAGCACGAAGCACCCAGCACCCCGAGCACCGAGCACCCAGCACCCTGAGCAGTGAGCACCCAGCACCCTGAGCACTGAGCACCCAGCACCTTGAGTACTGAGCACTGAGCACCAAGCACCCTGAGCACTGAGCACCCAGCACCCTTAATACTAAGCACCCAGCACCCTGAGTACTGAGCACCCAGCACCCTGAGTACTGAGCACCCAGCATACTGAGCACCGAGCACCCCGAGCACTGAGCACCCAGCACCCTTAGTACTGAGCACCCAGCACCCCGAGCACTGAGCACCCAGCACCCTGAGTACTGAGCACCGAGCACCCTGAGTACTGAGCACCCAGTACCCTGAGTACTGAGCACCCAGCGTACTGAGCACCTAGCACCCAGCACCCTGAGTACTGAGCAGCCAGCACCCTGAGCACTGAGCACCCAGCACGCTGAGTACTGAGCACCCAGCACCCTGAGTACTGTGCACTGAGCACCCTGAGTACTGAGCACTGAGCACCATGAGCAGTGAGCACCCAGCACCCCGAGCACTGAGCACCCAGCACCCTGAGTACTGAGCAACCTGCACCCTGAGTACTGAGCACTCAGCACCCTGAGTACTGAGCACCGAGCTCCCCGAGCCCTGAGCACCCAGCACCCTGAGCACTGAGCACCCTGAGGACTGAGCAACCAGCACCCTGAGTACTGAGCACCCAGCACCCTGAGTACTGAGCACCCAGCATCCTGAGTACTGAGCACCGATCACCCTGAGCACTGAGCACCCAGCACCCCGAGCACTGAGCACCCTGAGTACTGAGCACCCAGCACCCTGAGTACTGAGCACTAAGCACCCAGAGCACTGAGCACCCAGCACCCCGAGCACGGAGCATCCAGGACCCCGAGCACTGAGTACTGAGCACCCAGCACACTGAGTACTGAGCACCGAGCTCCGCGAGCACTGAGCACCCTGAGTACTGAGCACCCAGAACCCCGATCACTGAGCACCCAGCACCCTGAGCACTGAGCACCCAGCACCCTGAGCACTGAGCACCCAGCACCCTGAGTACTGAGCACCCAGCACGCTGAGTACTGAGCACCCAGCACCCCGAGCACTGAGAACCCAGCACCCTGAGTACTGAGCACTGAGCACCCAGCACCCTGTGTACTGAGAACCGAGCACCCCGAGCACTGAGCACCCAGCACACTGAGCGCTCAGCACCCGGCACCCCGAGCACTGAGCACCCAGCACCCTGAGCACTGAGCACCCAGCACCCTGAGCACTGACCACCCAGCACCCAGAGCACTGAGCACCCAGCAC
Organism: Microtus oregoni; assembly: GCF_018167655.1. NCBI lineage: Eukaryota > Metazoa > Chordata > Mammalia > Rodentia > Cricetidae > Microtus > Microtus oregoni. The sequence continues at coordinate 620,845 of NW_024543273.1, read as the reverse complement.
ACTGAGCACTGAGCACCCAGCACCCTGAGTACTTAGCACCCAGCACCCTGAGTACTGAGCACCCAGCACCCCGAGGACTGAGCACCCAGCACCCTGTGCACTGAGCACTGAGCATCCAGCACCCCGAGCACTGAGCACCCTGAGCTCTTAGCACCCTGAGTACTGAGCACCCAGCACCCTGAGTACTTAGCACCCAGCACCCTGAGCACTGAGCACCCAGCACCCTGAGTACTGAGCACCAAGCACCCTGAGTACTGAGCACCGAGCACCCCGAGCACTGAGCACCCAGCACACTGAGCACTGAGCACCCAGCACCCCGAGCACTGAGCACCCAGCACCCTGAGCACTGAGCACCCAGCACCCCGAGTACTGAGCACCGAGCACCCCGAGAACTGAGCACCCAGCACCCCGAGCACTGAGCACTGAGCACCCTGAGCACTGAGCACCCAGCACCCCGAGTACTGATCACTGAGCACCCTGAGTACTGAGCAACCAGCACCCCGAGTACTGAGCACTGAGCACCATGAGTACTGAGCACCCAGCACCCTGAGCACTGAGCACTGAGAACCCTGAGTACTGAGCACCGAGCACCCCGAGCACTGAACACCCAGCACCCTGAGTACTGAGCACCGATCTCCCCGAGCACTGAGCACCCTGAGCACTGAGCACCCAGCACCCTGAGTACTGAGCACCGAGCACCCCGAGCACTGAGCACCCAGCACCCCGAGCACTGAGCACCCAGCACCCTGAGTACTGAGCACCCAGCACCCCGAGAATGAGCACCCTGAGCACTGAGTACCCAGCACCATGAGTACTGAGCACCCAGCACCCTGAGTACTGAGCACCCAGCATCCTGAGTACTGAGCACCGATCACCCTGAGCACTGAGCACCCAGCACCCCGAGCACTGAGCACCCAGCACCCTGAGTACTGAGCACCGTGAGTACTGAGCACCCAGCACCCCGAGCACTGAGCACCCAGCACCCTGAGTACTGAGCACCCTGAGTACTGAGCACCCAGCACCCTGAGTACTGAGCACACTGAGTACTGAGCACCCAGCACCCTGAGCACTGAGCACCCTGAGGACTGAGCAACCAGCACCCTGAGCACTGAGCACCCAGCACACTGAGTACTGACCACCCAGCACCCTGAGCACTGAGCACCCAGCACCCTGAGTACTGAGCACCGAGCACCCCGAGCACTGAGCACCCAGCACCCTGAGTACTGAGCACCCAGCACCCTGAGTAGTGAGCACCCAGCACCCCGACTACTGAGCACCCAGCACCGTGAGTACTGACCACCCAGCACCCTGAGTACTGAGCACCCAGCACCCCGAGCACTAAGCACCAAGCACCCCGAGCACCGAGCACCCAGCATCCTGAGCAGTGAGCACCCAGCACCCTGAGCACTGAGCACCCAGCACCTTGAGTACTGAGCACTGAGCAACCAGCACCCTGAGCACTGAGCACCCAGCACCCTTAATACTAAGCACCCAGCACCCTTAGTACTGAGCACCCAGCACCCTGAGTACTGAGCACCCAGCATACTGAGCACCGAGCACCCCGAGCACTGAGCACCCAGCACCCTTAGTACTGAGCACCCAGCACCCCGAGCACTGAGCACCCAGCACCCTGAGTACTGAGCACCGAGCACCCTGAGTACTGAGCACCCAGCACCCTGAGTACTGAGCACCCAGCGTACTGAGCACCGAGCACCCAGCACCCTGAGTACTGAGCAGCCAGCACCCTGAGCACTGAGCACCCAGCACCCTGAGTACTGAGCACCCAGCACCCTGAGTACTGAGCACTGAGCACCCTGAGTACTGAGCACTGAGCACCATGAGCACTGAGCACCCAGCACCCCGAGCACTGAGCACCCAGCACCCTGAGTACTGAGCAACCAGCACCCTGAGTACTGAGCACTCACCACCCTGAGTACTGAGCACCGAGCACCCCGAGCACTGAGCACCCAGCACCCTGAGCACTGAGCACCCTGAGGACTGAGCAACCAGCACCCTGAGTACTGAGCACACTGAGTACTGAGCACCCAGCACCCTGAGCACTGAGCACCCTGAGGACTGAGCAACCAGCACCCTGAGCACTGAGCACCCAGCACACTGAGTACTGACCACCCAGCACCCTGAGCACTGAGCACCGTGAGTACTGAGCACCCAGCACCCCGAGCACTGAGCACCCAGCACCCTGTGTACTGAGCACCCTGAGTACTGAGCACCCAGCACCCTGAGTACTGAGCACACTGAGTACTGAGCACCCAGCACCCTGAGCACTGAGCACCCTGAGGACTGAGCAACCAGCACCCTGAGCACTGAGCACCCAGCACACTGAGTACTGACCACCCAGCACCCTGAGCACTGAGCACCCAACACCCTGAGTACTGAGCACCGAGCACCCCGAGCACTGAGCACCCAGCACCCTGAGTACTGAGCACCCAGCACCCTGAGTAGTGAGCACCCAGCACCCCGACTACTGAGCACCCAGCACCGTGAGTACTGACCACCCAGCACCCTGAGTACTGAGCACCCAGCACCCCGAGCACGAAGCACCCAGCACCCCGAGCACCGAGCACCCAGCACCCTGAGCAGTGAGCACCCAGCACCCTGAGCACTGAGCACCCAGCACCTTGAGTACTGAGCACTGAGCACCCAGCACCCTGAGCACTGAGCACCCAGCACCCTTAATACTCAGCACCCAGCACCCTGAGTACTGAGCACCCAGCACCCTGAGTACTGAGCACCCAGCATACTGAGCACCGAGCACCCCGAGCACTGAGCACCCAGCACCCTTAGTACTGAGCACCCAGCACCCCGAGCACTGAGCACCCAGCACCCTGAGTACTGAGCACCGAGCACCCTGAGTACTGAGCACCCAGTACCCTGAGTACTGAGCACCCAGCGTACTGAGCACCGAGCACCCAGCACCCTGAGTACTGAGCAGCCAGCACCCTGAGCACTGAGCACCCAGCACCCTGAGTACTGAGCACCCAGCACCCTGAGTACTGAGCACTGAGCACCCTGAGTACTGAGCACTGAGCACCATGAGCACTGAGCACCCAGCACCCCGAGCACTGAGCACCAAGCACCCTGAGTACTGAGCAACCAGCACCCTGAGTACTGAGCACTCAGCACCCTGAGTACTGAGCACCGAGCACCCCGAGCCCTGAGCACCCAGCACCCTGAGCACTGAGCACCCTGAGGACTGAGCAACCAGCACCCTGAGTACTGAGCACCCAGCACCCTGAGTACTGAGCACCCAGCATCCTGAGTACTGAGCACCGATCACCCTGAGCACTGAGCACCCAGCACCCCGAGCACTGAGCACCCTGAGTACTGAGCACCCAGCACCCTGAGTACTGAGCACTAAGCACCCAGAGCACTGAGCACCCAGCACCCCGAGCACGGAGCATCCAGGACCCCGAGCACTGAGTACTGAGCACCCAGCACCCTGAGTACTGAGCACCGAGCTCCGCGAGCACGGAGCACCCTGAGTACTGAGCACCCAGAACCCCGATCACTGAGCACCCAGCACCCTGAGCACTGAGCACCCAGCACCCTGAGCACTGAGCACCCAGCACCCTGAGTACTGAGCACCCAGCACGCTGAGTACTGAGCACCCAGCACCCCGAGCACTGAGCACCCAGCACCCTGAGTACTGAGCACTGAGCACCCAGCATCCCGAGCACTGAGCACCCAGCACCCTGTGTACTGAGAACCGAGCACCCCGAGCACTGTGCACCCAGCACACTGAGCGCTCAGCACCCGGCACCCCGAGCACTGAGCACCCAGCACCCTGAGCACTGAGCACCCAGCACCCTGAGCACTGAGCACCCAGCACCCAGAGCACTGTGCACCCAGCACACTGAGCACTGAGCACCCAGCACCCTGAGTACTGAGCACCCAGCACCCTGAGTACTGAGCACCCAGCACCCCGAGGACTGAGCACCCAGCACCGTGTGCACTGAGCACTGAGCATCCAGCACCCCGAGCACTGAGCACCCTGAGCTCTTAGCACCCTGAGTACTGAGCACCCAGCACCCTGAGTACTTAGCACCCAGCACCCTGAGCACTGAGCACCCAGCACCCTGAGTACTGAGCACCAAGCACCCTGAGTACTGAGCACCGAGCACCCCGAGCACTGAGCACCCAGCACACTGAGCACTGAGCACCCAGCACCCCGAGCACTGAGCACCCAGCACCCTGAGCACTGAGCACCCAGCACCCCGAGTACTGAGAACCGAGCACCCCGAGAACTGAGCACCCAGCACCCCGAGCACTGAGCACTGAGCACCCTGAGCACTGAGCACCCAGCACCCCGAGTACTGAGCACTGAGCACCCTGAGTACTGAGCAACCAGCACCCCGAGTACTGAGCACTGAGCACCATGAGTACTGAGCACCCAGCACCCTGAGCACTGAGCACCGAGCTCCCCGAGCACTGAGCACCCTGAGCACTGAGCACCCAGCACCCTGAGTACTGAGCACCGAGCACCCCGAGCACTGAGCACCCAGCACCCCGAGCACTGAGCACCCAGCACCCTGAGTACTGAGCACCCAGCACCCCGAGAATGAGCACCCTGAGCACTGAGTACCCAGCACCATGAGTACTGAGCACCCAGCACCCTGAGTACTGAGCACCCAGCATCCTGAGTACTGAGCACCGATCACCCTGAGCACTGAGCACCCAGCACCCCGAGCACTGAGCACCCAGCACCCTGAGTACTGAGCACCGTGAGTACTGAGCACCCAGCACCCCGAGCACTGAGCACCCAGCACCCTGAGTACTGAGCACCCTGAGTACTGAGCACCCAGCACCCTGAGTACTGAGCACACTGAGTACTGAGCACCCAGCACCCTGAGCACTGAGAACCCTGAGGACTGAGCAACCAGCACCCTGAGCACTGAGCACCCAGCACACTGAGTACTGACCACCCAGCACCCTGAGCACTTAGCACCCAGCACCCTGAGTACTGAGCACCGAGCACCCCGAGCACTGAGCACCCAGCACCCTGAGTACTGAGCACCCAGCACCCTGAGTAGTGAGCACCCAGCACCCCGACTAATGAGCACCCAGCACCGTGAATACTGACCACCCAGCACCCTGAGTACTGAGCACCCAGCACCCCGAGCACTAAGCACCAAGCACCCCGAGCACCGAGCACCCAGCATCCTGAGCAGTGAGCACCCAGCACCCTGAGCACTGAGCACCCAGCACCTTGAGTACTGAGCACTGAGCAACCAGCACCCTGAGCACTGAGCACCCAGCACCCTTAATACTAAGCACCCAGCACCCTTAGTACTGAGCACCCAGCACCCTGAGTACTGAGCACCCAGCATACTGAGCACCGAGCACCCCGAGCACTGAGCACCCAGCACCCTTAGTACTGAGCACCCAGCACCCCGAGCACTGAGCACCCAGCACCCTGAGTACTGAGCACCGAGCACCCTGAGTACTGAGCACCCAGCACCCTGAGTACTGAGCACCCAGCGTACTGAGCACCGAGCACCCAGCACCCTGAGTACTGAGCAGCCAGCACCCTGAGCACTGAGCACCCAGCACCCTGAGTACTGAGCACCGAGCTCCACGAGCACGGAGCACCCTGAGTACTGAGCACCCAGAACCCCGATCACTGAGCACCCAGCACCCTGAGCACTGAGCACCCAGCACCCTGAGCACTGAGCACCCAGCACCCTGAGTACTGAGCACCCAGCACGCTGAGTACTGAGCACCCAGCACCCCGAGCACTGAGCACCCAGCACCCTGAGTACTGAGCACTGAGCACCCAGCATCCCGAGCACTGAGCACCCAGCACCCTGTGTACTGAGAACCGAGCACCCCGAGCACTGTGCACCCAGCACACTGAGCGCTCAGCACCCGGCACCCCGAGCACTGAGCACCCAGCACCCTGAGCACTGAGCACCCAGCACCCTGAGCACTGAGCACCCAGCACCCAGAGCACTGTGCACCCAGCACACTGAGCACTGAGCACCCAGCACCCTGAGTACTGAGCACCCAGCACCCTGAGTACTGAGCACCCAGCACCCTGAGTAATGAGTACCCAGCACCCCGAGCACTGAGCACACAGCACCCTGAGTACTGAGCACCGAGCACCCTGAGTACTGAGCAGCCAGCACCCTGAGTACTGAGCACCGAGCTCCGCAAGCACGGAGCACCCTGAGTACTGAGCACCCAGAACCCCGATCACTGAGCACCCAGCACCCTGAGCACTGAGCACCCAGCACCCTGAGCACTGAGCACCCAGCACCCTGAGTACTGAGCACCCAGCACGCTGAGTACTGAGCACCCAGCACCCCGAGCACTGAGCACCCAGCACCCTGAGTACTGAGCACTGAGCACCCAGCATCCCGAGCACTGAGCACCCAGCACCCTGTGTACTGAGAACCGAGCACCCCGAGCACTGTGCACCCAGCACACTGAGCGCTCAGCACCCGGCACCCCGAGCACTGAGCACCCAGCACCCTGAGCACTGAGCACCCAGCACCCTGAGCACTGAGCACCCAGCACCCAGAGCACTGTGCACCCAGCACACTGAGCACTGAGCACCCAGCACCCTGAGTACTGAGCACCCAGCACCCTGAGTACTGAGCACCCAGCACCCCGAGGACTGAGCACCCAGCACCGTGTGCACTGAGCACTGAGCATCCAGCACCCCGAGCACTGAGCACCCTGAGCTCTTAGCACCCTGAGTACTGAGCACCCAGCACCCTGAGTACTTAGCACCCAGCACCCTGAGCACTGAGCACCCAGCACCCTGAGTACTGAGCACCGAGCACCCCGAGCACTGAGCACCCAGCACACTGAGCACTGAGCACGCAGCACCCCGAGCACTGAGCACCCAGCACCCTGAGCACTGAGCACCCAGCACCCCGAGTACTGAGCACCGAGCACCCCGAGAACTGAGCACCCAGCACCCCGAGCACTGAGCACTGAGCACCCTGAGCACTGAGCACCCAGCACCCCGAGTACTGAGCACTGAGCACCCTGAGTACTGAGCAACCAGCACCCCGAGTACTGAGCACTGAGCACCATGAGTACTGAGCACCCAGCACCCTGAGCACTGAGCACCGAGCTCCCCGAGCACTGAGCACCCTGTGCACTGAGCACCCAGCACCCTGAGTACTGAGCACCGAGCACCCCGAGCACTGAGCACCCAGCACCCCGAGCACTGAGCACCCAGCACCCTGAGTACTGAGCACCCAGCACCCCGAGAATGAGCACCCTGAGCACTGAGTACCCAGCACCCTGAGTACTGAGGACCCAGCACCCTGAGTACTTAGCACCCAGCACCCTGAGCACTGAGCACCCAGCACCCTGAGTAGTGAGCACCCAGCACCCCGACTACTGAGCACCCAGCACCGTGAATACTGACCACCCAGCACCCTGAGTACTGAGCACCCAGCACCCCGAGCACTAAGCACCAAGCACCCCGAGCACCGAGCACCCAGCATCCTGAGCAGTGAGCACCCAGCACCCTGAGCACTGAGCACCCAGCACCTTGAGTACTGAGCACTGAGCAACCAGCACCCTGAGCACTGAGCACCCAGCACCCTTAATACTAAGCACCCAGCACCCTTAGTACTGAGCACCCAGCACCCTGAGTACTGAGCACCCAGCATACTGAGCACCGAGCACCCCGAGCACTGAGCACCCAGCACCCTTAGTACTGAGCACCCAGCACCCCGAGCACTGAGCACCCAGCACCCTGAGTACTGAGCACCGAGCACCCTGAGTACTGAGCACCCAGCACCCTGAGTACTGAGCACCCAGCGTACTGAGCACCGAGCACCCAGCACCCTGAGTACTGAGCAGCCAGCACCCTGAGCACTGAGCACCCAGCACCCTGAGTACTGAGCACCGAGCTCCGCGAGCACGGAGCACCCTGAGTACTGAGCACCCAGAACCCCGATCACTGAGCACCCAGCACCCTGAGCACTGAGCACCCAGCACCCTGAGCACTGAGCACCCAGCACCCTGAGTACTGAGCACCCAGCACGCTGAGTACTGAGCACCCAGCACCCCGAGCACTGAGCACCCAGCACCCTGAGTACTGAGCACTGAGCACCCAGCATCCCGAGCACTGAGCACCCAGCACTCTGTGTACTGAGAACCGAGCACCCCGAGCACTGTGCACCCAGCACACTGAGCGCTCAGCACCCGGCACCCCGAGCACTGAGCACCCAGCACCCTGAGCACTGAGCACCCAGCACCCTGAGCACTGAGCACCCAGCACCCAGAGCACTGTGCACCCAGCACACTGAGCACTGAGCACCCAGCACCCTGAGTACTGAGCACCCAGCACCCTGAGTACTGAGCACCCAGCACCCTGAGTAATGAGTACCCAGCACCCCGAGCACTGAGCACACAGCACCCTGAGTACTGAGCACCGAGCACCCTGAGTACTGAGCAGCCAGCACCCTGAGTACTGAGCACCGAGCTCCGCGAGCACGGAGCACCCTGAGTACTGAGCACCCAGAACCCCGATCACTGAGCACCCAGCACCCTGAGCACTGAGCACCCAGCACCCTGAGCACTGAGCACCCAGCACCCTGAGTACTGAGCACCCAGCACGCTGAGTACTGAGCACCCAGCACCCCGAGCACTGAGCACCCAGCACCCTGAGTACTGAGCACTGAGCACCCAGCATCCCGAGCACTGAGCACCCAGCACCCTGTGTACTGAGAACCGAGCACCCCGAGCACTGTGCACCCAGCACACTGAGCGCTCAGCACCCGGCACCCCGAGCACTGAGCACCCAGCACCCTGAGCACTGAGCACCCAGCACCCTGAGCACTGAGCACCCAGCACCCAGAGCACTGTGCACCCAGCACACTGAGCACTGAGCACCCAGCACCCTGAGTACTGAGCACCCAGCACCCTGAGTACTGAGCACCCAGCACCCCGAGGACTGAGCACCCAGCACCGTGTGCACTGAGCACTGAGCATCCAGCACCCCGAGCACTGAGCACCCTGAGCTCTTAGCACCCTGAGTACTGAGCACCCAGCACCCTGAGTACTTAGCACCCAGCATCCTGAGCACTGAGCACCCAGCACCCTGAGTACTGAGCACCGAGCACCCCGAGCACTGAGCACCCAGCACACTGAGCACTGAGCACCCAGCACCCCGAGCACTGAGCACCCAGCACCCTGAGCACTGAGCACCCAGCACCCCGAGTACTGAGCACCGAGCACCCCGAGAACTGAGCACCCAGCACCCCGAGCACTGAGCACTGAGCACCCTGAGCACTGAGCACCCAGCACCCCGAGTACTGAGCACTGAGCACCCTGAGTACTGAGCAACCAGCACCCCGAGTACTGAGCACTGAGCACCATGAGTACTGAGCACCCAGCACCCTGAGCACTGAGCACCGTGCTCCCCGAGCACTGAGCACCCTGAGCACTGAGCACCCAGCACCCTGAGTACTGAGCACCGAGCACCCCGAGCACTGAGCACCCAGCACCCCGAGCACTGAGCACCCAGCACCCTGAGTACTGAGCACCCAGCACCCCGAGAATGAGCACCCTGAGCACTGAGTACCCAGCACCATGAGTACTGAGCACCCAGCACCCTGAGTACTGAGCACCCAGCATCCTGAGTACTGAGCACCGATCACCCTGAGCACTGAGCACCCAGCACCCCGAGCACTGAGCACCCAGCACCCTGAGTACTGAGCACCGTGAGTACTGAGCACCCAGCACCCCGAGCACTGAGCACCCAGCACCCTGAGTACTGAGCACCCTGAGAACTGAGCACCCAGCACCCTGAGTACTGAGCACACTGAGTACTGAGCACCCAGCACCCTGAGCACTGAGCACCCAGCACCCTGAGTAGTGAGCACCCAGCACCCCGACTACTGAGCACCCAGCACCGTGAGTACTGACCACCCAGCACCCTGAGTACTGAGCACCCAGCACCCCGAGCACTAAGCACCAAGCACCCCGAGCACCGAGCACCCAGCATCCTGAGCAGTGAGCACCCAGCACCCTGAGCACTGAGCACCCAGCACCTTGAGTACTGAGCACTGAGCAACCAGCACCCTGAGCACTGAGCACCCAGCACCCTTAATACTAAGCACCCAGCACCCTTAGTACTGAGCACCCAGCACCCTGAGTACTGAGCACCCAGCATACTGAGCACCGAGCACCCCGAGCACTGAGCACCCAGCACCCTTAGTACTGAGCACCCAGCACCCCGAGCACTGAGCACCCAGCACCCTGAGTACTGAGCACCGAGCACCCTGAGTACTGAGCACCCAGCACCCTGAGTACTGAGCACCCAGCGTACTGAGCACCGAGCACCCAGCACCCTGAGTACTGAGCAGCCAGCACCCTGAGCACTGAGCACCCAGCACCCTGAGTACTGAGCACCCAGCACCCTGAGTACTGAGCACTGAGCACCCTGAATACTGAGCACTGAGCACCATGAGCACTGAGCACCCAGCACCCCGAGCACTGAGCACCCAGCACCCTGAGTACTGAGCAACCAGCACCCTGAGTACTGAGCACTCAGCACCCTGAGTACTGAGCACCGAGCACCCCGAGCACTGAGCACCCAGCACCCTGAGCACTGAGCACCCTGAGGACTGAGCAACCAGCACCCTGAGTACTGAGCACACTGAGTACTGAGCACCCAGCACCCTGAGCACTGAGCACCCTGAGGACTGAGCAACCAGCACCCTGAGCACTGAGCACCCAGCACACTGAGTACTGACCACCCAGCACCCTGAGCACTGAGCACCGTGAGTACTGAGCACCCAGCACCCCGAGCACTGAGCACCCAGCACCCTGAGTACTGAGCACCCTGAGTACTGAGCACCCAGCACCCTGAGTACTGAGCACACTGAGTACTGAGCACCCAGCACCCTGAGCACTGAGCACCCTGAGGACTGAGCAACCAGCACCCTGAGCACTGAGCACCCAGCACACTGAGTACTGACCACCCAGCACCCTGAGCACTGAGCACCCAACACCCTGAGTACTGAGCACCGAGCACCCCGAGCACTGAGCACCCAGCACCCTGAGTACTGAGCACCCAGCACCCTGAGTAGTGAGCACCCAGCACCCCGACTACTGAGCACCCAGCACCGTGAGTACTGACCACCCAGCACCCTGAGTACTGAGCACCCAGCACCCCGAGCACGAAGCACCCAGCACCCCGAGCACCGAGCACCCAGCACCCTGAGCAGTGAGCACCCAGCACCCTGAGCACTGAGCACCCAGCACCTTGAGTACTGAGCACTGAGCACCCAGCACCCTGAGCACTGAGCACCCAACACCCTTAATACTCAGCACCCAGCACCCTGAGTACTGAGCACCCAGCACCCTGAGTACTGAGCACCCAGCATACTGAGCACCGAGCACCCCGAGCACTGAGCACCCAGCACCCTTAGTACTGAGCACCCAGCACCCCGAGCACTGAGCACCCAGCACCCTGAGTACTGAGCACCGAGCACCCTGAGTACTGAGCACCCAGTACCCTGAGTACTGAGCACCCAGCGTACTGAGCACCGAGCACCCAGCACCCTGAGTACTGAGCAGCCAGCACCCTGAGCACTGAGCACCCAGCACCCTGAGTACTGAGCACCCAGCACCCTGAGTACTGAGCACTGAGCACCCTGAGTACTGAGCACTGAGCACCATGAGCACTGAGCACCCAGCACCCCGAGCACTGAGCACCAAGCACCCTGAGTACTGAGCAACCAGCACCCTGAGTACTGAGCACTCAGCACCCTGAGTACTGAGCACCGAGCACCCCGAGCCCTGAGCACCCAGCACCCTGAGCACTGAGCACCCTGAGGACTGAGCAACCAGCACCCTGAGTACTGAGCACCCAGCACCCTGAGTACTGAGCACCCAGCATCCTGAGTACTGAGCACCGATCACCCTGAGCACTGAGCACCCAGCACCCCGAGCACTGAGCACCCTGAGTACTGAGCACCCAGCACCCTGAGTACTGAGCACTAAGCACCCAGAGCACTGAGCACCCAGCACCCCGAGCACGGAGCATCCAGGACCCCGAGCACTGAGTACTGAGCACCCAGCACCCTGAGTACTGAGCACCGAGCTCCGCGAGCACGGAGCACCCTGAGTACTGAGCACCCAGAACCCCGATCACTGAGCACCCAGCACCCTGAGCACTGAGCACCCAGCACCCTGAGCACTGAGCACCCAGCACCCTGAGTACTGAGCACCCAGCACGCTGAGTACTGAGCACCCAGCACCCCGAGCACTGAGCACCCAGCACCCTGAGTACTGAGCACTGAGCACCCAGCATCCCGAGCACTGAGCACCCAGCACCCTGTGTACTGAGAACCGAGCACCCCGAGCACTGAGCACCCAGCACACTGAGCGCTCAGCACCCGGCACCCCGAGCACTGAGCACCCAGCACCCTGAGCACTGAGCACCCAGCACCCTGAGCACTGAGCACCCAGCACCCAGAGCACTGTGCACCCAGCACACTGAGCACTGAGCACCCAGCACCCTGAGTACTGAGCACCCAGCACCCTGAGTACTGAGCACCCAGCACCCCGAGGACTGAGCACCCAGCACCGTGTGCACTGAGCACTGAGCATCCAGCACCCCGAGCACTGAGCACCCTGAGCTCTTAGCACCCTGAGTACTGAGCACCCAGCACCCTGAGTACTTAGCACCCAGCACCCTGAGCACTGAGCACCCAGCACCCTGAGTACTGAGCACCAAGCACACTGAGTACTGAGCACCGAGCACCCCGAGCACTGAGCACCCAGCACACTGAGCACTGAGCACCCAGCACCCCGAGCACTGAGCACCCAGCACCCTGAGCACTGAGCACCCAGCACCCCGAGTACTGAGCACCGAGCACCCCGAGAACTGAGCACCCAGCACCCCGAGCACTGAGCACTGAGCACCCTGAGCACTGAGCACCCAGCACCCCGAGTACTGAGCACTGAGCACCCTGAGTACTGAGCAACCAGCACCCCGAGTACTGAGCACTGAGCACCATGAGTACTGAGCACCCAGCACCCTGAGCACTGAGCACTGAGAACCCTGAGTACTGAGCACCGAGCACCCCGAGCACTGAACACGCAGCACCCTGAGTACTGAGCACCGAGCTCCCCGAGCACTGAGCACCCTGAGCACTGAGCACCCAGCACCCTGAGTACTGAGCACCGAGCACCCCGAGCACTGAGCACCCAGCACCCCGAGCACTGAGCACCCAGCACCCTGAGTACTGAGCACCCAGCACCCCGAGAATGAGCACCCTGAGCACTGAGTACCCAGCACCATGAGTACTGAGCACCCAGCACCCTGAGTACTGAGCACCCAGCATCCTGAGTACTGAGCACCGATCACCCTGAGCACTGAGCACCCAGCACCCCGAGCACTGAGCACCCAGCACCCTGAGTACTGAGCACCGTGAGTACTGAGCACCCAGCACCCCGAGCACTGAGCACCCAGCACCCTGAGTACTGAGCACCCTGAGTACTGAGCACCCAGCACCCTGAGTACTGAGCACACTGAGTACTGAGCACCCAGCACCCTGAGCACTGAGCACCCTGAGGACTGAGCAACCAGCACCCTGAGCACTGAGCACCCAGCACACTGAGTACTGACCACCCAGCACCCTGAGCACTGAGCACCCAGCACCCTGAGTACTGAGCACCGAGCACCCCGAGCACTGAGCACCCAGCACCCTGAGTACTGAGCACCCAGCACCCTGAGTAGTGAGCACCCAGCACCCCGACTACTGAGCACCCAGCACCGTGAGTACTGACCACCCAGCACCCTGAGTTCTGAGCACCCAGCACCCCGAGCACTAAGCACCCAGCACCCCGAGCACCGAGCACCCAGCATCCTGAGCAGTGAGCACCCAGCACCCTGAGCACTGAGCACCCAGCACCTTGAGTACTGAGCACTGAGCACCCAGCACCCTGAGCACTGAGCACCCAGTACCCTTAATACTAAGCACCCAGCACCCTTAGTACTGAGCACCCAGCACCCTGAGTACTGAGCACCCAGCATACTGAGCACCGAGCACCCCGAGCACTGAGCACCCAGCACCCTTAGTACTGAGCACCCAGCACCCCGAGCACTGAGCACCCAGCACCCTGAGTACTGAGCACCGAGCACCCTGAGTACTGAGCACCCAGCACCCTGAGTACTGAGCACCCAGCGTACTGAGCACCGAGCACCCAGCACCCTGAGTACTGAGCAGCCAGCACCCTGAGCACTGAGCACCCAGCACCCTGAGTACTGAGCACCCAGCACCCTGAGTACTGAGCACTGAGCACCCTGAGTACTGAGCACTGAGCACCATGAGCACTGAGCACCCAGCACCCCGAGCACTGAGCACCCAGCACCCTGAGTACTGAGCAACCAGCACCCTGAGTACTGAGCACTCAGCACCCTGAGTACTGAGCACCGAGCACCCCGAGCCCTGAGCACCCAGCACCCTGAGCACTGAGCACCCTGAGGACTGAGCAACCAGCACCCTGAGTACTGAGCACCCAGCACCCTGAGTACTGAGCACCCAGCATCCTGAGTACTGAGCATCGATCACCCTGAGCACTGAGCACCCAGCACCCCGAGCACTGAGCACCCTGAGTACTGAGCACCCAGCACCCTGAGTACTGAGCACTAAGCACCCAGAGCACTGAGCACCCAGCACCCCGAGCACGGAGCATCCAGGACCCCGAGCACTGAGTACTGAGCACCCAGCACCCTGAGTACTGAGCACCGAGCTCCGCGAGCACTGAGCACCCTGAGTACTGAGCACCCAGAACCCCGATCACTGAGCACCCAGCACCCTGAGCACTGAGCACCCAGCACCCTGAGCACTGAGCACCCACCACCCTGAGTACTGAGCACCCAGCACGCTGAGTACTGAGCACCCAGCACCCCGAGCACTGAGCACCCAGCACCCTGAGTACTGAGCACTGAGCACCCAACACCCCGAGCACTGAGCACCCAGCACCCTGAGTACTGAGCACCCTGAGTACTGAGCACCCAGCACCCTGAGTACTGAGCACACTGAGTACTGAGCACCCAGCACCCTGAGCACTGAGCACCCTGAGGACTGAGCAACCAGCACCCTGAGCACTGAGCACCCAGCACACTGAGTACTGACCACCCAGCACCCTGAGCACTGAGCACCCAACACCCTGAGTACTGAGCACCGAGCACCCCGAGCACTGAGCACCCAGCACCCCGAGCACCGAGCACCCAGCATCCTGAGCAGTGAGCACCCAGCACCCTGAGCACTGAGCACCCAGCACCTTGAGTACTGAGCACTGAGCACCCAGCACCCTGAGCACTGAGCACCCAGTACCCTTAATACTAAGCACCCAGCACCCTTAGTACTGAGCACCCAGCACCCTGAGTACTGAGCACCCAGCATACTGAGCACCGAGCACCCCGAGCACTGATCACCCAGCACCCTTAGTACTGAGCACCCAGCACCCCGAGCACTGAGCACCCAGCACCCTGAGTACTGAGCACCGAGCACCCTGAGTACTGAGCACCCAGCACCCTGAGTACTGAGCACCCAGCGTACTGAGCACCGAGCACCCAGCACCCTGAGTACTGAGCAGCCAGCACCCTGAGCACTGAGCACCCAGCACCCTGAGTACTGAGCACCCAGCACCCTGAGTACTGAGCACTGAGCACCCTGAGTACTGAGCACTGAGCACCATGAGCACTGAGCACCCAGCACCCCGAGCACTGAGCACCCAGCACCCTGAGTACTGAGCAACCAGCACCCTGAGTACTGAGCACTCAGCACCCTGAGTACTGAGCACCGAGCACCCCGAGCCCTGAGCACCCAGCACCCTGAGCACTGAGCACCCTGAGGACTGAGCAACCAGCACCCTGAGTACTGAGCACCCAGCACCCTGAGTACTGAGCACCCAGCATCCTGAGTACTGAGCATCGATCACCCTGAGCACTGAGCACCCAGCACCCCGAGCACTGAGCACCCTGAGTACTGAGCACCCAGCACCCTGAGTACTGAGCACTAAGCACCCAGAGCACTGAGCACCCAGCACCCCGAGCACGGAGCATCCAGGACCCCGAGCACTGAGTACTGAGCACCCAGCACCCTGAGTACTGAGCACCGAGCTCCGCGAGCACTGAGCACCCTGAGTACTGAGCACCCAGAACCCCGATCACTGAGCACCCAGCACCCTGAGCACTGAGCACCCAGCACCCTGAGCACTGAGCACCCACCACCCTGAGTACTGAGCACCCAGCACGCTGAGTACTGAGCACCCAGCACCCCGAGCACTGAGCACCCAGCACCCTGAGTACTGAGCACTGAGCACCCAGCACCCCGAGCACTGAGCACCCAGCACCCTGAGTACTGAGCACCCTGAGTACTGAGCACCCAGCACCCTGAGTACTGAGCACACTGAGTACTGAGCACCCAGCACCCTGAGCACTGAGCACCCTGAGGACTGAGCAACCAGCACCCTGAGCACTGAGCACCCAGCACACTGAGTACTGACCACCCAGCACCCTGAGCACTGAGCACCCAACACCCTGAGTACTGAGCACCGAGCACCCCGAGCACTGAGCACCCAGCACCCTGAGTACTGAGCACCCAGCACCCTGAGTAGTGAGCACCCAGCACCCCCGACTACTGAGCACCCAGCACCGTGAGTACTGACCACCCAGCACCCTGAGTACTGAGCACCCAGCACCCCGAGCACGAAGCACCCAGCACCCCGAGCACCGAGCACCCAGCACCCTGAGCAGTGAGCACCCAGCACCCTGAGCACTGAGCACCCAGCACCTTGAGTACTGAGCACTGAGCACCCAGCACCCTGAGCACTGAGCACCCAACACCCTTAATACTCAGCACCCAGCACCCTGAGTACTGAGCACCCAGCACCCTGAGTACTGAGCACCCAGCATACTGAGCACCGAGCACCCCGAGCACTGAGCACCCAGCACCCTTAGTACTGAGCACCCAGCACCCCGAGCACTGAGCACCCAGCACCCTGAGTACTGAGCACCGAGCACCCTGAGTACTGAGCACCCAGTACCCTGAGTACTGAGCACCCAGCGTACTGAGCACCGAGCACCCAGCACCCTGAGTACTGAGCAGCCAGCACCCTGAGCACTGAGCACCCAGCACCCTGAGTACTGAGCACCCAGCACCCTGAGTACTGAGCACTGAGCACCCTGAGTACTGAGCACTGAGCACCATGAGCACTGAGCACCCAGCACCCCGAGCACTGAGCACCAAGCACCCTGAGTACTGAGCAACCAGCACCCTGAGTACTGAGCACTCAGCACCCTGAGTACTGAGCACCGAGCACCCCGAGCCCTGAGCACCCAGCACCCTGAGCACTGAGCACCCTGAGGACTGAGCAACCAGCACCCTGAGTACTGAGCACCCAGCACCCTGAGTACTGAGCACCCAGCATCCTGAGTACTGAGCACCGATCACCCTGAGCACTGAGCACCCAGCACCCCGAGCACTGAGCACCCTGAGTACTGAGCACCCAGCACCCTGAGTACTGAGCACTAAGCACCCAGAGCACTGAGCACCCAGCACCCCGAGCACGGAGCATCCAGGACCCCGAGCACTGAGTACTGAGCACCCAGCACCCTGAGTACTGAGCACCGAGCTCCGCGAGCACGGAGCACCCTGAGTACTGAGCACCCAGAACCCCGATCACTGAGCACCCAGCACCCTGAGCACTGAGCACCCAGCACCCTGAGCACTGAGCACCCAGCACCCTGAGTACTGAGCACCCAGCACGCTGAGTACTGAGCACCCAGCACCCCGAGCACTGAGCACCCAGCACCCTGAGTACTGAGCACTGAGCACCCAGCATCCCGAGCACTGAGCACCCAGCACCCTGTGTACTGAGAACCGAGCACCCCGAGCACTGAGCACCCAGCACACTGAGCGCTCAGCACCCGGCACCCCGAGCACTGAGCACCCAGCACCCTGAGCACTGAGCACCCAGCACCCTGAGCACTGAGCACCCAGCACCCAGAGCACTGTGCACCCAGCACACTGAGCACTGAGCACCCAGCACCCTGAGTACTGAGCACCCAGCACCCTGAGTACTGAGCACCCAGCACCCCGAGGACTGAGCACCCAGCACCGTGTGCACTGAGCACTGAGCATCCAGCACCCCGAGCACTGAGCACCCTGAGCTCTTAGCACCCTGAGTACTGAGCACCCAGCACCCTGAGTACTTAGCACCCAGCACCCTGAGCACTGAGCACCCAGCACCCTGAGTACTGAGCACCAAGCACACTGAGTACTGAGCACCGAGCACCCCGAGCACTGAGCACCCAGCACACTGAGCACTGAGCACCCAGCACCCCGAGCACTGAGCACCCAGCACCCTGAGCACTGAGCACCCAGCACCCCGAGTACTGAGCACCGAGCACCCCGAGAACTGAGCACCCAGCACCCCGAGCACTGAGCACTGAGCACCCTGAGCACTGAGCACCCAGCACCCCGAGTACTGAGCACTGAGCACCCTGAGTACTGAGCAACCAGCACCCCGAGTACTGAGCACTGAGCACCATGAGTACTGAGCACCCAGCACCCTGAGCACTGAGCACTGAGAACCCTGAGTACTGAGCACCGAGCACCCCGAGCACTGAACACGCAGCACCCTGAGTACTGAGCACCGAGCTCCCCGAGCACTGAGCACCCTGAGCACTGAGCACCCAGCACCCTGAGTACTGAGCACCGAGCACCCCGAGCACTGAGCACCCAGCACCCCGAGCACTGAGCACCCAGCACCCTGAGTACTGAGCACCCAGCACCCCGAGAATGAGCACCCTGAGCACTGAGTACCCAGCACCATGAGTACTGAGCACCCAGCACCCTGAGTACTGAGCACCCAGCATCCTGAGTACTGAGCACCGATCACCCTGAGCACTGAGCACCCAGCACCCCGAGCACTGAGCACCCAGCACCCTGAGTACTGAGCACCGTGAGTACTGAGCACCCAGCACCCCGAGCACTGAGCACCCAGCACCCTGAGTACTGAGCACCCTGAGTACTGAGCACCCAGCACCCTGAGTACTGAGCACACTGAGTACTGAGCACCCAGCACCCTGAGCACTGAGCACCCTGAGGACTGAGCAACCAGCACCCTGAGCACTGAGCACCCAGCACACTGAGTACTGACCACCCAGCACCCTGAGCACTGAGCACCCAGCACCCTGAGTACTGAGCACCGAGCACCCCGAGCACTGAGCACCCAGCACCCTGAGTACTGAGCACCCAGCACCCTGAGTAGTGAGCACCCAGCACCCCGACTACTGAGCACCCAGCACCGTGAGTACTGACCACCCAGCACCCTGAGTTCTGAGCACCCAGCACCCCGAGCACTAAGCACCCAGCACCCCGAGCACCGAGCACCCAGCATCCTGAGCAGTGAGCACCCAGCACCCTGAGCACTGAGCACCCAGCACCTTGAGTACTGAGCACTGAGCACCCAGCACCCTGAGCACTGAGCACCCAGTACCCTTAATACTAAGCACCCAGCACCCTTAGTACTGAGCACCCAGCACCCTGAGTACTGAGCACCCAGCATACTGAGCACCGAGCACCCCGAGCACTGAGCACCCAGCACCCTTAGTACTGAGCACCCAGCACCCCGAGCACTGAGCACCCAGCACCCTGAGTACTGAGCACCGAGCACCCTGAGTACTGAGCACCCAGCACCCTGAGTACTGAGCACCCAGCGTACTGAGCACCGAGCACCCAGCACCCTGAGTACTGAGCAGCCAGCACCCTGAGCACTGAGCACCCAGCACCCTGAGTACTGAGCACCCAGCACCCTGAGTACTGAGCACTGAGCACCCTGAGTACTGAGCACTGAGCACCATGAGCACTGAGCACCCAGCACCCCGAGCACTGAGCACCCAGCACCCTGAGTACTGAGCAACCAGCACCCTGAGTACTGAGCACTCAGCACCCTGAGTACTGAGCACCGAGCACCCCGAGCCCTGAGCACCCAGCACCCTGAGCACTGAGCACCCTGAGGACTGAGCAACCAGCACCCTGAGTACTGAGCACCCAGCACCCTGAGTACTGAGCACCCAGCATCCTGAGTACTGAGCATCGATCACCCTGAGCACTGAGCACCCAGCACCCCGAGCACTGAGCACCCTGAGTACTGAGCACCCAGCACCCTGAGTACTGAGCACTAAGCACCCAGAGCACTGAGCACCCAGCACCCCGAGCACGGAGCATCCAGGACCCCGAGCACTGAGTACTGAGCACCCAGCACCCTGAGTACTGAGCACCGAGCTCCGCGAGCACTGAGCACCCTGAGTACTGAGCACCCAGAACCCCGATCACTGAGCACCCAGCACCCTGAGCACTGAGCACCCAGCACCCTGAGCACTGAGCACCCACCACCCTGAGTACTGAGCACCCAGCACGCTGAGTACTGAGCACCCAGCACCCCGAGCACTGAGCACCCAGCACCCTGAGTACTGAGCACTGAGCACCCAACACCCCGAGCACTGAGCACCCAGCACCCTGTGTACTGAGAACCGAGCACCCCGAGCACTGAGCACCCAGCACCCTGAGCGCTCAGCACCCGGCACCCCGAGCACTGAGCACCCAGCACCCTGAGCACTGAGCACCCAGCACCCTGAGCACTGAGCACCCAGCACCCAGAGCACTGAGCACCCAGCACACTGAGCACTGAGCACCCAGCACCCTGAGTACTGAGCACCCAGCACCCTGAGTACTGAGCACCCAGCACCCCGAGGACTGAGCACCCAGCACCCTGTGCACTGAGCACTGAGCATCCAGCACCCCGAGCACTGAGCACCCTGAGCTCTTAGCACCCTGAGTACTGAGCACCCAGCACCCTGAGTACTGAGCACCCAGCACCCTGAGCACTGAGCACCCAGCACCCTGAGTACTGAGCACCAAGCACCCTGAGTACTGAGCACCGAGCACCCCTTGCACTGAGCACCCAGCACACTGAGCACTGAGCACCCAGCACCCCGAGCACTGAGCACCCAGCACCCTGAGCACTGACCACCCAGCACCCCGAGTACTGAGCACCGAGCACCCCGAGAAATGAGCACCCAGCACCCCGAGCACTGAGCACTGAGCACCCTGAGCACTGAGCACCCAGCACCCCGAGTACTGAGCACTGAGCACACTGAGTACTGAGCAACCAGCACCCCGAGTACTGAGCACTGAGCACCATGAGTACTGAGCACCCAGCACCCTGAGCACTGAGCACTGAGAACCCTGAGTACTGAGCACCCAGCACCCTGAGCACTGAGCACCCAGCACCCTGAGCACTGAGCACCCAGCACTCAGAGCACTGAGCACCCAGCACACTGAGCACTGAGCACCCAGCACCCTGAGTACTGAGCACCCAGCACCCTGAGTACTGAGCACCCAGCACCCCGAGGACTGAGCACCCAGCACCCTGTGCACTGAGGACTGAGCATCCAGCACCCCGAGCACTGAGCACCCTGAGCTCTTAGCACCCTGAGTACTGAGCACCCAGCACCCTGAGTACTTAGCACCCAGCACCCTGAGCACTGAGCACCCAGCACCCTGAGTACTGAGCACCAAGCACCCCGAGCACTGAGCACTGAGAACCCTGAGTACTGAGCACCCAGCACCCCGAGTACTGAGCACTGAGCACCCCGAGCACTGAGCACCCAGCACACTGAGCACTGAGCACCCAGCACCCCGAGCACTGAGCACTGAGCACCCTGAGCACTGAGCACCCAGCACCCCGAGTACTGAGCACTGAGCACCCTGAGTACTGAGCAACCAGCACCCCGAGTACTGAGCACTGAGCACCATGAGTACTGAGCACCCAGCACCCTGAGCACTGAGCACTGAGAACCCTGAGTACTGAGCACCGAGCACCCCGAGCACTGAACACCCAGCACCCTGAGTACTGAGCACCGAGCTCCCCGAGCACTGAGCACCCTGAGCACTGAGCACCCAGCACCCTGAGGACTGAGCACCGAGCACCCCGAGCACTGAGCACACAGCACCCCGAGCACTGAGCACCCAGCACCCTGAGTACTGAGCACCCAGCACCCCGAGAATGAGCACCCTGAGCACTGAGTACCCAGCACCATGAGTACTGAGTACCCAGCACCCTGAGTACTGAGCACCCAGCATCCTGAGTACTGAGCACCGATCACCCTGAGCACTGAGCACCCAGCACCCCGAGCACTGAGCACCCAGCACCCTGAGTACTGAGCACCAAGCACCCTGAGTACTGAGCACCGAGCACCCCGTGCACTGAGCACCCAGCACACTGAGCACTGAGCACCCAGCACCCCGAGCACTGAGCACCCAGCACCCTGAGCACTGAGCACCCAGCACCCCGAGTACTGAGCACCGAGCACCCCGAGAACTGAGCACCCAGCACCCCGAGCACTGAGCACTGAGCACCCTGAGCACTGAGCACCCAGCACCCCGAGTACTGAGCACTGAGCACACTGAGTACTGAGCAACCAGCACCCCGAGTACTGAGCACTGAGCACCATGAGTACTGAGCACCCAGCACCCTGAGCACTGAGCACTGAGAACCCTGAATACTGAGCACCGAGCACCCCGAGCACTGAACACCCAGACCCTGAGTACTGAGCACCAAGCTCCCCGAGCACTGAGCACACTGAGCACTGAGCACCCAGCACCCTGAGTACTGAGCACCGAGCACACCGAGCACTGAGCACCCAGCACCCCGAGCACTGAGCACCCAGCACCCTGAGTACTGAGCACCCAGCACCCCGAGAATGAGCACCCTGAGCACTGAGTACCCAGCACCATGAGTACTGAGCACCCAGCACCCTGAGTACTGAGCACCCAGCATCCTGAGTACTGAGCACCGATCACCCTGAGCACTGAGCACCCAGCACCCCGAGCACTGAGCACCCAGCACCCTGAGTACTGAGCACCAAGCACCCTGAGTACTGAGCACCGAGCACCCCGTGCACTGAGCACCCAGCACACTGAGCACTGAGCACCCAGCACCCCGAGCACTGAGCACCCAGCACCCTGAGCACTGAGCACCCAGCACCCCGAGTACTGAGCACCGAGCACCCCGAGAACTGAGCACCCAGCACCCCGAGCACTGAGCACTGAGCACCCTGAGCACTGAGCACCGAGCACCCCGAGAATGAGCACCCTGAGCACTGAGTACCCAGCACCATGAGTACTGAGCACCCAGCACCCTGAGTACTGAGCACCCAGCATCCTGAGTACTGAGCACCCAGCACCCCGAGAATGAGCACCCTGAGCACTGAGCACCCAGCACCCCGAGCACTGAGCACCCAGCACCCTGAGTACTGAGCACCCAGCACCCCGAGAATGAGCACCCTGAGCACTGAGTACCCAGCACCATGAGTACTGAGCACCCAGCACCCTGAGTACTGAGCACCCAGCATCCTGAGTACTGAGCACCGATCACCCTGAGCACTGAGCACCCAGCACCCCGAGCACTGAGCACCCAGCACCCTGAGTACTGAGCACCAAGCACCCTGAGTACTGAGCACCGAGCACCCCGTGCACTGAGCACCCAGCACACTGAGCACTGAGCACCCAGCACCCCGAGCACTGAGCACCCAGCACCCTGAGCACTGAGCACCCAGCACACTGAGCACTGAGCACCCAGCACCCCGAGCACTGAGCACCCAGCACCCTGAGCACAGAGCACCCAGCACCCCGAGTACTGAGCACCGAGCACCCCGAGAACTGAGCACCCAGCACACCGAGCACTGAGCACTGAGCACCCTGAGCACTGAGCACCCAGCACCCCGAGTACTGAGCACTGAGCACCCTGAGTACTGAGCAACCAGCACCCCGAGTACTGAGCACTGAGCACCATGAGTACTGAGCACCCAGCACCCTGAGCACTGAGCACTGAGAACCCTGAGTACTGAGCACCGAGCACCCCGAGCACTGAACACCCAGCACCCTGAGTACTGAGCACCGAGCTCCCCGAGCACTGAGCACCCTGAGCACTGAGCACCCAGCACCCTGAGTACTGAGCACCGAGCACCCCGAGCACTGAGCACCCAGCACCCCGAGCACTGAGCACCCAGCACCCTGAGTACTGAGCACCCAGCACCCCGAGAATGAGCACCCTGAGCACTGAGTACCCAGCACCATGAGTACTGAGCACCCAGCACCCTGAGTACTGAGCACCCAGCATCCTGAGTACTGAGCACCGATCACCCTGAGCACTGAGCACCCAGCACCCCGAGCACTGAGCACCCAGCACCCTGAGTACTGAGCACCGTGAGTACTGAGCACCCAGCACCCCGAGCACTGAGCACCCAGCACCCTGAGTACTGAGCACCCTGAGTACTGAGCACCCAGCACCCTGAGTACTGAGCACACTGAGTACTGAGCACCCAGCACCCTGAGCACTGAGCACCCTGAGGACTGAGCAACCAGCACCCTGAGCACTGAGCACCCAGCACACTGAGTACTGACCACCCAGCACCCTGAGCACTGAGCACCCAGCACCCTGAGTACTGAGCACCGAGCACCCCGAGCACTGAGCACCCAGCACCCTGAGTACTGAGCACCCAGCACCCTGAGTAGTGAGCACCCAGCACCCCGACTACTGAGCACCCAGCACCGTGAGTACTGACCACCCAGCACCCTGAGTACTGAGCACCCAGCACCCCGAGCACTAAGCACCCAGCACCCCGAGCACCGAGCACCCCGAGCACTGAGCACCCAGCACCTTGAGTACTGATCACTGAGCACCCAGCACCCTGAGCACTGAGCACCCAGCACCCTTAATACTAAGCACCCAGCACCCTTAGTACTGAGCACCCAGCACCCTGAGTACTGAGCACCCAGCATACTGAGCACCGAGCACCCCGAGCACTGAGCACCCAGCACCCTTAGTACTGAGCACCCAGCACCCCGAGCACTGAGCACCCAGCACCCTGAGTACTGAGCACCGAGCACCCTGAGTACTGAGCACCCAGCACCCTGAGTACTGAGCACCCAGCGTACTGAGCACCGAGCACCAAGCACCCTGAGTACTGAGCAGCCAGCACCCTGAGCACTGAGCACCCAGCACCCTGAGTACTGAGCACCCAGCACCCTGAGTACTGAGCACTGAGCACCCTGAGTACTGAGCACTGAGCACCATGAGCACTGAGCACCCAGCACCCCGAGCACTGAGCACCCAGCACCCTGAGTACTGAGCAACCAGCACCCTGAGTACTGAGCACTCAGCACCCTGAGTACTGAGCACCGAGCACCCCGAGCCCTGAGCACCCCGCACCCTGAGCACTGAGCACCCTGAGGACTGAGCAACCAGCACCCTGAGTACTGAGCACCCAGCACCCTGAGTACTGAGCACCCAGCATCCTGAGTACTGAGCATCGATCACCCTGAGCACTGAGCACCCAGCACCCCGAGCACTGAGCACCCTGAGTACTGAGCACCCAGCACCCTGAGTACTGAGCACTAAGCACCCAGAGCACTGAGCACCCAGCACCCCGAGCACGGAGCATCCAGGACCCCGAGCACTGAGTACTGAGCACCCAGCACCCTGAGTACTGAGCACCGAGCTCCGCGAGCACTGAGCACCCTGAGTACTGAGCACCCAGAACCCCGATCACTGAGCACCCAGCACCCTGAGCACTGAGCACCCAGCACCCTGAGCACTGAGCACCCAGCACCCTGAGTACTGAGCACCCAGCACGCTGAATACTGAGCACCCAGCACCCCGAGCACTGAGCACCCAGCACCCTGAGTACTGAGCACGGAGCACCCAGCACCCCGAGCACTGAGCACCCAGCACCCTGAGTACTGAGCACTGAGCACCCAGCACCCTGAGCACTGAGCACCCAGCACCCCGAGTACTGAGCACTGAGCACACTGAGTACTGAGCAACCAGCACCCCGTGTACTGAGCACTGAGCACCATGAGTACTGAGCACCCAGCACCCTGAGCAATGAGCACTGAGAACCCTGAGTACTGAGCACCGAGCACCCCGAGCACTGAACACCCAGCACCCTGAGTACTGAGCACCGAGCTCCCCGAGCACTGAGCACCCTGAGCACTGAGCACCCAGCACCCTGAGTACTGAGCACCGAGCACCCCGAGCACTGAGCACCCAGCACCCCGAGCACTGAGCACCCAGCACCCTGAGTACTGAGCACCGAGCACCCTGAGTACTGAGCACCCAGCACCCTGAGTACTGAGCACCCAGCGTACTGAGCACCGAGCACCCAGCACCCTGAGTACTGAGCAGCCAGCACCCTGAGCACTGAGCACCCAGCACCCTGAGTACTGAGCACCCAGCACCCTGAGTACTGAGCACTGAGCACCCTGAGTACTGAGCACTGAGCACCATGAGCACTGAGCACCCAGCACCCCGAGCACTGAGCACCCAGCACCCTGAGTACTGAGCAACCAGCACCCTGAGTACTGAGCACTCAGCACCCTGAGTACTGAGCACCGAGCACCCCGAGCCCTGAGCACCCAGCACCCTGAGCACTGAGCACCCTGAGGACTGAGCAACCAGCACCCTGAGTACTGAGCACCCAGCACCCTGAGTACTGAGCACCCAGCATCCTGAGTACTGAGCATCGATCACCCTGAGCACTGAGCACCCAGCACCCCGAGCACTGAGCACCCTGAGTACTGAGCACCCAGCACCCTGAGTACTGAGCACTAAGCACCCAGAGCACTGAGCACCCAGCACCCCGAGCACGGAGCATCCAGGACCCCGAGCACTGAGTACTGAGCACCCAGCACCCTGAGTACTGAGCACCGAGCTCCGCGAGCACTGAGCACCCTGAGTACTGAGCACCCAGAACCCCGATCACTGAGCACCCAGCACCCTGAGCACTGAGCACCCAGCACCCTGAGCACTGAGCACCCAGCACCCTGAGTACTGAGCACCCAGCACGCTGAATACTGAGCACCCAGCACCCCGAGCACTGAGCACCCAGCACCCTGAGTACTGAGCACGGAGCACCCAGCACCCCGAGCACTGAGCACCCAGCACCCTGAGTACTGAGCACTGAGCACCCAGCACCCTGAGCACTGAGCACCCAGCACCCCGAGTACTGAGCACTGAGCACACTGAGTACTGAGCAACCAGCACCCCGTGTACTGAGCACTGAGCACCATGAGTACTGAGCACCCAGCACCCTGAGCACTGAGCACTGAGAACCCTGAGTACTGAGCACCGAGCACCCCGAGCACTGAACACCCAGCACGCTGAGTACTGAGCACCGAGCTCCCCGAGCACTGAGCACCCTGAGCACTGAGCACCCAGCACCCTGAGTACTGAGCACCGAGCACCCCGAGCACTGAGCACCCAGCACCCCGAGCACTGAGCACCCAGCACCCTGAGTACTGAGCACCCAGCACCCCGAGAATGAGCACCCTGAGCACTGAGCACCCAGCACCCCGAGCACTGAGCACTGAGCACCCTGAGTACTGAGCACCCAGCACCCTGAGCACTGAGCACCGAGCACCCTGAGCACTGAGCACCCAGCACCCTGAGGACTGAGCACCCAGCACCCCGAGCACTGAGCACCCTGAGGACTGAGCACTGAGCACCCTGAGTACTGAGCACTGAGCACCCTGAGCACTGAGCACCCAGCACCCTGAGTACTGAGCACTGAGCACCCAGCACCCCGAGCACTGAGCACCCAGCACCCTGAGGACTGAGCACCCAGCACCCCGAGCACTGAGCACCCTGAGTACTGAGCACCCAGCAACCTGAGCACTGAGCACCAAGCACCCTGAGTACTGAGTACCGAGCACCCCGAGTACTGAGCACCCAGCACCCCGAGCACTGAGCACCCAGCACCCCGAGCACTGAGCACCCATCACCCTGAGCACTGAACACACAGCACCCTGAGTACTGAGCACCCCGAGCACTGAGCACCCAGCACCCTGAGTACTGAGCACCGAGCACCATGAGCACTGAGCATCCAGCACCCCGAGTACTGAGCACCCAGCACCCCAAGTACTGAGCACCCAGCAACCTGAGCACCGAGCAGCCAGCACCCTGAGCACTGAGCACCCAGCACCCTGAGCACTGAGCACCCAGCACCCGGAGTACTGAGCACTGAGCACCCCAAGTACTGAGCACCCAGCACCCCGAGCACTGAGCACCGAGCACCCCGAGCACTGAGCACCCAGCACCCCGAGCACTGAGCACCCAGCACCCCGAGCACTGAGCACCCGGCACCCCGAACACTGAGCACCCAGCACCAAGAGCACTGAGCACCCAGCACCCTGAGCACTGAGCACCCAGCACCCCGAGCACTGAGCACCCAGCACCCCGAGCACTGAGCACCCAGCACCCCGAGCACTGAGCACCCAGCACCCCGAGCACTGAGCACCCAGCACCCTGAGTACTGAGCACCCAGCACCCTGAGTACTGAGCACCCAGCAACCTGAGCACTGAGCACACAGCACCCTGAGTACTGAGCACCCAACACCCCAAGCAATGAGCACCCTGAGTACTGAGCACCCAGCACCCCAACCACTGAGCACCCTGAGTACTGAGCACCCAGCACCCTGAGTAATGAGTACCCAGCACCCCGAGCACTGAGCACACAGCACCCTGAGTACTGAGCACCGAGCACCCTGAGTACTGAGCAGCCAGCACCCTGAGTACTGAGCACCGAGCTCCGCGAGCACGGAGCACCCTGAGTACTGAGCACCCAGAACCCCGATCACTGAGCACCCAGCACCCTGAGCACTGAGCACCCAGCACCCTGAGCACTGAGCACCCAGCACCCTGAGTACTGAGCACCCAGCACGCTGAGTACTGAGCACCCAGCACCCCGAGCACTGAGCACCCAGCACCCTGAGTACTGAGCACTGAGCACCCAGCATCCCGAGCACTGAGCACCCAGCACCCTGTGTACTGAGAACCGAGCACCCCGAGCACTGTGCACCCAGCACACTGAGCGCTCAGCACCCGGCACCCCGAGCACTGAGCACCCAGCACCCTGAGCACTGAGCACCCAGCACCCTGAGCACTGAGCACCCAGCACCCAGAGCACTGTGCACCCAGCACACTGAGCACTGAGCACCCAGCACCCTGAGTACTGAGCACCCAGCACCCTGAGTACTGAGCACCCAGCACCCCGAGGACTGAGCACCCAGCACCGTGTGCACTGAGCACTGAGCATCCAGCACCCCGAGCACTGAGCACCCTGAGCTCTTAGCACCCTGAGTACTGAGCACCCAGCACCCTGAGTACTTAGCACCCAGCACCCTGAGCACTGAGCACCCAGCACCCTGAGTACTGAGCACCAAGCACCCTGAGTACTGAGCACCGAGCACCCCGAGCACTGAGCACCCAGCACACTGAGCACTGAGCACCCAGCACCCCGAGCACTGAGCACCCAGCACCCTGAGCACTGAGCACCCAGCACCCCGAGTACTGAGCACCGAGCACCCCGAGAACTGAGCACCCAGCACCCCGAGCACTGAGCACTGAGCACCCTGAGCACTGAGCACCCAGCACCCCGAGTACTGAGCACTGAGCACCCTGAGTACTGAGCAACCAGCACCCCGAGTACAGAGCACTGAGCACCATGAGTACTGAGCACACAGCACCCTGAGCACTGAGCACCGAGCTCCCCGAGCACTGAGCACCCTGAGCACTGAGCACCCAGCACCCTGAGTACTGAGCACCGAGCACCCAGAGCACTGAGCACCCAGCACCCCGAGCACTGAGCACCCAGCACCCTGAGTACTGAGCACCCAGCACCCCGAGAATGAGCACCCTGAGCACTGAGTACCCAGCACCATGAGTACTGAGCACCCAGCACCCTGAGTACTGAGCACCCAGCATCCTGAGTACTGAGCACCGATCACCCTGAGCACTGAGCACCCAGCACCCCGAGCACTGAGCACCCAGCACCCTGAGTACTGAGCACCGTGAGTACTGAGCACCCAGCACCCCGAGCACTGAGCACCCAGCACCCTGAGTACTGAGCACCCTGAGTACTGAGCACCCAGCACCCTGAGTACTGAGCACACTGAGTACTGAGCACCCAGCACCCTGAGCACTGAGCACCCTGAGGACTGAGCAACCAGCACCCTGAGCACTGAGCACCCAGCACACTGAGTACTGACCACCCAGCACCCTGAGCACTGAGCACCCAGCACCCTGAGTACTGAGCACCGAGCACCCCGAGCACTGAGCACCCAGCACCCTGAGTACTGAGCACCCAGCACCCTGAGTAGTGAGCACCCAGCACCCCGACTACTGAGCACCCAGCACCGTGAGTACTGACCACCCAGCACCCTGAGTACTGAGCACCCAGCACCCCGAGCACTAAGCACCAAGCACCCCGAGCACCGAGCACCCAGCATCCTGAGCAGTGAGCACCCAGCACCCTGAGCACTGAGCACCCAGCACCTTGAGTACTGAGCACTGAGCAACCAGCACCCTGAGCACTGAGCACCCAGCACCCTTAATACTAAGCACCCAGCACCCTTAGTACTGAGCACCCAGCACCCTGAGTACTGAGCACCCATCATACTGAGCACCGAGCACCCCGAGCACTGAGCACCCAGCACCCTTAGTACTGAGCACCCAGCACCCCGAGCACTGAGCACCCAGCACCCTGAGTACTGAGCACCGAGCACCCTGAGTACTGAGCACCCAGCACCCTGAGTACTGAGCACCCAGCGTACTGAGCACCGAGCACCCAGCACCCTGAGTACTGAGCAGCCAGCACCCTGAGCACTGAGCACCCAGCACCCTGAGTACTGAGCACCGAGCTCCGCGAGCACGGAGCACCCTGAGTACTGAGCACCCAGAACCCCGATCACTGAGCACCCAGCACCCTGAGCACTGAGCACCCAGCACCCTGAGCACTGAGCACCCAGCACCCTGAGTACTGAGCACCCAGCACGCTGAGTACTGAGCACCCAGCACCCCGAGCACTGAGCACCCAGCACCCTGAGTACTGAGCACTGAGCACCCAGCATCCCGAGCACTGAGCACCCAGCACCCTGTGTACTGAGAACCGAGCACCCCGAGCACTGTGCACCCAGCACACTGAGCGCTCAGCACCCGGCACCCCGAGCACTGAGCACCCAGCACCCTGAGCACTGAGCACCCAGCACCCTGAGCACTGAGCACCCAGCACCCAGAGCACTGTGCACCCAGCACACTGAGCACTGAGCACCCAGCACCCTGAGTACTGAGCACCCAGCACCCTGAGTACTGAGCACCCAGCACCCTGAGTAATGAGTACCCAGCACCCCGAGCACTGAGCACACAGCACCCTGAGTACTGAGCACCGAGCACCCTGAGTACTGAGCAGCCAGCACCCTGAGTACTGAGCACCGAGCTCCGCGAGCACGGAGCACCCTGAGTACTGAGCACCCAGAACCCCGATCACTGAGCACCCAGCACCCTGAGCACTGAGCACCCAGCACCCTGAGCACTGAGCACCCAGCACCCTGAGTACTGAGCACCCAGCACGCTGAGTACTGAGCACCCAGCACCCCGAGCACTGAGCACCCAGCACCCTGAGTACTGAGCACTGAGCACCCAGCATCCCGAGCACTGAGCACCCAGCACCCTGTGTACTGAGAACCGAGCACCCCGAGCACTGTGCACCCAGCACACTGAGCGCTCAGCACCCGGCACCCCGAGCACTGAGCACCCAGCACCCTGAGCACTGAGCACCCAGCACCCTGAGCACTGAGCACCCAGCACCCAGAGCACTGTGCACCCAGCACACTGAGCACTGAGCACCCAGCACCCTGAGTACTGAGCACCCAGCACCCTGAGTACTGAGCACCCAGCACCCCGAGGACTGAGCACCCAGCACCGTGTGCACTGAGCACTGAGCATCCAGCACCCCGAGCACTGAGCACCCTGAGCTCTTAGCACCCTGAGTACTGAGCACCCAGCACCCTGAGTACTTAGCACCCAGCACCCTGAGCACTGAGCACCCAGCACCCTGAGTACTGAGCACCGAGCACCCCGAGCACTGAGCACCCAGCACACTGAGCACTGAGCACCCAGCACCCCGAGCACTGAGCACCCAGCACCCTGAGCACTGAGCACCCAGCACCCCGAGTACTGAGCACCGAGCACCCCGAGAACTGAGCACCCAGCACCCCGAGCACTGAGCACTGAGCACCCTGAGCACTGAGCACCCAGCACCCCGAGTACTGAGCACTGAGCACCCTGAGTACTGAGCAACCAGCACCCCGAGTACTGAGCACTGAGCACCATGAGTACTGAGCACCCAGCACCCTGAGCACTGAGCACCGAGCTCCCCGAGCACTGAGCACCCTGAGCACTGAGCACCCAGCACCCTGAGTACTGAGCACCGAGCACCCCGAGCACTGAGCACCCAGCACCCCGAGCACTGAGCACCCAGCACCCTGAGTACTGAGCACCCAGCACCCCGAGAATGAGCACCCTGAGCACTGAGTACCCAGCACCATGAGTACTGAGCACCCAGCACCCTGAGTACTGAGCACCCAGCATCCTGAGTACTGAGCACCGATCACCCTGAGCACTGAGCACCCAGCACCCCGAGCACTGAGCACCCAGCACCCTGAGTACTGAGCACCGTGAGTACTGAGCACCCAGCACCCCGAGCACTGAGCACCCAGCACCCTGAGTACTGAGCACCCTGAGTACTGAGCACCCAGCACCCTGAGTACTGAGCACACTGAGTACTGAGCACCCAGCACCCTGAGCACTGAGCACCCTGAGGACTGAGCAACCAGCACCCTGAGCACTGAGCACCCAGCACACTGAGTACTGACCACCCAGCACCCTGAGCACTGAGCACCCAGCACCCTGAGTACTGAGCACCGAGCACCCCGAGCACTGAGCACCCAGCACCCTGAGTACTGAGCACCCAGCACCCTGAGTAGTGAGCACCCAGCACCCCGACTACTGAGCACCCAGCACCGTGAGTACTGACCACCCAGCACCCTGAGTACTGAGCACCCAGCACCCCGAGCACTAAGCACCAAGCACCCCGAGCACCGAGCACCCAGCATCCTGAGCAGTGAGCACCCAGCACCCTGAGCACTGAGCACCCAGCACCTTGAGTACTGAGCACTGAGCAACCAGCACCCTGAGCACTGAGCACCCAGCACCCTTAATACTAAGCACCCAGCACCCTTAGTACTGAGCACCCAGCACCCTGAGTACTGAGCACCCAGCATACTGAGCACCGAGCACCCCGAGCACTGAGCACCCAGCACCCTTAGTACTGAGCACCCAGCACCCCGAGCACTGAGCACCCAGCACCCTGAGTACTGAGCACCGAGCACCCTGAGTACTGAGCACCCAGCACCCTGAGTACTGAGCACCCAGCGTACTGAGCACCGAGCACCCAGCACCCTGAGTACTGAGCAGCCAGCACCCTGAGCACTGAGCACCCAGCACCCTGAGTACTGAGCACCCAGCACCCTGAGTACTGAGCACTGAGCACCCTGAGTACTGAGCACTGAGCACCATGAGCACTGAGCACCCAGCACCCCGAGCACTGAGCACCCAGCACCCTGAGTACTGAGCACCCAGCACCCTGAGTACTGAGCACTCAGCACCCTGAGTACTGAGCACCGAGCACCCCGAGCACTGAGCACCCAGCACCCTGAGCACTGAGCACCCTGAGGACTGAGCAACCAGCACCCTGAGTACTGAGCACACTGAGTACTGAGCACCCAGCACCCTGAGCACTGAGCACCCTGAGGACTGAGCAACCAGCACCCTGAGCACTGAGCACCCAGCACACTGAGTACTGACCACCCAGCACCCTGAGCACTGAGCACCGTGAGTACTGAGCACCCAGCACCCCGAGCACTGAGCACCCAGCACCCTGAGTACTGAGCACCCTGAGTACTGAGCACCCAGCACCCTGAGTACTGAGCACACTGAGTACTGAGCACCCAGCACCCTGAGCACTGAGCACCCTGAGGACTGAGCAACCAGCACCCTGAGCACTGAGCACCCAGCACACTGAGTACTGAACACCCAGCACCCTGAGCACTGAGCACCCAACACCCTGAGTACTGAGCACCGAGCACCCCGAGCACTGAGCACCCAGCACCCTGAGTACTGAGCACCCAGCACCCTGAGTAGTGAGCACCCAGCACCCCGACTACTGAGCACCCAGCACCGTGAGTACTGACCACCCAGCACCCTGAGTACTGAGCACCCAGCACCCCGAGCACGAAGCACCCAGCACCCCGAGCACCGAGCACCCAGCACCCTGAGCAGTGAGCACCCAGCACCCTGAGCACTGAGCACCCAGCACCTTGAGTACTGAGCACTGAGCACCCAGCACCCTGAGCACTGAGCACCCAACACCCTTAATACTCAGCACCCAGCACCCTGAGTACTGAGCACCCAGCACCCTGAGTACTGAGCACCCAGCATACTGAGCACCGAGCACCCCGAGCACTGAGCACCCAGCACCCTTAGTACTGAGCACCCAGCACCCCGAGCACTGAGCACCCAGCACCCTGAGTACTGAGCACCGAGCACCCTGAGTACTGAGCACCCAGTACCCTGAGTACTGAGCACCCAGCGTACTGAGCACCGAGCACCCAGCACCCTGAGTACTGAGCAGCCAGCACCCTGAGCACTGAGCACCCAGCACCCTGAGTACTGAGCACCCAGCACCCTGAGTACTGAGCACTGAGCACCCTGAGTACTGAGCACTGAGCACCATGAGCACTGAGCACCCAGCACCCCGAGCACTGAGCACCAAGCACCCTGAGTACTGAGCAACCAGCACCCTGAGTACTGAGCACTCAGCACCCTGAGTACTGAGCACCGAGCACCCCGAGCCCTGAGCACCCAGCACCCTGAGCACTGAGCACCCTGAGGACTGAGCAACCAGCACCCTGAGTACTGAGCACCCAGCACCCTGAGTACTGAGCACCCAGCATCCTGAGTACTGAGCACCGATCACCCTGAGCACTGAGCACCCAGCACCCCGAGCACTGAGCACCCTGAGTACTGAGCACCCAGCACCCTGAGTACTGAGCACTAAGCACCCAGAGCACTGAGCACCCAGCACCCCGAGCACGGAGCATCCAGGACCCCGAGCACTGAGTACTGAGCACCCAGCACCCTGAGTACTGAGCACCGAGCTCCGCGAGCACGGAGCACCCTGAGTACTGAGCACCCAGAACCCCGATCACTGAGCACCCAGCACCCTGAGCACTGAGCACCCAGCACCCTGAGCACTGAGCACCCAGCACCCTGAGTACTGAGCACCCAGCACGCTGAGTACTGAGCACCCAGCACCCCGAGCACTGAGCACCCAGCACCCTGAGTACTGAGCACTGAGCACCCAGCATCCCGAGCACTGAGCACCCAGCACCCTGTGTACTGAGAACCGAGCACCCCGAGCACTGAGCACCCAGCACACTGAGCGCTCAGCACCCGGCACCCCGAGCACTGAGCACCCAGCACCCTGAGCACTGAGCACCCAGCACCCTGAGCACTGAGCACCCAGCACCCAGAGCACTGTGCACCCAGCACACTGAGCACTGAGCACCCAGCACCCTGAGTACTGAGCACCCAGCACCCTGAGTACTGAGCACCAAGCACCCCGAGGACTGAGCACCCAGCACCGTGTGCACTGAGCACTGAGCATCCAGCACCCCGAGCACTGAGCACCCTGAGCTCTTAGCACCCTGAGTACTGAGCACCCAGCACCCTGAGTACTTAGCACCCAGCACCCTGAGCACTGAGCACCCAGCACCCTGAGTACTGAGCACCAAGCACACTGAGTACTGAGCACCGAGCACCCCGAGCACTGAGCACCCAGCACACTGAGCACTGAGCACCCAGCACCCCGAGCACTGAGCACCCAGCACCCTGAGCACTGAGCACCCAGCACCCCGAGTACTGAGCACCGAGCACCCCGAGAACTGAGCACCCAGCACCCCGAGCACTGAGCACTGAGCACCCTGAGCACTGAGCACCCAGCACCCCGAGTACTGAGCACTGAGCACCCTGAGTACTGAGCAACCAGCACCCCGAGTACTGAGCACTGAGCACCATGAGTACTGAGCACCCAGCACCCTGAGCACTGAGCACTGAGAACCCTGAGTACTGAGCACCGAGCACCCCGAGCACTGAACACGCAGCACCCTGAGTACTGAGCACCGAGCTCCCCGAGCACTGAGCACCCTGAGCACTGAGCACCCAGCACCCTGAGTACTGAGCACCGAGCACCCCGAGCACTGAGCACCCAGCACCCCGAGCACTGAGCACCCAGCACCCTGAGTACTGAGCACCCAGCACCCCGAGAATGAGCACCCTGAGCACTGAGTACCCAGCACCATGAGTACTGAGCACCCAGCACCCTGAGTACTGAGCACCCAGCATCCTGAGTACTGAGCACCGATCACCCTGAGCACTGAGCACCCAGCACCCCGAGCACTGAGCACCCAGCACCCTGAGTACTGAGCACCGTGAGTACTGAGCACCCAGCACCCCGAGCACTGAGCACCCAGCACCCTGAGTACTGAGCACCCTGAGTACTGAGCACCCAGCACCCTGAGTACTGAGCACACTGAGTACTGAGCACCCAGCACCCTGAGCACTGAGCACCCTGAGGACTGAGCAACCAGCACCCTGAGCACTGAGCACCCAGCACACTGAGTACTGACCACCCAGCACCCTGAGCACTGAGCACCCAGCACCCTGAGTACTGAGCACCGAGCACCCCGAGCACTGAGCACCCAGCACCCTGAGTACTGAGCACCCAGCACCCTGAGTAGTGAGCACCCAGCACCCCGACTACTGAGCACCCAGCACCGTGAGTACTGACCACCCAGCACCCTGAGTTCTGAGCACCCAGCACCCCGAGCACTAAGCACCCAGCACCCCGAGCACCGAGCACCCAGCATCCTGAGCAGTGAGCACCCAGCACCCTGAGCACTGAGCACCCAGCACCTTGAGTACTGAGCACTGAGCACCCAGCACCCTGAGCACTGAGCACCCAGTACCCTTAATACTAAGCACCCAGCACCCTTAGTACTGAGCACCCAGCACCCTGAGTACTGAGCACCCAGCATACTGAGCACCGAGCACCCCGAGCACTGAGCACCCAGCACCCTTAGTACTGAGCACCCAGCACCCCGAGCACTGAGCACCCAGCACCCTGAGTACTGAGCACCGAGCACCCTGAGTACTGAGCACCCAGCACCCTGAGTACTGAGCACCCAGCGTACTGAGCACCGAGCACCCAGCACCCTGAGTACTGAGCAGCCAGCACCCTGAGCACTGAGAACCCAGCACCCTGAGTACTGAGCACCCAGCACCCTGAGTACTGAGCACTGAGCACCCTGAGTACTGAGCACTGAGCACCATGAGCACTGAGCACCCAGCACCCCGAGCACTGAGCACCCAGCACCCTGAGTACTGAGCAACCAGCACCCTGAGTACTGAGCACTCAGCACCCTGAGTACTGAGCACCGAGCACCCCGAGCCCTGAGCACCCAGCACCCTGAGCACTGAGCACCCTGAGGACTGAGCAACCAGCACCCTGAGTACTGAGCACCCAGCACCCTGAGTACTGAGCACCCAGCATCCTGAGTACTGAGCATCGATCACCCTGAGCACTGAGCACCCAGCACCCCGAGCACTGAGCACCCTGAGTACTGAGCACCCAGCACCCTGAGTACTGAGCACTAAGCACCCAGAGCACTGAGCACCCAGCACCCCGAGCACGGAGCATCCAGGACCCCGAGCACTGAGTACTGAGCACCCAGCACCCTGAGTACTGAGCACCGAGCTCCGCGAGCACTGAGCACCCTGAGTACTGAGCACCCAGAACCCCGATCACTGAGCACCCAGCACCCTGAGCACTGAGCACCCAGCACCCTGAGCACTGAGCACCCACCACCCTGAGTACTGAGCACCCAGCACGCTGAGTACTGAGCACCCAGCACCCCGAGCACTGAGCACCCAGCACCCTGAGTACTGAGCACTGAGCACCCAGCACCCCGAGCACTGAGCACCCAGCACCCTGTGTACTGAGAACCGAGCACCCCGAGCACTGAGCACCCAGCACCCTGAGCGCTCAGCACCCGGCACCCCGAGCACTGAGCACCCAGCACCCCGAGCACTGAGCACCCAGCACCCTGAGCACTGAGCACCCAGCACCCAGAGCACTGAGCACCCAGCACACTGAGCACTGAGCACCCAGCACCCTGAGTACTGAGCACCCAGCACCCTGAGTACTGAGCACCCAGCACCCCGAGGACTGAGCACCCAGCACCCTGTGCACTGAGCACTGAGCATCCAGCACCCCGAGCACTGAGCACCCTGAGCTCTTAGCACCCTGAGTACTGAGCACCCAGCACCCTGAGTACTGAGCACCCAGCACCCTGAGCACTGAGCACCCAGCACCCTGAGTACTGAGCACCAAGCACCCTGAGTACTGAGCACCGAGCACCCCTTGCACTGAGCACCCAGCACACTGAGCACTGAGCACCCAGCACCCCGAGCACTGAGCACCCAGCACCCTGAGCACTGACCACCCAGCACCCCGAGTACTGAGCACCGAGCACCCCGAGAACTGAGCACCCAGCACCCCGAGCACTGAGCACTGAGCACCCTGAGCACTGAGCACCCAGCACCCCGAGTACTGAGCACTGAGCACACTGAGTACTGAGCAACCAGCACCCCGAGTACTGAGCACTGAGCACCATGAGTACTGAGCACCCAGCACCCTGAGCACTGAGCACTGAGAACCCTGAGTACTGAGCACCCAGCACCCTGAGCACTGAGCACCCAGCACCCTGAGCACTGAGCACCCAGCACTCAGAGCACTGAGCACCCAGCACACTGAGCACTGAGCACCCAGCACCCTGAGTACTGAGCACCCAGCACCCTGAGTACTGAGCACCCAGCACCCCGAGGACTGAGCACCCAGCACCCTGTGCACTGAGGACTGAGCATCCAGCACCCCGAGCACTGAGCACCCTGAGCTCTTAGCACCCTGAGTACTGAGCACCCAGCACCCTGAGTACTTAGCACCCAGCACCCTGAGCACTGAGCACCCAGCACCCTGAGTACTGAGCACCAAGCACCCTGAGTACTGAGCACCGAGCACCCCGAGCACTGAGCACCCAGCACACTGAGCACTGAGCACCCAGCACCCCGAGCACTGAGCACCCAGCACCCTGAGCACTGAGCACCCAGCACCCCGAGTACTGAGCACTGAGCACCATGAGTACTGAGCACCCAGCACCCCGAGCACTGAGCACTGAGAACCCTGAGTACTGAGCACCCAGCACCCCGAGTACTGAGCACTGAGCACCCCGAGCACTGAGCACCCAGCACACTGAGCACTGAGCACCCAGCACCCCGAGCACTGAGCACTGAGCACCCTGAGCACTGAGCACCCAGCACCCCGAGTACTGAGCACTGAGCACCCTGAGTACTGAGCAACCAGCACCCCGAGTACTGAGCACTGAGCACCATGAGTACTGAGCACCCAGCACCCTGAGCACTGAGCACTGAGAACCCTGAGTACTGAGCACCGAGCACCCCGAGCACTGAACACCCAGCACCCTGAGTACTGAGCACCGAGCTCCCCGAGCACTGAGCACCCTGAGCACTGAGCACCCAGCACCCTGAGGACTGAGCACCGAGCACCCCGAGCACTGAGCACACAGCACCCCGAGCACTGAGCACCCAGCACCCTGAGTACTGAGCACCCAGCACCCCGAGAATGAGCACCCTGAGCACTGAGTACCCAGCACCATGAGTACTGAGCACCCAGCACCCTGAGTACTGAGCACCCAGCATCCTGAGTACTGAGCACCGATCACCCTGAGCACTGAGCACCCAGCACCCCGAGCACTGAGCACCCAGCACCCTGAGTACTGAGCACCAAGCACCCTGAGTACTGAGCACCGAGCACCCCGTGCACTGAGCACCCAGCACACTGAGCACTGAGCACCCAGCACCCCGAGCACTGAGCACCCAGCACCCTGAGCACTGAGCACCCAGCACCCCGAGTACTGAGCACCGAGCACCCCGAGAACTGAGCACCCAGCACCCCGAGCACTGAGCACTGAGCACCCTGAGCACTGAGCACCCAGCACCCCGAGTACTGAGCACTGAGCACACTGAGTACTGAGCAACCAGCACCCCGAGTACTGAGCACTGAGCACCATGAGTACTGAGCACCCAGCACCCTGAGCACTGAGCACTGAGAACCCTGA
This sequence comes from Microtus oregoni, assembly GCF_018167655.1. Taxonomy (NCBI): domain Eukaryota; kingdom Metazoa; phylum Chordata; class Mammalia; order Rodentia; family Cricetidae; genus Microtus; species Microtus oregoni. The sequence continues at coordinate 580,619 of NW_024543273.1, read as the reverse complement.
GTACTGAGCACCGAGCACCCCGAGCACTGAACACCCAGCACCCTGAGTACTGAGCACCAAGCTCCCCGAGCACTGAGCACACTGAGCACTGAGCACCCAGCACCCTGAGTACTGAGCACCGAGCACACCGAGCACTGAGCACCCACCACCCCGAGCACTGAGCACCCAGCACCCTGAGTACTGAGCACCCAGCACCCCGAGAATGAGCACCCTGAGCACTGAGTACCCAGCACCATGAGTACTGAGCACCCAGCACCCTGAGTACTGAGCACCCAGCATCCTGAGTACTGAGCACCGATCACCCTGAGCACTGAGCACCCAGCACCCCGAGCACTGAGCACCCAGCACCCTGAGTACTGAGCACCAAGCACCCTGAGTACTGAGCACCGAGCACCCCGTGCACTGAGCACCCAGCACACTGAGCACTGAGCACCCAGCACCCCGAGCACTGAGCACCCAGCACCCTGAGCACTGAGCACCCAGCACCCCGAGTACTGAGCACCGAGCACCCCGAGAACTGAGCACCCAGCACCCCGAGCACTGAGCACTGAGCACCCTGAGCACTGAGCACCCAGCACACCGAGTACTGAGCACTGAGCACACTGAGTACTGAGCAACCAGCACCCCGAGTACTGAGCACTGAGCACCATGAGTACTGAGCACCCAGCACCCTGAGCACTGAGCACTGAGAACCCTGAGTACTGAGCACCGAGCACCCCGAGCACTGAACACCCAGCAACCTGAGTACTGAGCACCGAGCTCCCTGAGCACTGAGCACCCAGCACCCTGTGTACTGAGAACCGAGCACCCCGAGAACAGAGCACCCAGCACACTGAGCGCTCAGCACCCGGCACCCCGAGCACTGAGCACCCAGCACCCTGAGCACTGAGCACCCAGCACCCTGAGTACTGAGCACCCAGCACCCATAGCACTAAGCACCCAGCACCCTGAGTACTGAGCACCCAGCACCCTGAGTACTGAGCACCCAGCACCCCGAGGACTGAGCACCCAGCACCCTGTGCACTGAGCACTGAGCATCCAGCACCCCGAGCACTGAGCACCCTGAGCTCTTAGCACCCTGAGTAATGAGCACCCAGCAACCTGAGTACTTAGCACCCAGCACCCTGAGCACTGAGCACCCAGCACCATGAGTACTGAGCACCCAGCACCCTGAGTACTGAGCACCCAGCATCCTGAGTACTGAGCACCGATCACCCTGAGCACTGAGCACCCAGCACCCCGAGCACTGAGCACCCAGCACCCTGAGTACTGAGCACCAAGCACCCTGAGTACTGAGCACCGAGCACCCCGTGCACTGAGCACCCAGCACACTGAGCACTGAGCACCCAGCACCCCGAGCACTGAGCACCCAGCACCCTGAGCACTGAGCACCCAGCACCCCGAGTACTGAGCACCGAGCACCCCGAGAACTGAGCACCCAGCACCCCGAGCACTGAGCACTGAGCACCCTGAGCACTGAGCACCCAGCACACCGAGTAATGAGCACTGAGCACACTGAGTACTGAGCAACCAGCACCCCGAGTACTGAGCACTGAGCACCATGAGTACTGAGCACCCAGCACCCTGAGCACTGAGCACTGAGAACCCTGAGTACTGAGCACCGAGCACCCCGAGCACTGAACACCCAGCAACCTGAGTACTGAGCACCGAGCTCCCTGAGCACTGAGCACCCAGCACCCTGTGTACTGAGAACCGAGCACCCCGAGAACAGAGCACCCAGCACACTGAGCGCTCAGCACCCGGCACCCCGAGCACTGAGCACCCAGCACCCTGAGCACTGAGCACCCAGCACCCTGAGTACTGAGCACCCAGCACCCATAGCACTAAGCACCCAGCACCCTGAGTACTGAGCACCCAGCACCCTGAGTACTGAGCACCCAGCACCCCGAGGACTGAGCACCCAGCACCCTGTGCACTGAGCACTGAGCATCCAGCACCCCGAGCACTGAGCACCCTGAGCTCTTAGCACCCTGAGTAATGAGCACCCAGCAACCTGAGTACTTAGCACCCAGCACCCTGAGCACTGAGCACCCAGCACCCTGAGTACTGAGCAACAAGCACCCTGAGTACTGAGCACCGAGCACCCCGTGCACTGAGCACCCAGCACACTGAGCACTGAGCACCCAGCACCCCGAGCACTGAGCACCCAGCACCCTGAGCACTGAGCACCCAGCACCCCGAGTACTGAGCACCGAGCACCCCGAGAACTGAGCACCCAGCACCCCGAGCACTGAGCACTGAGCACCCTGAGCACTGAGCACCCAGCACCCCGAGTACTGAGCACTGAGCACCCTGAGTACTGAGCAACCAGCACCCCGAGTACTGAGCACTGAGCACCATGAGTACTGAGCACCCAGCACCCTGAGCACTGAGCACTGAGAACCCTGAGTACTGAGCACCGAGCACCCCGAGCACTGAACACCCAGCACCCTGAGTACTGAGCACCGAGCTCCCCGAGCACTGAGCACCCTGAGCACTGAGCACCCAGCACCCTGAGTACTGAGCACCGAGCACCCCGAGCACTGAGCACCCAGCACCCCGAGCACTGAGCACCCAGCACCCTGAGTACTGAGCACCCAGCACCCCGAGAATGAGCACCCTGAGCACTGAGTACCCAGCACCATGAGTACTGAGCACCCAGCACCCTGAGTACTGAGCACCCAGCATCCTGAGTACTGAGCACCGATCACCCTGAGCACTGAGCACCCAGCACCCCGAGCACTGAGCACCCAGCACCCTGAGTACTGAGCACCGTGAGTACTGAGCACCCAGCACCCCGAGCACTGAGCACCCAGCACCCTGAGTACTGAGCACCCTGAGTACTGAGCACCCAGCACCCTGAGTACTGAGCACACTGAGTACTGAGCACCCAGCACCCTGAGCACTGAGCACCCTGAGGACTGAGCAACCAGCACCCTGAGCACTGAGCACCCAGCACACTGAGTACTGACCACCCAGCACCCTGAGCACTGAGCACCCAGCACCCTGAGTACTGAGCACCGAGCACCCCGAGCACTGAGCACCCAGCACCCTGAGTACTGAGCACCCAGCACCCTGAGTAGTGAGCACCCAGCACCCCGACTACTGAGCACCCAGCACCGTGAGTACTGACCACCCAGCACCCTGAGTACTGAGCACCCAGCACCCCGAGCACTAAGCACCCAGCACCCCGAGCACCGAGCACCCAGCATCCTGAGCAGTGAGCACCCAGCACCCTGAGCACTGAGCACCCAGCACCTTGAGTACTGATCACTGAGCACCCAGCACCCTGAGCACTGAGCACCCAGCACCCTTAATACTAAGCACCCAGCACCCTTAGTACTGAGCACCCAGCACCCTGAGTACTGAGCACCCAGCATACTGAGCACCGAGCACCCCGAGCACTGAGCACCCAGCACCCTTAGTACTGAGCACCCAGCACCCCGAGCACTGAGCACCCAGCACCCTGAGTACTGAGCACCGAGCACCCTGAGTACTGAGCACCCAGCACCCTGAGTACTGAGCACCCAGCGTACTGAGCACCGAGCACCCAGCACCCTGAGTACTGAGCAGCCAGCACCCTGAGCACTGAGCACCCAGCACCCTGAGTACTGAGCACCCAGCACCCTGAGTACTGAGCACTGAGCACCCTGAGTACTGAGCACTGAGCACCATGAGCACTGAGCACCCAGCACCCCGAGCACTGAGCACCCAGCACCCTGAGTACTGAGCAACCAGCACCCTGAGTACTGAGCACTCAGCACCCTGAGTACTGAGCACCGAGCACCCCGAGCCCTGAGCACCCAGCACCCTGAGCACTGAGCACCCTGAGGACTGAGCAACCAGCACCCTGAGTACTGAGCACCCAGCACCCTGAGTACTGAGCACCCAGCATCCTGAGTACTGAGCATCGATCACCCTGAGCACTGAGCACCCAGCACCCCGAGCACTGAGCACCCTGAGTACTGAGCACCCAGCACCCTGAGTACTGAGCACTAAGCACCCAGAGCACTGAGCACCCAGCACCCCGAGCACGGAGCATCCAGGACCCCGAGCACTGAGTACTGAGCACCCAGCACCCTGAGTACTGAGCACCGAGCTCCGCGAGCACTGAGCACCCTGAGTACTGAGCACCCAGAACCCCGATCACTGAGCACCCAGCACCCTGAGCACTGAGCACCCAGCACCCTGAGCACTGAGCACCCAGCACCCTGAGTACTGAGCACCCAGCACGCTGAATACTGAGCACCCAGCACCCCGAGCACTGAGCACCCAGCACCCTGAGTACTGAGCACGGAGCACCCAGCACCCCGAGCACTGAGCACCCAGCACCCTGAGTACTGAGCACTGAGCACCCAGCACCCTGAGCACTGAGCACCCAGCACCCCGAGTACTGAGCACTGAGCACACTGAGTACTGAGCAACCAGCACCCCGTGTACTGAGCAATGAGCACCATGAGTACTGAGCACCCAGCACCCTGAGCACTGAGCACTGAGAACCCTGAGTACTGAGCACCGAGCACCCCGAGCACTGAACACCCAGCACCCTGAGTACTGAGCACCGAGCTCCCCGAGCACTGAGCACCCTGAGCACTGAGCACCCAGCACCCTGAGTACTGAGCACCGAGCACCCCGAGCACTGAGCACCCAGCACCCCGAGCACTGAGCACCCAGCACCCTGAGTACTGAGCACCCAGCACCCCGAGAATGAGCACCCTGAGCACTGAGTACCCAGCACCATGAGTATTGAGCACCCAGCACCCTGAGTACTGAGCACCCAGCACCCTGAGCACTGAGCACCCAGCAACCTGAGTACTGAGCACCCAGCACTCTGAGCACTGAGCACCCAGCACCCCGAGCACTGAGCACCCAGCACCCCGAGCACTGAGCACTGAGCACCCTGAGCACTGAGCACCCAGCACCCCGAGTACTGAGCACTGAGCACCCTGAGTACTGAGCACCCAGCACCCCGAGTACTGAGCACTGAGCACCCTGAGTACTGAGCACCCAGCACCTTGAGCACTCAGTACTGAGAACCCTGAGTACAGAGCACCGAGCACCCCGAGCACTGAGCACCCAGCACCCCGAGCACTGAGCACCCAGCACCCTGAGTACTGAGCACTGAGCACCCAGCACCCCGAGCACTGAGCACCCAGCACCCTGTGTACTGAGCACTGAGTACCCAGTACCCCCGAGCACTGAGCACCCAGCACCCTGAGCACTGAGCACCCAGCACCCTGAGTACTGAGCACTGAGCACCCTGAGTACTGAGCACTGAGCACCCTGAGCACTGAGCACCCAGCACCCCGAGCACTGAGCACCCAGCACCCTGAGTACTGAGCACCCAGCACCCTGAGTACTGAGCACTCAGCATCCTGAGTACTGAGCACCGAGCACCCCGAGCACTGAGCACCCAGCACCCTGAGCACTGGGCACCCTGAGTACTGAGCACCCAGCACCCTGAGTACTGAGCACCCTAAGTACTGAGCACCCAGCACCTTGAGTACTGATCACTGAGCACCCAGCACCCTGAGCACTGAGCACCCAGCACCCTTAATACTAAGCACCCAGCACCCTTAGTACTGAGCACCCAGCACCCTGAGTACTGAGCACCCAGCATACTGAGCACCGAGCACCCCGAGCACTGAGCACCCAGCACCCTTAGTACTGAGCACCCAGTACCCCGAGCACTGAGCACCCAGCACCCTGAGTACTGAGCACCGAGCACCCTGAGTACTGAGCACCCAGCACCCTGAGTACTGAGCACCCAGCGTACTGAGCACCGAGCACCCAGCACCCTGAGTACTGAGCAGCCAGCACCCTGAGCACTGAGCACCCAGCACCCTGAGTACTGAGCACCCAGCACCCTGAGTACTGAGCACTGAGCACCCTGAGTACTGAGCACTGAGCACCATGAGCACTGAGCACCCAGCACCCCGAGCACTGAGCACCCAGCACCCTGAGTACTGAGCAACCAGCACCCTGAGTACTGAGCACTCAGCACCCTGAGTACTGAGCACCGAGCACCCCGAGCCCTGAGCACCCAGCACCCTGAGCACTGAGCACCCTGAGGACTGAGCAACCAGCACCCTGAGTACTGAGCACCCAGCACCCTGAGTACTGAGCACCCAGCATCCTGAGTACTGAGCATCGATCACCCTGAGCACTGAGCACCCAGCACCCCGAGCACTGAGCACCCTGAGTACTGAGCACCCAGCACCCTGAGTACTGAGCACTAAGCACCCAGAGCACTGAGCACCCAGCACCCCGAGCACGGAGCATCCAGGACCCCGAGCACTGAGTACTGAGCACCCAGCACCCTGAGTAAAGAGCACCGAGCTCCGCGAGCACTGAGAACCCTGTGTACTGAGCACCCAGAACCCCGATCACTGAGCACCCAGCACCCTGAGCACTGAGCACCCAGCACCCTGAGCACTGAGCACCCAGCACCCTGAGTACTGAGCACCCAGCACGCTGAGTACTGAGCACCCAGCAGCCCGAGCACTGAGCACCCAGCACCCTGAGTACTGAGCACTGAGCACCCAGCACCCCGAGCACTGAGCACCCAGCACCCTGTGTACTGAGAACCGAGCACCCCGAGCACTGAGCACCCAGCACCCTGAGCGCTCAGCACCCGGCACCCCGAGCACTGAGCACCCAGCACCCTGAGCACTGAGCACCCAGCACCCTGAGCACTGAGCACCCAGCACCCATAGCACTGAGCACCCAGCACACTGAGCACTGAGCACCCAGCACCCTGAGTACTGAGCACCCAGCACCCTGAGTACTGAGCACCCAGCACCCTGAGTACTGAGCACCCAGCATCCTGAGTACTGAGCATCGATCACCCTGAGCACTGAGCACCCAGCACCCCGAGCACTGAGCACCCTGAGTACTGAGCACCCAGCACCCTGAGTACTGAGCACTAAGCACCCACAGCACTGAGCACCCAGCACCCCGAGCACGGAGCATCCAGGACCCCGAGCACTGAGTACTGAGCACCCAGCACCCTGAGTACTGAGCACCGAGCTCCGCGAGCACTGAGCACCCTGAGTACTGAGCACCCAGAACCCCGATCACTGAGCACCCAGCACCCTGAGCACTGAGCACCCAGCACCCTGAGCACTGAGCACCCAGCACCCTGAGTACTGAGCACCCAGCACGCTGAGTACTGAGCACCCAGCACCCCGAGCACTGAGCGCCCAGCACCCTGAGTACTGAGCACTGAGCACCCCGCACCCCGAGCACTGAGCACCCAGCACCCTGTGTACTGAGAACCGAGCACCCCGAGCACTGAGCACCCAGCACCCTGAGCGCTCAGCACCCGGCACCCCGAGCACTGAGCACCCAGCACCCTGAGCACTGAGCACCCAGCACCCTGAGCACTGAGCACCCAGCACCCAGAGCACTGAGCACCCAGCACACTGAGCACTGAGCACACAGCACACTGAGTACTGAGCACCCAGCACCCTGAGTACTGAGCACCCAGCACCCCGAGGACTGAGCACCCAGCACCCTGTGCACTGAGCACTGAGCATCCAGCACCCCGAGCACTGAGCACCCTGAGCTCTTAGCACCCTGAGTACTGAGCACCCAGCACCCTGAGTACTGAGCACCCAGCACCCTGAGCACTGAGCACCCAGCACCCTGAGTACTGAGCACCAAGCACCCTGAGTACTGAGCACCGAGCACCCCGTGCACTGAGCACCCAGCACACTGAGCACTAAGCACCCAGCACCCCGAGCACTGCGCACCCAGCACCCTGAGCACTGAGCACCCAGCACCCGAGTACTGAGCACCGAGCACCCCGAGAACTGAGCACCCAGCACCCCGAGCACTGAGCACTGAGCACCCTGAGCACTGAGCACCCAGCACCCCGAGTACTGAGCACTGAGCACACTGAGTACTGAGCAACCAGCACCCCGTGTACTGAGCACTGAGCACCATGAGTACTGAGCACCCAGCACCCTGAGCACTGAGCACTGAGAACCCTGAGTACTGAGCACCGAGCACCCCGAGCACTGAACACCCAGCACCCTGAGTACTTAGCACCGAGCTCCCCGAGCACTGAGCACCCTGAGCACTGAGCACCCAGCACCCCGAGCACTGAGCACCCAGCACCCTGAGTACTGAGCACCCAGCACCCCGATAATGAGCACCCTGAGCACTGAGTACCCAGCACCATGAGTATTGAGCACCCAGCACCCTGAGTACTGAGCACCCAGCACCCTGAGCACTGAGCACCCAGCAACCTGAGTACTGAGCACCCAGCACTCTGAGCACTGAGCACCCAGCACCCCGAGCACTGAGCACCCAGCACCCCGAGCACTGAGCACTGAGCACCCTGAGCACTGAGCACCCAGCACCCCGAGTACTGAGCACTGAGCACCCTGAGTACTGAGCACCCAGCACCCCGAGTACTGAGCACTGAGCACCCTGAGTACTGAGCACCCAGCACCCTGAGCACTCAGGACTGAGAACCCTGAGTACAGAGCACCGAGCACCCCGAGCACTGAGCACCCAGCACCCCGAGCACTGAGCACCCAGCACCCTGAGTACTGAGCACTGAGCACCCAGCACCCCGAGCACTGAGCACCCAGCACCCTGTGTACTGAGCACTGAGTACCCAGTACCCCCGAGCACTGAGCACCCAGCACCCTGAGCACTGAGCACCCAGCACCCTGAGTACTGAGCACTGAGCACCCTGAGTACTGAGCACTGAGCACCCTGAGCACTGAGCACGCAGCACCCCGAGCACTGAGCACCCAGCACCCTGAGTACTGAGCACCCAGCACCCTGAGTACTGAGCACTCAGCATCCTGAGTACTGAGCACCGAGCACCCCGAGCACTGAGCACCCAGCACCCTGAGCACTGGGCACCCTGAGTACTGAGCACCCAGCACCCTGAGTACTGAGCACCCTAAGTACTGAGCACCCAGCACCCTGAGCACTGAGCACCCAGCACACTGAGTACTGAGCACCCAGCACCCTGAGCACTGAGCACCCAGCACCCTGAGTACTGAGCACCGAGCACCCCGAGCACTGAGCACCCAGCACCCTGAGTACTGAGCACCCAGCACCCGGAGTAGTGAGCACCCAGCACCCCGAGTACTGAGCACCCAGCACCGTGAGTACTGACCACCCAGCACCCTGAGTACTGAGCACCCAGCACCCCGAGCACTAAGCACCCAGCACCCCGAGCACCGAGCACCCAGCACCCTGAGCAGTGACCACCCAGCACCCTGAGCACTGAGCACCCAGCACCCTGAGTACTGAGAACTGAGCACCCAGCACCCTGAGCACTGAGCACCCAGCACCCTGAGTACTAAGCACCCAGCACCCTGAGTACTGAGCACCCAGCACCCTGAGTACTGAGCACCCAGGGTACTGAGCACCGAGCACCCCGAGCACTCAGCACCCAGCACCCTGAGTACTGAGCACCCAGCACCCCGAGCACTGAGCACAAAGCACCCTGAGTACTGAGCACCGAGCACCCTGAGTACTGAGCACCCAGCACCCTGAGTACTGAGCACCCAGCGTACTGAGCACCGAGCACCCAGCACCCTGAGTACTGAGCACCCAGCACCCTGAGCACTGAGCACCCAGCACCCTGAGTACTGAGCACCCAGCACCCTCAGTACTGAGCACTCAGCACCCTGAGTACTGAGCACTGAGCACCATGAGCACTGAGCACCCAGCACCCCGAGCACTGAGCACCCAGCACCCTGAGTACTGAGCACCCAGAACCCTGAGTACTGAGCACTCAGCACCCTGAGTACTGAGCACCGAGCAACCCGAGCACTGAGCACCCAGCACCCTGAGCACTGAGCACCCTGAGGACTGAGCACCCAGCACCCTGAGCACTGAGCACCCTGAGGACTGAGCAACCAGCACCCTGAGTACTGAGCACCCAGCACCCTGAGTACTGAGCACCCAGCATCCTGAGTACTGAGCACCGATCACCCTGAGCACTGAGCACCCAGCACCCCGAGCACTGAGCACCCTGAGTACTGAGCACCCAGCACCCTGAGTACTGAGCACTAAGCACCCAGAGCACTGAGCACCCAGCACCCCGAGCACGGAGCATCCAGGACCCCGAGCACTGAGTACTGAGCACCCAGCACCCTGAGTACTGAGCACCGAGCTCCCCGAGCACTGAGCACCCTGAGTACTGAGCACCCAGAACCCCGATCACTGAGCACCCAGCACCCTGAGCACTGAGCACCCAGCACCCTGAGCACTGAGCACCCAGCACCCTGAGTACTGAGCACCCAGCACGCTGAGTACTGAGCACCCAGCACCCCGAGCACTGAGCACCCAGCACCCTGAGTACTGAGCACTGAGCACCCAGCACCCCGAGCACTGAGCACCCAGCACCCTGTGTACTGAGCACCGAGCAACCCGAGCACTGAGCACCCAGCACCCCGAGCACTCAGCACCCAGCACCCCTAGCACTGAGCACCCAGCACCCTAGGCACTGAGCACCCAGCACCCTGAGCACTGAGCACCCAGCACCCAGAGCACTGAGCACCCAGCACCCTGAGCACTGAGCACCCAGCACCCTGAGTACTGAGCACCCAGCACCCTGAGTACTGAGCACCCAGCACCCCGAGGACTGAGCACCCAGCACCCTGTGCACTGAGCACTGAGCATCCAGCACCCCGAGCACTGAGCACCCTGAGCTCTTAGCACACTGAGTACTGAGCACCCAGCACCCTGAGTACTGAGCACCCAGCACCCCGAGAATGAGCACCCTGAGCACTGAGTACCCAGCACCATGAATACTGAGCAACCAGCACCCTGAGTACTGAGCACCCAGCACCCTGAGCACTGAGCACCCAGCAACCTGAGTACTGAGCACCCAGCACTCTGAGCACTGAGCACCCAGCACCGCGAGCACTGAGCACCCAGCACCCCGAGCACTGAGCACTGAGCACCCTGAGCACTGAGCACCCAGCACCCCGAGTACTGAGCACTGAGCACCCTGAGTACTGAGCAACCAGCACCCTGAGCACTGAGCACTGAGAACCCTGAGTACTGAGCACCGAGCACCCCGAGCACTGAGCACCCAGCACCCCGAGCACTGAGCACCCAGCACCCTGAGTACTGAGCACTGAGCACCCAGCACCCCGAGCACTGAGCACTCAGCACCCTGTGTACTGAGCACTGAGTACCCAGTACCCCCGAGCACTGAGCACCCAGCACCCTGAGCACTGAGCACCCAGCACCCTGAGTACTGAGCACTGAGCACCCTGAGTACTGAGCGCTGAGCACCCTGAGCACTGAGCACCCAGCACCCCGAGCACTGAGCACCCAGCTCCCTGAGTACTGAGCACCCAGCACCCTGAGTACTGAGCACTCAGCATCCTGAGTACTGAGCACCGAGCACACCGAGCACTGAGCACCCAGCACCCTGAGCACTGAGCACCCAGCACCATGAGTTCTGAGCACCCAGCACCCTGAGTACTGAGCACCCAGCACCCTGAGCACTGAGCACCCAGCAACCTGAGTACTGAGCACCCAGCACTCTGAGCACTGAGCACCCAGCACCCCGAGCACTGAGCACCCAGCACCCCGAGCACTGAGCACTGAGCACCCTGAGCACTGAGCACCCAGCACCCCGAGTACTGAGCACTGAGCACCCTGAGTACTGAGCACCCAGCACCCCGAGTACGGAGCACTGAGCACCCTGAGTACTGAGCACCCAGCACCCTGAGCACTGAGCACTGAGAACCCTGAGTACTGAGCACCGAGCACCCCGAGCACTGAGCACCCAGCACCCCGAGCACTGAGCACCCAGCACCCTGAGTACTGAGCACTGAGCACCCAGCACCCCGAGCACTGAGCACTCAGCACCCTGTGTACTGAGCACTGAGTACCCAGTACCCCCGAGCACTGAGCACCCAGCACCCTGAGCACTGAGCACGCAGCACCCTGAGTACTGAGCACCCAGCACCCTGAGTACTGAGCACCCAGCACCCTGAGTACTGAGCACTCAGCACCCTGAGTACTGAGCACCGAGCAACCCGAGCACTGAGCACCCAGCACCCTGAGCACTGAGCACCCTGAGGACTGAGCACCCAGCACCCTGAGCACTGAGCACCCTGAGGACTGAGCAACCAGCACCCTGAGTACTGAGCACTCAGCACCCTGAGTACTGAGCACCCAGCATCCTGAGTACTGAGCACCGATCACCCTGAGCACTGAGCACCCAGCACCCCGAGCACTGAGCACCCTGAGTACTGAGCACCCAGCACCCTGAGTACTGAGCACTAAGCACCCAGAGCACTGAGCACCCAGCACCCCGAGCACGGAGCATCCAGGACCCCGAGCACTGAGTACTGAGCACCCAGCACCCTGAGTACTGAGCACCGAGCTCCCCGAGCACTGAGCACCCTGAGTACTGAGCACCCAGAACCCCAATCACTGAGCACCCAGCACCCTGAGCACTGAGCACCCAGCACCCTGAGCACTGAGCACCCAGCACCCTGAGTACTGAGCACCCAGCACGCTGAGTACTGAGCACCCAGCACCCCGAGCACTGAGCACCCAGCACCCTGAGTACTGAGCACTGAGCACCCAGCACCCCGAGCACTGAGCACCCAGCACCCTGTGTACTGAGCACCGAGCACCCCGAGCACTGAGCACCCAGCACCCCGAGCACTCAGCACCCAGCACCCCTAGCACTGAGCACCCAGCACCCTAGGCACTGAGCACCCAGCACCCTGAGCACTGAGCACCCAGCACCCAGAGCACTGAGCACCCAGCACCCTGAGCACTGAGCACCCAGCACCCTGAGTACTGAGCACCCAGCACCCTGAGTACTGAGCACCCAGCACCCCGAGGACTGAGCACCCAGCACCCTGTGCACTGAGCACTGAGCATCCAGCACCCCGAGCACTGAGCACCCTGAGCTCTTAGCACACTGAGTACTGAGCACCCAGCACCCTGAGTACTGAGCACCCAGCACCCCGAGAATGAGCACCCTGTGCACTGAGTACCCAGCACCATGAATACTGAGCACACAGCACCCTGAGTACTGAGCACCCAGCACCCTGAGCACTGAGCACCCAGCAACCTGAGTACTGAGCACCCAGCACTCTGAGCACTGAGCACCCAGCAAACCGAGCACTGAGCACCCAGCACACCGAGCACTGAGCACTGAGCACCCTGAGCACTGAGCACCCAGCACCCCGAGTACTGAGCACTGAGCACCCTGAGTACTGAGCACCCAGCACCCCGAGTACTGAGCACTGAGCACCCAGCACCCCGAGCACTGAGCACTCAGCACCCTGTGTACTGAGCACTGAGTACCCAGTACCCCTGAGCACTGAGCACCCAGCACCCTGAGCACTGAGCACCCAGCACCCTGAGTACTGAGCACTGAGCACCCTGAGTACTGAGCGCTGAGCACCCTGAGCACTGAGCACCCAGCACCCCGAGCACTGAGCACCCAGCACCCTGAGTACTGAGCACCCAGCACCCTGAGTACTGAGCACTCAGCATCCTGAGTACTGAGCACCGAGCACACCGAGCACTGAGCACCCAGCACCCTGAGCACTGAGCACCCAGCACCATGAGTTCTGAGCACCCAGCACCCTGAGTACTGAGCACCCAGCACACTGAGCACTGAGCACCCAGCAACCTGAGTACTGAGCACCCAGCACTCTGAGCACTGAGCACCCAGCACCCCGAGCACTGAGCACCCAGCACCCCGAGCACTGAGCACTGAGCACCCTGAGCACTGAGCACCCAGCACCCCGAGTACTGAGCACTGAGCACCCTGAGTACTGAGCACCCAGCACCCCGAGTACGGAGCACTGAGCACCCTGAGTACTGAGCACCCAGCACCCTGAGCACTGAGCACTGAGAACCCTGAGTACTGAGCACCGAGCACCCCGAGCACTGAGCACCCAGCACCCCGAGCACTGAGCACCCAGCACCCTGAGTACTGAGCACTGAGCACCCAGCACCCCGAGCACTGAGCACTCAGCACCCTGTGTACTGAGCACTGAGTACCCAGTACCCCCGAGCACTGAGCACCCAGCACCCTGAGCACTGAGCACCCAGCACCCTGAGTACTGAGCACTGAGCACCCTGAGTACTGAGCACTGAGCACCCTGAGCACTGAGCACCCAGCACCCCGAGCACTGAGCACCCAGCACCCTGAGTACTGAGCAGCCAGCACCCTGAGTACTGATCACTCAGCACCCTGAGTACTGAGCACTGAGCACCCCGAGCACTGAGCACCCAGCACCCTGACCACTGAACACCCTGAGGACTCAGCACCCAGCACCCTGAGTACTGAGCACCCAGCATCCTGAGTACTGAGCACCCAGCACCCTGAGCACTGAGCACCCAGCACCCCGAGCACTGAGCACCCTGAGTACTGAGCACCCAGCACCATGAGTACTGAGCACTAAGCACCCAGAGCACTGAGCACCCTGAGTACTGAGCACCCAGCACCCCGATCACTGAGCACCCAGCACCCTCAGCACTGAGCACCCAGCACCCTGAGCACTGAGCACCCAGCACCCTGAGTACTGAGCACCCAGCACGCTGAGTACTGAGCACCCAGCACCCCGAGCACTGAGCACCCAGCACCCTGAGTACTGAGCACTGAGCACCCAGCACCCCGAGCACTGAGCACCCAGCACCCTGTGTACTGAGCACCGAGCACCCCGAGCACTGAGCACCCAGCACCCTGAGCACTCAGCACCCAGCACCCCGAGCACTGAGTACCCAGCACCGTGAGCACTGAGCACCCAGCACCCTGAGCACTGAGCACCCAGCACCCAGAGCACTGAGCACCCAGCACCCTGAGCACTGAGCACCCAGCACCCTGAGTACTGAGCACCCAGCACCCTGAGTACTGAGCACCCAGCACCCCGAGGACTGAGCACCCAGCACCCTGTGCACTGAGCACTGAGCATCCAGCACCCCGAGCACTGAGCACCCTGAGCTCTTAGCACCCTGAGTACTGAGCACCCAGCACCCTGAGTACTGAGCACCCAGCACCCTGAGCACTGAGCACCCAGCACCCTGAGTACTGAGCACCCAGCACTCTGAGTACTGAGCACTGAGCACCCGGGCACTGAGCACCCAGCACCCTGAGCACTGAGCACCCAGCACCCCGAGCACTGAGCACCCAGCACCCTGAGCACTGAGCACCCAGCACCCCGAGTACTGAGCACCGAGCACCCTGAGAACTGAGCACCCAGCACCTTGAGCACTGAGCACTGAGCACCCTGAGCACTGAGCACCCAGCACCCCGAGTACTGAGCACTGAGCACCCTGAGTACTGAGCTCCCAGCACCCCGAGTACTGAGCACTGAGCACCATGAGTACTGAGCACCCAGCACCCTGAGCACTGAGCACTGAGAACACTGAGTACTGAGCAACGAGCACCCCGAGCACTGAACACCCAGCACCCTGAGTACTGAGCACCCAGCACCCTGAGTACTGAGCACTCAGCATCCTGAGTACTGAGCACCGAGCACACCGAGCACTGAGCACCCAGCACCCTGAGCACTGAGCACCCAGCACCATGAGTTCTGAGCACCCAGCACCCTGAGTACTGAGCACCCAGCACACTGAGCACTGAGCACCCAGCAACCTGAGTACTGAGCACCCAGCACTCTGAGCACTGAGCACCCAGCACCCCGAGCACTGAGCACCCAGCACCCCGAGCACTGAGCACTGAGCACCCTGAGCACTGAGCACCCAGCACCCCGAGTACTGAGCACTGAGCACCCTGAGTACTGAGCACCCAGCACCCCGAGTACGGAGCACTGAGCACCCTGAGTACTGAGCACCCAGCACCCTGAGCACTGAGCACTGAGAACCCTGAGTACTGAGCACCGAGCACCCCGAGCACTGAGCACCCAGCACCCCGAGCACTGAGCACCCAGCACCCTGAGTACTGAGCACTGAGCACCCAGCACCCTGAGTACTGAGCAGCCAGCACCCTGAGTACTGATCACTCAGCAGCCTGAGTACTGAGCACTGAGCACCCCGAGCACTCAGCACCCAGCACCCTGACCACTGAGCACCCTGAGGACTCAGCACCCAGCACCCCGAGTACTGAGCACCCAGCACCCTGAGTACTGAGCACCCAGCACTCTGAGTACTGAGCACTGAGCACCCGGGCACTGAGCACCCAGCACCCTGAGCACTGAGCACCCAGCACCCCGAGCACTGAGCACCCAGCACCCTGAGCACTGAGCACCCAGCACCCCGAGTACTGAGCACCGAGCACCCTGAGAACTGAGCACCCAGCACCCCGAGCACTGAGCACTGAGCACCCTGAGCACTGAGCACCCAGCACCCCGAGTACTGAGCACTGAGCACCCTGAGTACTGAGCTCCCAGCACCCCGAGTACTGAGCACTGAGCACCATGAGTACTGAGCACCCAGCACCCTGAGCACTGAGCACTGAGAACCCTGAGTACTGAGCACCGAGCACCCCGAGCACTGAACACCCAGCACCCTGAGTACTGAGCACCGAGCTCCCCGAACACTGAGCACCCTGAGTACTGAGCACCAAGCACCCTGAGTACTGAGCACCGAGCACCCAGAGCACTGAGCACCCAGCACCCCGAGCACTGAGCACCCAGCACCCTGAGTACTGAGCACCCAGCAACCCGAGAATGAGCACCCTGAGCACTGAGTACCCAGCACCATGAGTACTGAGCACCCAGCACCCTGAGTACTGAGCACCCAGCACCCTGAGCACTGAGCACCCAGCACCCTGAGTACTGAGCACCCAGCACGCTGAGTACTGAGCACCCAGCAACCTGAGTACTGAGCACCCAGCACCCTGAGCACTGAGCACCCAGCACCCTGAATACTGAGCACCGAGCACCCCGAGCACTGAGTACCAAGCACCCTGAGTACTGAGCCCCGAGCTCCCCGAGCACTGAGCACCCTGAGTACTGAGCACCCAGCACCCTGAGTACTGAGCACCGAGCACCCCGAGCACTGATCACCCAGCACCCCGAGCACTGAGCACCCAGCACCCTGAGTACTGAGCACCCAGCACCCCGAGAATGAGCACCCTGAGCACTGAGTACCCAGCACCATGAGTACTGAGCACCGAGCACCCTGATCACTGAGCACCCAGCACCCTGAGTACTGAGCACCCAGCACCCTGAGTACTGAGCACCCAGCACCCTGAGCACTGAGCACCCAGCAACCTGAGTACTGAGCACCCAGCACTCTGAGCACTGAGCACCCAGCACCCCGAGCACTGAGCACCCAGCACCCCGAGCACTGAGCACTGAGCACCCTGAGCACTGAGCACCCAGAACCCCGAGTACTGAGCACTGAGCACCCTGAGTACTGAGCACCCAGTACCCCGAGTACTGAGCACTGAGCACCCTGAGTACTGAGCACCCAGCACCCTGAGCACTGAGCACTGAGAACCCTGAGTACTGAGCACCGAGCACCCCGAGCTCTGAGCACCCAGCACCCCGAGCACTGAGCACCCAGCACCCTGAGTACTGAGCACTGAGCACCCAGCACCCCGAGCACTGAGCACCCAGCACCCTGAGTACTGAGCACCCAGCACGCCGAGCACTGAGCACCCAGCACCCCGAGCACTGAGCACCCAGCACCCTGAGTACTGAGCACCCAGCACCCTGAGCACTGAGCACCGAGCACCCCGAACACTGTGCACCCAGCACCCTGAGAACTGAGCACCCAGCACCCTGAGTACTGAGCACCCAGCATCGTGAGCACTGAGCACCCAGCACCCTGAGCACTGAGCACCCAGCACCCTGAGTACTGAGCACCCATCACCCTGAGTACTGAACACCCTTCACCCTGAGCACTCAGCACTGAGCACCCAGCACCCTGAGCACTGAGTACTGAGCACCCAGCACCCTGAGCACTGAGCACCCAGCACCCCGAGCACTGAGCACAAAGAACCCTGAGCACCCAGCACCCTGAGCACTGAGCACCCTGAGCACTGAGCACTGAGCACCCAGCACCCTGAGTACTGAGCATCCAACACTCTGAGCACTGAGCACAGAGCACGCTGAGTACTGAGCACTGAGCACCCAGCACCCTGAGTACTGAGCACCGAGCACCCCGAGCACTGAGCACCCAGCACCCTGAGTACTGAGCACCCAGCACCCCGAGAATGAGCACCCAGCACCCCGAGCACTGAGCACCCAGCACCCTGAGCACTGAGCACCCAGCACCCTGAGTACTGAGCACCCAGCACCCCGAGCACTGAGCACCCAGCACCCTGAGTACTGAGCACCCTGAGTACTGAGCACCCAGCACCCTGAGTACTGAGCACCCTGCACCCCGAGCACTGAGCACCCTGAGCACTGAGCACCCAGCATCCTGAGCACTGAGTACTGAGCACCCAGCACGCTGAGCACTGAGCACCAAGCACCCTGAACACTGAGCACCCAGCACCCTGAGTACTGAGCACCCAGCACCCCAAACACTGAGCACCGAGCACCCTGAGAACTGAGCACCGAGCACCCAGAGTACTGAGCAACCTGAGTACTGAGCACCCAGCACCCCGAGAATGAGCACCCAGCACCCTGAGCACTGAGCACCCAGCACCCTGAGCACTGAGCACGGAGCACCCCGAGGACTGAGCACCCAGCACCGTGAGCACTGAGCACCCAGCACCTTGAGTACTGAGCACCGAGCACCCCGAGCACTGAGCACCCAGCACCCTAAGTAATGAGCACCCAGCACCCTGAGCACTGAGCACCCAGCCCCCCGAGCACTGAGCACCCAGCACCCTGAGTACTGAGCACCCAGCACCCTGAGTACTGAGCACCCAGCACCCCGAGCACTGAGCACCCAGCACCCTGAGCACTGAGCACCCAGCACCCTGAGTACTGAGCACCCAGCACCCCGAGCACTGAGCACCAAGCACCCTGAGTAATGAGCACCCAGCACCCTGAGTACTGAGCACTGAGCACACTGAGCACTAAGCACCCAGCACCCTGAGCACTGAGCACCCAGCACCCTGAGTACTGAGCACTCAGTACCCTGAGTACTGAGCACCGAGCACCCCGAGCACTGAGCACCCAGCACCCTGAGCACTGAGCACGCTGAGGACTGAGCAACCAGCACCCTGAGCACTAAGCACCCAGCACCCTGAGCACTGAGCACCCAGCACCCTGAGTACTGAGCACTCAGTACCCTGAGTACTGAGCACCGAGCACCCCGAGCACTGAGCACCCAGCACCCTGTGCACTGAGCACGCTGAGGACTGAGCAACCAGCACCCTGAGTACTGAGCACCCAGCACCCTGAGTACTGAGCACCCAGCACCCCGAGCACTGAGCACCCAGCACCCTGAGCACTGAGCACCCAGCACCCTGAGTACTGAGCACCCAGCACCCCGAGCACTGAGCACCAAGCACCCTGAGTAATGAGCACCCAGCACCCTGAGTACTGAGCACTGAGCACGCTGAGGACTGAGCAACCAGCACCCTGAGTACTGAGCACCCAGCAACCCGAGCACTGAGCACCGAGCACCCCGAACACTGTGCACCCAGCACCCTGAGAAGTGAGCACCCAGCACCCTGAGTACTGAGTACCCAGCATCGTGAGCACTGAGCACCCAGCACCCTGAGCACTGAGCACCCAGCACCCTGAGTACTGAGCACCCAGCACCCTGAATACTGAACACCCAGCACCCTGAGCAATGAGCACTGAGCACCCAGCACCCTGAGCACTGAGCACTGAGCACCCAGCACCCTGAGCACTGAGCACCCAGCACCCCGAACACTGAGTACCCAGCACCCTGAGCACCCAGCACCCTGAGCACTGAGCATCCTGAGCACTGAGCACTGAGCACCCAGCACCCTGAGTACTGAGCATCAAACACTCTGAGCACTGAGCACAGAGCACGCTGAGTACTGAGCACTGAGCACCCAGCACCCTGAGTACTGAGCACCCAGCACCCTGAGTACTGAGCACCCAGCATCCTGAGTACTGAGCACCGATCACCCTGAGCAATGAGCACCCAGCACCCCGAGCACTGAGCACCCAGCACCCTGAGTCCTGAGCACCCAGCACCCCAAGAATGAGAACCCTGAGCACTGAGTACCCAGCACCATGAGTACTGAGCACCCAGCACCCTGAGTACTGAGCACCCAGCACCCTGAGCACTGAGCACCCAGCAACCTGAGTACTGAGCACCCAGCACTCTGAGCAATGAGCACCCAGCACCCCGAGCACTGAGCACCCAGCACCCCGAGCACTGAGCACTGAGCACCCTGAGCACTGAGCACCCAGCACCCCGAGTACTGAGCACTGAGCACCCTGAGTACTGAGCACCCAGCACCCCGAGTACTGAGCACTGAGCACCCTGAGTACTGAGCACCCAGCACCCTGAGCACTGAGCACTGAGAACCCTGAGTACTGAGCACCGAGCACACCGAGCACTGAGCACCCAGCACCCCGAGCACTGAGCACCCAGCACCCTGAGTACTGAGCACTGAGCACCCAGCACCCCGAGCACTGAGCACTCAGCACCCTGTGTACTGAGCACTGAGTACCCAGTACCCCCGAGCACTGAGCACCCAGCACCCTGAGCACTGAGCACCCAGCACCCTGAGTACTGAGCACTGAGCACCCTGAGTACTGAGCACTGAGCACCCTGAGCACTGAGCACCCAGCACCCCGAGCACTGAGCACCCAGCACCCTGAGTACTGAGCACCCAGCACCCTGAGTACTGAGCACTCAGCAACCTGAATACTGAGCACCGAGCACCCCGAGCACGGAGCACACAGCACCCTAAGCACTGAGCACCCTGAGGACTGAGCAACCAGCACCCTGAGTACTGAGCACGGAGCATCCTGAGTACTGAGCACCGATCACCCTGAGCACTGAGCACCCAGCACCCCGAGCACTGAGCACCCTGAGTACTGAGCACCCAGCACCCTGAGTACTGAGTACTAAGCAGCCAGAGCACTGAGCACCCAGCACCCCGAGCACGGAGCACCCAGCACCCTGAGTACTGAGCACCCAGCACACTGAGTACTGAGCACCCAGCACCCTGTGTACTGAGCACCGAGCACCCCGAGCACTGAGCACCCAGCACCCTGAGTACTGAGCACTGAGCACCCAGCACCCCGAGCACTGAGCACCCAGCACCCTGTGTACTGAGCACCGAGCACCCCGAGCACTGAGCACCCAGCACCCTGAGCACTCAGCACCCAGCACCCCGAACACTGAGCACCCAGCAACCTGAGCACTGAGCACCCAGCACCCTGAGCACTGAGCACCCAGCACCCAGAGCACTGAGCACCCAGCACCCTGAGCACTGAGTACCCAGCACCCTGAGTACTGAGCACCCAGCACCCTGAGTACTGAGCACCCAGCACCCCGAGGACTGAGCACCCAGCACCCTGTGCACTGAGCACTGAGCATCCAGCACCCCGAGCACTGAGCACCCTGAGCTCTTAGCACCCTGAGTACTGAGCACCCAGCACCCTGAGTACTGAGCACCCAGCACCCTGAGCACTGAGCACCCAGCACCCTGAGTACTGAGCACCCAGCACCCTGAGTACTGAGCACCGAGCACCCCGAGCACTGAGCACCCAGCACCCTGAGCACTGAGCACCCAGCACCCCGAGCACTGAGCACCCAGCACCCTGAGCACTGCTCACCCAGCACCCCGAGTACTGAGCACCGAGCACCCCGAGAACTGAGCACCCAGCACCCCGAGCACTGAGCACCCAGCACCCTGAGTACTGAGCACCCAGCACCCCGAGAATGAGCACCCTGAGAACTGAGTACCCAGCACCATGAGTACTGAGCACCAAGCACCCTGAGTACTGAGCACCCAGCACCCTGAGCACTGAGCACCAGAAAACTGAGTACTGAGCACCCAGCACTCTGAGCACTGAGCACCCAGCACGCCTAGCACTGAGCACCCAGCACTCCGAGCACTGGCCACTGAGCACCCTGAGCACTGAGCACCCAGCACCCCGAGTACTGAGCACAGAGCAACCTGAGTACTGAGCACCCAGCACCCCGAGTACTGAGCACTGAGCACCCTGAGTACTGAGCACCCAGCACCCTGAGCACTGAGAACCCTGAGTACTGAGCACCGAGCACCCCGAGCACTGAGCACCCAGCACCCCGAGCACTGAGCACCCAGCACCCTGAGTACTGAGCACTGAGCACCCAGCACCCCGAGCACTGAGCACTCAGCACTGTGTGTACTGAGCACTGAGTACCCAGTACCCCTGAGCACTGAGACCCAGCACCCTGAGCACTGAGCACCCAGCACCCCGACCACTGAGCACCCAGCACCCTGAGTACTGAGCACCCAGCACCCCGAGCACTGAGCACCCAGCACCCAGAGCACTGAGCACCCAGCACCCTGAGTACTGAGCACCCAGCACCCCGAGCACTGAGCACCGAGCACCCCGAACACTGTGCACCCAGCACCCTGAGAAGTGAGCACCCAGCACCCTGAGTACTGAGCACCCAGCATCCTGAGCACTGAGCACCCAGCACCCTGAGCACTGAGCACCCAGCACCCTGAGTACTGAGCACCCAGCACCCTGAGTACTGAACACCCTGCACCCTGAGCACTGAGCACTGAGCAACCAGCACCCTGAGCACTGAGCACTGAGCACCCAGCACCCTGAGCACTGAGCACCCAGCACCCGGAGCACTGAGCACCCAGCACCCTGAGCACCCAGCAGCCTGAGCACTGAGCACCCTGAGCACTGAGCACTGAGCAGAGAGCACCCTGAGTACTGAGCACCCAACACTCTGAGCACTGAGCACAGAGCACACTGAGTACTGAGAACTGAGCACCCAGCACCCTGAGTACTGAGCACCCAGCACCCCGAGCACTGAGCACCCAGCACCCTGTGTACTGAGCACCGAGCACCCCGAGCACTGAGCACCCAGCACCTTGAGTACTGAGCACCCAGCACCCCGAGAATGAGCACCCAGCATCCCGAGCACTGAGCACCCAGCACCCTGAGCACTGAGCACCCAGCACCCTGAGTACTGAGCACCCAGCACCCCGAGCACTGAGCACCCAGCACCCTGAGTGCTGAGCACCCTGAGTACTGAGCACCCAGCACCCTGAGTACTGAGCACCCAGCAGCCTGAGTACTGAGCACCCAGCACCCTGAGTACTGAGCACTGAGCACCCAGAGAACTGAGCACCGAGCACCCCGAGCACTGATCACCCAGAACCCCGAGCACTGAGCACCCAGCACCCTGAGTACTGAGCACCCAGCACCCCGAGAATGAGCACCCTGAGCACTGAGTACCCAGCACCATGAGTACTGAGCACCGAGCACCCTGAGCACTGAGCACCCAGCACCCTGAGTACTGAGCACCCAGCACCCTGAGTACTGAGCACCCAGCACCCTGAGCACTGAGCACCCAGCAACCTGAGTACTGAGCACCCAGCACTCTGAGCACTGAGCAACCAGCACCCCGAGCACTGAGCACCCAGCACCCCGAGCACTGAGCACTGAGCACCCTGAGCACTGAGCACCCAGAAACCCGAGTACTGAGCACTGAGCACCCTGAGTACTGAGCACCCAGTACCCCGAGTACTGAGCACTGAGCACCCTGAGTACTGAGCACCCAGCACCCTGAGCACTGAGCACTGAGAACCCTGAGTACTGAGCACCGAGCACCCCGAGCTCTGAGCACCCAGCACCCCGAGCACTGAGCACCCAGCACCCTGAGTACTGAGCACTGAGCACCCAGCACCCCGAGCACCGAGCACTCAGCACCCTGTGTACTGAGCACTGAGTACCCAGTACCCCCGAGCACTGAGAACCAGCACCCTGAGCACTGAGCACCCAGCACCCCGAGTACTGAGCACCCAGCACCCCGAGCACTGAGCACCCAGCACCCCGAGCACTGAGCACCCAGCACCCTGAGTACTGAGCACCCAGCACCCCGAGCACTGAGCACCCAGCACCCCGAGCACTGAGCACCCAGCACCCTGAGTACTGAGCACCCAGCACCCTGAGCACAGAGCACCGAGCACCCCGAACACTGTGCACCCAGCACCCTGAGAACTGAGCACCCAGAAACCTGAGTACTGAGCACCCAGCATCGTGAGCACTGAGCACCCAGCACCCTGAGCACTGAGCACCCAGCACCCTGAGTACTGAGCACCCATCACCCTGAGTACTGAACACCCTTCACCCTGACCACTCAGCACTGAGCACCCAGCACCCTGAGCACTGAGCACTGAGCACCCAGCACCCTGAGCACTGAGCACCCAGCAACCCGAGCACTGAGCACAAAAAACCCTGAGCACCCAGCACCCTGAGCACTGAGCACCCTGAGCACTGAGCACTGAGCACCCAGCACCCTGAGTACTGAGCATCCAACACTCTGAGCACTGAGCACAGAGCACGCTGAGTACTGAGCACTGAGCACCCAGCACCCTGAGTACTGAGCACCCAGCACCCCGAGCACGGAGCACCCAGCACTCTGTGTACTGAGCACCGAGCACCCCGAGCACTGAGCACCCATCACCCTGAGTAATGAGCACCCAGCACCCCGAGAATGAGCACCCAGCACCCCGAGCACTGAGCACCCAGCACCCTGAGCACTGAGCACCCAGCACCCTGAGTACTGAGCACCCAGCACCCCGAGCACTGAGCACCCAGCACCCTGAGTACTGAGCACCCTGAGTACTGAGCACCCAGCTCCCTGAGTACTGAGCACCCTGCACACCGAGCACTGAGCACCCTGAGCACTGAGCACCCAGCATCCTGAGCACTGAGTACTGAGCACCCAGCACGCTGTGCACTGAGCACCAAGCACCCTGAACACTGAGCACCCAGCACCCTGAGTACTGAGCACCCAGCACCCCAAACACTGAGCACCGAGCACCCTGAGAACTCAGCATCGAGCACCCAGAGTACTGAGCAACCTGAGTACTGAGCACCCAGCACCCCGAGAATGAGCACCCAGCACCATGAGTACTGAGCACCGAGCACCCTGAGCACTGAGCACCCAGCACCGTGAGCACTGAGCACCCAGGACCTTGAGTACTGAGCACCGAGCACCACGAGCACTGAGCACCCAGCACCCTAAGTAATGAGCACCCAGCACCCTGAGCACTGAGCACCCAGCCCCCCGAGCACTGAGCACCCAGCACCCTGAGTACTGAGCACCCAGCACCCTGAGTACTGAGCACCCAGCACCCCGAGCACTGAGCACCCAGCACCCTGAGCACTGAGCACACATCACCCTGAGTACTGAGCACCCAGCACCCCGAGCACTGAGCACCAAGCACCCTGAGTAATGAGCACCCAGCACCCTGAGTACTGAGCACTGAGCACCCTGAGCACTGAGCACCCAGCACCCTGAGCACTGAGCACCCAGCACCCTGAGTACTGAGCACTCAGTACCCTGAGTACTGAGCACCGAGCACCCCGAGCACTGAGCACCCAGCACCCTGAGCACTGAGCACGCTGAGGACTGAGCAACCAGCACCCTGGGTACTGAGCACCCAGCACCCTGAGTACTGAGCACCCAGCACCCCGAGCACTGAGCACCGAGCACCCCGAACACTGTGCACCCAGCACCCTGAGAAGTGAGCACCAACCACCCTGAGTACTGAGTACCCAGCATCGTGAGCACTGAGCACCCAGCACCCTGAGCACTGAGCACCCAGCACCCTGAGTACTGAGCACCCAGCACCCTGAATACTGAACACCCAGCACCCTGAGCACTGAGCACCCAGCAACCTGAGCACTGAGCACTGAGCACCCAGCACCCTGAGCACTGAGCACCCAGCACCCCGAGCACTGAGCACCCAGCACCCTGAGCACCCAGCACCCTGAGCACTGAGCATCCTGAGCACTGAGCACTGAGCACCCAGCACCCTGAGTACTGAGCATCAAACACTCTGAGCACTGAGCACAGAGCACGCTGAGTACTGAGCACTGAGCACCCAGCACCCTGAGTACTGAGCACCCAGCACCCCGAGCACTGAGCACCCAGCACCCTGTGTACTGAGCACCGAGGACCCCGAGCACTGAGCACCCAGCACCCTGAGTACTGAGCACCCAGCACCCCGAGAATGAGCACCCAGCACCCCGAGCACTGAGCACCCAGCACCCTGAGCACTGAGCACTCAGCACCCTGAGTACTGAGCACCCAGCACCCCGAGCACTGAGCACCCAGCACCCTGAGTACTGAGCACCCTGAGTACTGAGCACCCAGCACCCTGAGTACTGAGCACACTGCACCCCGAGCACTGAGAACCCTGAGCACTGAGCACCCAGCATCCTGAGCACTGAGTACTGAGCACCCAGCACGCTGAGCACTGAGCACCCAGCACCCTGAACACTGAGCACCCAGCACCCTGTGCACTGAGCACTGAGTATCCAGCACCCCGAGCACTGAGCACCCTGAGCTCTTAGCACCCTGAGTACTGAGCACCCAGCACCCTGAGTACTGAGCACCCAGCACCCTGAGCACTGAGCACCCAGCACCCTGAGTACTGAGCACCCTGAGCACTGAGCACCCAGCATCCTGAGCACTGAGTACTGAGCACCCAGCACGCTGAGCACTGAGCACCCAGCACCCTGAACACTGAGCACCGAGCACCCCGAACACTGTGCACCCAGCACCCCGAGCACTGAGCACCCAGCACCCTGAGCACTGAGCACCGAGCACCCCGAACACTGTGCACCCAGCACCCCGAGCACTGAGCACCCAGCACCCTGAGTACTGAGCACCCAGCACCCTGAGTACTGAGCACCCAGCACCCTGAGCACTGAGCACCCAGCAACCTGAGTACTGAGCACCCAGCACTCTGAGCACTGAGCACCCAGCACCCCGAGCACTGAGCACCCAGCACCCCGAGCACTGAGCACTGAGCACCCTGAGCACTGAGCACCCAGAACCCCGAGTACTGAGCACTGAGCACCCTGAGTACTGAGCACCCAGTACCCCGAGTACTGAGCACTGAGCACCCTGAGTACTGAGCACCCAGCACCCTGAGCACTGAGCACTGAGAACCCTGAGTACTGAGCACCGAGCACCCCGAGCTCTGAGCACCAGGCACCCCGAGCACTGAGCACCCAGCACCCTGAGTACTGAGCACTGAGCACCCAGCACCCAGAGCACTGAGCACTCAGCACCCTGTGTACTGAGCACTGAGTACCCAGTACCCCCGAGCACTGAGAACCAGCACCCTGAGCACTGAGCACCCAGCACCCTGAGCACAGAGCACCGATCACCCCGAGCACTGAGCACCCAGCACCCCGAGCACTGAGCACCGAGCACCCTGAGTACTGAGCACCCAGCACCCCGAGCACTGAGCACCCAGCACCCCGAGCACTGAGCACCCAGCTCCCTGAGCAAACAGCACCCTGAGCACTGAGCACCCTGAGCACTGAGCACCCAGCAACCTGAGTACTGAGCATCCAACACTCTGAGCACTGAGCACAGAGCACGCTGAGTACTGAGCACTGAGCACCCAGCACCCTGAGTACTGAGCACCCAGCACCCCGAGCACTGAGTACCCAGCACCCTGTGTACTGAGCACCGAGCACCCCGAGCACTGAGCACCCAGCACCCTGAGTACTGAGCACCCAGCACCCCGAGAATGAGCACCCAGCACCCCGAGCACTGAGCACCCAGCACCCTGAGCACTGAGCACCCAGCACCCTGAGTACTGAGCACCCAGCACCCCGAGCACTGAGCACCCAGCACCCTGAGTACTGAGCACCCTGAGTACTGAGCACCCAGCACCCTGAGTACTGAGCACCCTGCACCCCGAGCACTGAGCACCCTGAGCACTGAGCACCCAGCATCCTGAGCACTGAGTACTGAGCACCCAGCACGCTGAGCACTGAGCACCAAGCACCCTGAACACTGAGCACCCAGCACCCTGAGTACTGAGCACCCAGCACCCCAAACACTGAGCACCGAGCACCCTGAGACCTGAGCACCGAGCACCCTGAGTACTGAGCACCCAGCACCATGAGTACTGAGCAGCGAGCACCCAGAGTACTGAGCAACCTGAGTACTGAGCACCCAGCACCCCGAGAATGAGCAACCAGCACCATGAGTACTGAGCACCGAGCACCCTGAGCACTGAGCACCCAGCACCCTGAGCACTGAGCACGGAGCACCCCGAGGACTGAGCCCCCAGCACCGTGAGCACTGAGCACCCCGCACCTTGAGTACTGAGCACCGAGCACCCCGAGCAATGAGCACCCAGCACCCTAAGTAATGAGCACCCAGCACCCTGAGCACTGAGCACCCAGCCCCCCGAGCACTGAGCACCCAGCACCCTGAGTACTGAGCACCCAGCACCCTGAGTACTGAGCACCCAGCACCCCGAGCACTGAGCACCCAGCACCGTGAGCACTGAACACCCAGCACCCTGAGTACTGAGCACCCTGCACCCCGAGCACTGAGCACCAAGCACCCTGAGTAATGAGCACCCAGCACCCTGAGTACTGAGCACTGAGCACCCTGAGCACTGAGCACCCAGCACCCTGAGCACTGAGCACACAGTACCCTGAGTACTGAGCACTCAGCACCCTGAGTACTGAGCACCGAGCACCCCGAGCACTGAGCACCCAGCACCCTGAGCACTGAGCACGCTGAGTACTGAGCAACCAGCACCCTGAGTACTGAGCACCCAGCACCCTGAGTACTGAGCACCCAGCACCCCGAGCACTGAGCACCGAGCACCCCGAACACTGTGCACCCAGCACCCTGAGTACTGAGCACCCAGCACCCCGAGCACTGAGCACCCAGCACCCTGAGCACTGAGCACCCAGCACCCTGAGTACTGAGCACCCAGCACCCCGAGCACTGAGCACCAAGCACCCTGAGTAATGAGCACCCAGCACCCTGAGTACTGAGCACTGAGCACCCTGAGCACTGAGCACCCAGCACCCTGAGCACTGAGCACCCAGCACCCTGAGTACTGAGCACTCAGTACCCTGAGTACTGAGCACCGAGCACCCCGAGCACTGAGCACCCAGCACCCTGAGCACTGAGCACGCTGAGGACTGAGCAACCAGCACCCTGAGTACTGAGCACCCAGCACCCTGAGTACTGAGCACCCAGCACCCCGAGCACTGAGCACCGAGCACCCCGAACACTGTGCACCCAGCACCCTGAGAAGTGAGCACCCAGCACCCTGAGTACTGAGTACCCAGCATCGTGAGCACTGAGCACCCAGCACCCTGAGCACTGAGCACCCAGCACCCTGAGTACTGAGCACCCAGCACCCTGAATACTGAACACCCAGCACCCTGAGCACTGAGCACCCAGCAACCTGAGCACTGAGCACTGAGCACCCAGCACCCTGAGCACTGAGCACCCAGCACCCCGAGCACTGAGCACCCAGCACCCTGAGCACCCAGCACCCTGAGCACTGAGCATCCTGAGCACTGAGCACTGAGCACCCAGCACCCTGAGTACTGAGCATCAAACACTCTGAGCACTGAGCACAGAGCACGCTGAGTACTGAGCACTGAGCACCCAGCACCCTGAGTACTGAGCACCCAGCACCCCGAGCACTGAGCACCCAGCACCCTGTGTACTGAGCACCGAGGACCCCGAGCACTGAGCACCCAGCACCCTGAGTACTGAGCACCCAGCACCCCGAGAATGAGCACCCAGCACCCCGAGCACTGAGCACCCAGCACCCTGAGCACTGAGCACTCAGCACCCTGAGTACTGAGCACCCAGCACCCCGAGCACTGAGCACCCAGCACCCTGAGTACTGAGCACCCTGAGTACTGAGCACCCAGCACCCTGAGTACTGAGCACCCTGCACCCCGAGCACTGAGCACCCTGAGCACTGAGCACCCAGCATCCTGAGCACTGAGTACTGAGCACCCAGCACGCTGAGCACTGAGCACCCAGCACCCTGAACACTGAGCACCCAGCACCCTGTGCAATGAGCACTGAGCATCCAGCACCCCGAGCACTGAGCACCCTGAGCTCTTAGCACCCTGAGTACTGAGCACCCAGCACCCTGAGTACTGAGCACCCAGCACCCTGAGCACCCAGCCCCCCGAGCACTGAGCACCCAGCACCCTGAGTACTGAGCACCCAGCACCCTGAGTACTGAGCACCCAGCACCCCGAGCACTGAGCACCCAGCACCGTGAGCACTGAGCACCCAGCACCCTGAGTACTGAGCACCCTGCACCCCGAGCACTGAGCACCAAGCACCCTGAGTAATGAGCACCGAGCACCCCGAGCACTGAGCACCCAGCACCCTGAGCACTGAGCACGCTGAGTACTGAGCAACCAGCACCCTGAGTACTGAGCACCCAGCACCCTGAGTACTGAGCACCCAGCACCCCGAGCACTGAGCACCGAGCACCCCGAACACTGTGCACCCAGCACCCTGAGTACTGAGCACCCAGCACCCCGAGCACTGAGCACCCAGCACCCTGAGCACTGAGCACCCAGCACCCTGAGTACTGAGCACCCAGCACCCCGAGCACTGAGCACCAAGCACCCTGAGTAATGAGCACCCAGCACCCTGAGTACTGAGCACTGAGCACCCTGAGCACTGAGCACCCAGCACCCTGAGCACTGAGCACCCAGCACCCTGAGTACTGAGCACTCAGTACCCTGAGTACTGAGCACCGAGCACCCCGAGCACTGAGCACCCAGCACCCTGAGCACTGAGCACGCTGAGGACTGAGCAACCAGCACCCTGAGTACTGAGCACCCAGCACCCTGAGTACTGAGCACCCAGCACCCCGAGCACTGAGCACTGAGCACCCCGAACACTGTGCACCCAGCACCCTGAGAAGTGAGCACCCAGCACCCTGAGTACTGAGTACCCAGCATCGTGAGCACTGAGCACCCAGCACCCTGAGCACTGAGCACCCAGCACCCTGAGTACTGAGCACCCAGCACCCTGAATACTGAA
Organism: Microtus oregoni; assembly: GCF_018167655.1. NCBI lineage: Eukaryota > Metazoa > Chordata > Mammalia > Rodentia > Cricetidae > Microtus > Microtus oregoni. The sequence goes on along the minus strand of NW_024543273.1, from coordinate 549,719 downwards.
CACCCAGCACCCTGAGCACTGAGCACCCAGCAACCTGAGCACTGAGCACTGAGCACCCAGCACCCTGAGCACTGAGCACCCAGCACCCCGAGCACTGAGCACCCAGCACCCTGAGCACCCAGCACCCTGAGCACTGAGCATCCTGAGCACTGAGCACTGAGCACCCAGCACCCTGAGTACTGAGCATCAAACACTCTGAGCACTGAGCACAGAGCACGCTGAGTACTGAGCACTGAGCACCCAGCACCCTGAGTACTGAGCACCCAGCACCCCGAGCACTGAGCACCCAGCACCCTGTGTACTGAGCACCGAGGACCCCGAGCACTGAGCACCCAGCACCCTGAGTACTGAGCACCCAGCACCCCGAGAATGAGCACCCAGCACCCCGAGCACTGAGTACCCAGCACCCTGAGCACTGAGCACTCAGCACCCTGAGTACTGAGCACCCAGCACCCCGAGCACTGAGCACCCAGCACCCTGAGTACTGAGCACCCTGAGTACTGAGCACCCAGCACCCTGAGTACTGAGCACCCTGCACCCCGAGCACTGAGCACCCTGAGCACTGAGCACCCAGCATCCTGAGCACTGAGTACTGAGCACCCAGCACGCTGAGCACTGAGCACCCAGCACCCTGAACACTGAGCACCCAGCACCCTGTGCAATGAGCACTGAGCATCCAGCACCCCGAGCACTGAGCACCCTGAGCTCTTAGCACCCTGAGTACTGAGCACCCAGCACCCTGAGTACTGAGCACCCAGCACCCTGAGCACTGAGCACCCAGCACCCTGAGTACTGAGCACCCTGAGCACTGAGCACCCAGCATCCTGAGCACTGAGTACTGAGCACCCAGCACGCTGAGCACTGAGCACCCAGCACCCTGAACACTGAGCACCCAGCACCCCGAGCACTGAGCACCCAGCACCCTGAGCACTGAGCACCGAGCACCCCGAACACTGTGCACCCAGCACCCCGAGCACTGAGCACCCAGCACCCTGAGTATTGAGCACCCAGCACCCTGAGTACTGAGCACCCAGCACCCTGAGCACTGAGCACCCAGCAACCTGAGTACTGAGCACCCAGCACTCTGAGCACTGAGCACCCAGCACCCCGAGCACTGAGCACCCAGCACCCCGAGCACTGAGCACTGAGCACCCTGAGCACTGAGCACCCAGAACCCCGAGTACTGAGCACTGAGCACCCTGAGTACTGAGCACCCAGTACCCCGAGTACTGAGCACTGAGCACCCTGAGTACTGAGCACCCAGCACCCTGAGAACTGAGCACTGAGAACCCTGAGTACTGAGCACCGAGCACCCCGAGCTCTGAGCACCAGGCACCCCGAGCACTGAGCACCCAGCACCCTGAGTACTGAGCACTGAGCACCCAGCACCCCGAGCACTGAGCACTCAGCACCCTGTGTACTGAGCACTGAGTACCCAGTACCCCCGAGCACTGAGAACCAGCACCCTGAGCACTGAGCACCCAGCACCCCGAGTACTGAGCACCCAGCACCCCGAGCACTGAGCACCCAGCACCCCGAGCACTGAGCACCGAGCACCCTGAGTACTGAGCACCCAGCACCCTGAGCACTGAGCACCCAGCACCCCGAGCACTGAGCACCCAGCACCCTGAGCAAACAGCACCCTGAGCACTGAGCACCCTGAGCACTGAGCACCCAGCACCCTGAGTACTGAGCATCCAACACTCTGAGCACTGAGCACAGAGCACGCTGAGTACTGAGCACTGAGCACCCAGCACCCTGAGTACTGAGCATCCAACACTCTGAGCACTGAGCACAGAGCACGCTGAGTACTGAGCACTGAGCACCCAGCACCCTCAGTACTGAGCACCCAGCACCCCGAGCACTGAGTACCCAGCACCCTGTGTACTGAGCACCGAGCACCCCGAGCACTGAGCACCCAGCACCCTGAGTACTGAGCACCCAGCACCCCGAGAATGAGCACCCAGCACCCCGAGCACTGAGCACCCAGCACCCTGAGCACTGAGCACCCAGCACCCTGAGTACTGAGCACCCAGCACCCCGAGCACTGAGCACCCAGCACCCTGAGTACTGAGCACCCTGAGTACTGAGCACCCAGCACCCTGAGTACTGAGCACCCTGCACCCCGAGCACTGAGCACCCTGAGCACTGAGCACCCAGCATCCTGAGCACTGAGTACTGAGCACCCAGCACGCTGAGCACTGAGCACCAAGCACCCTGAACACTGAGCACCCAGCACCCTGAGTACTGAGCACCCAGCACCCCAAACACTGAGCACCGAGCACCCTGAGAACTGAGCACCGAGCACCCTGAGTACTGAGCACCCAGCACCATGAGTACTGAGCAGCGAGCACCCAGAGTACTGAGCAACCTGAGTACTGAGCACCCAGCACCCCGAGAATGAGCAACCAGCACCATGAGTACTGAGCACCGAGCACCCTGAGCACTGAGCACCCAGCACCCTGAGCACTGAGCACGGAGCACCCCGAGGACTGAGCCCCCAGCACCGTGAGCACTGAGCACCCCGCACCTTGAGTACTGAGCACCGAGCACCCCGAGCACTGAGCACCCAGCACCCTAAGTAATGAGCACCCAGCACCCTGAGCACTGAGCACCCAGCCCCCCGAGCACTGAGCACCCAGCACCCTGAGTACTGAGCACCCAGCACCCTGAGTACTGAGCACCCAGCACCCCGAGCACTGAGCACCCAGCACCGTGAGCACTGAGCACCCAGCACCCTGAGTACTGAGCACCCTGCACCCCGAGCACTGAGCACAAAGCACCCTGAGTAATGAGCACCCAGCACCCTGAGTACTGAGCACTGAGCACCCTGAGCACTGAGCACCCAGCACCCTGAGCACTGAGCACACAGTACCCTGAGTACTGAGCACTCAGCACCCTGAGTACTGAGCACCGAGCACCCCGAGCACTGAGCACCCAGCACCCTGAGCACTGAGCACGCTGAGGACTGAGCAACCAGCACCCTGAGTACTGAGCACCGAGCACCCTGAGTACTGAGCACCCAGCACCCCGAGCACTGAGCACCGAGCACCCCGAACACTGTGCACCCAGCACCCTGAGTACTGAGCACCCAGCACCCCGAGCACTGAGCACCCAGCACCCTGAGCACTGAGCACCCAGCACCCTGAGTACTGAGCACCCAGCACCCCGAGCACTGAGCACCAAGTACCCTGAGTAATGAGCACCCAGCACCCTGAGTACTGAGCACTGAGCACCCTGAGCACTGAGCACCCAGCACCCTGAGCACTGAGCACCCAGCACCCTGAGTACTGAGCACTCAGTACCCTGAGTACTGAGCACCGAGCACCCCGAGCACTGAGCACCCAGCACCCTGAGCACTGAGCACGCTGAGGACTGAGCAACCAGCACCCTGAGTACTGAGCACCCAGCACCCTGAGTACTGAGCACCCAGCACCCTGAGCACTGAGCACGCTGAGGACTGAGCACCCAGCACCCTGAGCACTGAGCACCCAGCACCCTGAGTACTGAGCACCCAGCACCCCGAGCACTGAGCACCCAGCACCCTGAGCACTGAGCACGCTGAGGACTGAGCAACCAGCAACCTGAGTACTGAGCACCCAGCACCCTGAGTACTGAGCACCCAGCACCCCGAGCACTGAGCACCGAGCACCCCGAACACTGTGCACCCAGCACCCTGAGAAGTGAGCACCCAGCACCCTGAGTACTGAGTACCCAGCATCGTGAGCACTGAGCACCCAGCACCCTGAGCACTGAGCACCCAGCACCCTGAGTACTGAGCACCCAGCACCCTGAATACTGAACACCCAGCACCCTGAGCACTGAGCACCTAGCAACCTGAGCACTGAGCACTGAGCACCCAGCACCCTGAGCACTGAGCACCCAGCACCCCGAGCACTGAGCACCCAGCACCCTGAGCACCCAGCACCCTGAGCACTGAGCATCCTGAGCACTGAGCACTGAGCACCCAGCACCCTGAGTACTGAGCATCAAACACTCTGAGCACTGAGCACAGAGCACGCTGAGTACTGAGCACTGAGCACCCAGCACCCTGAGTACTGAGCACCCAGCACCCCGAGCACTGAGCACCCAGCACCCTGTGTACTGAACACCGAGGACCCCGAGCACTGAGCACCCAGCACCCTGAGTACTGAGCACCCAGCACCCCGAGAATGAGCACCCAGCACCCCTAGCACTGAGCACCCAGCACCCTGAGCACTGAGCACTCAGCACCCTGAGTACTGAGCACCCAGCACCCCGAGCACTGAGCACCCAGCACCCTGAGTACTGAGCACCCTGAGTACTGAGCACCCAGCACCCTGAGTACTGAGCACCCTGCACCCCGAGCACTGAGCACCCTGAGCACTGAGCACCCAGCATCCTGAGCACTGAGTACTGAGCACCCAGCACGCTGAGCACTGAGCACCCAGCACCCTGAACACTGAGCACCCAGCACCCTGTGCAATGAGCACTGAGCATCCAGCACCCCGAGCACTGAGCACCCTGAGCTCTTAGCACCCTGAGTACTGAGCACCCAGCACCCTGAGTACTGAGCACCCAGCACCCTGAGCACTGAGCACCCAGCACCCTGAGTACTGAGCACCCTGAGCACTGAGCACCCAGCATCCTGAGCACTGAGTACTGAGCACCCAGCACGCTGAGCACTGAGCACCCAGCACCCTGAACACTGAGCACCCAGCACCCCGAGCACTGAGCACCCAGCACCCTGAGCACTGAGCACCGAGCACCCCGAACACTGTGCACCCAGCACCCCGAGCACTGAGCACCCAGCACCCTGAGTACTGAGCACCCAGCACCCTGAGTACTGAGCACCCAGCACCCTGAGCACTGAGCACCCAGCAACCTGAGTACTGAGCACCCAGCACTCTGAGCACTGAGCACCCAGCACCCCGAGCACTGAGCACCCAGCACCCCGAGCACTGAGCACTGAGCACCCTGAGCACTGAGCACCCAGAACCCCGAGTACTGAGCACTGAGCACCCTGAGTACTGAGCACCCAGTACCCCGAGTACTGAGCACTGAGCACCCTGAGTACTGAGCACCCAGCACCCTGAGAACTGAGCACTGAGAACCCTGAGTACTGAGCACCGAGCACCCCGAGCTCTGAGCACCAGGCACCCCGAGCACTGAGCACCCAGCACCCTGAGTACTGAGCACTGAGCACCCAGCACCCCGAGCACTGAGCACTCAGCACCCTGTGTACTGAGCACTGAGTACCCAGTACCCCCGAGCACTGAGAACCATCACCCTGAGCACTGAGCACCCAGCACCCCGAGTACTGAGCACCCAGCACCCCGAGCACTGAGCACCCAGCACCCCGAGCACTGAGCACCGAGCACCCTGAGTACTGAGCACCCAGCACCCTGAGCACTGAGCACCCAGCACCCCGAGCACTGAGCACCCAGCACCCTGAGCAAACAGCACCCTGAGCACTGAGCACCCTGAGCACTGAGCACCCAGCACCCTGAGTACTGAGCATCCAACACTCTGAGCACTGAGCACAGAGCACGCTGAGTACTGAGCACTGAGCACCCAGCACCCTGAGTACTGAGCACCCAGCACCCCGAGCACTGAGTACCCAGCACCCTGTGTACTGAGCACCGAGCACCCCGAGCACTGAGCACCCAGCACCCTGAGTACTGAGGACCCAGCACCCCGAGAATGAGCACCCAGCACCCCGAGCACTGAGCACCCAGCACCCTGAGCACTGAGCACCCAGCACCCTGAGTACTGAGCACCCAGCACCCCGAGCACTGAGCACCCAGCACCCTGAGTACTGAGCACCCTGAGTACTGAGCACCCAGCACCCTGAGTACTGAGCACCCTGCACCCCGAGCACTGAGCACCCTGAGCACTGAGCACCCAGCATCCTGAGCACTGAGTACTGAGCACCCAGAACGCTGAGCACTGAGCACCAAGCACCCTGAACACTGAGCACCCAGCACCCTGAGTACTGAGCACCCAGCACCCCAAACACTGAGCACCGAGCACCCTGAGAACTGAGCACCGAGCACCCTGAGTACTGAGCACCCAGCACCATGAGTACTGAGCACCGAGCACCCAGAGTACTGAGCAACCTGAGTACTGAGCACCCAGCACCCCGAGAATGAGCACCCAGCACCATGAGTACTGAGCACCAAGCACCCTGAGCACTGAGCACCCAGGACCCTGAGCACTGAGCACGGAGCACCCCGAGGACTGAGCACCCAGCACCATGAGCACTGAGCACCCAGCACCTTGAGTACTGAGCACCGAGCACCCCGAGCACTGAGCACCCAGCACCCTAAGTAATGAGCACCCAGCACCCTGAGCACTGAGCACCCAGCCCCCCGAGCACTGAGCACCCAGCACCCTGAGTACTGAGCACCCAGAACCCTGAGTACTGAGCACCCAGCACCCCGAGCACTGAGCACCCAGCACCGTGAGCACTGAGCACCCAGCACCCTGAGTACTGAGCACCCTGCACCCCGAGCACTGAGCACCAAGCACCCTGAGTAATGAGCACCCAGCACCCTGAGTACTGAGCACTGAGCACCCTGAGCACTGAGAACCCAGCACCCTGAGCACTGAGCACACAGCACCCTGAGTACTGAGCACTCAGCACCCTGAGTACTGAGCACCGAGCACCCCGAGCACTGAGCACCCAGCACCCTGAGCACTGAGCATGCTGAGGACTGAGCAACCAGCACCCTGAGTACTGAGCACCCAGCACCCTGAGTACTGAGCACCCAGCACCCCGAGCACTGAGCACCGAGCACCCCGAACACTGTGCACCCAGCACCCTAAGAACTGAGCACCCAGCACCCTGAGTACTGAGCACCCAGCATCGTGAGCACTGAGCACCCAGCACCCTGAGCACTGAGCACCCAGCACCCTGAGTACTGAGCACCCAGCACCCTGAGTACTGAACACCCAGCACCCTGAGCACTGAGCACTGAGCAACCAGCACCCTGAGCACTGAGCACTGAGCACCCAGCACCCTGAGCACTGAGCACCCAGCACCCCGAGCACTGAGCACCCAGCACCCTGAGCACCCAGCACCCTGAGCACTGAGCACCCTGAGCACTGAGCACTGAGCACCCAGCACCCTGAGTACTGAGCATCAAACACTCTGAGCACTGAGCACAGAGCACGCTGAGTACTGAGCACTGAGCACCCAGCACCCTGAGCACTGAGCACCCAGCACCCTGAGCACTGAGCACCCAGCACCTTGAGTACTGAGCACCGAGCACCCCGAGCACTGAGCACCCAGCACCCTGAGTACTGAGCACCCAGCACCCTGAGTACTGAGCACCCAGCACCCTGAGCACTGAGCACCCAGCAACCTGAGTACTGAGCACCCAGCACTCTGAGCACTGAGCACACAGCACCCCGAGCACTGAGCACCCAGGACCCCGAGCACTGAGCACTGAGCACCCTGGGCACTGAGCACCCAGAACCCCGAGTACTGAGCACTGAGCACCCTGAGTACTGAGCACCCAGTACCCCGAGTACTGAGCACTGAGCACCCTGAGTACTGAGCACCCAGCACCTTGAGCACTGAGCACTGAGAACCCTGAGTACTGAGCACCGAGCACCCCGAGCACTGAGCACCCAGCACCCCGAGCACTGAGCACCCAGCACCCTGAGTACTGAGCACTGAGCACCCAGCACCCCGAGCACTGAGCACTCAGCACCCTGTGTACTGAGCACTGAGTACCCAGTACCCCCGAGCACTGAGAACCAGCACCCTGAGCACTGAGCACCCAGCACCCCGAGTACTGAGCACCCAGCACCCCGAGCACTGAGCACCCAGCACCCCGATCACTGAGCACCGAGCACCCGGAGTACTGAGCACCCAGTACCCCGAGCACTGAGCACCCAGCACCCCGAGCACTGAGCACCCAGCACCCTGAGTACTGAGCACCCAGCACCCTGAGCACTGAGCACCGAGCACCCCGAACACTGTGCACCCAGCACCCTGAGAACTGAGCACCCAGCACCCTGAGTACTGAGCACCCAGCATCGTGAGCACTGAGCACCCAGCACCCTGAGCACTGAGCACCCAGCACCCTGAGTACTGAGAACCCAGCACCCTGAGTACTGAACACCCAGCACCCTGAGCACTGAGCACTGAGCACCCAGCACCCTGAGCACTGAGCACTGAGCACCCAGCACCCTGAGCACTGAGCACCCAGCACCCCGAGAATTGAGCACCCAGCACCCTGTGCACCCAGCACCCTGAGCACTGAGCACCCTGAGCACTGAGCACCCAGCACCCTGAGTACTGAGCATCCAACACTCTGAGCACTGAGCACACAGCACGCTGAGTACTGAGCACTGAGCACCCAGCACCCTGAGTACTGATCACCCAGCACCCTGAGCACTGAGCACCCAGCACCCTGTGTACTGAGCACCGAGCACCCCGAGCACTGAGCACCCACCACCCTGAGTACTGAGCACCCAGCACCCCGAGAATGAGCACCCAGCACCCCGAGCCCTGAGCACCCAGCACTCTGAGCACTGAGCACCCAGCACCCTGAGTACTGAGCACCCAGCACACCGAGCACTGAGCACCCAGCACCCTGAGTACTGAGCACCCTGAGTACTGAGCACCCAGCACCCTGAGTACTGAGCACCCTGCACCCCGAGCACTGAGCACCCTGAGCACTGAGCACCCAGCATCCTGAGCACTGAGTACTGAGCACCCAGCACGCTGAGCACTGAGCACCAAGCACCCAGAACACTGAGCACCCAGCACCCTGAGTACTGAGCACCCAGCACCCCAAACACTGAGCACCGAGCACCCTGAGAACTGAGCACCGAGCACCCTGAGTACTGAGCACCCAGCACCATGAGTACTGAGCACCGAGCACCCAGAGTACTGAGCAACCTGAGTACTGAGCACCCAGCACCCCGAGAATGAGCACCCAGCACCATGAGTACTGAGCACCGAGCACCCTGAGCACTGAGCACCCAGCACCCTGAGCACTGAGCACGGAGCACCCCGAGGACTGAGCACCCAGCACCGTGAGCACTGAGCACCCAGCACCTTGAGTACTGAGCACCGAGCACCCCGAGCACTGAGCACCCAGCACCCTAAGTAATGAGCACCCAGCACCCTGAGCACTGAGCACCCAGCCCCCCGAGCACTGAGCACCCAGCACCCTGAGTACTGAGCACCCAGCACCCTGAGTACTGAGCACCCAGCACCCCGAGCACTGAGCACCCAGCACCCTGAGCACTGAGCACCCAGCACTCTAAGTACTGAGCACCCTGCACCCCGAGCACTGAGCACCAAGCACCCTGAGTAATGAGCACCCAGCACACTGAGTACTGAGCACTGAGCACCCTGAGCACTGAGCACCCAGCACCCTGAGCACTGAGCACCCAGCACCCTGAGTACTGAGCACTCAGCACCCTGAGTACTGAGCACCGAGCACCCCGAGCACTGAGCACCCAGCACCCTGAGCACTGAGCACGCTGAGGACTGAGCAACCAGCACCCTGAGTACTGAGCACCCAGCACCCTGAGTACTGAGCACCCAGCACCCCGAGCACTGAGCACCGAGCACCCCGAACACTGTGCACGCAGCACTCTGAGAACTGAGCACCCAGCACCCTGAGTACTAAGCACCCAGCATCGTGAGCACTGAGCACCCAGCACCCTGAGCACTGAGCACCCAGCACCCTGAGTACTGAGCACCCAGCACCCTGAGTACTGAACACCCAGCACCCTGAGCACTGAGCACTGAGCACCCAGCACCCTGAGTACTGAGCACTGAGCACCCAGCACCCTGAGCACTGAGCACCCAGCACCCCGAGCACTGAGCACCCAGCACCCTGAGCACCCAGCACCCTGAGCACTGAGCACCCTGAGCACTGATCACTGAGCACCCAGCACCCTGAGTACTGAGCATCAAACACTCTGAGCACTGAGCACAGAGCACGCTGAGTACTGAGAACTGAGCACCCAGCACCCTGAGTACTGAGCACCCAGCACCCCGAGTACTGAGCACCCAGCACCCCGAGCACTGAGCACCCAGCACCCCGATCACTGAGCACCGAGCACCCGGAGTACTGAGCACCCAGTACCCCGAGCACTGAGCACCCAGCACCCCGAGCACTGAGCACCCAGCACCCTGAGTACTGAGCACCCAGCACCCTGAGCACTGAGCACCGATCACCCCGAACACTGTGCACCCAGCACCCTGAGAACTGAGCACCCAGCACCCTGAGTACTGAGCACCCAGCATCGTGAGCACTGAGCACCCAGCACCCTGAGCACTGAGCACCCAGCACCCTGAGTACTGAGAACCCAGCACCCTGAGTACTGAACACCCAGCACCCTGAGCACTGAGCACTGAGCACCCAGCACCCTGAGCACTGAGCACTGAGCACCCAGCACCCTGAGCACTGAGCACCCAGCACCCCGAGAATTGAGCACCCAGCACCCTGTGCACCCAGCACCCTGAGCACTGAGCACCCTGAGCACTGAGCACCCAGCACCCTGAGTACTGAGCATCCAACACTCTGAGCACTGAGCACACAGCACGCTGAGTACTGAGCACTGAGCACCCAGCACCCTGAGTACTGATCACCCAGCACCCTGAGCACTGAGCACCCAGCACCCTGTGTACTGAGCACCGAGCACCCCGAGCACTGAGCACCCACCACCCTGAGTACTGAGCACCCAGCACCCCGAGAATGAGCACCCAGCACCCCGAGCCCTGAGCACCCAGCACTCTGAGCACTGAGCACCCAGCACCCTGAGTACTGAGCACCCAGCACACCGAGCACTGAGCACCCAGCACCCTGAGTACTGAGCACCCTGAGTACTGAGCACCCAGCACCCTGAGTACTGAGCACCCTGCACCCCGAGCACTGAGCACCCTGAGCACTGAGCACCCAGCATCCTGAGCACTGAGTACTGAGCACCCAGCACGCTGAGCACTGAGCACCAAGCACCCAGAACACTGAGCACCCAGCACCCTGAGTACTGAGCACCCAGCACCCCAAACACTGAGCACCGAGCACCCTGAGAACTGAGCACCGAGCACCCTGAGTACTGAGCACCCAGCACCATGAGTACTGAGCACCGAGCACCCAGAGTACTGAGCAACCTGAGTACTGAGCACCCAGCACCCCGAGAATGAGCACCCAGCACCATGAGTACTGAGCACCGAGCACCCTGAGCACTGAGCACCCAGCACCCTGAGCACTGAGCACGGAGCACCCCGAGGACTGAGCACCCAGCACCGTGAGCACTGAGCACCCAGCACCTTGAGTACTGAGCACCGAGCACCCCGAGCACTGAGCACCCAGCACCCTAAGTAATGAGCACCCAGCACCCTGAGCACTGAGCACCCAGCCCCCCGAGCACTGAGCACCCAGCACCCTGAGTACTGAGCACCCAGCACCCTGAGTACTGAGCACCCAGCACCCCGAGCACTGAGCACCCAGCACCCTGAGCACTGAGCACCCAGCACTCTAAGTACTGAGCACCCTGCACCCCGAGCACTGAGCACCAAGCACCCTGAGTAATGAGCACCCAGCACACTGAGTACTGAGCACTGAGCACCCTGAGCACTGAGCACCCAGCACCCTGAGCACTGAGCACCCAGCACCCTGAGTACTGAGCACTCAGCACCCTGAGTACTGAGCACCGAGCACCCCGAGCACTGAGCACCCAGCACCCTGAGTACTGAGCACCCAGCGTACTGAGCACCGAGCACCCAGCACCCTGAGTACTGAGCACCCAGCACCCTGAGTACTGAGCACCGAGCACCCTGAGTACTGAGCACCCAGCACCCTGAGTACTGAGCACCCAGCGTACTGAGCACCGAGCACCCAGCACCCTGAGTACTGAGCACCCAGCACCCTGAGCACTGAGCACTCAGCACCCTGAGTACTGAGCACTGAGCACCCTGAGAACTGAGCACTGAGCACCCTGAGCACTGAGCACCCAGCAACCCGAGCACTGAGCACCCAGCACCCTGAGTACTGAGCACCCAGCACCCTGAGTACTGAGCACTCAGCACCCTGAGTACTGAGCACCGAGCACCCCGAGCACTGAGCACCCAGCACCCTGAGTACTGAGTACACAGCATCCTGAGAACTGAGCACCTATCACCCTGAGCACTGAGCACCCAGCACCCCGAGCACTGAGCACCCTGAGTACTGAGCACCCAGCACCCTGAGTACTGAGCACTAAGCACCCAGAGCACTGAGCACCCAGCACGCCGAGCACGGAGCACCCAGGACCCCGAGCACTGAGTACTGAGCACCCAGCACCCTGAGTACTGAGCACCGAGCTCCCCGAGCACTGAGCACCCTGAGTACTTAGCACCCAGCACCCCGATCACTGAGCACCCAGCACCCTGAGCACTGAGCACCCAGCACCCTGAGCACTGAGCACCCACCACCCTGAGTACTGAGCACCCAGCACGCTGAGTACTGAGCACCCAGCACCCCGAGCAATGAGCACCCAGCACCCTGAGTACTGAGCACTGAGCACCCAGCACCCTGAGTACTGAGCACCCAGCACCCTGTGTACTGAGCACCGAGCACCCCGAGCACTGAGCACCCAGCACCCTGAGCACTCAGCACCCAGCACCCCGAGCACTGAGCACCCAGCACCCTGAGTACTGAGCACCCAGACCCCGAGCACTGAGCACCCAGCACCCCTAGCACTGTGCACCCAGCACCCTGAGTACGGAGAACCCAGCACCCTGAGTACTGATCACCCAGCACCCTGAGCACTGAGCACCCAGCAGGCCGAGCACTGAGCACCCAGCATCCTGAGCACTGAGTACTGAGCACCCAGCACCCTGAGCACTGAGCACGCAGCACCCTGAGCACTGAGCACCCAGCACCCTGGGCACTGAGCACCCAGCACCCTGAGCACTGAGCACTGAGAACCCTGAGTACTGAGCACCGAGCACCCCGAGCTCTGAGCACCCAGCACCCCGAGCACTGAGCACCCAGCACCCTGAGTACTGAGCACTGAGCACCGAGCACCCTGAGCACTGAGCACTCAGCACCCTGTGTACTGAGCACTGAGTACCCAGTACCCCCGAGCACTGAGAACCAGCACCCTGAGCACTGAGCACCCAGCACCCCGAGTACTGAGCACCCAGCAACCCGAGCACTGAGCACCCAGCACCCCGAGCACTGAGCACCGAGCACCCTGAGTACTGAGCACCCAGCACCCCGAGCACTGAGCACCCAGCACCCCAAGCACTGAGCACCCAGCACCCTGAGTACTGAGCACCCAGCACCCTGAGCACTGAGCACCGAGCACCCCGAACACTGTGCACCCAGCACCCTGAGAACTGAGCACCCAGCACCCTGAGTACTGAGCACACAGAATCGTGAGCACTGAGCACCCAGCACCCTGAGCACTGAGCACCCAGCACCCTGAGTACTGAGAACCCAGCACCCTGAGTACTGAACACCCAGGACCCTGAGCACTGAGCACTGAGCACCCGGCACCCTGAGCACTGAGCACCCAGCACCCTGAGCACTGAGCACCCAGCACCCCGAGCATTGAGCACCCAGCACCCTGAGCACCCAGCACTCTGAGCACTGAGCACCCTGAGCACTGAGCACCCAGCACCCTGAGTACTGAGCATCCAACACTCTGAGCACTGAGCACAGAGCACGCTGAGTACTGAGCACTGAGCACCCAGCACACTGAGTACTGAGCACCCAGCACCCCGAGCACTGAGCACCCAGCACCCTGTGTACTGAGCACCGAGCACCCCGAGCACTGAGCACCCACCACCCTGAGTACTGAGCACCCAGCACCCCGAGAATGAGCACCCAGCACCCCGAGCACTGAGCACCCAGCACCCTGAGCACTGAGCACCCAGCACCCTGAGTACTGAGCACCCAGCACCCTGAGCACTGAGCACCCAGCACCCTGAGTACTGAGCACCCTGAGTACTGAGCACCCAGCACCCTGAGTACTGAGCACCCTGCACCCCGAGCACTGAGCACCCTGAGCACTGAGCACCCAGCATCCTGAGCACTGAGTACTGAGCACCCAGCACGCTGAGCACTGAGCACCAAGCACCCTGAACACTGAGCACCCAGCACCCTGAGTACTGAGCACCCAGCACCCCAAACACTGAGCACCGAGCACCCTGAGAACTGAGCACCGAGCACCCTGAGTACTGAGCACCCAGCACCATGAGTACTGAGCACCGAGCACCCAGAGTACTGAGCAACCTGAGTACTGAGCACCCAGCACCCCGAGAATGAGCACCCAGCACCATGAGTACTGAGCACCGAGCACCCTGAGCACTGAGCACCCAGCACCCTGAGCACTGAGCACGGAGCACCCCGAGGACTGAGCACCCAGCACCGTGAGCACTGAGCACCCAGGATCTTGAGTACTGAGTACCGAACACCCCGAGCACTGAGCACCCAGCACCCTACGTAATGAGCACCCAGCACCCTGAGCACTGAGCACCCAGCCCCCCGAGCACTGAGCACCCAGCACCCTGAGTACTGAGCACCCAGCACCCTGAGTACTGAGCACCCAGCACCCCGAGCACTGAGCACCCAGCACCCTGAGCACTGAGCACCCAGCACCCTGAGTACTGAGCACCCTGCACCCCGAGCACTGAGCACCAAGCACCCTGAGTAATGAGCACCCAGCACCCTGAGTACTGAGCACTGAGCACCCAGAGCACTGAGCACCCAGCACCCTGAGCACTGAGCACCGAGCACCCTGAGTACTGAGCACTCAGCACCCTGAGTACTGAGCACCGAGCACTGAGCACCCAGCACCCTGAGCACTGAGCACGCTGAGGACTGAGCAACCAGCACCCTGAGTACTGAGCACCCAGCACCCTGAGTACTGAGCACCCAGCACCCCGAGCACTGAGCACCGAGCACCCCGAACACTGTGCACCCAGCACCCTGAGAACTGAGCACCCAGCACCCTGAGTACTGAGCACCCAGCATCGTGAGCACTGAGCACCCAGCACCCTGAGCACTGAGCACCCAGCACCCTGAGTACTGAGCACCCAGCACCCTGAGTACTGAACACCCAGCACCCTGAGCACTGAGCACTGAGCACCCAGCACCCTGAGCACTGAGCACTGAGCACCCAGCACCCTGAGCACTGAGCACCCAGCACCCCGAGCACTGAGCACCCAGCACCCTGAGCACCCAGCACCCTGAGCACTGAGCACCCTGAGCACTGAGCACTGAGCACCCAGCACCCTGAGTACTGAGCATCAAACACTCTGAGCACTGAGCACAGAGCACGCTGAGTACTGAGAACTGAGCACCCAGCACCCTGAGTACTGAGCACCCAGCACCCCGAGCACTGAGCACCCAGCACCCTGTGTACTGAGCACCGAGCACCCCGAGCACTGAGCACCCAGCACCCTGAGTACTGAGCACCCAGCACACCGAGAATGAGCACCCAGCACCCCGAGAACTAAGCACCAAGCACCCTGAGCACTGAGCACCCAGCACCCTGAGTACTGAGCACCCAGCACCCTGCGCACTGAGCACCCAGCACCCTGAGTACTGAGCACCCTGAGTACTGAGCACCCAGCACCCTGAGTACTGAGCACCCTGCACCCCGAGCACTGAGCACCCTGAGCACTGAGCACCCAGCATCCTGAGCACTGAGTACTGAGCACCCAGCACGCTGAGCACTGAGCACCCAGCACCCTGAACACTGAGCACCGAGCACCCTGAGTACTGAGCACCCAGCACCCCAAACACTGAGCACCGAGCACCCTGACAACTGAGCACCGAGCACCCTGAGTACTGAGCACCCAGCACCATGAGTACTGAGCATCGAGCACCCAGAGTACTGAGCAACCTGAGTACTGAGCACCCAGCACCCCGAGAATGAGCACCCAGCACCATGAGTACTGAGCACCGAGCACCCTGATCACTGAGCACCCAGCACCCTGAGCACTGAGCACGGAGCACCCCGAGGACTGAGCACCCAGCACCGTGAGCACTGAGCACCCAGCACCTTGAGTACTGAGCACCGAGCACCCCGAGCACTGAGCACCCAGCACCCTAAGTAATGAGCACCCAGCACCCTGAGCACTGAGCACCCAGCCCCCCGAGCACTGAGCACCCAGCACCCTGAGTACTGAGCACCCAGCACCCTGAATACTGAGCACCCAGCACCCCGAGCACTGAGCACCCAGCACCCTGAGCACTGAGCACCCAGTACCCTGAGTACTGAGCACCCAGCACCCCTAGCACTGAGCACCAAGCACCCTGAGTAATGAGCACCCAGCACCCTGAGTACTGAGCACTGAGCACCCTGAGCACTGAGCACCCAGCACCCTGAGTACTGAGCACCGATCACCCTGAGCACTGAGCACCAAGCACCCCGAGCACTGAGCACCCAGCACCCTGAGTACTGAGCACCCTGAGTACTGAGCAGCCAGCACCCCGAGCACTGAGCACCCAGCACCCTGAGTCCTGAGCACCCTGAGTACTGAGCACCCAGCACCCTGAGTACTGAGCACCCTGAGTACTGAGCACCCAGCACCCTGAGCACTGAGCACCCAGCACACTGAGTACTGAGCACCCAGCACCCTGAGCACTGAGCACCCAGCACCCTGAGTACTGAGCACCGAGCACCCCGAGCACTGAGCACCCAGCACCCTGAGTACTGAGCACCCAGCACCCTGAGTAGTGAGCACCCAGCACCCCGAGTACTGAGCACCCAGCACCGTGGGTACTGACCACCCAGCACCCTGAGTACTGAGCACCCAGCACCCTGAGCACTGAGCACTGAGCACCCAGCACCCTGAGCACTGAGCACCCAGCACCCTGAGTACTAAGCACCCAGCACCCTGAGTACTGAGCACCCAGCGTACTGAGCACCGAGCACCCCGAGCACTGAGCACCCAGCACCCTGAGTACTGAGCACCCAGCACCCCGAGCACTGAGCACCCAGCACGCTGAGTACTGAGCACCGAGCACCCTGAGTACTGAGCACCCAGCACCCTGAGTAATGAGCACCCAGCGTACTGAGCACCGAGCACCCAGCACCCTGAGTACTGAGCACCCAGCGTACTGAGCACCGAGCACCCAGCACCCTGAGTACTGAGCACCCAGCACCCTGAGCACTGAGCACTCAGCACCCTGAGTACTGAGCACTGAGCACCCTGAGAACTGAGCACTGAGCACCCTGAGCACTGAGCACCCAGCACCCCGAGCACTGAGCACCCAGCACCCTGAGTACTGAGCACCCAGCACCCTGAGTACTGAGCACTCAGCACCCTGAGTACTGAGCACCGAGCACCCCGAGCACTGAGCACCCAGCACCCTGAGTACTGAGTACACAGCATCCTGAGTACTGAGCACCTATCACCCTGAGCACTGAGCACCCAGCACCCCGAGCACTGAGCACCCAGAGTACTGAGCACCCAGCACCCTGAGTACTGAGCACTAAGCACCCAGAGCACTGAGCACCCAGCACCCTGAGCACGGAGCACCCAGGACCCCGAGCACTGAGTACTGAGCACCCAGCACCCTGAGTACTGAGCACCGAGCTCCCCGAGCACTGAGCACCCTGAGTACTGAGCACCCAGCACCCCGATCACTGAGCACCCAGCACCCTGAGCACTGAGCACCCAGCACCCTGAGCACTGAGCACCCAGCACCCTGAGTACTGAGCACCCAGCACGCTGAGTACTGAGCACCCAGCACCCCGAGCACTGAGCACCCAGCACCCTGAGTACTGAGCACTGAGCACCCAGCACCCCGAGCACTGAGCACCCAGCACCCTGTGTACTGAGCACCGAGCACCCCGAGCACTGAGCACCCAGCACCCTGAGCACTCAGCACCCAGCACCCCGAGCACTGAGCACCCAGCACCCTGAGTACTGAGCACCCAGACCCCGAGCACTGAGCACCCAGCACCCCTAGCACTGTGCACCCAGCACCCTGAGTACGGAGAACCCAGCACCCTGAGTACTGAGCACCCAGCACCCTGAGAACTGAGCACCCAGCAGCCCGAGCACTGAGCACCCAGCATCCTGAGCACTGAGTACTGAGCACCCAGCACCCTGAGCACTGAGCACGCAGCACCCTGAGCACTGAGCACCCAGCACCCTGAGTACTGAACACCCAGCACCCCAAGCACTGAGCACCGAGCACCCTGAGTACTGAGCACCCAGCACACTGAGTAGTGAGCACCCAGCACCCCGAGTACTGAGCACCCAGCATCGTGAGTACTGACCACCCAGCACCCTGAGTACTGAGCACCCAGCACCCCGAGCACTAAGCACCCAGCACCCCGAGCACCAAGCACCCAGCACCCTGAGCACTGAGCACCCAGCACCCTGAGTACTGAGCACTGAGCACCCAGCACCCTGAGCACTGAGCACCCAGCAGCCTGAGTACTAAGCACCCAGCACCCTGAGTACTGAGCACCCAGCACCCTGAGTACTGAGCACCCAGCGTACTGAGCACCGAGCACCCCGAGCACTGAGCACCCAGCACCCTGAGTACTGAGCACCCAGCACCCCGAGCACTGAGCACACAGCACCCTGAGTACTGAGCACCCAGCACCCTGAGTACTGAGCACCCAGCGTACTGAGCACCGAGCACCCAGCACCCTGAGTACTGAGCACCCAGCACCCTGAGCACTGAGCACCCAGCACCCAGAGTACTGAGCACTGAGCACCCTGAGTACTGAGCACTGAGCACCCTGAGCACTGAGCACCCAGCACCCCGAGCACTGATCACCCAGCACCCTGAGTACTGAGCACCCAGCACCCTAAGTACTGAGCACTCAGCACCCTGAGTACTGAGCACCGAGCACCCCGAGCAGTGATCACCCAGCACCCTGAGCACTGAGCACCCTGAGTACTGAGCACCCAGCACCCTGAGTACTGAGCACCCAGCACCCCGAGCACTGAGCACCCTGAGTACTGAGCACCCAGTACCCTGAGTACTGAGCACTAAGCACCCAGAGCACTGAGCACCCAGCACCCCGAGCACGGAGCACCCAGGACCCCGATCACTGAGTACTGAGCACCCAGCACCCTGAGTACTGAGCACCGATCTCCCCGAGCACTGAGCACCCTGAGTACTGAGCACCCAGCACCCCAATCACTGAGCACCCAGCACCCTGAGTACTGAGCACCCAGCACCCTGAGCACTGAGCACCCAGCACCCCGAGCACTGAGCACCCAGCACCCTAAGCACCCAGCACCCTGAGCACTGAGCACCCTGAGCACTGAGCACTGAGCACCCAGCACCCTGAGTACTGAGCATCAAACACTCTGAGCACTGAGCACAGAGCACGCTGAGTACTGAGCACTGAGCACCCAGCACCCTGAGTACTGAGCACCCAGCACCCTGAGCACTGAGCGCCCAGCACCCTGTGTACTGAGCACCGAGCACCCCGAGAACTGAGCACCCAGCACCGTGAGTACTGAGCACCCAGCACGCTGAGTACTGAGCACCCAGCACCCTGAGCACTGAGCACCCAGCAACCTGAGTACTGAGCACCCAGCACTCTGAGCACTGAGCACACAGCACACCGAGCACTGAGCATCCAGCACCCCGAGCACTGAGCACTGAGCACCCTGAGCACTGAGCACCCAGAACCCCGAGTACTGAGCACTGAGCACCCTGAGTACTGAGCACCCAGTACCCCGAGTACTGAGCACTGAGCACCCTGAGTACTGAGCACCCAGCACCCTGAGCACTGAGCACTGAGAACCCTGAGTACTGAGCACCGAGCACCCCGAGCACTGAGCACCCAGCACCCCGAGCACTGAGCACCCAGCACCCTGAGTACTGAGCACTGAGCACCCAGCACCCCGAGCACTGAGCACTCAGCACCCTGTGTACTGAGCACTGAGTACCCAGTACCCCCGAGCACTGAGAACCAGCACCCTGAGCACTGAGCACCCAGCACCCCGAGTACTGAGCACCCAGCACCCCGAGCACTGAGCACCCAGCACCCCGATCACTGAGCACCGAGCACCCTGAGTACTGAGCACCCAGCACCCCGAGCACAGAGCACCCAGCACCCCGAGCACTGAGCACCCAGCACCCTGAGTACTGAGCACCCAGCACCCTGAGCACTGAGCAATGAGCACCCTGAACACTGTGCACCCAGCACCCTGAGAACTGAGCACCCAGCACCCTGAGTACTGAGCACCCAGCATCGTGAGCACTGAGCACCCAGCACCCTGAGCACTGAGCACCCAGCACCCTGAGTACTGAGAACCCAGCACCCTGAGTACTGAACACCCAGCACCCTGAGCACTGAGCACTGAGCACCCAGCACCCTGAGCACTGAGCACTGAGCACCCAGCACCCTGAGCACTGAGCACCCAGCACCCCGAGCATTGAGCACCCAGCACCCTGAGCACCCAGCACCCTGAGCACTGACCACCCTGAGCACTGAGCACCCAGCACCCTGAGTACTGAGCATCCAACACTCTGAGCACTGAGCACAGAGCACGCTGAGTACTGAGCACTGAGCACCCAGCACCCTGAGTACTGAGCACCCAGCACCCCGAGCACTGAGCACCCAGCACCCTGTGTACTGAGCACCGAGCACCCCGAGCACTGAGCACCCACCACCCTGAGTACTGAGCACCCAGCACCCCGAGAATGAGCACCCAGCACCCCGAGCACTGAGCACCCAGCACCCTGATCACTGAGCACCCAGCACCCTGAGTACAGAGCATCCAGCACCCCGAGCACTGAGCACCCAGCACCCTGAGTACTGAGCACCCTGAGTACTGAGCACCCAGCACCCTGAGTACTGAGCACCCTGCACCCCGAGCACTGAGCACCCTGAGCACTGAGAACCCAGCATCCTGAGCACTGAGTACTGAGCACCCAGCACGCTGAGCACTGAGCACCAAGCACCCTGAACACTGAGCACCCAGCACCCTGAGTACTGAGCACCCAGCACCCCAAACACTGAGCACCGAGCACCCTGAGAACTGAGCACCGAGCACCCAGCACCCTGAGTACTGAGCATCAAACACTCTGAGCACTGAGCACAGAGCACGCTGAGTACTGAGCACTGAGCACCCAGCACCCTGAGTACTGAGCACCCAGCACCCTGAGCACTGAGCACCCAGCACCCTGTGTACTGAGCACCGAGCACCCCGAGAACTGAGCACCCAGCACCGTGAGTACTGAGCACCCAGCACCCTGAGTACTGAGCACCCAGCACCCTGAGCACTGAGCACCCAGCAACCTGAGTACTGAGCACCCAGCACTCTGAGCACTGAGCACACAGCACACCGAGCACTGAGCATCCAGCACCCCGAGCACTGAGCACTGAGCACCCTGAGCACTGAGCACCCAGCACCCTGAGTACTGAACACCCAGCACCCCAAGCACTGAGCACCGAGCACCCTGAGTACTGAGCACCCAGCACACTGAGTAGTGAGCACCCAGCACCCCGAGTACTGAGCACCCAGCATCGTGAGTACTGACCACCCAGCACCCTGAGTACTGAGCACCCAGCACCCCGAGCACTAAGCACCCAGCACCCCGAGCACCAAGCACCCAGCACCCTGAGCACTGAGCACCCAGCACCCTGAGTACTGAGCACTGAGCACCCAGCACCCTGAGCACTGAGCACCCAGCAGCCTGAGTACTAAGCACCCAGCACCCTGAGTACTGAGCACCCAGCACCCTGAGTACTGAGCACCCAGCGTACTGAGCACCGAGCACCCCGAGCACTGAGCACCCAGCACCCTGAGTACTGAGCACCCAGCACCCCGAGCACTGAGCACACAGCACCCTGAGTACTGAGCACCCAGCACCCTGAGTACTGAGCACCCAGCGTACTGAGCACCGAGCACCCAGCACCCTGAGTACTGAGCACCCAGCACCCTGAGCACTGAGCACCCAGCACCCAGAGTACTGAGCACTGAGCACCCTGAGTACTGAGCACTGAGCACCCTGAGCACTGAGCACCCAGCACCCCGAGCACTGATCACCCAGCACCCTGAGTACTGAGCACCCAGCACCCTGAGTACTGAGCACTCAGCACCCTGAGTACTGAGCACCGAGCACCCCGAGCAGTGATCACCCAGCACCCTGAGCACTGAGCACCCTGAGTACTGAGCACCCAGCACCCTGAGTACTGAGCACCCAGCACCCCGAGCACTGAGCACCCTGAGTACTGAGCACCCAGTACCCTGAGTACTGAGCACTAAGCACCCAGAGCACTGAGCACCCAGCACCCCGAGCACGGAGCACCCAGGACCCCGATCACTGAGTACTGAGCACCCAGCACCCTGAGTACTGAGCACCGATCTCCCCGAGCACTGAGCACCCTGAGTACTGAGCACCCAGCACCCCAATCACTGAGCACCCAGCACCCTGAGTACTGAGCACCCAGCACCCTGAGCACTGAGCACCCAGCACCCCGAGCACTGAGCACCCAGCACCCTAAGCACCCAGCACCCTGAGCACTGAGCACCCTGAGCACTGAGCACTGAGCACCCAGCACCCTGAGTACTGAGCATCAAACACTCTGAGCACTGAGCACAGAGCACGCTGAGTACTGAGCACTGAGCACCCAGCACCCTGAGTACTGAGCACCCAGCACCCTGAGCACTGAGCGCCCAGCACCCTGTGTACTGAGCACCGAGCACCCCGAGAACTGAGCACCCAGCACCGTGAGTACTGAGCACCCAGCACCCTGAGTACTGAGCACCCAGCACCCTGAGCACTGAGCACCCAGCAACCTGAGTACTGAGCACCCAGCACTCTGAGCACTGAGCACACAGCACACCGAGCACTGAGCATCCAGCACCCCGAGCACTGAGCACTGAGCACCCTGAGCACTGAGCACCCAGAACCCCGAGTACTGAGCACTGAGCACCCTGAGTACTGAGCACCCAGTACCCCGAGTACTGAGCACTGAGCACCCTGAGTACTGAGCACCCAGCACCCTGAGCACTGAGCACTGAGAACCCTGAGTACTGAGCACCGAGCACCCCGAGCACTGAGCACCCAGCACCCCGAGCACTGAGCACCCAGCACCCTGAGTCCTGAGCACTGAGCACCCAGCACCCCGAGCACTGAGCACTCAGCACCCTGTGTACTGAGCACTGAGTACCCAGTACCCCCGAGCACTGAGAACCAGCACCCTGAGCACTGAGCACCCAGCACCCCGAGTACTGAGCACCCAGCACCCCGAGCACTGAGCACCCAGCACCCCGATCACTGAGCACCGAGCACCCTGAGTACTGAGCACCCAGCACCCCGAGCACAGAGCACCCAGCACCCCGAGCACTGAGCACCCAGCACCCTGAGTACTGAGCACCCAGCACCCTGAGCACTGAGCAATGAGCACCCTGAACACTGTGCACCCAGCACCCTGAGAACTGAGCACCCAGCACCCTGAGTACTGAGCACCCAGCATCGTGAGCACTGAGCACCCAGCACCCTGAGCACTGAGCACCCAGCACCCTGAGTACTGAGAACCCAGCACCCTGAGTACTGAACACCCAGCACCCTGAGCACTGAGCACTGAGCACCCAGCACCCTGAGCACTGAGCACTGAGCACCCAGCACCCTGAGCACTGAGCACCCAGCACCCCGAGCATTGAGCACCCAGCACCCTGAGCACCCAGCACCCTGAGCACTGACCACCCTGAGCACTGAGCACCCAGCACCCTGAGTACTGAGCATCCAACACTCTGAGCACTGAGCACAGAGCACGCTGAGTACTGAGCACTGAGCACCCAGCACCCTGAGTACTGAGCACCCAGCACCCCGAGCACTGAGCACCCAGCACCCTGTGTACTGAGCACCGAGCACCCCGAGCACTGAGCACCCACCACCCTGAGTACTGAGCACCCAGCACCCCGAGAATGAGCACCCAGCACCCCGAGCACTGAGCACCCAGCACCCTGATCACTGAGCACCCAGCACCCTGAGTACAGAGCATCCAGCACCCCGAGCACTGAGCACCCAGCACCCTGAGTACTGAGCACCCTGAGTACTGAGCACCCAGCACCCTGAGTACTGAGCACCCTGCACCCCGAGCACTGAGCACCCTGAGCACTGAGCACCCAGCATCCTGAGCACTGAGTACTGAGCACCCAGCACGCTGAGCACTGAGCACCAAGCACCCTGAACACTGAGCACCCAGCACCCTGAGTACTGAGCACCCAGCACCCCAAACACTGAGCACCGAGCACCCTGAGAACTGAGCACCGAGCACCCAGCACCCTGAGTACTGAGCATCAAACACTCTGAGCACTGAGCACAGAGCACGCTGAGTACTGAGCACTGAGCACCCAGCACCCTGAGTACTGAGCACCCAGCACCCTGAGCACTGAGCACCCAGCACCCTGTGTACTGAGCACCGAGCACCCCGAGAACTGAGCACCCAGCACCGTGAGTACTGAGCACCCAGCACCCTGAGTACTGAGCACCCAGCACCCTGAGCACTGAGCACCCAGCAACCTGAGTACTGAGCACCCAGCACTCTGAGCACTGAGCACACAGCACACCGAGCACTGAGCATCCAGCACCCCGAGCACTGAGCACTGAGCACCCTGAGCACTGAGCACCCAGAACCCCGAGTACTGAGCACTGAGCACCCTGAGCACTGAGCACCCAGAACCCCGAGTACTGAGCACCGAGCACCCCGAGCACTGAGCACCCAGCACCCCGAGCACTGAGCACCCAGCACCCTGAGTACTGAGTACTGAGCACCCAGCACCCCGAGCACTGAGCACTCAGCACCCTGTGTACTGAGCACTGAGTACCCAGTACCCCCGAGCACTGAGAACCAGCACCCTGAGCACTGAGCACCCAGCACCCCGAGTACTGAGCACCCAGCACCCCGAGCACTGAGCACCCAGCACCCCGATCACTGAGCACCGAGCACCCTGAGTACTGAGCACCCAGCACCCCGAGCACAGAGCACCCAGCACCCCGAGCACTGAGCACCCAGCACCCTGAGTACTGAGCACCCAGCACCCTGAGCACTGAGCAATGAGCACCCCGAACACTGTGCACCCAGCACCCTGAGAACTGAGCACCCAGCACCCTGAGTACTGAGCACCCAGCATCGTGAGCACTGAGCACCCAGCACCCTGAGCACTGAGCACCCAGCACCCTGAGTACTGAGAACCCAGCACCCTGAGTACTGAACACCCAGCACCCTGAGCACTGAGCACTGAGCACCCAGCACCCTGAGCACTGAGCACTGAGCACCCAGCACCCTGAGCACTGAGCACCCAGCACCCCGAGCATTGAGCACCCAGCACCCTGAGCACCCAGCACCCTGAGCACTGACCACCCTGAGCACTGAGCACCCAGCACCCTGAGTACTGAGCATCCAACACTCTGAGCACTGAGCACAGAGCACGCTGAGTACTGAGCACTGAGCACCCAGCACCCTGAGTACTGAGCACCCAGCACCCCGAGCACTGAGCACCCAGCACCCTGTGTACTGAGCACCGAGCACCCCGAGCACTGAGCACCCACCACCCTGAGTACTGAGCACCCAGCACCTCGAGAATGAGCACCCAGCACCCCGAGCACTGAGCACCCAGCACCCCAAACACTGAGCACCGAGCACCCTGAGAACTGAGCACCGAGCACCCTGAGTACTGAGCACCCAGCACCATAAGTACTGAGCACCGAGCACCCAGAGTACTGAGCAACCTGAGTACTGAGCACCCAGCACCCCGAGAATGAGCACCCAGCACCATGAGTACTGAGCACCGAGCACCCTGAGCACTGAGCACCCAGCACCCTGAGCACTGAGCACGGAGCACCCCGAGGACTGAGCACCCAGCACCGTGAGCACTGAGCACCCAGCACCTTGAGTACTGAGCACCGAGCACCCCGAGCACTGAGCACCCAGCACCCTGAGTACTGAGCACCGATCTCCCCGAGCACTGAGCACCCTGAGTACTGAGCACCCAGCACCCCAATCACTGAGCACCCAGCACCCTGAGTACTGAGCACCCAGCACCCTGAGCACTGAGCACCCAGCACCCGAGCACTGAGCACCCAGCACCCTAAGCACCCAGCACCCTGAGCACTGAGCACCCTGAGCACTGAGCACTGAGCACCCAGCACCCTGAGTACTGAGCATCAAACACTCTGAGCACTGAGCACAGAGCACGCTGAGTACTGAGCACTGAGCACCCAGCACCCTGAGTACTGAGCACCCAGCACCCTGAGCACTGAGCACCCAGCACCCTGTGTACTGAGCACCGAGCACCCCGAGCACTGAGCACCCAGCACCCTGAGTACTGAGCACCCAGCACCCTGAGTACTGAGCACCCAGCACCCTGAGCACTGAGCACCCAGCAACCTGAGTACTGAGCACCCAGCACTCTGAGCACTGAGCACACAGCACACCGAGCACTGAGCATCCAGCACCCCGAGCACTGAGCACTGAGCACCCTGAGCACTGAGCACCCAGAACCCCGAGTACTGAGCACTGAGCACCCTGAGTACTGAGCACCCAGTACCCCGAGTACTGAGCACTGAGCACCCTGAGTACTGAGCACCCAGCACCCTGAGCACTGAGCACTGAGAACCCTGAGTACTGAGCACCGAGCACCCCGAGCACTGAGCACCCAGCACCCCGAGCACTGAGCACCCAGCACCCTGAGTACTGAGCACTGAGCACTCAGCACCCTGTGTACTGAGCACTGAGAACCCAGTACCCCCGAGCACTGAGAACCAGATCCCTGAGCACTGAGCACCCAGCACCCCGAGTACTGAGCACCCAGCACCCCGAGCACTGAGCACCCAGCACCCCGATCACTGAGCACCGAGCACCCTGAGTACTGAGCACCCAGCACCCCGAGCACAGAGCACCCAGCACCCCGAGCACTGAGCACCCAGCACCCTGAGTACTGAGCACCCAGCACCCTGAGCACTGAGCAATGAGCACCCCGAACACTGTGCACCCAGCACCCTGAGAACTGAGCACCCAGCACCCTGAGTACTGAGCACCCAGCATCGTGAGCACTGAGCACCCAGCACCCTGAGCACTGAGCACCCAGCACCCTGAGTACTGAGAACCCAGCACCCTGAGTACTGAACACCCAGCACCCTGAGCACTGAGCACTGAGCACCCAGCACCCTGAGCACTGAGCACTGAGCACCCAGCACCCTGAGCACTGAGCACCCAGCACCCCGAGCATTGAGCACCCAGCAACCTGAGCACCCAGCACCCTGAGCACTGACCACCCTGAGCACTGAGCACCCAGCACCCTGAGTACTGAGCATCCAACACTCTGAGCACTGAGCACAGAGCACGCTGAGTACTGAGCACTGAGCACCCAGCACCCTGAGTACTGAGCACCCAGCACCCCGAGCACTGAGCACCCAGCACCCTGTGTACTGAGCACCGAGCACCCCGAGCACTGAGCACCCACCACCCTGAGTACTGAGCACCCAGCACCCCGAGAATGAGCACCCAGCACCCCGAGCACTGAGCACCCAGCACCCTGATCACTGAGCACCCAGCACCCTGAGTACAGACCATCCAGCATCCCGAGCACTGAGCACCCAGCACCCTGAGTACTGAGCACCCTGAGTACTGAGCACCCAGCACCCTGAGTACTGAGCACCCTGCACCCCGAGCACTGAGCACCCTGAGCACTGAGCACCCAGCATCCTGAGCACTGAGTACTGAGCACCCAGCACGCTGAGCACTGAGCACCAAGCACCCTGAACAGTGAGCACACAGCACCCTGAGTACTGAGCACCCAGCACACCAAACACTGAGCACCGAGCACCCTGAGAACTGAGCACCGAGCACCCTGAGTACTGAGCACCCAGCACCATGAGTACTGAGCACCGAGCACCCAGAGTACTGAGCAACCTGAGTACTGAGCACCCAGCACCCCGAGAATGAGCACCCAGCACCATGAGTACTGAGCACCGAGCACCCTGAGCACTGAGCACCCAGCACCCTGAGCACTGAGCACGGAGCACCCCGAGGACTGAGCACCCAGCACCGTGAGCACTGAGCACCCAGCACCTTGAGTACTGAGCACCGAGCACCCCGAGCACTGAGCACCCAGCACCCTAAGTAATGAGCACCCAGCACCCTGAGCACTGAGCACCCAGCCCCCCGAGCACTGAGCACCCAGCACCCTGAGTACTGAGCACCCAGCACCCTGAGTACTGAGCACCCAGCACCCCGAGCACTGAGCACCCAGCACCCTGAGCACTGAGCACCCAGCACCCTGAGTACTGAGCACCCTGCACCCCGAGCACTGAGCACCAAGCACCCTGAGTAATGAGCACCCAGCACCCTGAGTACTGAGCACTGAGCACCCTGAGCACTGAGCACCCAGCACCCTGAGCGCTGAGCACCCAGCACCCTGAGTACTGAGCACTCAGCACCCTGAGTACTGAGCACCGAGCACCCCGAGCACTGAGCACCCAGCACCCTGAGCACTGAGCACGCTGAGGACTGAGCAACCAGGACCCTGAGTACTGAGCACCCAGCACCCTGAGTACTGAGCACCCAGCACCCCGAGCACTGAGCACCGAGCACCCCGAACACTGTGCACCCAGCACCCTGAGAACTGAGCACCCAGCACCCTGAGTACTGAGCACCCAGCATCGTGAGCACTGAGCACCCAGCACCCTGAGCACTGAGCACCCAGCACCCTGAGTACTGAGCACCCAGCACCCTGAGTACTGAACACCCAGCACCCTGAGCACTGAGCACTGAGCACCCAGCACCCTGAGCACTGAGCACCCAGCACCCCGAGCACTGAGCACCCAGCACCCTGAGCACCCAGCACCCTGAGCACTGAGCACACTGAGCACTGAGCACTGAGCACCCAGCACCCTGAGTACTGAGCATCAAACACTCTGAGCACTGAGCACAGAGCACGCTGAGTACTGAGAACTGAGCACCCAGCACCCTGAGTACGGAGCACCCAGCACCCCGTGCACTGAGCACCCAGCACCCTGTGTACTGAGCACCGAGCACCCCGAGCACTGAGCACCCAGCACCCTGAGTACTGAGCACCCAGCACCCCGAGAATGAGCACCCAGCACCCCGAGAACTGAGCACCAAGCACCCTGAGCACTGAGCACCCAGCACCCTGAGTACTGAGCACCCAGCACCCTGAGCACTGAGCACCCAGCACCCTGAGTACTGAGCACCCTGAGTACTGAGCACCCAACACCCTGAGTACTAAGCACCCTGCACCCCGAGCACTGAGCACCCTGAGCACTGAGCACCCAGCATCCTGAGCACTGAGTACTGAGCACCCAGCACGCTGAGCACTGAGCACCCAGCACCCTGAACACTGAGCACCCAGCACCCTGAGTACTGAGCACCCAGCACCCCAAACACTGAGCACCGAGCACCCTGAGAACTGAGCACCGAGCACCCTGAGTACTGAGCACCCAGCACCATGAGTACTGAGCACCGAGCACCCAGAGTACTGAGCAACCTGAGTACTGAGCACCCAGCACCCCGAGAATGAGCACCCAGCACCATGAGTACTGAGCACCGAGCAGCCTGATCACTGAGCACCCAGCACCCTGAGCACTGAGCACGGAGCACCCCGAGGACTGAGCACCCAGTACCGTGAGCACTGAGCACCCAGCACCCTGAGTACTGAGCACCCAGCACCCTGAATACTGAGCACCCAGCACCCCGAGCACTGAGCACCCAGCACCCTGAGCACTGAGCACCCAGTACCCTGAGTACTGAGCACCCAGCACCCTGAGTACTGAGCACTGAGCACCCCGAGCACTGAGCACCCAGCACCCTAAGTAATGAGCACCCAGCACCCTGAGCACTGAGCACCCAGCCCGCCGAGCACTGAGCACCCAGCACCCTGAGTACTGAGCACCCAGCACCCTGAGTACTGAGCACCCAGCACCCCGAGCACTGAGCACCCAGCACCCTGAGCACTGAGCACCCAGCACCCTGAGTACTGAGCACCCTGCATCCCGAGCACTGAGCACCAAGCACCCTGAGTAATGAGCACCCAGCACCCTGAGTACTGAGCACTGAGCACCCTGAGCACTGAGCACCCAGCACCCTGAGCGCTGAGCACCCAGCACCCTGAGTACTGAGCACTCAGCACCCTGAGTACTGAGCACCGAGCACCCCGAGCACTGAGCACCCAGCACCCTGAGCACTGAGCACGCTGAGGACTGAGCAACCAGGACCCTGAGTACTGAGCACCCAGCACCCTGAGTACTGAGCACCCAGCACCCCGAGCACTGAGCACCGAGCACCCCAAACACTGTGCACCCAGCACCCTGAGAACTGAGCACCCAGCACCCTGAGTACTGAGCACCCAGCATCGTGAGCACTGAGCACCCAGCACCCTGAGCACTGAGCACCCAGCACCCTGAGTACTGAGCACCCAGCACCCTGAGTACTGAACACCCAGCACCCTGAGCACTGAGCACTGAGCACCCAGCACCCTGAGCACTGAGCACCCAGCACCCCGAGCACTGAGCACCCAGCACCCTGAGCACCCAGCACCCTGAGCACTGAGCACACTGAGCACTGAGCACTGAGCACCCAGCACCCTGAGTACTGAGCATCAAACACTCTGAGCACTGAGCACAGAGCACGCTGAGTACTGAGAACTGAGCACCCAGCACCCTGAGTACGGAGCACCCAGCACCCCGTGCACTGAGCACCCAGCACCCTGTGTACTGAGCACCGAGCACCCCGAGCACTGAGCACCCAGCACCCTGAGTACTGAGCACCCAGCACCCCGAGAATGAGCACCCAGCACCCCGAGACCTGAGCACCAAGCACCCTGAGCACTGAGCACCCAGCACCCTGAGTACTGAGCACCCAGCACCCTGAGCACTGAGCACCCAGCACCCTGAGTACTGAGCACCCTGAGTACTGAGCACCCAACACCCTGAGTACTAAGCACCCTGCACCCCGAGCACTGAGCACCCTGAGCACTGAGCACCCAGCATCCTGAGCACTGAGTACTGAGCACCCAGCACGCTGAGCACTGAGCACCCAGCACCCTGAACACTGAGCACCCAGCACCCTGAGTACTGAGCACCCAGCACCCCAAACACTGAGCACCGAGCACCCTGAGAACTGAGCACCGAGCACCCTGAGTACTGAGCACCCAGCACCATGAGTACTGAGCACCGAGCACCCAGAGTACTGAGCAACCTGAGTACTGAGCACCCAGCACCCCGAGAATGAGCACCCAGCACCATGAGTACTGAGCACCGAGCAGCCTGATCACTGAGCACCCAGCACCCTGAGCACTGAGCACGGAGCACCCCGAGGACTGAGCACCCAGTACCGTGAGCACTGAGCACCCAGCACCCTGAGTACTGAGCACCCAGCACCCTGAATACTGAGCACCCAGCACCCCGAGCACTGAGCACCCAGCACCCTGAGCACTGAGCACCCAGTACCCTGAGTACTGAGCACCCAGCACCCTGAGTACTGAGCACTGAGCACCCTGAGCACTGAGCACCCAGCACCCTGAGCACTGAGCACCCAGCACCCCGAGCACTGAGCACCCAGCACCCTGAGCACTGAGCACCAAGCACCCTGAGTAATGAGCACCCAGCACCCTGAGTACTGAGCACTGAGCACCCTGAGCACTGAGCACCCAGCACCCTGAGCACTGAGCACCCAGCACCCCGAGCACTGAGCACCCAGCACCCTGAGCACTGAGCACGCTGAGGACTGAGCAACCAGCACCATGAGTACTGAGCATCCAGCACCCTGAGTACTGAGCACCCAGCATCCTGAGTACTGAGCACCGATCACCCTGAGCACTGAGCACCCAGCACCCCGAGCCCTGAGCACCCAGCACCCTGAGTACTGAGCACCCTGAGTACTGAGCACCCAGCACCCCGAGCACTGAGCACCCAGCACCCTGAGTCCTGAGCACCCTGAGTACTGAGCACCCAGCACCCTGAGTACTGAGCACCCTGAGTACTGAGCACCCAGCACCCTGAGCACTGAGCACCCAGCACACTGAGTACTGAGCACCCAGCACCCTGAGCACTGAGCACAAAGCACCCTGAGTACTGAGCACCGAGCACCCCGAGCACTGAGCACCCAGCACCCTGAGTACTGAGCACCCAGCACCCTGAGTAGTGAGCACCCAGCACCCCGAGTACTGAGCACCCAGCACCGTGAGTACTGACCACCCAGCACCCTGAGTACTGAGCACCCAGCACCCCGAACACTAAGCACCCAGCACCCCGAGCACCGAGCACCCAGCACCCTGAGCACTGAGCACCCAGCACCCTGAGCACTGAGCACTGAGCACCCAGCAACCTGAGCACTGAGCACCCAGCACCCTGAGTACTAAGCACCCAGCACCCTGAGTACTGAGCACCCAGCACCCTGAGTACTGAGCACCCAGCGTACTGAGCACCGAGCACCCCGAGCACTGAGCACCCAGCACCCTGAGTACTGAGCACCCAGCACCCCGAGCACTGAGCACCCAGCACCCTGAGTACTGAGCACCGAGCACCCTGAGTACTGAGCACCCAGCACCCTGAGTACTGAGCACCCAGCGTACTGAGCACCGAGCACCCAGCACCCTGAGTACTGAGCACCCAGCACCCTGAGCACTGAGCACTCAGCACCCTGAGTACTGAGCACTGAGCACCCTGAGAACTGAGCACTGAGCACCCTGAGCACTGAGCACCCAGCACCCCGAGCACTGAGCACCCAGCACCCTGAGTACTGAGCACCCAGCACCCTGAGTACTGAGCACTCAGCACCCTGAGTACTGAGCACCGAGCACCCCGAGCACTGAGCACCCAGCACCCTGAGTACTGAGTACACAGCATCCTGAGTACTGAGCACCTATCACCCTGAGCACTGAGCACCCAGCACCCCGAGCACTGAGCACCCTGAGTACTGAGCACCCAGCACCCTGAGTACTGAGCACTAAGCACCCAGAGCACTGAGCACCCAGCACCCCGAGCACGGAGCACCCAGGACCCCGAGCACTGAGTACTGAGCACCCAGCACCCTGAGTCCTGAGCACCGAGCTCCCCGAGCACTGAGCACCCTGAGTACTGAGCACCCAGCACCCCGATCACTGAGCACCCAGCACCCTGAGCACTGGGCACCCAGCACCCTGAGCACTGAGCACCCATCACCCTGAGTACTGAGCACCCAGCACGCTGAGTACTGAGCACCCAGCACCCCGAGCACTGAGCACCCAGCACCCTGAGTACTGAGCACTGAGCACCCAGCACCCCGAGCACTGAGCACCCAGCACCCTGTGTACTGAGCACCGAGCACCCCGAGCACTGAGCACCCAGCACCCTGAGCACTCAGCACCCAGCACCCCGAGCACTGAGCACCCAGCACTCTGAGTACTGAGCACCCAGACCCCGAGCACTGAGCACCCAGCACCCCTAGCACTGTGCACCCAGCACCCTGAGTACGGAGAACCCAGCACCCTGAGTACTGAGCACCCAGCACCCTGAGCACTGAGCACCCAGCATCCTGAGCACTGAGTACTGAGCACCCAGCACCCTGAGCACTGAGAACGCAGCACCCTGGGCACTGAGCACCCAGCACCCTGAGCACTGAGCACTGAGAACCCTGAGTACTGAGCACCGAGCACGCCGAGCTCTGAGCACCCAGCACCCCGAGCACTGAGCACCCAGCACCCTGAGTACTGAGCACTGAGCACCCAGCACCCCGAGCACTGAGCACTCAGCACCCTGTGTACTGAGCACTGAGTACCCAGTACCCCCGAGCACTGAGAACCAGCACCCTGAGCACTGAGCACCCAGCACCCCGAGTACTGAGCACCCAGCACCCCGAGCACTGAGCACCCAGCACCCCGAGCACTGAGCACCGAGCACCCTGAGTACTGAGCACCCAGCACCCCGAGCACTGAGCACCCAGCACCCCGAGCACTTAGCACCCAGCACCCTGAGTACTGAGCACCCAGCACCCTGAGCACTGAGCACCGAGCACCCCGAACACTGTGCACCCAGCACCCTGAGAACTGAGCACCCAGCACCCTGAGTACTGAGCACCCAGCATCGTGAGCACTGAGCACCCAGCACCCTGAGCACTGAGCACCCAGCACCCTGAGTACTGAGAACCCAGCACCCTGAGTACTGAACACCCAGCACCCTGAGCACTGAGCACTGAGCACCCAGCACCCTGAGCACTGAGCACTGAGCACCCAGCACCCTGAGCACTGAGCACCCAGCACCCCGAGCATTGAGCACCCAGCACCCTGAGCACCCAGCACCCTGAGCACTGAGCACCCTGAGCACTGAGCACCCAGCACCCTGAGTACTGAGCATCCAACACTCTGAGCACTGAGCACAGAGCACGCTGAGTACTGAGCACTGAGCACCCAGCACCCTGAGTACTGAGCACCCAGCACCCCGAGCACTGAGCACCCAGCACCCTGTGTACTGAGCACCGAGCACCCCGAGCACTGAGCACCCACCACCCTGAGTACTGAGCACCCAGCACCCCGAGAATGAGCACCCAGCACCCCGAGCACTGAGCATCCAGTACTCTGAGTACTGAGCACCCAGCACCCTGAGTACTGAGCACCCAGCACCCCGAGCACTGAGCACCCAGCACCCTGAGTACTGAGCACCCTGAGTACTGAGCACCCAGCACCCTGAGTACTGAGCACCCTGCACCCCGAGCACTGAGCACCCTGAGCACTGAGCACCCAGCATCCTGAGCACTGAGTACTGAGCACCCAGCACGCTGAGCACTGAGCACCAAGCACCCTGAACACTGAGCACCCAGCACCCTGAGTACTGAGCACCCAGCACCCCAAACACTGAGCACCGAGCACCCTGAGAACTGAGCACCGAGCACCCTGAGTACTGAGCACCCAGCACCATGAGTACTGAGCACCGAGCACCCAGAGTACTGAGCAACCTGAGTACTGAGCACCCAGCACCCCGAGAATGAGCACCCAGCACCATGAGTACTGAGCAACGAGCACCCTGAGCAATGAGCACCCAGCACCCTGAGCACTGAGCACGGAGCACCCCGAGGACTGAGCACCCAGCACCGTGAGCACTGAGCACCCAGTACCTTGAGTACTGAGCACCGAGCACCCCGAGCACTGAGCACCCAGCACCTAAGTAATGAGCACCCAGCACCCTGAGCACTGAGCACCCAGCCCCCCGAGCACTGAGCACCCAGCACCCTGAGTACTGAGCACCCAGCACCCTGAGTACTGAGCACCCAGCACCCCGAGCACTGAGCACCCAGCACCCTGAGCACTGAGCACCCAGCACCCTGAGTACTGAGCACCCTGCACCCCGAGCACTGAGCACCAAGCACCCTTAGTAATGAGCACCCAGCACCCTGAGTACTGAGCACTGAGCAACCTGAGCACTGAGCACCCAGCACCCTGAGCACTGAGCACCCAGCACCCTGAGTACTGAGCACTCAGCACCCTGAGTACTGAGCACCGAGCACCCCGAGCACTGAGCACCCAGCACCCTGAGCACTGAGCACGCTGAGGACTGAGCAACCAGCACCCTGAGTACTGAGCACCCAGCACCCTGAGTACTGAGCACCCAGCACCCCGAGCACTGAGCACCGAGCACCCCGAACACTGTGCACCCAGCACCCTGAGAACTGAGCACCCAGCACCCTGAGTACTGAGCACCCAGCATCGTGAGCACTGAGCACCCAGCACCCTGAGCACTGAGCACCCAGCACCCTGAGTACTGAGCACCCAGCACCCTGAGTACTGAACACCCAGCACCCTGAGCACTGAGCACTGAGCACCCAGCACCCTGAGCACTGAGCACTGAGCACACAGCACCCTGAGCACTGAGCACCCAGCACCCCGAGCACTGAGCACCCAGCACCCTGAGCACCCAGCACACTGAGCACTGAGCACCCTGAGCACTGAGCACTGAGCACCCAGCACCCTGAGTACTGAGCATCAAACACTCTGAGCACTGAGCACAGAGCACGCTGAGTACTGAGAACTGAGCACCCAGCACCCTGAGTACTGAGCACCCAGCACCCCGAGCACTGAGCACCCAGCACCCTGTGTACTGAGCACCCTGAGTACTGAGCACCCAGCACCCTGAGTACTGAGCACCCAGCACCCCGAGCATTGAGCACCCAGCACCCTGAGTACTGAGCACCCAGCACCCCGAGAATGAGCACCCAGCACCCCGAGAACTAAGCACCAAGCACCCTGAGCACTGAGCACCCAGCACCCTGAGTACTGAGCACCCAGCACCCTGAGCACTGAGCACCCAGCACCCTGAGTACTGAGCACCCTGAGTACTGAGCACCCAGCACCCTGAGTACTGAGCACCCTGCACACCGAGCACTGAGCACCCTGAGCACTGAGCACCCAGCATCCTGAGCACTGAGTACTGAGCACCCAGCACGCTGAGCACTGAGCACCCAGCACCCTGAACACTGAGCACCCAGCACCCTGAGTACTGAGCACCCAGCACCCCAAACACTGAGCAGCGAGCACCCTGAGAACTGAGCACCGAGCACCCTGAGTACTGAGCACCCAGCACCATGAGTACTGAGCACCGAGCACCCAGAGTACTGAGCAACCTGAGTACTGAGCACCCAGCACCCCGAGAATGAGCACCCAGCACCATGAGTACTGAGCACCGAGCACCCTGATCACTGAGCACCCAGCACCCTGAGCACTGAGCACGGAGCACCCCGAGGACTGAGCACCCAGCACCGTGAGCACTGAGCACCCAGCACCTTGAGTACTGAGCACCGAGAACCCCGAGCACTGAGCACCCAGCACCCTAAGTAATGAGCACCCAGCACCCTGAGCACTGAGCACCCAGCCCCCCGAGCACTGAGCACCCAGCACCCTGAGTACTGAGCACCCAGCACCCTGAATACTGAGCACCCAGCACCCCGAGCACTGAGCACCCAGCACCCTGAGCACTGAGCACCCAGTACCCTGAGTACTGAGCACCCAGCACCCCGAGCACTGAGCAATAAGCACCCTGAGTAATGAGCACCCAGCACCCTGAGTACTGAGCACTGAGCACCCTGAGCACTGAGCACCCAGCACCCTGAGCACTGAGCACCCAGCACCCCGAGCACTGAGCACCCAGCACCCTGAGCACTGAGCACGCTGAGGACTGAGCAACCAGCACCCTGAGTACTGAGCATCCAGCACCCTGAGTACTGAGCACCCAGCATCCTGAGTACTGAGCACCGATCACCCTGAGCACTGAGCACCCAGCACCCCGAGCACTGAGCACCCAGCACCCTGAGTACTGAGCA
Organism: Microtus oregoni; assembly: GCF_018167655.1. Lineage (NCBI taxonomy): Eukaryota > Metazoa > Chordata > Mammalia > Rodentia > Cricetidae > Microtus > Microtus oregoni. Next base: position 512,477 of record NW_024543273.1, on the reverse strand, counting down.
CCCTGAGTACTGAGCACCCAGCACCCCGAGCACTGAGCACCCAGCACCCTGAGTCCTGAGCACCCTGAGTACTGAGCACCCAGCACCCTGAGTACTGAGCACCCTGAGTACTGAGCACCCAGCACCCTGAGCACTGAGCACCCAGCACACTGAGTACTGAGCACCCAGCACCCTGAGCACTGAGCACCCAGCACCCTGAGTACTGAGCACCGAGCACCCCGAGCACTGAGCACCCAGCACCCTGAGTACTGAGCACCCAGCACCCTGAGTAGTGAGCACCCAGCACCCCGAGTACTGAGCACCCAGCACCGTGAGTACTGACCACCCAGCACCCTGAGTACTGAGCACCCAGCACCCCGAGCACTAAGCACCCAGCACCCCGAGCGCCGAGCACCCAGCACCCTGAGCACTGAGCACCCAGCACCCTGAGCACTGAGCACTGAGCACCCAGCACCCTGAGCACTGAGCACCCAGCACCCTGAGTACTAAGCACCCAGCACCCTGAGTACTAAGCACCCAGCACCCTGAGTACTGAGCACCCAGCACCCTGAGTACTGAGCACCCAGCGTACTGAGCACCGAGCACCCCGAGCACTGAGCACCCAGCACCCTGAGTACTGAGCACCCAGCACCCCGAGCACTGAGCACCCAGCACGCTGAGTACTGAGCACCGAGCACCCTGAGTACTGATCACCCAGCACCCTGAGTACTGAGCACCCAGCGTACTGAGCACCGAGCACCCAGCACCCTGAGTACTGAGCACCCAGCACCCTGAGCACTGAGCACTCAGCACCCTGAGTACTGAGCACTGAGCACCCTGAGAACTGAGCACTGAGCACCCTGAGCACTGAGGACCCAGCACCCCGAGCACTGAGCACCCAGCACCCTGAGTACTGAGCACCCAGCACCCTGAGTACTGAGCACTCAGCACCCTGAGTACTGAGCACCGAGCACCCCGAGCACTGAGCACCCAGCACCCTGAGTACTGAGTACACAGCATTCTGAGTACTGAGCACCTATCACCCTGAGCACTGAGCACCCAGCACCCCGAGCACTGAGCACCCTGAGTACTGAGCACCAGGCACCCTGAGTACTGAGCACTAAGCACCCAGAGAACTGAGCACCCAGCACCCCGAGCACGGAGCACCCAGGACCCCGAGCACTGAGTACTGAGCACCCAGCACCCTGAGTACTGAGCACCGAGCTCCCCGAGCACTGAGCACCCTGAGTACTGAGCACCCAGCACCCCGATCACTGAGCACCCAGCACCCTGAGCACTGAGCACCCAGCACCCTGAGCACTGAGCACCCAGCACCCTGAGTACTGAGCACCCAGCACGCTGAGTACTGAGCACCCAGCACCCCGAGCACTGAGCACCCAGCACCCTGAGTACTGAGCACTGAGCACCCAGCACCCCGAGCACTGAGCACCCAGCACCCTGTGTACTGAGCACCGAGCACCCCGAGCACCCCGAGCACTGAGCACCCAGCACCCTGAGCACTCAGCACCCAGCACCCCGAGCACTGAGCACCCAGCACCCTGAGTACTGAGCACCCAGACCCCGAGCACTGAGCACCCAGCACCCAAAGCACTGTGCACCCAGCACCCTGAGTACGGAGAACCCAGCACCCTGAGTACTGAGCACCCAGCACCCTGAGCACTGAGCACCCAGCAGCCCGAGCACTGAGCACCCAGCATCCTGAGCACTGAGTACTGATCACCCAGCACCCTGAGCACTGAGAACGCAGCACCCTGAGCACTGAGCACCCAGCACCCTGAGTACTGAGCACCCAGCACCCCAAGCACTGAGCACCGAGCACCCTGAGTACTGAGCACCCAGCACACTGAGTAGTGAGCACCCAGCACCCCGAGTACTGAGCACCCAGCATCGTGAGTACTGACCACCCAGCACCCTGAGTACTGAGCACCCAGCACCCCGAGCACTAAGCACCCAGCACCCCGAGCACCAAGCACCCAGCACCCTGAGCACTGAGCACCCAGCACCCTGAGTACTGAGCACTGAGCACCCAGCACCCTGAGCACTGAGCACCCAGCAGCCTGAGTACTAAGCACCCAGCACCCTGAGTACTGAGCACCCAGCACCCTGAGTACTGAGCACCCAGCGTACTGAGCACCGAGAACCCCGAGCACTGAGCACCCAGCACCCTGAGTACTGAGCACCCAGCACCCCGAGCACTGAGCACACAGCACCGTGAGTACTGAGCACCCAGCACCCTGAGTACTGAGCACCCAGCGTACTGAGCACCGAGCACCCAGCACCCTGAGTACTGAGCACCCAGCACCCTGAGCACTGAGAACCCAGCACCCTGAGTACTGAGCACCGAGCTCCCCGAGCACTGAGCACCCTGAGTACTGAGCACCCAGCACGCTGAGTACTGAGCACCCAGCACCCCGAGCACTGAGCACCCAGTACCCTGAGTACTGAGCACTGAGCACCCAGCACCCCGAGCACTGAGCACCCAGCACCCTGTGTACTGAGCACCGAGCACCCCGAGCACTGAGCACCCAGCACCCTGAGCACTCAGCACCCAGCACCCCGAGCACTGAGCACCCAGCACACTGAGCACTGAGCACCCAGCACCCTGAGCACTGAGCACCCAGCACCCAGAGCACTGAGCACCCAGCACCCTGAGCACTGAGCACCCAGCACCCTGAGTACTGAGCACCCAGCACCCTGAGCACTGAGCACCCAGCAGCCCGAGCACTGTGCACCCAGCATCCTGAGCACTGAGTACTGAGCACCCAGCACCCTGAGCACTGAGCACGCAGCACCCTGAGCACTGAGCACCCAGCACCCTGAGTACTGAGCACCCGGCACCCCAAGCACTGAGCACCGAGCACCCTGAGTACTGAGCACCCAGCACGCTGAGCACTGAGCACCCAGCACCGCGAGTACTGAGCACCCAGCACCCTGAGTACTGAGCACCCAGCACCCTGAGCACTGAGCACCCAGCACCCCGAGCACTGACCACCCAGCACCCTGAGCACTGAGCACCCAGCACCCTGAGTACTGAGCATCAAGCACCCTGAGCACTGAGCACCCAGCACCCTGAGCACTGAGCAGCCAGCACCCTGAGCACTGAGCACCCAACGTACTGAGCAACGAGCACCCCGAGCACTGATCACCCAGCACCCTGAGTACTGAGCGCTGAGCACCCTGAGTACTGAGCACCGAGCACACCGAGCACTGAGCACAGGGCACCCCGAGCACTGAGCACCCAGCACCCTGAGTACTGAGCACCCAGCACCCTGAGCACTGAGCACCCAGCACCCTGAGTACTGAGCACCCAGCACCCCGAGCACTGAGCACCCAGCACCCCGAGCACTGAGCACCCAGCACCGTGAGTACTGAGCACCCAGCACCCTGAGCACTGAGCACCCAGCACCCTGAGTACTGAGCACTGAGCACCCAGCACCCTGAGCACTGAGCACCCAGCAGCCTGAGTACTAAGCACCCAGCACCCTGAGTACTGAGCACCCAGCACCCTGAGTACTGAGCACCCAGCGTACTGAGCACCGAGCACCCCGAGCACTGAGCACCCAGCACCCTGAGTACTGAGCACCCAGCACCCCGAGCACTGAGCACACAGCACCGTGAGTACTGAGCACCCAGCACCCTGAGTACTGAGCACCCAGCGTACTGAGCACCGAGCACCCAGCACCCTGAGTACTGAGCACCCAGCACCCTGAGCACTGAGCACCCAGCACCCTGAGTACTGAGCACTGAGCACCCTGAGTACTGAGCACTGAGCACCCTGAGCACTGAGCACCCAGCACCCCGAGCACTGATCACCCAGCACCCTGAGTACTGATCACCCAGCACCCTGAGTACTGAGCACTCAGCACCCTGAGTACTGAGCACCGAGCACCCCGAGCAGTGATCACCCAGCACCCTGAGCACTGAGCACCCTGAGTACTGAGCACCCAGCACCCTGAGTACTGAGCACCCAGCACCCCGAGCACTGAGCACCCTGAGTACTGAGCACCCAGTACCCTGAGTACTGAGCACTAAGCACCCAGAGCACTGAGCACCCAGCACCCCGAGCACGGAGCACCCAGGACCCCGATCACTGAGTACTGAGCACCCAGCACCCTGAGTACTGAGCACCGAGCTCCCCGAGCACTGAGCACCCTGAGTACTGAGCACCCAGCACGCTGAGTACTGAGCACCCAGCACCCCGAGCACTGAGCACCCAGCACCCTGAGTACTGAGCACTGAGCACCCAGCACCCCGAGCACTGAGCACCCAGCACCCTGTGTACTGAGCACCGAGCACCCCGAGCACTGAGCACCCAGCACCCTGAGCACTCAGCACCCAGCACCCCGAGCACTGAGCACCCAGCACACTGAGCACTGAGCACCCAGCACCCTGAGCACTGAGCACCCAGCACCCAGAGCACTGAGCACCCAGCACCCTGAGCACTGAGCACCCAGCACCCTGAGTACTGAGCACCCAGCACCCTGAGCACTGAGCACCCAGCAGCCCGAGCACTGTGCACCCAGCATCCTGAGCACTGAGTACTGAGCACCCAGCACCCTGAGCACTGAGCACGCAGCACCCTGAGCACTGAGCACCCAGCACCCTGAGTACTGAGCACCCGGCACCCCAAGCACTGAGCACCGAGCACCCTGAGTACTGAGCACCCAGCACGCTGAGCACTGAGCACCCAGCACCGCGAGTACTGAGCACCCAGCACCCTGAGTACTGAGCACCCAGCACGCTGAGCACTGAGCACCCAGCACCCCGAGCACTGACCACCCAGCACCCTGAGCACTGAGCACCCAGCACCCTGAGTACTGAGCATCAAGCACCCTGAGCACTGAGCACCCAGCACCCTGAGCACTGAGCAGCCAGCACCCTGAGCACTGAGCACCCAACGTACTGAGCAACGAGCACCCCGAGCACTGATCACCCAGCACCCTGAGTACTGAGCGCTGAGCACCCTGAGTACTGAGCACCGAGCACACCGAGCACTGAGCACAGGGCACCCCGAGCACTGAGCACCCAGCACCCTGAGTACTGAGCACCCAGCACCCTGAGCACTGAGCACCCAGCACCCTGAGTACTGAGCACCCAGCACCCCGAGCACTGAGCACCCAGCACCCCGAGCACTGAGCACCCAGCACCGTGAGTACTGAGCACCCAGCACCCTGAGTACTGAGCACCGAGCACACCGAGCACTGAGCACAGGGCACCCCGAGCACTGAGCACCCAGCACCCTGAGTACTGAGCACCCAGCACCCTAAGTACTGAGCACTGAGCTCCCTGAGCACTGAGCACCAAGCACCCTGAGCACTGAGCACCCAGCATCCTGAGCACTGAGTACTGAGCACCCAGCACGCAGAGCACTGAGGACCGAGCACCCTGAGCACTGAGCACTCAGCACCCTGAGTACTGAGCACCCAGCACCCCAAACACTGAGCACCGAGCACCCTGAGAACTGAGCACCGAGCACCCTTAGCACTGAGCAGCCAGCACCATGAGTACTGAGCACCGAGCACCCAGAGTACTGAGCAACCTGAGTACTGAGCACCCAGCACCCTGAGAATGAGCACCCAGCACCATGAGTACTGAGCACCGAGCACCCTGAGCACTGAGCACCCAGCACCCTGAGTACTGAGCACCCAGCACCCCGAGCACTGAGCACCCAGCACCCTGAGTAATGAGCACCCAGCACCCTGAGTACTGAGCACTGAGCACCCTGAGCACTGAGCACCCAGCACTACGAGCACTGAGCACCCAGCACCCTGAGTACTGAGCACCCAGCACCCTGAGTACTGAGCACCCAGCACCCTGAGTACTGAGCACCGAGCACCCTGAGCACTGAGCACCCAGCACCCTGAGCACTGAGCACCCTGAGGACTGAGCAACCAGCACCCTGAGTACTGAGCACCCAGCACCCTGAGTACTGAGCACCCAGCATCCTGAGTACTGAGCACCGATCACCCTGAGCACTGAGCACCCAGCACCCCGAGCACTGAGCACCCAGCACCCAGAGTACTGAGCACCCTGAGTACTGAGCACACAGCACCCCGAGCACTGAGCACCCAGCACCCTGAGTACTGAGCACCCTGAGTACTGAGCACCCAGCACCCTGAGTACTGAGCACCCTGAGTAATGAGCACCCTGAGTACTGAGCACCGAGCACCCCGAGCACTGAGCACCCAGCACCCTGAGTACTGAGCACCCAGCACCCTGAGTAGTGAGCACCCAGCACCCCGAGTACTGAGCACCCAGCACCGTGAGTACTGACCACCCAGCACCCTGAGTACTGAGCACCCAGCACCCCGAGCACTAAGCACCCAGCACCCCGAGCACCGAGCACCAAGCACGAAGCACCCTGAGCACTGAGCACCCAGCAACCTGAGCACTGAGCACCCAGCACCCTGAGTAGTGAGCACTGAGCACCCAGCACCCCGAGCACTGAGCACCCAGCACCCTGAGTACTAAGCACCCAGCACCCTGAGTACTGAGCACCCAGCACCCTGAGTACTGAGCACAGAGCGTACTGAGCACCGAGCACCCCGAGCACTGAGCACCCAGCACCCTGAGTACTGAGCACCCAGCACCCCGAGCACTGAGCACCCAGCACCCTGAGTACTGAGCACCGAGCACCCTGAGTACTGAGCACCCAGCACCCTGAGTACTGAGCACCCAGCGTACTGAGAACCGAGCACCCAGCACCCTGAGTACTGAGCACCCAGCACCCTGAGCACTGAGCACCCACCACCCTGAGTACTGAGCACTGAGCACCCCGAGTACTGAGCACCGGGCACCCCGAGCACTAAGCACCCAGCACCCAGAGCACCGAGCACCCAGCACCCTGAGCACTGAGCACCCAGCACCCTGAGCACTGAGCACCCAGCACCCTGAGCACTGAGCACCCAGCACCCTGAGCACTGAGCACCCAGCACCCTGAGCACTGACCACCCAGCACCCTGAGTACTGAGCACCCAACGTACTGAGCACCGAGTACCCTGAGCACTGAGCACCCAGAACCCGGAGTACTGAGCACCGGGCACCCCGAGCACTAAGCACCCAGCACCCCGAGCACCGAGCACCCAGCACCCTGAGCACTGAGCACCCAGCACCCCGAGCACTGAGCACCAAGCACCCCTTGCACTGAGCACCCAGCACCCCGAGCACTGAGCACCCAGCACCCCGGGCACTGAGCACCCAGAACCCCGAGCACTGAGCACCCAGCACCCCGAGCACTGAGCACCCAGCACCCCGAGCACTGAGCACCCAGCACCCCGAGCACTGAGCACCCAGCACCCTGAGTACTGAGCACCCAGCACCCTGAGTACTGAGCATTCAGCACAGCAAGCACAGAGCACCATGAGTACTGAGCACCCTGCACCCCAAGCACTGAGCACCCTGAGTACTGAGCACCCATCACCCTGAGCACTGAGAACCCAGCACCCTGAGTACTGAGCACCCAGCACCCTGAGCAATGAGCACCCTGAGTACTGAGCACCCAGCACCTTGAGCACTGAGCACCGAGAACCCCGAGCACTGAGCACCCAGCACCCAGAGCACTGAGCACCCAGCACCCTGAGAACTGAGCACCCAGCACCCTGAGTACTGAGCACCCAGCACCCTGAGCAGTGAGCACCCAGCAGCCCGAGCACTGAGCACCCAGCATCCTGAGCACTGAGTACTGAGCACCCAGCACCCTGAGCACTGAGCACGCAGCACCCTGAGCACTGAGCACCCAGCACCCTGAGTACTGAGCACCCAGCACCCCAAGCACTGAGCACCGAGCACCCTGAGTACTGAGCACCCAGCACCCTGAGTACTGAGCACCCAGCACCCCAAGCACTGAGCACCCAGCACCCTGAATACTGAGCACCCAGCACCCTGAGCACTGAGCACCCAGCACCCCGAGCACTGAGCACCCAGCACCTCGAGCACTGAGCACCGGGCACCCCGAGCACTGAGCACCCAGCACCCTGAGTACTGAGCACCCAGCACCCTAAGTACTGAGCACTGAGCTCCCTGAGCACTGAGCACCCAGCACCCTGAGCACTGAGCACCCAGCATCCTGAGCACTGAGTACTGAGCACCAAGCACCCAGAGCACTGAGCACCGAGCACCCTGAGCACTGAGCACTCAGCACCCTGAGTACTGAGCACCCAGCACCCCAAACACTGAGCACCGAGCACCCTGAGAACTGAGCACCGAGCACCCTTAGTACTGAGCAGCCAGCACCATGAGTACTGAGCACCGAGCACCCAGTGTACTGAGCAACCTGAGTACTGAGCACCCAGCACCCTGAGAATGAGCACCCAGCACCATGAGTACTGAGCACCGAGCACCCTGAGCACTGAGCACACAGCACCCTGAGTACTGAGCACCCAGCAGCCCGAGCACTGAGCACCCAGTACCCTGAGTAATGAGCACCCAGCACCCTGAGTACTGAGCACTGAGCACCCTGAGTACTGAGCACCCAGCACCCTGAGTACTGAGCACCCAGCACCCTGAGTACTGAGCACCGAGCACCCCGAGCACTGAGCACCCAGCACCCTGAGCACTGAGCACCCTGAGGACTGAGCAACCAGCACCCTGTGTACTGAGCACCCAGCACCCTGAGTACTGAGCACCCAGCATCCTGAGTACTGAGCACCGATCACCCTGAGCACGGAGCACCCAGCACCCCGAGCACTGAGCACCCAGCACCCTGAGTACTGAGCACCCTGGGTACTGAGCACCCAGCACCCCGAGCACTGAGCACCCTGAGTAATGAGCACCCTGAGTACTGAGCACCGAGCACCCCGAGCACTGAGCACCCAGCACCCTGAGTACTGAGCACCCAGCACCCTGAGTAGTGAGCACCCAGCACCCCGAGTACTGAGCACCCAGCACCGTGAGTACTGACCACCCAGCACCCTGAGTACTGAGCACCCAGCACCCCGAGCACTAAGCACCCAGCACCCCGAGCACCGAGCACCGAGCACGAAGCACCCTGAGCACTGAGCACCCAGCAATCTGAGCACTGAGCACCCAGCACCCTGAGTACTGAGCACTGAGCACCCAGCACCCGGAGCACTGAGCACCCAGCACCCTGAGTACTAAGCACCCAGCACCCTGAGTACTGAGCACCCAGCACCCTGAGTACTGAGCACCCAGCGTACTGAGCACCGAGCACACCGAGCACTGAGCACCCAGCACCCTGAGTACTGAGCACCCAGCACCCCGAGCACTGAGCACCCAGCACCCTGAGTACTGAGCACCGAGCACCCTGAGTACTGAGCACCCAGCACCCTGAGTACTGAGAACCCAGCGTACTGAGAACCGAGCACCCAGCACCCTGAGTACTGAGCACCCAGCACCCTGAGCACTGAGCACCCACCACCCCGAGAACTAAGCACCAAGCACCCTGAGCACTGAGCACCCAGCACCCTGAGTACTGAGCACCCAGCACCCTGAGCACTGAGCACCCAGCACCCTGAGTACTGAGCACCCTGAGTACTGAGCACCCAGCACCCTGAGTACTGAGCACCCTGCACCCCGAGCACTGAGCACCCTGAGCACTGAGCACCCAGCATCCTGAGCACTGAGTACTGAGCACCCAGCACGCTGAGCACTGAGCACCCAGCACCCTGAACACTGAGCACCCAGCACCCTGAGTACTGAGCACCCAGCACCCCAAACACTGAGCATCGAGCTCCCCGAGGACTGAGCACCCAGCACCGTGAGCACTGAGCACCCAGCACCTTGAGTACTGAGCACCGAGCACCCCGAGCACTGAGCACCCAGCACCCTAAGTAATGAGCACCCAGCACCCTGAGCACTGAGCACCCAGCCCCCCGAGCACTGAGCACCCAGCACCCTGAGTACTGAGCACCCAGCACCCTGAATACTGAGCACCCAGCACCCCGAGCACTGAGCACCCAGCACCCTGAGCACTGAGCACCCAGTACCCTGAGTACTGAGCACCCAGCACCCCGAGCACTGAGCACCAAGCACCCTGAGTAATGAGCACCCAGCACCCTGAGTACTGAGCACTGAGCACCCTGAGCACTGAGCACCCAGCACCCTGAGCACTGAGCACCCAGCACCCCGAGCACTGAGCACCCAGCACCCTGAGCACTGAGCACGCTGAGGACTGAGCAACCAGCACCCTGAGTACTGAGCATCCAGCACCCTGAGTACTGAGCACCCAGCATCCTGAGTACTGAGCACCGATCACCCTGAGCACTGAGCACCCAGCACCCCGAGCACTGAGCACCCAGCACCCTGAGTACTGAGCACCCTGAGTACTGAGCACCCAGCACCCCGAGCACTGAGCACCCAGCACCGTGAGTAATGACCACCCAGCACCCTGAGTACTGAGCACCCAGCACCCCGAGCACTAAGCACCCAGCACCCTGAGTACTGAGCACCGAGCACCCTGAGTACTGAGCACTGAGCACCCTGAGCACTGAGCACCCAGCACCCCGAGCACGGAGCACCCAGGACCCCGAGCACTGAGTACTGAGCACCCAGCACCCTGAGTACTGAGCACCGAGCTCCCCGAGCACTGAGCACCCTGAGTACTGAGCACCCAGCACCCCGATCACTGAGCACCCAGCACCCTGAGCACTGAGCACCCAGCACCCTGAGCACTGAGCACCCAGCACCCTGAGTCCTGAGCACCTAGCACGCTGAGTACTGAGCACCCAGCACCCCGAGCACTGAGCACCCAGCACCCTGAGTACTGAGCACTGAGCACCCAGCACCCCGAGCACTGAGCACCCAGCACCCTGTGTACTGAGCACCGAGCACCCCGAGCACCCCGAGCACTGAGCACCCAGCACCCTGAGCACTCAGCACCCAGCACCCCGAGCACTGAGCACCCAGCACCCTGAGTACTGAGCACCCAGACCCCGAGCACTGAGCACCCAGCACCCCTAGCACTGTGCACCCAGCACCCTGAGTACGGAGAACCCAGCACCCTGAGTACTGAGCACCCAGCACCCTGAGCACTGAGAACCCAGCAGCCCGAGCACTGAGCACCCAGCATCCTGAGCACTGAGTACTGATCACCCAGCACCCTGAGCACTGAGAACGCAGCACCCTGAGCACTGAGCACCCAGCACCCTGAGTACTGAGCACCCAGCACGCCAAGCACTGAGCACCGAGCACCCTGAGTACTGAGCACCCAGCACACTGAGTAGTGAGCACCCAGCACCCCGAGTACTGAGCACCCAGCATCGTGAGTACTGACCACCCAGCACCCTGAGTACTGAGCACCCAGCACCCCGAGCACTAAGCACCCAGCACCCCGAGCACCAAGCACCCAGCACCCTGAGCACTGAGCACCCAGCACCCTGAGTACTGAGCACTGAGCACCCAGCACCCTGAGCACTGAGCACCCAGCAGCCTGAGTACTAAGCACCCAGCACCCTGAGTACTGAGCACCCAGCACCCTGAGTACTGAGCACCCAGCGTACTGAGCACCGAGCACCCCGAGCACTGAGCACCCAGCACCTTGAGTACTGAGCACCCAGCACCCCGAGCACTGAGCACACAGCACCGTGAGTACTGAGCACCCAGCACCCTGAGTACTGAGCACCCAGCGTACTGAGCACCGAGCACAAAGCACCCTGAGTACTGAGCACCCAGCACCCTGAGCACTGAGCACCCAGCACCCTGAGTACTGAGCACTGAGCACCCTGAGTACTGAGCACTGAGCACCCTGAGCACTGAGCACCCAGCACCCCGAGCACTGATCACCCAGCACCCTGAGTACTGAGCACCCAGCACCCTGAGTACTGAGCACTCAGCACCCTGAGTACTGAGCACCGAGCACCCCGAGCAGTGATCACCCAGCACCCTGAGCACTGAGCACCCTGAGTACTGAGCACCCAGCACCCTGAGTACTGAGCACCCAGCACCCCGAGCACTGAGCACCCTGAGTACTGAGCACCCAGTACCCTGAGTACTGAGCACTAAGCACCCAGAGCACTGAGCACCCAGCACCCCGAGCACGGAGCACCCAGGACCCCGATCACTGAGTACTGAGCACCCAGCACCCTGAGTACTGAGCACCGAGCTCCCCGAGCACTGAGCACCCTGAGTACTGAGCACCCAGCACGCTGAGTACTGAGCACCCAGCACCCCGAGCACTAAGCACCCAGCACCCTGAGCACTGAGCACTGAGCACCCAGCACCCCAAACACTGAGCAGCGAGCACCCTTAGAACTGAGCACCGAGCACCCTGAGTACTGAGCACCCAGCACCATGAGTACTGAGCACCGAGCACCCAGAGTACTGAGCAACCTGAGTACTGAGCACCCAGCACCCCGAGAATGAGCACCCAGCACCATGAGTACTGAGCACCGATCACCCTGATCACTGAGCACCCAGCACCCTGAGCACTGAGCACGGAGCACCCCGAGGACTGAGCACCCAGCACCGTGAGCACTGAGCACCCAGCACCTTGAGTACTGAGCACCGAGCACCCCGAGCACTGAGCACCCAGCACCCTAAGTAATGAGCACCCAGCACCCTGAGCACTGAGCACCCAGCCCCCCGAGCACTGAGCACCCAGAACCCTGAGTACTGAGCACCCAGCACCCTGAATACTGAGCACCCAGCACCCCGAGCACTGAGCACCCAGCACCCTGAGCACTGAGCACCCAGTACCCTGAGTACTGAGCACCCAGCACCCCGAGCACTGAGCACCAAGCACCCTGAGTAATGAGCACCCAGCACCCTGAGTACTGAGCACTGAGCACCCTGAGCACTGAGCACCCAGCACCCTGAGCACTGAGCACCCAGCACCCCGAGCACTGAGCACCCAGCACCCTGAGCACTGAGCACGCTGAGGACTGAGCAACCAGCACCCTGAGTACTGAGCATCCAGCACCCTGAGTACTGAGCACCCAGCATCCTGAGTACTGAGCACCGATCACCCTGAGCACTGAGCACCCAGCACCCCGAGCACTGAGCACCCAGCACCCTGAGTACTGAGCACCCTGAGTACTGAGCACCCAGCACCCCGAGCACTGAGCACCCAGCACCCTGAGTCCTGAGCACCCTGAGTACTGAGCACCCAGCACCCTGAGTACTGAGCACCCTGAGTACTGAGCACCCAGCACCCTGAGCACTGAGCACCCAGCACACTGAGTACTGAGCACCCAGCACCCTGAGCACTGAGCACCCAGCACCCTGAGTACTGAGCACCGAGCACCCCGAGCACTGAGCACCCAGCACCCTGAGTACTGAGCACCCAGCACCCTGAGTAGTGAGCACCCAGCACCCCGAGTACTGAGCACCCAGCACCGTGAGTACTGACCACCCAGCACCCTGAGTACTGAGCACCCAGCACCCCGAGCACTAAGCACCCAGCACCCTGAGCACTGAGCACTGAGCACCCAGCACCCTGAGCACTGAGCACCAAGCACCCTGAGTACTAAGCACCCAGCACCCTGAGTACTAAGCACCCAGCACCCTGAGTACTGAGCACCCAGCACCCTGAGTACTGAGCACCCAGCGTACTGAGCACCGAGCACCCCGAGCACTGAGCACCCAGCACCCTGAGTACTGAGCACCCAGCACCCCGAGCACTGAGCACCCAGCACGCTGAGTACTGAGCACCGAGCACCCTGAGTACTGATCACCCAGCACCCTGAGTACTGAGCACCCAGCGTACTGAGCACCGAGCACCCAGCACCCTGAGTACTGAGCACCCAGCACCCTGAGCACTGAGCACTCAGCACCCTTAGTACTGATCACTGAGCACCCTGATAACTGAGCACTGAGCACCCTGAGCACTGAGCACCCAGCACCCCGAGCACTGAGCACCCAGCACCCTGAGTACTGAGCACCCACCACCCTGAGTACTGAGCACTCAGCACCCTGAGTACTGAGCACCGAGCACCCCGAGCACTGAGCACCCAGCACCCTGAGTACTGAGTACACAGCATTCTGAGTACTGAGCACCTATCACCCTGAGCACTGAGCACCCAGCACCCCGAGCACTGAGCACCCTGAGTACTGAGCACCAGGCACCCTGAGTACTGAGCACTAAGCACCCAGAGCACTGAGCACCCAGCACCCCGAGCACGGAGCACCCAGGACCACGAGCACTGAGTACTGAGCACCCAGCACCCTGAGTACTGAGCACCGAGCTCCCCGAGCACTGAGCACCCTGAGTACTGAGCACCCAGCACCCCGATCACTGAGCACCCAGCACCCTGACCACTGTGCACCCAGCACACTGAGCACTGAGCACCCAGCACCCTGAGTACTGAGCACCTAGCACGCTGAGTACTGAGCACCCAGCACCCCGAGCACTGAGCACCCAGCACCCTGAGTACTGAGCACTGAGCACCCAGCACCCCGAGCACTGAGCACCCAGCACCCTGTGTACTGAGCACCGAGCACCCTGAGCACCCCGAGCACTGAGCACCCAGCACCCTGAGCACTCAGCACCCAGCACCCCGAGCACTGAGCACCCAGCACCCTGAGTACTGAGCACCCAGACCCCGAGCACTGAGCACCCAGCACCCCTAGCACTGTGCACCCAGCACCCTGAGTACGGAGAACCCAGCACCCTGAGTACTGAGCACCCAGCACCCTGAGCACTGAGCACCCAGCAGCCCGAGCACTGAGCACCCAGCATCCTGAGCACTGAGTACTGATCACCCAGCACCCTGAGCACTGAGAACGCAGCACCCTGAGCACTGAGCACCCAGCACCCTGAGTACTGAGCACCCAGCACCCCAAGCACTGAGCACCGAGCACCCTGAGTACTGAGCACCCAGCACACTGAGTAGTGAGCACCCAGCACCCCGAGTACTGAGCACCCAGCATCGTGAGTACTGACCACCCAGCACCCTGAGTACTGAGCACCCAGCACCCCGAGCACTAAGCACCCAGCACCCCGAGCACCAAGCACCCAGCACCCTGAGCACTGAGCACCCAGCACCCTGAGTACTGAGCACTGAGCACCCAGCACCCTGAGCACTGAGCACCCAGCAGCCTGAGTACTAAGCACCCAGCACCCTGAGTACTGAGCACCCAGCACCCTGAGTACTGAGCACCCAGCGTACTGAGCACCGAGCACCCCGAGCACTGAGCACCCAGCACCCTGAGTACTGAGCACCCAGCACCCCGAGCACTGAGCACACAGCACCGTGAGTACTGAGCACCCAGCACCCTGAGTACTGAGCACCCAGCGTACTGAGCACCGAGCACCCAGCACCCTGAGTACTGAGCACCCAGCACCCTGAGCACTGAGCACCCAGCACCCTGAGTACTGAGCACTGAGCACCCTGAGTACTGAGCACTGAGCACCCTGAGCACTGAGCACCCAGCACCCCGAGCACTGATCACCCAGCACCCTGAGTACTGAGCACCCAGCACCCTGAGTACTGAGCACTCAGCACCCTGAGTACTGAGCACCGAGCACCCCGAGCAGTGATCACCCAGCACCCTGAGCACTGAGCGCCCTGAGTACTGAGCACACAGCACCCTGAGTAATGAGCACCCAGCACCCCGAGCACTGAGCACCCTGAGTACTGAGCACCCAGTACCCTGAGTACTGAGCACTAAGCACCCAGAGCACTGAGCACCCAGCACCCCGAGCACGGAGCACCCAGGACCCCGATCACTGAGTACTGAGCACCCAGCACCCTGAGTACTGAGCACCGAGCTCCCCGAGCACTGAGCACCCTGAGTACTGAGCACCCAGCACGCTGAGTACTGAGCACCCAGCACCCCGAGCACTGAGCACCCACCACCCTGAGTACTGAGCACTGAGCACCCAGCACCCCGAGCACTGAGCACCCAGCACCCTGCGTACTGAGCACCGAGCACCCCGAGCACTGAGCACCCAGCACCCTGAGTACTGAGCACCCAGCACCCTGAGTAGTGAGCACCCAGCACCCCGAGTACTGAGCACCCAGCACCGTGAGTACTGACCACCCAGCACCCTGAGTACTGAGCACCCAGCACCCCGAGCACTAAGCACCCAGCACCCTGAGCACTGAGCACTGAGCACCCAGCACCCTGAGCACTGAGCACCAAGCACCCTGAGTACTAAGCACCCAGCACCCTGAGTACTAAGCACCCAGCACCCTGAGTACTGAGCACCCAGCACCCTGAGTACTGAGCACCCAGCGTACTGAGCACCGAGCACCCCGAGCACTGAGCACCCAGCACCCTGAGTACTGAGCACCCAGCACCCCGAGCACTGAGCACCCAGCACGCTGAGTACTGAGCACCGAGCACCCTGAGTACTGATCACCCAGCACCCTGAGTACTGAGCACCCAGCGTACTGAGCACCGAGCACCCAGCACCCTGAGTACTGAGCACCCAGCACCCTGAGCACTGAGCACTCAGCACCCTTAGTACTGATCACTGAGCACCCTGATAACTGAGCACTGAGCACCCTGAGCACTGAGCACCCAGCACCCTGAGTACTGAGCACCCAGCACCCTGAGCACTGAGCACCCAGACCCCGAGCACTGAGCACCCAGCACCCCTAGCACTGAGCACCCTGAGTACTGAGCACCCAGTACCCTGAGTACTGAGCACTAAGCACCCAGAGCACTGAGCACCCAGCACCCCGAGCACGGAGCACCCAGGACCCCGAGCACTGAGCACCCAGCACCCTGAGTACTGAGCACCCAGCACCCTGAGTAGTGAGCACCCAGCACCCCGAGTACTGAGCACCCAGCACCGTGAGTACTGACCACCCAGCACCCTGAGTACTGAGCACCCAGCACCCCGAGCACTAAGCACCCAGCACCCTGAGCACTGAGCACTGAGCACCCAGCACCCTGAGCACTGAGCACCAAGCACCCTGAGTACTAAGCACCCAGCACCCTGAGTACTAAGCACCCAGCACCCTGAGTACTGAGCACCCAGCACCCTGAGTACTGAGCACCCAGCGTACTGAGCACCGAGCACCCCGAGCACCCCGAGCACTGAGCACCCAGCACCCTGAGCACTGAGCACCCAGCACCCTGAGCACTGAGCACCCAGCACCCCGAGCACTGAGCAATCAGCACCCTGAGTACTGAGCACTGAGCACCCAGCACCCCGAGCACTGAGCACCCAGCACCCTGTGTACTGAGCACCGAGCACCCCGAGCACCCCGAGCACTGAGCACCCAGCACCCTGAGCACTCAGCACCCAGCACCCCGAGCACTGAGCACCCAGCACCCTGAGTACTGAGCACCCAGACCCCGAGCACTGAGCACCCAGCACCCCTAGCACTGTGCACCCAGCACCCTGAGTACGGAGAACCCAGCACCCTGAGTACTGAGCACCCAGCACCCTGAGCACTGAGCACCCAGCAGCCCGAGCACTGAGCACCCAGCATCCTGAGCACTGAGTACTGATCACCCAGCACCCTGAGCACTGAGAACGCAGCACCCTGAGCACTGAGCACCCAGCACCCTGAGTACTGAGCACCCAGCACCCCAAGCACTGAGCACCGAGCACCCTGAGTACTGAGCACCCAGCACACTGAGTAGTGAGCACCCAGCACCCCGAGTACTGAGCACCCAGCATCGTGAGTACTGACCACCCAGCACCCTGAGTACTGAGCACCCAGCACCCCGAGCACTAAGCACCCAGCACCCCGAGCACCAAGCACCCAGCACCCTGAGCACTGAGCACCCAGCACCCTGAGTACTGAGCACTGAGCACCCAGCACCCTGAGCACTGAGCACCCAGCAGCCTGAGTACTAAGCACCCAGCACCCTGAGTACTGAGCACCCAGCACCCTGAGTACTGAGCACCCAGCGTACTGAGCACCGAGCACCCCGAGCACTGAGCACCCAGCACCCTGAGTACTGAGCACCCAGCACCCCGAGCACTGAGCACACAGCACCGTGAGTACTGAGCACCCAGCACCCTGAGTACTGAGCACCCAGCGTACTGAGCACCGAGCACCCAGCACCCTGAGTACTGAGCACCCAGCACCCTGAGCACTGAGCACCCAGCACCCTGAGTACTGAGCACTGAGCACCCTGAGTACTGAGCACTGAGCACCCTGAGCACTGAGCACCCAGCAACCCGAGCACTTATCACCCAGCACCCTGAGTACTGAGCACCCAGCACCCTGAGTACTGAGCACTCAGCACCCTGAGTACTGAGCACCGAGCACCCCGAGCAGTGATCACCCAGCACCCTGAGCACTGAGCACCCTGAGTACTGAGCACCCAGCACCCTGAGTACTGAGCACTCAGCACCCTGAGTACTGAGCACCGAGCACCCTGAGTAATGAGCACCCAGCACCCCGAGCACTGAGCACCCTGAGTACTGAGCACCCAGTACCCTGAGTACTGAGCACTAAGCACCCAGAGCACTGAGCACCCAGCACCCCGAGCACGGAGCACCCAGGACCCCGATCACTGAGTACTGAGCACCCAGCACCCTGAGTACTGAGCACCGAGCTCCCCGAGCACTGAGCACCCTGAGTACTGAGCACCCAGCACGCTGAGTACTGAGCACCCAGCACCCCGAGCACTGAGCACCCACCACCCTGAGTACTGAGCACTGAGCACCCAGCACCCCGAGCACTGAGCACCCAGCACCCTGCGTACTGAGCACCGAGCACCCCGAGCACTGAGCACCCAGCACCCTGAGCACTCAGCACCCAGCAACCCGAGCACTGAGCACCCAGCACACTGAGCACTGAGCACCCAGCACCCTGAGCACTGAGCACCCAGCACCCAGAGCACTGAGCACCCAGCACCCTGAGCACTGAGCACCCAGCACCCTGAGTACTGAGCACCCAGCACCCTGAGCACTGAGCACCCAGCAGCCCGAGCACTGTGCACCCAGCATCCTGAGCACTGAGTACTGAGCACCCAGCACCCTGAGCACTGAGCACGCAGCACCCTGAGCACTGAGCACCCAGCACCCTGAGTACTGAGCACCCGGCACCCCAAGCACTGAGCACCGAGCACCCTGAGTACTGAGCACCCAGCACCCTGAGTACTGAGCACCCAGCACCCTGAGCACTGACCACCCAGCACCCTGAGCACTGAGCACCCAGCACCCTGAGTACTGAGCATCAAGCACCCTGAGCACTGAGCACCCAGCACCCTGAGCACTGAGCAGCCAGCACCCTGAGCACTGAGCACCCAACGTACTGAGCAACGAGCACCCCGAGCACTGATCACCCAGCACCCTGAGTACTGAGCGCTGAGCACCCTGAGTACTGAGCACCGAGCACACCGAGCACTGAGCACAGGGCACCCCGAGCACTGAGCACCCAGCACCCTGAGTACTGAGCACCCAGCACCCTGAGCACTGAGCACCCAGCACCCTGAGTACTGAGCACCCAGCACCCCGAGCACTGAGCACCCAGCACCCCGAGCACTGAGCACCCAGCACCGTGAGTACTGAGCACCCAGCACCCTGAGTACTGAGCACCGAGCACACCGAGCACTGAGCACAGGGCACCCCGAGCACTGAGCACCCAGCACCCTGAGTACTGAGCACCCAGCACCCTGAGTACTGAGCACCGAGCACACCGAGCACTGAGCACAGGGCACGCCGAGCACTGAGCACCAAGCACCCTGAGCACTGAGCACCCAGCATCCTGAGCACTGAGTACTGAGCACCCAGCACCCAGAGCACTGAGCACCGAGCACCCTGAGCACTGAGCACTCAGCACCCTGAGTACTGAGCACCCAGCACCCCAAACACTGAGCACCGAGCACCCTGAGAACTGAGCACCGAGCACCCTTAGCACTGAGCAGCCAGCACCATGAGTACTGAGCACCGAGCACCCAGAGTACTGAGCAACCTGAGTACTGAGCACCCAGCACCCTGAGAATGAGCACCCAGCACCATGAGTACTGAGCACCGAGCACCCTGAGCACTGAGCACCCAGCACCCTGAGTACTGAGCACCCAGCACCCCGAGCACTGAGCACCCAGCACCCTGAGTAATGAGCACCCAGCACCCTGAGTACTGAGCACTGAGCACCCTGAGCACTGAGCACCCAGCACTACGAGCACTGAGCACCCAGCACCCTGAGTACTGAGCACCCAGCACCCTGAGTACTGAGCACCCAGCACCCTGAGTACTGAGCACCGAGCACCCTGAGCACTGAGCACCCAGCACCCTGAGCACTGAGCACCCTGAGGACTGAGCAACCAGCACCCTGAGTACTGAGCACCCAGCACCCTGAGTACTGAGCACCCAGCATCCTGAGTACTGAGCACCGATCACCCTGAGCACTGAGCACCCAGCACCCCGAGCACTGAGCACCCAGCACCCAGAGTATTGAGCACCCTGAGTACTGAGCACCCAGCACCCCGAGCACTGAGCACCCAGCACCCTGAGTACTGAGCACCCTGAGTACTGAGCACCCAGCACCCTGAGTACTGAGCACCCTGAGTAATGAGCACCCTGAGTACTGAGCACCGAGCACCCCGAGCACTGAGCACCCAGCACCCTGAGTACTGAGCACCCAGCACACTGAGTAGTGAGCACCCAGCACCCCGAGTACTGAGCACCCAGCACCGTGAGTACTGACCACCCAGCACCCTGAGTACTGAGCACCCAGCACCCCGAGCACTAAGCACCCAGCACCCCGAGCACCGAGCACCGAGCACGAAGCACTCTGAGCACTGAGCACCCAGCAACCTGAGCACTGAGCACCCAGCACCCTGAGTACTGAGCACTGAGCACCCAGCACCCCGAGCACTGAGCACCCAGCACCCTGAGTACTAAGCACCCAGCACCCTGAGTACTGAGCACCCAGCACCCTGAGTACTGAGCACAGAGCGTACTGAGCACCGAGCACCCCGAGCACTGAGCACCCAGCATCCTGAGTACTGAGCACCCAGCACCCCGAGCACTGAGCACCCAGCACCCTGAGTACTGAGCACCGAGCACCCTGAGTACTGAGCACCCAGCACCCTGAGTACTGAGCACCCAGCGTACTGAGAACCGAGCACCCAGCACCCTGAGTACTGAGCACCCAGCACCCTGAGCACTGAGCACCCACCACCCTGAGTACTGAGCACTGAGCACCCCGAGTACTGAGCACCGGGCACCCCGAGCACTAAGCACCCAGCACCCAGAGCACCGAGCACCCAGCACCCTGAGCACTGAGCACCAAGCACCCTGAGCACTGAGCACCCAGCACCCTGAGCACTGAGCACCCAGCACCCTGAGCACTGAGCACCCAGCAACCTGAGCACTGAGCACCCAGCACCCTGAGTACTGAGCACCCAACGTACTGAGCACCGAGTACCCTGAGCACTGAGCACCCAGAACCCGGAGTACTGAGCACCGGGCACCCCGAGCACTAAGCACCCAGCACCCCGAGCACCGAGCACCCAGCACCCTGAGCACTGAGCACCCAGCACCCCGAGCACTGAGCACCAAGCATCCCGAGCACTGAGCACCCAGCACCCCGAGCACTGAGCACCCAGCACCCCGGGCACTGAGCACCCAGAACCCCGAGCACTGAGCACCCAGCACCCCGAGCACTGTGCACCCAGCACCCCGAGCACTGAGCACCCAGCACCCCGAGCACTGAGCACCAAGCACCCTGAGTACTGAGCACCCAGCACCCTGAGTACTGAGCACCCAGCACAGCAAGCACAGAGCACCCTGAGTACTGAGCACCCTGCACCCCAAGCACTGAGCACCCTGAGTACTGAGCACCCATCACCCTGAGCACTGAGCACCCAGCACCCTGAGTACTGAGCACCCAGCACCCTGAGCAATGAGCACCCTGAGTACTGAGCACCCAGCACCTTGAGCACTGAGCACCGAGAACCCCGAGCACTGAGCACCCAGCACCCAGAGCACTGAGCACCCAGCACCCTGAGAACTGAGCACCCAGCACCCTGAGTACTGAGCACCCAGCACCCTGAGCACTGAGCACCCAGCAGCCCGAGCACTGAGCACCCAGCATCCTGAGCACTGAGTACTGAGCACCCAGCACCCTGAGCACTGAGCACGCAGCACCCTGAGCACTGAGCACCCAGCACCCTGAGTACTGAGCACCCAGCACCCCAAGCACTGAGCACCGAGCACCCTGAGTACTGAGCACCCAGCACCCTGAGTACTGAGCACCCAGCACCCCAAGCACTGAGCACCCAGCACCCTGAATACTGAGCACCCAGCACCCTGAGCACTGAGCACCCAGCACCCCGAGCACTGAGCACCCAGCACCCCGAGCACTGAGCACCGGGCACCCCGAGCACTGAGCACCCAGCACCCTGAG
Organism: Microtus oregoni; assembly: GCF_018167655.1. NCBI lineage: Eukaryota > Metazoa > Chordata > Mammalia > Rodentia > Cricetidae > Microtus > Microtus oregoni. The sequence goes on along the minus strand of NW_024543273.1, from coordinate 490,260 downwards.
TACTGAGCACCCAGCACCCTAAGTACTGAGCACTGAGCTCCCTGAGCACTGAGCACCCAGCACCCTGAGCACTGAGCACCCAGCATCCTGAGCACTGAGTACTGAGCACCCAGCACCCAGAGCACTGAGCACCGAGCACCCTGAGCACTGAGCACTCAGCACCCTGAGTACTGAGCACCCAGCACCCCAAACACTGAGCACCGAGCACCCTGAGAACTGAGCACCGAGCACCCTTAGTACTGAGCAGCCAGCACCATGAGTACTGAGCACCGAGCACCCAGTGTACTGAGCAACCTGAGTACTGAGCACCCAGCACCCTGAGAATGAGCACCCAACACCATGAGTACTGAGCACCGAGCACCCTGAGCACTGAGCACACAGCACCCTTAGTACTGAGCACCCAGCACCCCGAGCACTGAGCACCCAGCACCCTGAGTACTGAGCACCCAGCACCCTGAGTACTGAGCACCGAGCACCCCGAGCACTGAGCACCCAGCACCCTGAGCACTGAGCACCCTGAGGACTGAGCAACCAGCACCCTGTGTACTGAGCACCCAGCACCCTGAGTACTGAGCACCCAGCATCCTGAGTACTGAGCACCGATCACCCTGTGCACTGAGCACCCAGCACCCCGAGCACTGAGCACCCAGCACCCTGAGTACTGAGCACCCTGGGTACTGAGCACCCAGCACCCCGAGCACTGAGCACCCAGCACCCTGAGTACTGAGCACCCTGAGTACTGAGCACCCAGCACCCTGAGTACTGAGCACCCTGAGTAATGAGCACCCTGAGTACTGAGCACCGAGCACCCCGAGCACTGAGCACCCAGCACCCTGAGTACTGAGCACCCAGCACCCTGAGTAGTGAGCACCCAGCACCCCGAGTACTGAGCACCCAGCACCGTGAGTACTGACCACCCAGCACCCTGAATACTGAGCACCCAGCACCCCGAGCACTAAGCACCCAGCACCCCGAGCACCGAGCACCGAGCACGAAGCACCCTGAGCACTGAGCACCCAGCAACCTGAGCACTGAGCACCCAGCACCCTGAGTACTGAGCACTGAGCACCCAGCACCCGGAGCACTGAGCACCCAGCACCCTGAATACTAAGCACCCAGCACCCTGAGTACTGAGCACCCAGCACCCTGAGTACTGAGCACCCAGCGTACTGAGCACCGAGCACCCCGAGCACTGAGCACCCAGCACCCTGAGTACTGAGCACCCAGCACCCCGAGCACTGAGCACCCAGCACCCTGAGTACTGAGCACCGAGCACCCTGAGTACTGAGCACCCAGCACCCTGAGTACTGAGAACCCAGCGTACTGAGAACCGAGCACCCAGCACCCTGAGTACTGAGCACCCAGCACCCTGAGCACTGAGCACCCACCACCCTGAGTACTGAGCACTGAGCACCCCGAGTACTGAGCACCGAGCACCCCGAGCACTAAGCACCCAGCACCCAGAGCACCGAGCACCCAGCACCCTGAGCACTGAGCACCCAGCACCCTGAGCACTGAGCACCCAGCACCCTGAGCACTGAGCACCCAGCACCCTGAGCACTGAGCACCCAGCACCCTGAGCACTGAGCACCCAGCACCCTGAGTACTGAGCACCCAACGTACTGAGCACCGAGTACCCTGAGCACTGAGCACCCAGAACCCCGAGTACTGAGCACCGGGCACCACGAGCACTAAGCACCCAGCACCCCGAGCACCGAGCACCCAGCACCATGAGCACTGAGCACCCAGCACCCCGAGCACTGATCACCCAGCACCCTGGGCACTGAGCACCCAGAACCCCGAGCACTGAGCACCCAGCACCCCGAGCACTGAGCACCCAGCACCCCGAGCACTGAGCACCCAACACCCCGAGCACTGAGCACCCAGCACCCTGAGTACTGAGCACCCAGCACCCTGAGTACTGAGCACCCAACACCCTGAGCACTGAGCACCCAGCACCCTGAGAACTGAGCACCCAGCACCCCAAGCACAGAACACCCTGAGTACTGAGCACCCTGAACCCCAAGCACTGAGCACCCTGATTACTGAGCACCCATCACCCTGATTAATGAGCACCCAGCACCCCGAGTACTGAGCACCAAGCACCCTGAGTACTGAGCACCCAACGTACTGAGCACCGAGCACCCTGAGCACTGAGCACCCAGCACCCTGAGTACTGAGCACCCAGCACCCTGAGCAATGAGCACGCTGAGTACTGAGCACCCAGCACCTTCAGCACTGAGCACCGAGAACCCCGAGCACTGAGCACCCAGCACCCAGAGTACTGAGCACCCAGCACCCTGAGTACTAAGCACCGAGCACCCTGAGTACTGAGCACCCAGCACACTGAGCACTGAACACACAGCACCCTGAGTACTGAGCACCTCGAGCACTGAGCACCCAGCACCCTGAGTACTGAGCACCGAGCACCCTGAGCACTGAGCACCCAGCACCGCGAGCACTGAGCACCCAGCACCCCGAGCACAGAGCACCCAGCACCCTGAGTACTGAGCACCCAGCACCCTGAGTACTGAGCACCCAGCACCCTGAGCACTGAGTACCCAGCACCCTGAGCACTGAGCACACAGCACCCTGAGCACTGAGCACCCAGCACCCTGAGTACTGAGCACTGAGCACCCAGCACCCCGAGCACTGAGCACCCAGCACCCTGAGTACTGAGCACCCAGCAACCCGAGCACTAAACACCCAGCACCCCGAGCACCGAGCACCCAGCACCCTGAGCACTGAGCACCCAGCACCCTGAGTACTGAGCACCCAGCACCCTGAGTACTGAGCACCCAGCACCCTGAGAACTGAACACACAGCACCCTGAGCACTGAGCACACAGCACCCTGAGTACTGAGCACTGAGCACCCAGCACCCCGAGCACTGAGCACCCAGCACCCTGAGTACTGAGCACCCAGCAACCCGAGCACTAAGCACCCTGCACCCCGAGCACCGAGCACCCAGCACCCTGAGCACTGAGCACCCAGCACCCTGAGTACTGAGCACCCAGCACCCTGAGTACTGAGCACCCAGCAACCCGAGCACTAAGCACCCAGCACCCCGAGCTCCGAGCACCCAGCACCCTGAGCACTGAGCACCCAGAACCCTGAGCACTGAGCACCCAGCACCCTGAGTACTGAGCACTTAGCACCCAGCACCCTGAGTACTGAGCACCCAGCAACCCGAGCACTAAGCACCCAGCACCCCGAGCACCGAGCACCTAGCACCCTGAGCACTGAGCACCGAGCACCCTGAGTACTGAGCACCCAGCACCCTGAGTACTGAGCACACTGCGTACTGAGCACCGAGAACCCAGCACCCTGAGTACTGAGCACCCAGCACCCTGAGCACTGAGCACCCAGCACCCTGAGTACTGAGCACTGAGCACCCCGAGTACTGAGCACCGGGCACCCCGAGCACTAAGCACCCAGCACCCAGAGCACCGAGCACCCAGCACCCTGAGCACTGAGCACCCAGCACCCTGAGCACTGAGCACCCAGCACCCTGAGCACTGAGCACCTAGCACCCAGAGCACTGAGCACCCAGCACCCTGAGTACTGAGCACCCAACGTACTGAGCACCGAGTACCCTGAGCACTGAGCACCCAGAACCCCGAGTACTGAGCACCGGGCACCCCGAGCACTAAGCACCCAGCACCCCGAGCACCGAGCACCCAGCACACCGAGCACTGAGAACCCAGCACCCCGAGCACTGAGCACCAAGCACCCCGAGCACTGAGCACCCAGCACCCCGAGCACTGAGCACACAGCACCCTGAGCACTGAGCACCCAGCACCCCGAGCACTGAGCACCCAGCACCCCGAGCACTGAGCACCCAGCACCCCGAGCACTGAGCACCCAGCACCCTGAGTACTGAGCACCCAGCACCCTGAGTACTGAGCACCCAACACCCTGAGCACTGAGCACCCAGCACCCTGAGTACTGAGCACCCAGCACCCCAAGCACAGAGCACCCTGAGTACTGAGCACCCTGCACCCCAAGCACTGAGCACCCTGAGTACTGAGCACCCAGCACCCTGATTAATGAGCACCCAGCACCCCGAGTACTGAGCACCGAGCACCCTGAGTACTGAGCACCCAACGTACTGAGCACCGAGCACCCTGAGCACTGAGCACCCAGCACCCTGAGTACTGAGCACCCAGCACCCTGAGCAATGAGCACCCTGATTACTGAGCACCCAGCACCCTGAGTACTGGGCACTCAGCACCCTGAGTACTGAGCACCGAGCACCCCGAGCACTGATCACCCAGCACCCTGAGCACTGAGCACCCTGAGGACTGAGCAACCAGCACCCTGAGTACTGAGCACCCAGCACCCTGAGTACTGAGCACCCAGCATCCTGAGTACTGAGCACCGATCACCCTGAGCACTGAGCACCCAGCACCCCGAGCACTGAGCACCCTGAGTACTGAGCACCCAGCACCCTGAGTACTGAGCAGCCAGCACCCCGAGCACTGAGCACCCTGAGTACTGAGCACCCAGCACCCTGAGTACTGAGCACTAAGCACCCAGAGCACTGAGCACCCAGCACCCCGAGCACGGAGCACCCAGGACCCCGAGCACTGAGTACTGAGCACCCAGCACCCTGAGTACTGAGCACCGAGCTCCCCGAGCACTGAGCACCCTGAGTACTGAGCACCCAGCACCCCGATCACTGAGCACCCAGCACCCTGAGCACTGAGCACCCAGCACCCTGAGCACTGAGCACCCAGCACCCTGAGTACTGAGCACCCAGCACCCCGAGCACTGAGCACCCAGCACCCTGAGTACTGAGCACTGAGCACCCAGCACCCCGAGCACTGAGCACCTAGCACCCTGTGTACTGAGCACCGAGCACCCTGAGCACTGAGCACCCAGCACCCTGAGCACTCAGCACCCAGCACCCCGAGCACTGAGCACCCAGCACCCTGAGCACTGAGCACCCAGCACCCTGAGCACTGAGCACCCAGCACCCAGAGCACTGAGCACCCAGCACCCTGAGCACTGAGCACCCAGCACCCTGAGTACTGAGCACCCAGCACCCTGAGTACTGAGCACCCAGACCCCGAGCACTGAGCACCCAGCACCCCTAGCACTGTGCACCCAGCACCCTGAGTACTGAGAACCCAGCACCCTGAGTACTGAGCACCCAGCACCCTGAGCACTGAGCACCCAGCGGCCCGAGCACTGAGCACCCAGCATCCTGAGCACTGAGTACTGAGCACCCATCACCCTGAGCACTGAGCACGCAGCACCCTGAGAACTGAGCACCCAGCACCCTGAGTACTGAGCACCCAGCACCCCAAGCACTGAGCACCGAGCACCCTGAGTACTGAGCACCCAGCACGCTGAGCACTGAGCACCCAGCACCCCGAGTACTGAGCACCCAGCACCCTGAGTACTGAGCACCCAGCACCCTGAGCACTGAGCACCCAGCACCCTGAGCACTGAGCACCCAGCACCCTGAGCACTGAGCACCCAGCACCCTGAGTACTGAGCATCAAGCACCCTGAGCACTGAGCACCCAGCACCCTGAGCACTGAGCAGCCAGCACCCTGAGCACTGAGCACCCAACGTACTGAGCAACGAGCACCCCGAGCACTGAGCACCCAGCACCCTGAGTACTGAGCGCTGAGCACCCTGAGTACTGAGCACCCAGCACCCCGAGCACTGAGCACCCAGCACCCCGAGCACTGAGCACCCAGCACCCCGAGCACTGAGCACCCAGCACCGTGAGTACTGAGCACCCAGCACCCTGAGTACTGAGCACCGAGCACCCCGAGCACTGAGCACCGGGCACCCCGAGCACTGAGCACCCAACACCCTGAGTACTGAGCACCCAGCACCCTAAGTACTGAGCACTGAGCACTGAGCTCCCTGAGCACTGAGCACCCAGCACCCTGAGCACTGAGCACCCAGCAACCTGAGCACTGAGTACTGAGCACCCAGCACCCAGAGCACTGAGCACCGAGCACCATGAGCACTGAGCACCCAGCACCCTGAGTACTGAGCACCCAGCACACCAAACACTGAGCACCGAGCACCCTGAGAACTGAGCACCGAGCACCCTGAGTACTGAGCAGCCAGCACCATGAGTACTGAGCACCGAGCACCCAGAGTACTGAGCAACCTGAGTACTGAGCACCCAGCACCCTGAGAATGAGCACCCAGCAACATGAGTACTGAGCACCGAGCACCCTGAGCACTGAGCACCCAGCACCCTGAGTACTGAGCACCCAGCACCCCGAGCACTGAGCACCCAGCACCCTGAGTAATGAGCACCCAGCACCCTGAGTACTGAGCACTGAGCACCCTGAGCACTGAGCACCCAGCACTACGAGCACTGAGCACCCAGCACTCTGAGTACTGAGCACCCAGCACCCTGAGTACTGAGCACCCAGCACCCTGAGTACTTAGCACTGAGCACCCCGAGCACTGAGCACCCAGCACCCTGAGCACTGAGCACCCAGCACCCTGAGTACTGAGCACCCAGCACCCCGAGCACTGAGCACCCAGCACCCTGAGTACTGAGCACCGAGCACCCTGAGTACTGAGCATCCAGCACCCTGAGTACTGAGAACCCAGCGTACTGAGCACCGAGCACCCAGCAACCTGAGCACTGAGCACCCAGCACCCTGAGTACTGAGCACTGAGCACCCAGCACCCCGAGCACTGAGCACCGAGCACCCCGAGCACTGAGCACCCAGCACCCCGAGCACTGAGCACCCAGCACCCCGAGCACTGAGCACCCAGCACCCTGAGTACTGAGCACCCAGCACCCTGAGTACTGAGCACCCAACACCCTGAGCACTGAGCACCCAGCACCCTGAGTACTGAGCGCCCAGCACCCCAAGCACAGAGCACCCTGAGTACTGAGCACCCTGCACCCCAAGCACTGAGCACCCTGAGTACTGAGCACCCAGCACCCTGATTAATGAGCACCCAGCACCCCGAGTACTGAGCACCGAGCACCCTGAGTACTGAGCACCCAACGTACTGAGCACCGAGCACCCTGAGCACTGAGCACCCAGCACCCTGAGTACTGAGCACCCAGCACCCTGAGCAATGAGCACCCTGAGTACTGAGCACCCAGCACCCTGATTAATGAGCACCCAGCACCCCGAGTACTGAGCACCGAGCACCCTGAGTACTGAGCACCCAACGTACTGAGCACCGAGCACCCTGAGCACTGAGCACCCAGCACCCTGAGTACTGAGCACCCAGCACCCTGAGCACTGAGCACCCAGCAGCCCGAGCACTGAGCACCCAGCATCCTGAGCACTGAGTACTGATCACACAGCACCCTGAGCACTGAGAACGCAGCACCCTGAGCACTGAGCACCCAGCACCCTGAGTACTGAGCACCCAGCACCCCAAGCACTGAGCACCGAGCACCCTGTGTACTGAGCACCCAGCACACTGAGTAGTGAGCACCCAGCACCCCGAGTACTGAGCACCCAGCATCGTGAGTACTGACCAACCAGCACCCTGAGTACTGAGCACCCAGCACCCCGAGCACTAAGCACCCAGCACCCCGAGCACCAAGCACCCAGCACCCTGAGCACTGAGCACCCAGCACCCTGAGTACTGAGCACTGAGCACCCAGCACCCTGAGCACTGAGCACCCAGCAGCCTGAGTACTAAGCACCCAGCACCCTGAGTACTGAGCACCCAGCACCCTGAGTACTGAGCACCCAGCGTACTGAGCACCGAGCACCCCGAGCACTGAGCACCCAGCACCCTGAGTACTGAGCACCCAGCACCCCGAGCACTGAGCACACAGCACCGTGAGTACTGAGCACCCAGCACCCTGAGTACTGAGCACCCAGCGTACTGAGCACCGAGCACCCAGCACCCTGAGTACTGAGCACCCAGCACCCTGAGCACTGAGCACCCAGCACCCTGAGTACTGAGCACTGAGCACCCTGAGTACTGAGCACTGAGCACCCTGAGCACTGAGCACCCAGCACCCCGAGCACTGATCACCCAGCACCCTGAGTACTGAGCACCCAGCACCCTGAGTACTGAGCACTCAGCACCCTGAGTACTGAGCACCGAGCACCCCGAGCAGTGATCACCCAGCACCCTGAGCACTGAGCACCCTGAGTACTGAGCACCCAGCACCCTGAGTACTGAGCACCCAGCACCCCGAGCACTGAGCACCCTGAGTACTGAGCACCCAGTACCCTGAGTACTGAACACTAAGCACCCCGAGCACTGAGCACCCAGCACCCTGAGTACTGAGCACCCAGCAACCCGAGCACTAAACACCCAGCACCCCGAGCACCGAGCACCCAGCACCCTGAGCACTGAGCACCCAGCACCCTGAGTACTGAGCACCCAGCACCCTGAGAACTGAACACACAGCACCCTGAGCACTGAGCACACAGCACCCTGAGTACTGAGCACTGAGCACCCAGCACCCCGAGCACTGAGCACCCAGCACCCTGAGTACTGTGCACCCAGCAACCCGAGCACTAAGCACCCTGCACCCCGAGCACCGAGCACCCAGCACCCTGAGCACTGAGCACCCAGCACCCTGAGTACTGAGCACCCAGCACCCTGAGTACTGAGCACCCAGCAACCCGAGCACTAAGCACCCAGCACCCCGAGCTCCGAGCACCCAGCACCCTGAGCACTGAGCACCCAGAACCCTGAGCACTGAGCACCCAGCACCCTGAGTACTGAGCACTTAGCACCCAGCACCCTGAGTACTGAGCACCCAGCAACCCGAGCACTAAGCACCCAGCACCCCGAGCACCGAGCACCTAGCACCCTGAGCACTGAGCACCGAGCACCCTGAGTACTGAGCACCCAGCACCCTGAGTACTGAGCACACTGCGTACTGAGCACCGAGCACCCAGCACCCTGAGTACTGAGCACCCAGCACCCTGAGCACTGAGCAGCCAGCACCCTGAGTACTGAGCACTGAGCACCCCGAGTACTGAGCACCGGGCACCCCGAGCACTAAGCACCCAGCACCCAGAGCACCGAGCACCCAGCACCCTGAGCACTGAGCACCCAGCACCCTGAGCACTGAGCACCCAGCACCCTGAGCACTGAGCACCTAGCACCCTGAGCACTGAGCACCCAGCACCCTGAGTACTGAGCACCCAACATACTGAGCACCGAGTACCCTGAGCACTGAGCACCCAGAACCCCGAGTACTGAGCACCGGGCACCCCGAGCACTAAGCACCCAGCACCCCGAGCACCGAGCACCCAGCACACCGAGCACTGAGAACCCAGCACCCCGAGCACTGAGCACCAAGCACCCCGAGCACTGAGCACCCAGCACCCCGAGCACTGAGCACCCAGCACCCTGAGCACTGAGCACCCAGCACCCTGAGCACTGAGCACCCAGCACAACGAGCACTGAGCACCCAGCACCCCGAGCACTGAGCACCCAGCACCCTGAGTACTGAGCACCCAGCACCCTGAGTACTGAGCACCCAACACCCTGAGCACTGAGCACCCAGCACCCTGAGTACTGAGCACCCAGCACCCCAAGCACAGAGCACCCTGAGTACTGAGCACCCTGCACCCCAAGCACTGAGCACCCTGAGTACTGAGCACCCAGCACCCTGATTAATGAGCACCCAGCACCCCGAGTACTGAGCACCGAGCACCCTGAGTACTGAGCACCCAACGTACTGAGCACCGAGCACCCTGAGCACTGAGCACCCAGCACCCTGAGTACTGAGCACCCAGCACCCTGAGCAATGAGCACCCTGAGTACTGAGCACCCAGCACCCTGAGTACTGGGCACTCAGCACCCTGAGTACTGAGCACCGAGCACCCCGAGCACTGATCACCCAGCACCCTGAGCACTGAGCACCCTGAGGACTGAGCAACCAGCACCCTGATTACTGAGCACCCAGCACCCTGAGTACTGAGCACCCAGCATCCTGAGTACTGAGCACCGATCACCCTGAGCACTGAGCACCCAGCACCCCGAGCACTGAGCACCCTGAGTACTGAGCACCCAGCACCCTGAGTACTGACCACCCAGCACCCCGAGCACTGAGCACCCTGAGTACTGAGCACCCAGCACCCTGAGTACTGAGCACTAAGCACCCAGAGCACTGAGCACCCAGCACCCCGAGCACGGAGCACCCAGGACCCCGAGCACTGAGTACTGAGCACCCAGCACCCTGAGTACTGAGCACCGAGCTCCCCGAGCACTGAGCACCCTGAGTACTGAGCACCCAGCACCCCGATCACTGAGCACCCAGCACCCTGAGCACTGAGCACCCAGCACCCTGAGCACTGAGCACCCAGCACCCTGAGTACTGAGCACCCAGCACCCCGAGCACTGAGCACCCAGCACCCTGACTACTGAGCACTGAGCACCCAGCACCCCGAGCACTGAGCACCTAGCACCCTGTGTACTGAGCACCGAGCACCCCGAGCACTGAGCACCCAGCACCCTGAGCACTCAGCACCCAGCACCCCGAGCCCTGAGCACCCAGCACCCTGAGCACTGAGCACCCAGCACCCTGAGCACTGAGCACCCAGCACCCAGAGCACTGAGCACCCAGCACCCTGAGCACTGAGCACCCAGCACCCTGAGTACTGAGCACCCAGCACCCTGAGTACTGAGCACCCAGACCCCGAGCACTGAGCACCCAGCACCCCTAGCACTGTGCACCCAGCACCCTGAGTACTGAGAACCCAGCACCCTGAGTACTGAGCACCCAGCACCCTGAGCACTGAGCACCCAGCGGCCTGAGCACTGAGCACCCAGCATCCTGAGCACTGAGTACTGAGCACCCATCACCCTGAGCACTGAGCACGCAGCACCCTGAGAACTGAGCACCCAGCACCCTGAGTACTGAGCACCCAGCACCCCAAGCACTGAGCACCGAGCACCCTGAGTACTGAGCACCCAGCACGCTGAGCACTGAGCACCCAGCACCCCGAGTACTGAGCACCCAGCACCCTGAGTACTGAGCACCCAGCACCCTGAGCACTGAGCACCCAGCACGCTGAGCACTGAGCACCCAGCACCCTGAGCACTGAGCACCCAGCACCCTGAGTACTGAGCATCAAGCACCCTGAGCACTGAGCACCCAGCACCCTGAGCACTGAGCAGCCAGGACCCTGAGCACTGAGCACCCAACGTACTGAGCAACGAGCACCCTGAGCACTGAGCACCCAGCACCCTGAGTACTGAGCGCTGAGCACCCTGAGTACTGAGCACCCAGCACCCCGAGCACTGAGCACCCAGCACCCCGAGCACTGAGCACCCAGCACCCCGAGCACTGAGCACCCAGCACCGTGAGTACTGAGCACCCAGCACCCTGAGTACTGAGCACCGAGCACCCCGAGCACTGAGCACCGGGCACCCCGAGCACTGAGCACCCAACACCCTGAGTACTGAGCACCCAGCACCCTAAGTACTGAGCACTTAGCACTGAGCTCCCTGAGCACTGAGCACCCAGCACCCTGAGCACTGAGCACCCAGCAACCTGAGCACTGAGTACTGAGCACCCAGCACCCAGAGCACTGAGCACCGAGCACCATGAGCACTGAGCACCCAGCACCCTGAGTACTGAGCACCCAGCACCCTGAGTACTTAGCACTGAGCACCCCGAGCACTGAGCACCCAGCACCCTGAGCACTGAGCACCCAGCACCCTGAGTACTGAGCACCCAGCACCCCGAGCACTGAGCACCCAGCACCCTGAGTACTGAGCACCGAGCACCCTGAGTACTGAGCATCCAGCACCCTGAGTACTGAGAACCCAGCGTACTGAGCACCGAGCACCCAGCAACCTGAGCACTGAGCACCCAGCACCCTGAGTACTGAGCACTGAGCACCCAGCACCCCGAGCACTGAGCACCGAGCACCCCGAGCACTGAGCACCCAGCACCCCGAGCACTGAGCACCCAGCACCCCGAGCACTGAGCACCCAGCACCCTGAGTACTGAGCACCCAGCACCCTGAGTACTGAGCACCCAACACCCTGAGCACTGAGGACCCAGCACCCTGAGTACTGAGCGCCCAGCACCCCAAGCACAGAGCACCCTGAGTACTGAGCACCGTGCACCCCAAGCACTGAGCACCCTGAGTACTGAGCACCCAGCACCCTGATTAATGAGCACCCAGCACCCCGAGTACTGAGCACCGAGCACCCTGAGTACTGAGCACCCAACGTACTGAGCACCGAGCACCCTGAGTGATGGAGGAAGGTCATTGGCTAATAAAGGCACTGCCCTGGCCCATTTTATTGGTTAGAGGATAGGTGGGAGGAGTAAACAGAACAAAATGCTGGGAGGAAGAGGAAGTGAGCGCAGAGACTCCACAGCTCTCTCGGGAGCAGACGCCTCAGAGAGAGACGCCATGCTCCCGGCTCCTGGGCAGACACACGCCATGAAGCAAGCCACCAGGTTAGACATGCTGAACCTTTCCCGGTAAGACCGGTGCTCACAGATTATTAGAGATGGGTTGATCAGAATGTGAGAATTAGCCTGTAAGTGCTAGAGCTAAAGGGCCAAGCAGTGCTTAAAAGAATACAGTGTCTGTGTAATTATTTTGGGGCATAAGCTAGCCGGGCAGGCGGCTGGGGTGCTGGGAATGCAGCCCCTCCACCCCTATTACTTCATATGGCGCCCACGTGGACAACTACTTCCACATAAAGCCCGAGACAGCTTGGGAAGTAATTCTAGAACAAAATGAAAGCATTGTGCCTGGTTTCTTGGTAGCAGCAATTTCTCGGTTCTACTCTGCTTGCTAGAGGCAAGCAAGCACCTCATCTAAGAGAGGCTTCCTGACTCAGCTTTAGCTGCAAAGCCTGCAGCTCATTAAGAGGTCCTGCCACGAAACACTTAAACGGTGTTGACCAAAAGCTGAACACATGCTTTTCGGTTTTCAGCCATAACAGGAAAAAAGCTGCGCCATTTAAAAATGCCGGCTTTCTGGGCCGTCCTGCCAGGGCAAACTCTGACTGTTTGAGGCAGGAGGGCCGGCTACCGAGAGAGGACTTGAGTGTTGTCTGTTGTAACTCACTTGCTGGCAGGAACCTTGAAATGCCATACAGTTGTGGCAGTAAACATGACTACAGCCAGTACCTCAGCCATGAGGCTGGAAAGCTAAGGAATGGACTGGATCTAGCTGGCAAAGCCACGCCTTTAGTCCTACTGAGATAGCTTGGTAAATTAAAGATTCATGTGGTCAGAAAAAGAGAGATATACAGTAAAGAGAGATTCAAAGACAGAGAAAATTTGTGAATGGTTTAAAGTGTGTTAAAAATATATGCAGACTAAAAGTTGAAGTTCTTAAAGTAAAAAACAAAAAAAGGAAGAGAGTTGTTGTGTGTGGTAGCACACGCCTTTAATTCTAGTGCCTAGAAGGCAGAGGCAAACAGATCTCTGTGAGTTCAAGGTGTAGTAGCTTACACCTTTAATCCCAATGCCTGGGAGGCAGAGACAGGCAGATCTCTGAGAGTTCAAGGACAGCCTGGTCTACAGAGTTACTTCAGGTCAAAATACAGAGAACCTATCTCAAAAAGCAAAAAGTTAAAAGTAAAAATAAACAAAATAGAGGTTAAAATAAAACGAACAAAGATGGAAAATACACAGAGAATCTTGATACTATATGCTATTATGCTCTCTTTGAATTGTTTAAATGCTGAGGAAGGAGAAACAGATGCTAAAAGATATTTATTTATAAATACTGCTGAACTAATCCAACATAGATATTATGAATTTGGATCTAAGGATATGATACTTTGGAAAGGAGTTTCTTATTTTGTTTTCACAGAGGATGAGACGCTGTTCATTTCTTCTATTCCGATTTGGTATGATGGACCACGCCCTCCTGAAGGGTTGGTGTGAACACCTTCAGAAAATTGCTTTGCTCAACTGCCAACTGAGAAGAAACTAGCACACAGGTTATACCATGAAAGACCTAATTAACGACGCCCCCATTCAGCAGGAAGCAGTTTGGAGAGAAAAAACTGCGCCCATGTTCCCAAATATGGTTTATAAACGTTCTTTTACATTTAAAGGGGGATATGATATAGATATGAATAATTTGCATTAGTATAGATTTTGCTTTATTGATAGAGATTTAAGGTCAATTTTGTTATATGTATAAGTGTTTCTGATTTTGATTAAGGTATTGTGATTGTGTAGTTCATTTAAATATGTACTGTATAATTAAGAAATATAGGTTGTTAATGGATAATCATTGATAATAGTAAAGCTTGTAGTCATGTTAGTTAGATTTTCTAGATATATAGAGATATATTTTAGATAGACATTCTTCATGTCTTTCAAAGATTACAGAATAGGACATTTAATGTTTTAATAACTGAGGACTTTTCATGACAATGAGACACTCTGCTCCTGGCAGCACCAATCTACTTCAAGAGGAAAATGGGCATCAAAGAGGCACCTTATGGAGTTTGATAGCCATTTGGGCAAGAAACTGCTCTTGCCTGGACTATTGCATAAACTGGACACAGAGAACCCGCAGAGAGAGGACTACTGAACTTGCCTAAGGTGAGATGATCTTTCGGGGTTCCTGATTCATGAAAGAGTCTGCGAGACATTCTGCAGGACACAACAGATAGTGACTGAACTGACTTTGAATTTTCCTGCTTTATGGAAATGTCTGCTGGATACCATGGGCCTGAAGGCTGAAGATGGATGCCCCAACGGTACAAAAGAACTTTGGGTGACTGTCCAGGCAGCGAGATGTCTTTGTCATTTCTAGAGTTTGAAGTTTCTTAGTTCTTGTTTACTTAGGTAATATATCTTTCTGGAGTCTTTGATGGAGTTAAGAATTGTTAGTTATAGTTATAGTTTTCCTTAGTTATGATAAAGATTATTGTAACTTTTACTTGATAACTGTTTTGTTATATGTAATTTTGCTATGTTAAAGCCTTTTTTTTGTTTAAACCGAAAAAGGGGAAATGATGGAGGAAGGTCATTGGCTAATAAAGGCACTGCCCTGGCCCATTTTATTGGTTAGAGGATAGGTGGGAGGAGTAAACAGAACAAAATGCTGGGAGGAAGAGGAAGTGAGCGCAGAGACTCCACAGCTCTCTCGGGAGCAGACGCCTCAGAGAGAGACGCCATGCTCCCGGCTCCTGGGCAGACACACGCCATGAAGCAAGCCACCAGGTTAGACATGCTGAACCTTTCCCGGTAAGACCGGTGCTCACAGATTATTAGAGATGGGTTGATCAGAATGTGAGAATTAGCCTGTAAGTGCTAGAGCTAAAGGGCCAAGCAGTGCTTAAAAGAATACAGTGTCTGTGTAATTATTTTGGGGCATAAGCTAGCCGGGCAGGCGGCTGGGGTGCTGGGAATGCAGCCCCTCCACCCCTATTACTTCACCTGAGCACTGAGCACCCAGCACCCTGAGTACTGAGCACCCAGCACCCTGAGCAATGAGCACCCTGAGTACTGAGCACCCAGCACCCTGATTAATGAGCACCCAGCACCCCGAGTACTGAGCACCGAGCACCCTGAGTACTGAGCACCCAACGTACTGAGCACCGAGCACCCTGAGCACTGAGCACCCAGCACCCTGAGTACTGAGCACCCAGCACCCTGAGCACTGAGCACCCAGCAGCCCGAGCACTGAGCACCCAGCATCCTGAGCACTGAGTACTGATCACACAGCACCCTGAGCACTGAGAACGCAGCACCCTGAGCACTGAGCACCCAGCACCCTGAGTACTGAGCACCCAGCACCCCAAGCACTGAGCACCGAGCACCCTGAGTACTGAGCACCCAGCACACTGAGTAGTGAGCACCCAGCACCCCGAGTACTGAGCACCCAGCATCGTGAGTACTGACCAACCAGCACCCTGAGTACTGAGCACCCAGCACCCCGAGCACTAAGCACCCAGCACCCCGAGCACCAAGCACCCAGCACCCTGAGCACTGAGCACCCAGCACCCTGAGTACTGAGCACTGAGCACCCAGCACCCTGAGCACTGAGCACCCAGCAGCCTGAGTACTAAGCACCCAGCACCCTGAGTACTGAGCACCCAGCACCCTGAGTACTGAGCACCCAGCGTACTGAGCACCGAGCACCCCGAGCACTGAGCACCCAGCACCCTGAGTACTGAGCACCCAGCACCCCGAGCACTGAGCACACAGCACCGTGAGTACTGAGCACCCAGCACCCTGAGTACTGAGTACCCAGCGTACTGAGCACCGAGCACCCAGCACCCTGAGTACTGAGCACCCAGCACCCTGAGCACTGAGCACCCAGCACCCTGAGTACTGAGCACTGAGCACCCTGAGTACTGAGCACTGAGCACCCTGAGCACTGAGCACCCAGCACCCCGAGCACTGATCACCCAGCACCCTGAGTACTGAGCACCCAGCACCCTGAGTACTGAGCACTCAGCACCCTGAGTACTGAGCACCGAGCACCCCGAGCAGTGATCACCCAGCACCCTGAGCACTGAGCACCCTGAGTACTGAGCACCCAGCACCCTGAGTACTGAGCACCCAGCACCCCGAGCACTGAGCACCCTGAGTACTGAGCACCCAGTACCCTGAGTACTGAACACTAAGCACCCAGAGCACTGAGCACCCAGCACCCCGAGCACGGAGCACCCAGGACCCCGATCACTGAGTACTGAGCACCCAGCACCCTGAGTACTGAGCACCGAGCTCCCCGAGCACTGAGCACCCTGAGTACTGAGCACCCAGCACCCTGAGCACTGAGCACCAAGCAGCCCGAGCACTGTGCACCCAGCATCCTGAGCACTGAGTACTGAGCACCCAGCACCCTGAGCACTGAGCACGCAGCACCCTGAGCACTGAGCACCCAGCACCCTGAGTACTGAGCACCCGGCACCCCAAGCACTGAGCACCGAGCACCCTGAGTACTGAGCACCCAGCACGCTGAGCACTGAGCACCCAGCACCGCGAGTACTGAGCACCCAGCACCCTGAGTACTGAGCACCCAGCACCCTGAGCACTGAGCAACCAGCACCCCGAGCACTGACCACCCAGCACCCTGAGCACTGAGCACCCAGCACCCTGAGTACTGAGCATCAAGCACCCTGAGCACTGAGCACCCAGCACCCTGAGCACTGAGCAGCCAGCACCCTGAGCACTGAGCACCCAACGTACTGAGCAACGAGCACCCTGAGCACTGATCACCCAGCACCCTGAGTACTGAGCGCTGAGCACCCTGAGTACTGAGCACCGAGCACACCGAGCACTGAGCACAGGGCACCCCGAGCACTGAGCACCCAGCACCCTGAGTACTGAGCACCCAGCACCCTGAGCACTGAGCACCCAGCACCCTGAGTACTGAGCACCCAGCACACCGAGCACTGAGCACCCAGCACCCCGAGCACTGAGCACCCAGCACCGTGAATACTGAGCACCCAGCACCCTGAGTACTGAGCACTGAGCACACCGAGCACTGAGCACAGGGCACCCCGAGCACTGAGCACCCAGCACCCTGAGTACTGAGCACCCAGCACCCTAAGTACTGAGCACTGAGCTCCCTGAGCACTGAGCACCAAGCACCCTGAGCACTGAGCACCCAGCATCCTGAGCACTGAGTACTGAGCACCCAGCACCCAGAGCACTGAGCACCGAGCACCCTGAGCACTGAGCACTCAGCACCCTGAGTACTGAGCACCCAGCACCCCAAACACTGAGCACCGAGCACCCTGAGAACTGAGCACCGAGCACCCTTAGCACTGAGCAGCCAGCACCATGAGTACTGAGCACCGAGCACCCAGAGTACTGAGCAACCTGAGTACTGAGCACTCAGCACCCTGAGAATGAGCACCCAGCACCATGAGTACTGAGCACCGAGCACCCTGAGCACTGAGCACCCAGCACCCTGAGTACTGAGCACCCAGCACCCCGAGCACTGAGCACCCAGCACCCTGAGTAATGAGCACCCAGCACCCTGAGTACTGAGCACTGAGCACCCTGAGCACTGAGCACCCAGCACTACGAGCACTGAGCACCCAGCACCCTGAGTACTGAGCACCCAGCACCCTGAGTACTGAGCACCCAGCACCCTGAGTACTGAGCACCGAGCACCCTGAGCACTGAGCACCCAGCACCCTGAGCACTGAGCACCCTGAGGACTGTGCAACCAGCACCCTGAGTACTGAGCACCCAGCACCCTGAGTACTGAGCACCCAGCATCCTGAGTACTGAGCACCGATCACCCTGAGCACTGAGCACCCAGCACCCCGAGCACTGAGCACCCAGCACCCAGAGTACTGAGCACCCTGAGTACTGAGCACCCAGCACCCCGAGCACTGAGCACCCAGCACCCTGAGTACTGAGCACCCTGAGTACTGAGCACCCAGCACCCTGAGTACTGAGCACCCTGAGTAATGAGCACCCTGAGTACTGAGCACCGAGCACCCCGAGCACTGAGCACCCAGCACGCTGAGTACTGAGCACCCAGCACCCTGAGTAGTGAGCACCCAGCACCCCGAGTACTGAGCACCCAGCACCGTGAGTACTGACCAACCAGCACCCTGAGTACTGAGCACCCAGCACCCCGAGCACTAAGCACCCAGCACCCCGAGCACCGAGCACCGAGCACGAAGCACCCTGAGCACTGAGCACCCAGCAACCTGAGCACTGAGCACCCAGCACCCTGAGTACTGAGCACTGAGCACCCAGCACCCCGAGCACTGAGCACCCAGCACCCTGAGCACTGAGCACCCAGCACCCTGAGTACTGAGCACCCAACGTACTAAGCACCGAGTACCCTGAGCACTGAGTACCCAGAACCCGGAGTACTGAGCACCGGGCACCCCGAGCACTAAGCACCCAGCACCCCGAGCACCGAGCACCCAGCACCCTGAGCACTGAGCACCCAGCACCCCGAGCACTGAGCACCCAGCACCCCGGGCACTGAGCACCCAGAACCCCGAGCACTGAGCACCCAGCACCCCGAGCACTGAGCACCCAGCACCCCGAGCACTGAGCACCCAGCACCCCGAGCACTGAGCACCCAGCACCCTGAGTACTGAGCACCCAGCACCCTGAGTACTGAGCACCCAGCACAGCAAGCACAGAGCACCCTGAGTACTGAGCACCCTGCACCCCAAGCACTGAGCACCCTGAGTACTGAGCACCCATCACCCTGAGCACTGAGCACCCAGCACCCTGAGTACTGAGCACCCAGCACCCTGAGCAATGAGCACCCTGAGTACTGAGCACCCAGCACCTTGAGCACTGAGCACCGAGAACCCCGAGCACTGAGCACTCAGCACAGCAAGCACAGAGCACCCTGAGTACGGAGCACCCAGCACCCTGAGTACTGAGCACCCAGCACCCTGAGCAATGAGCACCCTGAGTACTGAGCACCCAGCACCCTGATTAATGAGCACCCAGCACCCCGAGTACTGAGCACCGAGCACCCTGAGTACTGAGCACCCAACGTACTGAGCACCGAGCACCCTGAGCACTGAGCACCCAGCACCCTGAGTACTGAGCACCCAGCACCCTGAGCACTGAGCACCCAGCAGCCCGAGCACTGAGCACCCAGCATCCTGAGCACTGAGTACTGATCACACAGCACCCTGAGCACTGAGAACGCAGCACCCTGAGCACTGAGCACCCAGCACCCTGAGTACTGAGCACCCAGCACCCCAAGCACTGAGCACCGAGCACCCTGAGTACTGAGCACCCAGCACACTGAGTAGTGAGCACCCAGCACCCCGAGTACTGAGCACCCAGCATCGTGAGTACTGACCAACCAGCACCCTGAGTACTGAGCACCCAGCACCCCGAGCACTAAGCACCCAGCACCCCGAGCACCAAGCACCCAGCACCCTGAGCACTGAGCACCCAGCACCCTGAGTACTGAGCACTGAGCACCCAGCACCCTGAGCACTGAGCACCCAGCAGCCTGAGTACTAAGCACCCAGCACCCTGAGTACTGAGCACCCAGCACCCTGAGTACTGAGCACCCAGCGTACTGAGCACCGAGCACCCCGAGCACTGAGCACCCAGCACCCTGAGTACTGAGCACCCAGCACCCCGAGCACTGAGCACACAGCACCGTGAGTACTGAGCACCCAGCACCCTGAGTACTGAGCACCCAGCGTACTGAGCACCGAGCACCCAGCACCCTGAGTACTGAGCACCCAGCACCCTGAGCACTGAGCACCCAGCACCCTGAGTACTGAGCACTGAGCACCCTGAGTACTGAGCACTGAGCACCCTGAGCACTGAGCACCCAGCACCCCGAGCACTGATCACCCAGCACCCTGAGTACTGAGCACCCAGCACCCTGAGTACTGAGCACTCAGCACCCTGAGTACTGAGCACCGAGCACCCCGAGCAGTGATCACCCAGCACCCTGAGCACTGAGCACCCTGAGTACTGAGCACCCAGCACCCTCAGTACTGAGCACCCAGCACCCCGAGCACTGAGCACCCTGAGTACTGAGCACCCAGTACCCTGAGTACTGAACACTAAGCACCCAGAGCACTGAGCACCCAGCACCCCGAGCACGGAGCACCCAGGACCCCGATCACTGAGTACTGAGCACCCAGCACCCTGAGTACTGAGCAACGAGCTCCCCGAGCACTGAGCACCCTGAGTACTGAGCACCCAGCACCCTGAGCACTGAGCACCAAGCAGCCCGAGCACTGTGCACCCAGCATCCTGAGCACTGAGTACTGAGCACCCAGCACCCTGAGCACTGAGCACGCAGCACCCTGAGCACTGAGCACCCAGCACCCTGAGTACTGAGCACCCGGCACCCCAAGCACTGAGCACCGAGCACCCTGAGTACTGAGCACCCAGCACGCTGAGCACTGAGCACCCAGCACCGCGAGTACTGAGCACCCAGCACCCTGAGTACTGAGCACCCAGCACCCTGAGCACTGAGCAACCAGCACCCCGAGCACTGACCACCCAGCACCCTGAGCACTGAGCACCCAGCACCCTGAGTACTGAGCATCAAGCACCCTGAGCACTGAGCACCCAGCACCCTGAGCACTGAGCAGCCAGCACCCTGAGCACTGAGCACCCAACGTACTGAGCAACGAGCACCCTGAGCACTGATCAGCCAGCACCCTGAGTACTGAGCGCTGAGCACCCTGAGTACTGAGCACCGAGCACACCGAGCACTGAGCACAGGGCACCCCGAGCACTGAGCACCCAGCACCCTGAGTACTGAGCACCCAGCACCCTGAGCACTGAGCACCCAGCACCCTGAGTACTGAGCACCCAGCACCCCGAGCACTGAGCACCCAGCACCCCGAGCACTGAGCACCCAGCACCGTGAATACTGAGCACCCAGCACCCTGAGTACTGAGCACTGTGCACACCGAGCACTGAGCACAGGGCACCCCGAGCACTGAGCACCCAGCACCCTGAGTACTGAGCACCCAGCACCCTAAGTACTGAGCACTGAGCTCCCTGAGCACTGAGCACCAAGCACCCTGAGCACTGAGCACCCAGCATCCTGAGCACTGAGTACTGAGCACCCAGCACCCAGAGCACTGAGCACCGAGCACCCTGAGCACTGAGCACTCAGCACCCTGAGTACTGAGCACCCAGCACCCCAAACACTGAGCACCGAGCACCCTGAGAACTGAGCACCGAGCACCCTTAGCACTGAGCAGCCAGCACCATGAGTACTGAGCACCGAGCACCCAGAGTACTGAGCAACCTGAGTACTGAGCACTCAGCACCCTGAGAATGAGCACCCAGCACCATGAGTACTGAGCACCGAGCACCCTGAGCACTGAGCACCCAGCACCCTGAGTACTGAGCACCCAGCACCCCGAGCACTGAGCACCCAGCACCCTGAGTAATGAGCACCCAGCACCCTGAGTACTGAGCACTGAGCACCCTGAGCACTGAGCACCCAGCACTACGAGCACTGAGCACCCAGCACCCTGAGTACTGAGCACCCAGCACCCTGAGTACTGAGCACCCAGCACCCTGAGTACTGAGCACCGAGCACCCTGAGCACTAAGCACCCAGCACCCTGAGCACTGAGCACCCTGAGGACTGTGCAACCAGCACCCTGAGTACTGAGCACCCAGCACCCTGAGTACTGAGCACCCAGCATCCTGAGTACTGAGCACCGATCACCCTGAGCACTGAGCACCCAGCACCCCGAGCACTGAGCACCCAGCACCCAGAGTACTGAGCACCCTGAGTACTGAGCACCCAGCACCCCGAGCACTGAGCACCCAGCACCCTGAGTACTGAGCACCCTGAGTACTGAGCACCCAGCACCCTGAGTACTGAGCACCCTGAGTAATGAGCACCCAGCAACCTGAGTAGTGAGCACCCAGCACCCCGAGTACTGAGCACCCAGCACCGTGAGTACTGACCACCCAGCACTCTGAGTACTGAGCACCCAGCACCCCGAGCACTAAGCACCCAGCACCCCGAGCACCGAGCACCGAGCACGAAGCACCCTGAGCACTGAGCACCCAGCAACCTGAGCACTGAGCACCCAGCACCCTGAGTACTGAGCACTGAGCACCCAGCACCCCGAGCACTGAGCACCCAGCACCCTGAGCACTGAGCACCCAGCACCCTGAGTACTGAGCACCCAACGTACTGAGCACCGAGTACCCTGAGCACTGAGCACCCAGAACCCGGAGTACTGAGCACCGGGCACCCCGAGCACTAAGCACCCAGCACCCCGAGCACCGAGCACCCAGCACCCTGAGCACTGAGCACCCAGCACCCCGAGCACTGAGCACCCAGCACCCCGGGCACTGAGCACCCAGAACCCCGAGCACTGAGCACCCAGCACCCCGAGCACTGAGCACCCAGCACCCCGAGCACTGAGCACCCAGCACCCCGAGCACTGAGCACCCAGCACCCTGAGTACTGAGCACCCAGCACCCTGAGTACTGAGCACCCAGCACAGCAAGCACAGAGCACCCTGAGTACTGAGCACCCTGCACCCCAAGCACTGAGCACCCTGAGTACTGAGCACCCATCACCCTGAGCACTGAGCACCCAGCACCCTGAGTACTGAGCACCCAGCACCCTGAGCAATGAGCACCCTGAGTACTGAGCACCCAGCACCTTGAGCACTGAGCACCGAGAACCCCGAGCACTGAGCACCCAGCAGCCAGAGCACTGAGCACCCAGCACCCTGAGAACTGAGCACCCAGCACCCTGAGTACTGAGCACCCAGCACCCTGAGCACTGAGCACCCAGCAGCCCGAGCACTGAGCACCCAGCATCCTGAGCACTGAGTACTGAGCACCCAGCACCCTGAGCACTGAGCACGCAGCACCCTGAGCACTGAGCACCCAGCACCCTGAGTACTGAGCACCCAGCACACCAAGCACTGAGCACCGAGCACCCTGAGTACTGAGCACCCAGCACCCTGAGTACTGAGCACCCAGCACCCCAAGCACTGAGCACCCAGCACCCTGAATACTGAGCACCCAGCACCCTGAGCACTGAGCACCCAGCACCCCGAGCACTGAGCACCCAGCACCCCGAGCACTGAGCACCCAGCACCGTGAGTACTGAGCACCCAGCACCCTGAGTACTGAGCACCGAGCACCCCGAGCACTGAGCACCGGGCACCCCGAGCACTGAGCACCCAGCACCCTGAGTACTGAGCACCCAGCACCCTTAGTACTGAGCACTGAGCTCCCTGAGCACTGAGCACCCAGCACCCTGAGCACTGAGCACCCAGCATCCTGAGCACTGAGTACTGAGCACCCAGCACCCAGAGCACTGAGCACCGAGCACCCTGAGCACTGAGCACTCAGCACCCTGAGTACTGAGCACCCAGCACCCCAAACACTGTGCACCGAGCACCCTGAGAACTGAGCACCGAGCACCCTTAGTACTGAGCAGCCAGCACCATGAGTACTGAGCACCGAGCACCCAGTGTACTGAGCAACCTGAGTACTGAGCACCCAGCACCCTGAGAATGACCACCCAGCACCATGAGTACTGAGCACCGAGCACCCTGAGCACTGAGCACCCAGCACCCTGAGTACTGAGCACCCAGCACTCTGAGCACTGAGCACCCAGCACCCTGAGTAATGAGCACCCAGCACCCTGAGTACTGAGCACTGAGCACCCAGCACTACGAGCACTGAGCACCCAGCACCCTGAGTACTGAGCACCCAGCACCCTGAGTACTGAGCACCCAGCACCCTGAGTACTGATCACCGAGCACCCCGAGCACTGAGCACCCAGCACCCTGAGCACTGAGCACCCTGAGGACTGAGCAACCAGCACCCTGTGTACTGAGCACCCAGCACCCTGAGTACTGAGCACCCAGCATCCTGAGTACTGAGCACCGATCACCCTGAGCACTGAGCACCCAGCACCCCGAGCACTGAGCACCCAGCACCCTGAGTACTGAGCACCCTGGGTACTGAGCACCCAGCACCCCGAGCACTGAGCACCCAGCACCCTGAGTACTGAGCACCCTGAGTACTGAGCACCCAGCACCCTGAGTACTGAGCACCCTGAGTAATGAGCACCCTGAGTACTGAGCACCGAGCACCCCGAGCACTGAGCACCCAGCACCCTGAGTACTGAGCACCCAGCACCCTGAGTAGTGAGCACCCAGCACCCCGAGTACTGAGCACCCAGCACCGTGAGTACTGACCACCCAGCACCCTGAGTACTGAGCACCCAGCACCCCAAGCACTAAGCACCCAGCACCCCGAGCACCGAGCACCGAGCACGAAGCACCCTGAGCACTGAGCACCCAGCAACCTGAGCACTGAGCACCCAGCACCCTGAGTACTGAGCACTGAGCACCCAGCACCCGGAGCACTGAGCAGCCAGCACACTGAGTACTAAGCACCCAGCACCCTGAGTACTGAGCACCCAGCACCCTGAGTACTGAGCACCCAGAGTACTGAGCACCGAGCACCCCGAGCACTGAGCACCCAGCACCCTGAGAACCGAGCACCCAGCAACCTGAGTACTGAGCACCCAGCACCCTGAGCACTGAGCACCCACCACCCTGAGTACTGAGCACTGAGCACCCCGAGTACTGAGCACCGAGCACCCCGAGCACTAAGCACCCAGCACCCAGAGCACCGAGCACCCAGCACCCTGAGCACTGAGCACCCAGCACCCTGAGCACTGAGCACCCAGCACCCTGAGCACTGAGCACCCAGCACCCTGAGCACTGAGCACCCAGCACCCTGAGCACTGAGCACCCAGCACCCTGAGTACTGAGCACCCAACGTACTGAGCACCGAGTACCCTGAGCACTGAGCACCCAGAACCCCGAGTACTGAGCACCGGGCACCACGAGCACTAAGCACCCAGCACCCCGAGCACCGAGCACCCAGCACCCTGAGCACTGAGCACCCAGCACCCCGAGCACTGATCACCCAGCACCCTGGGCACTGAGCACCCAGAACCCCGAGCACTGAGCACCCAGCACCCCGAGCACTGAGCACCCAGCACCCCGAGCACTGAGCACCCAACACCCCGAGCACTGAGCACCCAGCACCCTGAGTACTGAGCACCCAGCACCCTGAGTACTGAGCACCCAACACCCTGAGCACTGAGCACCCAGCACCCTGAGTACTGAGCACCCAGCACCCCAAGCACAGAACACCCTGAGTACTGAGCACCCTGAACCCCAAGCACTGAGCACCCTGATTACTGAGCACCCATCACCCTGATTAATGAGCACCCAGCACCCCGAGTACTGAGCACCAAGCACCCTGAGTACTGAGCACCCAACGTACTGAGCACCGAGCACCCTGAACACTGAGCACCCAGCACCCTGAGTACTGAGCACCCAGCACCCTGAGCAATGAGCACGCTGAATACTGAGCACCCAGCACCTTGAACACTGAGCACCGATAACCCCGAGCACTGAGCACCCAGCACCCGGAGTACTGAGCACCCAGCACCCTGAGTACTAAGCACCGAGCACCCTGAGTACTGAGCACCCAGCACACTGAGCACTGAACACACAGCACCCTGAGTACTGAGCACCTCGAGCACTGAGCACCCAGCACCCTGAGTACTGAGCACCGAGCACCCTGAGCACTGAGCACCCAGCACCGCGAGCACTGAGCACCCAGCACCCCGAGCACAGAGCACCCAGCACCCTGAGTACTGAGCACCCAGCACCCTGAGTACTGAGCACCCAGCACCCTGAGCACTGAGTACCCAGCACCCTGAGTACTGAGCACCCAGCAACCCGAGCACTAAACACCCAGCACCCCGAACACCGAGCACCCAGCACCCTGAGCACTGAGCACCCAGCACCCTGAGTACTGAGCACCCAGCACCCTGAGTACTGAGCACCCAGCACCCTGAGAACTGAACACACAGCACCCTGAGCACTGAGCACACAGCACCCTGAGTACTGAGCACTGAGCACCCAGCACCCCGAGCACTGAGCACCCAGCACCCTGAGTACTGAGCACCCAGCAACCCGAGCACTAAGCACCCTGCACCCTGAGCACCGAGCACCCAGCACCCTGAGCACTGAGCACCCAGCACCCTGAGTACTGAGCACCCAGCACCCTGAGTACTGAGCACCCAGCAACCCGAGCACTAAGCACCCATCACCCCGAACTCCGAGCACCCAGCACCCTGAGCACTGAGCACCCAGAACCCTGAGCACTGAGCACCCAGCACCCTGAGTACTGAGCACTTAGCACCCAGCACCCTGAGTACTGAGCACCCAGCAACCCGAGCACTAAGCACCCAGCACCCCGAGCACCGAGCACCTAGCACCCTGAGCACTGAGCACCGAGCACCCTGAGTACTGAGCACCCAGCACCCTGAGTACTGAGCACACTGCGTACTGAGCACCGAGCACCCAGCACCCTGAGTACTGAGCAGGCAGCACCCTGAGCACTGAGCACCCAGCACCCTGAGTACTGAGCACTGAGCACCCCGAGTACTGAGCACCGGGCACCCCGAGCACTAAGCACCCAGCACCCCGAGCACCGAGCACCCAGCACCCTGAGCACTGAGCACCCAGCACCCCGAGCACTGAGCACCCAGCACCCCGGGCACTGAGCACCCAGAACCCCGAGCACTGAGCACCCAGCACCCCGAGCACTGAGCACCCAGCACCCCGAGCACTGAGCACCCAGCACCCCGAGCACTGAGCACCCAGCACCCTGAGTACTGAGCACCCAGCACCCTGAGTACTGAGCACCCAGCACAGCAAGCACAGAGCACCCTGAGTACTGAGCACCCTGCACCCCAAGCACTGAGCACCCTGAGTACTGAGCACCCATCACCCTGAGCACTGAGCACCCAGCACCCTGAGTACTGAGCACCCAGCACCCTGAGCAATGAGCACCCTGAGTACTGAGCACCCAGCACCTTGAGCACTGAGCACCGAGAACCCCGAGCACTGAGCACCCAGCACCCAGAGCACTGAGCACCCAGCACCCTGAGAACTGAGCACCCAGCACCCTGAGTACTGAGCACCCAGCACCCTGAGCACTGAGCACCCAGCAGCCCGAGCACTGAGCACCCAGCATCCTGAGCACTGAGTACTGAGCACCCAGCACCCTGAGCACTGAGCACGCAGCACCCTGAGCACTGAGCACCCAGCACCCTGAGTACTGAGCACCCAGCACACCAAGCACTGAGCACCGAGCACCCTGAGTACTGAGCACCCAGCACCCTGAGTACTGAGCACCCAGCACCCCAAGCACTGAGCACCCAGCACCCTGAATACTGAGCACCCAGCACCCTGAGCACTGAGCACCCAGCACCCCGAGCACTGAGCACCCAGCACCCCGAGCACTGAGCACCCAGCACCGTGAGTACTGAGCACCCAGCACCCTGAGTACTGAGCACCGAGCACCCCGAGCACTGAGCACCGGGCACCCCGAGCACTGAGCACCCAGCACCCTGAGTACTGAGCACCCAGCACACTAAGTACTGAGCACTGAGCTCCCTGAGCACTGAGCACCCAGCACCCTGAGCACTGAGCACCCAGCATCCTGAGCACTGAGTACTGAGCACCCAGCACCCAGAGCACTGAGCACCGAGCACCCTGAGCACTGAGCACTCAGCACCCTGAGTACTGAGCACCCAGCACCCCAAACACTGTGCACCGAGCACCCTGAGAACTGAGCACCGAGCACCCTTAGTACTGAGCAGCCAGCACCATGAGTACTGAGCACCGAGCACCCAGTGTACTGAGCAACCTGAGTACTGAGCACCCAGCACCCTGAGAATGACCACCCAGCACCATGAGTACTGAGCACCGAGCACCCTGAGCACTGAGCACCCAGCACCCTGAGTACTGAGCACCCAGCACCCCGAGCACTGAGCACCCAGCACCCTGAGTAATGAGCACCCAGCACCCTGAGTACTGAGCACTGAGCACCCAGCACTACGAGCACTGAGCACCCAGCACCCTGAGTACTGAGCACCCAGCACCCTGAGTACTGAGCACCCAGCACCCTGAGTACTGAGCACCGAGCACCCCGAGCACTGAGCACCCAGCACCCTGAGCACTGAGCACCCTGAGGACTGAGCAACCAGCACCCTGTGTACTGAGCACCCAGCACCCTGAGTACTGAGCACCCAGCATCCTGAGTACTGAGCACCGATCACCCTGAGCACTGAGCACCCAGCACCCCGAGCACTGAGCACCCAGCACCCTGAGTACTGAGCACCCTGGGTACTGAGCACCCAGCACCCCGAGCACTGAGCACCCAGCACCCTGAGTACTGAGCACCCTGAGTACTGAGCACCCAGCACCCTGAGTACTGAGCACCCTGAGTAATGAGCACCCTGAGTACTGAGCACCGAGCACCCCGAGCACTGAGCACCCAGCACCCTGAGTACTGAGCACCCAGCACCCTGAGTAGTGAGCACCCAGCACCCCGAGTACTGAGCACCCAGCACCGTGAGTACTGACCACCCAGCACCCTGAGTACTGAGCACCCAGCACCCCGAGCACTAAGCACCCAGCACCCCGAGCACCGAGCACCGAGCACGAAGCACCCTGAGCACTGAGCACCCAGCAACCTGAGCACTGAGCACCCAGCACCCTGAGTACTGAGCACTGAGCACCCAGCACCCGGAGCACTGAGCAGCCAGCACACTGAGTACTAAGCACCCAGCACCCTGAGTACTGAGCACCCAGCACCCTGAGTACTGAGCACCCAGAGTACTGAGCACCGAGCACCCCGAGCACTGAGCACCCAGCACCCTGAGAACCGAGCACCCAGCAACCTGAGTACTGAGCACCCAGCACCCTGAGCACTGAGCACCCACCACCCTGAGTACTGAGCACTGAGCACCCCGAGTACTGAGCACCGAGCACCCCGAGCACTAAGCACCCAGCACCCAGAGCACCGAGCACCCAGCACCCTGAGCACTGAGCACCCAGCACCCTGAGCACTGAGCACCCAGCACCCTGAGCACTGAGCACCCAGCACCCTGAGCACTGAGCACCCAGCACCCTGAGCACTGAGCACCCAGCACCCTGAGTACTGAGCACCCAACGTACTGAGCACCGAGTACCCTGAGCACTGAGCACCCAGAACCCCGAGTACTGAGCACCGGGCACCACGAGCACTAAGCACCCAGCACCCCGAGCACCGAGCACCCAGCACCCTGAGCACTGAGCACCCAGCACCCCGAGCACTGATCACCCAGCACCCTGGGCACTGAGCACCCAGAACCCCGAGCACTGAGCACCCAGCACCCCGAGCACTGAGCACCCAGCACCCCGAGCACTGAGCACCCAACACCCCGAGCACTGAGCACCCAGCACCCTGAGTACTGAGCACCCAGCACCCTGAGTACTGAGCACCCAACACCCTGAGCACTGAGCACCCAGCACCCTGAGTACTGAGCACCCAGCACCCCAAGCACAGAACACCCTGAGTACTGAGCACCCTGAACCCCAAGCACTGAGCACCCTGATTACTGAGCACCCATCACCCTGATTAATGAGCACCCAGCACCCCGAGTACTGAGCACCAAGCACCCTGAGTACTGAGCACCCAACGTACTGAGCACCGAGCACCCTGAGCACTGAGCACCCAGCACCCTGAGTACTGAGCACCCAGCACCCTGAGCAATGAGCACGCTGAATACTGAGCACCCAGCACCTTGTACACTGAGCACCGATAACCCCGAGCACTGAGCACCCAGCACCCGGAGTACTGAGCACCCAGCACCCTGAGTACTAAGCACCGAGCACCCTGAGTACTGAGCACCCAGCACACTGAGCACTGAACACACAGCACCCTGAGTACTGAGCACCTCGAGCACTGAGCACCCAGCACCCTGAGTACTGAGCACCGAGCACCCTGAGCACTGAGCACCCAGCACCGCGAGCACTGAGCACCCAGCACCCCGAGCACAGAGCACCCAGCACCCTGAGTACTGAGCACCCAGCACCCTGAGTACTGAGCACCCAGCACCCTGAGCACTGAGTACCCAGCACCCTGAGTACTGAGCACCCAGCACCCTGAGTACTGAGCACACTGCGTACTGAGCACCGAGCACCCAGCACCCTGAGTACTGAGCACCCAGCACCCTGAGCACTGAGCACCCAGCACCCTGAGTACTGAGCACTGAGCACCCCGAGTACTGAGCACCGGGCACCCCGAGCACTAAGCACCCAGCACCCAGAGCACCGAGCACCCAGCACCCTGAGCACTGAGCACCCAGCACCCTGAGCACTGAGCACCCAGCACCCTGAGCACTGAGCACCTAGCACCCTGAGCACTGAGCACCCAGCACCCTGAGTACTGAGCACCCAACGTACTGAGCACCGAGTACCCTGAGCACTGAGCACCCAGAACCCCGAGTACTGAGCACCGGGCACCCCGAGCACTAAGCACCCAGCACCCCGAGCACCGAGCACCCAGCACACTGAGCACTGAGAACCCAGCACCCCGAGCACTGAGCACCAAGCACCCCGAGCACTGAGCACCCAGCACCCCGAGCACTGAGCACCCAGCACCCTGAGCACTGAGCACCCAGCACCCCGAGCACTGAGCACCCAGCACCCCGAGCACTGAGCACCCAGCAACCCGAGCACTGAGCACCCAGCACCCTGAGTACTGAGCACCCAGCACCCTGAGTACTGAGCACCCAACACCCTGAGCACTGAGCACCCAGCACCCTGAGTACTGAGCACCCAGCACCCCGAGCACTGAGCACCCAGCACCCCGAGCACTGAGCACCCAGCACCCTGTGTACTGAGCACCCAGCACCCTGAGTACTGAGCACTGAGCACCCAGCACCCCGAGCACTGAGCACCCAGCAACCTGAGTACTGAGCACCCAGCACCCCGAGCACTGAGCACCCAGCACCCTGAGTAATGAGCACCCAGCACCCTGAGTACTGAGCACTGAGCACCCAGCACTACGAGCACTGAGCACCCAGCACCCTGAGTAATGAGCACCCAGCACCCTGAGTACTGAGCACCCAGCACCCTGAGTACTGAGCACCGAGCACCCCGAGCACTGAGCACCCAGCACCCTGAGCACTGAGCACCCTGAGGACTGAGCAACCAGCACCCTGTGTACTGAGCACCCAGCACCCTGAGTACTGAGCACCCAGCATCCTGAGTACTGAGCACCGATCACCCTGAGCACTGAGCACCCAGCACCCCGAGCACTGAGCACCCAGCACCCTGAGTACTGAGCACCCTGGGTACTGAGCACCCAGCACCCCGAGCACTGAGCACCCAGCACCCTGAGTACTGAGCACCCTGAGTACTGAGCACCCAGCACCCTGAGTACTGAGCACCCTGAGTAATGAGCACCCTGAGTACTGAGCACCGAGCACCCCGAGCACTGAGCACCCAGCACCCTGAGTACTGAGCACCCAGCACCCTGAGTAGTGAGCACCCAGCACCCCGAGTACTGAGCACCCAGCACCGTGAGTACTGACCACCCAGCACCCTGAGTACTGAGCACCCAGCACCCCGAGCACTAAGCACCCAGCACCCCGAGCACCGAGCACCGAGCACGAAGCACCCTGAGCACTGAGCACCCAGCAACCTGAGCACTGAGCACCCAGCACCCTGAGTACTGAGCACTGAGCACCCAGCACCCGGAGCACTGAGCACCCAGCACCCTGAGTACTAAGCACCCAGCACCCTGAGTACTGAGCACCCAGCACCCTGAGTACTGAGCACCCAGCGTACTGAGCACCGAGCACCCCGAGCACTGAGCACCCAGCACCCTGAGTACTGAGCACCCAGCACCCCGAGCACTGAGCACCCAGCACCCTGAGTACTGAGCACCGAGCACCCTGAGTACTGAGCACCCAGCACCCTGAGTACTGAGCACCCTGGGTACTGAGCACCCAGCACCCCGAGCACTCAGCACCCAGCACCCTGAGTACTGAGCACCCTGAGTACTGAGCACCCAGCACCCTGAGTACTGAGCACCCTGAGTAATGAGCACCCTGAGTACTGAGCACCGAGCACCCCGAGCACTGAGCACCCAGCACCCTGAGTACTGAGCACCCAGCACCCTGAGTAGTGAGCACCCAGCACCCCGAGTACTGAGCACCCAGCACCGTGAGTACTGACCACCCAGCACCCTGAGTACTGAGCACCCAGCACCCCGAGCACTAAGCACCCAGCACCCCGAGCACCGAGCACCGAGCACGAAGCACCCTGAGCACTGAGCACCCAGCAACCTCAGCACTGAGCACCCAGCACCCTGAGTACTGAGCACTGAGCACCCAGCACCCGGAGCACTGAGCACCCAGCACCCTGAGTACTAAGCACCCAGCACCCTGAGTACTGAGCACCCAGCACCCTGAGTACTGAGCACCCAGCGTACTGAGCACCGAGCACCCCGAGCACTGAGCACCCAGCACCCTGAGTACTGAGCACCCAGCACCCCGAGCACTGAGCACCCAGCACCCTGAGTACTGAGCACCGAGCACCCTGAGTACTGAGCACCCAGCACCCTGAGTACTGAGAACCCAGCGTACTGAGAACCGAGCACCCAGAACCCTGAGTACTGAGCACCCAGCACCCTGAGCACTGAGCACCCACCACCCTGAGTACTGAGCACTGAGCACCCCGAGTACTGAGCACCGAGCACCCCGAGCACTAAGCACCCAGCACCCAGAGCACCGAGCACCCAGCACCCTGAGCACTGAGCACCCAGCACCCTGAGCACTGAGCACCCAGCACCCTGAGCACTGAGCACCCAGCACCCTGAGCACTGAGCATCCAGCACCCTGAGCACTGAGCACCCAGCACCCTGAGTACTGAGCACCCAACGTACTGAGCACCGAGTACCCTGAGCACTGAGCACCCAGAACCCCGAGTACTGAGCACCGGGCACCACGAGCACTAAGCAACCAGCACCCCGAGCACCGAGCACCCAGCACCCTGAGCACTGAGCACCCAGCACCCCGAGCACTGATCACCCAGCACCCTGGGCACTGAGCACCCAGAACCCCGAGCACTGAGCACCCAGCACCCCGAGCACTGAGCACCCAGCACCCCGAGCACTGAGCACCCAACACCCCGAGCACTGAGCACCCAGCACCCTGAGTACTGAGCACCCAGCACCCTGAGTACTGAGCACCCAACACCCTGAGCACTGAGTACCCAGCACCCTGAGTACTGAGCACCCAGCACCCCAAGCACAGAACACCCTGAGTACTGAGCACCCTGAACCCCAAGCACTGAGCACACATCACCCTGATTAATGAGCACCCAGCACCCCGAGTACTGAGCACCAAGCACCCTGAGTACTGAGCACCCAACGTACTGAGCACCGAGCACCCTGAGCACTGAGCACCCAGCACCCTGAGTACTGAGCACCCAGCACCCTGAGCAATGAGCACGCTGAGCACTGAGCACCCAGCACCCTGAGTACTGAGCACCGAGCACCCTGAGCACTGAGCACCCAGCACCGCGAGCACTGAGCACCCAGCACCCCGAGCACAGAGCACCCAGCACCCTGAGTACTGAGCACCCAGCACCCTGAGTACTGAGCACCCAGCACCCTGAGCACTGAGTACCCAGCACCCTGAGTACTGAGCACCCAGCACCCTGAGTACTGAGCACACTGCGTACTGAGCACCGAGCACCCAGCACCCTGAGTACTGAGCACCCAGCACCCTGAGCACTGAGCACCCAGCACCCTGAGTACTGAGCACTGAGCACCCCGAGTACTGAGCACCGGGCACCCCGAGCACTAAGCACCCAGCACCCAGAGCACCGAGCACCCAGCACCCTGAGCACTGAGCACCCAGCACCCTGAGCACTGAGCACCCAGCACCCTGAGCACTGAGCACCTAGCACCCTGAGCACTGAGCACCCAGCACCCTGAGTACTGAGCACCCAACGTACTGAGCACCGAGTACCCTGAGCACTGAGCACCCAGAACCCCGAGTACTGAGCACCGGGCACCCCGAGCACTAAGCACCCAGCACCCCGAGCACCGAGCACCCAGCACACTGAGCACTGAGAACCCAGCACCCCGAGCACTGAGCACCAAGCACCCCGAGCACTGAGCACCCAGCACCCCGAGCACTGAGCACCCAGCACCCTGAGCACTGAGCACCCAGCACCCCGAGCACTGAGCACCCAGCACCCCGAGCACTGAGCACCCAGCAACCCGAGCACTGAGCACCCAGCACCCTGAGTACTGAGCACCCAGCACCCTGAGTACTGAGCACCCAACACCCTGAGCACTGAGCACCCAGCACCCTGAGTACTGAGCACCCAGCACCCCGAGCACTGAGCACCCAGCACCCCGAGCACTGAGCACCCAGCACCCTGTGTACTGAGCACCCAGCACCCTGAGTACTGAGCACTGAGCACCCAGCACCCCGAGCACTGAGCACCCAGCAACCTGAGTACTGAGCACCCAGCACCCCGAGCACTGAGCACCCAGCACCCTGAGTAATGAGCACCCAGCACCCTGAGTACTGAGCACTGAGCACCCAGCACTACGAGCACTGAGCACCCAGCACCCTGAGTAATGAGCACCCAGCACCCTGAGTACTGAGCACCCAGCACCCTGAGTACTGAGCACCGAGCACCCCGAGCACTGAGCACCCAGCACCCTGAGCACTGAGCACCCTGAGGACTGAGCAACCAGCACCCTGTGTACTGAGCACCCAGCACCCTGAGTACTGAGCACCCAGCATCCTGAGTACTGAGCACCGATCACCCTGAGCACTGAGCACCCAGCACCCCGAGCACTGAGCACCCAGCACCCTGAGTACTGAGCACCCTGGGTACTGAGCACCCAGCACCCCGAGCACTGAGCACCCAGCACCCTGAGTACTGAGCACCCTGAGTACTGAGCACCCAGCACCCTGAGTACTGAGCACCCTGAGTAATGAGCACCCTGAGTACTGAGCACCGAGCACCCCGAGCACTGAGCACCCAGCACCCTGAGTACTGAGCACCCAGCACCCTGAGTAGTGAGCACCCAGCACCCCGAGTACTGAGCACCCAGCACCGTGAGTACTGACCACCCAGCACCCTGAGTACTGAGCACCCAGCACCCCGAGCACTAAGCACCCAGCACCCCGAGCACCGAGCACCGAGCACGAAGCACCCTGAGCACTGAGCACCCAGCAACCTGAGCACTGAGCACCCAGCACCCTGAGTACTGAGCACTGAGCACCCAGCACCCGGAGCACTGAGCACCCAGCACCCTGAGTACTAAGCACCCAGCACCCTGAGTACTGAGCACCCAGCACCCTGAGTACTGAGCACCCAGCGTACTGAGCACCGAGCACCCCGAGCACTGAGCACCCAGCACCCTGAGTACTGAGCACCCAGCACCCCGAGCACTGAGCACCCAGCACCCTGAGTACTGAGCACCGAGCACCCTGAGTACTGAGCACCCAGCACCCTGAGTACTGAGCACCCTGGGTACTGAGCACCCAGCACCCCGAGCACTCAGCACCCAGCACCCTGAGTACTGAGCACCCTGAGTACTGAGCACCCAGCACCCTGAGTACTGAGCACCCTGAGTAATGAGCACCCTGAGTACTGAGCACCGAGCACCCCGAGCACTGAGCACCCAGCACCCTGAGTACTGAGCACCCAGCACCCTGAGTAGTGAGCACCCAGCACCCCGAGTACTGAGCACCCAGCACCGTGAGTACTGACCACCCAGCACCCTGAGTACTGAGCACCCAGCACCCCGAGCACTAAGCACCCAGCACCCCGAGCACCGAGCACCGAGCACCGAGCACGAAGCACCCTGAGCACTGAGCACCCAGCAACCTCAGCACTGAGCACCCAGCACCCTGAGTACTGAGCACTGAGCACCCAGCACCCGGAGCACTGAGCACCCAGCACCCTGAGTACTAAGCACCCAGCACCCTGAGTACTGAGCACCCAGCACCCTGAGTACTGAGCACCCAGCGTACTGAGCACCGAGCACCCCGAGCACTGAGCACCCAGCACCCTGAGTACTGAGCACCCAGCACCCCGAGCACTGAGCACCCAGCACCCTGAGTACTGAGCACCGAGCACCCTGAGTACTGAGCACCCAGCACCCTGAGTACTGAGAACCCAGCGTACTGAGAACCGAGCACCCAGAACCCTGAGTACTGAGCACCCAGCACCCTGAGCACTGAGCACCCACCACCCTGAGTACTGAGCACTGAGCACCCCGAGTACTGAGCACCGAGCACCCCGAGCACTAAGCACCCAGCACCCAGAGCACCGAGCACCCAGCACCCTGAGCACTGAGCACCCAGCACCCTGAGCACTGAGCACCCAGCACCCTGAGCACTGAGCACCCAGCACCCTGAGCACTGAGCATCCAGCACCCTGAGCACTGAGCACCCAGCACCCTGAGTACTGAGCACCCAACGTACTGAGCACCGAGTACCCTGAGCACTGAGCACCCAGAACCCCGAGTACTGAGCACCGGGCACCACGAGCACTAAGCAACCAGCACCCCGAGCACCGAGCACCCAGCACCCTGAGCACTGAGCACCCAGCACCCCGAGCACTGATCACCCAGCACCCTGGGCACTGAGCACCCAGAACCCCGAGCACTGAGCACCCAGCACCCCGAGCACTGAGCACCCAGCACCCCGAGCACTGAGCACCCAACACCCCGAGCACTGAGCACCCAGCACCCTGAGTACTGAGCACCCAGCACCCTGAGTACTGAGCACCCAACACCCTGAGCACTGAGTACCCAGCACCCTGAGTACTGAGCACCCAGCACCCCAAGCACAGAACACCCTGAGTACTGAGCACCCTGAACCCCAAGCACTGAGCACACATCACCCTGATTAATGAGCACCCAGCACCCCGAGTACTGAGCACCAAGCACCCTGAGTACTGAGCACCCAACGTACTGAGCACCGAGCACCCTGAGCACTGAGCACCCAGCACCCTGAGTACTGAGCACCCAGCACCCTGAGCAATGAGCACGCTGAGTACTGAGCACCCAGCACCTTGAGCACTGAGCACCGAGAACCCCGAGCACTGAGCTCCCAGCACCCGGAGTACTGAGCACCCAGCACCCTGAGTACTAAGCACCGAGCACCCTGAGTACTGAGCACCCAGCACACTGAGCACTGAACACACAGCACCCTGAGTACTGAGCACCTCGAGCACTGAGCACCCAGCACCCTGAGTACTGAGCACCGAGCACCCTGAGCACTGAGCACCCAGCACCGCGAGCACTGAGCACCCAGCACCCCGAGCACAGAGCACCCAGCACCCTGAGTACTGAGCACCCAGCACCCTGAGTACTGAGCACCCAGCACCCTGAGCACTGAGTACCCAGCACCCTGAGCACTGAGCACACAGCACCCTGAGCACTGAGCACCCAGCACCCTGAGTACTGAGCACTGAGCACCCAGCACCCCGAGCACTGAGCACCCAGCACCCTGAGTACTGAGCACCCAGCAACCCGAGCAATAAACACCCAGCACCCCGAGCACCGAGCACCCAGCACACTGAGCACTGAGCACCCAGCACCCTGAGTACTGAGCACCCAGCACCCTGAGTACTGAGCACCCAGCACCCTGAGAACTGAACACACAGCACCCTGAGCACTGAGCACACAGCACCCTGAGAACTGAGCACTGAGCAACCAGCACCCCGAGCACTGAGCACCCAGCACCCTGAGTACTGAGCACCCAGCAACCCGAGCACTAAGCACCCTGTACCCCGAGCACCGAGAACCCAGCACCCTGAGCACTGAGAACCCAGCACCCTGAGTACTGAGCACCCAGCACCCTGAGTACTGAGCACCCAGCAACCCGAGCACTAAGCACCCAGCACCCCGAGCTCCGAGCACCCAGCACCCTGAGCACTGAGCACCCAGAACCCTGAGCACTGAGCACCCAGCACTCTGAGTACTGAGCACTTAGCACCCAGCACCCTGAGTACTGAGCACCCAGCAACCCGAGCACTAAGCACCCAGCACCCCGAGCACCGAGCACCTAGCACCCTGAGCACTGAGCACCGAGCACCCTGAGTACTGAGCACCCAGCACCCTGAGTACTGAGCACACTGCGTACTGAGCACCGAGCACCCAGCACCCTGAGTACTGAGCACCCAGCACCCTGAGCACTGAGCACCCAGCAACCTGAGTACTGAGCACTGAGCACCCCGAGTACTGAGCACCGGGCACCCCGAGCACTAAGCACCCAGCACCCAGAGCACCGAGCACCCAGCACCCTGAGCACTGAGCACCCAGCACCCTGAGCACTGAGCACCCAGCACCCTGAGCACTGAGCACCTAGCACCCTGAGCACTGAGCACCCAGCACCCTGAGTACTGAGCACCCAACGTACTGAGCACCGAGTACCCTGAGCACTGAGCACCCAGAACCCCGAGTACTGAGCACCGGGCACCCCGAGCACTAAGCACCCAGCACCCCGAGCACCGAGCACCCAGCACACGGAGCACTGAGAACCCAGCACCCCGAGCACTGAGCACCAAGCATCCCGAGCACTGAGCACCCAGCACCCCGAGCACTGAGCACCCAGCACCCTGAGCACTGAGCACCCAGCACCCCGAGCACTGAGCACCCAGCACCCCGAGCACTGAGCACCCAGCACCCCGAGCACTGAGCACCCAGCACCCTGAGTACTGAGCACCCAGCACCCTGAGTACTGAGCACCCAACACCCTGAGCACTGAGCACCCAGCACCCTGAGTACTGAGCACCCAGCACCCCGAGCACTGAGCACCCAGCACCCCGAGCACTGAGCACCCAGCACCCTGTGTACTGAGCACCCAGCACCCTGAGTACTGAGCACTGAGCACCCAGCACCCCGAGCACTTAGCACCCAGCACCCTGAGTACTGAGCACCCAGCACCCCGAGCACTGAGCACCCAGCACCCTGAGTAATGAGCACCCAGCACCCTGAGTACTGAGCACTGAGCACCCAGCACTACGAGCACTGAGCACCCAGCACCCTGAGTACTGAGCACCCAGCACCCTGAGTACTGAGCACCCAGCACCCTGAGTACTGAGCACCGAGCACCCCGAGCACTGAGCACCCAGCACCCTGAGCACTGAGCACCCTGAAGACTGAGCAACCAGCACCCTGTGTACTGAGCACCCAGCACCCTGAGTACTGAGCACAGAGCATCCTGAGTACTGAGCACCGATCACCCTGAGCACTGAGCACCCAGCACCCCGAGCACTGAGCACCCAGCACCCTGAGTACTGAGCACCCTGGGTACTGAGCACCCAGCACCCCGAGCACTGAGCACCCAGCACCCTGAGTACTGAGCACCCTGAGTACTGAGCCCCCAGCACCCTGAGTACTGAGCACCCTGAGTAATGAGCACCCTGAGTACTGAGCACCGAGCACCCCGAGCACTGAGCACCCAGCACCCTGAGTACTGAGCACCCAGCACCCTGAGTAGTGAGCACCCAGCACCCCGAGTACTGAGCACCCAGCACCGTGAGTACTGACCACCCAGCACCCTGAGTACTGAGCACCCAGCACCCCGAGCACTAAGCACCCAGCACCCCGAGCACCGAGCACCCAGCACCCTGAGTACTGAGCACTGAGCACCCAGCATCCGGAGCACTGAGCACCCAGCACCCTGAGTACTAAGCACCCAGCAACCTGAGCACTGAGCACCCAGCACCCTGAGTACTGAGCACTGAGCACCCAGCACCCGGAGCACTGAGCAC
Organism: Microtus oregoni; assembly: GCF_018167655.1. Taxonomy (NCBI): domain Eukaryota; kingdom Metazoa; phylum Chordata; class Mammalia; order Rodentia; family Cricetidae; genus Microtus; species Microtus oregoni. The sequence goes on along the minus strand of NW_024543273.1, from coordinate 450,197 downwards.
CCAGCACCCTGAGTAATAAGCACCCAGCACCCTGAGTACTGAGCACCCAGCACCCTGAGTACTGAGCACCCAGCGTACTGAGCACCGAGCACCCCGAGCACTGAGCACCCAGCACCCTGAGTACTGAGCACCCAGCACCCCGAGCACTGAGCACCCAGCACCCTGAGTACTGAGCACCGAGCACCCTGAGTACTGAGCACCCAGCACCCTGAGTACTGAGAACCCAGCGTACTGAGAACCGAGCACCCAGCACCCTGAGTACTGAGCACCCAGCACCCTGAGCACTGAGCACCCACCACCCTGAGTACTGAGCACTGAGCACCCCGAGTACTGAGCACCGAGCACCCCGAGCACTAAGCACCCAGCACCCAGAGCACCGAGCACCCAGCACCCTGAGCACTGAGCACCCAGCACCCTGAGCACTGAGCACCCAGCACCCTGAGCACTGAGCACCCAGCACCCTGAGCACTGAGCACCCAGCACCCTGAGCACTGAGCACCCAGCACCCTGAGTACTGAACACCCAACGTACTGAGCACCGAGTACCCTGAGCACTGAGCACCCAGAACCCCGAGTACTGAGCACCGAGGCACCACGAGCACTAAGCACCCAGCACCCCGAGCACCGAGCACCCAGCACCCTGAGCACTGAGCACCCAGCACCCCGAGCACTGATCACCCAGCACCCTGGGCACTGAGCACCCAGAACCCCGAGCACTGAGCACCCAGCACCCCGAGCACTGAGCACCCAGCACCCCGAGCACTGAGCACCCAACACCCCGATCACTGAGCACCCAGCACCCTGAGTACTGAGCACCCAGCACCCTGAGTACTGAGCACCCAACACCCTGAGCACTGAGTACCCAGCACCCTGAGTACTGAGCACCCAGCACCCCAAGCACAGAACACCCTGAGTACTGAGCACCCTGAACCCCAAGCACTGAGCACCCTGATTACTGAGCACCCATCACCCTGATTAATGAGCACCCAGCACCCCGAGTACTGAGCACCAAGCACCCTGAGTACTGAGCACCCAACGTACTGAGAACTGAGCACCCTGAGCACTGAGCACCCAGCACCCTGAGTACTGAGCACCCAGCACCCTGAGCAATGAGCACGCTGAGTACTGAGCACCCAGCACCTTGAGCACTGAGCACCGAGAACCCCGAGCACTGAGCTCCCAGCACCCGGAGTACTGAGCACCCAGCACCCTGAGTACTAAGCACCGAGCACCCTGAGTACTGAGCACCCAGCACACTGAGCACTGAACACACAGCACCCTGAGTACTGAGCACCTCGAGCACTGAGCACCCAGCACCCTGAGTACTGAGCACCGAGCACCCTGAGCACTGAGCACCCAGCACCGCGAGCACTGAGCACCCAGCACCCCGAGCACAGAGCACCCAGCACCCTGAGTACTGAGCACCCAGCACCCTGAGTACTGAGCACCCAGCTCCCTGAGCACTGAGTACCCAGCACCCTGAGCACTGAGCACACAGCACCCTGAGCACTGAGCACCCAGCACCCTGAGTACTGAGCACTGAGCACCCAGCACCCCGAGCACTGAGCACCCAGCACCCTGAGTACTGAGCACCCAGCAACCCGAGCACTAAACACCCAGCACCCCGAGCACCGAGCACCCAGCACCCTGAGCACTGAGCACCCAGCACCCTGAGTACTGAGCACCCAGCACCCTGAGTACTGAGCACCCAGCACCCTGAGAACTGAACACACAGCACCCTGAGCACTGAGCACACAGCACCCTGAGTACTGAGCACTGAGCACCGAGCACCCCGAGCACTGAGCACCCAGCACCCTGAGTACTGAGCACCCAGCAACCCGAGCACTAAGCACACTGCACCCCGAGCACCGAGCACCCAGCACCCTGAGCACTGAGCACCCAGCACCCTGAGTACTGAGCACCCAGCACCCTGAGTACTGAGCACCCAGCAACCCGAGCACTAAGCACCCAGCACCCAGAGCTCCGAGCACCCAGCACCCTGAGCACTGAGCACCCAGAACCCTGAGCACTGAGCACCCAGCACCCTGAGTACTGAGCACTTAGCACCCAGCACCCTGAGTACTGAGCACCCAGCAACCCGAGCACTAAGCACCAAGCACCCCGAGCACCGAGCACCCAGCACCCTGAGTACTGAGCACCCAGCACCCTGAGCACTGAGCACGAAGCACCCTGAGTACTGAGCACTGAGCACCCCGAGTACTGAGCACCGGGCACCCCGAGCACTAAGCACCCAGCACCCAGAGCACCGAGCACCCAGCACCCTGAGCACTGAGCACCCAGCACCCTGAGCACTGAGCACCCAGCACCCTGAGCACTGAGCACCTAGCACCCTGAGCACTGAGCACCCAGCACCCTGAGTACTGAGCACCCCACGTACTGAGCACCGAGTACCCTGAGCACTGAGCACCCAGAACCCCGAGTACTGAGCACCCAGCACCCCGAGCACTGAGCACCCAGCACCCCGAGCACTGAGTACCCAGCACCCTGAGTACTGAGCACCCAGCACCCTGAGTACTGAGCACCCAACACCCTGAGCACTGAGCACCCAGCACCCTGAGTAATGAGCACCCAGCACCCCAAGCACAGAGCACCCTGAGTACTGAGCACCCTGCACCCCAAGCACTGAGCACCCTGAGTACTGAGCACCCAGCACCCTGATTAATGAGCACCCAGCACCCCGAGTACTGAGCACCGAGCACCCTGAGTACTGAGCACCCAACGTACTGAGCACCGAGCACCCTGAGCACTGAGCACCCAGCACCCTGAGTACTGAGCAACCAGCACCCTGAGCAATGAGCACCCTGAGTACTGAGCACCCAGCACCCTGAGTACTGAGCACCCAGCATCCTGAGTACTGAGCACCGATCACCCTGAGCATTGAGCACCCAGCACCCCGAGCACTGAGCACCCTGAGTACTGAGCACCCAGCACCCTGAGTACTGAGCACCCAGCACCCCGAGCACTGAGCACCCTGAGTACTGAGCACCCAGCACCCTGAGTAGTGAGCACTAAGCACCCAGAGCACTGAGCACCCAGCACCCCGAGCACGGAGCACCCAGGACCCCGAGCACTGAGTACTGAGCACCCAGCACCCTGAGTACTGAGCACCGAGCTCCCCGAGCACTGAGCACCCAGCACCCTGAGCACTGAGCACCCAGCACCCTGAGCACTGAGCACCCAGCACCCTGAGCACTGAGCACCCAGCACCCTGAGTACTGAGCACCCAGCACCCCGAGCACTGAGCACCCAGCACCCTGAGTACTGAGCACTGAGCACCCAGCACCCCGAGCACTGAGCACCTAGCACCCTGTGTACTGAGCACCGAGCACCCCGAGCACTGAGCACCCAGCACCCTGAGCACTCAGCACCCAGCACCCTGAGCACTGAGCACCCAGCACCCTGAGCACTGAGCACCCAGCACCCTGAGCACTGAGCACCCAGCACCCAGAGCACTGAGCACCCAGCACCCTGAGCACTGAGCACCCAGCACCCTGAGTACTGAGCACCCAGCACCCTGAGTACTGAGCACCCAGACCCCGAGCACTGAGCACCCAGCACCCCTAGCACTGTGCACCCAGCACCCTGAGTACTGAGAACCCAGCACCCTGAGTACTGAGCACCCAGCACCCTGAGCACTGAGCACCCAGCGGCCCGAGCACTGAGCACCCAGCATCCTGAGCACTGAGTACTGAGCACACATCACCCTGAGCACTGAGCACGCAGCACCCTGAGAACTGAGCACCCAGCACCCTGAGTACTGAGCACCCAGCACCCCAAGCACTGAGCACCGAGCACCCTGAGTACTGAGCACCCAGCACGCTGAGCACTGAGCACCCAGCACCCCGAGTACTGAGCACCCAGCACCCTGAGTACTGAGCACCCAGCACCCTGAGCACTGAGCACCCAGCACCCTGAGCACTGAGCACCCAGCACCCTGAGCACTGAGCACCCAGCACCCTGAGTACTGAGCATCAAGCACCCTGAGCACTGAGCACCCAGCACCCTGAGCACTGAGCACCCAACGTACTGAGCAACGAGCACCCCGAGTACTGAGCACCCAGCACCCCGAGCACTGAGCACCCAGCACCCCGAGCACTGAGCACCCAGCACCCCGAGCACTGAGCACCCAGCACCGTGAGTACTGAGCACCCAGCACCCTGAGTACTGAGCACCGAGCACCCCGAGCACTGAGCACCGGGCACCCCGAGCACTGAGCACCCAACACCCTGAGTACTGAGCACCCAGCACCCTAAGTACTGAGCACTGAGCACTGAGCTCCCTGAGCACTGAGCACCCAGCACCCTGAGCACTGAGCACCCAGCATCCTGAGCACTGAGTACTGAGCACCCAGCACCCAGAGCACTGAGCACCGAGCACCATGAGCACTGAGCACCCAGCACCCTGAGTACTGAGCACCCAGCACACCAAACACTGAGCACCGAGCACCCTGAGAACTGAGCACCGAGCACCCTGAGTACTGAGCAGCCAGCACCATGAGTACTGAGCACCGAGCACCCAGAGTACTGAGCAACCTGAGTACTGAGCACCCAGCACCCTGAGAATGAGCACCCAGCAACATGAGTACTGAGCACCGAGCACCCTGAGCACTGAGCACCCAGCATCCTGAGTACTGAGCACCCAGCACCCCGAGCACTGAGCACACAGCACCCTGAGTAATGAGCACCCAGCACCCTGAGTACTGAGCACTGAGCACCCTGAGCACTGAGCACCCAGCACTACGAGCACTGAGCACCCAGCACTCTGAGTACTGAGCACCCAGCACCCTGAGTACTGAGCACCCAGCACCCTGAGTACTTAGCACTGAGCACCCCGAGCACTGAGCACCCAGCACCCTGAGCACTGAGCACCCAGCACCCTGAGTACTGAGCACCCAGCACCCTGAATACTGAGCACCCAGCGTACTGAGCACCGAGCACCCTGAGCACTGAGCACCCAGCACCCTGAGTACTGAGCACCCAGCACCCCGAGCACTGAGCACCCAGCACCCTGAGTACTGAGCACCGAGCACCCTGAGTACTGAGCATCCAGCACCCTGAGTACTGAGCACCCAGCGTACTGAGCACCGAGCACCCAGCAACCTGAGCACTGAGCACCCAGCACCCTGAGTACTGAGCACTGAGCACCCAGCACCCCGAGCACTGAGCACCGAGCACCCCGAGCACTGAGCACCCAGCACCCCGAGCACTGAGCACCCAGCACCCCGAGCACTGAGCACCCAGCACCCTGAGTACTGAGCACCCAGCACCCTGAGTACTGAGCACCCAACACCCTGAGCACTGAGCACCCAGCACCCTGAGTACTGAGCGCCCAGCACCCCAAGCACAGAGCACCCTGAGTACTGAGAACCCTGCACCCCAAGCACTGAGCACCCTGAGTACTGAGCACCCAGCACCCTGATTAATGAGCACCCAGCACCCCGAGTACTGAGCACCGAGCACCCTGAGTACTGAGCACCCAACGTACTGAGAACCGAGCACCCTGAGCACTGAGCACCCAGCACCCTGAGTACTGAGCACCCAGCACCCTGAGCAATGAGCACCCTGAGTACTGAGCACCCAGCACCCTGAGTACTGGGCACTCAGCACCCTGAGTACTGAGCACCGAACACCCCGAGCACTGATCACCCAGCACCCTGAGCACTGAGCACCCTGAGGACTCAGCAACCAGCACCCTGAGTACTGAGCACCCAGCACCCTGAGTACTGAGCACCCAGCATCCTGAGTACTGAGCACCGATCACCCTGAGCACTGAGCACCCAGCACCCCGAGCACTGAGCACCCTGAGTACTGAGCACCCAGCACCCTGAGTACTGAGCACTAAGCACCCAGAGCACTGAGCACCCAGCACCCCGAGCATGGAGCACCCAGGACCCCGAGCACTGAGTACTGAGCACCCAGCACCCTGAGTACTGAGCACCGAGCTCCCTGAGCACTGAGCACCCTGAGTACTGAGCACCCAGCACCCCGATCACTGAGCACCCAGCACCCTGAGCACTGAGCACCCAGCACCCTGAGCACTGAGCACCCAGCACCCTGAGTACTGAGCACCCAGCACCCAGAGCACTGAGCACCCAGCACCCTGAGTACTGAGCACTGAGCACCCAGCACCCCGAGCACTGAGCACCCAGCACCCTGAGTACTGAGCACCCAGCAACCCGAGCACTAAGCACCCAGCACCCAGAGCTCCGAGCACCCAGCACCCTGAGCACTGAGCACCCAGAACCCTGAGCACTGAGCACCCAGCACCCTGAGTACTGAGCACTTAGCACCCAGCACCCTGAGTACTGAGCACCCAGCAACCCGAGCACTAAGCACCAAGCACCCCGAGCACCGAGCACCTAGCACCCTGAGCACTGAGCACCGAGCACCCTGAGTACTGAGCACCCAGCACCCTGAGTACTGAGCACACTGCGTACTGAGCACCGAGCACCCAGCACCCTGAGTACTGAGCACCCAGCACCCTGAGCACTGAGCACCCAGCACCCTGAGTACTGAGCACTGAGCACCCCGAGTACTGAGCACCGGGCACCCCGAGCACTAAGCACCCAGCACCCAGAGCACCGAGCACCCAGCACCCTGAGCACTGAGCACCCAGCACCCTGAGCACTGAGCACCCAGCACCCTGAGCACTGAGCACCTAGCACCCTGAGCACTGAGCACCCAGCACCCTGAGTACTGAGCACCCAACGTACTGAGCACCGAGTACCCTGAGCACTGAGCACCCAGAACCCCGAGTACTGAGCACCGGGCACCCCGAGCACTAAGCACCCAGCACCCCGAGCACCGAGCACCCAGCACACTGAGCACTGAGAACCCAGCACCCCGAGCACTGAGCACCAAGCACCCCGAGCACTGAGCACCCAGCACCCCGAGCACTGAGCACCCAGCACCCTGAGCACTGAGCACCCAGCACCCCGAGCACTGAGCACCCAGCACCCCGAGCACTGAGCACCCAGCACCCCGAGCACTGAGCACCCAGCACCCTGAGTACTGAGCACCCAGCACCCTGAGTACTGAGCACCCAACACCCTGAGCACTGAGCACCCAGCACCCTGAGTACTGAGCACCCAGCACCCCAAGCACAGAGCACCCTGAGTACTGAGCACCCTGCACCCCAAGCACTGAGCACCCTGAGTACTGAGCACCCAGCACCCTGATTAATGAGCACCCAGCACCCCGAGTACTGAGCACCGAGCACCCTGAGTACTGAGCACCCAACGTACTGAGCACCGAGCACCCTGAGCACTGAGCACCCAGCACCCTGAGTACTGAGCAACCAGCACCCTGAGCAATGAGCACCCTGAGTACTGAGCACCCAGCACCCTGAGTACTGGGCACTCAGCACCCTGAGTACTGAGCACCGAGCACCCCGAGCACTGATCACCCAGCACCCTGAGCACTGAGCACCCTGAGGACTGAGCAACCAGCACCCTGAGTACTGAGCACCCAGCACCCTGAGTACTGAGCACCCAGCATCCTGAGTACTGAGCACCGATCACCCTGAGCACTGAGCACCCAGCACCCCGAGCACTGAGCACCCTGAGTACTGAGCACCCAGCACCCTGAGTACTGAGCACCCAGCACCCCGAGCACTGAGCACCCTGAGTACTGAGCACCCAGCACCCTGAGTACTGAGCACTAAGCACCCAGAGCACTGAGCACCCAGCACCCCGAGCACGGAGCACCCAGGACCCCGAGCACTGAGTACTGAGCACCCAGCACCCTGAGTACTGAGCACCGAGCTCCCCGAGCACTGAGCACCCTGAGTACTGAGCACCCAGCACCCCGAACACTGAGCACCCAGCACCCTGAGCACTGAGCACCCAGCACCCTGAGCACTGAGCACCCAGCACCCTGAGTACTGAGCACCCAGCACCCCGAGCACTGAGCACCCAGCACCCTGAGTACTGAGCACTGAGCACCCAGCACCCCGAGCACTGAGCACCTAGCACCCTGTGTACTGAGCACCGAGCACCCCGAGCACTGAGCACCCAGCACCCTGAGCACTCAGCACCCAGCACCCTGAGCACTGAGCACCCAGCACCCTGAGCACTGAGCACCCAGCACCCTGAGCACTGAGCACCCAGCACCCAGAGCACTGAGCACCCAGCACCCTGAGCACTGAGCACCCAGCACCCTGAGTACTGAGCACCCAGCACCCTGAGTACTGAGCACCCAGACCCCGAGCACTGAGCACCCAGCACCCCTAGCACTGTGCACCCAGCACCCTGAGTACTGAGAACCCAGCACCCTGAGTACTGAGCACCCAGCACACTGAGCACTGAGCACCCAGCGGCCCGAGCACTGAGCACCCAGCATCCTGAGCACTGAGTACTGAGCACCCATCACCCTGAGCACTGAGCACGCAGCACCCTGAGAACTGAGCACCCAGCACCCTGAGTACTGAGCACCCAGCACCCCAAGCACTGAGCACCGAGCACCCTGAGTACTGAGCACCCAGCACGCTGAGCACTGAGCACCCAGCACCCCGAGTACTGAGCACCCAGCACCCTGAGTACTGAGCACCCAGCACCCTGAGCACTGAGCACCCAGCACCCTGAGCACTGAGCACCCAGCACCCTGAGCACTGAGCACCCAGCACCCTGAGTACTGAGCATCAAGCACCCTGAGCACTGAGCACCCAGCACCCTGAGCACTGAGCACCCAACGTACTGAGCAACGAGCACCCCGAGCACTGAGCACCCAGCACCCTGAGTACTGAGCGCTGAGCACCCTGAGTACTGAGCACCCAGCACCCCGAGCACTGAGCACCCAGCACCCCGAGCACTGAGCACCCAGCACCCCGAGCACTGAGCACCCAGCACCGTGAGTACTGAGCACCCAGCACCCTGAGTACTGAGCACCGAGCACCCAGAGCACTGAGCACCGGGCACCCCGAGCACTGAGCACCCAACACCCTGAGTACTGAGCACCCAGCACCCTAAGTACTGAGCACTGAGCACTGAGCTCCCTGAGCACTGAGCACCCAGCACCCTGAGCACTGAGCACCCAGCATCCTGAGCACTGAGTACTGAGCACCCAGCACCCAGAGCACTGAGCACCGAGCACCATGAGCACTGAGCACCCAGCACCCTGAGTACTGAGCACCCAGCACACCAAACACTGAGCACCGAGCACCCTGAGAACTGAGCACCGAGCACCCTGAGTACTGAGCAGCCAGCACCATGAGTACTGAGCACCGAGCACCCAGAGTACTGAGCAACCTGAGTACTGAGCACCCAGCACCCTGAGAATGAGCACCCAGCAACATGAGTACTGAGCACCGAGCACCCTGAGCACTGAGCACCCAGCACCCTGAGTACTGAGCACCCAGCACCCCGAGCACTGAGCACCCAGCACCCTGAGTAATGAGCACCCAGCACCCTGAGTACTGAGCACTGAGCACCCTGAGCACTGAGCACCCAGCACTACGAGCACTGAGCACCCAGCACTCTGAGTACTGAGCACCCAGCACCCTGAGTACTGAGCACCCAGCACCCTGAGTACTTAGCACTGAGCACCCCGAGCACTGAGCACCCAGCACCCTGAGCACTGAGCACCCAGCACCCTGAGTACTGAGCACCCAGCACCCTGAATACTGAGCACCCAGCGTACTGAGCACCGAGCACCCCGAGCACTGAGCACCCAGCACCCTGAGTACTGAGCACCCAGCACCCCGAGCACTGAGCACCCAGCACCCTGAGAACTGAGCACCGAGCACCCTGAGTACTGAGCATCCAGCACCCTGAGTACTGAGCACCCAGCGTACTGAGCACCGAGCACCCAGCAACCTGAGCACTGAGCACCCAGCACCCTGAGTACTGAGCACTGAGCACCCAGCACCCCGAGCACTGAGCACCGAGCACCCCGAGCACTGAGCACCCAGCACCCCGAGCACTGAGCACCCAGCACCCCGAGCACTGAGCACCCAGCACCCTGAGTACTGAGCACCCAGCACCCTGAGTACTGAGCACCCAACACCCTGAGCACTGAGCACCCAGCACCCTGAGTACTGAGCGCCCAGCACCCCAAGCACAGAGCACCCTGAGTACTGAGCACCCTGCACCCCAAGCACTGAGCACCCTGAGTACTGAGCACCCAGCACCCTGATTAATGAGCACCCAGCACCCCGAGTACTGAGCACCGAGCACCCTGAGTACTGAGCACCCAACGTACTGAGCACCCAGCACCCTGAGGACTGAGCACCCAGCACCCTGAGTACTGAGCACCCAGCACCCTGAGCAATGAGCACCCTGAGTACTGAGCACCCAGCACCCTGAGTACTGGGCACTCAGCACCCTGAGTACTGAGCACCGAACACCCCGAGCACTGATCACCCAGCACCCTGAGCACTGAGCACCCTGAGGACTGAGCAACCAGCACCCTGAGCACTGAGCACGCTGAGGACTGAGCAACCAGCACCCTGAGCACTGAGCACCCAGCACCCTGAGTACTGAGCACCCAGCACCCCGAGCACTGAGCACCCAGCACCCTGAGTACTGAGCACCCAGCACCCTGAGTACTGAGCACCCAGCATCCTGAGTACTGAGCACCGATCACCCTGAGCACTGAGCACCCAGCACCCCGAGCACTGAGCACCCTGAGTACTGAGCACCCAGCACCCTGAGTACTGAGCACCCAGCACCCCGAGCACTGAGCACCCTGAGTACTGAGCACCCAGCACCCTGAGTACTGAGCACTAAGCACCCAGAGCACTGAGCACCCAGCACCCCGAGCACGGAGCACCCAGGACCCCGAGCACTGAGTACTGAGCACCCAGCACCCTGAGTACTGAGCACCGAGCTCCCCGAGCACTGAGCACCCTGAGTACTGAGCACCCAGCACCCCGATCACTGAGCACCCAGCACCCTGAGCACTGAGCACCCAGCACCCTGAGCACTGAGCACCCAGCACCCTGAGTACTGAGCACCCAGCACCCCGAGCACTGAGCACCCAGCACCCTGAGTACTGAGCACTGAGCACCCAGCACCCCGAGCACTGAGCACCTAGCACCCTGTGTACTGAGCACCGAGCACCCCGAGCACTGAGCACCCAGCACCCTGAGCACTCAGCACCCAGCACCCTGAGCACTGAGCACCCAGCACCCTGAGCACTGAGCACCCAGCACCCAGAGCACTGAGCACCCAGCACCCTGAGCACTGAGCACCCAGCACCCTGAGTACTGAGCACCCAGCACCCTGAGTACTGAGCACCCAGACCCCGAGCACTGAGCACCCAGCACCCCTAGCACTGTGCACCCAGCACCCTGAGTACTGAGAACCCAGCACCCTGAGTACTGAGCACCCAGCACACTGAGCACTGAGCACCCAGCGGCCCAAGCACTGAGCACCCAGCATCCTGAGCACTGAGTACTGAGCACCCATCACCCTGAGCACTGAGCACGCAGCACCCTGAGAACTGAGCACCCAGCACCCTGAGTACTGAGCACCCAGCACCCCAAGCACTGAGCACCGAGCACCCTGAGTACTGAGCACCCAGCACGCTGAGCACTGAGCACCCAGCACCCCGAGTACTGAGCACCCAGCACCCTGAGTACTGAGCACCCAGCACCCTGAGCACTGAGCACCCAGCACCCTGAGCACTGAGCACCCAGCACCCTGAGCACTGAGCACCCAGCACCCTGAGTACTGAGCATCAAGCACCCTGAGCACTGAGCACCCAGCACCCTGAGCACTGAGCACCCAACGTACTGAGCAACGAGCACCCCGAGCACTGAGCACCCAGCACCCTGAGTACTGAGCGCTGAGCACCCTGAGTACTGAGCACCCAGCACCCCGAGCACTGAGCACCCAGCACCCCGAGCACTGAGCACCCAGCACCCTGAGCACTGAGCACCCAGCACCGTGAGTACTGAGCACCCAGCACCCTGAGTACTGAGCACCGAGCACCCAGAGCACTGAGCACCGGGCACCCCGAGCACTGAGCACCCAACACCCTGAGTACTGAGCACCCAGCACCCTAAGTACTGAGCACTGAGCACTGAGCTCCCTGAGCACTGAGCACCCAGCACCCTGAGCACTGAGCACCCAGCATCCTGAGCACTGAGTACTGAGCACCCAGCACCCAGAGCACTGAGCACCGAGCACCATGAGCACTGAGCACCCAGCACCCTGAGTACTGAGCACCCAGCACACCAAACACTGAGCACCGAGCACCCTGAGAACTGAGCACCGAGCACCCTGAGTACTGATCAGCCAGCACCATGAGTACTGAGCACCGAGCACCCAGAGTACTGAGCAACCTGAGTACTGAGCACCCAGCACCCTGAGAATGAGCACCCAGCAACATGAGTACTGAGCACCGAGCACCCTGAGCACTGAGCACCCAGCACTACGAGCACTGAGCACCCAGCACTCTGAGTACTGAGCACCCAGCACCCTGAGTACTGAGCACCCAGCACCCTGAGTACTTAGCACTGAGCACCCCGAGCACTGAGCACCCAGCACCCTGAGCACTGAGCACCCAGCACCCTGAGTACTGAGCACCCAGCACCCTGAATACTGAGCACCCAGCGTACTGAGCACCGAGCACCCCGAGCACTGAGCACCCAGCACCCTGAGTACTGAGCACCCAGCACCCCGAGCACTGAGCACCCAGCACCCTGAGAACTGAGCACCGAGCACCCTGAGTACTGAGCATCCAGCACCCTGAGTACTGAGCACCCAGCGTACTGAGCACCGAGCACCCAGCAACCTGAGCACTGAGCACCCAGCACCCTGAGTACTGAGCACTGAGCACCCAGCACCCCGAGCACTGAGCACCGAGCACCCCGAGCACTGAGCACCCAGCACCCCGAGCACTGAGCACCCAGCACCCCGAGCACTGAGCACCCAGCACCCTGAGTACTGAGCACCCAGCACCCTGAGTACTGAGCACCCAACACCCTGAGCACTGAGCACCCAGCACCCTGAGTACTGAGCGCCCAGCACCCCAAGCACAGAGCACCCTGAGTACTGAGCACCCTGCACCCCAAGCACTGAGCACCCTGAGTACTGAGCACCCAGCACCCTGATTAATGAGCACCCAGCACCCCGAGTACTGAGCACCGAGCACCCTGAGTACTGAGCACCCAACGTACTGAGCACCCAGCACCCTGAGGACTGAGCACCCAGCACCCTGAGTACTGAGCACCCAGCACCCTGAGCAATGAGCACCCTGAGTACTGAGCACCCAGCACCCTGAGTACTGGGCACTCAGCACCCTGAGTACTGAGCACCGAACACCCCGAGCACTGATCACCCAGCACCCTGAGCACTGAGCACCCTGAGGACTGAGCAACCAGCACCCTGAGTACTGAGCACCCAGCACCCTGAGTACTGAGCACCCAGCATCCTGAGTACTGAGCACCGATCACCCTGAGCACTGAGCACCCAGCACCCCGAGCACTGAGCACCCTGAGTACTGAGCACCCAGCACCCTGAGTATTGAGCACTAAGCACCCAGAGCACTGAGCACCCAGCACCCCGAGCACGGAGCACCCAGAACCCCAAGCACTGTGTACTGAGCACCCAGCACCCTGAGTACTGAGCACCGAGCTCCCCGAGCACTGAGCACCCTGAGTACTGAGCACCCAGCACCCCGATCACTGAGCACCCAGCACCCTGAGCACTGAGCACCCAGCACCCTGAGCACTGAGCACCCAGCACCCTGAGTACTGAGCACCCAGCACCCAGAGCACTGAGCACCCAGCACCCTGAGTACTGAGCACTGAGCACCCAGCACCCCGAGCACTGAGCACCTAGCACCCTGTGTACTGAGCACCGAGCACCCCGAGCACTGAGCACCCAGCACCCTGAGCACTCAGCACCCAGCACCCCGAGCACTGAGCACCCAGCACCCTGAGCACTGAGCACCCAGCACCCTGAGCACTGAGCACCCAGCACCCAGAGCACTGAGCACCCAGCACCCTGAGTACTGAGAACCCAGCACCCTGAGTACTGAGCACCCAGCACCCTGAGCACTGAGCACCCAGCGGCCCGAGCACTGAGCACGGAGCATCCTGAGCACTGAGTACTGAACACCCATCACCCTGAGCACTGAGCACGCAGCACCCTGAGCACTGAGCACCCAGCACCCCTAGCACTGTGCACCCAGCACCCTGAGTACTGAGAACCCAGCACCCTGAGTACTGAGCACCCAGCACCCTGAGCACTGAGCACCCAGCGGCCCGAGCACTGAGCACGGAGCATCCTGAGCACTGAGTACTGAACACCCATCACCCTGAGCACTGAGCACGCAGCACCCTGAGAACTGAGCACCCAGCACCCTGAGTACTGAGCACCCAGCACCCCAAGCACTGAGCACCGAGCACCCTGAGTACTGAGCACCCAGCACGCTGAGCACTGAGCACCCAGCACCCCGAGTACTGAGCACCCAGCACCCTGAGTACTGAGCACCCAGCACCCTGAGCACTGAGCACCCAGCACCCTGAGCACTGAGCACCCAGCACCCTGAGTACTGAGCATCAAGCACCCTGAGCACTGAGCACCCAGCACCCTGAGCACTGAGCAGCCAGCACCCTGAGCACTGAGCACCCAACGTACTGAGCAACGAGCACCCCGAGCACTGAGCACCCAGCACCCTGAGTACTGAGCGCTGAGCACCCTGAGTACTGAGCACCCAGCACCCCGAGCACTGAGCACCCAGCAACCCGAGCACTGAGCACCCAGCACCCCGAGCACTGAGCACCCAGCACCGTGAGTACTGAGCACCCAGCACCCTGAGTACTGAGCACCGAGCACCCCGAGCACTGAGCACCGGGCACCCCGAGCACTGAGCACCCAGCACCCTGAGTACTGAGCACCCAGCACCCTAAGTACTGAGCACTGAGCACTGAGCTCCCTGAGCACTGAGCACCCAGCACCCTGAGCACTGAGCACCCAGCATCCTGAGCACTGAGTACTGAGCACCCAGCACCCAGAGCACTGAGCACCGAGCACCATGAGCACTGAGCACCCAGCACCCTGAGTACTGAGCACCCAGCACACCAAACACTGAGCACCGAGCACCCTGAGAACTGAGCACCAAGCACCCTGAGTACTGAGCAGCCAGCACCATGAGTACTGAGCACCGAGCACCCAGAGTACTGAGCAACCTGAGTACTGAGCACCCAGCACCCTGAGAATGAGCACCCAGCACCATGAGTACTGAGCACCGAGCACCCTGAGCACTGAGCACCCAGCACCCTGCGTACTGAGCACCCAGCACCCCGAGCACTGAGCACCCAGCACCCTGAGTAATGAGCACGCAGCACCCTGAGTACTGAGCACTGAGCACCCTGAGCACAGAGCACCCAGCACTACGAGCACTGAGCACCCAGCACTCTGAGTATTGAGCACCCAGCACCCTGAGTACTGAGCACCCAGCACCCTGAGTACTTAGCACTGAGCACCCCGAGCACTGAGCACCCAGCACCCTGAGCACTGAGCACCCAGCACCCTGAGTACTGAGCACCCAGCACCCTGAATACTGAGCACCCAGCGTACTGAGCACCGAGCACCCCGAGCACTGAGCACCCAGCACCCTGAGTACTGAGCACCCAGCACCCCGAGCACTGAGCACCCAGCACCCTGAGTACTGAGCACCGAGCACCCTGAGTACTGAGCACCCAGCACCCTGAGTACTGGGCACCCAGCGTACTGAGCACCGAGCACCCAGCAACCTGAGCACTGAGCACCCAGCACCCTGAGTACTGAGCACTGAGCACCCAGCACCCCGAGCACTGAGCACCCAGCACCATGAGTACTAAGCACCCAGCACCCTGAGTACTGAGCACCCAGCACCCTGAGTACTGAGCACCCAGCGTACTGAGCACCGAGCACCCCGAGCACTGAGCACCCAGCACCCTGAGTACTGAGCACCCAGCACCCCGAGCACTGAGCACCCAGCACCCTGAGTACTGAGCACCGAGCATCCTGAGTACTGAGTACCCAGCACCCTGAGTACTGAGCACCCAGCGTACTGAGCACCGAGCACCCAGCACCCTGAGTACTGAGCACCCAGCACCCTGAGCACTGAGCACCCACCACCCTGAGTACTGAGCACTGAGCACGCCGAGTACTGAGCACCGGGCACCCCGAGCACTAAGCACCCAGCACCCAGAGCACCGAGCACCCAGCACCCTGAGCACTGAGCACAAAGCACCCTGAGCACTGAGCACCCAGCACCCTGAGCACTGAGCACCCAGCACCCTGAGTACTGAGCACCCAGCACCCTGAGCACTGAGCACCCAGCACCCTGAGTACTGAGCACCCAGCACCCAGAGCACTGAGCACCCAGCACCCTGAGTACTGAGCACTGAGCACCCAGCACCCCGAGCACTGAGCACCCAGCACCCTGAGTACTGAGCACCCAGCAACCCGAGCACTAAGCACCCAGCACCCAGAGCTCCGAGCACCCAGCACCCTGAGCACTGAGCACCCAGAACCCTGAGCACTGAGCACCCAGCACCCTGAGTACTGAGCACTTAGCACCCAGCACCCTGAGTACTGAGCACCCAGCAACCCGAGCACTAAGCACCAAGCACCCCGAGCACCGAGCACCTAGCACCCTGAGCACTGAGCACCGAGCACCCTGAGTACTGAGCACCCAGCACCCTGAGTACTGAGCACACTGCGTACTGAGCACCGAGCACCCAGCACCCTGAGTACTGAGCACCCAGCACCCTGAGCACTGAGCACCCAGCACCCTGAGTACTGAGCACTGAGCACCCCGAGTACTGAGCACCGGGCACCCCGAGCACTAAGCACCCAGCACCCAGAGCACCGAGCACCCAGCACCCTGAGCACTGAGCACCCAGCACCCTGAGCACTGAGCACCCAGCACCCTGAGCACTGAGCACCTAGCACCCTGAGCACTGAGCACCCAGCACCCTGAGTACTGAGCACCCAACGTACTGAGCACCGAGTACCCTGAGCACTGAGCACCCAGAACCCCGAGTACTGAGCACCGGGCACCCCGAGCACTAAGCACCCAGCACCCCGAGCACCGAGCACCCAGCACACTGAGCACTGAGAACCCAGCACCCCGAGCACTGAGCACCAAGCACCCCGAGCACTGAGCACCCAGCACCCCGAGCACTGAGCACCCAGCACCCTGAGCACTGAGCACCCAGCACCCCGAGCACTGAGCACCCAGCACCCCGAGCACTGAGCACCCAGCACCCCGAGCACTGAGCACCCAGCACCCTGAGTACTGAGCACCCAGCACCCTGAGTACTGAGCACCCAACACCCTGAGCACTGAGCACCCAGCACCCTGAGTACTGAGCACCCAGCACCCCAAGCACAGAGCACCCTGAGTACTGAGCACCCTGCACCCCAAGCACTGAGCACCCTGAGTACTGAGCACCCAGCACCCTGATTAATGAGCACCCAGCACCCCGAGTACTGAGCACCGAGCACCCTGAGTACTGAGCACCCAACGTACTGAGCACCGAGCACCCTGAGCACTGAGCACCCAGCACCCTGAGTACTGAGCAACCAGCACCCTGAGCAATGAGCACCCTGAGTACTGAGCACCCAGCACCCTGAGTACTGGGCACTCAGCACCCTGAGTACTGAGCACCGAGCACCCCGAGCACTGATCACCCAGCACCCTGAGCACTGAGCACCCTGAGGACTGAGCAACCAGCACCCTGAGTACTGAGCACCCAGCACCCTGAGTACTGAGCACCCAGCATCCTGAGTACTGAGCACCGATCACCCTGAGCACTGAGCACCCAGCACCCCGAGCACTGAGCACCCTGAGTACTGAGCACCCAGCACCCTGAGTACTGAGCACCCAGCACCCCGAGCACTGAGCACCCTGAGTACTGAGCACCCAGCACCCTGAGTACTGAGCACTAAGCACCCAGAGCACTGAGCACCCAGCACCCCGAGCACGGAGCACCCAGGACCCCGAGCACTGAGTACTGAGCACCCAGCACCCTGAGTACTGAGCACCGAGCTCCCCGAGCACTGAGCACCCTGAGTACTGAGCACCCAGCACCCCGATCACTGAGCACCCAGCACCCTGAGCACTGAGCACCCAGCACCCTGAGCACTGAGCACCCAGCACCCTGAGTACTGAGCACCCAGCACCCCGAGCACTGAGCACCCAGCACCCTGAGTACTGAGCACTGAGCACCCAGCACCCCGAGCACTGAGCACCTAGCACCCTGTGTACTGAGCACCGAGCACCCCGAGCACTGAGCACCCAGCACCCTGAGCACTCAGCACCCAGCACCCTGAGCACTGAGCACCCAGCACCCTGAGCACTGAGCACCCAGCACCCTGAGCACTGAGCACCCAGCACCCAGAGCACTGAGCACCCAGCACCCTGAGCACTGAGCACCCAGCACCCTGAGTACTGAGCACCCAGCACCCTGAGTACTGAGCACCCAGACCCCGAGCACTGAGCACCCAGCACCCCTAGCACTGTGCACCCAGCACCCTGAGTACTGAGAACCCAGCACCCTGAGTACTGAGCACCCAGCACACTGAGCACTGAGCACCCAGCGGCCCGAGCACTGAGCACCCAGCATCCTGAGCACTGAGTACTGAGCACCCATCACCCTGAGCACTGAGCACGCAGCACCCTGAGAACTGAGCACCCAGCACCCTGAGTACTGAGCACCCAGCACCCCAAGCACTGAGCACCGAGCACCCTGAGTACTGAGCACCCAGCACGCTGAGCACTGAGCACCCAGCACCCCGAGTACTGAGCACCCAGCACCCTGAGTACTGAGCACCCAGCACCCTGAGCACTGAGCACCCAGCACCCTGAGCACTGAGCACCCAGCACCCTGAGCACTGAGCACCCAGCACCCTGAGTACTGAGCATCAAGCACCCTGAGCACTGAGCACCCAGCACCCTGAGCACTGAGCACCCAACGTACTGAGCAACGAGCACCCCGAGCACTGAGCACCCAGCACCCTGAGTACTGAGCGCTGAGCACCCTGAGTACTGAGCACCCAGCACCCCGAGCACTGAGCACCCAGCACCCCGAGCACTGAGCACCCAGCACCCCGAGCACTGAGCACCCAGCACCGTGAGTACTGAGCACCCAGCACCCTGAGTACTGAGCACCGAGCACCCAGAGCACTGAGCACCGGGCACCCCGAGCACTGAGCACCCAACACCCTGAGTACTGAGCACCCAGCACCCTAAGTACTGAGCACTGAGCACTGAGCTCCCTGAGCACTGAGCACCCAGCACCCTGAGCACTGAGCACCCAGCATCCTGAGCACTGAGTACTGAGCACCCAGCACCCAGAGCACTGAGCACCGAGCACCATGAGCACTGAGCACCCAGCACCCTGAGTACTGAGCACCCAGCACACCAAACACTGAGCACCGAGCACCCTGAGAACTGAGCACCGAGCACCCTGAGTACTGAGCAGCCAGCACCATGAGTACTGAGCACCGAGCACCCAGAGTACTGAGCAACCTGAGTACTGAGCACCCAGCACCCTGAGAATGAGCACCCAGCAACATGAGTACTGAGCACCGAGCACCCTGAGCACTGAGCACCCAGCACCCTGAGTACTGAGCACCCAGCACCCCGAGCACTGAGCACCCAGCACCCTGAGTAATGAGCACCCAGCACCCTGAGTACTGAGCACTGAGCACCCTGAGCACTGAGCACCCAGCACTACGAGCACTGAGCACCCAGCACTCTGAGTACTGAGCACCCAGCACCCAGAGTACTGAGCACCCAGCACCCTGAGTACTTAGCACTGAGCACCCCGAGCACTGAGCACCCAGCACCCTGAGCACTGAGCACCCAGCACCCTGAGTACTGAGCACCCAGCACCCTGAATACTGAGCACCCAGCGTACTGAGCACCGAGCACCCCGAGCACTGAGCACCCAGCACCCTGAGTACTGAGCACCCAGCACCCCGAGCACTGAGCACCCAGCACCCTGAGAACTGAGCACCGAGCACCCTGAGTACTGAGCATCCAGCACCCTGAGTACTGAGCACCCAGCGTACTGAGCACCGAGCACCCAGCAACCTGAGCACTGAGCACCCAGCACCCTGAGTACTGAGCACTGAGCACCCAGCACCCCGAGCACTGAGCACCGAGCACCCCGAGCACTGAGCACCCAGCACCCCGAGCACTGAGCACCCAGCACCCCGAGCACTGAGCACCCAGCACCCTGAGTACTGAGCACCCAGCACCCTGAGTACTGAGCACCCAACACCCTGAGCACTGAGCACCCAGCACCCTGAGTACTGAGCGCCCAGCACCCCAAGCACAGAGCACCCTGAGTACTGAGCACCCTGCACCCCAAGCACTGAGCACCCTGAGTACTGAGCACCCAGCACCCTGATTAATGAGCACCCAGCACCCCGAGTACTGAGCACCGAGCACCCTGAGTACTGAGCACCCAACGTACTGAGCACCCAGCACCCTGAGGACTGAGCACCCAGCACCCTGAGTACTGAGCACCCAGCACCCTGAGCAATGAGCACCCTGAGTACTGAGCACCCAGCACCCTGAGTACTGGGCACTCAGCACCCTGAGTACTGAGCACCGAACACCCCGAGCACTGATCACCCAGCACCCTGAGCACTGAGCACCCTGAGGACTGAGCAACCAGCACCCTGAGTACTGAGCACCCAGCACCCTGAGTACTGAGCACCCAGCATCCTGAGTACTGAGCACCGATCACCCTGAGCACTGAGCACCCAGCACCCCGAGCACTGAGCACCCTGAGTACTGAGCACCCAGCACCCTGAGTACTGAGCACTAAGCACCCAGAGCACTGAGCACCCAGCACCCCGAGCACGGAGCACCCAGGACCCCGAGCACTGTGTACTGAGCACCCAGCACCCTGAGTACTGAGCACCGAGCTCCCCGAGCACTGAGCACCCTGAGTACTGAGCACCCAGCACCCCGATCACTGAGCACCCAGCACCCTGAGCACTGAGCACCCAGCACCCTGAGCACTGAGCACCCAGCACCCTGAGTACTGAGCACCCAGCACCCAGAGCACTGAGCACCCAGCACCCTGAGTACTGAGCACTGAGCACCCAGCACCCCGAGCACTGAGCACCTAGCACCCTGTGTACTGAGCACCGAGCACCCCGAGCACTGAGCACCCAGCACCCTGAGCACTCAGCACCCAGCACCCCGAGCACTGAGCACCCAGCACCCTGAGCACTGAGCACCCAGCACCCTGAGCACTGAGCACCCAGCACCCAGAGCACTGAGCACCCAGCACCCTGAGCACTGAGCACCCAGCACCCTGAGTACTGAGCACCCAGCACCCTGAGTACTGAGCACCCAGACCCCGAGCACTGAGCACCCAGCACCCCTAGCACTGTGCACCCAGCACCCTGAGTACTGAGAACCCAGCACCCTGAGTACTGAGCACCCAGCACCCTGAGCACTGAGCACCCAGCGGCCCGAGCACTGAGCACGGAGCATCCTGAGCACTGAGTACTGAGCACCCATCACCCTGAGCACTGAGCACGCAGCACCCTGAGAACTGAGCACCCAGCACCCTGAGTACTGAGCACCCAGCACCCCAAGCACTGAGCACCGAGCACCCTGAGTACTGAGCACCCAGCACGCTGAGCACTGAGCACCCAGCACCCCGAGTACTGAGCACCCAGCACCCTGAGTACTGAGCACCCAGCACCCTGAGCACTGAGCACCCAGCACCCTGAGCACTGAGCACCCAGCACCATGAGTACTGAGCATCAAGCACCCTGAGCACTGAGCACCCAGCACCCTGAGCACTGAGCAGCCAGCACCCTGAGCACTGAGCACCCAACGTACTGAGCAACGAGCACCCCGAGCACTGAGCACCCAGCACCATGAGTACTGAGCGCTGAGCACCCTGAGTACTGAGCACCCAGCACCCCGAGCACTGAGCACCCAGCAACCCGAGCACTGAGCACCCAGCACCCCGAGCACTGAGCACCCAGCACCGTGAGTACTGAGCACCCAGCACCCTGAGTACTGAGCACCGAGCACCCCGAGCACTGAGCACCGGGCACCCCGAGCACTGAGCACCCAGCACCCTGAGTACTGAGCACCCAGCACCCTAAGTACTGAGCACTGAGCACTGAGCTCCCTGAGCACTGAGCACCCAGCACCCTGAGCACTGAGCACCCAGCATCCTGAGCACTGAGTACTGAGCACCCAGCACCCAGAGCACTGAGCACCGAGCACCATGAGCACTGAGCACCCAGCACCCTGAGTACTGAGCACCCAGCACACCAAACACTGAGCACCGAGCACCCTGAGAACTGAGCACCAAGCACCCTGAGTACTGAGCAGCCAGCACCATGAGTACTGAGCACCGAGCACCCAGAGTACTGAGCAACCTGAGTACTGAGCACCCAGCACCCTGAGAATGAGCACCCAGCACCATGAGTACTGAGCACCGAGCACCCTGAGCACTGAGCACCCAGCACCCTGCGTACTGAGCACCCAGCACCCCGAGCACTGAGCACCCAGCACCCTGAGTAATGAGCACGCAGCACCCTGAGTACTGAGCACTGAGCACCCTGAGCACAGAGCACCCAGCACTACGAGCACTGAGCACCCAGCACTCTGAGTATTGAGCACCCAGCACCCTGAGTACTGAGCACCCAGCACCCTGAGTACTTAGCACTGAGCACCCCGAGCACTGAGCACCCAGCACCCTGAGCACTGAGCACCCAGCACCCTGAGTACTGAGCACCCAGCACCCTGAATACTGAGCACCCAGCGTACTGAGCACCGAGCACCCCGAGCACTGAGCACCCAGCACCCTGAGTACTGAGCACCCAGCACCCCGAGCACTGAGCACCCAGCACCCTGAGTACTGAGCACCGAGCACCCTGAGTACTGAGCACCCAGCACCCTGAGTACTGGGCACCCAGCGTACTGAGCACCGAGCACCCAGCAACCTGAGCACTGAGCACCCAGCACCCTGAGTACTGAGCACTGAGCACCCAGGACCCCGAGCACTGAGCACCCAGCACCCTGAGTACTAAGCACCCAGCACCCTGAGTACTGAGCACCCAGCACCCTGAGTACTGAGCACCCAGCGTACTGAGCACCGAGCACCCCGAGCACTGAGCACCCAGCACCCTGAGTACTGAGCACCCAGCACCCCGAGCACTGAGCACCCAGCACCCTGAGTACTGAGCACCGAGCATCCTGAGTACTGAGCACCCAGCACCCTGAGTACTGAGCACCCAGCGTACTGAGCACCGAGCACCCAGCACCCTGAGTACTGAGCACCCAGCACCCTGAGCACTGAGCACCCACCACCCTGAGTACTGAGCACTGAGCACGCCGAGTACTGAGCACCGGGAACCCCGAGCACTAAGCACCCAGCACCCAGAGCACCGAGCACCCAGCACCCTGAGCACTGAGCACCCAGCACCCTGAGCACTGAGCACCCAGCACCCTGAGCACTGAGCACCCAGCACCCTGAGCACTGAGCACCCAGCACCCTGAGCACTGAGCACCCAGCTCCCTGAGTACTGAGCACCCAACGTACTGAGCACCGAGTACCCTGAGCACTGAGCACCCAGAACCCCGAGCACCGAGCATCCAGCACCTTGAGCACTGAGCACCCAGCACCCCGAGCACTGAGCACCAAGCACCCCGAGCACTGAGCACCCAGCACCCCGAGCACTGAGCACCAAGCACCCCGAGCACTGAGCACCCAGCACCCCGAGCACTGAGCACCCAGCAGCCCGAGCACTGAGCACCCAGCACCCTGAGTACTGAGCACCCAGCACCCTGAGTACTTAGCACCCAACACCCTGAGCACTGAGCACCCAGCACCCTGAGTACTGAGCACCCAGCACCACAAGCACAGAGCACCCTGAGTACTGAGCACCCTGCACCCCAAGCACTGAGCACCCTGAGTACTGAGCACCCATCACCCTGATTAATGAGCACCCAGCACCCCGAGTACTGAGCACCGAGCACCCTGAGTACTGAGCACCCAACGTACTGAGCACCGAGCCCCCTGAGCACTGAGCACCCAGCACCCTGAGTACTGAGCACCCAGCACCCTGAGCAATGAGCACCCTGAGTACTGAGCACCCAGCACCTTGTGCACTGAGCACCGAGCACCCCGAGCACTGAGCACCCAGCACCCGGAGTACTGAGCACCCAGCAGTCTGAGTACTAAGCACCGAGCACCCTGAGTACTGAGCACCCAGCACACTGAGCACTGAACACACAGCACCCTGAGTACTGAGCACCTCGAGCACTGAGCACCCAGCACCCTGAGTACTGAGCACCGAGGAAACTGAGCACTGAGCACCCAGCACCGCGAGCACTGAGCACCCAGCACCCCGAGCACAGAGCACCCAGCACCCTGAGTACTGAGCACCCAGCACCCTGAGTACTGAGCACCCAGCACCCTGAGCACTGAGGACCCAGCACCCTGAGCACTGAGCACACAGCACCCTGAGCACTGAGCACAGAGCACCCTGAGTACTGAGCACTAAGCACCCAGCACCCCGAGCACTGAGCACCCAGCACCCTGAGTACTGAGCACCCAGCAACCCGAGCACTAAGCACCCAGCACCCCGAGCACCAAGCACCCTGCACCCTGAGCACTGAGCACCCAGCACCCTGAGTACTGAGCACTGAGCACCCAGCACCCTGAGTATTGAGCACATAGCAACCAGAGCACTAAGAACTCAGCACCCCGAGCACTGAGCACCCAGCACCCTGAGCACTGAGCACCGAGCACCCTGAGTAGTGAGCACCCAGCACCCTGAGTACTGAGCACCCAGCGTACTGAGCACCGAGCACCCAGCACCCTGAGTACTGAGCACCCAGCACCCTGAGCACTGAGCACCCAGCACCCTGAGTACTGAGCACTGAGCACCCCGAGTACTGAGCACTGGGCACCCCGAGCACTAAGCACCCAGCACCCAGAGCACCGAGCACCCAGCACCCTGAGCACTGAGCACCCAGCACACTGAGCACTGAGCACCCAGCACCCTGAGCACTGAGCACCTAGCACCCTGAGCACTGAGCACCCAGCACCCTGAGTTCTGAGCACCCAGCACCCTGAGTACTAAGCACCGAGCACCCTGAGTACTGAGCACCCAGCACCCTGAGCACTGAACACACAGCACCCTGAGTACTGAGCACCTAGAGGACTGAGCACCCAGCACCCTGAGTACTGAGCACCGAGCACCTCGAGCACTGAGCACCCAGCACTGCGAGCACTGAGCACCCAGCACCCCGAGCACAGAGCACCCAGCACCCTGAGTAATGAGCACGCAGCACCCTGAGTACTGAGCACCCAGCACCCCGAGCACTGAGCACCCAGCACCCTGAGTACTGAGCACCCAGCACCCGAGTACTGAGCACCCAGCACCCTGAATACTGAGCACCCAGCACCCTGAGTACTGAGCACCCAGCACCCCGAGTACTGAGCACCAAGCACCCTGAGTACTGAACACCCAGCACCCTGAGCACTGAGCACTGAGCACCCTGAGCACTGAGTACTGAGCACCGAGCACACCGAGCACTGAGCACCCAGCACCCTGAGTACTGAGCACCCAGCACACTGAGCACTGAGCACTGACCACCCAGCACCCCGAGCACTGAGCACCCAGCACCCCGAGCAATGAGCACCCAGCACCCTGAGCACTGAGCACCCAGCACCCCGAGCACTGAGCACCCAGCCCCCTGAGTACTGAGCACCCAGCACCATGAGTACTGAGCACCCAGCACCCTGACTACTGAGCACTCAGCACACTGAGTACTGAGCACCGTGCAACCCGAGCACTGAGCACCCAGCACCCTGAGCACTGAGCACCCTGAGGACTGAGCACCCAGCACCCTGAGCACTGAGCACCCAGCACCCTGAGTACTGAGCACCGATCACCCTGAGCACTGAGCACCCAGCACCCCGAGCACTGAGCACCTAGCACCCTGAGTACTGAGCACCCAGCACCCTGAGCACTGAGCACCCAGCACCCTGAGCACTGAGCACCCAGCACCCTGAGTACTGAGCACCGATCACCCTGAGCACTGAGCACCAAGCACCCTGAGTACTGAGCACCCAGCACCCTGAGCACTGAGCACCCAGCACCCTGAGCACTGAGCACCCAGCACCCTGAGTACTGAGCACCCAGCACCCTGAGCACTGAGCACCCAGCACCCTGAGCACTGAGCACCCAGCACCCTGAGTACTGAGCACCCAGCACGCCAATAATGAGAACCCAGCACCCTGAGTACTGAGCACCCAGCACCCTGAGTACTGAGCACCAAGCACCCTGAGTACTGAGAACCGAGCACCCCGAGCACTGAGCAACCAGCACCCTGAGTACTGAGCACTGAGCACCCTGAGTACTGAGCACCAAACACCCTGAGTACTGAGCACCCAGCACCCTGAGGACTGAGCACCCAGCACCCTGAGCACTGAGCACCCAGCACCCTGAGTACTGAGCACCCAGCACCGTTAGTACTGAGCACTGAGAACCCTGAGTACTGAGCACCGAGCACCCTGAGTACTGAGCACCCAGCACCCTGATCACTGAGCACGGAGCACCCCGAGGACTGAGTACCCAGCACCCTGAGCACTGAGCACCCAGCACCTTGAGTACTGAGCACCGAGCGCCCCGAGCACTGAGCACCCAGCACCCTGAGTACTGAGCACCCAGCACCCTGAGCACTGAGCACCCAGCACCCTGAGCACTGAGCACGCAGCACCCAGAGCACTGAGCACCCAGCACCCTGAGTACTGAGCACAGAGCACCCTGAGCACTGAGAACCCAGCACCCTGAGTACTGAGCACCCAGCACCCTGAGTACTGAGCAACCAGCACCCTGAGCACTGAGCACTGAGCACCCAGCACCCTGAGCACTGAGCACTGAGCACCCAGCACCAAAGCCCTGAGCACCCAGCACCCCGAGCACTGAGCACCCAGCACGCTGAGCACTGAGCACCCAGCACCCTGAACACTGAGCACCCAGCACCCTGAGTACTGAGCACCAAGCACCCTGAGTACTGAGCACCCAGCACCCTGAGTACTGAGCACTCAGCACCCTGAGTACTGAGCACCGAGCACCGCGAGCAATGAGCACCCAGCACCCTGAGCACTGAGCACCCGGAGGACTGAGCACCCAGCACCCTGAGCACTGAGCACCGATCACCCTGAGCACTGAGCACCCAGCACCCCGAGCACTGAGCACCCAGCACCCTGAGTACTGAGCACCCAGCACCCCGAGTACTGAGCACCCAGCACCCTGAGTACTGAGCACCCAGCACCCCGAGCACTGAGCACCCAGCACCCTGAGTACTGAGCACCCTGAGTACTGAGCACTGAGCACCCTGAGAACTGAGCACCCTGAGGACTGAGCACCCAGCACCCTGAGTACTGAGCACCCAGCACCCTGAGTACTGAGCACTGATCACCCTGAGCACTGAGCACCCAGCACACCGAGCACTGAGCACCCAGCACCCTGAGTACTGAGCACCCAGCACCCTGAGCACTGAGCACCGAGCACCCTGAGTACTGAACACCCAGCACCCTGAGCACTGAGCACTGAGCACCCAGCACCCTGAGCACTGAGCACTGAGCACCCAGCACCCCGAGCACTGAGCACCCAGCACCCTGAGCACCCAGCACCCTGAGCACTGAGCACCCTGAGCACTGAGCACCCTGAGCACTGAGCACTGAGCACCCAGCACGCTGAGTACTGAGCACTGAGCACACAGCACCCTGAGTACTGAGCACCCAGCACCCCGAGCACTGAGCACTGAGCACACTGAGCACTGAGCACCCAGCACCCCGAGTACTGAGCACTGAGCACCCTGAGTACTGAGCACCCAGCACCCCGAGTACTGAGCACTGAGCACCCTGAGTACTGAGCACCCAGCACCCTGAGCACTGAGAACCGTGACTACTGAGCACCCAGCACCCTGAGTACTGAGCACCCAGCACCCTGAGCACTGAGCACGGAGCACCCCGGGGACTGAGCACCCAGCACCCTGAGCACTGAGCACACAGCACCCTGAGCACTGAGCACTCAGCACCCCGAGCACTGAGCACCCAGCACCCTGAGTACTGAGCACCCAACACCCAGAGTACTGATCACCCAGCACCCTGAGAACTGAGCACCCAGCACCCTGAGTACTGAGCACCCAGCACCCTGAGTACTGAGCACCCAGCACCCTGAGCACTGAGCACTGAGCACCCAGCACCCTGAGCACTGAGCACCCAGCACCCCAAGCACTGAGCACCCAGCACCCTGAGTACTGAGCACCCAACACCCAGAGTACTGAGCACCCAGGACCCTGAGAACTGAGCACCCAGCACCCTGAGTACTGAGCACCCAGCACCCAGGGTACTGAGCACCCAGCACCGTGAGCACTGAGCTCCCAGCACCCTGAGCACTGAGCACCCAGCCCCCTGAGTACTGAGCACCCAGCAACATGAGTACTGAGCACCCAGCACCCTGAGTACTGAGCACTCAGCACACTGAGTACTGAGCACCGTGCACCCCGAGCACTGAGCACCCAGCACCCTGAGCACTGAGCACCCTGAGGACTGAGCACCCAGCACCCTGAGCACTGAGCACCCAGCACCCTGAGTACTGAGCACCGATCACCCTGAGCACTGAGCACCCAGCACCCCGAGCACTGAGCACCCAGCACCCTGAGTACTGAGCACCCAGCACCCTGAGTACTGAGCACCGATCACCCTGAGCACTGAGCACACAGCACCCTGAGTACTGAGCACCCAGCACCCTGAGCACTGAGCACCCAGCACCCTGAGCACTGAGCACCCAGCACCCTGAGTACTGAGCACCCAGCACCCTGAGTACTGAGTACCCAGCACCCTGAGCACTGAGCACCCAGCACCCTGAGTACTGAGCACCGAGCACCCTGAGTACTGAGCACCCAGCACCCTGAGTACTGAGCACCCAGCACCCTGAGCACTGAGCACCCAGCACCCTGAGTACTGGGCACCCAGCACCCCAATAATGAGAACCCAGCACCCTGAGTACTGAGCACCCAGCACCCTGAGTACTGAGCACCAAGCACCCTGAGTACTGAGCACCAAGCACCCCGAGCACTGAGCAACCTGCACCCTGAGTACTGAGCACTGAGCACCCTGAGTACTGAGCACCAAACACCCTGAGTACTGAGCACCCAGCACCCTGAGGACTGAGCACCCAGCACCCTGAGCACTGAGCACCCAGCACCCTGAGTACTGAGCACCCAGCACTAGAGTACTGAGCACCCAGCACCCTGAGTACTGAGCACCCAGCACACCGAGCACTGAGCACCCAGCACCCTGAGTACTGAGCACCCTGCGTACTGAGCACTGAGCACCGAGAACCCTGAGAACTGAGCACCCTGAGGACTGAGCACCCAGCACCCTGAGTACTGAGCACCCAGCACCCTGAGTACTGAGCACTGATCACCCTGAGCACTGAGCACCCAGCACACCGAGCACTGAGCACCCAGCACCCTGAGTACTGAGCACCCGGCACCCTGAGCACTGAGCACCGAGCACCCTGAGTACTGAACACCCAGCACCCTGAGCACTGAGCACTGAGCACCCAGCACCCTGAGCACTGAACACTGAGCACCCAACACCCCGAGCACTGAGCACCCAGCACCCTGAGCACTGAGCACCCTGAGCACTGAGCACCCTGAGCACTGAGCACTGAGCACCCAGCACGCTGAGTACTGAGCACTGAGCACACAGCACCCTGAGTACTGAGCACCCAGCACCCCGAGCACTGAGCACCCAGCGCCCCGAGCACTGAGCACCCAGCACCCCGAGCACTGAGCACTGAGCACACTGAGCACTGAGCACCCAGCACCCCGAGTACTGAGCACTGAGCACCCTGAGTACTGAGCACCCAGCACCCCGAGTACTGAGCACTGAGCACCCTGAGTACTGAGCACCCAGCACCCTGAGCACTGAGAACCGTGAGTACTGAGCACCGAGCACCCTGAGTACTGAGCACCCAGCACCCTGAGCACTGAGCACGGAGCACCCTGAGGACTGAGCACCCAGCACCCTGAGCACTGAGCATCCAGCACCTTGAGTACTGAGCACCGAGCACACTGAGTACTGAGCACCCAGCACCCTGAGCACTGAGCACGGAGCACCCCGAGGACTGAGCACCCAGCACCCTGAGTACTGAGCACCCAGCACCCTGAGCACTGAGCACACAGCACCCTGAGCACTGAGCACTCAGCACCCCGAGCACTGAGCACCCAGCACCCTGAGTACTGAGCACCCAACACCCAGAGTACTGAGCACCCAGCACCCTGAGAACTGAGCACCCAGCACCCTGAGTACTGAGCACCCAGCACCCTGAGTACTGAGCACCCAGCACCCTGAGCACTGAGCACTGAGCACCCAGCACCCTGAGCACTGAGCACCCAGCACCCCAAGCACTGAGCACCCAGCAACCTGAGTACTGAGCACCCAACACCCAGAGTACTGAGCACCCAGCACCCTGAGTACTGAGCACCCAGCACACTGAGCACTGAGCACTGACCACCCAGCAACCCGAGCACTGAGCACCCAGCACCCCGAGCACTGAGCACCCAGCACCCTGAGCACTGAGCACCCAGCACCCTGAGCACTGAGCACCCAGCCCCCTGAGTACAGAGCACCCAGCACCATGAGTACTGAGCACCCAGCACCCTGACTACTGAGCACTCAGCACACTGAGTACTGAGCACCGTGCAACCCGAGCACTGAGCACCCAGCACCCTGAGCACTGAGCACCCTGAGGACTGAGCACCCAGCACCCTGAGCACTGAGCACCCAGCACCCTGAGTACTGAGCACCGATCACCCTGAGCACTGAGCACCCAGCACCCCGAGCACTGAGCACCTAGCACCCTGAGTACTGAGCACCCAGCACCCTGAGCACTGAGCACCCAGCACCCTGAGCACTGAGCACTGAGCACCCTGAGTACTGAGCACCGATCACCCTGAGCACTGAGCACCCAGCACCCTGAGTACTGAGCACCCAGCACCCTGAGTACTGAGCACCCAGCACCCTGAGCACTGAGCACCCAGCACCCTGAGTACTGAGTACCCAGCACCCTGAGCACTGAGCACCCAGCACCCTGAGTACTGAGCACCGAGCACCCTGAGTACTGAGCACCCAGCACCCTGAGTACTGAGCACCCAGCACCCTGAGCACTGAGCACCCAGCACCCTGAGTACTGAGCACCCAGCACCCCAATAATGAGAACCCAGCACCCTGAGTACTGAGCACCCAGCACCCTGAGTACTGAGCACCAAGCACCCTGAGTACTGAGAACCGAGCACCCCGAGCACTGAGCAACCAGCACCCTGAGTACTGAGCACTGAGCACCCTGAGTACTGAGCACCAAACACCCTGAGTACTGAGCACCCAGCACCCTGAGGACTGAGCACCCAGCACCCTGAGCACTGAGCACCCAGCACCCTGAGTACTGAGCACCCAGCACTAGAGTACTGAGCACCCAGCACCCTGAGTACTGAGCACCCAGCACCCTGAGTACTGAGCACCCAGCACCCTGAGCACTGAGCACCGAGCACCCTGAGTACTGAACACCCAGCACCCTGAGCACTGAGCACTGAGCACCCAGCACCCTGAGCACTGAGCACTGAGCAACCTGAGTACTGAGCACCCAGCACCCTGAGTACTGAGCACCCAGCACCCTGAGCACTGAGCACAGAGCACCCTGAGTACTGAACACCCAGCACCCTGAGCACTGAGCACTGAGCACCCAGCACCCTGAGCACTGAGCACTGAGCACCCAGCACCCCGAGCACTGAGCACCCAGCACCCTGAGCACCCAGCACCCTGAGCACTGAGCACCCTGAGCACTGAGCACCCTGAGCACTGAGCACTGAGCACCCAGGACCCTGAGTACTGAGCACAAACACTCTGAGCAGTGAGCACCCAGCACGCTGAGTACTGAGCACTGAGCACACAGCACCCTGAGTACTGAGCACCCAGCACCCCGAGCACTGAGCACCCAGCGCCCCGAGCACTGCGCACCCAGCACCCCGAGCACTGAGCACTGAGAACACTGAGCACTGAGCACCCAGCACCCCGAGTACTGAGCACTGAGCACCCTGAGTACTGAGCACCCAGCACCCCGAATACTGAGCACTGAGCACCCTGAGTACTGAGCACCCAGCACCCTGAGCACTGAAAACCGTGAGTACTGAGCACCGAGCACCCTGAGTACTGAGCACCCAGCACCCTGAGCACTGAGCACGGAGCACCCCGAGGACTGGGCACCCAGCACCCTGAGTACTGAGCACCCAGCACCCTGAGTACTGAGCACCCAGCACCCTGAGCACTGAGCACGGAGCACGCTGAGCACTGAGCACCCAGCACCCTGAGCACTGAGCATCCAGCACCTTGAGTACTGAGCACCGAGCACCCTGAGTACTGAGCACCCAGCACCCTGAGCACTGAGCACGGAGCACCCCGAGGACTGAGCACCCAGCACCCTGAGTACTGAGCACCCAGCACCCTGAGCACTGAGCACACAGCACCCTGAGCACTGAGCCCTCAGCACCCCGAGCACTGAGCACCCAGCACCCTGAGAACTGAGCACCCAACACCCAGAGTACTGAGCACCCAGCACCCTGAGAACTGAGCACCCAGCACCCTGAGGACTGAGCACCCAGCACCCTGAGTACTGAGCACCCAGCACCCTAAGCACTGAGCACCCAGCACCCTGAGCACTGAGCACCCAGCACCCCAAGCACTGAGCACCCAGCACCCTGAGTACTGAGCACCCAACACCCAAGCACTGAGCACCCAGCACCCTGAGTACTGAGCACCCAACACCCAGAGTACTGAGCACCCAGCACCCTGAGAACTGAGCACCCAGCACCCTGAGTACTGAGCACCCAGCACCCTGAGTACTGAGCACCCAGCACCCTGAGCACTGAGCACTGACCACCCAGCACCCCGAGCACTGAGCACCCAGCACCCCGAGCACTGAGCACCCAGCACCCTGAGCACTGAGCACCCAGCCCCCTGAGTACTGAGCACCCAGCACCATGAGTACTGAGCACCCAGCACCCTGAGTACTGAGCACTCAGCACACTGAGTACTGAGCACCGTGCACCCCGAGCACTGAGCACCCAGCACCCTGAGCACTGAGCACCCTGAGGACTGAGCACCCAGCACCCTGAGCACTGAGCACCCAGCACCCTGAGTACTGAGCACCGATCACCCTGAGCACTGAGCACCCAGCACCCCGAGCACTGAGCAACCAGCACCCTGAGTACTGAGCACCCAGCACCCTGAGCACTGAGCACCCAGCACCCTGAGCACTGAGCACCCAGCACCCTGAGTACTGAGCACCGATCACCCTGAGCACTGAGCACCCAGCACCCTGAGTACTGAGCACCCAGCACCCTGAGCACTGAGCACCCAGCACCCTGAGCACTGAGCACCCAGCACCCTGAGTACTGAGCACCCAGCACCCTGAGTACTGAGTACCCAGCACCCTGGACACTGAGCACCCAGCACCCTGAGTACTGAGCACCGAGCACCCTGAGTACTGAGCACCCAGCACCCTGAGTACTGAGCACCCAGCACCCTGAGCACTGAGCACCCAGCACCCTGAGTACTGAGCACCCAGCACCCCAATAATGAAAACCCAGCACCCTGAGTACTGAGCACCCAGCACCCTGAGTACTGAGCACCAAGCACCCTGAGTACTGAGCACCGAGCACCCCGAGCACTGAGCAACCAGCACCCTGAGTACTGAGCACTGAGCACCCTGAGTACTGAGCACCAAACACCCTGAGTACTGAGCACCCAGCACCCTGAGGACTGAGCACCCAGCACCCTGAGCACTGAGCACCCAGCACCGTGAGCACTGAGCACCCAGCACCCTGAGCACTGAGCACCCAGCACCCTGAGTACTGAGTAACCAGCACCCTGAGCACTGAGCACCCAGCACCCTGAGTACTGATCACCGAGCACCCCGAGCACTGAGCACCCAGCACCCTGAGTACTGAGCACCCAGCACCCTGAGTACTGAGCACCCAGCAACCCTGAGTACTGATCACCCATCACATTGAGCACTGAGCACAAAGCACGCTGAGTACTGAGCACTGAGCATCCTGAGTACTGAGCACCGAGGACCCTGAGCACTGAGCACCCAGCATGCTGAGTACTGAGCACTGAGCACCCTGAGTACTGAGCACCTAGCACCCTGAGTATTGAGCACCCAGCACCCTGAGCACTGAGCAGCCAGCACCCTCAGCACTGAGCACCCAGCACCCCGAGCACTGAGCACCCAGCACCCTGAGCACTGAGCACCCAGCACCCCGAGTACTGAGCACCCAGCACCCCGAGTACTGAGCAGCGACCACCCCGACCACTGAGCACCCAGCACCCTGAGTACTGAGCATCCAGCACCCTGAGTACTGAGCACCCCGAGTACTGAGCACCCAGCACCCCGAGCACTGAGCACCCAGCACCCTGAGTACTGAGAACAGATCACCCTGAGCACTGAGCACCCAGCACCCCGAGTACTGAGCACCCAGCACCCCGAGTACTGAGCACCGACCACCCCGACCACTGAGCACCCAGCACCCTGAGTACTGAGCACCCAGCACCCTGAGTACTGAGCACCCCGAGTACTGAGCACCCAGCACCCCGAGCACTGAGCACCCAGCACCCTGAGTACTGAGAAGAGATCACCCTGAGTACTGAGCACCCAGCACCCTGAGTACTGAACACCCAGCACCCTGAGCACTGAGCACTGAGCACCCAGCACCCTGTGCACTGAGCACTGACCACCCAGCACCCCGAGCACTGAGCACCCAGCACCCCGAGCACTGAGTACTGAGCACCCAGCACCCTGAGTACTGAGCACCCAGCACCCTGAGCACTGAGCACCCAGCACCCTGAGTACTGAGAACCGAGCACCCTGAGTACTGAGCCCCCAGCACCCCGAGCACTGAGCACAAAGCACCCCGAGCACTGAACACCCAGCACCCCGAGAATGAGCACCCAGCACCCTGAGTACTGAGCACCCAGCACCCTGAGCACCGAGCACCCAGGACCCCGAGCACTGAGTACTGAGCACCCAGCACCCTGAGTACTGAGAACCGAGCTCCCCGAGCACTGAGCACCCAGCACCCTGAGCACTGAGCACCCAGCACCCTGAGCACTGAGCACCCAGCACCCTGAGTACTGAGCACCCACCACGCTGAGTACTGAGCACCCAGCACCCTGAGCACTGAGCACCCAACACCCTGAGTACTGAGCACTGAGCACCCAGCACCCCGAGCCCTGAGCACCCAGGACCCTGAGCACTGAGCACCGAGCACCCCGAGCACTGAGCACCCAGCACCCTGAGCACTCAGCACCCACCACCCCGATCACTGAGCACCCAGCACCCAGAGCACTGAGCACCCAGCACCCTGAGAACTGAGCACCCAGCACCCAGAGAACTGAGCACCCAGCACACTGAGCACTGAGCACCCAGCACCCTGAGTACTGAGCACCCAGCACCCTGAATACTGAGCACCCAGACCCCGAGCACTGAGCACCCAGCACCCCTAGCACTGTGCACCCAGCACCCTGAGTACTGAGCACCCAGCACCCTGAGCACTGAGCACCCTGCAGCCCGAGCACTGAGCACCCAGCAAACTGAGCACTGAGTACTGAGCTCCCAGCACCCTGAGCACTGAGCACCCAGAACCCTGAGCACTGAGCACCCAGCACCCTGAGTACTGAGCACCCAACACCCCAAGCACTGAGCACCCAGCACCCTGAGTACTGAGCGTCAAGCACGCTGAGCACTGAGCACCCAGCACCCTGAGCACTGAGCACCCAGCACCCCGAGTACTGAGCACCCAGCACCCTGAGTACTGAGCACCCAGCACCCTGAGTACTGAGCACCCAGCACTTTGAGCACTGAGCACCCAGCACCCTGAGCACTGAGCACCCAGCACCCTGAGTACTGAGCATCAAGCACGCTGAGCACTGAGCACCTAGCACCCTGAGCACTGAGCACCCAGCACCCTGAGCAATGAGCACTCAGCACCCTGAGTACTGAGCACCGAGCACCCCGAGCACTGAGCACCGGGTACCCCGAGCACTGAGCACCCAGCATACTGAGTACTGAGCACCCAGCACCCTGAGTACTGAGCACCCAGCACGCTGAGTACTGAGCACCCAGCACCCTGAGCACTGAGCACCCAACACCCTGAGTACTGAGCACTGAGCACCCAGCACCCCAAGCACTGAGCACCCAGCACCCTGAGTACTGAGTACTGAGCACCCTGAGTACTGAGCACCCAGCACCCTGAGTACTGAGCACCGAGCTCCCCGAGAACTGAGCACCCAGCACCCTGAGCACTGAGCACCCAGCACCCTGAGCACTGAGCACTCAGCACCCTGAGTACTGAGCACCGAGCACCCCGAGCACTGAGCACCGGGTACCCCGAGCATTGAGCACCCAGCACCCTGAGTACTGAGCACCCAGCACCCTGAGTACTGAGCACTGAGCACTGAGCACCCTGAGCACTGAGCACCCAGCACCCTGAGCAATGAGCATCCAGCATCCTGAGCACTGAGTACTGAGCACCCAGCACCCTGAGCACTGAGCACCCAGCACCCTGAGTACTGAGAACCCAGCACCCCAAACACTGAGCACCGAGCACCCTGAGAACTGGGCACCGAGCACCCTGAGTACTGAGCACTCAGCACCATGAGTACTGAGCCCCGTGCACCCAGAGTACTGAGCAACCTGAGTACTGAGCACCCAGCACCCCGAGAATAAGCACCCAGCACCATGAGTACTGAGCACCGAGCACCCTGAGCACTGAGCACCCAGCACCCTGAGTACTGAGCACCAAGCACCCTGAGTACTGAGAACCCAGCACCCTGAGTACTGAGCACCCAGCACCCTGAGTTCTGAGCACCCAGCACCCTGAGCACTGAGCACACTGAGTACTGAGCAACCAGCACCCTGAGCACTGAGCACCCAGCACCCCGAGCACTGAGCACCCAGCACCCCGAGCACTGAGCATTGAGCACCCTGAGCACTGAGGACCCAGCACCCCGAGCACTGAGCACCCAGCACCCTGAGTACTGAGCACCCAGCACCCTGAGCACTGAGGACCCAGCACCCCGAGCACTGAGCACCCAGCACGCTGAGTACTGAGCACTGAGCACCCAGCACCCTGAGTACTGAGCACCCAGCACCCTGAGTACTGAGCACCCAGCACCCCGAGCACTGAGCACTGAGCAACCTGAGTACTGAGCACTGAGCACCCAGCACCCTGAGTACTGAGCACCCAGCACCCTGAGCACTGAGCACCCAGCACCCTGAGTACTGAGCACCCAACGTACAGAGCACCGAGCACCCTGAGCACTGAGCACCCAGCACCCTGAGTACTGAGCACCCAGCACCCTGAGTACTGAGCACCCCGAGTACTGAGCACCCAGCACCCCGAGCACTGAGCACCCAGCACCCTGAGTACTGAGAACAGATCACCCTGAGCACTGAGCACCCAGCACCCCGAGTAATGAGCACCCAGCACCCCGAGTACTGAGCACCGACCACCCCGACCACTGAGCACCCAGCACAATGAGTACTGAGCACCCAGCACCCCGAGTACTGAGCACCGATCACCCTGAGCACTGAGCACCCAGCACCCCGAGCACTGAGCACCTAGCACCCTGAGTACTGAGCACCCAGCACCCTGAGCACTGAGCACCCAGCACCCTGAGCACTGAGCACTGAGCACCCTGAGTACTGAGCACCGATCACCCTGAGCACTGAGCACCCAGCACCCTGAGTACTGAGCACCCAGCACCCTGAGTACTGAGCACCCAGCACCCTGAGCACTGAGCACCCAGCACCCTGAGTACTGAGTACCCAGCACCCTGAGCACTGAGCACCCAGCACCCTGAGTACTGAGCACCGAGCACCCTGAGTACTGAGCACCCAGCACCCTGAGTACTGAGCACCCAGCACCCTGAGCACTGAGCACCCAGCACCCTGAGTACTGAGCACCCAGCACCCCAATAATGAGAACCCAGCACCCTGAGTACTGAGCACCCAGCACCCTGAGTACTGAGCACCAAGCACCCTGAGTACTGAGCACCCAGCACTAGAGTACTGAGCACCCAGCACCCTGAGTACTGAGCACCCAGCACCCTGAGCACTGAGCACCCAGCACCCTGAGTACTGAGCACCAAACACCCTGAGTACTGAGCACCCAGCACCCTGAGGACTGAGCACCCAGCACCCTGAGCACTGAGCACCCAGCACCCTGAGTACTGAGCACCCAGCACTAGAGTACTGAGCACCCAGCACCCTGAGTACTGAGCACCCAGCACCCTGAGTACTGAGCACCCAGCACCCTGAGCACTGAGCACCGAGCACCCTGAGTACTGAACACCCAGCACCCTGAGCACTGAGCACTGAGCACCCAGCACCCTGAGCACTGAGCACTGAGCAACCTGAGTACTGAGCACCCAGCACCCTGAGTACTGAGCACCCAGCACCCTGAGCACTGAGCACAGAGCACCCTGAGTACTGAACACCCAGCACCCTGAGCACTGAGCACTGAGCACCCAGCACCCTGAGCACTGAGCACTGAGCACCCAGCACCCCGAGCACTGAGCACCCAGCACCCTGAGCACCCAGCACCCTGAGCACTGAGCACCCTGAGCACTGAGCACCCTGAGCACTGAGCACTGAGCACCCAGCACCCTGAGTACTGAGCACAAACACTCTGAGCACTGAGCACCCAGCACGCTGAGTACTGAGCACTGAGCACACAGCACCCTGAGTACTGAGCACCCAGCACCCCGAGCACTGAGCACCCAGCGCCCCGAGCACT
This sequence comes from Microtus oregoni, assembly GCF_018167655.1. Taxonomy (NCBI): domain Eukaryota; kingdom Metazoa; phylum Chordata; class Mammalia; order Rodentia; family Cricetidae; genus Microtus; species Microtus oregoni. The sequence continues at coordinate 411,314 of NW_024543273.1, read as the reverse complement.
GCGCACCCAGCACCCCGAGCACTGAGCACTGAGAACACTGAGCACTGAGCACCCAGCACCCCGAGTACTGAGCACTGAGCACCCTGAGTACTGAGCACCCAGCACCCCGAATACTGAGCACTGAGCACCCTGAGTACTGAGCACCCAGCACCCTGAGCACTGAAAACCGTGAGTACTGAGCACCGAGCACCCTGAGTACTGAGCACCCAGCACCCTGAGCACTGAGCACGGAGCACCCCGAGGACTGGGCACCCAGCACCCTGAGTACTGAGCACCCAGCACCCTGAGTACTGAGCACCCAGCACCCTGAGCACTGAGCACGGAGCACACCGAGGACTGAGCACCCAGCACCCTGAGCACTGAGCATCCAGCACCTTGAGTACTGAGCACCGAGCACCCTGAGCACTGAGCACGGAGCACCCCGAGGACTGAGCACCCAGCACCCTGAGTACTGAGCACCCAGCACCCTGAGCACTGAGCACACAGCACCCTGAGCACTGAGCACTCAGCACCCCGAGCACTGAGCACCCAGCACCCTGAGAACTGAGCACCCAACACCCAGAGTACTGAGCACCCAGCACCCTGAGAACTGAGCACCCAGCACCCTGAGGACTGAGCACCCAGCACCCTGAGTACTGAGCACCCAGCACCCTAAGCACTGAGCACCCAGCACCCTGAGCACTGAGCACCCAGCACCCCAAGCACTGAGCACCCAGCACCCTGAGTACTGAGCACCCAACACCCAGAGTACTGAGCACCCAGCACCCTGAGAACTGAGCACCCAGCACCCTGAGTACTGAGCACCCAGCACCCTGAGTACTGAGCACCCAGCACCCTGAGCACTGAGCACTGACCACCCAGCACCCCGAGCACTGAGCACCCAGCACCCCGAGCACTGAGCACCCAGCACCCTGAGCACTGAGCACCCAGCACCCTGAGCACTGAGCACCCAGCCCCCTGAGTACTGAGCACCCAGCACCATGAGTACTGAGCACCCAGCACCCTGAGTACTGAGCACTCAGCACACTGAGTACTGAGCACCGTGCACCCCGAGCACTGAGCACCCAGCACCCTGAGCACTGAGCACCCTGAGGACTGAGCACCCAGCACCCTGAGCACTGAGCACCCAGCACCCTGAGTACTGAGCACCGATCACCCTGAGCACTGAGCACCCAGCACCCCGAGCACTGAGCAACCAGCACCCTGAGTACTGAGCACCCAGCACCCTGAGCACTGAGCACCCAGCACCCTGAGCACTGAGCACCCAGCACCCTGAGTACTGAGCACCGATCACCCTGAGCACTGAGCACCCAGCACCCTGAGTACTGAGCACCCAGCACCCTGAGCACTGAGCACCCAGCACCCAGAGCACTGAGCACCCAGCACCCTGAGTACTGAGCACCAAGCACCCTGAGTACTGAGTACCCAGCACCCTGGACACTGAGCACCCAGCACCCTGAGTACTGAGCACCGAGCACCCTGAGTACTGAGCACCCAGCACCCTGAGTACTGAGCACCCAGCACCCTGAGCACTGAGCACCCAGCACCCTGAGTACTGAGCACTCAGCACCCCAATAATGAAAACCCAGCACCCTGAGTACTGAGCACCCAGCACCCTGAGTACTGAGCACCAAGCACCCTGAGTACTGAGCACCGAGCACCCCGAGCACTGAGCAACCAGCACCCTGAGTACTGAGCACTGAGCACCCTGAGTACTGAGCACCAAACACCCTGAGTACTGAGCACCCAGCACCCTGAGGACTGAGCACCCAGCACCCTGAGCACTGAGCACCCAGCACCGTGAGCACTGAGCACCCAGCACCCTGAGCACTGAGCACCCAGCACCCTGAGTACTGAGTAACCAGCACCCTGAGCACTGAGCACCCAGCACCCTGAGTACTGATCACCGAGCACCCCGAGCACTGAGCACCCAGCACCCTGAGTACTGAGCACCCAGCACCCTGAGTACTGAGCACCCAGCAACCCTGAGTACTGAGCACCCAGCACATTGAGCACTGAGCACAAAGCACGCTGAGTACTGAGCACTGAGCACCCTGAGTACTGAGCACCGAGGACCCTGAGCACTGAGCACCCAGCACGCTGAGTACTGAGCACTGAGCACCCTGAGTACTGAGCACCTAGCACCCTGAGTATTGAGCACCCAGCACCCTGAGCACTGAGCAGCCAGCACCCTGAGCACTGAGCACCCAGCACCCCGAGCACTGAGCACCCAGCACCCTGAGCACTGAGCTCCCAGCACCCCGAGTACTGAGCACCCAGCACCCCGAGTACTGAGCAGCGACCACCCCGACCACTGAGCACCCAGCACCCTGAGTACTGAGCACCCAGCACCCTGAGTACTGAGCACCCCGAGTACTGAGCACCCAGCACCCCGAGCACTGAGCACCCAGCACCCTGAGTACTGAGAACAGATCACCCTGAGCACTGAGCACCCAGCACCCCGAGTACTGAGCACCCAGCACCCCGAGTACTGAGCACCGACCACCCCGACCACTGAGCACCCAGCACCCTGAGTACTGAGCACCCAGCACCCTGAGTACTGAGCACCCCGAGTACTGAGCACCCAGCACCCCGAGCACTGAGCACCCAGCACCCTGAGTACTGAGAACAGATCACCCTGAGTACTGAGCACCCAGCACCCTGAGTACTGAACAACCAGCACCCTGAGCACTGAGCACTGAGCACCCAGCACCCTGAGCACTGAGCACTGACCACCCAGCACCCCGAGCACTGAGCACCCAGCACCCCGAGCACTGAGTACTGAGCACCCAGCACCCTGAGTACTGAGCACCGAGCTCCCCGAGCACTGAGCACCCAGCACCCTGAGCACTGAGCACCCAGCACCCTGAGCACTGAGCACCCAGCACCCTGAGTACTGAGAACCGAGCACCCTGAGTACTGAGCCCCCAGCACCCCGAGCACTGAGCACAAAGCACCCCGAGCACTGAGCACCCAGCACCCCGAGAATGAGCACCCAGCACCCTGAGTACTGAGCACCCAGCACCCTGAGCACCGAGCACCCAGGACCCCGAGCACTGAGTACTGAGCACCCAGCACCCTGAGTACTGAGAACCGAGCTCCCCGAGCACTGAGCACCCAGCACCCTGAGCACTGAGCACCCAGCACCCTGAGCACTGAGCACCCAGCACCCTGAGTACTGAGCACCCACCACGCTGAGTACTGAGCACCCAGCACCCTGAGCACTGAGCACCCAACACCCTGAGTACTGAGCACTGAGCACCCCAAGCACTGAGCACCCAGCACCCTGAGTACTGAGCATCAAGCACGCTGAGCACTGAGCACCCAGCACCCTGAGCACTGAGCACCCAGCACCCCGAGTACTGAGCACCCAGCACCCTGAGTACTGAGCACCCAGCACCCTGAGTACTGAGCACCCAGCACTTTGAGCACTGAGCACCCAGCACCCTGAGCACTGAGCACCCAGCACCCTGAGTACTGAGCATCAAGCACGCTGAGCACTGAGCACCTAGCACCCTGAGCACTGAGCACCCAGCACCCTGAGCAATGAGCACTCATCACCCTGAGTACTGAGCACCGAGCACCCCGAGCACTGAGCACCGGGTACCCCGAGCACTGAGCACCCAGCATACTGAGTACTGAGCACCCAGCACCCTGAGTACTGAGCACCCAGCACGCTGAGTACTGAGCACCCAGCACCCTGAGCACTGAGCACCCAACACCCTGAGTACTGAGCACTGAGCACCCAGCACCCCAAGCACTGAGCACCCAGCACCCTGAGTACTGAGTACTGAGCACCCTGAGTACTGAGCACCCAGCACCCTGAGTACTGAGCACCGAGCTCCCCGAGAACTGAGCACCCAGCACCCTGAGCACTGAGCACCCAGCACCCTGAGCACTGAGCACTCAGCACCCTGAGTACTGAGCACCGAGCACCCCGAGCACTGAGCACCGGGTACCCCGAGCATTGAGCACCCATCACCCTGAGTACTGAGCACCCAGCACCCTGAGTACTGAGCACTGAGCACTGAGCACCCTGAGCACTGAGCACCCAGCACCCTGAGCAATGAGCATCCAGCATCCTGAGCACTGAGTACTGAGCACCCAGCACCCTGAGCACTGAGCACCCAGCACCCTGAGTACTGAGAACCCAGCACCCCAAACACTGAGCACCGAGCACCCTGAGAACTGGGCACCGAGCACCCTGAGTACTGAGCACTCAGCACCATGAGTACTGAGCCCCGTGCACCCAGAGTACTGAGCAACCTGAGTACTGAGCACCCAGCACCCCGAGAATGAGCACCCAGCACCATGAGTACTGAGCACCGAGCACCCTGAGCACTGAGCACCCAGCACCCTGAGTACTGAGCACCAAGCACCCTGAGTACTGAGCACCCAGCACCCTGAGTACTGAGCACCCAGCACCCTGAGTTCTGAGCACCCAGCACCCTGAGCACTGAGCACACTGAGTACTGAGCAACCAGCACCCTGAGCACTGAGCACCCAGCACCCCGAGCACTGAGCACCCAGCACCCCGAGCACTGAGCATTGAGCACCCTGAGCACTGAGGACCCAGCACCCCGAGCACTGAGCACCCAGCACCCTGAGTACTGAGCACCCAGCACCCTGAGCACTGAGGACCCAGCACCCCGAGCACTGAGCACCCAGCACGCTGAGTACTGAGCACTGAGCACCCAGCACCCTGAGTACTGAGCACCCAGCACCCTGAGTACTGAGCACCCAGCACCCCGAGCACTGAGCACTGAGCAACCTGAGTACTGAGTACTGAGTACTGAGCACCCTGAGTACTGAGCACCCAGCACCCTGAGCACTGAGCACCCAGCACCCTGAGTACTGAGCACCCCGAGTACTGAGCACCCAGCACCCTGAGTACTGAGAACAGATCTCCCTGAGCACTGAGCACCCAGCACCCCGAGTAATGAGCACCCAGCACCCCGAGTACTGAGCACCGACCACCCCGACCACTGAGGACCCAGCACACTGAGTACTGAGCACCCAGCACCCTGAGTACTGAGCACCCCGAGTACTGAGCACCCAGCACCCCGAGCACTGAGCACCCAGCACCCTGAGTACTGAGAAGAGATCACCCTGAGTACTGAGCACCCAGCACCCTGAGTACTGAACACCCAGCACCCTGAGCACTGAGCACTGAGCACCCAGCACCCTGAGCACTGAGCACTGACCACCCAGCACCCCGAGCACTGAGCACCCAGCACCCCGAGCACTGAGTACTGAGCACCCAGCACCCTGGGTACTGAGCACCGAGCTCCCCGAGCACTGAGCACCCAGCACCCTGAGCACTGAGCACCCAGCACCCTGAGCACTGAGCACCCAGCACCCTGAGTACTGAGAACCGAGCACCCTGAGTACTGAGCCCCCAGCACCCCGAGCACTGAGCACAAAGCACCCCGAGCACTGAGCACCCAGCACCCCGAGAATGAGCACCCAGCACCCTGAGTACTGAGCACCCAGCACCCTGAGCACCGAGCACCCAGGACCCCGAGCACTGAGTACTGAGCACCCAGCACCCTGAGTACTGAGCACCGAGCTCCCCGAGCACTGAGCACCCAGCACCCTGAGCACTGAGCACCCAGCACCCTGAGCACTGAGCACCCAGCACCCTGAGTACTGAGCACCCACCACGCTGAGTACTGAGCACCCAGCACCCTGAGCACTGAGCACCCAACACCCTGAGTACTGAGCACTGAGCACCCAGCACCCCGAGCCCTGAGCACCCAGGACCCTGAGCACTGAGCACCGAGCACCCCGAGCACTGAGCACCCAGCACCCTGAGCACTCAGCACCCATCACCCCGATCACTGAGCACCCAGCACCCAGAGCACTGAGCACCCAGCACCCTGAGAACTGAGCACCCAGCACCCAGAGAACTGAGCACCCAGCACACTGAGCACTGAGCACCCAGCACCCTGAGTACTGAGCACCCAGCACCCTGAGTACTGAGCACCCAGACCCCGAGCACTGAGCACCCAGCACCCCTAGCACTGTGCACCCAGCACCCTGAGTACTGAGCACCCAGCACTTTGAGCCCTGAGCACCCTGCAGCCCGAGCACTGAGCACCCAGCAAACTGAGCACTGAGTACTGAGCTCCCAGCACCCTGAGCACTGAGCACCCAGAACCCTGAGCACTGAGCACCCAGCACCCTGAGTACTGAGCACCTAGCACCCCAAGCACTGAGCACCCAGCACCCTGAGTACTGAGCATCAAGCACGCTGAGCACTGAGCACCCAGCACCCTGAGCACTGAGCACCCAGCACCCCGAGTACTGAGCACCCAGCACCCTGAGTACTGAGCACCCAGCACCCTGAGTACTGAGCACCCAGCACTTTGGGCACTGAGCACCCAGCACCCTGAGCACTGAGCACCCAGCACCCTGAGTACTGAGCATCAAGCACGCTGAGCACTGAGCACCTAGCACCCTGAGCACTGAGCACCCAGCACCCTGAGCAATGAGCACTCAGCACCCTGAGTACTGAGCACCGAGCACCCCGAGCACTGAGCACCGGGTACCCCGAGCACTGAGCACCCAGCACACTGAGTACTGAGCACCCAGCACCCTGAGTACTGAGCACCCAGCACGCTGAGTACTGAGCACCCAGCACCCTGAGCACTGAGCACCCAACACCCTGAGTACTGAGCACTGAGCACCCAGCACCCCAAGCACTAAGCACCCAGCACCCTGAGTACTGAGTACTGAGCACCCTGAGTACTGAGCACCCAGCACCCTGAGTACTGAGCACCGAGCTCCCCGAGCACTGAGCACCCAGCACCCTGAGCACTGAGCACCCAGCACCCTGAGCACTGAGCACTCAGCACCCTGAGTACTGAGCACCGAGCACCCCGAGCACTGAGCACCGGGTACCCCGAGCATTGAGCACCCAGCACCCTGAGTACTGAGAACCCAGCACCCTGAGTACTGAGCACTGAGCACTGAGCACCCTGAGCACTGAGCACCCAGCACCCTGAGCAATGAGCATCCAGCATCCTGAGCACTGAGTACTGAGCACCCAGCACCCTGAGCACTGAGCACCCAGCACCCTGAGTACTGAGCACCCAGCACCCCAAACACTGAGCACCGAGCACCCTGAGAACTGAGCACCGAGCACCCTGAGTACTGAGCACTCAGCACCATGAGTACTGAGCCCCGTGCACCCAGAGTACTGAGCAACCTGAGTACTGAGCACCCAGCACCCCGAGAATGAGCACCCAGCACCATGAGTACTGAGCACCGAGCACCCTGAGCACTGAGCACCCAGCACCCTGAGTACTGAGCACCAAGCACCCTGAGTACTGAGCACCCAGCACCCTGAGTACTGAGCACCCAGCACCCTGAGTTCTGAGCACCCAGCACCCTGAGTACTGAGCACACTGAGTACTGAGCAACCAGCACCCTGAGCACTGAGCACCCAGCACCCCGAGCACTGAGCACCCAGCACCCCGAGCACTGAGCATTGAGCACCCTGAGCACTGAGGACCCAGCACCCCGAGCACTGAGCACCCAGCACCCTGAGTACTGAGCACCCAGCACCCTGAGCACTGAGGACCCAGCACCCCGAGCACTGAGCACCCAGCACGCTGAGTACTGAGCACTGAGCACCCAGCACCCTGAGTACTGAGCACCCAGCACCCTGAGTACTGAGCACCCAGCACCCCGAGCACTGAGCACTGAGCAACCTGAGTACTGAGCACTGAGCACCCTTAGTACAGAGCACCGAGCACCCTGACTGAGCACTGAGCACCCTGAGGACTGAGCACCCAGCACCCTGAGCAATGAGCATCCAGCATCCTGAGCACTGAGCACTGAGCACACAGCACCCTGAGTACTGAGCACCCTGAGTACTGAGCACCCAGCACCCCTAGCCCTGAGCACCCAGCACCCTGAGAACTTAGCACCCAGCAAATGAGCACTGAGCACCCAGCACCCTGAGTACTGAGCACCGAGCACCCTGAGTACTGAGCACCCAGCACCCTGAGTACTGAGCACCGAGCACCCCGAGTACTGAGCACCCAGCACCCTGAGAACTGAGCACCCAGCACCCCGAGCACTGAGCACCCAGCACCCTGACTACTGAGCACCGAGCACCCCGAGCACTGAGCACCCAGCACCCTGAGCACTGAGCACCCAGCACCCTGAGTACTGAGCATATAGCACCCTGAGTACTGAGCACACAGCACCCTGAGCACTGAGCACCCAGCAGCCTGAGTACTGAGCACCCAGCACCCTGAGTACTGAGCACCCAGCACCCTGAGTACTGAGCACCCAGCACCCTGAGTACTGAGCACCAAGCACCCTGAGTACTGAGCACCGAGCACCCCGAGTACTGAGCACCCAGCACCCAGAGCACTGAGCACCCAGCACCCTGAGCACTGAGCACCCAGCACCCTGAGTCCTGAGTACTGAGCACCCTGAGTACTGAGCACCCAGCATCCTGAGCCCTGAGCACCCAGCACCCTGAGTACTGAGCACCGAGCACCCCAGGCACTGAGCTCCCAGCACCCTGAGTACTGAGCACCCAGCACCAAAAGTACTGAGCACCGAGCATCCTGAGCACTGAGCACCGAGAACCCCGAGCACTGAGCACCCAGCACCCTGAGTACTGAGCACCCAGCACCAAGAGTACTGAGCAGCGAGCACCCCGAGCACTGAGCACCCAGCACATTGAGTAATGAGCACCCAGCACCCCGAGTACTGAGCACCCAGCACCAAAAGTACTGAGCACCGAGCATCCTGAGCACTGAGCACCCAGCACCCCGAGAATGAGCACCCAGCACCCTGAGTACTGAGCACCCAGCACCCCGAGCACTGAGAACCCTGAATACTGAGCAGCCAGCACCCTGAGTACTGTGCACTAAGCACCCAGAGCGCTGAGCACCCAGGACCCCGAGCACTGACTACTGAGCACCCAGCACCCTGAGTACTGAGCACCGAGCTCCCCGAGCACTGAGCACCCTGAGTACTGAGCACCCAGCACCCTGAGTACTGAGTACCCAGCACCCTGAGCACTGAGCACCCAGCACCCTGAGTACGGAGCACCCAGCACCCGAGCACTGAGCACCCAGCACCCTGAGTACTGAGCACTCAGCACCCTTAGTACTGAGCAACCTGAGCACTGAGCACCCAGCACCCTGAGTACTGAGCACCCTGAGGACTGAGCACCGATCACCCTGAGCACTGAGTACCCAGCACCCTGAGTACTGAGCACCCAGCACCCTGAGCACTGAGCACACAGCACCCTGCGTACTGAGCAGCGAGCACCCTGAGTACTGAGCACCCAGCACCCTGAGTACTGAGCACCCAGCACCCTGAGTACTGAGCACCGAGTACCCCGAGTACAGAGCACCCAGCACCCTGAGCACTCAGCACCCAGCACCCCGAGCACTGAGCACCCAGCACCCTGAGTACTGAACTCCCAGCACCCCGATCCCTGAGCATGCAGCACCCTGAGTACTGAGCACCCTGAGTACTGAGCACCGATCACCCTGAGCACTGAGCACCCAGCACCCTGAGTACTGAGCACCCAACGTACTGAGCACCGAGCACACCGAGCACTGAGCACCCAGCACCATGAGTACTGAGCACCGAGCACCCTGAGCACTGAGCACCCAGCACCCTGAGTACTGAGCACCGAGCACCCCGAGCACTGAGCACCCAGCGCCCAGAGCACTGAGCACCCAGCACACCGAGCACTGAGCACCCAGCACCCGTAGCACTGAGCACCCAGCACCCCGAGCAATGAGCACCCAGCACGCCGAGAATGAGCACCCAGCACACTGAGTACTGAGAACCGAGCAACCTGAGTACTGAGCACCCAGCACCCTGAGTACTGAGCCCCCAGCACCCTGAGTACTGAGCACCCAGCACCCCGAGCACTGAGCACCCAGCACCCTGAGTACTGAGCACCCAGCACCCTGAGTACTGAGCACCCAGCATCCTGAGCAATGAGCACCCTGAGTACTGAGCACCCAGCACCCTGAGTACTGAGCACCGAGCACACAGAGCACTGAGCACCCAGCACCGCGAGCACTGAGCACATAGCACCCCGAGCACTGAGCACCCAGCACCCTGAGTACTGAGCACCCAGCACCCTGAGTACTGAGCACCTCGAGCACTGAGCACCCAGCACCCTGAGTACTGAGCACGGAGCACCCCGAGCACTGAGCACCCAGCACCGTGAGCACTGGGCACATAGCACCCCGAGCACTGAGCACCCAGCACCCTGAGTACTGAGCACCCAGCACCCTGAGTACTGAGCACCCAGCACCCTGAGCACTGAGTACCCAGCACCCTGAGCACTGAGCACCCAGCACCCTGAGCACTGAGCACACAGCACCCTGAGCACTGAGCACTCAGCACCCTGAGTACTGAGCACTGAGCACCCAGCACCCTGAGTACTGAGCTCCGAGCACCCCGAGCACTGAGCATCCGGAGCACTGAGCACCCAACACCCTGAGCACTGAGCACCCAGCACCCTGAGTACTGAGCTCCGAGCACCCCGAGCACTGAGCACCCAGCACCCCGAGCACTGAGTACTGAGCACCCAGCACCCTGAGTACTGAGCACCGAGCTCCCCAAGCACTGAGCACCCAGCACCCTGAGCAATGAGCACCCAGCACCCTGAGCACTGAGCACCCAGCACCCTGAGTACTGAGAACTGAGCACCCTGAGTACTGAGCCCCCAGCACCCCGAGCACTGAGCACAAAGCACCCCGAGCACTGAGCACCCAGCACCCCAAGAATGAGCACCCAGCACCCTGAGTACTGAACACCCAGCACCCTGAGCACCGAGCACCCAGGACCCCGAGCACTGAGTACTGAGCACCCAGCACCCTGAGTACTGAGAACCGAGCTCCCCGAGCACTGAGCACCCAGCACCCTGAGCACTGAGCACCCAGCACCCTGAGCACTGAGCACCCAGCACCCTGAGTACTGAGCACCCACCACGCTGAGTACTGAGCACCCAGCACCCTGAGCACTGAGCACCCAACACCCTGAGTACTGAGCACTGAGCACCCAGCACCCCGAGCCCTGAGCACCCAGGACCCTGAGCACTGAGCACCGAGCACCCCGAGCACTGAGCACCCAGCACCCTGAGCACTCAGCACCCACCACCCCGATCACTGAGCACCCAGCACCCAGAGCACTGAGCACCCAGCACCCTGAGAACTGAGCACCCAGCACCCAGAGAACTGAGCACCCAGCACACTGAGCACTGAGCACCCAGCACCCTGAGTACTGAGCACGCAGCACCCTGAATACTGAGCACCCAGACCCCGAGCACTGAGCACCCAGCACCCCTAGCACTGTGCACCCAGCACCCTGAGTACTGAGCACCCAGCACCCTGAGCACTGAGCACCCTGCAGCCCGAGCACTGAGCACCCAGCAAACTGAGCACTGAGTACTGAGCTCCCAGCACCCTGAGCACTGAGCACCCAGAACCCTGAGCACTGAGCACCCAGCACCCTGAGTACTGAGCACCCAGCACCCCAAGCACTGAGCACCCAGCACCCTGAATACTGAGCATCAAGCACGCTGAGCACTGAGCACCCAGCACCCTGAGCACTGAGCACCCAGCACCCCGAGTACTGAGCACCCAGCACCCTGAGTACTGAGCACCCAGCACGGTGAGTACTGAGCACACAGCACTTTGAGCACTGAGCACCCAGCACCCTGAGCACTGAGCACCCAGCACCCTGAGTACTGAGCATCAAGCACGCTGAGCACTGAGCACCTAGCACCCTGAGCACTGAGCACCCAGCACCCTGAGCAATGAGCACTCAGCACCCTGAGTACTGAGCACCGAGCACCCCGAGCACTGAGCACCGGGTACCCCGAGCACTGAGCACCCAGCATACTGAGTACTGAGCACCCAGCACCCTGAGTACTGAGCACCCAGCACGCTGAGTACTGAGCACCCAGCACCCTGAGCACTGAGCACCCAACACCCTGAGTACTGAGCACTGAGCACCCAGCACCCCAAGCACTGAGCACCCAGCACCCTGAGTACTGAGTACTGAGCACCCTGAGTACTGAGCACCCAGCACCCTGAGTACTGAGCACCGAGCTCCCCGAGAACTGAGCACCCAGCACCCTGAGCACTGAGCACCCAGCACCCTGAGCAATGAGCACTCAGCACCCTGAGTACTGAGCACCGAGCACCCCGAGCACTGAGCACCGGGTACCCCGAGCATTGAGCACCCAGCACCCTGAGTACTGAGCACCCAGCACCCTGAGTACTGAGCACTGAGCACTGAGCACCCTGAGCACTGAGCACCCAGCACCCTGAGCAATGAGCATCCAGCATCCTGAGCACTGAGTACTGAGCACCCAGCACCCTGAGCACTGAGCACCCAGCACCCTGAGTACTGAGAACCCAGCACCCCAAACACTGAGCACCGAGCACCCTGAGAACTGAGCACCGAGCACCCTGAGTACTGAGCACTCAGCACCATGAGTACTGAGCCCTGTGCACCCAGAGTACTGAGCAACCTGAGTACTGAGCACCCAGCACCCCGAGAATGAGCACCCAGCACCATGAGTACTGAGCACCGAGCACCCTGAGCACTGAGCACCCAGCACCCTGAGTACTGAGCACCAAGCACCCTGAGTACTGAGCACCAAGCACCCTGAGTACTGAGCACCCAGCACCCTGAGTTCTGAGCACCCAGCACCCTGAGCACTGAGCACACTGAGTACTGAGCAACCAGCACCCTGAGCACTGAGCACCCAGCACCCCGAGCACTGAGCACCCAGCACCCCGAGCACTGAGCATTGAGCACCCTGAGCACTGAGGACCCAGCACCCCGAGCACTGAGCACCCAGCACCCTGAGTACTGAGCACCCAGCACCCTGAGCACTGAGGACCCAGCACCCCGAGCACTGAGCACCCAGCACGCTGAGTACTGAGCACTGAGCACCCAGCACCCTGAGTACTGAGCACCCAGCACCCTGAGTACTGAGCACCCAGCACCCTGAGTACTGAGCACCCAGCACCCCGAGCACTGAGCACTGAGCAACCTGAGTACTGAGCACTGAGCACCCAGCACCCTGAGTACTGAGCACCCAGCACCCTGAGCACTGAGCACCCAGCACCCTGAGTACTGAGCACCCAACGTACAGAGCACCGAGCACCCTGAGCACTGAGCACCCAGCACCCTAAGTACTGAGCACCCAGCACCCTGAGTACTGAGCACCCCGAGTACTGAGCACCCAGCACCCCGTGCACTGAGCACCCAGCACCCTGAGTTCTGAGAACAGATCACCCTGAGCACTGAGCACCCAGCACCCCGAGTACGGAGCACCCAGCACCCCGAGTACTGAGCACCGACCACCCCGACCACTGAGCACCCAGCACCCTGAGTACTGAGCACCCAACGTACTGAGCACCGAGCACACCGAGCACTGAGCACCCAGCACCCTGAGTACTGAGCACCGAGCACCCTGAGCACTGAGCACCCAGCACCCTGAGTACTGAGCACCGAGCATCCCGAGCACTGAGCACCCAGCGCCCAGAGCACTGAGCACCCAGCACACCGAGCACTGAGCACCCAGCACCCGTAGCACTGAGCACCCAGCACCCCGAGCAATGAGCACCCAGCACCCTGAGTACTGAGCACCCAGCACCACGAGTCCTGTGCACCCAGAAACCTGAGCACCGAACACCCAGCACCCCGAGCACTGACCACCCAGCACCCTGAGCACTGAGCACCCAGCACCCTGAGTACTGAGCACTGAACACCCCGAGTACTGAGCACCCAGCACCCCGAGCAGTGAGCACCGAGCACCGCGAGCACTGAGCACCCAGCACCCCGAGCACTGAGCACCCAGAACACTGAGCACTGAGCACCCAGCACCCCGAGCACTGAGCACCCAGCACCCGGAGCACTGAGCACCCAGCACCCCGAGCACTGAGCACCCAGCACCCTGAGCACTGAGCACCCAGCACCCTGAGTACTCAGCACCCAGCACCCTGAGCACTGAGCAACCAGCACCCTGAGTACTGAGCACCCTGCACCCCAAGCATTGAGCACTTTGAGTACTGAGCACCCAGCACCCCAAGCACTGAGCACACTGAGTACTGAGCAACCAGCACCCTGATTAATGAGCACCCAGCACCCCGAGCACTGAGCACCCAGCACCCCGAGCACTGAGCACCCAGCACACCGAGCACTCAACACCCAGCACCCCGAGCACTGAGCACCCAGCACACCAAGCACTGAGCACCCAGCAACCCCAAGCACCGAGCACCATGAGTACTAAGCACCGAGCACCCTGAGCACTGAGCACCCAGCACCCTGAGCATTGAGCACCCAGCACCCTGAGTACTGAGCACCCAGCACCCCGAGCACTGAGCACCCAGCACACTGAGTACTGAGCACCCAGCACCCTGAGCACTGAGCACCGAGTACCCTGAGCACTGAGCACCCAGCACCCTGAGGACTGAGTACCCAGCACCCCGAGCACTGAGCACCCAGCACCCTGAGCACTGAGCACCCTGAGTACTGAGCACTGAGCACCCTGAGTACTGAGCACTGAGCACCCTGAGTACTGAGCACCCAGCACCCTGAGTACTGAGCACCCAGCAACCTGAGCACTGAGCACCGAGCACCCTGAGCACTGAGCACCCAGCACCCTGAGCACTGAGCACCCAGCACCCTGAGCACTGAGCACCCAGCACCCTGAGTACTGAGCACCCTGAGTACTGAGCACACAGCACCCTGTGCACTGAGCACCCAGCACCCCGAGCACTGAGCACCCAGCACCCTGAGCACTGAGCACCCTGAGTACTGAGCACTGAGCACCCTGAGTAATGAGCACTGAGCACCCTGAGTACTGAGCACCCAGCACCCTGAGTACTGAGCACCCAGCACACTGAGCAATGAGCACCCTGAGTACTGAGCACCCAGCACCCGGAGTACTGAGCACCGAGCACCCTGAGTACTCAGCACCGAGCACCCTGAGTACTGAGCACCCAGTACCCTGAGCACTGAAGACACAGCACCCTGAGTACTGAGCACCCCGAGCACTGACCACCCAGCACCCTGAGCACTGAGGGCCCATCACCCTGAGTACTGAGCACCCAGCACACTGAGCACTGAGCACCCAGCACCCTGAGTACTGAGCACCCAGCACCCTGAGCACTGAGCACCCAGGACCCTGAGTACTGAGCATCCAGCACCCCGAGCACTGAGCACCCAGCACCCTGAGTACTGAAGACTGAGCACCCAGCACCCGGAGTTCTGAGCACTGAGCACCCAGCACCCTGAGCACTGAGCACCCTGAGTACTGAGCACCCAGAGCACTGAGCACTGAGCACACTGAGTACTGAGCACCGAGCACCCTGAGTACTGAGCACCCAGCACTCTGAGCACTGAGCACAATGCAAGCTGAGTACTGAGCACCCTGAGTACTGAGCACCGAGGACCCTGAGCACCCAGTACCCTGAGTACTGAGCACCGAGCACCCCGAGTACTGAGCACCCAGCAGCCTGAGCACTGAGCATCCAGCACCCCGAGCACTGAGCACCCAGCACCTTGAGTACTGAGCACCGAGCACCCCGAGCACTGAGCACCCAGCACCCTGAGTACTGAGCACCCAGCACCCCGAGCACTGAGCACCCAGCACCCTGAGTACTGAGCACCGAGGACCCTGAGTACTGAGCACTGAGCAGCCTGAGCACGGAGCACCTAACACCCCGTGAACTGAGCACCCAGCACCCTGAATACTGAGCACCCAGCACCCTGAGTACTGAGCACTCAGCACCCTGAGTACTGAGCACCGAGCACCCCGAGCACTGAGCACCCAGCACCCTGAGCACTGAGCACCCTGAGGACTGAGCACCCAGCACCAAGAGTACTGAGCAGCGAGCACCCCGAGCACTGAGCACCCAGCACCCTGAGTACTGAGCACCCAGCATCCTGAGTACTGAGCACAGATAACCCTGAGCACTGAGCATCCAGCACCCCGAGCACTGAGCACCCAGCACCCCGAGTACTGAGCACCCTGAGTACTGAGCACCCAGCACCCCGAGCACTGAGCACCCAGCACCCTGAGTACTGAGCACCCTGAGTGCTGAGCACCCAGCACCCTGAGTACTGAGCACCCAGCACCCTGAGTACTTAGCACCCAGCACCTGAGCACTGAGCACCCAGCACCCTGAGTACTGAGCACCGAGCACCCTGAGTGCTGAGCACCCAGCACCCTGAGAACTGAGCACCGAGCACCCCGAGCACTGAGCACCCAGCACCCTGAGCACTGAGCACCCAGCACCCTGAGTACTGAGCACACAGCACCCTGAGCACTGAGCACCCAGCACCCTGAGTACTGAGCACCCAGCACCCTGAGTCCTGAGCACCCAGCACCCTGAGTACTGAGCACCCAGCACCCTGAGTACTGAGCACCCAGCACCCTGAGTACTGAGAACCGAGCACCCCGAGCACTGAGCACCCAGCACCCTGAGTACTGAGCACTGAGCACTGAGCACCCTGAGCACTGAGCACCCAGCACCCTGAGCAATGAGCATCCAGCATCCTGAGCACTGAGTACTGAGCACCCAGCACCCTGAGCACTGAGCACCCAGCACCCTGAGTACTGAGAACCCAGCACCCCAAACACTGAGCACCGAGCACCCTGAGAACTGAGCACCGAGCACCCTGAGTACTGAGCACTCAGCACCATGAGTACTGAGCCCTGTGCACCCAGAGTACTGAGCAACCTGAGTACTGAGCACCCAGCACCCCGAGAATGAGCACCCAGCACCATGAGTACTGAGCACCGAGCACCCTGAGCACTGAGCACCCAGCACCCTGAGTACTGAGCACCAAGCACCCTGAGTACTGAGCACCAAGCACCCTGAGTACTGAGCACCCAGCACCCTGAGTTCTGAGCACCCAGCACCCTGAGCACTGAGCACACTGAGTACTGAGCAACCAGCACCCTGAGCACTGAGCACCCAGCACCCCGAGCACTGAGCACCCAGCACCCCGAGCACTGAGCAATGAGCACCCTGAGCACTGAGGACCCAGCACCCCGAGCACTGAGCACCCAGCACCCTGAGTACTGAGCACCCAGCACCCTGAGCACTGAGGACCCAGCACCCCGAGCACTGAGCACCCAGCACGCTGAGTACTGAGCACTGAGCACCCAGCACCCTGAGTACTGAGCACCCAGCACCCTGAGTACTGAGCACCCAGCACCCTGAGTACTGAGCACCCAGCACCCCGAGCACTGAGCACTGAGCAACCTGAGTACTGAGCACTGAGCACCCAGCACCCTGAGTACTGAGCACCCAGCACCCTGAGCACTGAGCACCCAGCACCCTGAGTACTGAGCACCCAACGTACAGAGCACCGAGCACCCTGAGCACTGAGCACCCAGCACCCTAAGTACTGAGCACCCAGCACCCTGAGTACTGAGCACCCCGAGTACTGAGCACCCAGCACCCCGAGCACTGAGCACCCAGCACCCTGAGTTCTGAGAACAGATCACCCTGAGCACTGAGCACCCAGCACCCCGAGTACGGAGCACCCAGCACCCCGAGTACTGAGCACCGACCACCCCGACCACTGAGCACCCAGCACCCTGAGTACTGAGCACCCAACGTACTGAGCACCGAGCACACCGAGCACTGAGCACCCAGCACCCTGAGTACTGAGCACCGAGCACCCTGAGCACTGAGCACCCAGCACCCTGAGTACTGAGCACCGAGCACCCCGAGCACTGAGCACCCAGCGCCCAGAGCACTGAGCACCCAGCACACCGAGCACTGAGCACCCAGCACCCGTAGCACTGAGCACCCAGCACCCCGAGCAATGAGCACCCAGCACCCTGAGTACTGAGCACCCAGCACCACGAGTCCTGTGCACCCAGAAACCTGAGCACCGAACACCCAGCACCCCGAGCACTGACCACCCAGCACCCTGAGCACTGAGCACCCAGCACCCTGAGTACTGAGCACTGAACACCCCGAGTACTGAGCACCCAGCACCCCGAGCAGTGAGCACCGAGCACCGCGAGCACTGAGCACCCAGCACCCCGAGCACTGAGCACCCAGAACACTGAGCACTGAGCACCCAGCACCCCGAGCACTGAGCACCCAGCACCCGGAGCACTGAGCACCCAGCACCCCGAGCACTGAGCACCCAGCACCCTGAGCACTGAGCACCCAGCACCCTGAGTACTCAGCACCCAGCACCCTGAGCACTGAGCAACCAGCACCCTGAGTACTGAGCACCCTGCACCCCAAGCATTGAGCACTTTGAGTACTGAGCACCCAGCACCCCAAGCACTGAGCACACTGAGTACTGAGCAACCAGCACCCTGATTAATGAGCACCCAGCACCCCGAGCACTGAGCACCCAGCACCCCGAGCACTGAGCACCCAGCACACCGAGCACTCAACACCCAGCACCCCGAGCACTGAGCACCCAGCACACCAAGCACTGAGCACCCAGCAACCCCAAGCACCGAGCACCATGAGTACTAAGCACCGAGCACCCTGAGCACTGAGCACCCAGCACCCTGAGCATTGAGCACCCAGCACCCTGAGTACTGAGCACCCAGCACCCCGAGCACTGAGCACCCAGCACACTGAGTACTGAGCACCCAGCACCCTGAGCACTGAGCACCGAGTACCCTGAGCACTGAGCACCCAGCACCCTGAGGACTGAGTACCCAGCACCCCGAGCACTGAGCACCCAGCACCCTGAGCACTGAGCACCCTGAGTACTGAGCACTGAGCACCCTGAGTACTGAGCACTGAGCACCCTGAGTACTGAGCACCCAGCACCCTGAGTACTGAGCACCCAGCAACCTGAGCACTGAGCACCGAGCACCCTGAGCACTGAGCACCCAGCACCCTGAGCACTGAGCACCCAGCACCCTGAGCACTGAGCACCCAGCACCCTGAGTACTGAGCACCCTGAGTACTGAGCACACAGCACCCTGTGCACTGAGCACCCAGCACCCCGAGCACTGAGCACCCAGCACCCTGAGCACTGAGCACCCTGAGTACTGAGCACTGAGCACCCTGAGTAATGAGCACTGAGCACCCTGAGTACTGAGCACCCAGCACCCTGAGTACTGAGCACCCAGCACACTGAGCAATGAGCACCCTGAGTACTGAGCACCCAGCACCCGGAGTACTGAGCACCGAGCACCCTGAGTACTCAGCACCGAGCACCCTGAGTACTGAGCACCCAGTACCCTGAGCACTGAAGACACAGCACCCTGAGTACTGAGCACCCCGAGCACTGACCACCCAGCACCCTGAGCACTGAGGGCCCATCACCCTGAGTACTGAGCACCCAGCACACTGAGCACTGAGCACCCAGCACCCTGAGTACTGAGCACCCAGCACCCTGAGCACTGAGCACCCAGGACCCTGAGTACTGAGCATCCAGCACCCCGAGCACTGAGCACCCAGCACCCTGAGTACTGAAGACTGAGCACCCAGCACCCGGAGTTCTGAGCACTGAGCACCCAGCACCCTGAGCACTGAGCACCCTGAGTACTGAGCACCCAGAGCACTGAGCACTGAGCACACTGAGTACTGAGCACCGAGCACCCTGAGTACTGAGCACCCAGCACTCTGAGCACTGAGCACAATGCAAGCTGAGTACTGAGCACCCTGAGTACTGAGCACCGAGGACCCTGAGCACCCAGTACCCTGAGTACTGAGCACCGAGCACCCCGAGTACTGAGCACCCAGCAGCCTGAGCACTGAGCATCCAGCACCCCGAGCACTGAGCACCCAGCACCTTGAGTACTGAGCACCGAGCACCCCGAGCACTGAGCACCCAGCACCCTGAGTACTGAGCACCCAGCACCCCGAGCACTGAGCACCCAGCACCCTGAGTACTGAGCACCGAGGACCCTGAGTACTGAGCACTGAGCAGCCTGAGCACGGAGCACCTAACACCCCGTGAACTGAGCACCCAGCACCCTGAATACTGAGCACCCAGCACCCTGAGTACTGAGCACTCAGCACCCTGAGTACTGAGCACCGAGCACCCCGAGCACTGAGCACCCAGCACCCTGAGCACTGAGCACCCTGAGGACTGAGCACCCAGCACCAAGAGTACTGAGCAGCGAGCACCCCGAGCACTGAGCACCCAGCACCCTGAGTACTGAGCACCCAGCATCCTGAGTACTGAGCACAGATAACCCTGAGCACTGAGCATCCAGCACCCCGAGCACTGAGCACCCAGCACCCCGAGTACTGAGCACCCTGAGTACTGAGCACCCAGCACCCCGAGCACTGAGCACCCAGCACCCTGAGTACTGAGCACCCTGAGTGCTGAGCACCCAGCACCCTGAGTACTGAGCACCCAGCACCCTGAGTACTTAGCACCCAGCACCTGAGCACTGAGCACCCAGCACCCTGAGTACTGAGCACCGAGCACCCTGAGTGCTGAGCACCCAGCACCCTGAGAACTGAGCACCGAGCACCCCGAGCACTGAGCACCCAGCACCCTGAGCACTGAGCACCCAGCACCCTGAGTACTGAGCACACAGCACCCTGAGCACTGAGCACCCAGCACCCTGAGTACTGAGCACCCAGCACCCTGAGTCCTGAGCACCCAGCACCCTGAGTACTGAGCACCCAGCACCCTGAGTACTGAGCACCCAGCACCCTGAGTACTGAGAACCGAGCACCCCGAGCACTGAGCACCCAGCACCCTGAGTACTGAGCACCCAGCACCAAAAGTACTGAGCACCAAGCATCCTGAGCACTGTGCACCGAGCACCCCGAGCACTGAGCACCCAGCACCCTGAGTACTGAGCACCCAGCAGCAAGAGTACTGAGCAGCGAGCACCCCGAGCACTGAGCACCCAGCACCCTGAGTAATGAGCACCCAGCACCCCGAGTACTGAGCACCCAGCACCGTGAGTACTGAGCACCCAGCACCCTGAGTACTGAGCACCCAGCACCCTGAGCACTGAGCACAAAGCACGCTGAGTACTGAGCACCCTGAGTACTGAGCACCGAGGACCCTGAGCACTTAGCACCCAGCACCCTGAGCACTGAGCACCCAGCACCCGAGAATGAGCACCCAGCACCCTGAGTACTGAGAACTGAGCACCCTGTGTACATAGCACACAGCACGCTGAGCACTGAGCACCCAGCACCCCGAGTACTGAGCACCCATCACCCCGAGCACTGAGCACCCAGCACCCCGAGAATGAGCACCCAGCACCCTGAGTACTGAGCACCCAGCACCCTGTGTACTGAGCACCCAGCACCCCGAGCACTGAGCACCCTGAATACTGAGCACCCAGCACCCTGAGTACTGTGCACTAAGCACCCAGAGCGCTGAGCACCCAGGACCCCGAGCACTGAGTACTGAGCACCCAGCACCCTGAGTACTGAGCACCGAGCTCCCCGAGCACTGAGCACCCTGATTACTGAGCACCCAGCACCCTGATTACTGAGCACCCAGCACCCTGAGTACTGAGCACCGAGCACCCTGAGTACAGAGCACCCAGCACCCTGAGCACTCAGGACCCAGCACCCCGAGCACTGAGCACCCAGCACCCTGCGTACTGAGCACCCAGCACCCTGAGTACTGAGCACCCTGAGTACTGAGCACCGATCACCCTGAGCACTGAGCACCCAGCACCCTGAGTACTGAGCACCCAACGTACTGAGCACCGAGCACACAGAGCACTGAGCACCCAGCACCCTGAGTACTGAGCACCGAGCACCCTGAGCACTGAGCACCCAGCACCCTGAGTACTGAGCACCGAGCACCCCGAGCACTGAGCACCCAGCGCCCAGAGCACTGAGCACCCAGCACACTGAGCACTGAGCACCCAGCACCCGTAGCACTGAGCACCCAGCACCCCGAGCAATGAGCACCCAGCACCCTGAGTACTGAGCACACAGCACCCCGAGTCCTGAGCACCCAGAAACCTGAGCACCGAGCACCCAGCACCCCGAGCACTGAGCACCCAGCACCCTGAGCACTGAGCACCCAGCACCCTGAGTACTGAGCACTGAACACCCCGAGTACTGAGCACCCAGCACCCCGAGTACTGAGCACCCAGAACCCTGAGCACTGAGCACCCAGCACCCCGAGCACTGAGCACCCAGCACCCCGAGCACTGAGCACCCAGCACCCTGAGTACTCAGCACCCAGCACCCTGAGCACTGAGCACCCAGCACCCTGAGTACTGAGCACCCTGAGTACTGAGCACACAGCACCCTGTGCACTGAGCACCCAGCACCCCGAGCACTGAGCTCCCAGCACCCAGAGCACTGAGCACCCTGAGTACTGAGCACTGAGCACCCTGAGTACTGAGCACTGAGCACCCTGAGTACTGAGCACCCAGCAACCTGAGTACTGAGCACCCAGCACCCCGAGTACTGAGCACCAAGCACCCTGAGTACTGAGCACCCAACGTACTGAGCACCGAGCACCCTGAGCACTGAGCACCCAGCACCCTGAGTACTGAGCACCCAGCACCCTGAGCAATGAGCACCCTGAGTACTGAGCACCCAGCACCCTGAGCACTGAGCACCGAGCACCCCGAGCACTGAGCACCCAGCACCCGGAGTACTGAGCACCCAGCACCCTGAGTACTCAGCACCGAGCACCCTGAGTACTGATCACCCAGTACCCTGAGCACTGAACACACAGCACCCTGAGTACTGAGCACCCCGAGCACTGACCACCCAGCAGCCCTGAGCACTGAGGACCCAGCACCCTGAGTACTGAGCACCCAGCACCCTGAGCACTGAGCACCCAGCACCCTGAGTACTGAGCACCCAGCACCCTGAGCACTGAGCACCCAGGACCCTGAGTACTGAGCATCCAGCACCCCGAGCACTGAGCCCCCAGCACCCTGTGTACTGAGGACTGAGCACCCAGCACCCCGAGCACCGAGCACTGAGTACCCAGCACCCCGAGCACTGAGCACCCAGCACCCTGAGCACTGAGCACCCTGAGTACTGAGCACCCAGAGCACTGAGCACTGAGCACCCTGAGTACTGTGCACCGAGCACCCTGAGTACTGAGCACCCAGCACTCTGAGCACTGAGCACAAAGCAAGCTGAGTACTGAGCACCCTGAGTACTGAGCACCGAGGACCCTGAGCACCCAGTACCCTGAGTACTTAGCACCGAGCACCCCGAGTACTGAGCACCCAGCACCCTGAGCACTGAGCACCCAGCACCCCGAGCACTGAGCACCGAGCACCGCGAGCACTGAGCACCCAGCACCCTGAGTACTGAGCACCCAGAACCCTGAGCACTGAGCAACCAGCACCCCGAGCACTGAGCACCCAGCACCCCGAGCACTGAGCACCCAGCACCCTGAGTACTCAGCGCCCAGCACCCTGAGCACTGAGCAACCTGCACCCTGAGTACTGAGCACCCTGCACCCCAAGCACTGAGCACCCTGAGTACTGAGCACCCAGCACTCCAAGCACTGAGCACCCTGAGTACTGAGCACCCAGCACCCTGATTAATGAGCACCCAGCACCCCGAGCACTGAGCACCCAGCACCCTGAGTACTGAGCACCGAGGACCCTGAGTACTGAGCACCCAGCACCCTGAGTACTGAGCACCCAGCGTACTGAGCACCCAGCACCCTGATTAATGAGCACCCAGCACCCTGAGCACTGAACACCCAGCACCCTGAGTACTGAGCACCGAGCACCCTGAGTACTGAGCACCCAGCACCCTGAGCACTGAGCACCCAGCACCCTGAGTACTGAGCACCGAGCACCCTGAGTACTGAGCACCCAGCACCCCGAGCACTGAGCACCCAGCACCCCGAGCACTGAGCACCCAGCACACTGAGCACTCAGCACCCAGCACCCCGAGCACTGAGCACCCAGCACACCGAGCACTGAGCACCCAGCACCCCGAGCACCGAGCACCATGAGTACTAAGCACCGAGCACCCTGAGCACTGAGCACCCAGCACCCTGAGCACTGAGCACCCAGCACCCTGAGTACTGAGCACCCAGCACCCCGAGCACTGAGCACCCAGCAACCTGAGTACTGAGCACCCAGCACCCTGAGCACTGAGCACCGAGTACCGTGAGCACTGAGCACCCAGCACCCTGAGGACTGAGTACCCAGCACCCGAGCACTGAACACGGAGCACCTTGAGCACTGAGCACCCTGAGTACTGAGCACGGAGCACCCTGAGTACTGAGCACTGAGCACCCTTAGTACTGAGCACCCAGCACCCTGAGTACTGAGCACCCAGCAACCTGAGCACTGAGCACCGAGCACCCTGAGCACTGAGCACCCAGCACCCTGAGCACTGAGCACCCAGCACCCTGAGCACTGAGTACCCAGCACCCTGAGTACTGAGCACCCTGAGTACTGAGCACACAGCACCCTGTGCACTGAGCACCCAGTACCCCGAGCACTGAGCACCCAGCACCCTGAGCACTGAGCACCCTGAGTACTGAGCACTGAGCACCCTGAGTACTGAGCACTGAGCACCCTGAGTACTGAGCACCCAGCAACCTGAGTACTGAGCACCCAGCACCCTGAGCACTGAGCACCGAGCACCCCGAGCACTGAGCACCCAGCACCCGGAGTACTGAGCACCCAGCACCCTGAGTACTCAGCACCGAGCACCCTGAGTACTGAGCACCCAGTACCCTGAGCACTGAACACACAGCACCCTGAGTACTGAGCACCCCGAGCACTGACCACCCAGCACCCTGAGCACTGAGGACCCAGCACCCTTAGTACTGAGCACCCAGCACCCTGAGCACTGAGCACCCAGCACCCTGAGTACTGAGCACCCAGCACCCTGAGCACTGAGCACCCAGGACCCTGAGTATTGAGCATCCAGCACCCCGAGCACTGAGCACCCAGCACCCTGTGTACTGAGGACTGAGCACCCAGCACCCCGAGCACTGAGCACTGAGTACCCAGCACCCCGAGCACTGAGCACCCAGCACCCTGAGCACTGAGCACCCTGAGTACTGAGCACCCAGAGCACTGAGCACTGAGCACCCTGAGTACTGAGCACCGAGCACCCTGAGTACTGTGCACCCAGCACTCTGAGCACTGAGCACAAAGCAAGCTGAGTACTGAGCACCCTGAGTACTGAGCACCGAGGACCCTGATCACCCAGTACCCTGAGTACTGAGCACCGAGCACCCCGAGTACTGAGCACCCAGCACCCTGAGCACTGAGCACCCAGCACCCCGAGCACTGAGCACCCAGCACCTTGAGTACTGAGCACCGAGCACCCCGAGCACTGAGCACCCAGCACCCTGAGTACTGAGCACCCAGCACCCCGAGCACTGAGCACCCAGCACCCTGAGTACTGAGCACCCAGAACCCTGAGTACTGAGCACTGAGCACCCCGAGCACGGAGCACCCAACACCCCGAGCACTGAGCACCCAGCACCCTGAGTACTGAGCACCCAGCACCCTGAGTACTGAGCACTCAGCACCCTGAGTACTGAGCACTGAGCACCCCGAGCACTGAGCACAGAGCACCCTGAGCACTGAGCACCCTGAGGACTGAGCACCCAGCACCCTGAGTACTGAGCACCCAGCATCCTGAGTACTGAGCACAGATCACCCTGAGCACTGAGCATCCAGCACCCCGAGCACTGAGCACCCAGCACCCCGAGTACTGAGCATCCTGAGTACTGAGCACCCAGCACCCCGAGCACTGAGCACCCAGCACCCTGAGTACTGAGCACCCTGAGTGCTGAGCACCCAGCACCCTGAGTACTGAGCACCCAGCACCCTGAGTACTTAGCACCCAGCACCTGATCACTGAGCACCCAGCACCCTGAGTACTGAGCACCGAGCACCCTGAGTACTGAGCACCCAGCACCCTGAGTACTGAGCACCCACCACCCCGAGTACTGAGGACCCAGCACCCTGAGCACTTAGCACCCAGCACCCTGAGCACTGAGCACCCAGCACCCGAGAATGAGCACCCAGCACCCTGAGTACTGAGAACCGAGCACCCTGAGTACATAGCACACAGCACGCTGAGCACTGAGTACCCAGCACCCCGAGTACTGAGCACCCAGCACCCCGAGCACTGAGCACCCAGCACCCCGAGAATGAGCACCCAGCACCCTGAGTACTGAGCACCGATCACCCTGAGCACTGAGCACCCAGCACCCTGAGTACTGAGCACCCAACGTACTGAGCACCGAGCACACCGAGCACTGAGCACCCAGCACCCTGAGTACTGAGCACCCAGCACCCTGAATACTGAGCACCCAGCACCCTGAGTACTGTGCACTAAGCACCCAGAGCGCTGAGCACCCAGGACCCCGAGCACTGAGTACTGAGCACCCAGCACCCTGAGTACTGAGCACCGAGCTCCCCGAGCACTGAGCACCCTGATTACTGAGCACCCAGCACCCTGAGTACTGAGCACCCAGCACCCTGAGTACTGAGCACCCAGCACCCCGAGTACAGAGCACCCAGCACCCTGAGCACTGAGCACCCAGCACCCTGAGTACTGAGCTCCCAGCACCCCGAGCCCTGAGCACCCAGCACCCTGAGTACTGAGCACCCTGAGTACTGAGCACCGATCACCCTGAGCACTGAGCACCCAGCACCCTGAGTACTGAGCACCCAACGTACTGAGCACCGAGCACACCGAGCACTGAGCACCCAGCACCCTGAGTACTGAGCACCGAGCACCCTGAGCACTGAGCACCCAGCACCCTGAGTACTGAGCACCCTGAGTACTGAGCACACAGCACCCTGTGCACTGAGCACCCAGCACCCCGAGCACTGAGCACCCAGCACCCTGAGCACTGAGCACCCTGAGTACTGAGCACTGAGCACCCTGAGTACTGAGCACTGAGCACCCTGAGTACTGAGCACCCAGCAACCTGAGTACTGAGCACCCAGCACCCTGAGCAATGAGCACCCTGAGTACTGAGCACCCAGCACCCTGAGCACTGAGCACCGAGCACCCCGAGCACTGAGCACCCAGCACCCGGAGTACTAAGCACCCAGCACCCTGAGTACTCAGCACCGAGCACCCTGAGTACTGAGCACCCAGCACCCTGAGTACTGAGCACCCAGCTCCCTGAGCACTGAGCACCCAGGACCCTGAGTACTGAGCATCCAGCACCCCGAGCACTGAGCACCCAGCAATCTGTGTACTGAGGACTGAGCACCCAGCACCCCGAGCACTGAGCACTGAGTACCCAGCACCCCGAGCACTGAGCACCCAGCACCCTGAGCACTGAGCACCCTGAGTACTGAGCACCCAGAGCACTGAGCACTGAGCACCCTGAGTACTGAGCACCGAGCACCCTGAGTACTGAGCACCCAGCACCCTGAGTACTGAGCACCCAGCATCCTGAGTACTGAGCACAGATCACCCTGAGCACTGAGCATCCAGCACCCCGAGCACTGAGCACCCAGCACCCCGAGTACTGAGCACCCTGAGTACTGAGCACCCAGCACCCCGAGCACTGAGCACCCAGCACCCTGAGTACTGAGCACCCTGAGTGCTGAGCACCCAGCACCCTGAGTACTGAGCACCCAGCACCCTGAGTACTTAGCACCCAGCACCTGAGCACTTAGCACCCAGCACCCTGAGTACTGAGCACCGAGCACCCTGAGTACTGAGCACCCAGCACCCTGAGTACTGAGCACCCAGCACCCCGAGTACTGAGCACCGAGCACCCCGAGTACTGAGGACCCAGCACCCTGAGCACTTAGCACCCAGCACCCTGAGCACTGAGCACCCAGCACCCGAGAATGAGCACCCAGCACCCTGAGTACTGAGAACTGAGCACCCTGAGTTCAAAGCACACAGCACGCTGAGCACTGAGCACCCAGCACCCCGAGTACTGAGCACCCAGCACCCGAGCACTGAGCACCCAGCACCCCGAGAATGAGCACCCAGCACCCTGAGTACTGAGCACCCAGCACCCTGTGTACTGAGCACCCAGCACCCCGAGCACTGAGCACCCTGAATACTGAGCACACAGCACCCTGAGTACTGTGCACTAAGCACCCAGAGCGCTGAGCACCCAGGACCCCGAGCACTGAGCACCCTGAGGACTGAGCACCCAGCACCAAGAGTACTGAGCAGCGAGCACCCCGAGGACTGAGCACCCAGCACCCTGAGTACTGAGCACCCAGCATCCTGAGTACTGAGCACAGATAACCCTGAGCACTGAGCATCCAGCACCCCGAGCACTGAGCACCCAGCACCCCGAGTACTGAGCACCCTGAGTACTGAGCACCCAGCACCCCGAGCACTGAGCACCCAGCACCCTGAGTACTGAGCACCCTGAGTGCTGAGCACCCAGCACCCTGAGTACTGAGCACCCAGCACCCTGAGTACTTAGCACCCAGCACCTGAGCACTGAGCACCCAGCACCCTGAGTACTGAGCACCGAGCACCCTGAGTGCTGAGCACCCAGCACCCTGAGAACTGAGCACCGAGCACCCCGAGCACTGAGCACCCAGCACCCTGAGCACTGAGCACCCAGCACCCTGAGTACTGAGCACACAGCACCCTGAGCACTGAGCACCCAGCACCCTGAGTACTGAGCACCCAGCACCCTGAGTCCTGAGCACCCAGCACCCTGAGTACTGAGCACCCAGCACCCTGAGTACTGAGCACCCAGCACCCTGAGTACTGAGAACCGAGCACCCCGAGCACTGAGCACCCAGCACCCTGAGTACTGAGCACCCAGCACCAAAAGTACTGAGCACCAAGCATCCTGAGCACTGTGCACCGAGCACCCCGAGCACTGAGCACCCAGCACCCTGAGTACTGAGCACCCAGCACCAAGAGTACTGAGCAGCGAGCACCCCGAGCACTGAGCACCCAGCACCCTGAGTAATGAGCACCCAGCACCCCGAGTACTGAGCACCCAGCACCGTGAGTACTGAGCACCCAGCACCCTGAGTACTGAGCACCCAACACCCTGAGCACTGAGCACAAAGCACGCTGAGTACTGAGCACCCTGAGTACTGAGCACCGAGGACCCTGAGCACTTAGCACCCAGCACCCTGAGCACTGAGCACCCAGCACCCGAGAATGAGCACCCAGCACCCTGAGTACTGAGAACCGAGCACCCTGAGTACATAGCACACAGCACGCTGAGCACTGAGCACCCAGCACCCCGAGTACTGAGCACCCATCACCCCGAGCACTGAGCACCCAGCACCCCGAGAATGAGCACCCAGCACCCTGAGTACTGAGCACCCAGCACCCTGTGTACTGAGCACCCAGCACCCCGAGCACTGAGCACCCTGAATACTGAGCACCCAGCACCCTGAGTACTGTGCACTAAGCACCCAGAGCGCTGAGCACCCAGGACCCCGAGCACTGAGTACTGAGCACCCAGCACCCTGAGTACTGAGCACCGAGCTCCCCGAGCACTGAGCACCCTGATTACTGAGCACCCAGCACCCTGATTACTGAGCACCCAGCACCCTGAGTACTGAGCACCGAGCACCCCGAGTACAGAGCACCCAGCACCCTGAGCACTCAGGACCCAGCACCCCGAGCACTGAGCACCCAGCACCCTGAGTACTGAGCACCCAGCACCCTGAGTACTGAGCACCCTGAGTACTGAGCACCGATCACCCTGAGCACTGAGCACCCAGCACCCTGAGTACTGAGCACCCAACGTACTGAGCACCGAGCACACAGAGCACTGAGCACCCAGCACCCTGAGTACTGAGCACCGAGCACCCTGAGCACTGAGCACCCAGCACCCTGAGTACTGAGCACCGAGCACCCCGAGCACTGAGCACCCAGCGCCCAGAGCACTGAGCACCCAGCACACTGAGCACTGAGCACCCAGCACCCGTAGCACTGAGCACCCAGCACACCGAGCAATGAGCACCCAGCACCCTGAGTACTGAGCACACAGCAGCCCGAGTCCTGAGCACCCAGAAAACTGAGCACCGAGCACCCAGCACCCCGAGCACTGAGCACCCAGCACCCTGAGCACTGAGCACCCAGCACCCTGAGTACTGAGCACTGAACACCCCGAGTACTGAGCACCCAGCACCCCGAGTACTGAGCACCCAGAACCCTGAGCACTGAGCACCCAGCACCCCGAGCACTGAGCACCCAGCACCCCGAGCACTGAGCACCCAGCACCCTGAGTACTCAGCACCCAGCACCCTGAGCACTGAGCACCCAGCACCCTGAGTACTGAGCACCCTGAGTACTGAGCACACAGCACCCTGTGCACTGAGCACCCAGCACCCCGAGCACTGAGCTCCCAGCACCCTGAGCACTGAGCACCCTGAGTACTGAGCACTGAGCACCCTGAGTACTGAGCACTGAGCACCCTGAGTACTGAGCACACAGCAACCTGAGTACTGAGCACCCAGCACCCTGAGAAATGAGCACCCTGAGTACTGAGCACCCAGCACCCTGAGCACTGAGCACCGAGCAAACCGAGCACTGAGCACCCAGCACCCGGAGTACTGAGCACCCAGCACCCTGAGTACTCAGCACCGAGCACCCTGAGTACTGAGCACCCAGTACCCTGAGCACTGAACACACAGCACCCTGAGTACTGAGCACCCCGAGCACTGACCACCCAGCAGCCCTGAGCACTGAGGACCCAGCACCCTGAGTACTGAGCACCCAGCACCCTGAGCACTGAGCACCCAGCACCCTGAGTACTGAGCACCCAGCACCCTGAGCACTGAGCACCCAGGACCCTGAGTACTGAGCATCCAGCACCCCGAGCACTGAGCCCCCAGCACCCTGTGTACTGAGGACTGAGCACCCAGCACCCCGAGCACTGAGCACCCAGCACCCTGAGCACTGAGCACCCTGAGTACTGAGCACCCAGCACTCTGAGCACTGAGCACAAAGCAAGCTGAGTACTGAGCACCCTGAGTACTGAGCACCGAGGACCCTGAGCACCCAGTACCCTGAGTACTTAGCACCGAGCACCCCGAGTACTGAGCACCCAGCACCCTGAGCACTGAGCACCCAGCACCCCGAGCACTGAGCACCGAGCACCGCGAGCACTGAGCACCCAGCACCCTGAGTACTGAGCACCCAGAACCCTGAGCACTGAGCAACCAGCACCCCGAGCACTGAGCACCCAGCACCCCGAGCACTGAGCAACCAGCACCCTGAGTACTCAGCGCCCAGCACCCTGAGCACTGAGCAACCAGCACCCTGAGTACTGAGCACCCTGCACCCCAAGCACTGAGCACCCTGAGTACTGAGCACCCAGCACCCCAAGCACTGAGCACCCTGAGTACTGAGCACCCAGCACCCTGATTAATGAGCACCCAGCACCCCGAGCACTGAGCACCCAGCACGCTGAGTACTGAGCACCGAGCACCCTGAGTTCTGAGCACCCAGCACCCTGAGTACTGAGCACCCAGCGTACTGAGCACCCAGCACCCTGATTAATGAGCACCCAGCACCCCGAGCACTGAACACCCAGCACCCTGAGTACTGATCACCGAGCACCCTGAGTACTGAGCACCCAGCACCCTGAGCACTGAGCACCCAGCACCCTGAGTACTGAGCACCGAGCACCCTGAGTACTGAGCACCCAGCACCCCGAGCACTGAGCACCCAGCACCCCGAGCACTGAGCACCCAGCACACTGAGCACTCAGCACCCAGCACCCCGAGCACTGAGCACCCAGCACACCGAGCACTGAGCACCCAGCACCCCGAGCACCGAGCACCATGAGTACTAAGCACCGAGCACCCTGAGCACTGAGCACCCAGCACCCTGAGCACTGAGCACCCAGCACCCTGAGTACTGAGCACCCAGCACCCCGAGCACTGAGCACCCAGCAACCTGAGTACTGAGCACCCAGCACCCTGAGCACTGAGCACCGAGTACCGTGAGCACTGAGCACCCAGCACCCTGAGGACTGAGTACCCAGCACCCGAGCACTGAACACCCAGCACCTTGAGCACTGAGCACCCTGAGTACTGAGCACGGAGCACCCTGAGTACTGAGCACTGAGCACCCTTAGTACTGAGCACCCAGCACCCTGAGTACTGAGCACCCAGCAACCTGAGCACTGAGCACCGAGCACCCTGAGCACTGAGCACCCAGCACCCTGAGCACTGAGCACCTAGCACCCTGAGCACTGAGTACCCAGCACCCTGAGTACTGAGCACCCTGAGTACTGAGCACACAGCACCCTGTGCACTGAGCACCCAGTACCCCGAGCACTGAGCACCCAGCACCCTGAGCACTGAGCACCCTGAGTACTGAGCACTGAGCACCCTGAGTACTGAGCACTGAGCAACCTGAGTACTGAGCACCCAGCAACCTGAGTACTGAGCACCCAGCACCCTGAGCACTGAGCACCGAGCACCCCGAGCACTGAGCACCCAGCACCCGGAGTACTGAGCACCCAGCACCCTGAGTACTCAGCACCGAGCACCCTGAGTACTGAGCACCCAGTACCCTGAGCACTGAACACACAGCACCCTGAGTACTGAGCACCCCGAGCACTGACCACCCAGCACCCTGAGCACTGAGGACCCAGCACCCTTAGTACTGAGCACCCAGCACCCTGAGCACTGAGCACCCAGCACGCTGAGTACTGAGCACCCAGCACCCTGAGCACTGAGCACCCAGGACCCTGAGTATTGAGCATCCAGCACCCCGAGCACTGAGCACCCAGCACCCTGTGTACTGAGGACTGAGCACCCAGCACCCCGAGCACTGAGCACTGAGTACCCAGCACCCCGAGCACTGAGCACCCAGCACCCTGAGCACTGAGCACCCTGAGTACTGAGCACCCAGAGCACTGAGCACTGAGCACCCTGAGTACTGAGCACCGAGCACCCTGAGTACTGTGCACCCAGCACTCTGAGCACTGAGCACAAAGCAAGCTGAGTACTGAGCACCCTGAGTACTGAGCACCGAGGACCCTGAGCACCCAGTACCCTGAGTACTGAGCACCGAGCACCCCGAGTACTGAGCACCCAGCACCCTGAGCACTGAGCACCCAGCACCCCGAGCACTGAGCACCCAGCACCTTGAGTACTGAGCACCGAGCACCCCGAGCACTGAGCACCCAGCACCCTGAGTACTGAGCACCCAGCACACCGAGCACTGAGCACCCAGCACCCTGAGTACTGAGCACCCAGAACCCTGAGTACTGAGCAATGAGCACCCCGAGCACGGAGCACCCAACACCCCGAGCACTGAGCACCCAGCACCCTGAGTACTGAGCACCCACCACCCTGAGTACTGAGCACTCAGCACCCTGAGTACTGAGCACTGAGCACCCCGAGCACTGAGCACCCAGCACCCTGAGCACTGAGCACCCTGAGGACTGAGCACCCAGCACCCTGAGTACTGAGCACCCAGCATCCTGAGTACTGAGCACAGATCACCCTGAGCACTGAGCATCCAGCACCCCGAGCACTTAGCACCCAGCACCCCGAGTACTGAGCATCCTGAGTACTGAGCACCCAGCACCCCGAGCACTGAGCACCCAGCACCCTGAGTACTGAGCACCCTGAGTGCTGAGCACCCAGCACCCTGAGTACTGAGCACCCAGCACCCTGAGTACTTAGCACCCAGCACCTGATCACTGAGCACCCAGCACCCTGAGTACTGAGCACTGAGCACCCTGAGTACTGAGCACCCAGCACCCTGAGTACTGAGCACCCAGCACCCCGAGTACTGAGGACCCAGCACCCTGAGCACTTAGCACCCAGCACCCTGAGCACTGAGCACCCAGCACCCGAGAATGAGCACCCAGCACCCTGAGTACTGAGAACCGAGCACCCTGAGTACATAGCACACAGCACGCTGAGCACTGAGCACCCAGCAACCGAGTACTGAGCACCCAGCACCCCGAGCACTGAGCACCCAGCACCCCGAGAATGAGCACCCAGCACCCTGAGTACTGAGCACCCAGCACCCTGTGTACTGAGCACCCAGCACACTGAGAACTGAGCACCCTGAATACTGAGCATTCAGCACCCTGAGTACTGTGCACTAAGCACCCAGAGCGCTGAGCACCCAGGACCCCGAGCACTGAGTACTGAGCACCCAGCACCCTGAGTACTGAGCACCGAGCTCCCCGAGCACTGAGCACCCTGATTACTGAGCACCCAGCACCCTGAGTACTGAGCACCCAGCACCCTGAGTACTGAGCACCCAGCACCCCGAGTACAGAGCACCCAGCACCCTGAGCACTCAGCACCCAGCACCCCGAGCACTGAGCACCCAGCACCCTGAGTACTGAGCTCCCAGCACCCCGAGCCCTGAGCACCCAGCACCCTGAGTACTGAGCACCCTGAGTACTGAGCACCGATCACCCTGAGCACTGAGCACCCAGCACCCTGAGTACTGAGCACCCAACGTACTGAGCACCGAGCACACCGAGCACTGAGCACCCAGCACCCTGAGTACTGAGCACCGAGCACCCTGAGCACTGAGCACCCAGCACCCTGAGTACTGAGCACCCTGAGTACTGAGCACACAGCACCCTGTGCACTGAGCACCCAGCACCCCGAGCACTGAGCACCCAGCACCCTGAGCA
Source organism: Microtus oregoni (assembly GCF_018167655.1). Lineage (NCBI taxonomy): Eukaryota > Metazoa > Chordata > Mammalia > Rodentia > Cricetidae > Microtus > Microtus oregoni. The sequence continues at coordinate 376,790 of NW_024543273.1, read as the reverse complement.
CTGAGCACCCTGAGTACTGAGCACCCAGCAACCTGAGTACTGAGCACCCAGCACCCTGAGCAATGAGCACCCTGAGTACTGAGCACCCAGCACCCTGAGCACTGAGCACCGAGCACCCCGAGCACTGAGCACCCAGCACCCGGAGTACTGAGCACCCAGCACCCTGAGTACTCAGCACCGAGCACCCTGAGTACTGAGCACCCAGCACCCTGAGTACTGAGCACCCAGCTCCCTGAGCACTGAGCACCCAGGACCCTGAGTATTGAGCATCCAGCACCCCGAGCACTGAGCACCCAGCAATCTGTGTACTGAGGACTGAGCACCCAGCACCCCGAGCACTGAGCACTGAGTACCCAGCACCCCGAGCACTGAGCACCCAGCACCCTGAGCACTGAGCACTGAGCACCCTGAGTACTGAGCACCGAGCACCCTGAGTACTGAGCACCCAGCACCCTGAGTACTGAGCACCCAGCATCCTGAGTACTGAGCACAGATCACCCTGAGCACTGAGCATCCAGCACCCCGAGCACTGAGCACCCAGCACCCCGAGTACTGAGCACCCTGAGTACTGAGCACCCAGCACCCCGAGCACTGAGCACCCAGCACCCTGAGTACTGAGCACCCTGAGTGCTGAGCACCCAGCACCCTGAGTACTGAGCACCCAGCACCCTGAGTACTTAGCACCCAGCACCTGAGCACTGAGCACCCAGCACCCTGAGTACTGAGCACCGAGCACCCTGAGTACTGAGCACCCAGCACCCTGAGTACTGAGCACCCAGCACCCCGAGTACTGAGCACCGAGCACCCCGAGTACTGAGGACCCAGCACCCTGAGCACTTAGCACCCAGCACCCTGAGCACTGAGCACCCAGCACCCGAGAATGAGCACCCAGCACCCTGAGTACTGAGAACTGAGCACCCTGAGTACATAGCACACAGCACGCTGAGCACTGAGCACCCAGCACCCTGTGTACTGAGCACCCAGCACCCCGAGCACTGAGCACCCTGAATACTGAGCACCCAGCACCCTGAGTACTGTGCACTAAGCACCCAGAGCGCTGAGCACCCAGGACCCCGAGCACTGAGTACTGAGCACCCAGCACCCTGAGTACTGAGCACCGAGCTCCCCGAGCACTGAGCACCCTGATTACTGAGCACCCAGCACCCTGAGTACTGAGCACCCAGCACCCTGAGTACTGAGCACCGAGCACCCCGAGTACAGAGCACCCAGCACCCTGAGCACTCAGCACCCAGCACCCCGAGCACTGAGCACCCAGCACCCTGAGTACTGAGCTCCCAGCACCCCGAGCCCTGAGCACCCAGCACCCTGAGTACTGAGCACCCTGAGTACAGAGCACCGATCACCCTGAGCACTGAGCACCCAGCACCCTGAGTACTGAGCACCCAACGTACTGAGCACCGAGCACACCGAGCACTGAGCACCCCGCACCCTGAGTACTGAGCACCGAGCACCCTGAGCACTGAGCACCCAGCACCCTGAGTACTGAGCACCGAGCACCCCGAGCACTGAGCACCCAGCGCCCAGAGCACTGAGCACCCAGCACACCGAGCACTGAGCACCCAGCACCCGTAGCACTGAGCACCCAGCACCCCGAGCAATGAGCACCCAGCTCCCTGAGTACTGAGCACCCAGCACCCCGAGTCCTGAGCACCCAGAAACCTGAGCACCGAGCACCCAGCACCCCGAGCACTGAGCACCCAGCACCCTGAGCACTGAGCACCCAGCACCCTGAGTACTGAGCACTGAACACCCCGAGTACTGAGCACCCAGCACCCCGAGCACTGAGCACCGAGCACCGCGAGCACTGAGCACCCAGCACCCCGAGTACTGAGCACCCAGAACCCTGAGCACTGAGCACCCAGCACCCCGAGCACTGAGCACCCAGCACCCCGAGCACTGAGCACCCAGCACCCTGAGTACTCAGCACCCAGCACAATGAGCACTGAGGAACCAGCACCCTGAGTACTGAGCACCCTGCACCCCAAGCACTGAGCACCCTGAGTACTGAGCACCCAGCACCCCAAGCACTGAGCACCCTGAGTAATGAGCACCCAGCACCCTGATTAATGAGCACCCAGCACCCCGAGCACTGAGCACCCAGCACCCTGAGTACTGAGCACCGAGCACCCTGAGTACTGAGCACCCAGCACCCTGAGTACTGAGCACCCAGCGTACTGAGCACCCAGCACCCTGATTAATGAGCACCCAGCACCCCGAGCACTGAACACCCAGCACCCTGAGTACTGAGCACCGAGCACCCTGAGTAATGAGCACCCAGCACCCTGAGCACTGAGCACCCAGCACCCTGAGTACTGAGCACCGAGCAACCCGAGTACTGAGCACCCAGGACCCCGAGCACTGAGCACCCAGCACCCCGAGCACTGAGCACCCAGCACACTGAGCACTCAGCAACCAGCACCCCGAGCACTGAGCACCCAGCACACCGAGCACTGAGCACCCAGCACCCCGAGCACCGAGCACCATGAGTACTAAGCACCGAGCACCCTGAGCACTGAGCACCCAGCACCCTGAGCACTGAGCACCCAGCACCCTGAGTACTGAGCACCCAGCACCCCGAGCACTGAGCACCCAGCACCCTGAGTACTGAGCACCCAGCACCCTGAGCACTGAGCACCGAGTACCATGAGCACTGAGCACCCAGCACCCTGAGGACTGAGTACCCAGCACCCGGAGCACTGAGCACCCAGCACCTTGAGCACTGAGCACCCTGAGTACTGAGCACTGAGCACCCTGAGTACTGAGCACTGAGCACCCTGAGTACTGAGCACCCAGCACCCTGAGTACTGAGCACCCAGCAACCTGAGCACTGAGCACCGAGCACCCTGAGCACTGAGCACCCAGCACCCTGAGCACTGAGCACCCAGCACCCTGAGCACTGAGCACCCAGCACCCTGAGTACTGAGCACCCTGAGTACTGAGCACACAGCAACCTGTGCACTGAGCACCCAGCACCCCGAGCACTGAGCACCCAGCACCCTGAGCACTGAGCACCCTGAGTACTGAGCACTGAGCACCCTGAGTACTGAGCACTGAGCACCCTGAGTACTGAGCACCCAGCACCCTGAGTACTGAGCACCCAGCACCCTGAGCAATGAGCACCCTGAGTACTGAGCACCCAACACCCTGAGCACTGAGCACCCAGCACCCTGAGTACTGAGCACCCAGCACCCTGAGCACTGAGCACCCAGGACCCTGAGTACTGAGCATCCAGCACCCCGAGCACTGAGCACCCAGCACCCTGTGTACTGAGGACTGAGCACCCAGCACCCCGAGCACTGAGCACTGAGTACCCAGCACCCCGAGCACTGAGCACCCAGCACCCTGAGCACTGAGCACCCTGAGTATTGAGCACCCAGAGCACTGAGCACTGAGCACCCTGAATACTGAGCACCGAGCAACCTGAGTACTGAGCACTGAGCACCCTGAGTACTGAGCACCCAGCACCCTGAGTACTGAGCACCCAGCACCCTGAGCAATGAGCACCCTGAGTACTGAGCACCCAACACCCTGAGCACTGAGCACCCAGCACCCCGAGCACTGAGCACCCAGCACCCCGAGCACCGAGCACCCTGAGTACTAAGCACCGAGCACCCTGAGCACTGAGCACCGAGCACCCCGAGCACTGAGCACCCAGCACCCTGAGCACTGAGCACCCTGAGGACTGAGCACCCAGCAACCTGAGTACTGAGCACCCAGCACCCTGAGTACTGAGCACCCAGCATCCTGAGTACTGAGCACAGATCACCCTGAGCACTGAGCATCCAGCACCCCGAGCACTGAGCACCCAGCACCCCGAGTACTGAGCACCCTGAGTACTGAGCACCCAGCACCCCGAGCACTGAGCACCCAGCACCCTGAGTACTGAGCACAGATCACCCTGAGCACTGAGCATCCAGCACCCCGAGCACTGAGCACCCAGCACCCCGAGTACTGAGCACCCTGAGTGCTGAGCACCCAGCACCCTGAGTACTGAGCACCCAGCACCCTGAGTACTTAGCACCCAGCACCTGAGCACTGAGCACCCAGCACCCTGAGCACTGAGCACCCAGCACCCTGAGCACTGAGCACCCAGCACCCTGAGTACTGAGCACCCAGCACGCTGAGTACTGAGCACCCAGCACCCTGAGCACTGAGCACCCAACACCCTGAGTACTGAGCACTGAGCACCCAGCACCCCGAGCACTGAGCACCCAGCACCCTGTGTACTGAGCACTGAGCACCCTGAGTACTAAGCACCCAGCACCCTGAGTACTGAGCACCCAGGACCCTGAGCACTGAGCACCGAGCACCCCGAGCACTGAGCACAGAGCACCCTGAGCACTCAGCACCCATCACCCCGATCACTGAGCACCCAGCACCCAGAGCACTGAGCACCCAGCACCCTGAGCACTGAGCACCCAGCACCCAGAGAACTGAGAACCCAGACCCCGAGCACTGAGCACCCAGCACCCCTGAGCACTGAGCACCCAGCACCCTGAGTACTGAGCACCCAGCACCCTGAGTACTGAGCACCCAGACCCCGAGCACTGAGCACCCAGCACCCCTAGCACTGTGCACCCAGCACCCTGAGTACTGAGCACCCAGCACCCTGAGTACTGAGCACCCAGCACCCTGAGCACTGAGCACCCTGCAGCCCGAGCACTGAGCACCCAGCAAACTGAGCACTGAGTACTGAGCTCCCAGCACCCTGAGCACTGAGCACCCAGAACCCTGAGCACTGAGCACCCAGCACCCCAAGCACTGAGCACCCTGAGTACTGAGCACCCAGCACCCTGATTAATGAGCACCCAGCACCCCGAGCACTGAGCACCCAGCACCCTGAGTACTGAGCACCGAGCACCCTGAGTACTGAGCACCCAGCACCCTGAGTACTGAGCACCCAGCGTACTGAGCACCCAGCACCCTGATTAATGAGCACCCAGCACCCCGAGCACTGAACACCCAGCACCCTGAGTACTGAGCACCGAGCACCCTGAGTAATGAGCACCCAGCACCCTGAGCACTGAGCACCCAGCACCCTGAGTACTGAGCACCGAGCAACCCGAGTACTGAGCACCCAGCACCCCGAGCACTGAGCACCCAGCACCCCGAGCACTGAGCACCCAGCACACTGAGCACTCAGCACCCAGCACCCCGAGCACTGAGCACCCAGCACACCGAGCACTGAGCACCCAGCACCCCGAGCACCGAGCACCATGAGTACTAAGCACCGAGCACCCTGAGCACTGAGCACCCAGCACCCTGAGCACTGAGCACCCAGCACCCTGAGTACTGAGCACCCAGCACCCCGAGCACTGAGCACCCAGCACCCTGAGTACTGAGCACCCAGCACCCTGAGCACTGAGCACCGAGTACCATGAGCACTGAGCACCCAGCACCCTGAGGACTGAGTACCCAGCACACGGAGCACTGAGCACCCAGCACCTTGAGCACTGAGCACCCTGAGTACTGAGCACTGAGCACCCTGAGTACTGAGCACTGAGCACCCTGAGTACTGAGCACCCAGCACCCTGAGTACTGAGCACCCAGCAACCTGAGCACTGAGCACCGAGCACCCTGAGCACTGAGCACCCAGCACCCTGAGCACTGAGCACCCAGCACCCTGAGCACTGAGCACCCAGCACCCTGAGTACTGAGCACCCTGAGTACTGAGCACACAGCACCCTGTGCACTGAGCACCCAGCACCCCGAGCACTGAGCACCCAGCACCCTGAGCACTGAGCACCCTGAGTACTGAGCACTGAGCACCCTGAGTACTGAGCACTGAGCACCCTGAGTACTGAGCACCCAGCATCCTGAGTACTGAGCACCCAGCACCCTGAGCAATGAGCACCCTGAGTACTGAGCACCCAGCACCCTGAGCACTGAGCAGCGAGCACCCCGAGCACTGAGCACCCAGCACCCGGAGTACTGAGCACCCAGCACCCTGAGTACTCAGCACTGAGCACCCTGAGTACTGAGCACCCAGTACCCTGAGCACTGAACACACAGCACCCTGAGTACTGAGCACCCCGAGCACTGACCACCCAGCACCCTGAGCACTGAGGACCCAGCACCCTGAGTACTGAGCACCCAGCACCCTGAGCACTGAGCACCCAGCACCCTGAGTACTGAGCACCCAGCACCCTGAGCACTGAGCACCCAGGACCCTGAGTACTGAGCATCCAGCACCCCGAGCACTGAGCACCCAGCACCCTGTGTACTGAGGACTGAGCACCCAGCACCCCAAGCACTGAGCACTGAGTACCCAGCACCCCGAGCACTGAGCACCCAGCACCCTGAGCACTGAGCACCCTGAGTACTGAGCACCCAGAGCACTGAGCACTGAGCACCCTGAGTACTGAGCACCGAGCAACCTGAGTACTGAGCACCCAGCACTCTGAGCACTGAGCACAAAGCAAGCTGAGTACTGAGCACCCTGAGTGCTGAGCACCGAGGACCCTGAGCACCCAGTACCCTGAGTACTGAGCACCGAGCACCCGGAGTACTGAGCACCCAGCACCCCGAGCACTGAGCACCCAGCACCCCGAGCACTGAGCACCCAGCACCTTGAGTACTGAGCAACGAGCACCCCGAGCACTGAGCACCCAGCACACTGAGTACTGAGCACCCAGCACCCCGAGCACTGAGCACCCAGCACCCTGAGTACTGAGCACCCAGAACCCTGAGTACTGAGCAATGAGCACCCTGAGCACGGAGCACCCAACACCCCGAGCACTGAGCACCCAGCACCCTGAGTACTGAGCACCCAGCACCCTGAGTACTGAGCACTCAGCACCCTGAGTACTGAGCACCGAGCACCCCGAGCACTGAGCACCCAGCACCCTGAGCACTGAGCACCCTGAGGACTGAGCACCCAGCACCCTGAGTACTGAGCACCCAGCACCCTGAGTACTGAGCACCCAGCATCCTGAGTACTGAGCACAGATCACCCTGAGCACTGAGCATCCAGCACCCCGAGCACTGAGCACCCAGCACCCCGAGTACTGAGCACCCTGAGTACTGAGCACCCAGCACCCCGAGCACTGAGCACCCAGCACCCTGAGTACTGAGCACCCTGAGTGCTGAGCACCCAGCACCCTGAGTACTGAGCACCCAGCACACTGAGTACTTAGCACCCAGCACCTGAGCACTGAGCACCCAGCACCCTGAGCACTGAGCACCCAGCACCCTGAGTACTGAGCACCCAGCACGCTGAGTACTGAGCACCCAGCACCCTGAGCACTGAGCACCCAACACCCTGAGTACTGAGCACTGAGCACCCAGCACCCCGAGCACTGAGCACCCAGCACCCTGTGTACTGAGCACTGAGCACCCTGAGTACTAAGCACCCAGCACCCTGAGTACTGAGCACCCAGGACCCTGAGCACTGAGCACCGAGCACCCCGAGCACTGAGCACCCAGCACCCTGAGCACTCAGCACCCATCACCCCGATCACTGAGCACCCAGCACCCAGAGCACTGAGCACCCAGCACCCTGAGCACTGAGCACCCAGCACCCAGAGAACTGAGCACCCAGACCCCGAGCACTGAGCACCCAGCACCCCTGAGCACTGAGCACCCAGCACCCTGAGTACTGAGCACCCAGCACCCTGAGTACTGAGCACCCAGACCCCGAGCACTGAGCACCCAGCACCCCTAGCACTGTGCACCCAGCACCCTGAGTACTGAGCACCCAGCACCCTGAGTACTGAGCACCCAGCACCCTGAGCACTGAGCACCCTGCAGCCCGAGCACTGAGCACCCAGCAAACTGAGCACTGAGTACTGAGCTCCCAGCACCCTGAGCACTGAGCACCCAGAACCCTGAGCACTGAGCACCCAGCACCCTGAGTACTGAGCACCCAGCACCCCAAGCACTGAGCACCGAGCACCCTGAGTACTGAGCACCCAGCACGCTGAGCACTGAGCACCCAGCACCCCGAGTACTGAGCACCCAGCACCCTGAGTACTGAGCACCCAGCACCCTGAGTACTGAGCACCCAGCACTTTGAGCACTGAGAACCCAGCACCCTGAGCACTGAGCACCCAGCACCCTGAGTACTGAGCATCAAGCACGCTGAGCACTGAGCACCTAGCACCCTGAGCACTGAGCACCCAGCACCCTGAGCAATGAGCACTCAGCACCCTGAGTACTGAGCACCGAGCACCCCGAGCACTGAGCACCGGGTACCCCGAGCACTGAGCACCCAGCACACTGAGTACTGAGCACCCAGCACCCTGAGTACTGAGCACTGAGCACTGAACACCCTGAGCACTGAGCACCCAGCACACTGAGCAATGAGCACCCAGCATCCTGAGCACTGAGTACTGAGCACCCAGCATCCTGAGAACTGAGCAGCCAGCACCATGAGCACTGAGCACACAGCACCCTGAGTACTGAGCACCCAGCACCCCATACACTGAGCACCGAGCACCCTGAGAACTGAGCACCAAGCACCCTGAGTACTGAGCACCCAGCACCATGAGTACTGAGCCCCGGGTACCCAGAGTACTGAGCAACCTGAGTACTGAGCACCCAGCACCCCGAGAATGAGCACCCAGCACCATGAGTACTGAGCACCGAGCACCCTGAGCACTGAGCACCCAGCACCCTGAGTACTGAGCACCAAGCACCCTGAGTACTGAGCTCCCAGCACCCTGAGTACTGAGCACCCAGCACCCTGAGTTCTGAGCACCCAGCACCCTGAGAACTGAGCACACTGAGTACTGAGCAACCAGCACCCTGAGCAAGGAGCACCCAGCACCCCGAGCACTGAGCACCCAGCACCCCGAGCACTGAGCACTGAGCACCCTGAGCACTGAAGACCCAGCACCCCGAGCACTGAGCACCCAGCACGCTGAGTACTGAGCACTGAGCACCCAGCACCCTGAGTACTGAGCACCCAGCACCCTGAGAACTGAGCACCGAGCACCCCGAGCACTGAGCACTGAGCAGCCTGAGTACTGAGCACTGAGCACCCTTAGTACTGAGCACCGAGCACCCTGAGTACTGAGCACCCAGCACCCTGAGCACTGAGCACCCAGCACCCTTAGTTCTGAGCACTGAGCACGCTGAGCACTGAGCACCCAACACCCTGAGCACTGAGCACACAGCAGCCTGAGTACTGAGCACCCAGCACCCTGAGTACTGAGCACTCAGCACCCTGAGTACTGAGCACCGAGCACCCCGAGCACTGAGCACCCAGCACCCTGAGCACTGAGCACCCTGAGGACTGAGCACCCAGCACCCTGAGTACTGAGCACCCAGCACCCTGAGTACTGAGCACCCAGCATCCTGAGTACTGAGCACCGATCACCCTGAGGACTGAGCATCCAGGACCCCGAGCACTGAGCACACAGCACCCGGAGTACTGAGCACCCTGAGTGCTGAGCACCCAGCACCCTGAGTACTGAGCACCCAGAACCCTGAGCACTGAGCACCCAGCACACTGAGTACTGAGCACCCAGCACCCTGAGTACTTAGCACCCAGCACCTGAGCACTGAGCACCCAGCACACTGATTACTGAGCACCGAGCACCCTGAGTACTGAGCACCCAGCACCCTGAGTACTGAGCACCCAGCACCCTGAGTACTGAGCACCGAGCACCCAGAGTACTGAGCAGCCTGCACCCTGAGCACTGAGCACCCAGCACCCCGAGCACTGAGCACCCAGCACCCTGAGTACAGAGCACCGAGCACCCCGAGCACTGAGCACCCAGCATCCTGAGCACTGAGCACCCAGCACCCTGAGTAATGAGCACCAAGCACCCTGAGTACTGAGCACACAGCACCCTGAGTACTGAGCACCCAGCACCCGGAATACTGAGCACCCAGCACCCTGAGTACTGAGCACCCAGCACCCTGAGTACTGAACACCCAGCACCCTGATTACTGAGCACCCAGCACCCTGAGTACTGAGCACCGAGCACCCCGAGTACTGAGCACCCAGCACCCCGAGCACTGAGCACCCAGCTCCCTGAGCACTGAGCACACAGCACCCCATGCACTGAGCACCCAGCACCCTGATTACTGAGTACTGAGCACCCTGAGTACTGAGCACCCAGCACCCTGAGTTCTGAGCACCGAGCTCCCCGAGCACTGAGCACCCAGCACCCTGAGCACTGAGCACCCAGCACCCTGAGCACTGAGCACTCAGCACCCTGAGTACTGAGCACCTAGCACCCCGAGCACTGAGCACCGGGTACCCCGAGCATTGAGCACCCAGCACCCTGAGTACTGAGCACCCAGCACCCTGTGTACTGAGCACTGAGCACCCTGAGCACTGAGCACCCAGCACCCTGAGCAATGAGCATCCAGCATCCTGAGCACTGAGTACTGAGCACCCAGCACCCTGAGCACTGAGCAGCCAGCAGCCTGAGCACTGAGCACCCAGCACCCTGAGTACTGAGCACCCAGCACCCTAACACTGAGCACCGAGCACCCTGAGAACTGAGCACCGAGCACCCTGAGTACTGATCACCCAGCACCATGAGTACTGAGCCCCGTGCACCCAGAGTACTGAGCAACCTGAGTACTGAGCACCCAGCACCCCGAGAATGATCACCCAGCACCATGAGTACTGAGCACCGAGCACCCTGAGCACTGAGCACCCAGCACCCTGAGTACTGAGCACCAAGCACCCTGAGTACTGAGCACCCAGCACCCTGAGTACTGAGCACCCAGCACCCTGAGTTCTGAGCACCCAGCACCCTGAGCACTGAGCACACTGAGTACTGAGCAACCAGCACCCTGAGCACTGAGCACCCAGCACCCCGAGCACTGAGCACCCAGCACCCCGAGCACTGAGCATTGAGCACCCTGAGCACTGAGGACCCAGCACCCCGAGCACTGAGCACCCAGCACACTGAGTACTGAGCACCCAGCACCCTGAGCACTGAGGACCCAGCACCCCGAGCACTGAGCACCCAGCACGCTGAGTACTGAGCACTGAGCACCCAGCACCCTGAGTCCTGAGCACCCAGCACCCTGAGTACTGAGCACCCAGCACCCCGAGCACTGAGCACTGAGCAACCTGAGTACTGAGCACTGAGCACCCTTAGTACTGAGCATCGAGCACCCTGACTGAGCACTGAGCACCCTGAGGACTGAGCACCCAGCACCCTGAGTACTGAGCACCCAGCATCCTGAGTACTGAGCACCGATCACCCTGAGCACTGAGCATCCAGCACCCCGAGCACTGAGCACACAGCACCCTGAGTACTGAGCACCCTGAGTACTGAGCACCCAGCACCCCTAGCACTGAGCACCCAGCACCCTGAGTACTGAGCACCCTGAGTGCTGAGCACCCAGCACCCTGAGTACTGAGCAGCCAGCACCCTGTGCACTGAGCACCCAGCACCCTGAGTACTGAGCACCCAGCACCCTGAGAACTTAGCACCCAGCAAATGAGCACTGAGCACCCAGCACCCTGAGTACTGAGCACCGAGCACCCTGAGTACTGAGCACCCAGCACCCTGAGTACTGAGCACCGAGCACCCCGAGTACTGAGCACCCAGCACCCTGAGAACTGAGCACCCAGCACCCCGAGCACTGAGCACCGAGCACCCCGAGCACTGAGCACCCAGCACCCTGAGCACTGAGCACCCAGCACCCTGAGTACTGAGCATCCAGCACCCTGAGTACTGAGCACACAGCACCCTGAGCACTGAGCACCCAGCACCCTGAGTACTGAGCACCCAGCACCCTGAGTACTGAGCACCAAGCACCCTGAGTACTGAGCACCGAGCACCCCGAGCACTGAGCACCCAGCACCCTGAGCACTGAGCACCCAGCACCCTGAGCACTGAGCACACTGAGTACTGAGCAACCAGCACCCTGAGCACTGAGCACCCAGCACCCCGAGCACTGAGCACCCAGCACCCCGAGCACTGAGCATTGAGCACCCTGAGCACTGAGGACCCAGCACCCCGAGCACTGAGCACCCAGCACACTGAGTACTGAGCACCCAGCACCCTGAGCACTGAGGACCCAGCACCCCGAGCACTGAGCACCCAGCACGCTGAGTACTGAGCACTGAGCACCCAGCACCCTGAGTCCTGAGCACCCAGCACCCTGAGTACTGAGCACCCAGCACCCCGAGCACTGAGCACTGAGCAACCTGAGTACTGAGCACTGAGCACCCTTAGTACTGAGCATCGAGCACCCTGACTGAGCACTGAGCACCCTGAGGACTGAGCACCCAGCACCCTGAGTACTGAGCACCCAGAATCCTGAGTACTGAGCACCGATCACCCTGAGCACTGAGCATCCAGCACCCCGAGCACTGAGCACACAGCACCCTGAGTACTGAGCACCCTGAGTACTGAGCACCCAGCACCCCTAGCACTGAGCATCCAGCACCCTGAGTACTGAGCACCCTGAGTGCTGAGCACCCAGCACCCTGAGTACTGAGCAGCCAGCACCCTGAGCACTGAGCACCCAGCACCCTGAGTACTGAGCACCCAGCACCCTGAGAACTTAGCACCCAGCAAATGAGCACTGAGCACCCAGCACTCTGAGTACTGAGCACCGAGCACCCTGAGTACTTAGCACCCAGCACCCTGAGTACTGAGCACCGAGCACCCCGAGTACTGAGCACCCAGCACCCTGAGAACTGAGCACCCAGCACCCCGAGCACTGAGCACCGAGCACCCCGAGCACTGAGCACCCAGCACCCTGAGCACTGAGCACCCAGCACCCTGAGTACTGAGCATCCAGCACCCTGAGTACTGAGCACACAGCACCCTGAGCACTGAGCACCCAGCACCCTGAGTACTGAGCACCCAGCACCCTGAGTACTGAGCACCAAGCACCCTGAGTACTGAGCACCGAGCACCCCGAGCACTGAGCACCCAGCACCCTGAGCACTGAGCACCCAGCACCCTGAGTCCTGAGTACTGAGCACCCTGAGTACTGAGCACCCAGCATCCTGAGCACTGAGCACCCAGCACCCTGAGTACTGAGCACCGAGCACCCCAGGCACTGAGAACCCAGCACCGTGAGTACTGAGCACCCAGCACCGAATGTACTGAGCACCGAGCATCCTGAGCACTGAGCACCGAGAACCCCGAGCACTGAGCACCCAGCACCCTGAGTACTGAGCACCCAGCACCAAGAGTACTGAGCAGCGAGCACCCCGAGCACTGAGCACCCAGCACATTGAGTAATGAGCACCCAGCACCCCGAGTACTGAGCACCCAGCACCAAGAGTACTGAGCACCCAGCACCCTGAGTATTGTGTACCAAGCACCCTGAGTACTGAGCACCCAGCACCCCGAGCACTGAGAACCCTGAATACTGAGCACCCAGCACCCTGAGTACTGTGCACTAAGCACCCAGAGCGCTGAGCACCCAGGACCCCGAGCACTGACTACTGAGCACCCAGCACCCTGAGTACTGAGCACCGAGCTCCCCGAGCACTGAGCACCCTGAGTACTGAGCACCCAGCACCCTGAGTACTGAGCACCCAGCACCCTGAGCACTGACCACCCAGCATCCTGAGTACTGAGCACCCAGCACCCGAGCACTGAGCACCCAGCACCCTGAGTACTGAGCACTCAGCACCCTTAGTACTGAGCAACCTGAGCACTGAGCACCCAGCACCCTGAGTACTGAGCACCCTGAGGACTGAGCACCGATCACCCTGAGCACTGAGTACCCAGCACCCTGAGTACTGAGCACCCAGCACCCTGAGCACTGAGCACCCAGCACCCTGAGTACTGAGCAGCGAGCACCCTGAGTACTGAGCACACAGCACCCTGAGTACTGAGCACCCAGCACCCTGAGTACTGAGCACCGAGCACCCCGAGTACAGGGCACCCAGCACCCTGAGCACTCAGCACCCAGCACCCCGAGCACTGAGCACCCAGCACCCTGTGTACTGAGCTCCCAGCACCCCGAGCCCTGAGCACCCAGCACCCTGAGTACTGAGCACCCTGAGTACTGAGCACCGATCACCCTGAGCACTGAGCACCCAGCACCCTGAGCACTGAGCACCCTGAGTACTGAGCACCGAGCACCCTGAGTACTGAGCACCCAGCACCCTGAGTACTGAGCACCCAGCGTACTGAGCACCCAGCACCCTGATTAATGAGCACCCAGCACCCCGAGCACTGAGCACCCAGCATCCCGAGCACCGAGCACCATGAGTACTAAGCACCGAGCACCCTGAGCACTGAGCACCCAGCACCCTGAGTACTGAGCACCCAGCACCCTGAGCACTGAGCACAGAGTACCGTGAGCACTGAGCACCCAGCACCCTGAGGTCTGAGTACCCAGCACCCCGAGCACTGAACACCCAGCACCTTGAGCACTGAGCACCCTGAGTACTGAGCACTGAGCACCCTGAGTACTGAGCACTGAGCACCCTGAGTACTGAGCACCCAGCACCCTGAGTACTGAGCACCCAGCAACCTGAGCACTGAGCACCGAGCACCCTGAGCACTGAGCACCCAGCACCCTGAGCACTGAGCACCCAGCACCCTGAGCACTGAGCACCCTGAGTACTGAGCACTGAGCACCCTGAGTACTGAGCACTGAGCACCCTGAGTACTGAGCACCCAGCAACCTGAGTACTGAGCACCCAGCACCCTGAGCAATGAGCACCCTGAGTACTGAGCACCCAGCACCCTGAGCACTGAGCACCGAGCACCCCGAGCACTGAGCACCCAGCACCCGGAGTACTGAGCACCCAGCACCCTGAGTACTCAGCACCGAGCACCCTGAGTACTGAGCACCCAGTACCCTGAGCACTGAACACACAGCACCCTGAGTACTGAGCACCCCGAGCACTGAGCACCCAGCACCCTGAGCACTGAGGACCCAGCACCCTGAGTACTGAGCACCCAGCACCCTGAGCACTGAGCACCCAGCACCCTGAGTACTGAGCACCCAGCACCCTGAGCACTGAGCACCCAGGACCCTGAGTACTGAGCATCCAGCACCCCGAGCACTGAGCAACCAGCACCCTGTGTACTGAGGACTGAGCACCCAGCACCCCGAGCACTGAGCACTGAGTACCCAGCACCCCGAGCACTGAGCACCCAGCACCCTGAGCACTGAGCACCCTGAGTACTGAGCACCCAGAGCACTGAGCACTGAGCACCCTGAGTACTGAGCACCGAGCACCCTGAGTACTGAGCACCCAGCACTCTGAGCACTGAGCACAAAGCAAGCTGAGTACTGAGCACCCTGAGTACTGAGCACCGAGGACACTGAGCACCCAGTACCCTGAGTACTGAGCACCGAGCACCCCGAGTACTGAGCACCCAGCACCCTGAGCACTGAGCACCCAGCACCCCGAGCACTGAGCACCGAGCACCGCGAGCACTGAGCACCCAGCACCCCGAGTACTGAGCACCCAGAACCCTGAGCACTGAGCACCCAGCACCCCGAGCACTGAGCACCCAGCACCCCGAGCACTGAGCACCCAGCACCCTGAGTACTCAGCACCTAGCACCCTGAGCACTGAGCAACCAGCACCCTGAGTACTGAGCACCCTGCACCCCAAGCACTGAGCACCCTGAGTACTGAGCACCCAGCACCCCAAGCACTGAGCACCCTGAGTACTGAGCACCCAGCACCCTGATTAATGAGCACCCAGCACCCCGAGCACTGAGCACCCAGCACCCTGAGTACTGAGCACCGAGCACCCTGAGTACTGAGCACCCAGCACCCTGAGTACTGAGCACCCAGCGTACTGAGCACCCAGCACCCTGATTAATGAGCACCCAGCACCCCGAGCACTGAACACCCAGCACCCTGAGTACTGAGCACCCAGCGTACTGAGCACCCAGCACCCTGATTAATGAGCACCCAGCACCCCGAGCACTGAGCACCCAGCACCCTGAGTACTGAGCACCGAGCACCCTGAGTACTGAGCACCCAGCACCCCGAGCACTGAGCACCCAGCACACTGAGCACTCAGCACCCAGCACCCCGAGCACTGAGCACCCAGCACACCGAGCACTGAGCACCCAGCACCCCGAGCACCGAGCACCATGAGTACTAAGCACCGAGCACCCTGAGCACTGAGCACCCAGCACCCTGAGCACTGAGCACCCAGCACCCTGAGTACTGAGCACCCAGCACCCCGAGCACTGAGCACCCAGCACCCTGAGTACTGAGCACCCAGCACCCTGAGGACTGAGAACCCAGCACCCCGAGCACTGAACACCCAGCACCTTGAGCACTGAGCACCCTGAGTACTGAGCACGGAGCACCCTGAGTACTGAGCACTGAGCACCCTGAGTACTGAGCACCCAGCAACCTGAGTACTGAGCACCCAGCACCCTGAGCAATGAGCACCCAGCACCCTGAGTTCTGAGCACCCAGCACCCTGAGCACTGAGCACACTGAGTACTGAGCAACCAGCACCCTGAGCACTGAGCACCCAGCACCCCGAGCACTGAGCACCCAGCACCCCGAGCACTGAGCATTGAGCACCCTGAGCACTGAGGACCCAGCACCCCGAGCACTGAGCACCCAGCACACTGAGTACTGAGCACCCAGCACCCTGAGCACTGAGGACCCAGCACCCCGAGCACTGAGCACCCAGCACGCTGAGTACTGAGCACTGAGCACCCAGCACCCTGAGTCCTGAGCACCCAGCACCCTGAGTACTGAGCACCCAGCACCCCGAGCACTGAGCACTGAGCAACCTGAGTACTGAGCACTGAGCACCCTTAGTACTGAGCATCGAGCACCCTGACTGAGCACTGAGCACCCTGAGGACTGAGCACCCAGCACCCTGAGTACTGAGCACCCAGCATCCTGAGTACTGAGCACCGATCACCCTGAGCACTGAGCATCCAGCACCCCGAGCACTGAGCACACAGCACCCTGAGTACTGAGCACCCTGAGTACTGAGCACCCAGCACCCCTAGCACTGAGCACCCAGCACCCTGAGTACTGAGCACCCTGAGTGCTGAGCACCCAGCACCCTGAGTACTGAGCAGCCAGCACCCTGTGCACTGAGCACCCAGCACCCTGAGTACTGAGCACCCAGCACCCTGAGAACTTAACACCCAGCAAATGAGCACTGAGCACCCAGCACCCTGAGTACTGAGCACCGAGCACCCTGAGTACTGAGCACCCAGCACCCTGAGTACTGAGCACCGAGCACCCCGAGTACTGAGCACCCAGCACCCTGAGAACTGAGCACCCAGCACCCCGAGCACTGAGCACCGAGCACCCCGAGCACTGAGCACCCAGCACCCTGAGCACTGAGCACCCAGCACCCTGAGTACTGAGCATCCAGCACCCTGAGTACTGAGCACACAGCACCCTGAGCACTGAGCACCCAGCACCCTGAGTACTGAGCACCCAGCACCCTGAGTACTGAGCACCAAGCACCCTGAGTACTGAGCACCGAGCACCCCGAGCACTGAGCACCCAGCACCCTGAGCACTGAGCACCCAGCACCCTGAGCACTGAGCACACTGAGTACTGAGCAACCAGCACCCTGAGCACTGAGCACCCAGCACCCCGAGCACTGAGCACCCAGCACCCCGAGCACTGAGCATTGAGCACCCTGAGCACTGAGGACCCAGCACCCCGAGCACTGAGCACCCAGCACACTGAGTACTGAGCACCCAGCACCCTGAGCACTGAGGACCCAGCACCCCGAGCACTGAGCACCCAGCACGCTGAGTACTGAGCACTGAGCACCCAGCACCCTGAGTCCTGAGCACCCAGCACCCTGAGTACTGAGCACCCAGCACCCCGAGCACTGAGCACTGAGCAACCTGAGTACTGAGCACTGAGCACCCTTAGTACTGAGCATCGAGCACCCTGACTGAGCACTGAGCACCCTGAGGACTGAGCACCCAGCACCCTGAGTACTGAGCACCCAGCATCCTGAGTACTGAGCACCGATCACCCTGAGCACTGAGCATCCAGCACCCCGAGCACTGAGCACACAGCACCCTGAGTACTGAGCACCCTGAGTACTGAGCACCCAGCACCCCTAGCACTGAGCATCCAGCACCCTGAGTACTGAGCACCCTGAGTGCTGAGCACCCAGCACCCTGAGTACTGAGCAGCCAGCACCCTGAGCACTGAGCACCCAGCACCCTGAGTACTGAGCACCCAGCACCCTGAGAACTTAGCACCCAGCAAATGAGCACTGAGCACCCAGCACCCTGAGTACTGAGCACCGAGCACCCTGAGTACTTAGCACCCAGCACCCTGAGTACTGAGCACCGAGCACCCCGAGTACTGAGCACCCAGCACCCTGAGAACTGAGCACCCAGCACCCCGAGCACTGAGCACCGAGCACCCCGAGCACTGAGCACCCAGCACCCTGAGCACTGAGCACCCAGCACCCTGAGTACTGAGCATCCAGCACCCTGAGTACTGAGCACACAGCACCCTGAGCACTGAGCACCCAGCACCCTGAGTACTGAGCACCCAGCACCCTGAGTACTGAGCACCAAGCACCCTGAGTACTGAGCACCGAGCACCCCGAGCACTGAGCACCCAGCACCCTGAGCACTGAGCACCCAGCACCCTGAGTCCTGAGTACTGAGCACCCTGAGTACTGAGCACCCAGCATCCTGAGCACTGAGCACCCAGCACCCTGAGTACTGAGCACCGAGCACGCCAGGCACTGAGAACCCAGCACCCTGAGTACTGAGCACCCAGCACCGAATGTACTGAGCACCGAGCATCCTGAGCACTGAGCACCGAGAACCCCGAGCACTGAGCACCCAGCACCCTGAGTACTGAGCACCCAGCACCAAGAGTACTGAGCAGCGAGCACCCCGAGCACTGAGCACCCAGCACATTGAGTAATGAGCACCCAGCACCCCGAGTACTGAGCACCCAGCACCAAGAGTACTGAGCACCCAGCACCCTGAGTATTGTGCACCAAGCACCCTGAGTACTGAGCACCCAGCACCCCGAGCACTGAGAACCCTGAATACTGAGCACCCAGCACCCTGAGTACTGTGCACTAAGCACCCAGAGCGCTGAGCACCCAGGACCCCGAGCACTGACTACTGAGCACCCAGCACCCTGAGTACTGAGCACCGAGCTCCCCGAGCACTGAGCACCCTGAGTACTGAGCACCCAGCACCCTGAGTACTGAGCACCTAGCACCCTGAGCACTGACCACCCAGCATCCTGAGTACTGAGCACCCAGCACCCGAGCACTGAGCACCCAGCACCCTGAGTACTGAGCACTCAGCACCCTTAGTACTGAGCAACCTGAGCACTGAGCACCCAGCACCCTGAGTACTGAGCACCCTGAGGACTGAGCACCGATCACCCTGAGCACTGAGTACCCAGCACCCTGAGTACTGAGCACCCAGCACCCTGAGCACTGAGCACCCAGCACCCTGAGTACTGAGCAGCGAGCACCCTGAGTACTGAGCACCCAGCACCCTGAGTACTGAGCACCCAGCACCCTGAGTACTGAGCACCGAGCACCCCGAGTACAGGGCACCCAGCACCCTGAGCACTCAGCACCCAGCACCCCGAGCACTGAGCACCCAGCACCCTGTGTACTGAGCTCCCAGCACCCCGAGCCCTGAGCACCCAGCACCCTGAGTACTGAGCACCCTGAGTACTGAGCACCGATCACCCTGAGCACTGAGCACCCAGCACCCTGAGCACTGAGCACCCTGAGTACTGAGCACCGAGCACCCTGAGTACTGAGCACCCAGCACCCTGAGTACTGAGCACCCAGCGTACTGAGCACCCAGCACCCTGATTAATGAGCACCCAGCACCCCGAGCACTGAGCACCCAGCATCCCGAGCACCGAGCACCATGAGTACTAAGCACCGAGCACCCTGAGCACTGAGCACCCAGCACCCTGAGTACTGAGCACCCAGCACCCTGAGCACTGAGCACAGAGTACCGTGAGCACTGAGCACCCAGCACCCTGAGGTCTGAGTACCCAGCACCCCGAGCACTGAACACCCAGCACCTTGAGCACTGAGCACCCTGAGTACTGAGCACTGAGCACCCTGAGTACTGAGCACTGAGCACCCTGAGTACTGAGCACCCAGCACCCTGAGTACTGAGCACCCAGCAACCTGAGCACTGAGCACCGAGCACCCTGAGCACTGAGCACCCAGCACCCTGAGCACTGAGCACCCAGCACCCTGAGCACTGAGCACCCTGAGTACTGAGCACTGAGCACCCTGAGTACTGAGCACTGAGCACCCTGAGTACTGAGCACCCAGCAACCTGAGTACTGAGCACCCAGCACCCTGAGCAATGAGCACCCTGAGTACTGAGCACCCAGCACCCTGAGCACTGAGCACCGAGCACCCCGAGCACTGAGCACCCAGCACCCGGAGTACTGAGCACCCAGCACCCTGAGTACTCAGCACCGAGCACCCTGAGTACTGAGCACCCAGTACCCTGAGCACTGAACACACAGCACCCTGAGTACTGAGCACCCCGAGCACTGAGCACCCAGCACCCTGAGCACTGAGGACCCAGCACCCTGAGTACTGAGCACCCAGCACCCTGAGCACTGAGCACCCAGCACCCTGAGTACTGAGCACCCAGCACCCTGAGCACTGAGCACCCAGGACCCTGAGTACTGAGCATCCAGCACCCCGAGCACTGAGCAACCAGCACCCTGTGTACTGAGGACTGAGCACCCAGCACCCCGAGCACTGAGCACTGAGTACCCAGCACCCCGAGCACTGAGCACCCAGCACCCTGAGCACTGAGCACCCTGAGTACTGAGCACCCAGAGCACTGAGCACTGAGCACCCTGAGTACTGAGCACCGAGCACCCTGAGTACTGAGCACCCAGCACTCTGAGCACTGAGCACAAAGCAAGCTGAGTACTGAGCACCCTGAGTACTGAGCACCGAGGACACTGAGCACCCAGTACCCTGAGTACTGAGCACCGAGCACCCCGAGTACTGAGCACCCAGCACCCTGAGCACTGAGCACCCAGCACCCCGAGCACTGAGCACCGAGCACCGCGAGCACTGAGCACCCAGCACCCCGAGTACTGAGCACCCAGAACCCTGAGCACTGAGCACCCAGCACCCCGAGCACTGAGCACCCAGCACCACGAGCACTGAGCACCCAGCACCCTGAGTACTCAGCACCTAGCACCCTGAGCACTGAGCAACCAGCACCCTGAGTACTGAGCACCCTGCACCCCAAGCACTGAGCACCCTGAGTACTGAGCACCCAGCACCCCAAGCACTGAGCACCCTGAGTACTGAGCACCCAGCACCCTGATTAATGAGCACCCAGCACCCCGAGCACTGAGCACCCAGCACCCTGAGTACTGAGCACCGAGCACCCTGAGTACTGAGCACCCAGCACCCTGAGTACTGAGCACCCAGCGTACTGAGCACCCAGCACCCTGATTAATGAGCACCCAGCACCCCGAGCACTGAACACCCAGCACCCTGAGTACTGAGCACCCAGCGTACTGAGCACCCAGCACCCTGATTAATGAGCACCCAGCACCCCGAGCACTGAGCACCCAGCACCCTGAGTACTGAGCACCGAGCACCCTGAGTACTGAGCACCCAGCACCCCGAGCACTGAGCACCCAGCACACTGAGCACTCAGCACCCAGCACCCCGAGCACTGAGCACCCAGCACACCGAGCACTGAGCACCCAGCACCCCGAGCACCGAGCACCATGAGTACTAAGCACCGAGCACCCTGAGCACTGAGCACCCAGCACCCTGAGCACTGAGCACCCAGCACCCTGAGTACTGAGCACCCAGCACCCCGAGCACTGAGCACCCAGCACCCTGAGTACTGAGCACCCAGCACCCTGAGGACTGAGAACCCAGCACCCCGAGCACTGAACACCCAGCACCTTGAGCACTGAGCACCCTGAGTACTGAGCACGGAGCACCCTGAGTACTGAGCACTGAGCACCCTGAGTACTGAGCACCCAGCTCCCTGAGTACTGAGCACCCAGCAACCTGAGCACTGAGCACCGAGCACCCTGAGCACTGAGCACCCAGCACCGAGAGCACTGAGCACCCAGCACCCTGAGCACTGAGCACCCAGCACCCTGAGTACTGAGCACCCTGAGTACTGAGCACACAGCACCCTGTGCACTGAGCACCCAGCACCCCGAGCACTGAGCACCCAGCACCCTGAGCACTGAGCACCCTGAGTACTGAGCACTGAGCACCCTGAGTACTGAGCACCCAGCAACCTGAGTACTGAGCACCCAGCAACCTGAGTACTGAGCACCCAGCACCCTGAGCAATGAGCACCCTGAGTACTGAGCACCCAGCACCCTGAGCACTGAGCACCGAGCACCCCGAGCACTGAGCACCCAGCACCCGGAGTACTGAGCACCCAGCACCCTGAGTACTCAGCACCGAGCACCCTGAGTACTGAGCACCCAGTACCCTGAGCACTGAACACACAGCACATTGAGTACTGAGCACCCCGAGCACTGAACACCCAGCACCCTGAGCACTGAGGACCCAGCACCCTGAGTACTGAGCACCCAGCACCCTGAGCACTGAGCACCCAGCACCCTGAGTACTGAGCACCCAGCACCCTGAGCACTGAGCACCCAGGACCCTGAGTACTGAGCATCCAGCACCCCGAGCACTGAGCACCCAGCACCCTGTGTACTGAGGACTGAGCACCCAGCACCCCGAGCACTGAGCACTGAGTACCCAGCACCCCGAGCACTGAGCACCCAGCACGCTGAGCACTGAGCACCATGAGTACTGAGCACCCAGAGCACTGAGCACTGAGCACCCTGAGTACTGAGCACCGAGCACCCTGAGTACTGAGCACCCAGCACTCTGAGCACTGAGCACAAAGCAAGCTGAGTACTGAGCACCCTGAGTACTGAGCACCGAGGACCCTGAGCACCCAGTACCCTGAGTACTGAGCACCGAGCACCCCGAGTACTGAGCACCCAGCACCCTGAGCACTGAGCACCCAGCACCCCGAGCACTGAGCACCCAGCACCTTGAGTACTGAACACCGAGCACCCCGAGCACTGAGCACCCAGCACCCTGAGTACTGAGCACCCAGCACCCCGAGCACTGAGCACCCAGCACCCTGAGTACTGAGCACCCAGCACCCTGAGTACTGAGCACTCAGCACCCTGAGTACTGAGCACCGAGCACCCCGAGCACTGAGCACCCAGCACCCTGAGCACTGAGCACCCTGAGGACTGAGCACCCAGCACCCTGAGTACTGAGCACCCAGCACCCTGAGTACTGAGCACCCAGCATCCTGAGTACTGAGCACAGATCACCCTGAGCACTGAGCATCCAGCACCCCGAGCACTGAGCACCCAGCACCCCGAGTACTGAGCACCCTGAGTACTGAGCACCCAGCACCCCGAGCACTGAGCACCCAGCACACTGAGTACTGAGCACCCTGAGTGCTGAGCACCCAGCACCCTGAGTACTGAGCACCCAGCACCCTGAGTACTTAGCACCCAGCACCTGAGCACTGAGCACCCAGCACCCTGAGTACTGAGCACCGAGCACCCTGAGTACTGAGCACCCAGCACCCTGAGTACTGAGCACCCAGCACCCCGAGTACTGAGCACCGAGCACCCCGAGTACTGAGGACCCAGCACCCTGAGCACTTAGCACCCAGCACCCTGAGCACTGAGCACCCAGCACCCGAGAATGAGCACCCAGCAACCGAGCACTGAGCACCCAGCACCCCGAGAATGAGCACCCAGCACCCTGATTACTGAGCACCCAGCACCCTGTGTACTGAGCACCCAGCACCCCGAGCACTGAGCACCCTGAATACTGAGCACCCAGCACCCTGAGTACTCTGCACTAAGCACCCAGAGCGCTGAGCACCCAGGACCCCGAGCACTGAGTACTGAGCACCCAGCACCCTGAGTACTGAGCACCGAGCTCCCCGAGCACTGAGCACCCTGATTACTGAGCACCCAGCACCCTGAGTACTGAGCACCCAGCACCCTGAGTACTGAGCACCGAGCACCCCGAGTACAGAGCACCCAGCACCCTGAGCACTCAGCACCCAGCACCCTGAGCACTGAGCACCCAGCACCCTGAGTACTGAGCTCCCAGCACCCCGAGCCCTGAGCACCCAGCACCCTGAGTACTGAGCACCCTGAGTACTGAGCACCGATCACCCTGAGCACTGAGCACCCAGCACCCTGAGTACTGAGCACCCAACGTACTGAGCACCGAGCACACCGAGCACTGAGCACCCAGCACCCTGAGTACTGAGCAACGAGCACCCTGAGCACTGAGCACCCAGCACCCTGAGTACTGAGCACCGAGCACCCCGAGCACTGAGCACCCAGCGCCCAGAGCACTGAGCACCCAGAACCCTGAGCACTGAGCACCCAGCACCCCGAGCACTGAGCACCCAGCACCCTGAGCACTGAGCACCCAGAACCCTGAGCACTGAGCACCCAGCACCCCGAGCACTGAGCACCCAGCACCCCGAGCACTGAGCACCCAGCACCCTGAGTCCTCAGCACCCAGCACCCTGAGCACTGAGGAACCAGCACCCTGAGTACTGAGCACCCTGCACCCCAAGCACTGAGCACCCTGAGTACTGAGCAACCAGCACCCCAAGCACTGAGCACCCTGAGTACTGAGCACCCAGCACCCTGATTAATGAGCACCCAGCACCCCGAGCACTGAGCACCCAGCACCCTGAGTACTGAGCACCGAGCACCCTGAGTTCTGAGCACCCAGCACCCTGAGTACTGAGCACCCAGCGTACTGAGCACCCAGCACCCTGATTAATGAGCACCCAGCACCCCGAGCACTGAACACCCAGCACCCTGAGCACTGAGCACCGAGCACCCTGAGCACTGAGCACCCTGCACCCTGTGGACTGAGTACCCAGCACCCCGAGCACTGAGCACCCAGCACCCTGAGCACTGAGCACCCTGAGTACTGAGCACTGAGCACCCTGAGTACTGAGCACTGAGCACCCTGAGTACTGAGCACCCAGCACCCTGAGTACTCAGCACCCATCAAACTGAGCACTGAGCACCGAGCACCCTGAGCACTGAGCACCCAGCACCCTGAGCACTAAGCACCCAGCACCCTGAGCACTGAGCACCCAGCATCCTGAGTACTGATCACCCTGAGTACTGAGCACACAGCACCCTGAGCACTGAGCACCCAGCACCCTGAGCACTGAGCACCCAGCACCCTGAGCACTTAGCACCCTGAGTACTGAGCACCCTGAGTACTGAGCACTGAGCACCCTGAGTACTGAGCACCCAGCACCCTGATTAATGAACACCCAGCACCCTGAGCAATGAGCACCCTGTGTACTGAGCACCCAGCAACCTGAGCACTGAGCACCGAGCACCCCGAGCACTGAGCACCCAGCACCCGGAGTACTGAGCACCCAGCACCCTGAGTACTAAGCACCGAGCACCCTGAGTAATGAGCACCCAGTAACCTGAGCACTGAACACACAGCACCCTGAGTACTGAGCACCCCGAGCACAGAGCACCCAGCACCCTGAGCACTGAGGACCCAGCAACCTGAGTACTGAGCACCCAGCACCCTTAGCACTGAGCACCCAGCACCCTGAGTACTGAGCACCCAGCACCCTGAGCACTGAGCACCCAGCACCCTGAGTACTGAGCATAGAGCACACCGAGCACTGAGCACCCAGCACCCTGAGTACTGAGCACTGAGCACGCAGCACCCCGAGCACTGAGCAATCAGCACCCTGTGTACTGAGCACTGAGTACCCAGCACCACGAGCACTGAGCACCCAGCACCCTGAGCACTAAGCACCCTGAGTACTGAGCACCCAGCACCCTGAGTACTGAGCACCGAGCACCCCGAGTACTGAGCACCCAGCACCCCGAGCACTGAGCACCCAGCACCCTGAGCACTGAGCACCCAGCACCCCAAGCACTGAGAACCCAGCACCCTGAGTACTGAGTACTGAGCACCCTGAGTACTGAGCACCCAGCACCCTGAGCACTGAGCACCCAGCACCCTGAGTACTGATCACAGAGCATCCCGAGCACTGAGCACCCAGCACCCTGAGTACTGAGCACCCAGCACCAAAAGTAATGAGCACCGAGCATCCTGAGCACTGAGCACCGAGCACCCCGAGCACTGAGCACCCAGCACCCTGAGTACTGAGTATGCAGCACCAAGAGTACTGAGCAGCAAGCACCCCGAGCACTGAGCACCCAGCACCCTGAGTAATGAGCACCTAGCACCCCGAGTACTGAGCACCCAGAACGTGAGTACTGAGCACTCAGCACCCTGTGTACTGAGCACCCAGCACCCTGAGCACTGAGCACAAAGCACGCTGAGTACTGAGCACCCTGAGTACTGAGCACCGAGGACCCTGAGCACTGAGCACCCAGCACCCCGAGCACTGAGCACCCAGCACCCCGAGAATGAGCACCCAGCACCCTGAGTACTGAGAACCGAGCACCCTGAGTACTGAGCACCCAGCACGCTGAGCACTGAGCACCCAGCACCCCGAGTACTGAGCACCCAGCACCCCGAACACTGAGCACCCAGGACCCCGAGAATGAGCACCCAGCACCCTGAGTACTGAGCACCCAGCACCCGCAGTACTGAGCACCCAGCACCCCGAGCACTGAGCACCCTGAATACTGAGCACCCAGCACCCTGAGTACTGTGCACTAAGCACCCAGAGCGCTGAGCACCCAGGACCCTGAGCACTGAGTACTGAGCACCCACCACCCTGAGTACTCAGCACCGAGCTCCCTGAGCACTGAGCACCCAGCACCCTGAGTACTGAGCACCCAGCACCCTGAGTACTGAGCACCCAGCACCTTGAGCACTGAGCACCCTGAGTACTGAGCACGGAGCACCCTGAGTACTGAGCACTGAGCACCCTGAGTACTGAGCACCCAGCTCCCTGAGTACTGAGCACCCAGCAACCTGAGCACTGAGCACCGAGCACCCTGAGCACTGAGCACCCAGCACCGAGAGCACTGAGCACCCAGCACCCTGAGCACTGAGCACCCAGCACCCTGAGTACTGAGCACCCTGAGTACTGAGCACACAGCACCCTGTGCACTGAGCACCCAGCACCCCGAGCACTGAGCACCCAGCACCCTGAGCACTGAGCACCCTGAGTACTGAGCACTGAGCACCCTGAGTACTGAGCACCCAGCAACCTGAGTACTGAGCACCCAGCAACCTGAGTACTGAGCACCCAGCACCCTGAGCAATGAGCACCCTGAGTACTGAGCACCCAGCACCCTGAGCACTGAGCACCGAGCACCCCGAGCACTGAGCACCCAGCACCCGGAGTACTGAGCACCCAGCACCCTGAGTACTCAGCACCGAGCACCCTGAGTACTGAGCACCCAGTACCCTGAGCACTGAACACACAGCACATTGAGTACTGAGCACCCCGAGCACTGAACACCCAGCACCCTGAGCACTGAGGACCCAGCACCCTGAGTACTGAGCACCCAGCACCCTGAGCACTGAGCACCCAGCACCCTGAGTACTGAGCACCCAGCACCCTGAGCACTGAGCACCCAGGACCCTGAGTACTGAGTATCCAGCACCCCGAGCACTGAGCACCCAGCACCCTGTGTACTGAGGACTGAGCACCCAGCACCCCGAGCACTGAGCACTGAGTACCCAGCACCCCGAGCACTGAGCACCCAGCACCCTGAGCACTGAGCACCATGAGTACTGAGCACCCAGAGCACTGAGCACTGAGCACCCTGAGTACTGAGCACCGAGCACCCTGAGTACTGAGCACCCAGCACTCTGAGCACTGAGCACAAAGCAAGCTGAGTACTGAGCACCCTGAGTACTGAGCACCGAGGACCCTGAGCACCCAGTACCCTGAGTACTGAGCACCGAGCACCCCGAGTACTGAGCACCCAGCACCCTGAGCACTGAGCACCCAGCACCCCGAGCACTGAGCACCCAGCACCTTGAGTACTGAACACCGAGCACCCCGAGCACTGAGCACCCAGCACCCTGAGTACTGAGCACCCAGCACCCCGAGCACTGAGCACCCAGCACCCTGAGTACTGAGCACCCAGAACCCTGAGTACTGAGCACTGAGCACCCTGAGCACGGAGCACCCAACACCCCGAGCACTGAGCACCCAGCACCCTGAGTACTGAGCACCCAGCACCCTGAGTACTGAGCACTCAGCACCCTGAGTACTGAGCACCGAGCACCCCGAGCACTGAGCACCCAGCACCCTGAGCACTGAGCACCCTGAGGACTGAGCACCCAGCACCCTGAGTACTGAGCACCCAGCACCCTGAGTACTGAGCACCCAGCATCCTGAGTACTGAGCACAGATCACCCTGAGCACTGAGCATCCAGCACCCCGAGCACTGAGCACCCAGCACCCCGAGTACTGAGCACCCTGAGTACTGAGCACCCAGCACCCCGAGCACTGAGCACCCAGCACACTGAGTACTGAGCACCCTGAGTGCTGAGCACCCAGCACCCTGAGTACTGAGCACCCAGCACCCTGAGTACTTAGCACCCAGCACCTGAGCACTGAGCACCCAGCACCCTGAGTACTGAGCACCGAGCACCCTGAGTACTGAGCACCCAGCACCCTGAGTACTGAGCACCCAGCACCCCGAGTACTGAGCACCGAGCACCCCGAGTACTGAGGACCCAGCACCCTGAGCACTTAGCACCCAGCACCCTGAGCACTGAGCACCCAGCACCCGAGAATGAGCACCCAGCACCCTGAGTACTGAGAACCGAGCACCCTGAGTACATAGCACACAGCACGCTGAGCACTGAGCACCCAGCACCCCGAGTACTGAGCACCCAGCAACCGAGCACTGAGCACCCAGCACCCCGAGAATGAGCACCCAGCACCCTGAGTACTGAGCACGCAGCACCCTGTGTACTGAGCACCCAGCACCCCGAGCACTGAACACCCTGAATACTGAGCACCCAGCACCCTGAGTACTCTGCACTAAGCACCCAGAGCGCTGAGCAACCAGGACCCCGAGCACTGAGTACTGAGCACCCAGCACCCTGAGTACTGAGCACCGAGCTCCCCGAGCACTGAGCACCCTGATTACTGAGCACCCAGCACCCTGAGTACTGAGCACCCAGCACCCTGAGTACTGAGCACCGAGCACCCCGAGTACAGAGCACCCAGCACCCTGAGCACTCAGCACCCAGCACCCTGAGCACTGAGCACCCAGCACCCTGAGTACTGAGCTCCCAGCACCCCGAGCCCTGAGCACCCAGCACCCTGAGTACTGAGCACCCTGAGTACTGAGCACCGATCACCCTGAGCACTGAGCACCCAGCACCCTGAGTACTGAGCAGCCAACGTACTGAGCACCGAGCACACCGAGCACTGAGCACCCAGCACCCTGAGTACTGAGCAACGAGCACCCTGAGCACTGAGCACCCAGCACCCTGAGTACTGAGCACCGAGCACCCCGAGCACTGAGCACCCAGTGCCCAGAGCACTGAGCACCCAGCACACTGAGCACTGAGCACCCAGCACCCGTAGCACTGAGCACCCAGCACCCCGAGCAATGAGCACCCAGCACCCTGAGTACTGAGCACCCAGCACCCCGAGTCCTGAGCACCCAGAAACCTGAGCACCGAGCACCCAGCACCCCGAGCACTGAGCACCCAGCACCCTGAGCACTGAGCACCCAGAACCCTGAGCACTGAGCACCCAGCACCCCGAGCACTGAGCACCCAGCACCCCGAGCACTGAGCACCCAGCACCCTGAGTCCTCAGCACCCAGCACCCTGAGCACTGAGGAACCAGCACCCTGAGTACTGAGCACCCTGCACCCCAAGCACTGAGCACCCTGAGTACTGAGCACCCAGCACCCCAAGCACTGAGCACCCTGAGTACTGAGCACCCAGCACCCTGATTAATGAGCACCCAGCACCCCGAGCACTGAGCACCCAGCACCCTGAGTACTGAGCACCGAGCACCCTGAGTACTGAGCACCCAGCACCCTGAGTACTGAGCACCCAGCGTACTGAGCACCCAGCACCCTGATTAATGAGCACCCAGCACCCCGAGCACTGAACACCCAGCACCCTGAGCACTGAGCACCGAGCACCCTGAGCACTGAGCACCCTGCACCCTGTGGACTGAGTACCCAGCACCCCGAGCACTGAGCACCCAGCACCCTGAGCACTGAGCACCCTGAGTACTGAGCACTGAGCACCCTGAGTACTGAGCACTGAGCACCCTGAGTACTGAGCACCCAGCACCCTGAGTACTCAGCACCCATCAACCTGAGCACTGAGCACCGAGCACCCTGAGCACTGAGCACCCAGCACCCTTAGCACTAAGCACCCAGCACCCTGAGCACTGAGCACCCAGCACCCTGAGTACTGATCACCCTGAGTACTGAGCACACAGCACCCTGAGCACTGAGCACCCAGCACCCTGAGCACTGAGCACCCAGCACCCTGAGCACTGAGCACCCTGAGTACTGAACACCCTGAGTACTGAGCACTGAGCACCCTGAGTACTGAGCACCCAGCACCCTGATTAATGAACACCCAGCACCCTGATCAATGAGCACCCTGTGTACTGATCACCCAGCACCCTGAGTACTGAGCACCTAGCACCCTGAGTACTGAGGACCCAGCACCCCGAGTACTGAGCACCCAGCACCCTGAGCACTGAGCACCCAGCACCCTGAGCTCTGAGCACCCAGCACCCTGAGCACTGAGCACCCAGCACCCGGAGTACTGAGCACCCAGCACCCTGAGTACTAAGCACCGAGCACCCTGAGTAATGAGCACCCAGTAACCTGAGCACTGAACACACAGCACCCTGAGTACTGAGCACCCCGAGCACAGAGCACCCAGCACCCTGAGCACTGAGGACCCAGCAACCTGAGTACTGAGCACCCAGCACCCTTAGCACTGAGCACCCAGCACCCTGAGTACTGAGCAACCAGCACCCTGAGCACTGAGCACCCAGCACCCTGAGTACTGAGCATAGAGCACACCGAGCACTGAGCACCCAGCACCCTGAGTACTGAGCACTGAGCACGCAGCACCCCGAGCACTGAGCAATCAGCACCCTGTGTACTGAGCACTGAGTACCCAGCACCCCGAGCACTGAGCACCCAGCACCCTGAGCACTGAGCACCCTGAGTACTGAGCACCCAGCACCCTGAGTACTGAGCACCGAGCACCCCGAGTACTGAGCACCCAGCACCCCGAGCACTGAGCACCCAGCACCCTGAGCACTGAGCACCCAGCACCCCAAGCACTGAGAACCCAGCACCCTGAGTACTGAGTACTGAGCACCCTGAGTACTGAGCACCCAGCACCCTGAGCACTGAGCACCCAGCACCCTGAGTACTGATCACAGAGCATCCCGAGCACTGAGCACCCAGCACCCTGAGTACTGAGCACCCAGCACCAAAAGTAATGAGCACCGAGCATCCTGAGCACTGAGCACCGAGCACCCCGAGCACTGAGCACCCAGCACCCTGAGTACTGAGTATGCAGCACCAAGAGTACTGAGCAGCAAGCACCCCAAGCACTGAGCACCCAGCACCCTGAGTAATGAGCACCTAGCACCCCGAGTACTGAGCACCCAGAACGTGAGTACTGAGCACTCAGCACCCTGTGTACTGAGCACCCAGCACCCTGAGCACTGAGCACAAAGCACGCTGAGTACTGAGCACCCTGAGTACTGAGCACCGAGGACCCTGAGCACTGAGCACCCAGCACCCCGAGCACTGAGCACCCAGCACCCCGAGAATGAGCACCCAGCACCCTGAGTACTGAGAACCGAGCACCCTGAGTACTGAGCACCCAGCACGCTGAGCACTGAGCACCCAGCACCCCGAGTACTGAGCACCCAGCACCCCGAACACTGAGCACCCAGGACCCCGAGAATGAGCACCCAGCACCCTGAGTACTGAGCACCCAGCACCCGCAGTACTGAGCACCCAGCACCCCGAGCACTGAGCACCCTGAATACTGAGCACCCAGCACCCTGAGTACTGTGCACTAAGCACCCAGAGCGCTGAGCACCCAGGACCCTGAGCACTGAGTACTGAGCACCCACCACCCTGAGTACTCAGCACCGAGCTCCCTGAGCACTGAGCACCCAGCACCCTGAGTACTGAGCACCCAGCACCCTGAGTACTGAGCACCCAGCACCTTGAGCACTGAGCACCCTGAGTACTGAGCACGGAGCACCCTGAGTACTGAGCACTGAGCACCCTGAGTACTGAGCACCCAGCTCCCTGAGTACTGAGCACCCAGCAAACTGAGCACTGAGCACCGAGCACCCTGAGCACTGAGCACCCAGCACCGAGAGCACTGAGCACCCAGCACCCTGAGCACTGAGCACCCAGCACCCTGAGTACTGAGCACCCTGAGTACTGAGCACACAGCACCCTGTGCACTGAGCACCCAGCACCCCGAGCACTGAGCACCCAGCACCCTGAGCACTGAGCACCCTGAGTACTGAGCACTGAGCACCCTGAGTACTGAGCACCCAGCAACCTGAGTACTGAGCACCCAGCAACCTGAGTACTGAGCACCCAGCACCCTGAGCAATGAGCACCCTGAGTACTGAGCACCCAGCACCCTGAGCACTGAGCACCGAGCACCCCGAGCACTGAGCACCCAGCACCCGGAGTACTGAGCACCCAGCACCCTGAGTACTCAGCACCGAGCACCCTGAGTACTGAGCACCCAGTACCCTGAGCACTGAACACACAGCACATTGAGTACTGAGCACCCCGAGCACTGAACACCCAGCACCCTGAGCACTGAGGACCCAGCACCCTGAGTACTGAGCACCCAGCACCCTGAGCACTGAGCACCCAGCACCCTGAGTACTGAGCACCCAGCACCCTGAGCACTGAGCACCCAGGACCCTGAGTACTGAGCATCCAGCACCCCGAGCACTGAGCACCCAGCACCCTGTGTACTGAGGACTGAGCACCCAGCACCCCGAGCACTGAGCACTGAGTACCCAGCACCCCGAGCACTGAGCACCCAGCACCCTGAGCACTGAGCACCATGAGTACTGAGCACCCAGAGCACTGAGCACTGAGCACCCTGAGTACTGAGCACCGAGCACCCTGAGTACTGAGCACCCAGCACTCTGAGCACTGAGTACAAAGCAAGCTGAGTACTGAGCACCCTGAGTACTGAGCACCGAGGACCCTGAGCACCCAGTACCCTGAGTACTGAGCACCGAGCACCCCGAGTACTGAGCACCCAGCACCCTGAGCACTGAGCACCCAGCACCCCGAGCACTGAGCACCCAGCACCTTGAGTACTGAACACCGAGCACCCCGAGCACTGAGCACCCAGCACCCTGAGTACTGAGCACCCAGCACCCCGAGCACTGAGCACCCAGCACCCTGAGTACTGAGCACCCAGAACCCTGAGTACTGAGCACTGAGCACCCTGAGCACGGAGCACCCAACACCCCGAGCACTGAGCACCCAGCACCCTGAGTACTGAGCACCCAGCACCCTGAGTACTGAGCACTCAGCACCCTGAGTACTGAGCACCGAGCACCCCGAGCACTGAGCACCCAGCACCCTGAGCACTGAGCACCCTGAGGACTGAGCACCCAGCACCCTGAGTACTGAGCACCCAGCACCCTGAGTACTGAGCACCCAGCATCCTGAGTACTGAGCACAGATCACCCCGAGCACTGAGCACCCAGCACCCCGAGTACTGAGCACCCTGAGTACTGAGCACCCAGCACCCCGAGCACTGAGCACCCAGCACACTGAGTACTGAGCACCCTGAGTGCTGAGCACCCAGCACCCTGAGTACTGAGCACCCAGCACCCTGAGTACTTAGCACCCAGCACCTGAGCACTGAGCACCCAGCACCCTGAGTACTGAGCACCGAGCACCCTGAGTACTGAGCACCCAGCACCCTGAGTACTGAGCACCCAGCACCCCGAGTACTGAGCACCGAGCACCCCGAGTACTGAGGACCCAGCACCCTGAGCACTTAGCACCCAGCACCCTGAGCACTGAGCACCCAGCACCCGAGAATGAGCACCCAGCACCCTGAGTACTGAGAACCGAGCACCCTGAGTACATAGCACACAGCACGCTGAGCACTGAGCACCCAGCACCCCGAGTACTGAGCACCCAGCAACCGAGCACTGAGCACCCAGCACCCCGAGAATGAGCACCCAGCACCCTGAGTACTGAGCACGCAGCACCCTGTGTACTGAGCACCCAGCACCCCGAGCACTGAGCACCCTGAATACTGAGCACCCAGCACCCTGAGTACTCTGCACTAAGCACCCAGAGCGCTGAGCACCCAGGACCCCGAGCACTGAGTACTGAGCACCCAGCACCCTGAGTACTGAGCACCGAGCTCCCCGAGCACTGAGCACCCTGATTACTGAGCACCCAGCACCCTGAGTACTGAGCACCCAGCACCCTGAGTACTGAGCACCGAGCACCCCGAGTACAGAGCACCCAGCACCCTGAGCACTCAGCACCCAGCACCCTGAGCACTGAGCACCCAGCACCCTGAGTACTGAGCTCCCAGCACCCCGAGCCCTGAGCACCCAGCACCCTGAGTACTGAGCACCCTGAGTACTGAGCACCGATCACCCTGAGCACTGAGCACCCAGCACCCTGAGTACTGAGCAGCCAACGTACTGAGCACCGAGCACACCGAGCACTGAGCACCCAGCACCCTGAGTACTGAGCAACGAGCACCCTGAGCACTGAGCACCCAGCACCCGGAGTACTGAGCACCGAGCACCCCGAGCACTGAGCACCCAGCGCCCAGAGCACTGAGCACCCAGCACACTGAGCACTGAGCACCCAGCACCCGTAGCACTGAGCACCCAGCACCCCGAGCAATGAGCACCCAGCACCCTGAGTACTGAGCACCCAGCACCCCGAGTCCTGAGCACCCAGAAACCTGAGCACCGAGCACCCAGCACCCCGAGCACTGAGCACCCAGAACCCTGAGCACTGAGCACCCAGATCCCTGAGCACTGAGCACCCAGCACCCCGAGCACTGAGCACCCAGCACCCCGAGCACTGAGCACCCAGCACCCTGAGTCCTCAGCACCCAGCACCCTGAGCACTGAGGAACCAGCACCCTGAGTACTGAGCACCCTGCACCCCAAGCACTGAGCACCCTGAGTACTGAGCACCCAGCACCCCAAGCACTGAGCACCCTGAGTACTGAGCACCCAGCACCCTGATTAATGAGCACCCAGCACCCCGAGCACTGAGCACCCAGCACCCTGAGTACTGAGCACCGAGCACCCTGAGTACTGAGCACCCAGCACCCTGAGTACTGAGCACCCAGCGTACTGAGCACCCAGCACCCTGATTAATGAGCACCCAGCACCCCGAGCACTGAACACCCAGCACCCTGAGCACTGAGCACCGAGCACCCTGAGCACTGAGCACCCTGCACCCTGTGGACTGAGTACCCAGCACCCCGAGCACTGAGCACCCAGCACCCTGAGCACTGAGCACCCTGAGTACTGAGCACTGAGCACCCTGAGTACTGAGCACTGAGCACCCTGAGTACTGAGCACCCAGCACCCTGAGTACTCAGCACCCATCAACCTGAGCACTGAGCACCGAGCACCCTGAGCACTGAGCACCCAGCACCCTTAGCACTAAGCACCCAGCACCCTGAGCACTGAGCACCCAGCACCCTGAGTACTGATCACCCTGAGTACTGAGCACACAGCACCCTGAGCACTGAGCACCCAGCACCCTGAGCACTGAGCACCCAGCACCCTGAGCACTGAGCACCCTGAGTACTGAGCACCCTGAGTACTGAGCACTGAGCACCCTGAGTACTGAGCACCCAGCACCCTGATTAATGAACACCCAGCACCCTGATCAATGAGCACCCTGTGTACTGAGCACCCAGCACCCTGAGCACTGAGCACCGAGCACCCCGAGCACTGAGCACCCAGCACCCGGAGTACTGAGCACCCAGCACCCTGAGTACTAAGCACCGAGCACCCTGAGTAATGAGCACCCAGTAACCTGAGCACTGAACACACAGCACCCTGAGTACTGAGCACCCCGAGCACAGAGCACCCAGCACCCTGAGCACTGAGGACCCAGCAACCTGAGTACTGAGCACCCAGCACCCTTAGCACTGAGCACCCAGCACCCTGAGTACTGAGCACCCAGCACCCTGAGCACTGAGCACCCAGCACCCTGAGTACTGAGCATAGAGCACACCGAGCACTGAGCACCCAGCACCCTGAGTACTGAGCACTGAGCACGCAGCACCCCGAGCACTGAGCAATCAGCACCCTGTGTACTGAGCACTGAGTACCCAGCACCCCGAGCACTGAGCACCCAGCACCCTGAGCACTGAGCACCCTGAGTACTGAGCACCCAGCACCCTGAGTACTGAGCACCGAGCACCCCGAGTACTGAGCACCCAGCACCCCGAGCACTGAGCACCCAGCACCCTGAGCACTGAGCACCCAGCACCCCAAGCACTGAGAACCCAGCACCCTGAGTACTGAGTACTGAGCACCCTGAGTACTGAGCACCCAGCACCCTGAGCACTGAGCACCCAGCACCCTGAGTACTGATCACAGAGCATCCCGAGCACTGAGCACCCAGCACCCTGAGTACTGAGCACCCAGCACCAAAAGTAATGAGCACCGAGCATCCTGAGCACTGAGCACCGAGCACCCCCAGCACTGAGCACCCAGCACCCTGAGTACTGAGTATGCAGCACCAAGAGTACTGAGCAGCAAGCACCCCGAGCACTGAGCACCCAGCACCCTGAGTAATGAGCACCTAGCACCCCGAGTACTGAGCACCCAGAACGTGAGTACTGAGCACTCAGCACCCTGTGTACTGAGCACCCAGCACCCTGAGCACTGAGCACAAAGCACGCTGAGTACTGAGCACCCTGAGTACTGAGCACCGAGGACCCTGAGCACTGAGCACCCAGCACCCCGAGCACTGAGCACCCAGCACCCCGAGAATGAGCACCCAGCACCCTGAGTACTGAGAACCGAGCACCCTGAGTACTGAGCACCCAGCACGCTGAGCACTGAGCACCCAGCACCCCGAGTACTGAGCACCCAGCACCCCGAACACTGAGCACCCAGGACCCCGAGAATGAGCACCCAGCACCCTGAGTACTGAGCACCCAGCACCCGAAGTACTGAGCACCCAGCACCCCGAGCACTGAGCACCCTGAATACTGAGCACCCAGCACCCTGAGTAATGTGCACTAAGCACCCAGAGCGCTGAGCACCCAGGACCCTGAGCACTGAGTACTGAGCACCCACCACCCTGAGTACTCAGCACCGAGCTCCCTGAGCACTGAGCACCCAGCACCCTGAGGACTGAGCACCCAGCACCCTGAGTATTGAGCACCCAGCACCCTGAGTACTGAGCAACCCGAGCACTGAGCACCCAGCTGCCTGAGTACTGAGCACCCTGAGGACTGAGCCCCGATCACCCTGAGCACTGAGCACCCAGCACCCTGAGTACTGAGCACCGAGCACCCTGAGCACTGAGCACCGAGCACCCTGAGTACTGAGCACCGAGCACACCGAGCACTGAGCACCCAGCACCCTGAGTACTGAGCACACAGCACCCTGAGTACTGAGCACCGAGCACCCCAAGTACTGAGCACCCAGCACCCTGAGCACTCAGCACCCAGCACCCCGAGCACTGAGCACCCAGCACCCTGAGTACTGAGCTCCCAGCACCCCGATCCCTGAGCACCCAGCACCCTGAGTACTGAGCACCCTGAGTACTGAACACCCAGCACCCTGATTAATGAGCACCCAGCACCCCGAGCACTGAGCACCCAGCACCCTGAGTACTGAGCACCCAGCACCCTGAGTACTGAGCACCCAGCGTTCTGAGCACCGAGCACCCAGCACCCTGAGTACTGAGCACCCAGCAACCTGAGCACTGAGCACCCAGCACCCTGAGTACAGAGCACCGAGCACCCCGAGTACTGAGCACCCAGCACCCCGAGCACTGAGCACACAGCAGCCCGAGCACTGAGCACCCAGCACACCGAGCACTCAGCACCCAGCACCCCGAGCACTGAGCACCCAGCACACCGAGCACTGAGCACCCAGCACCCCGAGCACCGAGCACCATGAGTACTAAGCACCGAGCACCCTGAGCACTGAGCACCCAGCACCCTGAGCACTGAGCACCCAGCACCCTGAGTACTGAGCACCCAGCACCCTGAGCACTGAGCACCCAGCACCCTGAGCACAGAGCACCCAGCACGCTGAGTACTGAGCACTGAGCACCCTGAGTACTGAGCACCGAGCACCCTGAGCACTGAGCACCCAGCACGCTGAGTACTGAGCACTGAGCACCCTGAGTACTGAGCACCGAGCACCCTGAGTACTGAGCACCCAGCACTCTGAGCACTGAGCACCCAGCACCCTGAGCACTGAGCACCCAGCACCCCGATCACTGAGCACCCAGCACCCCGAGCACTGAGCACCCAGCACCCCGAGCACTGAGCACTGAGCACCCTGCGTACTGAGCACTGAGCACCCTGAGAACTGAGCACCGAGCACGCTGAGAACTGAGCACCCAGCACCCCGAGCACTGAGCACCGAGCACCCTGAGTACTGAGCACCCAGCACACCGAGTACTGAGCACCCAGCACCCTGAGTACTGAGCACCCAGCACCCCGAGCACAGAGCACCGAGCACCCCGAGCACTGAACACCCAGCACCCCGAGCACTGAGCACCCAGCACCCTGAGTACTAATCACCCAGCACTCTGATTACTGAGCACCCAGCACCCTGAGTACTGAGCACCCAGCACCCTGAGTACTGAGCACCCAGCAACCTGAGCACTGAGCACCGAGCACCCTGAGCACTGAGCACCCA
Source organism: Microtus oregoni (assembly GCF_018167655.1). Classification (NCBI taxonomy): domain Eukaryota; kingdom Metazoa; phylum Chordata; class Mammalia; order Rodentia; family Cricetidae; genus Microtus; species Microtus oregoni. The sequence goes on along the minus strand of NW_024543273.1, from coordinate 337,974 downwards.
GCACCCTGAGCACTGAGCACCCTGAGTACTGAGCACTGAGCACCCTGAGTACTGAGCACCCAGCACCCTGAGTACTGAGCACCCAGCACGCTGAGCAATGAGCACCCTGAGTACTGAGCACCCAGCACCCTGAGCACTGAGCACCGAGCACCCCGAGCACTGAGCACCCAGCACCCGGATTACTGAGCACCCAGCACCCTGAGTACTAAGCACCGAGCACCCTGAGTACTGAGCACCCAGTAACCTGAGCACTGAACACACAGCACCCTGAGTACTGAGCACCCCGAGCACTGAGCACCCAGCACCCTGAGCACTGAGGACCCAGCACACTGAGTACTGAGCATCCAGCACCCTGAGCACTGAGCACCCAGCACATTGAGTACTGAGCACCCAGCACCCTGAGATCTGAGCACCCTGAGTACTGAGCACCCAGCACCCTGAGCACTGAGCACCCAGCACCCCGAGCACTGAGCACCCAGCACCCAGAGCACTGAGCACCGAGCACCCTGAGTACTGAGCACTGAGCACCCTGAGCACTGAGCACCCAGCACCCTGATTACTGAGCACCCAGCACCCTGAGCACTGAGGACCGAGCACCCTGAGTACTAAGCACCCAGCACCCTGAGTACTGAGCACCCAGCACCCTGTGCACTGAGCACACAGCACGCTGAGTACTGAGCACTGAGCACCCTGAGTACTGAGCACCGAGCACCCTGAGCACGGAGCACCCAGCACGCTGAGTACTGATCACTGAGCACCCTGAGTACTGAGCACCGAGGACCCTGAGCACTGAGCACCCAGCACCCTGAGTACTGAGCACCGAGCACCCCGAGTACTGAGCACCGAGCACCCCGAGCACTGAGCACCCAGCACCCTGAGTACTGAGCACCCAGCACCAAGAGTACTGAGCAGCGAGCACCCCTAGCACTGAGCACCCAGCACCCTGAGTAATGAGCACCCAGCACCCCGAGTACTGAGCACCCAGCACCGTGAGTACTGAGCACCCAGCACCCTGAGCACTGAGCACAAAGCACGCTGATTACTGAGCACCCTGAGTACTGAGCACCGAGGACCCTGAGCACTGAGCACCCAGCACCCCGAGAATGAGCACCCAGCACCCTGAGTACTGAGAACCGAGCACCCGGAGTACTGAGCACCCAGCACGCTGAGCACTGAGCACCCAGCACCCCGAGCACTGAGCACCCAGCACCCCGAGCACTGAGCACCCAGCACCCCGAGAATGAGCACAAAGCACCCTGAGTACTGAGAACCGAGCACCCTGAGTACTGAGCACCCAGCACGCTGAGCACTGAGCACCCAGCACCCCGAGTACTGAGCACCCAGCACCCCGAGCACTGAGCACCCAGCACCCCGAGAATGACCACCCAGCACCCTGAGTACTGAGCACCCAGCACCCGGAGTACTGAGCACCCAGCACCCCGAGCACTGAGCACCCTGAATACTGAGCACCCAGCACCCTGAGTACTGAGCACCCAGCACCCAGCACCCTGAGCACTGAGCACCCAGCACGCTGAGTACTGAGCACTGAGCACCCTGAGTACTGATCACCGAGCACCCTGAGCACTGAGCACCCAGCACGCTGAGTACTGAGCACTGAGCACCCTTGCTCGGGGTGCGGGGTGCTCAGTGCTCAGTACTCAGGGTGCTGGGTGCACAGTGCTCAGGGTGCTGGGTGCTCAGTACTCAGGGTGCTGGGTGCTCAGTGCTCAGGGTACTGGGTGCTCAGTACTCAGGGTGCTCAGTGCTCAGTACTCAGGGTGCTCCGTGCTCAGGGTGCTGGGTGCTCAGTGCTCGGGGTGCTGGGTGCTCAATGCTCAGGGTGCTGGGTGCTCAGGGCTCGGGGTGCTGGGTACTCCGTGCTCAGTACACAGGGTGCTGGGTACTCAGTGCTCAGTACTCAGGGTGCTGGGTGCTCAGTGCTTGGGGTGCTGGATGCTCAGTACTCAGGGTGCTGGGTGCTCAGTACTCAGGGTGCTCAGTGCTCAGTACTCAGGGTGCTCAGTGCTCAGTACTCAGGGTGCTCAGTGCTCGGGGTGCTGGGTGCTCAGTGCTCAGGGTGCTGGGTGCTCAGTGCTCAGGGTTCTGGGCAGTCAGTGCTCAGGGTGCTGGGTACTCAGTGCTCAGGGAGCTGGGTGCTCAGTGCTCAGGGTGCTGGGTGCTCAGTACTCAGGGTGCTCAGTGCTCAGGGTGCTGGGTGCTCAGTGCTCGGGGTGCTGGGTACTCCGTGCTAAGTACACAGGGTGCTGGGTACTCAGTGCTCAGTACTCAGGGTGCTGGGTGCTCAGTGCTCGGGGTGCTGGATGCTCAGTACTCAGGGTGCTGGGTGCTCAGTACTCAGGGTGCTTTGTCCTCAGTGCTCAGGGTGCTGGGTGCTCAGTGCTCGGGGTGCTCATTGCTCAGGGTGCTGTGTGCTCAGTACTCAGGTTGCTGGGTGCTCATTACTCTGGGTGCTGGGTGCTCAGAACTCGGGATGTTCGGTGCTCAGTGCTCAGGGTGCTGGGTGCTCAGTACTCAGGGTGCTCATTGCTCAGGGTGCTGGGTGCTCAGTACTCAGGGTGCTGGGTGCTCAGTACTCAGGGTGCTGGGTGCTCAGTACTCAGGGTGCTGGGTGCTCAGTACTCAGGGTGCTCAGTGCTCAGTACTCAGGGTGCTCAGGGCTCAGGGTGCTGGGTGCTCACTGCTCGGGGTGCTGGGTGCTCAGTGCTCAGGGTGCTGGGTGCTCAGTGCTCAGGGAGCTCGGTGCTCAGTGCTCAGGGTGCTGGGTGCTCAGTACTCAGTGTGCTGGGTGCTCAGTACGCAGGGTGCTCAGTGCTCAGTACTCAGGGTGCTCAGTGCTCAGTACTCAGGGTGCTCAGTGCTCAGGGTGCTGGGTGCTCAGTGCTCGGGGTGCTGGGTGATCAGTCCTCAGGGTGCTGGGTGTTCAGTGCTCAGGGTGCTCATTGCTCGTTGCTCGTGGTGCTGGGTGCTCAGTGCACGGGGTGCTGGGTGCTCAGTGCTCAGGGTGCTGGGTGCTCAGTACTCAGGGTGCTGGGAGCTCAGTGCTCAGGGTGCTGGGTGCTCAGTGCTCAGGGTGCTCGGTGCTTAGTACCCCGAGTGGTCGTTGCTAGGTGTGCTGGGTGCTCAGTGCTCGGGGTGCTGGGTGCTCAGTGCTCGGGGTGCTGGGTGCTCAGTACTCGGGGTGCTCGGTGCTCAGTTCTCAGGGTGCTGGGTGCTCAGTGCTCAGGGTGCTCGGTGCTCAGTACTCAGGTTGCTGGGTGCTCAGTGCTCGGGGTGCTTGTCTCTCAGTGTTCAGTACTCAGGGTGCTGGGTGCTCAGTGCTCGGGGTGCTGGGTGCTCAGTGCTCAGTACTCAGGGTGCTGGGTGCTCAGTGCTCAGGGTGCTGGGTGCTCAGTACTCAGGGTGCTCAGTGCTCAGTGTGCTGGGTGCTCAGTGCTCGGGGTGCTGGATGCTCAGTGCTCGGGGTGCTGGGTGCTCAGTACTCGGGGTGCTCTGTGCTCAGTACTCAGGGTGCTGGGTGCTCAGTGCTCAGGGTGCTTTGTGCTCAGTACTCATGGTGCTGTTTGCTCGGTGCTCAGGGTGCTGGGTCCTCAGTGCTCAGGGTGCTGGGTGCTCAGTGCTCAGGGTGCTCGGTGCTTAGTACTCAGGGTGCTCGTTGCTCGGGGTGCTGGGTGCTCAGTGCTCGGGGAGCTCGGTGCTCAGTACTCAGGGTGCTGTGTGCTCAGTACTCAGGGTGCTGGGTGCTCAGTACTCATGGTGCTGGGTGCTCAGTACTCAGGGGGCTGGGTGCTCAGTGCTCAGCGTGCTGGGTGCTCAGTGCTCAGGGTGCTGGGTGCTCAGTGCTCGGAGTGCTGGGTGCTCAGTGCTCGGGGTGCTGGGTGCTCAGTGCTCACGGTGTTGGGTGCTCAGTGCTCAGTGCTCAGGGTGCTGGGTGCTCAGTACTCAGGGTGCTGGGTGCTCAGTACTCAGGGTCCTGGGTGCACAGTGCTCAGGGTGCTGGGTGCTCAGTACTCTGGGTGTTGGGTGCTCAGTACTCAGGGTGCTGGGTGCTCAGTGCTCGGGGTGCTGGGTGCTCAGTGCTCAGGGTGCTGTGTGCTCAGTGCTCATGGTGCTGGGTTCTCAGTATTCAGGGTGCTGGGTGCTCAGTGCTCGGGGTGCTCGGTGCTCAGTACTCAAGGTGCTGGGTGCTCAGTGCTCAGGGTGCTGGATGCTCAGTTCTCGGGGTGCTCCGTGCTCAGTGCTCAGGGTGCTGGGTGTTCAGTACTCAGGGTGCTCGGTGCTCAGTACTCAGGGTTCTCAGTGCTCAGTGCTCAGGGTGCTGGGTGCTCAGTTCTCAGGGTGCTCAGTGCTCAGTACTTGGAGTGCTGGGTGCTCAGTACTCAGGGTGCTCAGTGCTCAGCACTCGGGGTGCTGGGTGCTCAGTGCTCGGGGAGCTGGTTGCTCAGTGCTCGGAGTTCTGGGTGCTCAGTACTCAGGGTGCTGTGTGCTCAGTGCTCAGTACTCAGCGTGCTGGGTGCTCAGTGCTCAGAGTGTTGGGTGCTCAGTACTCAGGGTGCTGGGTGCTCAGTGCTCAGTGCTCAGGGTGCTCAGTGCTCAGGGTGCTGGGTGCTCAGGGTGCTGGGTGCTCAGTGCTCGGGGTGCTGGGTGCTCAGTGCTCAGGGTGCTGGGTGCTCAGTGCTCAGTGCTCAGGGTGCTGTGTGCTCAGTGCTCAGTGCTCAGGGGGCTGGGTGTTCAGTACTCAGGGTGCTGGTTGCTCAGTACTCATGGTGCTTGGTGCTCAGTGCTCAGAGTGCTGGTTGCTCAGTGCTCAGGGTGCTGGGGCTCAGGACTCAGGGTGCTGGGTGCTCAGTACTCAGGGTTCTCGGTGTTCAGTACTCAGGGTGCTGGGTGCTCAGTGCCCAGGGTGCTGGGTGCTCAGTACTCAGGGTGCTGGGTGCTCAGTACTCAGGGTGCTGGGTGCTCAGTGCTCAGGGTGCTGGGTCCTCAGTACTCAGGGTGCTGGGTGCTCAGTGCTCGGGGTGCTGGGTGCTCAGTGCTCAGGGTGATCAGTGCTCAGTACTCAGGGTGCTGGGTGCTCAGTGCTCAGGGTGCTGGGTGCTCAGTCCTCAGGGTGCTCAGTACTCAGGGTGCTCAGTGCTCAGTGCTCAGTACTCAGGGTGTTCAGTACTCAGGGTTCGGGTGCTCAGTGCTCGGGGTGCTGGGTGCTCAGTACTCAGGGTGCTGGGTGCTCAGTACTCGGGGTGCTGGGTGCTCAGTACTCAGGGTGCTGGGTGCTCAGTGCTTTTGGTGCTGGGTGCTCAGTGCTCAGGGTGATCGGTGCTCAGTGCTCAGCGTGCTGGGTGCTCAGTCCTCAGGGTGCTCAGTGCTCAAGGTGCTGGGTGCTCAGTGCTCGGGGTGCTCGGTGCTCAGTACTCAGGGTGCTGAGTGCTCAGTACTCAGGGTGCTGGGTGCTCAGTACTCAGGGTGCTGGGTGCTCAGTACTCAGGTCAGAACTCAGGGTGCTGGGTGCTCAGTACTCGGGGTGCTGGGTGCTCAGTACTCAGGGTGCTGGGTGCTCAGTGCTCAGGGTGCTGGGTGCTCAGTACTCAGGGTGCTGGGTGCTTAGTACTCAGGGTGCTCAGTACTTAGGGTGCTCAGTGCTCAGTGCTCGGGGTGATGGGTGCTCAGTGCTCGGGGTGCTGGGTGCTCAGTACTCAGGGTGCTGGGTGCTCAGTGCTCAGGGTGATCAGTGCCCAGTGCTCAGGGTGCTGGGTGCTCAGTCCTCATGGTGCTCAGTACTCAGGGTGCTCGGTGCTCAGCACTCAGGGTGCTGGGTGCTCAGTGCCCAGGGTGCTGGGTGCTCAGTACTCAGGGTGCTGGGTGCTCAGTACTCAGGGTGCTGGGTGCTCAGTGCTCAGGGTGATCAGTGCTCAGTACTCAGGGTGCTGGGTGCTCAGTGCTCGGGGGGCTCGGTGCTCAGTACTCAGGGTGCTGGGTACTCAGTGCTCGGGGTGCTTGGTGCTCAGTACGTTGGGTGCTCACTACTCAGGGTGCTGGGTGCTCAGTACTCAGGGTGCTGGGTGCTCAGTGCTCAGGGTGCTGGGTGCTCAGTGCTCAGGGTGCTGGGTGCTCAGTACTCAGGGTGCTGGGTGCGCAGTGCTCGGGGTGCTGGGTGCTCAGTGCTCAGGGTGCTGGGTGCTCAGTGCTCAGGGTGCTGGGTGCTCAGTACTCAGGGTGCTGGGTGCTCAGTACTCAGGGTGCTGGGTGCTCAGTACTCAGGGTGCTGGGTGCTCAGTACTCAGGGTGCTGGGTGCTCAGTGCTCAGGGTGCTGGGTCCTCAGTACTCAGGGTGCTGGGTGCTCAGTGCTCGGGGTGCTGGGTGCTCAGTACTCAGGGTGCTGGGTGCTCAGTACTCGGGGTGCTGGGTGCTCAGTACTCAGGGTGCTGGGTGCTCAGTGCTCAAGGTGCTGGGTGCTCAGTGCTCGGGGTGCTCGGTGCTCAGTACTCAGGGTGCTGAGTGCTCAGTACTCAGGGTGCTGGGTGCTCAGTACTCAGGGTGCTGGGTGCTCAGTACTCAGGTCAGTACTCAGGGTGCTGGGTGCTCAGTACTCGGGGTGCTGGGTGCTCAGTACTCAGGGTGCTGGGTGCTCAGTGCTCAGGGTGCTGGGTGCTCAGTACTCAGGGTGCTGGGTGCTTAGTACTCAGGGTGCTCAGTACTTAGGGTGCTCAGTGCTCAGTGCTCGGGGTGCTGGGTGCTCAGTGCTCGGGGTGCTGGGTGCTCAGTACTCAGGGTGCTGGGTGCTCAGTGCTCAGGGTGATCAGTGCCCAGTGCTCAGGGTGCTGGGTGCTCAGTCCTCATGGTGCTCAGTACTCAGGGTGCTCGGTGCTCAGCACTCAGGGTGCTGGGTGCTCAGTGCCCAGCGTGCTGGGTGCTCAGTACTCAGGGTGCTGTGTGCTCAGTACTCAGGGTGCTGGGTGCTCAGTGCTCAGGGTGATCAGTGCTCAGTACTCAGGTTGCTGGGTTCTCAGTGCTCAGGGTGATGGGTGCTCAGTCCTCAGGGTGCTCAGTACTCAGGCTGCTGGGTGCTCAGTGCTCAGTACTCATGGTGCTCAGTACTCAGGGTGCTGGATGCTCAGTGCTCGGGGTGCTGGGTGCTCAGCACTCAGCGTGCTGGGTGATCAGTGCCCAGGGTGCTGGGTGCTCAGTACTCAGGGTGCTGGGTGCTCAGTACTCAGGGTGCTGGGTGCTCAGTGCTCAGGGTGATCAGTGCTCAGTACTCAGGGTGCTGGGTGCTCATTGCTCAGGGTGCTGGGTGCTCAGTACTCAGGGTGCTCGGTGCTCAGCACTCAGGGTGCTGGGTGCTCAGTGCCCAGGGTGCTGGGTGCTCAGTACTCAGGGTGCTGGGTGCTCAGTACTCAGGGTGCTGGGTGCTCAGTGCTCAGGGTGATCAGTGCTCAGTACTCAGGGTGCTGGGTGCTCAGTACTCAGGGTGCTGGGTGCTCAGTACTCACGGTTCTGGGTTCTCAGTACTCGGGGTGCTGGGTGCTCATTACTCAGTGTGCTGGGTGCTCAGTGCTCGGGGTGCTCGGTGCTCAGTGCTCAGGATGCTCGGTGCTCAGAACTCTTGGTGCTGGGTGCTCAGTACTCAGGGTGCTGGGTGCTCAGTGCTCAGGGTGCTGGGTACTCAGTGCTCAGGGTGCTGGGTGCTCAGTATTCAGGGTGCTGGGTGCTCAGTGCTCAGGGTGCTGGGTTCTCAGTGCTCAGGGTGCTGGGTGCTCAGTACTCAGGGTGCTGGGTGCTCAGTACTCAGGGTGCTGGGTGCTCAGTGCTCGGGGTGCTGGGTGCTCAGTGCTCGGGGTGCTGGGTGCTCAGTGCTCGGGGTGCTCGGTGCTCAGTACTCAGGGTGCTGGGTGCTCAGTGCTCGATGTGCTCAGTACTCAGGGTGCTGTGTGTTCAGTGCTCAGGGTGCTGGGTGCTCAGTACTCAGGATGCTCGGTGCTTAGTACTCGGGGTGCTGGGTGCTCAGTGCTCGGGGTGCTCGGTGCTCAGTACTCAGTGCTCAGGGTGCTCAGTGCTCAGTGCTCAGGGTGCTGGGTGTTCAGTACTCAGGGTGCTTGGTGCTCAGTACTCGGGGTGCTGGGTGCTCAGTGCTCAGTACTCAGGGTGCTGGGTGCTCAGTGCTCGGGGTGCTGGGTGCTCAGTGCTCAGTACTCAGGGTGCTGGGTGCTCAGTGCTCAGGGTGCTGTGTGCTCAGTGCTCAGGGTGCTGGGTGCTCAGTGCTCAGGGTGCTGGGTACTCAGTGCTCAGGGTGCTGGGTGCTCATTCTCAGGGTGCTGGGTGCTCAGTACGCAGGTTGCTCAGTACTCTGGGTGCTCGGTGCTCAGTACTCATGGTGCTGGCTGCTCAGTACTCAGGGTGCTCGGTGCTCAGTTCTCAGGGTGCTCGGTGCTCAGTGTTTGGGGTGCTGGGTGCTCAGTACTCAGTGCTCAGGATGCTGGGTGCTCAGTGCTCAGGGTGCTGGGTGCTCAGTGCTCAGGGAGCTCAGTGGTCAGTGCTCAATACTTAGGGTGCTCGGTGCTCAGTACTCAATGTGCTGGGTGCTCAGTGCTCGGGGTGCCCGGTGCTCAGTGCTCGGGGTGCTCGGTGCTCAGTTTTCAGGGTGCTGGGTGCTCAGTACTCACGGTGCTGGGTGCTCAGTGCTCGGGGTGCTGGGTGCTCAGTGCTCGGGGTGCTGGGTGCTCAGTGCTCGGGGTGCTGGGTGCTCAGTACTCAGGGTGCTGAGCGCTCAGTACTCAGGGTTCTGGCTGCTCAGTGCTAGGGGTGCTCGTTGCTCAGTACGTTGGGTGCTCAGTGCTCAGGGTGCTGGCTGCTCAGTGCTCAGGGTGCTGGGTGCTCAGTGCTCAGGGTGCTTGATGCTCAGTACTCAGGGTGCTGGGAGCTCAGGGCTCGGGGTGCTGGGTGCTCAGTATTCAGGGTGCTGGGTGCTCAGTGCTCAGGGTGCTGGGTACTCAGTGCTCAGGGTGCTGGGTGCTCAGTATTCAGGGTGCTGGGTGCTCAGTGCTCGGGGCGCTGGGTACTCAGTGCTCAGGGTGCTGGGTGCTCAGTACTCAGGGTGCTGGGTGCTCAGTACTCAGGGTGCTGGGTGCTCAGTGCTCGGGGTGCTGGGTGCTCAGTGCTCGGCGTGCTGGGTGCTCAGTGCTCGGGGTGCTCGGTGCTCAGTACTCAGGGTGCTGGGTGCTCAGTGCTCGAGGTGCTCAGTACTCAGGGTGCTGTGTGTTCAGTGCTCAGGGTGCTGGGTGCTCAGTACTCAGGATGCTCGGTGCTTAGTACTCAGCGTGCTGGGTGCTCAGTACTCCGGGTGCTGGGTGCTCAGTGCTCGGGGTGCTCGGTGCTCAGTACTCAGTGCTCAGGGTGCTCAGTGCTCAGTGCTCAGGGTGCTGGGTGTTCAGTACTCAGGGTGCTTGGTGCTCAGTACTCGGGGTGCTGGTTGCTCAGTACTCAGGGTGCTGGGTGCTCAGTACTCAGGGTGCTGGGTGCTCAGTACTCGGGTGCTGGGTGCTCAGTGCTCAGGGTGCTGGGTGCTCAGTGCTCGGGGTGCTGGGTGCTCAGTACTCAGGGTGCTGCGTGCTCAGTACTCAGGGTGCTGGGTGCTCTGTGCTCGGGGTGCTGGGTGCTCAGTGCTCGCGGTGCTGGGTGCTCAGTGCTCGAGGTGCTCGGTGCTCAGTACTGAGGGTGCTGGGTGCTCAGTCCTCTAGGTGCTCAGTACTCAGGGTGCTGTGTGTTCAGTGCTCAGGGTGCTGGGTGCTCAGTACTCAGGGTGCTCGGTGCTTAGTACTCAGGGTGCTGGGTGCTCAGTACTCCGGGTGCTGGGTGCTCAGTGCTTGGGGTGCTCGGTGCTCAGTGCTCAGGGTGCTGGGTGCTTAGTGCTCGGGGTGCCCGGTGCTCAGTACTCGGGGTTCTGGGTGCTCAGTTCTCAGGGTACTAGGTGCTCAGTACGTTGGGTGCTCAGAACTCAGGGTGCTGGGTGCTCAGTGCTCAGGGTGCTAGGTGCTCAGTGCTCAGGGTGCTGGGTGCTCAGTGCTCAGGGTGCTGGGTGCTCAGTGCTCAGGGTGCTGGGTGCTCGGTGCTCTGGGTGCTGGGTGCTTAGTGCTCGGGGTGCCCGGTGCTCAGTACTCAGGGCGCTGGGTGCTCAGTGCTCAGGGTGCTGGGTGCTCAGTACTCAGGGTGCTGGGTGCTCGGTGCTCAGTACGCTGGGTGCTCAGTACTCAGGGTGCTGGGTGCTCAGTACTCAGGGTGCTCGGTGCTCAGTGCTCAGGGTGCTGGGTGCTCGGTGCTCGGGGTGCTGGGTGCTTAGTGCTCGGGGTGCCCGGTGCTCAGTACTCGGGGTTCTGGGTGCTCAGTGCTCAGGGTACTCGGTGCTCAGTACGTTGGGTGCTCAGTACTCAGGGTGCTGGGTGCTCAGTGCTCAGGGTGCTGGGTGCTCAGTGCTCAGGGTGCCGGGTGCTCAGTGCTCAGGGTGCTGGGTGCTCAGTGCTCAGGGTGCTGGGTGCTCAGTGCTCAGGGTGCTGGGTGCTCGGTGCTCTGGGTGCTGGGTGCTTAGTGCTCGGGGTGCCCGGTGCTCAATACTCGGCGTGCTCAGTGCTCAGTACTCAGGGTGGTGGGTGCTCAGTGCTCAGGGTGCTGGGTGCTCAGTACTCAGGGTGCTGGGTGCTCGGTGCTCAGTACGCTGGGTGCTCAGTACTCAGGGTGCTGGGTGCTCAGTACTCAGGGTGCTGGGTGCTCAGTGCTCGGGGTGCTGGGTGCTCAGTGCTCGGGGTGCTGGGTGCTCAGTGCTCGGGGTGCTCGGTGCTCAGTACTCAGGGTGCTGGGTGCTCAGTGCTCGATGTGCTCAGTACTCAGGGTGCTGTGTGTTCAGTGCTCAGGGTGCTGGGTGCTCAGTACTCAGGATGCTCGGTGCTTAGTACTCGGGGTGCTGGGTGCTCAGTGCTCGGGGTGCTCGGTGCTCAGTACTCAGTGCTCAGGGTGCTCAGTGCTCAGTGCTCAGGGTGCTGGGTGTTCAGTACTCAGGGTGCTTGGTGCTCAGTACTCGGGGTGCTGGGTGCTCAGTGCTCAGTACTCAGGGTGCTGGGTGCTCAGTGCTCGGGGTGCTGGGTGCTCAGTGCTCAGTACTCAGGGTGCTGGGTGCTCAGTGCTCAGGGTGCTGTGTGCTCAGTGCTCAGGGTGCTGGGTGCTCAGTGCTCAGGGTGCTGGCTACTCAGTGCTCAGGGTGCTGGGTGCTCATTCTCAGGGTGCTGGGTGCTCAGTACTCAGGTTGCTCAGTACTCTGGGTGCTCGGTGCTCAGTACTCATGGTGCTGGCTGCTCAGTACTCAGGGTGCTCGGTGCTCAGTTCTCAGGGTGCTCGGTGCTCAGTGTTTGGGGTGCTGGGTGCTCAGTACTCAGTGCTCAGGATGCTGGGTGCTCAGTGCTCAGGGTGCTGGGTGCTCAGTGCTCAGGGAGCTCAGTGGTCAGTGCTCAATACTTAGGGTGCTGGGTGCTCAGTACTCAGGGTGCTGGGTGCTCAGTGCTCGGGGTGCCCGGTGCTCAGTGCTCGGGGTGCTCGGTGCTCAGTTTTCAGGGTGCTGGGTGCTCAGTACTCACGGTGCTGGGTGCTCAGTGCTCGGGGTGCTGGGTGCTCAGTGCTCGGGGTGCTGGGTGCTCAGTGCTCGGGGTGCTGGGTGCTCAGTACTCAGGGTGCTGAGCGCTCAGTACTCAGGGTTCTGGGTGCTCAGTGCTCGGGGTGCTCGTTGCTCAGTACGTTGGGTGCTCAGTGCTCAGGGTGCTGGCTGCTCAGTGCTCAGGGTGCTGGGTGCTCAGTGCTCAGGGTGCTTGATGCTCAGTAGTCAGGGTGCTGGGAGCTCAGGGCTCGGGGTGCTGGGTGCTCAGTATTCAGGGTGCTGGGTGCTCAGTGCTCAGGGTGCTGGGTACTCAGTGCTCAGGGTGCTGGGTGCTCAGTATTCAGGGTGCTGGGTGCTCAGTGCTCGGGGTGCTGGGTACTCAGTGCTCAGGGTGCTGGGTGCTCAGTACTCAGGGTGCTGGGTGCTCAGTACTCAGGGTGCTGGGTGCTCAGTGCTCGGGGTGCTGGGTGCTCAGTGCTCGGCGTGCTGTGTGCTCAGTGCTCGGGGTGCTCGGTGCTCAGTACTCAGGGTGCTGGGTGCTCAGTGCTCGAGGTGCTCAGTACTCAGGGTGCTGTGTGTTCAGTGCTCAGGGTGCTGGGTGCTCTGTACTCAGGATGCTCGGTGCTTAGTACTCAGCGTGCTGGGTGCTCAGTACTCCGGGTGCTGGGTGCTCAGTGCTCGGGGTGCTCGGTGCTCAGTACTCAGTGCTCAGGGTGCTCAGTGCTCAGTGCTCAGGGTGCTGGGTGTTCAGTACTCAGGGTGCTTGGTGCTCAGTACTCGGGGTGCTGGGTGCTCAGTACTCAGGGTGCTGGGTGCTCAGTACTCAGGGTGCTGGGTGCTCAGTACTCGGGTGCTGGGTGCTCAGTGCTCAGGGTGCTGGGTGCTCAGTGCTCGGGGTGCTGGGTGCTCAGTACTCAGGGTGCTGCGTGCTCAGTACTCAGGGTGCTGGGTGCTCTGTGCTCGGGGTGCTGGGTGCTCAGTGCTCGCGGTGCTGGGTGCTCAGTGCTCGAGGTGCTCGGTGCTCAGTACTCAGGGTGCTGGGTGCTCAGTCCTCTAGGTGCTCAGTACTCAGGGTGCTGTGTGTTCAGTGCTCAGGGTGCTGGGTGCTCAGTACTCAGGGTGCTCGGTGCTTAGTACTCAGGGTGCTGGGTGCTCAGTACTCCGGGTGCTGGGTGCTCAGTGCTTGGGGTGCTCGGTGCTCAGTGCTCAGGGTGCTGGGTGCTTAGTGCTCGGGGTGCCCGGTGCTCAGTACTCGGGGTTCTGGGTGCTCAGTTCTCAGGGTACTAGGTGCTCAGTACGTTGGGTGCTCAGAACTCAGGGTGCTGGGTGCTCAGTGCTCAGGGTGCTAGGTGCTCAGTGCTCAGGGTGCTGGGTGCTCAGTGCTCAGGGTGCTGGGTGCTCAGTGCTCAGGGTGCTGGGTGCTCGGTGCTCTGGGTGCTGGGTGCTTAGTGCTCGGGGTGCCCGGTGCTCAGTACTCAGGGCGCTGGGTGCTCAGTGCTCAGGGTGCTGGGTGCTCAGTACTCAGGGTGCTGGGTGCTCGGTGCTCAGTACGCTGGGTGCTCAGTACTCAGGGTGCTGGGTGCTCAGTACTCAGGGTGCTCGGTGCTCAGTGCTCAGGGTGCTGGGTGCTCGGTGCTCGGGGTGCTGGGTGCTTAGTGCTCGGGGTGCCCGGTGCTCAGTACTCGGGGTTCTGGGTGCTCAGTGCTAAGGGTACTCGGTGCTCAGTACGTTGGGTGCTCAGTACTCAGGGTGCTGGGTGCTCAGTGCTCAGGGTGCTGGGTGCTCAGTGCTCAGGGTGCCGGGTGCTCAGTGCTCAGGGTGCTGGGTGCTCAGTGCTCAGGGTGCTGGGTGCTCAGTGCTCAGGGTGCTGGGTGCTCGGTGCTCTGGGTGCTGGGTGCTTAGTGCTCGGGGTGCCCGGTGCTCAATACTCGGCGTGCTCAGTGCTCAGTACTCAGGGTGTTGGGTGCTCAGTGCTCAGGGTGCTGGGTGCTCAGTACTCAGGGTGCTGGGTGCTCGGTGCTCAGTACGCTGGGTGCTCAGTACTCAGGGTGCTGCGTGCTCAGTACTCAGGGTGCTCGGTGCTCAGTACTCAGGGTGCTGGGTGCTCATTGCTCGGGGTGCTGGGTGCTCAGTACTCAGGGTGCTGGGTGCTCAGTGCTCGGGGTGCTCGGTGCTCAGTACGCTGGGTGCTCAGTACTCAGGGTGCTGGGTGCTCAGTACTCAGGGTGCTGGGTGCTTAGTACTCAGGGTGCTGGGTGCTCAGTGCTCGGGGTGCTGGGTGCTCAGTGCTCAGTACTCAGGGTGCTGGGTGCTCAGGGCTCAGGTTGCTGGGTCCTCGGTGCTCAGTACGCTGGGTGCTCAGTACTCAGGGTGCTGGGTGCTCAGTACTCAGGGTGCTGGGTGCTCAGTACTCAGGGTGCTCGGTGCTCAGTACTCAGGGTGCTGGGTGCTCAGTGCTCGGGGTGCTGGGTGCTCAGTACTCAGGGTGCTGGGTGCTCAGTGCTCGGGGTGCTGGGTGCTCAGTACTCAGGGTGCTGGGTGCTCAGTGCTCAGGGTGATCAGTGCTCAGTACTCAGGGTGCTGGGTTCTCAGTGCTCAGGGTGATGGGTGCTCAGTCCTCAGGGTGCTCAGTACTCAGGCTGCTGGGTGCTCAGTGCTCAGTACTCATGGTGCTCAGTACTCAGGGTGCTGGATGCTCAGTGCTCGGGGTGCTGGGTGCTCAGCACTCAGCGTGCTGGGTGCTCAGTGCCCAGGGTGCTGGGTGCTCAGTACTCAGGGTGCTGGGTGCTCAGTACACAGGGTGCTGGGTGCTCAGTGCTCAGGGTGATCAGTGCTCAGTACTCAGGGTGCTGGGTGCTCATTGCTCAGGGTGCTGTGTGCTCAGTACTCAGGGTGCTAGGTGCTCAGCACTCAGGGTGCTGGGTGCTCAGTGCCCAGGGTGCTGGGTGCTCAGTACTCAGGGTGCTGGGTGCTCAGTACTCAGGGTGCTGGGTGCTCAGTGCTCACGGTGATCAGTGCTCAGTACTCAGGGTGCTGGGTGCTCAGTACTCAGGGTGCTGGGTGCTCAGTACTCACGGTTCTGGGTTCTCAGTACTCGGGGTGCTGGGTGCTCATTACTCAGGGTGCTGGGTGCTCAGTGCTCGGGGTGCTCGGTGCTCAGTGCTCAGGATGCTCGGTGCTCAGAACTCTTGGTGCTGGGTGCTCAGTACTCAGGGTGCTGGGTGCTCAGTGCTCAGGGTGCTGGGTACTCAGTGCTCAGGGTGCTGGGTGCTTAGTATTCAGGGTGCTGGGTGCTCAGTGCTCAGGGTGCTGGGTTCTCAGTGCTCAGGGTGCTGGGTGCTCAGTACTCAGGGTGCTGGGTGCTCAGTACTCAGGGTGCTGGGTGCTCAGTGCTCGGGGTGCTGGGTGCTCAGTGCTCGGGGTGCTGGGTGCTCAGTGCTCGGGGTGCTCGGTGCTCAGTACTCAGGGTGCTGGGTGCTCAGTGCTCGAGGTGCTCAGTACTCAGGGTGCTGTGTGTTCAGTGCTCAGGTTGCTGGGTGCTCAGTACTCAGGATGCTCGGTGCTTAGTACTCGGGGTGCTGGGTGCTCAGTGCTCGGGGTGCTCGGTGCTCAGTACTCAGTGCTCAGGGTGCTCACTGCTCAGTGCTCAGGGTGCTGGGTGTTCAGTACTCAGGGTGCTTGGTGCTCAGTACTCGGGGTGCTGGGTGCTCAGTGCTCAGTACTCAGGGTGCTGGGTGCTCAGTGCTCGGGGTGCTGGGTGCTCAGTGCTCAGTACTCAGGGTGCTGGGTGCTCAGTGCTCAGGGTGCTGTGTGCTCAGTGCTCAGGGTGCTGGGTGCTCAGTGCTCAGGGTGCTGGGTACTCAGTGCTCAGGGTGCTGGGTGCTCATTCTCAGGGTGCTGGGTGCTCAGTACTCAGGTTGCTCAGTACTCTGGGTGCTCGGTGCTCAGTACTCATGGTGCTGGCTGCTCAGTACTCAGGGTGCTCGGTGCTCAGTTCTCAGGGTGCTCGGTGCTCAGTGTTTGGGGTGCTGGGTGCTCAGTACTCAGTGCTCAGGATGCTGGGTGCTCAGTGCTCAGGGTGCTGGGTGCTCAGTGCTCAGGGAGCTCAGTGGTCAGTGCTCAATACTTAGGGTGCTGGGTGCTCAGTACTCAGGGTGCTGGGTGCTCAGTGCTCGGGGTGCCCGGTGCTCAGTGCTCGGGGTGCTCGGTGCTCAGTTTTCAGGGTGCTGGGTGCTCAGTACTCACGGTGCTGGGTGCTCAGTGCTCGGGGTGCTGGGTGCTCAGTGCTCGGGGTGCTGGGTGCTCAGTGCTCGGGGTGCTGGGTGCTCAGTACTCAGGGTGCTCAGCGCTCAGTACTCAGGGTTCTGGGTGCTCAGTGCTCGGGGTGCTCGTTGCTCAGTACGTTGGGTGCTCACTGCTCAGGGTGCTGGCTGCTCAGTGCTCAGGGTGCTGGGTGCTCAGTGCTCATGGTGCTTGATGCTCAGTACTCAGGGTGCTGGGAGCTCAGGGCTCGAGGTGCTGGGTGCTCAGTATTCAGGGTGCTGGGTGCTCAGTGCTCAGGGAGCTGGGTACTCAGTGCTCAGGGTGCTGGGTCCTCAGTATTCAGGGTGCTGGGTGCTCAGTGCTCACGGTGCTGGGTGCTCAGTGCTCAGGGTGCTGGGTGCTCAGTACTCAGGGTGCTGGGTGCTCAGTGCTCGGGGTGCTGGGTGCTCAGTGCTCGGCGTGCTGGGTGCTCAGTGCTCGGGGTGCTCGGTGCTCAGTACTCAGGGTGCTGGGTGCTCAGTGCTCGAGGTGCTCAGTACTCAGGGTGCTGTGTGTTCAGTGCTCAGGGTGCTGGGTGCTCAGTACTCAGGATGCTCGGTGCTTAGTACTCAGCGTGCTGGGTGCTCAGTACTCCGGGTGCTGGGTGCTCAGTGCTCGGGGTGCTCGGTGCTCAGTACTCAGTGCTCAGTGTGCTCAGTGCTCAGTGCTCAGGGTGCTGGGTGTTCAGTACTCAGGGTGCTTGGTGCTCAGTACTCGGGGTGCTGGGTGCTCAGTACTCAGGGTGCTGGGTGCTCAGTACTCAGGGTGCTGGGTGCTCAGTACTCGGGTGCTGGGTGCTCAGTGCTCAGGGTGCTGGGTGCTCAGTGCTCGGGGTGCTGGGTGCTCAGTACTCAGGGTGCTGCGTGCTCAGTACTCAGGGTGCTGGGTGCTCTGTGCTCGGGGTGCTGGGTGCTCAGTGCTCGCGGTGCTGGGTGCTCAGTGCTCGAGGTGCTCGGTGCTCAGTACTCAGGGTGCTGGGTGCTCAGTCCTCTAGGTGCTCAGTACTCAGGGTGCTGTGTGTTCAGTGCTCAGGGTGCTGGGTGCTCAGTACTCAGGGTGCTCGGTGCTTAGTACTCAGGGTGCTGGGTGCTCAGTACTCCGGGTGCTGGGTGCCCAGTGCTTGGGGTGCTCGGTGCTCACTGCTCAGGGTGCTGGGTGCTTAGTGCTCGGGGTGCCCGGTGCTCAGTATTCGGGGTTCTGGGTGCTCAGTGCTCAGGGTACTAGGTGCTCAGTACGTTGGGTGCTCAGAACTCAGGGTGCTGGGTGCTCAGTGCTCAGGGTGCTAGGTGCTCAGTGCTCAGGGTGCTGGGTGCTCAGTGCTCAGGGTGCTGGGTGCTCAGTGCTCAGGGTGCTGGGTGCTCGGTGCTCTGGGTGCTGGGTGCTTAGTGCTCGGGGTGCCCGGTGCTCAGTACTCGGGGTGCTCAGTGCTCAGTACTCAGGGTGCTGGGTGCTCAGTGCTCAGGGTGCTGGGTGCTCAGTACTCAGGGTGCTGGGTGCTCGGTGCTCAGTACGCTGGGTGCTCAGTACTCAGGGTGCTGGGTGCTCAGTACTCAGGGTGCTCGGTGCTCAGTGCTCAGGGTGCTGGGTGCTCGGTGCTCGGGGTGCTGAGTGCTTAGTGCTCTGGTTGCTATGTGCTCAGTACTCAGGGTGCTGGGTGCTCAGTGCTCAGTACTCAGGGTGCTGGGTGCTCAGTGCTCAGGGTGCTGGGTGCTCAGTGCTCAGGGTGCTGGGTGCTTGGTGCTCGGGGTGCTGGGTGCTTAGTGCTCGGGTTGCTGTGTGCTCAGTACTCAGGGTGCTGGGTGCTCAGTGCTCGGGGTGCTGGGTGCTCAGTGCTCAGTACTCAGGGTGCTCTGTGCTCAGTGCTCAGGGTGCTGTGTGCTCAGTGCTCAGGGTGCTGGGTGCTCAATACTCAGGGTGCTGGGTGCTCAGTACTCAGGGTGCTGGGTGCTCTGTGCTCGGGGTGCTGGGTGCTCAGTGCTCGCGGTGCTGGGTGCTCAGTGCTCAGGGTGCTCGGTGCTCAGTACTCAGGGTGCTGGGTGCTCAGTGCTCGAGGTGCTCAGTACTCAGGGTGCTGTGTGTTCAGTGCTCAGTGTGCTGGGTGCTCAGTACTCAGGGTGCTCGGTGCTTAGTACTCAGACTGCTGGGTGCTCAGTACTCCGGGTGCTGGGTGCTCAGTGCTCGGGGTGCTCGGTGCTCAGTGCTCAAGGTGCTGGGTGCTCAGTACTCAGGGTGCTCATTGCTCAGGGTGCTGGGTGCTCAGTACTCAGGGTGCTGGGTGCTCAGTGCTCAGGGTGCAAAGTGCTTGGGGTGCAGGGTGCTCAGTACTCAGGGTGCTCGGTGCTCAGTACTCGGGGTGCTGGGTGCTAATTAATCAGGGTGATGGGTGCTCAGTACTCAGGGTGCACAGTGCTTGGGGTGCAGGGTGCTCAGTACTCAGGGTGCTCTGTGCTTGTGGTGCTGGGTGCTCAGTACTCAGGGTGCTGGGTGCTCAGTGCTCAGGGTGTTGGGTGCTAAGTACTCAGGGTGCTGGGTGCTCAGTACTCAGGGTGCTGGGTGCACAGTGCTCGGGGTGCTGGGTGCTCAGTGCTCGGGGTGCGGGGTGCTCAGTGCTCGGGGTGGTGGGTGCTCAGTTCTCGGGGTTCTGGGTGCTCAGTGCTCAGGGTGCTGGGTGCTCAGTGCTCGGGGTGCTGGGTGCTCAGTGCTCGGGGTGCTTGGTGCTCAGTGCTCGGGGTGCTGGGTGCTCAGTGCTCGGGGTGCTTGGTGCTCAGTGCTCGGGGTGCTGGGTGCTCAGTGCTCAAGGTGCTGGGTGCTCGGTGCTCGGGGTGCTGGGTGCTTAGTGCTCGGGGTGCCCGGTGCTCAGTACTCGGGGTTCTGGGTGCTCAGTGCTCAGGGTACTCGGTGCTCAGTACGTTGGGTGCTCAGTACTCAGGGTGCTGGTTGCTCAGTGCTCAGGGTGCTGGGTGCTCAGTGCTCAGGATGCCGGGTGCGCAGTGCTCAGGGTGCTGGGTGCTCAGTGCTCAGGGTGCTGGGTGCTCAGTGCTCAGGGTGCTGGGTGCTCGGTGCTCTGGGTGCTGGGTGCTTAGTGCTCGGGGTGCCCGGTGCTCAATACTCGGCGTGCTCAGTGCTCAGTACTCAGGGTGGTGGGTGCTCAGTGCTCAGGTTGCTGGGTGCTCAGTACTCAGGGTGCTGGGTGCTCGGTGCTCAGTACGCTGGGTGCTCAGTACTCAGGGTGCTGGGTGCTCAGTACTCAGGGTGCTCGGTGCTCAGTACTCAGGGTGCTGGGTGCTCAGTGCTCGGGGTGCTGGGTGCTCAGTACTCAGGGTGCTGGGTGCTCAGTGCTCGGGGTGCTCGGTGCTCAGTACGCTGGGTGCTCAGTACTCAGGGTGCTGGGTGCTCAGTACTCAGGGTGCTGGGTGCTTAGTACTCAGGGTGCTGGGTGCTCAGTGCCCGGGGTGCTGGGTGCTCAGTGCTCAGTACTCAGGGTGCTGGGTGCTCAGGGCTCAGGTTGCTGGGTCCTCGGTGCTCAGTACGCTGGGTGCTCAGTACTCAGGGTGCTGGGTGCTCAGTACTCAGGGTGCTCGGTGCTCAGTACTCAGGGTGCTGGGTGCTCAGTGCTCGGGGTGCTGGGTGCTCAGTACTCAGGGTGCTGGGTGCTCAGTGCTCGGGGTGCTCGGTGCTCAGTACGCTGGGTGCTCAGTATTCAGGCTGCTGGGTGCTCAGTACTCAGGGTGCTGGGTGCTCAGTGCTCAGGGTGCTGGGTGCTCAGTGCTCGGGGTGCTCAGTGCTAAGTACTCAGGGTGCTGGGTGCTCAGTACTCAGGGTGCTGGGTGCTCAGTACTCAGAGTGCTGGGTGCTCAGTGCTCGTAGTGCTGGGTGCTCAGTGCTCAGGGTGCTCAGTGCTCAGTACTCAGGGTGCTGGGTGCTCATTACTCAGGCTGCTGGGTGCTCAGTGCTCAGGGTGCTCAGTGCTCAGTGCTCGTTGTGCTGGGTGCTCAGTGCTCAGGGTGCTCAGTGCTCAGTACTCAGGGTGCTGGGTGCTCAGTGCTCAGGGTGCTGGGTGCTCAGTGCTCGGGGTGCTCAGTGCTAAGTACTCAGGGTGCTGGGTGCTCAGTACTCAGGGTGCTGGGTGCTCAGTACTCAGAGTGCTGGGTGCTCAGTGCTCGTAGTGCTGGGTGCTCAGTGCTCAGGGTGCTCAGTGCTCAGTACTCAGAGTGCTGGGTGCTCAGTGCTCGTAGTGCTGGGTGCTCAGTACTCAGGGTGCTGGGTGCTCAGTGCTCAGGGTGCTCGGTGCTCAGTACTCATGGTGCTGGGTGCTCATTCTCAGGGTGCTGGGTGCTCAGTACTCAGGTTTCTCAGTACTCTGGGTGCTCGGTGCTCAGTACTCATGGTGCTGGCTGCTCAGTACTCAGGGTGCTCGGTGCTCAGTTCTCAGGGTGCTCGGTGCTCAGTACGTTGGGTGCTCAGTGCTCAGGGTGCTGGCTGCTCAGTGCTCAGGGTGCTGGGTGCTCAGTGCTCAGGGTGCTTGATGCTCAGTACTCAGGGTGCTGGGTGCTCAGTGCTCAGGGTGCTGGGTGCTCAGTGCTCAGGGTGCTGGGTGCTCAGTGCTCAGGGTGCTGGGTGCTCAGTACTCAGGGTGCTGGGTGCTCAGTACTCGGGGTGCTGGGTGCTCAGTACTCAGGGTGCTCGGTGCTCAGTGCTTGGGGTGCTGGGTGCTCAGTACTCAGGGTGCTGGGTGCTCAGTTCTCAGGGTGCTGCGTGCTCAGTGCTCAGGGTGCTGGGTGCTCAGTACTCAGTGCTCAGGATTCTGGGTGCTCAGTGCTCGGGCTGCTGGGTGCTCAGTGCTCAGGGTGCTGGGTGCTCAGTACTCAGGGTGCTGGGTTCTCAGTACTCAGGGTGGTGGGTGCACAGTGCTAGGGGTGCTGGGTGCTCAGTGCTCGGGGTCTGGGTGCTCAGTACTCAGGGTGCTGGGTGCTCAGTACTCAGGGTGCTGGGTGCTCAGTGCTCAGGGTGCTGGGTGCTCAGTGCTCTGGGTGCTGGGTGCTCAGTGCTCAGGGTGCTGGGTGCTCAGTGCTCGGGGTGCTGGGTGCTCAGTGCTCGGGGTGCTGGGTGCTCAGTGCTCGGGGTGCTCGGTGCTCAGTAATCAGGGTGCTGGGTGCTCAGTGCTCGAGGTGCTCAGTACTCAGTGTGCTGTGTGTTCAGTGCTCAGGGTGCTGGGTGCTCAGTACTCAGGATGCTCGGTGCTTAGTACTCGGGGTGCTGGGTGCTCAGTGCTCGGGGTGCTCGGTGCTCAGTACTCAGTGCTCAGGGTGCTCAGTGCTCAGTGCTCAGAGTGCTGGGTGTTCAGTACTCAGGGTGCTTGGTGCTCAGTACTCGGGGTGCTGGGTGCTCAGTGCTCAGTACTCAGGGTGCTGGGTGCTCAGTGCTCGGGGTGCTGGGTGCTCAGTGCTCAGTACTCAGGGTGCTGGGTGCTCAGTGCTCAGGGTGCTGTGTGCTCAGTGCTCAGGGTGCTGGGTGCTCAGTGCTCAGGGTGCTGGGTACTCAGTGCTCAGGGTGCTGGGTGCTCATTCTCAGGGTGCTGGGTGCTCAGTACTCAGGTTGCTCAGTACTCTGGGTGCTCGGTGCTCAGTACTCATGGTGCTGGCTGCTCAGTACTCAGGGTGCTCGGTGCTCAGTTCTCAGGGTGCTCGGTGCTCAGTGTTTGGGGTGCTGGGCGCTCAGTACTCAGTGCTCAGGATGCTGGGTGCTCAGTGCTCAGGGTGCTGGGTGCTCAGTGCTCAGGGAGCTCAGTGGTCAGTGCTCAATACTTAGGGTGCTGGGTGCTCAGTACTCAGGGTGCTGGGTGCTCAGTACTCAGTGCTCAGGATTCTGGGTGCTCAGTGCTCGGGCTGCTGGGTGCTCAGTGCTCAGGGTGCTGGGTGCTCAGTACTCAGGGTGCTGGGTTCTCAGTACTCAGGGTGGTGGGTGCACAGTGCTAGGGGTGCTGGGTGCTCAGTGCTCGGGGTCTGGGTGCTCAGTACTCAGGGTGCTGGGTGCTCAGTACTCAGGGTGCTGGGTGCTCAGTGCTCAGGGTGCTGGGTGCTCAGTGCTCTGGGTGCTGGGTGCTCAGTGCTCAGGGTGCTGGGTGCTCAGTGCTCGGGGTGCTGGGTGCTCAGTGCTCGGGGTGCTGGGTGCTCAGTGCTCGGGGTGCTCGGTGCTCAGTACTCAGGGTGCTGGGTGCTCAGTGCTCGAGGTGCTCAGTACTCAGGGTGCTGTGTGTTCAGTGCTCAGGGTGCTGGGTGCTCAGTACTCAGGATGCTCGGTGCTTAGTACTCGGGGTGCTGGGTGCTCAGTGCTCGGGGTGCTCGGTGCTCAGTACTCAGTGCTCAGGGTGCTCAGTGCTCAGTGCTCAGAGTGCTGGGTGTTCAGTACTCAGGGTGCTTGGTGCTCAGTACTCGGGGTGCTGGGTGCTCAGTGCTCAGTACTCAGGGTGCTGGGTGCTCAGTGCTCGGGGTGCTGGGTGCTCAGTGCTCAGTACTCAGGGTGCTGGGTGCTCAGTGCTCAGGGTGCTGTGTGCTCAGTGCTCAGGGTGCTGGGTGCTCAGTGCTCAGGGTGCTGGGTACTCAGTGCTCAGGGTGCTGGGTGCTCATTCTCAGGGTGCTGGGTGCTCAGTACTCAGGTTGCTCAGTACTCTGGGTGCTCGGTGCTCAGTACTCATGGTGCTGGCTGCTCAGTACTCAGGGTGCTCGGTGCTCAGTTCTCAGGGTGCTCGGTGCTCAGTGTTTGGGGTGCTGGGCGCTCAGTACTCAGTGCTCAGGATGCTGGGTGCTCAGTGCTCAGGGTGCTGGGTGCTCAGTGCTCAGGGAGCTCAGTGGTCAGTGCTCAATACTTAGGGTGCTGGGTGCTCAGTACTCAGGGTGCTGGGTGCTCAGTGCTCGGGGTGCCCGGTGCTCAGTGCTCGGGGTGCTCGGTGCTCAGTTTTCAAGGTGCTGGGTGCTCAGTACTCACGGTGCTGGGTGCTCAGTGCTCGGGGTGCTGGGTGCTCAGTGCTCGGGGTGCTGGGTGCTCAGTGCGCGGGGTGCTGGGTGCTCAGTACTCAGGGTGCTCAGCGCTCAGTACTCAGGGTTCTGGGTGCTCAGTGCTCGGGGTACTCGTTGCTCAGTACGTTGGGTGCTCAGTGCTCAGGGTGCTGGCTGCTCAGTGCTCAGGGTGCTGGGTGCTCAGTGCTCAGGGTGCTTGATGCTCAGTACTCAGGGTGCTGGGAGCTCAGGGCTCGAGGTGCTGGGTGCTCAGTATTCAGGGTGCTGGGTGCTCAGTGCTCAGGGTGCTGGGTACTCAGTGCTCAGGGTGCTGGGTGCTCAGTATTCAGGGTGCTGGGTGCTCAGTGCTCACGGTGCTGGGTGCTCAGTGCTCAGGGTGCTGGGTGCTCAGTACTCAGGGTGCTGGGTGCTCAGTGCTCGGGGTGCTGGGTGCTCAGTGCTCGGCGTGCTGGGTGCTCAGTGCTCGGGGTGCTCGGTGCTCAGTACTCAGGGTGCTGGGTGCTCAGTGCTCGAGGTGCTCAGTACTCAGGGTGCTGTGTGTTCAGTGCTCAGGGTGCTGGGTGCTCAGTACTCAGGATGCTCGGTGCTTAGTACTCAGCGTGCTGGGTGCTCAGTACTCCGGGTGCTGGGTGCTCAGTGCTCGGGGTGCTCGGTGCTCAGTACTCAGTGCTCAGTGTGCTCAGTGCTCAGTGCTCAGGGTGCTGGGTGTTCAGTACTCAGGGTGCTTGGTGCTCAGTACTCGGGGTGCTGGGTGCTCAGTACTCAGGGTGCTGGGTGCTCAGTACTCAGGGTGCTGGGTGCTCAGTACTCGGGTGCTGGGTGCTCAGTGCTCAGGGTGCTGGGTGCTCAGTGCTCGGGGTGCTGGGTGCTCAGTACTCAGGGTGCTGCGTGCTCAGTACTCAGGGTGCTGGGTGCTCTGTGCTCGGGGTGCTGGGTGCTTAGTGCTCGCGGTGCTGGGTGCTCAGTGCTCGAGGTGCTCGGTGCTCAGTACTCAGGGTGCTGGGTGCTCAGTCCTCTAGGTGCTCAGTACTCAGGGTGCTGTGTGTTCAGTGCTCAGGGTGCTGGGTGCTCAGTACTCAGGGTGCTCGGTGCTTAGTACTCAGGGTGCTGGGTGCTCAGTACTCCGGGTGCTGGGTGCCCAGTGCTTGGGGTGCTCGGTGCTCAGTGCTCAGGGTGCTGGGTGCTTAGTGCTCGGGGTGCCCGGTGCTCAGTACTCGGGGTTCTGGGTGCTCAGTGCTCAGGGTACTAGGTGCTCAGTACGTTGGGTGCTCAGAACTCAGGGTGCTGGGTGCTCAGTGCTCAGGGTGCTAGGTGCTCAGTGCTCAGGGTGCTGGGTGCTCAGTGCTCAGGGTGCTGGGTGCTCAGTGCTCAGGGTGCTGGGTGCTCGGTGCTCTGGGTGCTGGGTGCTTAGTGCTCGGGGTGCCCGGTGCTCAGTACTCGGGGTGCTCAGTGCTCAGTACTCAGGGTGCTGGGTGCTCAGTGCTCAGGGTGCTGGGTGCTCAGTACTCAGGGTGCTGTATGCTCGGTGCTCAGTACGCTGGGTGCTCAGTACTCAGGGTGCTGGGTGCTCAATACTCAGGGTGCTCGGTGCTCAGTGCTCAGGGTGCTGGGTGCTCGGTGCTCGGGGTGCTGAGTGCTTAGTGCTCTGGTTGCTATGTGCTCAGTACTCAGGGTGCTGGGTGCTCAGTGCTCAGTACTCAGGGTGCTGGGTGCTCAGTGCTCAGGGTGCTGGGTGCTCAGTGCTCAGGGTGCTGGGTGCTTGGTGCTCGGGGTGCTGGGTGCTTAGTGCTCGGGTTGCTGGGTGCTCAGTACTCAGGGTGCTGGGTGCTCAGTGCTCGGGGTGCTGGGTGCTCAGTGCTCAGTACTCAGGGTGCTCTGTGCTCAGTGCTCAGGGTGCTGTGTGCTCAGTGCTCAGGGTGCTGGGTGCTCAGTACTCAGGGTGCTGGGTGCTCAGTACTCAGGGTGCTGGGTGCTCTGTGCTCGGGGTGCTGGGTGCTCAGTGCTCGCGGTGCTGGGTGCTCAGTGCTCAGGGTGCTCGGTGCTCAGTACTCAGGGTGCTGGGTGCTCAGTGCTCGAGGTGCTCAGTACTCAGGGTGCTGTGTGTTCAGTGCTCAGTGTGCTGGGTGCTCAGTACTCAGGGTGCTCGGTGCTTAGTACTCAGACTGCTGGGTGCTCAGTACTCCGGGTGCTGGGTGCTCAGTGCTCGGGGTGCTCGGTGCTCAGTGCTCAAGGTGCTGGGTGCTCAGTACTCAGGGTGCTCATTGCTCAGGGTGCTGGGTGCTCAGTACTCAGGGTGCTGGGTGCTCAGTGCTCAGGGTGCTCGGTGCTCAGTACGTTGGGTGCTCAGTACTCAGGGTGCTCGGTGCTCAGTACTCGGGGTGCTGGGTGCTCATTAATCAGGGTGATGGGTGCTCAGTACTCAGGGTGCACAGTGCTTGGGGTGCAGGGTGCTCAGTACTCAGGGTGCTCTGTGCTTGTGGTGCTGGGTGCTCAGTACTCAGGGTGCTGGGTGCTCAGTGCTCAGGGTGTTGGGTGCTAAGTACTCAGGGTGCTGGGTGCTCAGTACTCAGGGTGCTGGGTGCACAGTGCTCGGGGTGCTGGGTGCTCAGTGCTCGGGGTGCGCGGTGCTCAGTGCTCGGGGTGCTGGGTGCTCAGTTCTCGGGGTTCTGGGTGCTCAGTGCTCAGGGTGCTGGGTGCTCAGTGCTCGGGGTGCTGGGTGCTCAGTGCTCGGGGTGCTTGGTGCTCAGTGCTCGGAGTGCTGGGTGCTCAGTGCTCGGGGTGCTTGGTGCTCAGTGCTCGGGGTGCTGGGTGCTCAGTGCTCAAGGTGCTGGGTGCTCGGTGCTCGGGGTGCTGGGTGCTTAGTGCTCGGGGTGCCCGGTGCTCAGTACTCGGGGTTCTGGGTGCTCAGTGCTCGGGGTGCTGGGTGCTTAGTGCTCGGGGTGCCCGGTGCTCAGTACTCGGGGTTCTGGGTGCTCAGTGCTCAGGGTACTCGGTGCTCAGTACGTTGGGTGCTCAGTACTCAGGGTTCTGGTTGCTCAGTGCTCAGGGTGCTGGGTGCTCAGTGCTCAGGGTGCCGGGTGCTCATTGCTCAGGGTGCTGGGTGCTCAGTGCTCAGGGTGCTGGGTGCTCAGTGCTCAGGGTGCTGGGTGCTCGGTGCTCTGGGTGCTGGGTGCTTAGTGCTCGGGGTGCCCGGTGCTCAATACTCGGCGTGCTCAGTGCTCAGTACTCAGGGTGGTGGGTGCTCAGTGCTCAGGTTGCTGGGTGCTCAGTACTCAGGGTGCTGGGTGCTCGGTGCTCAGTACGCTGGGTGCTCAGTACTCAGGGTGCTGGGTGCTCAGTACTCAGGGTGCTCGGTGCTCAGTACTCAGGGTGCTGGGTGCTCAGTGCTCGGGGTGCTGGGTGCTCAGTACTCAGGGTGCTGGGTGCTCAGTGCTCGGGGTGCTCGGTGCTCAGTACGCTGGGTGCTCAGTACTCAGGGTGCTGGGTGATCAGTACACAGGGTGCTGGGTGCTTAGTACTCAGGGTGCTGGGTGCTCAGTGCTCGGGGTGCTGGGTGCTCAGTGCTCATTACTCAGGGTGCTGGGTGCTCAGGGCTCAGGTTGCTGGGTCCTCGGTGCTCAGTACGCTGGGTGCTCAGTACTCAGGGTGCTGGGTGCTCAGTACTCAGAGTGCTCGGTGCTCAGTACTCAGGGTGCTGGGTGCTCAGTGCTCAGGGTGCTGGGTGCTCAGTACTCAGGGTGCTGGGTGCTCAGTGCTCGGGGTGCTCGGTGCTCAGTACGCTGGGTGCTCAGTATTCAGGGTGCTGGGTGCTCAGTACTCAGGGTGCTGGGTGCTCAGTGCTCAGGGTGCTGGGTGTTCAGTGCTCGGGGTGCTCAGTGCTAAGTACTCAGGGTGCTGGGTGCTCAGTACTCAGGGTGCTGGGTGCTCAGTACTCAGAGTGCTGGGTGCTCAGTGCTCGTAGTGCTGGGTGCTCAGTGCTCAGGGTGCTCAGTGCTCAGTACTCAGGGTGCTGGGTGCTCATTACTCAGGCTGCTGGGTGCTCAGTGCTCAGGGTGCTCAGTGCTCAGTGCTCGTAGTGCTGGGTGCTCAGTGCTCAGGGTGCTCAGTGCTCAGTACTCAGGTTGCTGGGTGCTCAGTGCTCAGGGTGCTGGGTGCTCAGTGCTCGGGGTGCTCAGTGCTAAGTACTCAGGGTGCTGGGTGCTCAGTACTCAGGGTGCTGGGTGCTCAGTACTCAGAGTGCTGGGTGCTCAGTGCTCGTAGTGCTGGGTGCTCAGTGCTCAGGGTGCTCAGTGCTCAGTACTCAGAGTGCTGGGTGCTCAGTGCTCGTAGTGCTGGGTGCTCAGTACTCAGGGTGCTGGGTGCTCAGTGCTCAGGGTGCTCGGTGCTCAGTACTCATGGTGCTGGGTGCTCATTCTCAGGGTGCTGGGTGCTCAGTACTCAGGTTTCTCAGTACTCTGGGTGCTCGGTGCTCAGTACTCATGGTGCTGGCTGCTCAGTACTCAGGGTGCTGGGTGCTCAGTTCTCAGGGTGCTCGGTGCTCAGTACGTTGGGTGCTCAGTGCTCACGGTGCTGGCTGCTCAGTGCTCAGGGTGCTGGGTGCTCAGTGCTCAGGGTGCTTGATGCTCAGTACTCAGGGTGCTGGGTGCTCAGTGCTCAGGGTGCTGGGTGCTCAGTGCTCAGGGTGCTGGGTGCTCAGTGCTCAGGGTGCTGGGTGCTCAGTACTCAGGGTGCTGGGTGCTCAGTACTCGGGGTGCTGGGTGCTCAGTACTCAGGGTGCTCGGTGCTCAGTGCTTGGGGTGCTGGGTGCTCAGTGCTCAGGTTGCTGGGTGCTCAGTACTCAGGGTGCTGGGTGCTCGGTGCTCAGTACGCTGGGTGCTCAGTACTCAGGGTGCTGGGTGCTCAGTACTCAGGGTGCTCGGTGCTCAGTACTCAGGGTGCTGGGTGCTCAGTGCTCGGGGTGCTGGGTGCTCAGTACTCAGGGTGATGGGTGCTCAGTGCTCGGGGTGCTCGGTGCTCAGTACGCTGGGTGCTCAGTACTCAGGGTGCTGGGTGCTCAGTACACAGGGTGCTGGGTGCTTAGTACTCAGGGTGCTGGGTGCTCAGTGCTCGGGGTGCTGGGTGCTCAGTGCTCAGTACTCAGGGTGCTGGGTGCTCAGGGCTCAGGTTGCTGGGTCCTCGGTGCTCAGTACGCTGGGTGCTCAGTACTCAGGGTGCTGGGTGCTCAGTATTCAGGGTGCTCGGTGCTCAGTACTCAGGGTGCTGGGTGCTCAGTGCTCGGGGTGCTGGGTGCTCAGTACTCAGGGTGCTGGGTGCTCAGTGCTCGGGGTGCTCGGTGCTCAGTACGCTGGGTGCTCAGTATTCAGGGTGCTGGGTGCTCAGTACTCAGGGTGCTGGGTGCTCAGTGCTCAGGGTGCTGGGTGCTCAGTGCTCGGGGTGCTCAGTGCTAAGTACTCAGGGTACTGGGTGCTCAGTACTCAGGGTGCTGGGTGCTCAGTACTCAGAGTGCTGGGTGCTCAGTGCTCGTAGTGCTGGGTGCTCAGTGCTCAGGGTGCTCAGTGCTCAGTACTCAGGGTGCTGGGTGCTCATTACTCAGGCTGCTGGGTGCTCAGTGCTCAGGGTGCTCAGTGCTCAGTGCTCGTAGTGCTGGGTGCTCAGTGCTCAGGGTGCTCAGTGCTCAGTACTCAGGGTGCTGGGTGCTCAGTGCTCAGGGTGCTGGGTGATCAGTGCTCGGGGTGCTCAGTGCTAAGTACTCAGGGTGCTGGGTGCTCAGTACTCAGGGTGCTGGGTGCTCAGTACTCAGAGTGCTGGGTGCTCAGTGCTCGTAGTGCTGGGTGCTCAGTGCTCAGGGTGCTCAGTGCTCAGTACTCAGAGTGCTGGGTGCTCAGTGCTCGTAGTGCTGGGTGCTCAGTACTCAGGGTGCTGGGTGCTCAGTGCTCAGGGTGCTCGGTGCTCAGTACTCATGGTGCTGGGTGCTCATTCTCAGGGTGCTGGGTGCTCAGTACTCAGGTTTCTCAGTACTCTGGGTGCTCGGTGCTCAGTACTCATGGTGCTGGCTGCTCAGTACTCAGGGTGCTCGGTGCTCAGTACGTTGGGTGCTCAGTGCTCAGGGTGCTGGCTGCTCAGTGCTCAGGGTGCTGGGTGCTCAGTGCTCAGGGTGCTTGATGCTCAGTACTCAGGGTGCTGGGTGCTCAGTGCTCAGGGTGCTGGGTGCTCAGTGCTCAGGGTGCTGGGTGCTCAGTGCTCAGGGTGCTGGGTGCTCAGTACTCAGGTTGCTGGGTGCTCAGTACTCGGGGTGCTGGGTGCTCAGTACTCAGGGTGCTCGGTGCTCAGTGCTTGGGGTGCTGGGTGCTCAGTACTCAGGGTGCTGGGTGCTCAGTTCTCAGGGTGCTGCGTGCTCAGTGCTCAGGGTGCTGGGTGCTCAGTACTCAGTGCTCAGGATTCTGGGTGCTCAGTGCTCGGGCTGCTGGGTGCTCAGTGCTCAGGGTGCTGGGTGCTCAGTACTCAGGGTGCTGGGTTCTCAGTACTCAGGGTGGTGGGTGCACAGTGCTAGGGGTGCTGGGTGCTCAGTGCTCGGGGTCTGGGTGCTCAGTACTCAGGGTGCTGGGTGCTCAGTACTCAGTGTGCTGGGTGCTCAGTGCTCAGGGTGCTGGGTGCTCAGTGCTCTGGGTGCTGGGTGCTCAGTGCTCAGGGTGCTGGGTGCTCAGTGCTCTGGGTGCTGGGTGCTCAGTGCTCGGGGTGCTGGGTGCTGAGTGCTCAGGGTGCTGGGTGCTCAGTGCTCGGGGTGCTCGGTGCTCAGTACACAGGGTGCTAGGTGCTCAGTGCTCGGGGTGCTGGGTGCTCAGTGTTCAGTACTCAGGGTGCTGGGTGCTCAGTGCTCGGGGTGCTCAGTGCTCAGTGCTCGTAGTGCTGGGTGCTCAGTGCTCAGGGTGCTCAGTGCTCAGTACTCAGGGTGCTGGGTGCTCAGTGCTCAGGGTGCTGGGTGCTCAGTGCTCGGGGTGCTCGGTGCTCAGTACTCAGGGTGCTGGGTGCTCAGTGCTCAGGGTGCTCGGTGCTCAGTACTCAGGATGCTGGGTGCTCAGTGCTCGGTGTGCTCGGTGCTCAGTACGTTGGGTGCTCAGTACTCAGGGTGCTGGGTGCTCAGTGCTCAGGGTGATCGGTGCTCAGTACTCAGGGTGCTCAGTACTCAGGGTGCTGGGTGCTCAGGGCTCGGGGTGCTGGGAGCTCACTACTCAGGGTGCTGTGTGCTCAGTGCTCGGGGTGCTGGGTGCTGAGTGCTCAGGGTGCTGGGTGCTCTGTACTCGGGGTGCTCGGTGCTCAGTACTCAGGGTGCTGGGTGCTCAGTACTCAGGGTGCTGGGTGCTCATTCTCGGGGTGCTGGGTGCTCAGTGCTCGGGGTGCTGGGTGCTCAGTACTCGGGGTGCTGGGTGCTCAGTGCTCAGCGTGCTGTGTGCTATGTACTCAGGGTGCTCGGTTCTCAGTACTCAGGGTGCTGGGTGCTCATTCTCGGGTGCTGGGTGCTCAGTGCTCAGGGTGCTGGGTGCTAAGTGCTCAGGGTCCTCGGTGCTCAGTCCTCAGGCTGCTCAGTACTCAGCATGCTTTGTGCTCAGTGCTCAGGGTGCTGGGTGCTCAGTACTCAGGGTGCTGGGTGCTCAGTACTCAGGGTGCTGGGTGCTCAGTGCTCGGGGTGCTCGGTTCTCAGTACTCAGGGTGCTGGGTGCTCAGTACTCACGGTGCTGGGTGCTCAGTACTCAGGGTGCTGGGTGCTCAGTACTCAGGGTGCTGGGTGCTCAGTGCTCAGGGTGCTGTGTGCTCAGTACTCAGGGTGCTGGGTGCTCAGTGCTCAGGGTGCTGGGTGCTCAGTGCTCGGGGTGCTCGGTGCTCAGTACTCAGGGTGCTGGGTGCTCAGTGCTCGGGGTGCTGGGTGCTCAGTTCTCAGGGTGCTGGGTGCTCAGTACTCGGGGTGCTCGGTGCTCAGTACTCGGTGTGCTGGGTGCTCAGTACTCAGGGTGCTGGGTGCTCAGTACTCAGGGTGCTCGGTGCTCAGTACTCAGGGTGCTGGGTGCTCAGTGTTCAGGTGCTGGGTGCTAAGTACTCAGGGTGCTCGGTGCTCAGTACTCAGGGTGCTGGGTGCTCAGCAATCAGGGTGCTCAGTACTCAGGGTGCTGGTTGCTCAGTGCTCGGGGTGCTGGGTGCTCAGTGCTCGGGGTGCTGGATGCTCAGTGCTCAGGGTGATCTGTGCTCAGTACTCAGGATGCTGGGTGCTCAGTACTCAGGGTGCTGCGTGCTCAGTACTCAGGGTGCTGGGTGCTCAGTCCTCAGGGTGCTCAGTGCTCAGGGTGCTGGTTGCTCAGTGCTCGGGGTGCTCGGTGCTCAGTACTCAGGGTGCTGAGTGCTCAGTACTCAGGGTGCTGGGTGCTCAGTACTCAGGGTGCTGGGTGCTCAGTGCTCGGGGTGTTGGGTGCTCCGTGCTCAGGGTGCTGGGTGCTCAGCACTCAGGGTGCTCAGTACTCAGGGTGCTGGGTGCTCAGTGCTCGGGGTGCTGGGTGCTCAGTACTCAGGGTGCTGGGTGCTCAGTGCTCGGGGTGCTCAGTGCTCAGTACTCAAGGTGCTGGGTGCTCAGTCCTCGGGGTGCTGGGTGCTCAGTGCTCAGGGTGCTGGGTGCTCAGTACTCGGGGTGCTCGGTGCTCAGTACTCAGGGTACTGGGTGCTCAGGGTCCTCGGTGCTCAGTACTCAGGGTGCTCAGTACTCAGCTTGCTTTGTGCTCAGTGCTCAGAGTGCTGGGTGCTCAGTACTCAGGGTGCTCGGTGCTCAGTACTCAGGGTGCTCAGTGCTCAGGGCTCTGGGTGCTCAGTACTCAGGGTGCTCAGTGCTCAGGGTGCTGGGTGCTCAGTGCTCGGGGTGCTGGGTACTCAGTGCTCAGTGCTCGTGGTGCTGGGTGCTCAGTCCTCTGTACTCAGGGTGCTGGGTGCTCAGTGCTCCGGGTGCTGGATGCTCAGTACTCAGGGTCCTGGGTGCTCAGTGCTCAGGGTGCTGGGTGCTCAGTACTCAGGGTGCTCGGTGCTCAGTGCTCAGGGTGCTGGGTGCTCAGTACTCAGGGTGCTAGGTCCTCAGTGCTCAGGGTGCTGGGTGGTCAGTGCTCGGGGTGCTCAGTACTCAGGGTGCTATGTGTTCAGTGCTCAGGGTACTGGGTGCTCAGTACTCAGGGTGCTCGGTGCTGAGTACTCAGGGTGCTGGGTGCTCAGTACTCCGGGTGCTGGGTGCTCAGTGCTCGGTTTGCTCGGTGCTCAGTGCTCAGGGTGCTGGGTGCTCAGTACTCAGGGTGCTCATTGCTCAGGGTGCTGGGTGCTCAGTACTCAGGGTGCTGGGTGCTCAGTACTCAGGGTGCTCAGTGCTCAGAACTCAGGGTGCTCAGTGCTCAGTACTCAGGGTGCTCAGTGCTCAGGGTGCTGGGTGCTCAGTGCTCGGGCTGCTGGGTGCTCAGTGCACAGGGTGCTGTGTGCTCAGTACTCAGGGTGCTCAGTACTCAGGGTGCTGGGTGCTCAGTGCTCAGGGTGCTGGGTGATCAGTGCTCAGGGTGCTGGGTGCTCAGTGCTCAGGGTGCTCGGTGCTCAGTGCTCAGGTTGCTGGGTGCTCAGTACTCAGGGTGCTGGGTGCTCAGTACTCAGGGTGCTCAGTGCTCAGTACACAGGGTGCTGGGTGCTCATTCTCGGGTGCTGGGTGCTCAGTGCTCAGGGTGCTGGGTGCTAAGTGCTCAGGGTCCTCGGTGCTCAGTCCTCAGGCTGCTCAGTACTCAGCATGCTTTGTGCTCAGTGCTCAGGGTGCTGGGTGCTCAGTACTCAGGGTGCTGGGTGCTCAGTACTCAGGGTGCTGGGTGCTCAGTGCTCGGGGTGCTCGGTTCTCAGTACTCAGGGTGCTGGGTGCTCAGTACTCACGGTGCTGGGTGCTCAGTACTCAGGGTGCTGGGTGCTCAGTACTCAGGGTGCTGGGTGCTCAGTGCTCAGGGTGCTGTGTGCTCAGTACTCAGGGTGCTGGGTGCTCAGTGCTCAGGGTGCTGGGTGCTCAGTGCTCGGGGTGCTCGGTGCTCAGTACTCAGGGTGCTGGGTGCTCAGTGCTCGGGGTGCTGGGTGCTCAGTTCTCAGGGTGCTGGGTGCTCAGTACTCGGGGTGCTCGGTGCTCAGTACTCGGTGTGCTGGGTGCTCAGTACTCAGGGTGCTGGGTGCTCAGTACTCAGGGTGCTCGGTGCTCAGTACTCAGGGTGCTGGGTGCTCAGTGTTCAGGTGCTGGGTGCTAAGTACTCAGGGTGCTCGGTGCTCAGTACTCAGGGTGCTGGGTGCTCAGCAATCAGGGTGCTCAGTACTCAGGGTGCTGGTTGCTCAGTGCTCGGGGTGCTGGGTGCTCAGTGCTCGGGGTGCTGGATGCTCAGTGCTCAGGGTGATCTGTGCTCAGTACTCAGGATGCTGGGTGCTCAGTACTCAGGGTGCTGCGTGCTCAGTACTCAGGGTGCTGGGTGCTCAGTCCTCAGGGTGCTCAGTGCTCAGGGTGCTGGTTGCTCAGTGCTCGGGGTGCTCGGTGCTCAGTACTCAGGGTGCTGAGTGCTCAGTACTCAGGGTGCTGGGTGCTCAGTACTCAGGGTGCTGGGTGCTCAGTGCTCGGGGTGTTGGGTGCTCCGTGCTCAGGGTTCTGGGTGCTCAGCACTCAGGGTGCTCAGTACTCAGGGTGCTGGGTGCTCAGTGCTCGGGGTGCTGGGTGCTCAGTACTCAGGGTGCTGGGTGCTCAGTGCTCGGGGTGCTCAGTGCTCAGTACTCAAGGTGCTGGGTGCTCAGTCCTCGGGGTGCTGGGTGCTCAGTGCTCAGGGTGCTGGGTGCTCAGTACTCGGGGTGCTCGGTGCTCAGTACTCAGGGTACTGGGTGCTCAGGGTCCTCGGTGCTCAGTACTCAGGGTGCTCAGTACTCAGCTTGCTTTGTGCTCAGTGCTCAGAGTGCTGGGTGCTCAGTACTCAGGGTGCTCGGTGCTCAGTACTCAGGGTGCTCAGTGCTCAGGGCTCTGGGTGCTCAGTACTCAGGGTGCTCAGTGCTCAGGGTGCTGGGTGCTCAGTGCTCGGGGTGCTGGGTACTCAGTGCTCAGTGCTCGTGGTGCTGGGTGCTCAGTCCTCTGTACTCAGGGTGCTGGGTGCTCAGTGCTCCGGGTGCTGGATGCTCAGTACTCAGGGTCCTGGGTGCTCAGTGCTCAGGGTGCTGGGTGCTCAGTACTCAGGGTGCTCGGTGCTCAGTGCTCAGGGTGCTGGGTGCTCAGTACTCAGGGTGCTAGGTCCTCAGTGCTCAGGGTGCTGGGTGGTCAGTGCTCGGGGTGCTCAGTACTCAGGGTGCTATGTGTTCAGTGCTCAGGGTACTGGGTGCTCAGTACTCAGGGTGCTCGGTGCTGAGTACTCAGGGTGCTGGGTGCTCAGTACTCCGGGTGCTGGGTGCTCAGTGCTCGGTTTGCTCGGTGCTCAGTGCTCAGGGTGCTGGGTGCTCAGTACTCAGGGTGCTCATTGCTCAGGGTGCTGGGTGCTCAGTACTCAGGGTGCTGGGTGCTCAGTACTCAGGGTGCTCAGTGCTCAGTACTCAGGGTGCTCAGTGCTCAGTACTCAGGGTGCTCAGTGCTCAGGGTGCTGGGTGCTCAGTGCTCGGGCTGCTGGGTGCTCAGTGCACAGGGTGCTGTGTGCTCAGTACTCAGGGTGCTCAGTACTCAGGGTGCTGGGTGCTCAGTGCTCAGGGTGCTGGGTGATCAGTGCTCAGGGTGCTGGGTGCTCAGTGCTCAGGGTGCTCGGTGCTCAGTGCTCAGGTTGCTGGGTGCTCAGTACTCAGGGTGCTGGGTGCTCAGTACTCAGGGTGCTCAGTGCTCAGTACACAGGGTGCTCAGTGCTCAGTACTCAGGGTGCTCAGTGCTCAGGGTGCTGGGTGCTCAGTGCTCGGGGTGCTGGGTACTCAGTCCTCAGGGTGCTGGGTGCTCAGTGCTCAGGGTACTCGGTGCTCAGTGCTCAGGGTGCTGGGTGCTCAGTACTCAGGGTGCTGGGTGCTCAGTGCTCGGGGTGCTGGGTGCTCAGTACTCAGGGTGCTGGGTGCTCAGTGCTCAGGGTGCTGGGTGCTCAGTACTCAGGGTGCTGGGTGCTCAGTGCTCGGGGTGTTGGGTGCTCCGTGCTCAGGGTGCTCAGTGCTCAGTACTCAGGGTTCTGGGTGCTCAGTACTCAGGGTGCTGGGTGCTCAGTGCTCGGGTTGCTGGGTGCTCAGTACTCAGGGTTCTGGGTGCTCAGTGCACGGGGTGCTCAGTGCTCAGTACTCAAGGTGCTGGGTGCTCAGTGCTCGGGGTGCTGGGTGCTCAGTGCTCAGGGTGCTGGGTGCTCAGTACTCGGGGTGCTCGGTGCTCAGTACTCAGGGTACTGGGTGCTCAGTGTCCTCGGTGCTCAGTACTCAGGGTGCTCAGTACTCAGCTTGCTTTGTGCTCAGTGCTCAGAGTCCTGGGTGCTCAGTACTCAGGGTGCTCGGTGCTCAGTACTCAGGGTGCTCAGTGCTCAGTGCTCTGGGTGCTCAGTACTCAGGGTGCTCAGTGCTCAGGGTGCTGGGTGCTCAGTGCTCGGGGTGCTGGGTACTCAGTGCTCAGTGCTCGGGGTGCTGGGTGCTCAGTCCTCAGTACTCAGGGTGCTGGGTGCTCAGTGCTCGGGGTGCTGGATGCTCAGTACTCAGGGTCCTGGGTGCTCAGTGCTCAGGGTGCTGGGTGCTCAGTACTCAGGGTGCTGGGTGCTCAGTGCTCAGGGTGCTGGGTGCTCAGTACTCAGGGTGCTGGGTCCTCAGTGCTCAGGGTGCTGGGTGCTCAGTACTCCGGGTGCTGGGTGCTCAGTGCTCGGGGTGCTCGGTGCTATGTGCTCAGGGTGCTGGGTGGTCAGTACTCAGGGTGCTCATTGCTCAGGGGGCTGGGTGTTCAGTACTCAGGGTGCTGGGTGCTCAGTACTCAGGGTGCTCAGTGCTCAGTACTCAGGGTGCTCTGTGCTCAGTACTCAGTGTGCTCAGTGCTCAGTACTCAGGGTGCTCAGTGCTCAGTACTCAGGGTGCTCAGTGCTCAGGGTGCTGGGTGCTCAGTGCTCGGGGTGCTGGGTACTCAGTCCTCAGGGTGCTGGGTGCTCAGTGCTCAGAGTACTCGGTGCTCAGTGCTCAGGGTGCTGGGTGCTCAGTACTCAGGGTGCTGGGTGCTCAGTGCTCGGGGTGCTGGGTGCTCAGTACTCGGGGTGCTGGGTTCTCAGTGCTCAGGGTGCTGGGTGCTCAGTGCTCAGGGTGCTCGGTGCTTAGTACTCATGGTGCTCGGTGCTCGGGGTGCTGGGTGCTCAGTGCTCGGTGTGCTGGGTGCTCAGTGCTCGGGGTGCTGGGTGCTCAGTGCTCGGGGTGCTGGTTGCTCAGTACTCGGGGTGCTCGGTGCTCAGTACTCAGGGTGCTGGGTGCTCAGTGCTCAGGGTGCTGGGTGCTCAGTACTCAGGGTGCTCGGTGCTCAGTACTCAGGGTCCTGGGTTTTCAGTGCTCGGGGTGCTGGGTGCTCATTAATCAGGGTGCTGGGTGCTCATTAATCAGGGTGCTGTGTGCTCAGTACGCTGGGTGCTCAGTACTCAGGGTGCTGGTTGCTCCGTACTCAGGGTGCTCGGTGCTCAGTACTCAGGGTGCTGGGTGCTCAGTGCTCGGGGTGCTGGGTGCTCATTAATCAGGGTGTTGGGTGCTCAGTACTCAGGGTGCTCGGTGCTCAGTACTCAGGGTGCTGGTTGCTCAGTGCTCAGGGTGCTGGGTTCTGAGTACTCAGGGTGCTGGGTGCTCAGTGCTCGGGGTGCTGGGTGCTCAGTGCTCGGGGTGCTGGGTGCTCAGTGCTCCGGGTGCTGGGTGCTCAGTGCTCGGGGTGCTGGGTGCTCAGTGCTCAGGGTTCTGGGTGCTCAGTGCTCGGGGTGCTGGGTGCTCAGTGCTCGCGGTGCTCGGTGCTCAGTGCTCGGGGTGCTGGGTGCTCAGTACTCGGGGTGTTCAGTGCTCAGTACTCAGGGTGCTGGGTGCTCAGTGCTCAGGGTGCTGGGTGCTCAGTGCTCGGGGTGCTGGGTGCTCTGTGCTCAGGTTTCTGGGTTCTCAGGACTCGGGGTGCTGGGTGCTCAGTACTCAGGGTGCTGGGTGCTCATTGCTCGGGGTGCTGGGTGCTCAGTGCTCTGGGCGCTGGGTGCTCAGTGCTCGGGGTGCTCGGTGCTCAGTACTCAGGGTGCTGGGTGCTCAGTGCTCAGGGTGCTCGGTGCTCAGTACTCAGGGTGCTGGGTGCTCAGTGCTCGGTGTGCTCGGTGCTCAGTGCTCTGGGCGCTGGGTGCTCAGTGCTCGGGGTGCTCGGTGCTCAGTACTCAGGGTGCTGGGTGCTCAGTGCTCAGGGTGCTCGGTGCTCAGTACTCAGGGTGCTGGGTGCTCAGTGCTCGGTGTGCTCGGTGCTCAGTACGTTGGGTGCTCAGTACA
Source organism: Microtus oregoni (assembly GCF_018167655.1). NCBI lineage: Eukaryota > Metazoa > Chordata > Mammalia > Rodentia > Cricetidae > Microtus > Microtus oregoni. Next base: position 300,500 of record NW_024543273.1, on the reverse strand, counting down.
CAGGGTGCTGGGTGCTCAGTGGTCAGGGTGATCGGTGCTCAGTACTCAGGGTGCTCAGTACTCAGGGTGCTGGGTGCTCTGTACTCGGGGTGCTCGGTGCTCAGTACTCAGGGTGCTGGGTGCTCAGTACTCAGGGTGCTGGGTGCTCAGTACTCAGGGTGCTCGCTGCTCAGTAATCAGGGTGCTGGGTGCTCAGTGCTCAGGGTGCTGGGTGCTCAGTACTCAGGGTGCTGGGTGCTCAGTGCTCAGGGTGATCGGTGCTCAGTCCTCAGGGTGCTCAGTACTCAGGGTGCTGGGTGCTCAGTGCTCAGGTTGCTCAGTATTCAGGGTGATGGGTGCTCAGTGCTCGGGGTGCTGGGTGCTCAGTACTCAGGGTGCTGGGTGCTCAGTGCTCAGGGTGCTGGGTGCTCAGTACTCAGGGTGCTGGGTGCTCAGTACTCAGGGTGCTCAGTGCTCGGGGAGCTCGGTGCTCAGTACTCAGGGTGCTGGGTGCTCAGTACTCAGTGCTCGGGGTACTGGGTGCTCAGCGCTCTGGGTGCTTAGTGCACAGTACTCAGGGTGCTGGGTGCTCAGTATTCAGGGTTCTCAGTGCTCGGGGTGCTGGGTGCTCAGTACTCAGGGTGCTGGGTGCTCAGTACTCAGGGTGCTGGGTGCTCATTCTCGGGGTGCTGGGTGCTTAGTGCTCAGGATGCTCGGTGCTCAGTACTTTTGGTGCTGGGTGCTCAGTACTCAGGGTGCTGGGTGCTCAGTGCCTGGGGTGCTCGGTGCTCAGTACTCAGGGTGCTGGGTGCTCAGTGCTCTGGATGCTGGGTGCTCAGTACTCAGGGTGCTCAGTACTCAGGACTCAGGGTGCTGGGTGCTCAGTGCTCAGGGTGCTGGGTGCTCAGTGCTCGGGGCGCTGGGTGCTCAGTACTCGGGGTGCTCGGTGCTCAGTACTCAGGGTGCTGGGTGCTCAGTACTCAGGGTGCTGGTTGCTCAGTACTCAGGGTGCTGGGTGCTCAGTACTCAGGGTGGTGGGTACTCAGTACTCAGGGTGCTGGGTGCTCAGTGCTCAGGGTGCTGTGTGCTCAGTACTCAGGGTGCTGGATGCTCAGTACTCAGGGTGTTGGGTTCTCAGTGCTCAGGGTGCTGGGTGCTCAGTGCTCGGGGTGCTAGGTGCTCAGTACTCAGCGTGCTGGGTGCTCAGTGCTCGGGGTGCTGGGTGCTCAGTTCTCAGGGTGCTGGGTGCTCAGTACTCGGGGTGCTCGGTGCTCAGTACTCAGGGTGCTGGGTGCTCAGTACTCAGGGTGCTCGGTGCTCAGTACTCAGGGTGCTGGGTGCTCACTGCTCATTTGCTGGGTGCTAAGTTCTCAGGGTGCTGGGTGCTCAGTACTCATTGTGCTGGGTGCTCAGTGCTCAGGGTGCTGGCTGCTCAGTACTCAGGGTGCTGGGTGCTCAGCACTCAGGGTGCTCAGTACTCAGGGTGCTGGGTGCTCAGTGCTAGGGGTGCTGGGTGCTCAGTACTCAGGGTGCTCAGTACTCAGGGTGCTGGGTGCTCAGTGCTCGGGGTGCTGGATGCTCAGTGCTCAGGGTGATCGGTGCTCAGTACTCAGGATGCTGGGTGCTCAGTACTCAGGGTGCTGGGTGCTCAGTCCTCAGGGTGCTCAGTGCTCAGGGTGCTGGATGCTCAGTGCTCAGGTTGATCGGTGCTCAGTACTCAGGATGCTGGGTGCTCAGTACTCAGGGTGCTGGGTGCTCAGTACTCAGGGTGCTGGGTGCTCAGTCCTCAGGGTGCTCAGTACTCAGGATGCTGGGTGCTCAGTACTCAGGGTGCTCGGTGCTCAGTACTAAGGGTGCTCAGTGCTCAGTACTCAGGGTGCCCAGTGCTCAGTGCTCGGGGTGCTCGGTGCTCGGGGCGCTGGGTGCTCAGTACTCAGGGTGCTGGGTGTTCAGTACTCGGGGTGCTGGGTTCTCCGTACTCAGGGTGTTGGGTGCTCAGTACTCAGGGTGCTGGGTGCTCAGTACTCAGGGTGCTGGGTGCTCAGTGCTCAGTACTCAGCGTGCTGGGTGCTCAGTGCTCGGGGTGCTGGGTGCTCAGTGCTCAGGGTGCTGGTTGCTCAGTACTCAGTGTGCTCAGTGCTCAGGGTGCTGGGTGCTCAGTACTCAGGGTGCTGGGTGCTCAGTGCTCGGGGTGCTGGGTCCTCAGTGCTCAGGGTGCTCAGTGCTCAGTGCTCGGGGTGCTGGGTGCTCAGTGCTCGGGGTGCTGGGTGCTCAGTGCTCAGGGTGCTGGTTGCTCAGTACTCAGTTTGCTCAGTGCTCAGGGTGCTGGGTGCTCAGAACTCAATGTGCTGGGTGCTCAGTACTCAGGGTGCTCGGTGCTCAGTACTCAGGGTGCTTGGTGCTCAGTGCTCAGGGTGCTGGGTGCTCAGTGCTCAGGGTGCTCGGTGCTCAGTACTCATGGTGTTGGGTGCTCATTCTCGGGGTGCTGGGTGCTCAGTACTCAGGGTGCTCGGTGCTCAGTTCTCAGGGTGCTGGGTGCTCAGTGCTCAGGGTGCTCGGTGCTCAGTACTCTGGGTGCTCGGGGCTCAGTACTCATGGTGCTGGGTGCTCATTCTCGGGGTGCTGGGTGCTCGGTACTCAGGGTGCTTGGTGCTAAGTACTCAGGGTGCTGGGTGCTCAGTGCTCAGGGTTCTCGGTGCTGAGTACTCTGGGTGCTCGGGGCTCAGTACTCATGGTGCTGGGTGCTCAGTACTCAGGGTGCTCGGTGCTCAGTTCTCAGGTTGCTCGCTGCTCAGTGTTTGGGGTGCTGTTTGCTCAATACTCAGGGTGCTGGGTGCTCAGTGCTCAGGGTGCTGGCTGCTCAGTGCTCAGGGTGCTGGGTGCTCAGTACTCAGTGCTCAGGATGCTGGGTGCTCAGTGCTCAGGGTGCTGGGTGTTCAGTGCTCAGGGTGCTCAGTGCTCAGTGCTCAGTACTCAGGGTGCTGGGTGTTCAGTACTCAGGTTGCTGGGTGCTCAGTGCTCGTGGTACCCGGTGCTCAGTGCTTGGGGTGCTCGGTGCTCAGGACTCAGGGTGCTGGGTGCTCAGTGCTCAGGGTGCTGGGTGCTCAGTGCTCAGGGTGCTGGGTGCTCAGTGATCAGCGTGCTTGATGCTCAGTACTCAGGGTGCTGGGTGCTCAGTGCTCAGGGTGCTGGGTGCTCAGTGCTAGGGGTGCTGGGTGCTCAGTACTCAGGGTGCTGGGTGCTCAGTACTCAGGGTGCTGGGTGCTCAGTATTCGGGGTGCTGGGTGCTCAGTGCTCAGCGTGCTGGGTGCTCAGTACTCAGGGTGCTCGGTGCTCAGTGCTTGGGGTGCTGGGTGCTCAGTACTCAGGGTGCTGGGTGCTCAGTGCTCAGGGTGCTGGGTGCTCAGTGCTCAGGGTTCTGGGTGCTCAGTACTCAGTGCTCAGGATGCTGGGTGCTCAGTGCTCGGGCTGCTGGGTGCTCAGTGCTCAGGGTGCTGGGTGCTCAGTACTCAGGGTGCTGGGTTCTCAGTACTCAGGGTGCTGGGTGCACAGTGCTAGGCATGCTGGGTGCTCAGTGCTCGTGGTCTGGATACTCAGTACTCAGGGTGCTGGGTGCTCAGTACTCAGGGTGCTGGGTGCTCAGTGCTCAGAGTGCTGGGTGCTCAGTGCTCTGGGTGCTGGGTGCTCAGTGCTCAGGGTGCTGGGTGCTCAGTGCTCAGGGTGCTGGGTGCTCAGTGATCGGGGTGATGGGTGGTGAGTGCTCAGGGTGCTGGGTGCTCAGTGATCGGGGTGCTCGGTGCTCAGTGCTCAGGGTCATGGGTGCTCAGTACTCAGGGTGCTGGGTGCTTAGTACTCAGGGTGGTCAGTGCTCAGTACACAGGGTGCTGGGTGCTCAGTGCTCGGGGCGCTGGGTGCTCAGTGCTCAGTACTCAGGGTGCTGGGTGCTCAGTGCTCGGGGTGCTGGGTGCTCAGTACTCAGCGTGCTGGGTGCTCAGTACTCAGGGTGCTGGGTGCTCAGTGCTCAGGGTGCTGGGTGCTCAGTGCTCAGGGTGCTGGGTGCTCAGTGCTCAGGGAGCTCGGTGCTCAGTACTCAGGGTGCTGAGTGCTCAGTACTCAGTGCTCGGGGTCCTGGGTGCTCCGTGCTCGGGGTGCTGGGTGCTCAGTACTCAGGGTGCTGCGTGATCAGTGCTCGGTGTGCTGGGTGCTCAGTGCTCAGGGTGATCAGTGCTCAGTTATCAGGGTGCTGGGTGCTCAGTCCTCCGGGTGCTCAGTGCTAAGGGTGCTGGGTGCTCAGTGCTCGGGGTGCTGGGTGCTCAGTACTCAGGGTGCTGGGGGCTCAGTACTCAGGGTGCTGGGTGCTCAGTACTCAGGGTGCTGGGTGCTCAGTGATCGGGGTGCTGGGTTCTCAGTACTCGGTGTGCTCAGTACTCAGGGTGCTGGGTGCTCAGTACTCAGGGTGCTGGGTGCTCAGTGCTCGGGGTGCTCGGTGCTCACTACTCGGGGTGCTGGGTGCTCAGTACTCGGGGTGCTGGGTGCTCAGTGCTCAGGGTGCTGGGTGCTCAGTTCTCAGGGTGCTGGGTGCTCAGTGCTCGGGGTGCTGGGTGCTCAGTGCTCAGGGTGCTGGTTGCTCAGTACTCAGTGTGCTCAGTGCTCAAGGTGCTGGGTGCTCAGTACTCAGGGTGCTGGGTGCTCAGTGCTCGGGGTGCTGGGTGCTCAGTGCTCAGGGTGCTCAGTGCTCAGTGCTCGGGGTGCTGGGTGCTCAGTACTCAGGGTGCTGGGTGCTCAGTGCTCAGGGTGCTGGGTGCTCAGTACTCAGGGTGCTGGGTGCTCAGTACTCAGGGTGCTCAGTGCTCGGGGAGCTCGGTGCTCAGTACTCAGGGTGCTGGGGGCTCAGTACTCAGGGTGCTGGGTGCTCAGTACTCAGGGTGATCTGTTCTCAGTACTCAGGGTGCTGGGTTCTCAGTGATCGGGGTGCTGGGTTCTCAGTACTCGGGGTGCTCAGTACTCAGGGTGCTGGGTGCTCAGTACTCAGGGTGCTGGGTGCTCAGTGCACGGGGTGCTAGGTGCTCAGTACTCGGGTTGGTGGGTGCTCAGTACTCGGGGTGCTGGGTGCTCAGTGCTCAGGGTGCTGGGTGCTCAGTGCTCAGGGTGCTGGGTGCTCAGTGCTCGGGGTGCTGGGTGCTCAGTGCTCAGGGTGCTGGTTGCTCAGTACTCAGTGTGCTCAGTGCTCAGGGTGCTGGGTGCTCAGTACTCAGGGTGCTGGGTGCTCAGTGCTCGGGGTGCTGGGTCCTCAGTGCTCAGGGTGCTCAGTGCTCAGTGCTCGGGGTGCTGGGTGCTCAGTGCTCGGGGTGCTGGGTGCTCACTTCTCAGGGTGCTGGTTGCTCAGTACTCAGTGTGCTCAGTGCTCAGGGTGCTGGGTGCTCAGAACTCAGGGTGCTGGGGGCTCAGTACTCAGGGTGCTGGGTGCTCAGTACTCAGGTTTCTGGGTGCTCATTCTCGGGGTGCTGGGTGCTCAGTGCTCGGGGTGCTGGGTGCTCAGTACTCAGGGTGCTGGGGGCTCAGTACTCAGGGTGCTGGGTGCTCAGTACTCAGGGTGATCTGTTCTCAGTACTCAGGGTGCTGGGTGCTCAGTGATCAGGGTGCTGGGTTCTCAGTACTCGGGGTGCTCAGTACTCAGGGTGCTGGGTGCTCAGTGCTCGGGGTGCTCGGTGCTCAGTACTCGGGGTGCTGGGTGCTCAGTACTCGGGGTGCTGGGTGCTCAGTGCTCAGGGTGCTGGGTGCTCAGTGCTCAGGGTGCTGAGTGCTCAGTGCTCGATGTGCTGGGTGCTCAGTGCTCAGGGTGCTGGTTGCTCAGTACTCAGTGTGCTCAGTGCTCAGGGTGCTGGGTGCTCAGTACCCAGGGTGCTGGGTGCTCAGTGCTCGGGGTGCTGGGTCCTCAGTGCTCAGGGTGCTCAGTGCTCAGTGCCCGGGGTGCTGGGTGCTCAGTGCTCGGGGTGCTGGGTGCTCAGTGCTCAGGGTGCTGGTTACTCAGTACTCAGTGTGCTCAGTGCTCAGGGTGCTGGGTGCTCAGAACTCAGGGTGCTGGGTGCTCAGTACTCAGGGTGCTGGGTGCTCAGTACTCAGGGTGCTTGGTGCTCAGTACTCAGGGTGCTGGGTGCTCAGTGCTCAGGGTGCTCGGTGCTCAGTACTCATGGTGCTGGGTGCTCATTCTCGGGGTGCTGGGTGCTCAGTACTCAGGGTGCTCGGTGCTCATTTCTCAGGGTGCTGGGTGCTCAGTGCTCAGGGTGCTCGGTGCTCAGTACTCTGGGTGCTCGGGGCTCAGTACTCATGGTGCTGGGTGCTCATTCTCGGGGTGATGGGTGCTCAGTACTCAGGGTGCTCGCTGCTCAGTGTTTGGGGTGCTGGGTGCTCAATACTCAGGGTGCTGGGTGATCAGTGCTCAGGGTGCTGGCTGCTCAGTGCTCAGGGTGCTGGGTGCTCAGTACTCAGTGCTCAGGATGCTGGTTGCTCAGTGCTCAGGGTGCTGGGTGCTCAGTGCTCAGGGTGCTCAGTGCTCAGTGCTCAGTACTCAGGGTGCTGGGTGCTCAGTACTCAGGTTGCTGGGTGCTCAGTGCTCGGGGTACCCGGTGCTCAGTGCTCGGGGTGCTCGGTGCTCAGGACTCAGGGTGCTGGGGGCTCAGCACTCAGGGTGCTGGGTGCTCAGTACTCAGGGTGCTCGGTTATCAGTACTCAGGGTGCTGGGTGCTCATTCTCGGGGTGCTGGGTGCTCAGTGCTCGGGGTGCTGGGTGCTCAGTGCTAGGGGTCCTGGGTGCTCAGTACTCAGGGTGCTGGGTGCTCAGTACTCAGGGTGCTGGGTGCTCAGTATTCGGGGTGCTGGGTGCTCAGTGCTCAGCGTGCTGGGTGCTCAGTACTCAGGGTGCTCGGTGCTCAGTGCTTGGGGTGCTGGGTGCTCAGTACTCAGGGTGCTGGGTGCTCAGTGCTCAGGGTGCTGGGTGCTCAGTGCTCAGGGTGCTGGGTGCTCAGTACTCAGTGCTCAGGATGCTGGGTGCTCAGTGCTCGGGCTGCTGGGTGCTCAGTGCTCAGGGTGCTGGGTGCTCAGTACTCAGGGTGCTGGGTTCTCAGTACTCAGGGTGCTGGGTGCACAGTGCTAGGGGTGCTGGGTGCTCAGAGCTCGTGGTCTGGGTGCTCAGTACTCAGGGTGCTGGGTGCTCAGTACTCAGGGTGCTGGGTGCTCAGTGCTCAGAGTGCTGGGTGCTCAGTGCTCTGGGTGCTGGGTGCTCAGTGCTCAGGGTGCTGGGTGCTCAGTGCTCGGGGTGCTCGGTGCTCAGTGCTCAGGGTCATGGGTGCTCAGTACTCAGGGTGCTGGGTGCTCATTCTCGGGGTGCTGGGTGCTCAGTGCTCAGGATGCACGGTGCTCAGTACTTTTTGTGCTGGGTGCTCAGTACTCGGGGTGCTGGGTGCTCATTACTCAATGTGCTGGGCGCTCAGTGCTCGGGGTGCTCGCTGCTCAGTACTCTTGGTGCTGGGTGCTCAGTACTCAGGGTGCTGGGTGCTCAGTGCTCGGGGTTCTCGGTGCTCAGTGCTCAGGATGCTCGGTGCTCAGTATATTTGGTGCTGGGTGCTCAGTACTCAGGGTGCTGGGTGCTCAGTGCCTAGGGTGCTCGGTGCTCAGTACTCAGGGTGCTGGGTGCTCAGTGCTCTGGATGCTGGGTGCTCAGTACTCAGGGTGCTCAGTACTCAGGACTCAGGGTGCTGGGTGCTCAGTGCTCAGGGTGCTGGGTGCTCAGTCCTCGGGGTGCTGGGTGCTCAGTACTCGGGGTGCTCGGTGCTCAGTACTCAGGGTGCTGGGTGCTCAGTACTCAGGGTGCTGGGTGCTCAGTACTCAGGGTGCTGGGTGCTCAGTACTCAGGGTGGTGGGTGCTCAGTACTCAGGGTGCTGGGTGCTCAGTGCTCAGGGTGCTGTGTGCTCAGTACTCAGGGTGCTGGATTCTCAGTACTCAGGGTGCTGGGTGCTCAGTGCTCAGGGTGCTGGGTGCTCAGTGCTCGGGGTGCTCGGTGCTCAGTACTCAGGGTGCTGGGTGCTCAGTGCTCAGGGTGCTGGGTGCTCAGTTCTCAGGGTGCTGGGTGCTCAGTACTCGGGGTGCTCGGTGCTCAGTACTCAGGGTGCTGGGTGCTCAGTACTCAGGGTGCTGGGTGCTCAGTGCTCAGGGTGCTGGGTGCTCAGTGCTCAGGGTACTCGGTGCTCAGTGCTCAGGGTGCTGGGTGCTCAGTACTCAGGGTGCTGGGTGCTCAGTGCTCGGGGTGCTGGGTGCTCAGTACTCAGGGTGCTGGGTGCTCAGTGCTCAGGGTGCTGGGTGCTCAGTACTCAGGGTGCTGGGTGCTCAGTGCTCGGGGTGTTGGGTGCTCCGTGCTCAGGGTGCTCAGTGCTCAGTACTCAGGGTTCTGGGTGCTCAGTACTCAGGGTGCTGGGTGCTCAGTGCTCGGGTTGCTGGGTGCTCAGTACTCAGGGTTCTGGGTGCTCAGTGCACGGGGTGCTCAGTGCTCAGTACTCAAGGTGCTGGGTGCTCAGTGCTCGGGGTGCTGGGTGCTCAGTGCTCAGGGTGCTGGGTGCTCAGTACTCGGGGTGCTCGGTGCTCAGTACTCAGGGTACTGGGTGCTCAGTGTCCTCGGTGCTCAGTACTCAGGGTGCTCAGTACTCAGCTTGCTTTGTGCTCAGTGCTCAGAGTCCTGGGTGCTCAGTACTCAGGGTGCTCGGTGCTCAGTACTCAGGGTGCTCAGTGCTCAGTGCTCTGGGTGCTCAGTACTCAGGGTGCTCAGTGCTCAGGGTGCTGGGTGCTCAGTGCTCGGGGTGCTGGGTACTCAGTGCTCAGTGCTCGGGGTGCTGGGTGCTCAGTCCTCAGTACTCAGGGTGCTGGGTGCTCAGTGCTCGGGGTGCTGGATGCTCAGTACTCAGGGTCCTGGGTGCTCAGTGCTCAGGGTGCTGGGTGCTCAGTACTCAGGGTGCTGGGTGCTCAGTGCTCAGGGTGCTGGGTGCTCAGTACTCAGGGTGCTGGGTCCTCAGTGCTCAGGGTGCTGGGTGCTCAGTACTCCGGGTGCTGGGTGCTCAGTGCTCGGGGTGCTCGGTGCTATGTGCTCAGGGTGCTGGGTGCTCAGTACTCAGGGTGCTCATTGCTCAGGGGGCTGGGTGTTCAGTACTCAGGGTGCTGGGTGCTCAGTACTCAGGGTGCTCAGTGCTCAGTACTCAGGGTGCTCTGTGCTCAGTACTCAGTGTGCTCAGTGCTCAGTACTCAGGGTGCTCAGTGCTCAGTACTCAGGGTGCTCAGTGCTCAGGGTGCTGGGTGCTCAGTGCTCGGGGTGCTGGGTACTCAGTCCTCAGGGTGCTGGGTGCTCAGTGCTCAGAGTACTCGGTGCTCAGTGCTCAGGGTGCTGGGTGCTCAGTACTCAGGGTGCTGGGTGCTCAGTGCTCGGGGTGCTGGGTGCTCAGTACTCGGGGTGCTGGGTTCTCAGTGCTCAGGGTGCTGGGTGCTCAGTGCTCAGGGTGCTCGGTGCTTAGTACTCATGGTGCTCGGTGCTCGGGGTGCTGGGTGCTCAGTGCTCGGTGTGCTGGGTGCTCAGTGCTCGGGGTGCTGGGTGCTCAGTGCTCGGGGTGCTGGTTGCTCAGTACTCGGGGTGCTCGGTGCTCAGTACTCAGGGTGCTGGGTGCTCAGTGCTCAGGGTGCTGGGTGCTCAGTACTCAGGGTGCTCGGTGCTCAGTACTCAGCGTCCTGGGTTTTCAGTGCTCGGGGTGCTGGGTGCTCATTAATCAGGGTGCTGGGTGCTCATTAATCAGGGTGCTGTGTGCTCAGTACGCTGGGTGCTCAGTACTCAGGGTGCTGGTTGCTCCGTACTCAGGGTGCTCGGTGCTCAGTACTCAGGGTGCTGGGTGCTCAGTGCTCGGGGAGCTGGGTGCTCATTAATCAGGGTGTTGGGTGCTCAGTACTCAGGGTGCTCGGTGCTCAGTACTCAGGGTGCTGGTTGCTCAGTGCTCAGGGTGCTGGGTTCTGAGTACTCAGGGTGCTGGGTGCTCAGTGCTCGGGGTGCTGGGTGCTCAGTGCTCGGGGTGCTGGGTGCTCAGTGCTCCGGGTGCTGGGTGCTCAGTGCTCGGGGTGCTGGGTGCTCAGTGCTCAGGGTTCTGGGTGCTCAGTGCTCGGGGTGCTGGGTGCTCAGTGCTCGCGGTGCTCGGTGCTCAGTGCTCGGGGTGCTGGGTGCTCAGTACTCGGGGTGTTCAGTGCTCAGTACTCAGGGTGCTGGGTGCTCAGTGCTCAGGGTGCTGGGTGCTCAGTGCTCGGGGTGCTGGGTGCTCTGTGCTCAGGTTTCTGGGTTCTCAGGACTCGGGGTGCTGGGTGCTCAGTACTCAGGGTGCTGGGTGCTCATTGCTCGGGGTGCTGGGTGCTCAGTGCTCTGGGCGCTGGGTGCTCAGTGCTCGGGGTGCTCGGTGCTCAGTACTCAGGGTGCTGGGTGCTCAGTGCTCAGGGTGCTCGGTGCTCAGTACTCAGGGTGCTGGGTGCTCAGTGCTCGGTGTGCTCGGTGCTCAGTGCTCTGGGCGCTGGGTGCTCAGTGCTCGGGGTGCTCGGTGCTCAGTACTCATGGTGCTGGGTGCTCAGTGCTCAGGGTGCTCGGTGCTCAGTACTCAGGGTGCTGGGTGCTCAGTGCTCGGTGTGCTCGGTGCTCAGTACGTTGGGTGCTCAGTACACAGGGTGCTGGGTGCTCAGTGGTCAGGGTGATCGGTGCTCAGTACTCAGGGTGCTCAGTACTCAGGGTGCTGGGTGCTCTGTACTCGGGGTGCTCGGTGCTCAGTACTCAGGGTGCTGGGTGCTCAGTACTCAGGGTGCTGGGTGCTCAGTACTCAGGGTGCTCGCTGCTCAGTAATCAGGGTGCTGGGTGCTCAGTGCTCAGGGTGCTGGGTGCTCAGTACTCAGGGTGCTGGGTGCTCAGTGCTCAGGGTGATCGGTGCTCAGTCCTCAGGGTGCTCAGTACTCAGGGTGCTGGGTGCTCAGTGCTCAGGTTGCTCAGTATTCAGGGTGCTGGGTGCTCAGTGCTCGGGGTGCTGGGTGCTCAGTACTCAGGGTGCTGGGTGCTCAGTGCTCAGGGTGCTGGGTGCTCAGTACTCAGGGTGCTGGGTGCTCAGTACTCAGGGTGCTCAGTGCTCGGGGAGCTCGGTGCTCAGTACTCAGGGTGCTGGGTGCTCAGTACTCAGTGCTCGGGGTACTGGGTGCTCAGCGCTCTGGGTGCTTAGTGCACAGTACTCAGGGTGCTGGGTGCTCAGTATTCAGGGTTCTCAGTGCTCGGGGTGCTGGGTGCTCAGTACTCAGGGTGCTGGGTGCTCAGTACTCAGGGTGCTGGGTGCTCATTCTCGGGGTGCTGGGTGCTTAGTGCTCAGGATGCTCGGTGCTCAGTACTTTTGGTGCTGGGTGCTCAGTACTCAGGGTGCTGGGTGCTCAGTGCCTGGGGTGCTCGGTGCTCAGTACTCAGGGTGCTGGGTGCTCAGTGCTCTGGATGCTGGGTGCTCAGTACTCAGGGTGCTCAGTACTCAGGACTCAGGGTGCTGGGTGCTCAGTGCTCAGGGTGCTGGGTGCTCAGTGCTCGGGGCGCTGGGTGCTCAGTACTCGGGGTGCTCGGTGCTCAGTACTCAGGGTGCTGGGTGCTCAGTACTCAGGGTGCTGGTTGCTCAGTACTCAGGGTGCTGGGTGCTCAGTACTCAGGGTGGTGGGTACTCAGTACTCAGGGTGCTGGGTGCTCAGTGCTCAGGGTGCTGTGTGCTCAGTACTCAGGGTGCTGGATGCTCAGTACTCAGGGTGTTGGGTTCTCAGTGCTCAGGGTGCTGGGTGCTCAGTGCTCGGGGTGCTAGGTGCTCAGTACTCAGCGTGCTGGGTGCTCAGTGCTCGGGGTGCTGGGTGCTCAGTTCTCAGGGTGCTGGGTGCGCAGTACTCGGGGTGCTCGGTGCTCAGTACTCAGGGTGCTGGGTGCTCAGTACTCAGGGTGCTCGGTGCTCAGTACTCAGGGTGCTGGGTGCTCACTGCTCATTTGCTGGGTGCTAAGTTCTCAGGGTGCTGGGTGCTCAGTACTCATTGTGCTGGGTGCTCAGTGCTCAGGGTGCTGGCTGCTCAGTACTCAGGGTGCTGGGTGCTCAGCACTCAGGGTGCTCAGTACTCAGGGTGCTGGGTGCTCAGTGCTAGGGGTGCTGGGTGCTCAGTACTCAGGGTGCTCAGTACTCAGGGTGCTGGGTGCTCAGTGCTCGGGGTGCTGGATGCTCAGTGCTCAGGGTGATCGGTGCTCAGTACTCAGGATGCTGGGTGCTCAGTACTCAGGGTGCTGGGTGCTCAGTCCTCAGGGTGCTCAGTGCTCAGGGTGCTGGATGCTCAGTGCTCAGGTTGATCGGTGCTCAGTACTCAGGATGCTGGGTGCTCAGTACTCAGGGTGCTGGGTGCTCAGTACTCAGGGTGCTGGGTGCTCAGTCCTCAGGGTGCTCAGTACTCAGGATGCTGGGTGCTCAGTACTCAGGGTGCTGGGTGCTCAGTACTCAGGGTGCTGGGTGCTCAGTGCTCGGGGTGTTTGGTGCTCAGTGCTCAGGGTGCTCAGTGCTCAGTACTCAGGGTGCTGGGTGCTCAGTACTCAGGGTGCTGGGTGCTCAGTGCTCGGGGTGCTGGGTGCTCAGTACTCAGGGTGCTTGGTGCTCAGTGCTCGGGGTGCTCGGTGCTCAGTACTCAAGGTGCTGGGTGCTCAGTGCTCACGGTGCTGGGTGCTCAGTCCTCGGGGTGCTCCGTGCTCAGTGCTCAGGGTGCTGGGTGCTCAGTACTCAGGGTGCTCGGTGCTCAGTACTAAGGGTGCTCAGTGCTCAGTACTCAGGGTGCCCAGTGCTCAGTGCTCGGGGTGCTCGGTGCTCGGGGCGCTGGGTGCTCAGTACTCAGGGTGCTGGGTGTTCAGTACTCGGGGTGCTGGGTTCTCCGTACTCAGGGTGTTGGGTGCTCAGTGCTCAGGGTGCTGGGTGCTCAGTACTCAGGGTGCTGGGTGCTCAGTGCTCAGTACTCAGCGTGCTGGGTGCTCAGTGCTCGGGGTGCTGGGTGCTCAGTGCTCAGGGTGCTGGTTGCTCAGTACTCAGTGTGCTCAGTGCTCAGGGTGCTGGGTGCTCAGTACTCAGGGTGCTGGGTGCTCAGTGCTCGGGGTGCTGGGTCCTCAGTGCTCAGGGTGCTCAGTGCTCAGTGCTCGGGGTGCTGGGTGCTCAGTGCTCGGGGTGCTGGGTGCTCAGTGCTCAGGGTGCTGGTTGCTCAGTACTCAGTTTGCTCAGTGCTCAGGGTGCTGGGTGCTCAGAACTCAATGTGCTGGGTGCTCAGTACTCAGGGTGCTCGGTGCTCAGTACTCAGGGTGCTTGGTGCTCAGTGCTCAGGGTGCTGGGTGCTCAGTGCTCAGGGTGCTCGGTGCTCAGTACTCATGGTGTTGGGTGCTCATTCTCGGGGTGCTGGGTGCTCAGTACTCAGGGTGCTCGGTGCTCAGTTCTCAGGGTGCTGGGTGCTCAGTGCTCAGGGTGCTCGGTGCTCAGTACTCTGGGTGCTCGGGGCTCAGTACTCATGGTGCTGGGTGCTCATTCTCGGGGTGCTGGGTGCTCGGTACTCAGGGTGCTTGGTGCTAAGTACTCAGGGTGCTGGGTGCTCAGTGCTCAGGGTGCTCGGTGCTGAGTACTATGGGTGCTCGGGGCTCAGTACTCATGGTGCTGGGTGCTCATTCTCGGGGTGCTGGGTGCTCGGTACTCAGGGTGCTTGGTGCTAAGTACTCAGGGTGCTGGGTGCTCAGTGCTCGGTGTGCTCGGTGCTCAGTACGTTGGGTGCTCAGTACACAGGGTGCTGGGTGCTCAGTGGTCAGGGTGATCGGTGCTCAGTACTCAGGGTGCTCAGTACTCAGGGTGCTGGGTGCTCTGTACTCGGGGTGCTCGGTGCTCAGTACTCAGGGTGCTGGGTGCTCAGTACTCAGGGTGCTGGGTGCTCAGTACTCAGGGTGCTCGCTGCTCAGTAATCAGGGTGCTGGGTGCTCAGTGCTCAGGGTGCTGGGTGCTCAGTACTCAGGGTGCTGGGTGCTCAGTGCTCAGGGTGATCGGTGCTCAGTCCTCAGGGTGCTCAGTACTCAGGGTGCTGGGTGCTCAGTGCTCAGGTTGCTCAGTATTCAGGGTGCTGGGTGCTCAGTGCTCGGGGTGCTGGGTGCTCAGTACTCAGGGTGCTGGGTGCTCAGTGCTCAGGGTGCTGGGTGCTCAGTACTCAGGGTGCTGGGTGCTCAGTACTCAGGGTGCTCAGTGCTCGGGGAGCTCGGTGCTCCGTACTCAGGGTGCTGGGTGCTCAGTACTCAGTGCTCGGGGTACTGGGTGCTCAGCGCTCTGGGTGCTTAGTGCACAGTACTCAGGGTGCTGGGTGCTCAGTATTCAGGGTTCTCAGTGCTCGGGGTGCTGGGTGCTCAGTACTCAGGGTGCTGGGTGCTCAGTACTCAGGGTGCTGGGTGCTCATTCTCGGGGTGCTGGGTGCTTAGTGCTCAGGATGCTCGGTGCTCAGTACTTTTGGTGCTGGGTGCTCAGTACTCAGGGTGCTGGGTGCTCAGTGCCTGGGGTGCTCGGTGCTCAGTACTCAGGGTGCTGGGTGCTCAGTGCTCTGGATGCTGGGTGCTCAGTACTCAGGGTGCTCAGTACTCAGGACTCAGGGTGCTGGGTGCTCAGTGCTCAGGGTGCTGGGTGCTCAGTGCTCGGGGCGCTGGGTGCTCAGTACTCGGGGTGCTCGGTGCTCAGTACTCAGGGTGCTGGGTGCTCAGTACTCAGGGTGCTGGTTGCTCAGTACTCAGGGTGCTGGGTGCTCAGTACTCAGGGTGGTGGGTACTCAGTACTCAGGGTGCTGGGTGCTCAGTGCTCAGGGTGCTGTGTGCTCAGTACTCAGGGTGCTGGATGCTCAGTACTCAGGGTGTTGGGTTCTCAGTGCTCAGGGTGCTGGGTGCTCAGTGCTCGGGGTGCTAGGTGCTCAGTACTCAGCGTGCTGGGTGCTCAGTGCTCGGGGTGCTGGGTGCTCAGTTCTCAGGGTGCTGGGTGCGCAGTACTCGGGGTGCTCGGTGCTCAGTACTCAGGGTGCTGGGTGCTCAGTACTCAGGGTGCTCGGTGCTCAGTACTCAGGGTGCTGGGTGCTCACTGCTCATTTGCTGGGTGCTAAGTTCTCAGGGTGCTGGGTGCTCAGTACTCATTGTGCTGGGTGCTCAGTGCTCAGGGTGCTGGCTGCTCAGTACTCAGGGTGCTGGGTGCTCAGCACTCAGGGTGCTCAGTACTCAGGGTGCTGGGTGCTCAGTGCTAGGGGTGCTGGGTGCTCAGTACTCAGGGTGCTCAGTACTCAGGGTGCTGGGTGCTCAGTGCTCGGGGTGCTGGATGCTCAGTGCTCAGGGTGATCGGTGCTCAGTACTCAGGATGCTGGGTGCTCAGTACTCAGGGTGCTGGGTGCTCAGTCCTCAGGGTGCTCAGTGCTCAGGGTGCTGGATGCTCAGTGCTCAGGTTGATCGGTGCTCAGTACTCAGGATGCTGGGTGCTCAGTACTCAGGGTGCTGGGTGCTCAGTACTCAGGGTGCTGGGTGCTCAGTCCTCAGGGTGCTCAGTACTCAGGATGCTGGGTGCTCAGTACTCAGGGTGCTGGGTGCTCAGTACTCAGGGTGCTGGGTGCTCAGTGCTCGGGGTGTTTGGTGCTCAGTGCTCAGGGTGCTCAGTGCTCAGTACTCAGGGTGCTGGGTGCTCAGTACTCAGGGTGCTGGGTGCTCAGTGCTCGGGGTGCTGGGTGCTCAGTACTCAGGGTGCTTGGTGCTCAGTGCTCGGGGTGCTCGGTGCTCAGTACTCAAGGTGCTGGGTGCTCAGTGCTCACGGTGCTGGGTGCTCAGTCCTCGGGGTGCTCCGTGCTCAGTGCTCAGGGTGCTGGGTGCTCAGTACTCAGGGTGCTCGGTGCTCAGTACTAAGGGTGCTCAGTGCTCAGTACTCAGGGTGCCCAGTGCTCAGTGCTCGGGGTGCTCGGTGCTCGGGGCGCTGGGTGCTCAGTACTCAGGGTGCTGGGTGTTCAGTACTCGGGGTGCTGGGTTCTCCGTACTCAGGGTGTTGGGTGCTCAGTACTCAGGGTGCTGGGTGCTCAGTACTCAGGGTGCTGGGTGCTCAGTGCTCAGTACTCAGCGTGCTGGGTGCTCAGTGCTCGGGGTGCTGGGTGCTCAGTGCTCAGGGTGCTGGTTGCTCAGTACTCAGTGTGCTCAGTGCTCAGGGTGCTGGGTGCTCAGTACTCAGGGTGCTGGGTGCTCAGTGCTCGGGGTGCTGGGTCCTCAGTGCTCAGGGTGCTCAGTGCTCAGTGCTCGGGGTGCTGGGTGCTCAGTGCTCGGGGTGCTGGGTGCTCAGTGCTCAGGGTGCTGGTTGCTCAGTACTCAGTTTGCTCAGTGCTCAGGGTGCTGGGTGCTCAGAACTCAATGTGCTGGGTGCTCAGTACTCAGGGTGCTCGGTGCTCAGTACTCAGGGTGCTTGGTGCTCAGTGCTCAGGGTGCTGGGTGCTCAGTGCTCAGGGTGCTCGGTGCTCAGTACTCATGGTGTTGGGTGCTCATTCTCGGGGTGCTGGGTGCTCAGTACTCAGGGTGCTCGGTGCTCAGTTCTCAGGGTGCTGGGTGCTCAGTGCTCAGGGTGCTCGGTGCTCAGTACTCTGGGTGCTCGGGGCTCAGTACTCATGGTGCTGGGTGCTCATTCTCGGGGTGCTGGGTGCTCGGTACTCAGGGTGCTTGGTGCTAAGTACTCAGGGTGCTGGGTGCTCAGTGCTCAGGGTGCTCGGTGCTGAGTACTATGGGTGCTCGGGGCTCAGTACTCATGGTGCTGGGTGCTCAGTACTCAGGGTGCTCGGTGCTCAGTTCTCAGGTTGCTCGCTGCTCAGTGTTTGGGGTGCTGTTTACTCAATACTCAGGGTGCTGGGTGCTCAGTGCTCAGGGTGCTGGCTGCTCAGTGCTCAGGGTGCTGGGTGCTCAGTACTCAGTGCTCAGGATGCTGGGTGCTCAGTGCTCAGGGTGCTGGGTGTTCAGTGCTCAGGGTGCTCAGTGCTCAGTGCTCAGTACTCAGGGTGCTGGGTGTTCAGTACTCAGGTTGCTGGGTGCTCAGTGCTCGTGGTACCCGGTGCTCAGTGCTTGGGGTGCTCGGTGCTCAGGACTCAGGGTGCTGGGTGCTCAGTGCTCAGGGTGCTGGGTGCTCAGTGCTCAGGGTGCTGGGTGCTCAGTGATCAGCGTGCTTGATGCTCAGTACTCAGGGTGCTGGGTGCTCAGTGCTCAGGGTGCTGGGTGCTCAGTGCTAGGGGTGCTGGGTGCTCAGTACTCAGGGTGCTGGGTGCTCAGTACTCAGGGTGCTGGGTGCTCAGTATTCGGGGTGCTGGGTGCTCAGTGCTCAGCGTGCTGGGTGCTCAGTACTCAGGGTGCTCGGTGCTCAGTGCTTGGGGTGCTGGGTGCTCAGTACTCAGGGTGCTGGGTGCTCAGTGCTCAGGGTGCTGGGTGCTCAGTGCTCAGGGTTCTGGGTGCTCAGTACTCAGTGCTCAGGATGCTGGGTGCTCAGTGCTCGGGCTGCTGGGTGCTCAGTGCTCAGGGTGCTGGGTGCTCAGTACTCAGGGTGCTGGGTTCTCAGTACTCAGGGTGCTGGGTGCACAGTGCTAGGCGTGCTGGGTGCTCAGTGCTCGTGGTCTGGATACTCAGTACTCAGGGTGCTGGGTGCTCAGTACTCAGGGTGCTGGGTGCTCAGTGCTCAGAGTGCTGGGTGCTCAGTGCTCTGGGTGCTGGGTGCTCAGTGCTCAGGGTGCTGGGTGCTCAGTGCTCAGGGTGCTGGGTGCTCAGTGATCGGGGTGATGGGTGGTGAGTGCTCAGGGTGCTGGGTGCTCAGTGATCGGGGTGCTCGGTGCTCAGTGCTCAGGGTCATGGGTGCTCAGTACTCAGGGTGCTGGGTGCTTAGTACTCAGGGTGGTCAGTGCTCAGTACACAGGGTGCTGGGTGCTCAGTGCTCGGGGCGCTGGGTGCTCAGTGCTCAGTACTCAGGGTGCTGGGTGCTCAGTGCTCGGGGTGCTGGGTGCTCAGTACTCAGCGTGCTGGGTGCTCAGTACTCAGGGTGCTGGGTGCTCAGTGCTCAGGGTGCTGGGTGCTCAGTGCTCAGGGTGCTGGGTGCTCAGTGCTCAGGGAGCTCGGTGCTCAGTACTCAGGGTGCTGAGTGCTCAGTACTCAGTGCTCGGGGTCCTGGGTGCTCCGTGCTCGGGGTGCTGGGTGCTCAGTACTCAGGGTGCTGCGTGATCAGTGCTCGGTGTGCTGGGTGCTCAGTGCTCAGGGTGATCAGTGCTCAGTTATCAGGGTGCTGGGTGCTCAGTACTCAGGGTGCTCGGTGCTTAGTACTCAGGGTGCTGGGTGCTCAGTACTCCGGGTGCTGGGTGCTCAGTGCTCGGGGTGCTCAGTGCTCAGTGCTCAAGGTGCTGGGTGCTCAGTACTCAGGGTGCTGGGTGCTCAGTGCTCGGGGTGCTGGGTGCTCAGTACTCAGGGTGCTTGGTGCTCAGTGCTCGGGGTGCTCGGTGCTCAGTACTCAAGGTGCTGGGTGCTCAGTGCTCACGGTGCTGGGTGCTCAGTCCTCGGGGTGCTCCGTGCTCAGTGCTCAGGGTGCTGGGTGCTCAGTACTCAGGGTGCTCGGTGCTCAGTACTAAGGGTGCTCAGTGCTCAGTACTCAGGGTGCCCAGTGCTCAGTGCTCGGGGTGCTCGGTGCTCGGGGCGCTGGGTGCTCAGTACTCAGGGTGCTGGGTGTTCAGTACTCGGGGTGCTGGGTTCTCCGTACTCAGGGTGTTGGGTGCTCAGTACTCAGGGTGCTGGGTGCTCAGTACTCAGGGTGCTGGGTGCTCAGTGCTCAGTACTCAGCGTGCTGGGTGCTCAGTGCTCGGGGTGCTGGGTGCTCAGTGCTCAGGGTGCTGGTTGCTCAGTACTCAGTGTGCTCAGTGCTCAGGGTGCTGGGTGCTCAGTACTCAGGGTGCTGGGTGCTCAGTGCTCGGGGTGCTGGGTCCTCAGTGCTCAGGGTGCTCAGTGCTCAGTGCTCGGGGTGCTGGGTGCTCAGTGCTCGGGGTGCTGGGTGCTCAGTGCTCAGGGTGCTGGTTGCTCAGTACTCAGTTTGCTCAGTGCTCAGGGTGCTGGGTGCTCAGAACTCAATGTGCTGGGTGCTCAGTACTCAGGGTGCTCGGTGCTCAGTACTCAGGGTGCTTGGTGCTCAGTGCTCAGGGTGCTGGGTGCTCAGTGCTCAGGGTGCTCGGTGCTCAGTACTCATGGTGTTGGGTGCTCATTCTCGGGGTGCTGGGTGCTCAGTACTCAGGGTGCTCGGTGCTCAGTTCTCAGGGTGCTGGGTGCTCAGTGCTCAGGGTGCTCGGTGCTCAGTACTCTGGGTGCTCGGGGCTCAGTACTCATGGTGCTGGGTGCTCATTCTCGGGGTGCTGGGTGCTCGGTACTCAGGGTGCTTGGTGCTAAGTACTCAGGGTGCTGGGTGCTCAGTGCTCAGGGTGCTCGGTGCTGAGTACTCTGGGTGCTCGGGGCTCAGTACTCATGGTGCTGGGTGCTCAGTACTCAGGGTGCTCGGTGCTCAGTTCTCAGGTTGCTCGCTGCTCAGTGTTTGGGGTGCTGTTTACTCAATACTCAGGGTGCTGGGTGCTCAGTGCTCAGGGTGCTGGCTGCGCAGTGCTCAGGGTGCTGGGTGCTCAGTACTCAGTGCTCAGGATGCTGGGTGCTCAGTGCTCAGGGTGCTGGGTGTTCAGTGCTCAGGGTGCTCAGTGCTCAGTGCTCAGTACTCAGGGTGCTGGGTGTTCAGTACTCAGGTTGCTGGGTGCTCAGTGCTCGTGGTACCCGGTGCTCAGTGCTTGGGGTGCTCGGTGCTCAGGACTCAGGGTGCTGGGTGCTCAGTGCTCAGGGTGCTGGGTGCTCAGTGCTCAGGGTGCTGGGTGCTCAGTGATCAGCGTGCTTGATGCTCAGTACTCAGGGTGCTGGGTGCTCAGTGCTCAGGGTGCTGGGTGCTCAGTGCTAGGGGTGCTGGGTGCTCAGTACTCAGGGTGCTGGGTGCTCAGTACTCAGGGTGCTGGGTGCTCAGTATTCGGGGTGCTGGGTGCTCAGTGCTCAGCGTGCTGGGTGCTCAGTACTCAGGGTGCTCGGTGCTCAGTGCTTGGGGTGCTGGGTGCTCAGTACTCAGGGTGCTGGGTGCTCAGTGCTCAGGGTGCTGGGTGCTCAGTGCTCAGGGTTCTGGGTGCTCAGTACTCAGTGCTCAGGATGCTGGGTGCTCAGTGCTCGGGCTGCTGGGTGCTCAGTGCTCAGGGTGCTGGGTGCTCAGTACTCAGGGTGCTGGGTTCTCAGTACTCAGGGTGCTGGGTGCACAGTGCTAGGCGTGCTGGGTGCTCAGTGCTCGTGGTCTGGATACTCAGTACTCAGGGTGCTGGGTGCTCAGTACTCAGGGTGCTGGGTGCTCAGTGCTCAGAGTGCTGGGTGCTCAGTGCTCTGGGTGCTGGGTGCTCAGTGCTCAGGGTGCTGGGTGCTCAGTGCTCAGGGTGCTGGGTGCTCAGTGATCGGGGTGATGGGTGGTGAGTGCTCAGGGTGCTGGGTGCTCAGTGATCGGGGTGCTCGGTGCTCAGTGCTCAGGGTCATGGGTGCTCAGTACTCAGGGTGCTGGGTGCTTAGTACTCAGGGTGGTCAGTGCTCAGTACACAGGGTGCTGGGTGCTCAGTGCTCGGGGCGCTGGGTGCTCAGTGCTCAGTACTCAGGGTGCTGGGTGCTCAGTGCTCGGGGTGCTGGGTGCTCAGTACTCAGCGTGCTGGGTGCTCAGTACTCAGGGTGCTGGGTGCTCAGTGCTCAGGGTGCTGGGTGCTCAGTGCTCAGGGTGCTGGGTGCTCAGTGCTCAGGGAGCTCGGTGCTCAGTACTCAGGGTGCTGAGTGCTCAGTACTCAGTGCTCGGGGTCCTGGGTGCTCCGTGCTCGGGGTGCTGGGTGCTCAGTACTCAGGGTGCTGCGTGATCAGTGCTCGGTGTGCTGGGTGCTCAGTGCTCAGGGTGATCAGTGCTCAGTTATCAGGGTGCTGGGTGCTCAGTCCTCCGGGTGCTCAGTGCTAAGGGTGCTGGGTGCTCAGTGCTCGGGGTGCTGGGTGCTCAGTACTCAGGGTGCTGGGGGCTCAGTACTCAGGGTGCTGGGTGCTCAGTACTCAGGGTGCTGGGTGCTCAGTGATCGGGGTGCTGGGTTCTCAGTACTCGGGGTGCTCAGTACTCAGGGTGCTGGGTGCTCAGTACTCAGGGTGCTGGGTGCTCAGTGCTCGGGGTGCTCGGTGCTCACTACTCGGGGTGCTGGGTGCTCAGTACTCGGGGTGCTGGGTGCTCAGTGCTCAGGGTGCTGGGTGCTCAGTTCTCAGGGTGCTGGGTGCTCAGTGCTCGGGGTGCTGGGTGCTCAGTGCTCAGGGTGCTGGTTGCTCAGTACTCAGTGTGCTCAGTGCTCAGGGTGCTGGGTGCTCAGTACTCAGGGTGCTGGGTGCTCAGTGCTCGGGGTGCTGGGTGCTCATTGCTCAGGGTGCTCAGTGCTCAGTGCTCGGGGTGCTGGGTGCTCAGTACTCAGGGTGCTGGGTGCTCAGTGCTCAGGGTGCTGGGTGCTCAGTACTCAGGGTGCTGGGTGCTCAGTACTCAGGGTGCTCAGTGCTCGGGGAGCTCGGTGCTCAGTACTCAGGGTGCTGGGGGCTCAGTACTCAGGGTGCTGGGTGCTCAGTACTCAGGGTGATCTGTTCTCAGTACTCAGGGTGCTGGGTTCTCAGTGATCGGGGTGCTGGGTTCTCAGTACTCGGGGTGCTCAGTACTCAGGGTGCTGGGTGCTCAGTACTCAGGGTGCTGGGTGCTCAGTGCACGGGGTGCTAGGTGCTCAGTACTCGGGTTGGTGGGTGCTCAGTACTCGGGGTGCTGGGTGCTCAGTGCTCAGGGTGCTGGGTGCTCAGTGCTCAGGGTGCTGGGTGCTCAGTGCTCGGGGTGCTGGGTGCTCAGTGCTCAGGGTGCTGGTTGCTCAGTACTCAGTGTGCTCAGTGCTCAGGGTGCTGGGTGCTCAGTACTCAGGGTGCTGGGTGCTCAGTGCTCGGGGTGCTGGGTCCTCAGTGCTCAGGGTGCTCAGTGCTCAGTGCTCGGGGTGCTGGGTGCTCAGTGCTCGGGGTGCTGGGTGCTCACTTCTCAGGGTGCTGGTTGCTCAGTACTCAGTGTGCTCAGTGCTCAGGGTGCTGGGTGCTCAGAACTCAGGGTGCTGGGGGCTCAGTACTCAGGGTGCTGGGTGCTCAGTACTCAGGTTTCTGGGTGCTCATTCTCGGGGTGCTGGGTGCTCAGTGCTCGGGGTGCTGGGTGCTCAGTACTCAGGGTGCTGGGGGCTCAGTACTCAGGGTGCTGGGTGCTCAGTACTCAGGGTGATCTGTACTCAGTACTCAGGGTGCTGGGTGCTCAGTGATCAGGGTGCTGGGTTCTCAGTACTCGGGGTGCTCAGTACTCAGGGTGCTGGGTGCTCAGTGCTCGGGGTGCTCGGTGCTCAGTACTCGGGGTGCTGGGTGCTCAGTACTCGGGGTGCTGGGTGCTCAGTGCTCAGGGTGCTGGGTGCTCAGTGCTCAGGGTGCTGGGTGCTCAGTGCTCGATGTGCTGGGTGCTCAGTGCTCAGGGTGCTGGTTGCTCAGTACTCAGTGTGCTCAGTGCTCAGGGTGCTGGGTGCTCAGTACCCATGGTGCTGGGTGCTCAGTGCTCGGGGTGCTGGGTCCTCAGTGCTCAGGGTGCTCAGTGCTCAGTGCTCGGGGTGCTGGGTGCTCAGTGCTCGGGGTGCTGGGTGCTCAGTGCTCAGGGTGCTGGTTACTCAGTACTCAGTGTGCTCAGTGCTCAGGGTGCTGGGTGCTCAGAACTCAGGGTGCTGGGTGCTCAGTACTCAGGGTGCTGGGTGCTCAGTACTCAGGGTGCTTGGTGCTCAGTACTCAGGGTGCTGGGTGCTCAGTGCTCAGGGTGCTCGGTGCTCAGTACTCATGGTGCTGGGTGCTCATTCTCGGGGTGCTGGGTGCTCAGTACTCAGGGTGCTCGGTGCTCAGTTCTCAGGGTGCTGGGTGCTCAGTGCTCAGGGTGCTCGGTGCTCAGTACTCTGGGTGCTCGGGGCTCAGTACTCATGGTGCTGGGTGCTCATTCTCGGGGTGATGGGTGCTCAGTACTCAGGGTGCTCGCTGCTCAGTGTTTGGGGTGCTGGGTGCTCAATACTCAGGGTGCTGGGTGATCAGTGCTCAGGGTGCTGGCTGCTCAGTGCTCAGGGTGCTGGGTGCTCAGTACTCAGTGCTCAGGATGCTGGTTGCTCAGTGCTCAGGGTGCTGGGTGCTCAGTGCTCAGGGTGCTCAGTGCTCAGTGCTCAGTACTCAGGGTGCTGGGTGCTCAGTACTCAGGTTGCTGGGTGCTCAGTGCTCGGGGTACCCGGTGCTCAGTGCTCGGGGTGCTCGGTGCTCAGGACTCAGGGTGCTGGGGGCTCAGCACTCAGGGTGCTGGGTGCTCAGTACTCAGGGTGCTCGGTTATCAGTACTCAGGGTGCTGGGTGCTCATTCTCGGGGTGCTGGGTGCTCAGTGCTCGGGGTGCTGGGTGCTCAGTGCTAGGGGTCCTGGGTGCTCAGTACTCAGGGTGCTGGGTGCTCAGTACTCAGGGTGCTGGGTGCTCAGTATTCGGGGTGCTGGGTGCTCAGTGCTCAGCGTGCTGGGTGCTCAGTACTCAGGGTGCTCGGTGCTCAGTGCTTGGGGTGCTGGGTGCTCAGTACTCAGGGTGCTGGGTGCTCAGTGCTCAGGGTGCTGGGTGCTCAGTGCTCAGGGTGCTGGGTGCTCAGTACTCAGTGCTCAGGATGCTGGGTGCTCAGTGCTCGGGCTGCTGGGTGCTCAGTGCTCAGGGTGCTGGGTGCTCAGTACTCAGGGTGCTGGGTTCTCAGTACTCAGGGTGCTGGGTGCACAGTGCTAGGGGTGCTGGGTGCTCAGAGCTCCTGGTCTGGGTGCTCAGTACTCAGGGTGCTGGGTGCTCAGTACTCAGGGTGCTGGGTGCTCAGTGCTCAGAGTGCTGGGTGCTCAGTGCTCTGGGTGCTGGGTGCTCAGTGCTCAGGGTGCTGGGTGCTCAGTGCTCGGGGTGCTCGGTGCTCAGTGCTCAGGGTCATGGGTGCTCAGTACTCAGGGTGCTGGGTGCTCATTCTCGGGGTGCTGGGTGCTCAGTGCTCAGGATGCACGGTGCTCAGTACTTTTGGTGCTGGGTGCTCAGTACTCGGGGTGCTGGGTGCTCATTACTCAATGTGCTGGGCGCTCAGTGCTCGGGGTGCTCGCTGCTCAGTACTCTTGGTGCTGGGTGCTCAGTACTCAGGGTGCTGGGTGCTCAGTGCTCGGGGTTCTCGGTGCTCAGTGCTCAGGATGCTCGGTGCTCAGTATATTTGGTGCTGGGTGCTCAGTACTCAGGGTGCTGGGTGCTCAGTGCCTAGGGTGCTCGGTGCTCAGTACTCAGGGTGCTGGGTGCTCAGTGCTCTGGATGCTGGGTGCTCAGTACTCAGGGTGCTCAGTACTCAGGACTCAGGGTGCTGGGTGCTCAGTGCTCAGGGTGCTGGGTGCTCAGTCCTCGGGGTGCTGGGTGCTCAGTACTCGGGGTGCTCGGTGCTCAGTACTCAGGGTGCTGGGTGCTCAGTACTCAGGGTGCTGGGTGCTCAGTACTCAGGGTGCTGGGTGCTCAGTACTCAGGGTGGTGGGTGCTCAGTACTCAGGGTGCTGGGTGCTCAGTGCTCAGGGTGCTGTGTTCTCAGTACTCAGGGTGCTGGATGCTCAGTACTCAGGGTGCTGGGTGCTCAGTGCTCAGGGTGCTGGGTGCTCAGTGCTCGGGGTGCTCGGTGCTCAGTACTCAGGGTGCTGGGTGCTCAGTGCTCAGGGTGCTGGGTGCTCAGTTCTCAGGGTGCTGGGTGCTCAGTACTCGGGGTGCTCGGTGCTCAGTACTCAGGGTGCTGGGTGCTCAGTACTCAGGGTGCTCGGTGCTCAGTACTCAGGGTGCTGGGTGCTCAGTGCTCATTTGCTGGGTGCTAAGTTCTCAGGGTGCTGGGTGCTCAGTACTCAGGGTGCTGGGTGCTCAGTGCTCAGGGTGCTGGCTGCTCAGTACTCAGGGTGCAGGGTGCTCAGCACTCAGGGTGCTCAGTACTCAGGGTGCTGGGTGCTCAGTGCTAGGGGTGCTGGGTGCTCAGTACTCAGGGTGCTCAGTACTCAGGGTGCTGGGTGCTCAGTGCTCGGGGTGCTGGATGCTCAGTACTCAGGGTGCTCAGTACTCAGGATGCTGGGTGCTCAGTACTCAGGGTGCAGGGTGCTCAGCACTCAGGGTGCTCAGTACTCAGGGTGCTGGCTGCTCAGTACTCAGGGTGCAGGGTGCTCCACACTCAGGGTGCTCAGTACTCAGGGTGCTGGGTGCTCAGTGCTAGGGGTGCTGGGTGCTCAGTACTCAGGGTGCTCAGTACTCAGGATGCTGGGTGCTCAGTACTCAGGTTGCTGGGTGCTCAGTCCTCAGGGTGCTCAGTGCTCAGGGTGCTGGATGCTCAGTGCTCAGGTTGATCGGTGCTCAGTACTCAGGATGCTGGGTGCTCAGTACTCAGGGTGCTGGGTGCTCAGTACTCAGGGTGCTGGGTGCTCAGTCCTCAGGGTGCTCAGTACTCAGGATGCTGGGTGCTCAGTACTCAGGGTGCTGGGTGCTCAGTACTCAGGGTGCTGGGTGCTCAGTGCTCGGGGTGTTTGGTGCTCAGTGCTCAGGGTGCTCAGTGCTCAGTGCTCGGGGTGCTGGGTGCTCAGTGCTCAGGGTGCTGGTTGCTCAGTACTCAGTGTGCTCAGTGCTCAGGGTGCTGGGTGCTCAGTACTCAGGGTGCTGGGTGCTCAGTACTCAGGGTGCTGGGTGCTCAGTACTCAGGGTGCTTGGTGCTCAGTACTCAGGGTGCTGGGTGCTCAGTGCTCAGGGTGCTCGGTTCTCAGTACTCATGGTGCTGGGTTCTCATTCTCGGGGTGCTGGGTGCTCAGTACTCAGGGTGCTCGGTGCTCAGTTTTCAGGGTGCTGGGTGCTCAGTGCTCAGGGTGCTCGGTGCTCAATACTCTGGGTGCTCAGGGCTCAGTACTCATGGTGCTGGGTGCTCATTCTCGGGGTGCTGGGTGCTCAGTACTCAGGGTGCTTGGTGCTCAGTACTCAGGGTGCTGGGTGCTCAGTGCTCAGGGTGCTCGGTGCTCAGTACTCTCTGTGCTCGGGGCTCAGTACTCATGGTGCTGGGTGCTCAGTACTCAGGGTGCTCGGTGCTCAGTTCTCAGGGTGCTCGCTGCTCAGTGTTTGGGGTGCTGGGTGCTCAATACTCAGGGTGCTGGGTGCTCAGTGCTCAGGGTGCTGGCTGCTCAGTGCTCAGGGTGCTGGGTGCTCAGTACTCAGTGCTCAGGATGCTGGGTGCTCAGTGCTCAGGGTGCTGGGTGCTCAGTGCTCAGGGTGCTCAGTGCTCAGTGCTCAGTACTCAGGGTGCTGGGTGCTCAGTACTCAGGTTGCTGGGTGCTCAGTGCTTGGGGTACCCGGTGCTCAGTGCTCGGGGTGCTCGGTGCTCAGGACTCAGGGTGCTGGGTGCTCAGTGCTCAGGGTGCTGGGTGCTCAGTGCTCAGGGTGCTGGGTGCTCAGTGCTCAGCGTGCTTGATGCTCAGTACTCAGGGTGCTGGGTGCTCAGTGCTCAGGGTGCTGGGTGCTCAGTGCTAGGGGTGCTTGGTGCTCAGTACTCAGGGTGCTGGGTGCTCAGTACTCATGGTGCTGGGTGCTCAGTATTCGGGGTGCTGGGTGCTCAGTGCTCAGCGTGCTGGGTGCTCAGTACTCAGGGTGCTCGGTGCTCAGTGCTTGGGTTGCTGGGTGCTCAGTACTCAGGGTGCTGGGTGCTCAGTGCTCAGGGTGCTGGGTGCTCAGTGCTCAGGGTTCTGGGTGCTCAGTACTCAGTGCTCAGGATGCTGGGTGCTCAGTGCTCGGGCTGCTGGGTGCTCAGTGCTCAGGGTGCTGGGTGCTCAGTACTCAGTGTGCTGGGTTCTCAGTACTCAGGGTGCTGGGTGCACAGTGCTAGGGGTGCTGGGTGCTCAGTGCTCGTGGTCTGGGTGCTCAGTACTCAGGGTGCTGGGTGCTCAGTACTCAGGGTGCTGGGTGCTCAGTGCTCAGAGTGCTGGGTGCTCAGTGCTCTGGGTGCTGGGTGCTCAGTGCTCAGGGTGCTGGGTGCTCAGTGCTCAGGGTGCTGGGTGCTCAGTGATCGGGGTGATGGGTGGTGAGTGCTCAGGGTGCTGGGTGCTCAGTGCTCGGGGTGCTCGGTGCTCAGTGCTCAGGGTCATGGGTGCTCAGTACTCAGGGTGCTGGGTGCTTAGTACTCAGGGTGCTCAGTGCTCAGTACACAGGGTGCTGGGTGCTCAGTGCTCGGGGCGCTGGGTGCTCAGTGCTCAGTACTCAGGGTGCTGGGTGCTCAGTGCTCGGGGTGCTGGGTGCTCAGTACTCAGCGTGCTGGGTGCTCAGTACTCAGGGTGCTGGGTGCTCAGTGCTCAGGGTGCTGGGTGCTCAGTGCTCAGGGTGCTGGGTGCTCAGTGCTCGGGGAGCTCGGTGCTCAGTACTCAGGGTGCTGAGTGCTCAGTACTCAGTGCTCGGGGTCCTGGGTGCTCCGTGCTCGGGGTGCTGGGTGCTCAGTACTCAGGGTGCTGGGTGCTCATTCCCGGGGTGCTGGGTACTCAGTGCTCGGGGTGCTGGGTGCTCAGTACTCAGGTTGCTGGGGGCTCAGTACTCAGGGTGCTGGGTGCTCAGTACTCAGGGTGCTCGGTTCTCAGTACTCACTGTGCTGGGTGCTCATTCTCGGGGTGCTGGGTGCTCAGTGCTCGGGGTGCTGGGTGCTCAGTACTCAGGGTGCTGGGGGCTCAGTACTCAGGGTGCTGGGTGCTCAGTACTCAGGGTGATCTGTTCTCAGTACTCAGGGTGCTGGCTGCTCAGTGATCGGGGTGCTGGGTTCTCAGTACTCGGGGTGCTCAGTACTCAGGGTGCTGGGTGCTCAGTACTCAGGGTGCTGTGTGCTCAGTGCTTGGGGTGCTCGGGGCTCAGTACTCGGGGTGCTGGGTGCTCAGTGCTCAGGGTGCTGGGTGCTCAGTGCTCAGGGTGCTGGGTGCTCAGTGCTCGGGGTGCTGGGTGCTCAGTGCTCAGGGTGCTGGTTGCTCAGTACTCAGTGTGCTCAGTGCTCAGGGTGCTGGGTGCTCAGTACTCAGGGTGCTGGGTGCTCAGTGCTCGGGGTGCTGGGTCCTCAGTGCTCAGGGTGTTCAGTGCTCAGTGCTCGGGGTGCTGGGTGCTCAGTGCTCGGGGTGCTGGGTGCTCAGTGCTCAGGGTGCTGGTTGCTCAGTACTCAGTGTGCTCAGTGCTCAGGGTGCTGGGTGCTCAGTACTCAGGGTGCTGGGTGCTCAGTACTCAGGGTGCAGGGTGCTCAGTACTCAGGGTGCTTGGTGCTCAGTACTCAGGGTGCTGGGTGCTCAGTGCTCAGGGTTCTCGGTTCTCAGTACTCATGGTGCTGGGTGCTCAGTGCTAGGGGTGCTGGGTGCTCAGTACTCAGGGTGCTCAGTACTCAGGATGCTGGGTGCTCAGTACTCAGGTTGCTGGGTGCTCAGTCCTCAGGGTGCTCAGTGCTCAGGGTGCTGGATGCTCAGTGCTCAGGTTGATCGGTGCTCAGTACTCAGGATGCTGGGTGCTCAGTACTCAGGGTGCTGGGTGCTCAGTACTCAGGGTGCTGGGTGCTCAGTCCTCAGGGTGCTCAGTACTCAGGATGCTGGGTGCTCAGTACTCAGGGTGCTGGGTGCTCAGTACTCAGGGTGCTGGGTGCTCAGTGCTCGGGGTGTTTGGTGCTCAGTGCTCAGGGTGCTCAGTGCTCAGTGCTCGGGGTGCTGGGTGCTCAGTGCTCAGGGTGCTCGGTTCTCAGTACTCAGGGTGCTGGGTGCTCAGTGCTAGGGGTGCTGGGTGCTCAGTACTCAGGGTGCTCAGTACTCAGGATGCTGGGTGCTCAGTACTCAGGTTGCTGGGTGCTCAGTCCTCAGGGTGCTCAGTGCTCAGGGTGCTGGATGCTCAGTGCTCAGGTTGATCGGTGCTCAGTACTCAGGATGCTGGGTGCTCAGTACTCAGGGTGCTGGGTGCTCAGTACTCAGGGTGCTGGGTGCTCAGTCCTCAGGGTGCTCAGTACTCAGGATGCTGGGTGCTCAGTACTCAGGGTGCTGGGTGCTCAGTACTCAGGGTGCTGGGTGCTCAGTGCTCGGGGTGTTTGGTGCTCAGTGCTCAGGGTGCTCAGTGCTCAGTGCTCGGGGTGCTGGGTGCTCAGTGCTCAGGGTGCTGGTTGCTCAGTACTCAGTGTGCTCAGTGCTCAGGGTGCTGGGTGCTCAGTACTCAGGGTGCTGGGTGCTCAGTACTCAGGGTGCTGGGTGCTCAGTACTCAGGGTGCTTGGTGCTCAGTACTCAGGGTGCTGGGTGCTCAGTGCTCAGGGTGCTCGGTTCTCAGTACTCATGGTGCTGGGTGCTCATTCTCGGGGTGCTGGGTGCTCAGTACTCAGGGTGCTCGGTGCTCAGTTCTCAGGGTGCTGGGTGCTCAGTGCTCAGGGTGCTCGGTGCTCAATACTCTGGGTGCTCAGGGCTCAGTACTCATGGTGCTGGGTGCTCATTCTCGGGGTGCTGGGTGCTCAGTACTCAGGGTGCTTGGTGCTCAGTACTCAGGGTGCTGGGTGCTCAGTGCTCAGGGTGCTCGGTGCTCAGTACTCTCTGTGCTTGGGGCTCAGTACTCATGGTGCTGGGTGCTCAGTACTCAGGGTGCTCGGTGCTCAGTTCTCAGGGTGCTCGCTGCTCAGTGTTTGGGGTGCTGGGTGCTCAATACTCAGGGTGCTGTGTGCTCAGTGCTCAGGGTGCTGGCTGCTCAGTGCTCAGGGTGCTGGGTGCTCAGTACTCAGTGCTCAGAATGCTGGGTGCTCAGTGCTCAGGGTGCTGGGTGCTCAGTGCTCAGGGTGCTCAGTGCTCAGTGCTCAGTACTCAGGGTGCTGGGTGCTCAGTACTCAGGTTGCTGGGTGCTCAGTGCTTGGGGTACCCGGTGCTCAGTGCTCGGGGTGCTCGGTGCTCAGGACTCAGGGTGCTGGGTGCTCAGTGCTCAGGGTGCTCGGTGATCAGTGCTCAGGGTGCTGGGTGCTCAGTGCTCAGCGTGCTTGATGCTCAGTACTCAGGGTGCTGGGTGCTCAGTGCTCAGGGTGCTGGGTGCTCAGTGCTAGGGGTGCTTGGTGCTCAGTACTCAGGGTGCTGGGTGCTCAGTACTCATGGTGCTGGGTGCTCAGTATTCGGGGTGCTGGGTGCTCAGTGCTCAGCGTGCTGGGTGCTCAGTACTCAGGGTGCTCGGTGCTCAGTGCTTGGGGTGCTGGGTGCTCAGTACTCAGGGTGCTGGGTGCTCAGTGCTCAGGGTGCTGGGTGCTCAGTGCTCAGGGTTCTGGGTGCTCAGTACTCAGTGCTCAGGATGCTGGGTGCTCAGTGCTCGGGCTGCTGGGTGCTCAGTGCTCAGGGTGCTGGGTGCTCAGTACTCAGTGTGCTGGGTTCTCAGTAGTCAGGGTGCTGGGTGCACAGTGCTAGGGGTGCTGGGTGCTCAGTGCTCGTGGTCTGGGTGCTCAGTACTCAGGGTGCTGGGTGCTCAGTACTCAGGGTGCTGGGTGCTCAGTGCTCAGAGTGCTGGGTGCTCAGTGCTCTGGGTGCTGGGTGCTCAGTGCTCAGGGTGCTGGGTGCTCAGTGCTCAGGGTGCTGGGTGCTCAGTGATCGGGGTGATGGGTGGTGAGTGCTCAGGGTGCTGGGTGCTCAGTGCTCGGGGTGCTCGGTGCTCAGTGCTCAGGGTCATGGGTGCTCAGTACTCAGGGTGCTGGGTGCTTAGTACTCAGGGTGCTCAGTGCTCAGTACACAGGGTGCTGGGTGCTCAGTGCTCGGGGCGCTGGGTGCTCAGTGCTCAGTACTCAGGGTGCTGGGTGCTCAGTGCTCGGGGTGCTGGGTGCTCAGTACTCAGCGTGCTGGGTGCTCAGTACTCAGGGTGCTGGGTGCTCAGTGCTCAGGGTGCTGGGTGCTCAGTGCTCAGGGTGCTGGGTGCTCAGTGCTCGGGGAGCTCGGTGCTCAGTACTCAGGGTGCTGAGTGCTCAGTACTCAGTGCTCGGGGTCCTGGGTGCTCCGTGCTCGGGGTGCTGGGTGCTCAGTACTCAGGGTGCTGGGTGCTCATTCCCGGGGTGCTGGGTACTCAGTGCTCGGGGTGCTGGGTGCTCAGTACTCAGGTTGCTGGGGGCTCAGTACTCAGGGTGCTGGGTGCTCAGTACTCAGGGTGCTCGGTTCTCAGTACTCAGGGTGCTGGGTGCTCATTCTCGGGGTGCTGGGTGCTCAGTGCTCGGGGTGCTGGGTGCTCAGTACTCAGGGTGCTGGGGGCTCAGTACTCAGGGTGCTGGGTGCTCAGTACTCAGGGTGATCTGTTCTCAGTACTCAGGGTGCTGGGTGCTCAGTGATCGGGGTGCTGGGTTCTCAGTACTCGGGGTGCTCAGTACTCAGGGTGCTGGGTGCTCAGTACTCAGGGTGCTGTGTGCTCAGTGCTCGGGGTGCTCGGGGCTCAGTACTCGGGGTGCTGGGTGCTCAGTGCTCAGTGTGCTGGGTGCTCAGTGCTCAGGGTGCTGGGTGCTCAGTGCACGGGGTGCTGGGTGCTCAGTGCTCAGGGTGCTGGTTGCTCAGTACTCAGTGTGCTCAGTGCTCAGGGTGCTGGGTGCGCAGTACTCAGGGTGCTGGGTGCTCAGTGCTCGGGGTGCTGGGTCCTCAGTGCTCAGGGTGCTCAGTGCTCAGTGCTCGGGGTGCTGGGTGCTCAGTGCTCGGGTTGCTGGGTGCTCAGTGCTCAGGGTGCTGGTTGCTCAGTACTCAGTGTGCTCAGTGCTCAGGGTGCTGGGTGCTCAGAACTCAGGGTGCTGGGTGCTCAGTACTCAGGGTGCTTTGTGCTCAGTACTCAGGGTGCTTGGTGCTCAGTACTCAGGGTGCTGGGTGCTCAGTGCTCAGGGTGCTCGGTGCTCAGTACTCATGGTGCTGGGTGCTCATTCTCGGGGTGCTGGGTGCTCAGTACTCAGGGTGCTCGGTGCTCAGTTCTCAGGGTGCTGGGTGCTCAGTGCTCAGGGTGCTCGGTGCTCAGTACTCTGGGTGCTCAGGGCTCAGTACTTATGGTGCTGGGTGCTCATTCTCGGGGTGCTGGGTGCTCAGTACTCAGGGTGCTTGGTGCTCAGTACTCAGGGTGCTGGGTGCTCAGTGCTCAGGGTGCTCGGTGCTCAGTACTCTGGGTGCTCGGGGCTCAGTACTCATGGTGCTGGGTGCTCAGTACTCAGGGTGCTCGGTGCTCAGTTCTCAGGGTGCTCGCTGCTCAGTGTTTGGGGTGCTGGGTGCTTAATACTCAGGGTGCTGGGTGCTCAGTGCTCAGGGTGCTGGCTGCTCAGTGCTCAGGGTGCTGGGTGCTCAGTACTCAGTGCTCAGGATGCTGGGTGCTCAGTGCTCAGGGTGCTGGGTGCTCAGTGCTCAAGGTGCTCAGTGCTCAGTGCTCAGTACTCAGGGTGCTGGGTGCTCAGTACTCAGGTTGCTGGGTGCTCAGTGCTCGGGGTACCCGGTGCTCAGTGCTCGGGCTGCTCGGTGCTCAGGATTCAGGGTGCTGGGTGCTCAGTGCTCAGCCTCATGGGTGCTCAGTGCTCAGGGTGCTGGGTGCTCAGTGCTCAGCGTGCTTGATGCTCAGTACTCAGGGTGCTGGGTGCTCAGTGCTCAGGGTGCTGGGTGCTCAGTGCTAGGGGTGCTGGGTGCTCAGTACTCAGGGTGCTGGGTGCTCAGTACTCAGGGTGCTGGGTGCTCAGTATTCGGGGTGCTGGGTGCTCAGTGCTCAGCGTGCTGGGTGCTCAGTACTCAGGGTGCTCGGTGCTCAGTGCTTGGGGTGCTGGGTGCTCAGTACTCAGGGTGCTGGGTGCTCAGTGCTCAGGGTGCTGGGTGCTCAGTGCTCAGGGTGCTGGGTGCTCAGTACTCAGGGTGCTGGGTTCTCAGTACTCAGGGTGCTGGGTGCACAGTGCTAGGGGTGCTGGGTGCTCAGTACTCAGGGTGCTGGGTGCTCAGTACTCAGGGTGCTGGGTGCTCAGTACTCAGGGTGCTGGGTGCTCAGTACTCAGGGTGCTGGGTGCTCAGTGCTCAGAGCGCTGGGTGCTCAGTGCTCTGGGTGCTGGGTGCTCAGTGCTCAGGGTGCTGGGTGCTCAGTGCTCAGGGTGCTGGGTGCTCAGTGATCGGGGTGATGGGTGGTGAGTGCTCAGGGTGCTGGGTGCTCAGTGCACGGGGTGCTCGGTGCTCAGTGCTCAGGGTCATGGGTGCTCAGTACTCAGCGTGCTGGGTGCTTAGTACTCAGGGTGCTCAGTGCTCAGTACACAGGGTGCTGGGTGCTCAGTGCTCGGGGCGCTGGGTGCTCTGTGCTCAGTACTCAGGGTGCTGGGTGCTCAGTGCTCGGGGTGCTGGGTGCTCAGTACTCAGCGTGCTGGGTGCTCAGTACTCAGGGTGCTGGGTGCTCAGTGCTCAGGGTGCTGGGTGCTCAGTGCTCAGGGTGCTGGGTGCTCAGTGCTCGGGGAGCTCGGTGCTCAGTACTCAGGGTGCTGAGTGCTCAGTACTCAGTGCTCGGGGTCCTGGGTGCTCCGTGCTCGGGGTGCTGGGTGCTCAGTACTCAGGGAGCTGGGTGCTCATTCTCGGGGTGCTGGGTACTCAGTGCTCGGGGTGCTGGGTGCTCAGTACTCAGGGTGCTGGGGGCTCAGTACTCAGGGTGCTGGGTGCTCAGTACTCAGGGTGCTCGGTTCTCAGTACTCAGGGTGATGGGTGCTCATTCTCGGGTTGCTGGGTGCTCAGTGCTCGGGGTGCTGGGTGCTCAGTACTCAGGGTGCTGGGGGCTCAGTATTCAGGGTGCTGGGTGCTCAGTACTCAGGGTGATCTGTTCTCAGTACTCAGGGTGCTGGGTGCTCAGTGATCGGGGTGCTGGGTTCTCAGTACTCGGGGTGCTCAGTACTCAGGGTGCTGGGTGCTCAGTACTCAGGGTGCTGGGTGCTCAGTGCTCGGGGTGCTCGGTGCTCAGTACTCGGGGTGCTGGGTGCTCAGTACTCGGGGTGCTGGGTGCTCAGTGCTCAGGGTGCTGGGTGCTCAGTGCTCAGGGTGCTGGGTGCTCAGTGCTCGGGGTGCTGGGTGCTCAGTGCTCGGGGTGCTGGGTGCTCAGTGCTCGGGGTGCTGGGTGCTCAGTGCTCGGGGTGCTGGGTGCTCAGTGCTCGGGGTGCTGGGTGCTCAGTGCTCGGGGTGCTGGGTGCTCAGTACTCAGGGTGCTGGGTGCTCAGTACTCAGGGTGCTGGGTGCTCAGTGCTCAGGGTCCTGGGTGCTCAGTACTCAGGGTGCTATGTGCTCAGTACTCAGGGTGCTCGGTGCTCAGTACTCAGGGTGCTGGGTGCTCAGTGCTCAGGGTGCTGGGTACTCAGTACTCAGGGTGCTGGGTGCTCAGTACTCAGGGTGCTGGGTGCTCAGTGCTCAGGGTGCTGGGTGCTCAGTGCTCAGGGTGCTGGGTGCTCAGTACTCAGGGTGCTGGGTGCTCAGTGCTCAGGGTGATCGGTGCTCAGTACTCAGGGTGCTCAGTACTCAGGGTGCTGGGTGCTCAGTGCTCAGGGTGCTGGGTGCTCAGTGCTCGGGGTGCTGGGTGCTCAGTGCTCAGGGTGATCGGTGCTCAGTACCCAGGGTGCTGGGTGCTCAGTGCTCAGGGTGGTGGGTGCTCAGTCCTCAGGGTGCTCAGTGCTCAGTGTGCTGGGTGCTCAGTGCTCAGGGTGCTGGGTGCTCAGTACTCAGGGTGCAGGGTGCTCAGTTCTCAGGGTGCTGGGTGCTCAGTACTCTGGGTGTTGGGTGCTCAGTACTCAGGGTGCTGGGTGCTCAGTGCTCGGGGTGCTGGGTGCTCAGTGCTCAGGGTGTGGGTGCTCAGTGCTCAGGGTGCTGGGTGCTCAGTACTCAGGGTGCTGGGTGCTCAGTGCTCGGGGTGCTCGGTGCTCAGTACTCAATGTGCTGGGTGCTCAGTGCTCAGGGTGCTGGGTGCTCAGTACTCAGGGTGCTCAGTGCTCAGTACTCGGGGTGCTGGGTGCTCAGTGCTCAGTGTGCTCAGTGCTCAGTGCTCAGGGTGCTGGATGCTCAGTACTCACGGTGCTCAGTGCTCAGTACTCGGGGTGCTGGGTGCTCAGTACTCAGGGTGCTCAGTGCTCAGTACTCGGGGTGCTGGGTGCTCAGTGCTCAGTGTGCTCAGTGCTCAGTGCTCGGGGTGCTGGGTGCTCAGTGCTCGGGACGCTGGGTGCTCAGTGCTCGGGGTGCCGGGTGCTCAGTACTCAGGGTGCTGTGTGCTCAGTGCTCAGTACTCAGCGTGCTGAGTGCTCAGTGCTTAGAGTGTTGGGTGCTCAGTACTCAGGGTGCTGGGTGCTCAGTGCTCAGTGTGCTCAGTGCTCAGGGTGCTCAGTGTTCACGGTGCTGGGTGCTCAGGGTGCTGGGTGCTCAGTGCTCGGGGTGCTGGGTGCTCAGTGCTCAGTGCTCAGGGTGCTGGGTGCTCAGTGCTCAGTGCTCAGGGTGCTGGGTGTTCAGTACTCAGGGTGCTCGGTGCTCAGTGCTCTGGGTGCTGGGTGCTCAGTACTCAGGGTGCTGGGTGCTCAGTCCTCAGGGTGCTCAGTACTCAGGGTGCTCGGTGCTCAGTGCTCAGTACTCAGGGTGCTCAGTGCTCAGTACTCAGTGTGCTTTGTGCTCAGTGCTCAGGGTGTTCAGTGCTCAGTACTCAGCGTGCTTTGTGCTCAGTGCTCAGGGTGCTGGGTGCTCAGTGCTCAGGGTGCTGGGCGCTGAGTACTCGGGGTGCTGGGTGCTCAGTGCTCGGGGTGCTGGGTGCTCAGTGCTCGGGGTGCTGGGTGCTCAGTGCTCGGGGTGCTGGGTGCTCAGTGCTCGGGGTGCTGGGTGCTCAGTGCTCGGGGTGCTGGGTGCTCAGTGCTCGGGGTGCTGGGTGCTCAGTGCTCGGGGTGCTCGGTGCTCAGTGCTCGTGGTGCTGGGTGCTCAGTACTCGGGGTGCTCGGTTCTCAGTACTCAGGGTGCTTTGTGTTCAGTGCTCAGGGTGCTGGGTGCTCAGTGCTCGGGGTGCTGGGTGCTCGGTGCTCAGGTTGCTGGGTGCTCAGTACTCGGGGTGCTGGGTGCTCAGTGCTCGGGGTGCTGGGTGCTCAGTGCTCGGGGTGCTCGGTGCTCAGTGCTCGTGGTGCTGGGTGCTCAGTACTCGGGGTGCTCGGTTCTCAGTACTCAGGGTGCTTTGTGTTCAGTGCTCAGGGTGCTGGGTGCTCAGTGCTCGGGGTGCTGGGTGCTCGGTGCTCAGGTTGCTGGGTGCTCAGTACTCGGGGTGCTGGGTGCTCAGTGCTCAGGGTGCTGGGTGCTCACTGCTCGGGGTGCTGGGTCCTCAGTGCTACGGGTGTTGGGTGCTCAGTGCTCGGGGTGCTGGGTGCTCAGTGCTCGGGGCGCTGTGTGCTCAGTGCTCGGGGTGCTCGGTGCTCAGTACTCAGGGTGCTGGGTGCTCAGTGCTCAGGGTGCTTGGTGCTCAGTACTCAGGGTGCTGGGTGCTCAGTGCTCGGTGTGCTCGGTGCTCAGTAGTTTGGGTGCTCAGTACTCAGGGTGCTGGGTGGTCAGTGCTCAGGGTGATCGGTGCTCAGTACTCAGGGTGCTCAGTACTCAGGGTGCTGGGTGCTCAGGGCTCGGGGTGCTGGGAGCTCAGTACTCAGGGTGCTTGGTGCTCAGTGCTCGGGGTGCTGGGTGCTGAGTGCTAAGGGTGCTGGGTGCTCAGTACTCGGGGTGCTCGGTGCTCAGTACTCAGGGTGCTGGGTGCTCAGTACTCAGGGTGCTGGGTGCTCAGTACTCAGGGTGCTCGCTGCTCAGTACTCAGGGTGCTGGGTGCTCAGTGCTCAGGGTGCTGGGTGCTCAGTACTCAGGGTGCTCGGTGCTCAGTGCTCAGGGTGATCGGTGCTCAGTCCTCAGGGTGCTCAGTACTCAGGGTGCTGGGTGCTCAGTGCTCTGGTTGCTCAGTACTCAGGGTGCTGGGTGCTCAGTACTCAGGGTGCTGGGTGCTCAGTGCTCGGGGTGCTGGGTGCTCAGTACTCAGGGAGCTGGGTGCTCAGTGCTCAGGGTGCTGGGTGCTCAGTTCTCATTGTGCTGGGTGCTCAGTACTCAGGGTGCTCAGTGCTCGTGGAGCTCGGTGCTCAGTACTCAGGGTGCTGGGTGCTCAGTACTCAGTGCTCGGGGTCCTGGGTTCTCAGCCCTCTGGGTGCTTAGTGCACAGTACTCGGGGTGCTGGGTGCTCAGTATTCAGGGTGCTCAGTGCTCGGGGTGCTGGGTGCTCAGTACTCAGGGTGCTGGGTGCTCAGTACTCAGGGTGCTGGGTGCTCATTCTCGGGGTGCTGGGTGCTCAGTGCTCTGGGTGCTGGGTGCTCAGTACTCGGGGTGCTGGTTGCTCAGTGCTCAGCGTGCTGGGTGCTCAGTACTCAGGGTGCTCGGTTCTCAGTACTCAGGGTGCTGGGTGCTCATTCTCGGGGTGCTGGGTGCTCAGTGCTCAGGGTGCTGGGTGCTCAGTGTTCAGGGTCCTCGGTGCTCAGTACTCAGTGTGCTCAGTACTCAGCGTGCTTTGTGCTCAGTGCTCAGGGTGCTGGGTGCTCAGTACTCAGGGTGCTGGGTGCTCAGTATTCACGGGGCTGGGTGCTCAGTACTCGGGGTGCTGGGTGCTCATTACACAGGGTGCTGGGTGCTCAGTGCTCGGGGTGCTCGCTGCTCAGTACTCTTGGTGCTGGGTGCTCAGTACTCAGGGTGCTGGGTGCTCAGTGCTCGGGTTGCTCGGTGCTCAGTGCTCAGGATGCTCGGTGCTCAGTACTTTTGGTGCTGGGTGCTCAGTACTCAGGGTGCTGGGTGCTCAGTGCTAGGGGTGCTCGGTGCTCAGTACTCAGGGTGCTGGGTGCTCAGTGCTCAGGTTGCAGGGTGCTCAGTACTCAGGGTGCTGGGTGCTCAGTACTCAGGTTGCTGGGTGCTCAGTGCTCAGGGTGCTGTGTGCTCAGTACTCATGGTGCTTGTTGCTCAGTACTCAGGGTGCTGGGTGCTCAGTGCTCGGGGTGCTCGGTGCTCAGTACTCGGGGTGCTGGGTGCTCAGTACTCGGGGTGCTGGGTGCTCAGTGCTCAGGGTGCTGGGTGCTCAGTGCTCAGGGTGCTGGGTGCTCAGTGCTCGGGTGCTGGGTGCTCAGTGCTCAGGGTGCTTGTTGCTCAGTACTCAGTGTGCTCAGTGCTCAGGGTGCTGGGTGCTCAGTACTCAGGGTGCTGGGTGCTCAGTGCTCGGGGTGCTGGGTCCTCAATGCTCAGGGTGCTCAGTGCTCAGTGCTCGGGGTGCTGGGTGCTCAGTGCTCGGGGTGCTGGGTGCTCAGTGCTCAGGGTGCTGGTTGCTCAGTACTCAGTGTGCTCAGTGCTCAGGGTGCTGGGTGCTCAGAACTCAGGGTGCTGTGTGCTCAGTACTAAGGGTGCTGGGTGCTCAGTACTCAGGGTGCTTGGTGCTCAGTACTCAGGGTGCTGGGTGCTCAGTGCTCAGGGTGCTCGGTGCTCAGTACTCATGGTGCTTTGTGCTCATTCTCGGGGTGCTGGGTGCTCAGTAATCAGGGTGCTCGGTGCTCAGTTCTCAGGGTGCTGGGTGCTCAGTGCTCAGGGTGCTCGGTGCTCAGTACTCTGGGTGCTCGGGGCTCAGTACTCATGGTGCTGGGTGCTCATTCTCGGGGTGATGGGTGCTCAGTACTCAGGGTGCTTGGTGCTCAGTACTCAGGGTGCTGGGTGCTCAGTGCTCAGGGTGATCGGTGCTCAGTACTCAGGGTGCTCAGTACTCAGGGTGCTGGGTGCTCAGGGCTCGGGGTGCTGGGAGCTCAGTACTCAGGGTGCTGGGTGCTCAGTGCTCGTGGTGCTGGGTGCTGAGTGCTCAGGGTGCAGGGTGCTCAGTACTCGGGGTGCTCGGTGCTCAGTACTCAGGGTGCTGGGTGCTCAGTACTCAGGGTGCTGGGTGCTCAGTACTCAGGGTGCTCGCTGCTCAGTACTCAGGGTGCTGGGTGCTCAGTGCTCAGGGTGCTGGGTGCTCAGTACTCAGGGTGCTCGGTGCTCAGTGCTCAGGGTGATCGGTGCTCAGTCCTCAGGGTGCTCAGTACTCAGGGTGCTGGGTGCTCAGTGCTCTGGTTGCTCAGTACTCAGGGTGCTGGGTGCTCAGTACTCAGGGTGCTGGGTGCTCAGTGCTCGGGGTGCTGGGTGCTCAGTACTCAGGGAGCTGGGTGCTCAGTGCTCAGGGTGCTGGGTGCTCAGTTCTCATTGTGCTGGGTGCTCAGTACTCAGGGTGCTCAGTGCTCCTGGAGCTCGGTGCTCAGTACTCAGGGTGCTGGGTACTCAGTACTCAGTGCTCGGGGTCCTGGGTTCTCAGCCCTCTGGGTGCTTAGTGCACAGTACTCAGGGTGCTGGGTGCTCAGTATTCAGGGTGCTCAGTGCTCGGGGTGCTGGGTGCTCAGTACTCAGGGTGCTGGGTGCTCAGTACTCAGGGTGCTGGGTGCTCATTCTCGGGGTGCTGGGTGCTCAGTGGTCTGGGTGCTGTGTGCTCAGTACTCGGGGTGCTGGTTGCTCAGTGCTCAGCGTGCTGGGTGCTCAGTACTCAGGGTGCTCGGTTCTCAGTACTCAGGGTGCTGGGTGCTCATTCTCGGGCTGCTGGGTGCTCAGTGCTCAGGGTGCTGGGTGCTCAGTGTTCAGGGTCCTCGGTGCTCAGTACTCAGTGTGCTCAGTACTCAGCGTGCTTTGTGCTCAGTGCTCAGGGTGCTGGGTGCTCAGTACTCAGGGTGCTGGGTGCTCAGTACTCACGGGGCTGGGTGCTCAGTACTCGGGGTGCTGGGTGCTCATTACACAGGGTGCTGGGTGCTCAGTGCTCGGGGTGCTCGCTGCTCAGTACTCTTGGTGCTGGGTGCTCAGTACTCAGGGTGCTGGGTGCTCAGTGCTCGGGTTGCTCGGTGCTCAGTGCTCAGGATGCTCGGTGCTCAGTACTTTTGGTGCTGGGTGCTCAGTACTCAGGGTGCTGGGTGCTCAGTGCTAGGGGTGCTCGGTGCTCAGTACTCAGGGTGCTGGGTGCTCAGTGCTCAGGTTGCAGGGTGCTCAGTACTCAGGGTGCTGGGTGCTCAGTACTCAGGTTGCTGGGTGCTCAGTGCTCAGGGTGCTGTGTGCTCAGTACTCATGGTGCTTGTTGCTCAGTACTCAGGGTGCTGGGTGCTCAGTGCTCGGGGTGCTCGGTGCTCAGTACTCGGGGTGCTGGGTGCTCAGTACTCGGGGTGCTGGGTTCTCAGTGCTCAGGGTGCTGGGTGCTCAGTGCTCAGGGTGCTGGGTGCTCAGTGCTCGGGTGCTGGGTAATCAGTGCTCAGGGTGCTTGTTGCTCAGTACTCAGTGTGCTCAGTGCTCAGGGTGCTGGGTGCTCAGTACTCAGGGTGCTGGGTGCTCAGTGCTCGGGGTGCTGGGTCCTCAGTGCTCAGGGTGCTCAGTGCTCAGTGCTCGGGGTGCTGGGTGCTCAGTGCTCGGGGTGCTGGGTGCTCAGTGCTCAGGGTGCTGGTTGCTCAGTACTCAGTGTGCTCAGTGCTCAGGGTGCTGGGTGCTCAGAACTCAGGGTGCTGGGTGCTCAGTACTAAGGGTGCTGGGTGCTCAGTACTCAGGGTGCTGGGTGCTCAGTGCTAGGGGTGCTCGGTGCTCAGTTCTCAGGGTGCTCGGTGCTCAGTTCTCAGGGTGCTGGGTGCTCAGTGCTCAGGGTGCTCGGTGCTCAGTACTCTGGGTGCTCGGGGCTCAGTACTCATGGTGCTGGGTGCTCATTCTCGGGGTGATGGGTGCTCAGTACTCAGGGTGCTTGGTGCTCAGTACTCAGGGTGCTGGGTGCTCAGTGCTCAGGGTGCTCGGTGCTCAGTACTCTGGGTGCTCGGGGCTCAGTACTCATGGTGCTGGGTGCTCAGTACTCAGGGTGCTCGGTGCTCAGTTCTCAGGGTGCACGCTGCTCAGTGTTTGGGGTGCTGGGTGCTCAATACTCAGGGTGCTGGGTGATCAGTGCTCAGGGTGCTGGCTGCTCAGTGCTCAGGGTGCTGGGTGCTCAGTACTCAGTGCTCAGGATGCTGGTTGCTCAGTGCTCAGGGTGCTGGGTGCTCAGTGCTCAGGGTGCTCAGTGCTCAGTACTCAGGGTGCTGGGTGCTCAGTACTCAGGTTGCTGGGTGCTCAGTGCTCGGGGTACCCGGTGCTCAGTGCTCGGGGTGCTCGTTGCTCAGGACTCAGGGTGCTGGGGGCTCAGT
Source organism: Microtus oregoni (assembly GCF_018167655.1). Lineage (NCBI taxonomy): Eukaryota > Metazoa > Chordata > Mammalia > Rodentia > Cricetidae > Microtus > Microtus oregoni. The sequence continues at coordinate 259,008 of NW_024543273.1, read as the reverse complement.
ACTCAGGGTGCTGGGTGCTCAGTACTCAGGGTGCTCGGTTCTCAGTACTCAGGGTGCTGGGTGCTCATTCTCGGGGTGCTGGGTGCTCAGTGCTCGGGGTGCTGGGTGCTCAGTGCTAGGGGTCCTGGGTGCTCAGTACTCAGGGTGCTGGGTGCTCAGTACTCAGGGTGCTGGGTGCTCAGTATTCGGGGTGCTGGGTGCTCAGTGCTCAGCGTGCTGGGTGCTCAGTACTCAGGGTGCTCGGTGCTCAGTGCTCGGGTTGCTCGGTGCTCAGTGCTCAGGATGCTCGGTGCTCAGTACTTTTGGTGCTGGGTGCTCAGTACTCAGGGTGCTGGGTGCTCAGTGCTAGGGGTGCTCGGTGCTCAGTACTCAGGGTGCTGGGTGCTCAGTGCTCAGGTTGCAGGGTGCTCAGTACTCAGGGTGCTGGGTGCTCAGTACTCAGGTTGCTGGGTGCTCAGTGCTCAGGGTGCTGTGTGCTCAGTACTCATGGTGCTTGTTGCTCAGTACTCAGGGTGCTGGGTGCTCAGTGCTCGGGGTGCTCGGTGCTCAGTACTCGGGGTGCTAGGTGCTCAGTACTCGGGGTGCTGGGTGCTCAGTGCTCAGGGTGCTGGGTGCTCAGTGCTCAGGGTGCTGGGTGCTCAGTGCTCGTGTGCTGGGTGCTCAGTGCTCAGGGTGCTTGTTGCTCAGTACTCAGTGTGCTCAGTGCTCAGGGTGCTGGGTGCTCAGTACTCAGGGTGCTGGGTGCTAAGTGCTCGGGGTGCTGGGTCCTCAGTGCTCAGGGTGCTCAGTGCTCAGTGCTCGGGGTGCTGGGTGCTCAGTGCTCGGGGTGCTGGGTGCTCAGTGCTCAGGGTGCTGGTTGCTCAGTACTCAGTGTGCTCAGTGCTCAGGGTGCTGGGTGCTCAGAACTCAGGGTGCTGTGTGCTCAGTACTAAGGGTGCTGGGTGATCAGTACTCAGGGTGCTTGGTGCTCAGTACTCAGGGTGCTGGGTGCTCAGTGCTCAGGGTGCTCGGTGCTCAGTACTCATGGTGCTTTGTGCTCATTCTCGGGGTGCTGGGTGCTCAGTACTCAGGGTGCTCGGTGCTCAGTTCTCAGGGTGCTGGGTGCTCAGTGCTCAGGGTGCTCGGTGCTCAGTACTCTGGGTGCTCGGGGCTCAGTACTCATGGTGCTGGGTGCTCATTCTCGGGGTGATGGGTGCTCAGTACTCAGGGTGCTTGGTGCTCAGTACTCAGGGTGATCGGTGCTCAGTACTCAGGGTGCTCAGTACTCAGGGTGCTGGGTGCTCAGGGCTCGGGGTGCTGGGAGCTCAGTACTCAGGGTGCTGGGTGCTCAGTGCTCGGGGTGCTGGGTGCTGAGTGCTCAGGGTGCTGGGTGCTCAGTGCTCAGGGTGCTGGGTGCTCAGTACTCAGGGTGCTCGCTGCTCAGTACTCAGGGTGCTGGGTGCTCAGTGCTCAGGGTGCTGGGTGCTCAGTACTCAGGGTGCTCGGTGCTCAGTGCTCAGGGTGATCGGTGCTCAGTCCTCAGGGTGCTCAGTACTCAGGGTGCTGGGTGCTCAGTGCTCTGGTTGCTCAGTACTCAGGGTGCTGGGTGCTCAGTACTCAGGGTGCTGGGTGCTCAGTGCTCGGGGTGCTGGGTGCTCAGTACTCAGGGAGCTGGGTGCTCAGTGCTCAGGGTGCTGGGTGCTCAGTTCTCATTGTGCTGGGTGCTCAGTACTCAGGGTGCTCAGTGCTCCTGGAGCTCGGTGCTCAGTACTCAGGGTGCTGGGTACTCAGTACTCAGTGCTCGGGGTCCTGGGTTCTCAGCCCTCTGGGTGCTTAGTGCACAGTACTCAGGGTGCTGGGTGCTCAGTATTCAGGGTGCTCAGTGCTCGGGGTGCTGGGTGCTCAGTACTCAGGGTGCTGGGTGCTCAGTACTCAGGGTGCTGGGTGCTCATTCTCGGGGTGCTGGGTGCTCAGTGGTCTGGGTGCTGGGTGCTCAGTACTCGGGGTGCTGGTTGCTCAGTGCTCAGCGTGCTGGGTGCTCAGTACTCAGGGTGCTCGGTTCTCAGTACTCAGGGTGCTGGGTGCTCATTCTCGGGCTGCTGGGTGCTCAGTGCTCAGGGTGCTGGGTGCTCAGTGTTCAGGGTCCTCGGTGCTCAGTACTCAGTGTGCTCAGTACTCAGCGTGCTTTGTGCTCAGTGCTCAGGGTGCTGGGTGCTCAGTACTCAGGGTGCTGGGTGCTCAGTACTCACGGGGCTGGGTGCTCAGTACTCGGGGTGCTGGGTGCTCATTACACAGGGTGCTGGGTGCTCAGTGCTCGGGGTGCTCGCTGCTCAGTACTCTTGGTGCTGGGTGCTCAGTACTCAGGGTGCTGGGTGCTCAGTGCTCGGGTTGCTCGGTGCTCAGTGCTCAGGATGCTCGGTGCTCAGTACTTTTGGTGCTGGGTGCTCAGTACTCAGGGTGCTGGGTGCTCAGTGCTAGGGGTGCTCGGTGCTCAGTACTCAGGGTGCTGGGTGCTCAGTGCTCAGGTTGCAGGGTGCTCAGTACTCAGGGTGCTGGGTGCTCAGTACTCAGGTTGCTGGGTGCTCAGTGCTCAGGGTGCTGTGTGCTCAGTACTCATGGTGCTTGTTGCTCAGTACTCAGGGTGCTGGGTGCTCAGTGCTCGGGGTGCTCGGTGCTCAGTACTCGGGGTGCTGGGTGCTCAGTACTCGGGGTGCTGGGTTCTCAGTGCTCAGGGTGCTGGGTGCTCAGTGCTCAGGGTGCAGGGTGCTCAGTGCTCGGGTGCTGGGTGCTCAGTGCTCAGGGTGCTTGTTGCTCAGTACTCAGTGTGCTCAGTGCTCAGGGTGCTGGGTGCTCAGTACTCAGGGTGCTGGGTGCTCAGTGCTCGGGGTGCTGGGTCCTCAGTGCTCAGGGTGCTCAGTGCTCAGTGCTCGGGGTGCTGGGTGCTCAGTGCTCGGGGTGCTGGGTGCTCAGTGCTCAGGGTGCTGGTTGCTCAGTACTCAGTGTGCTCAGTGCTCAGGGTGCTGGGTGCTCAGAACTCAGGGTGCTGTGTGCTCAGTACTAAGGGTGCTGGGTGCTCAGTACTCAGGGTGCTTGGTGCTCAGTACTCAGGGTGCTGGGTGCTCAGGGCTCAGGGTGCTCGGTGCTCAGTACTCATGGTGCTGGGTGCTCATTCTCGGGGTGCTGGGTGCTCAGTACTCAGGGTGCTCGGTGCTCAGTTCTCAGGGTGCTGGGTGCTCAGTGCTCAGGGTGCTCGGTGCTCAGTACTCTGGGTGCTCGGGGCTCAGTACTCATGGTGCTGGGTGCTCATTCTCGGGGTGATGGGTGCTCAGTACTCAGGGTGCTTGGTGCTCAGTACTCAGGGTGCTGGGTGCTCAGTGCTCAGGGTGCTCGGTGCTCAGTACTCTGGGTGCTCGGGGCTCAGTACTCATGGTGCTGGGTGCTCAGTACTCAGGGTGCTCGGTGCTCAGTTCTCAGGGTGCACGCTGCTCAGTGTTTGGGGTGCTGGGTGCACAATACTCAGGGTGCTGGGTGATCAGTGCTCAGGGTGCTGGCTGCTCAGTGCTCAGGGTGCTGGGTGCTCAATACTCAGTGCTCAGGATGCTGGTTGCTCAGTGCTCAGGGTGCTGGGTGCTCAGTGCTCAGGGTGCTCAGTGCTCAGTACTCAGGGTGCTGGGTGCTCAGTACTCAGGTTGCTGGGTGCTCAGTGCTCGGGGTACCCGGTGCTCAGTGCTCGGGGTGCTCGTTGCTCAGGACTCAGGGTGCTGGGGGCTCAGTACTCAGGGTGCTGGGTGCTCAGTACTCAGGGTGCTCGGTTCTCAGTACTCAGGGTGCTGGGTGCTCATTCTCGGGGTGCTGGGTGCTCAGTGCTCGGGGTGCTGGGTGCTCAGTGCTAGGGGTCCTGGGTGCTCAGTACTCAGGGTGCTGGGTGCTCAGTACTCAGGGTGCTGGGTGCTCAGTATTCGGGGTGCTGGGTGCTCAGTGCTCAGCGTGCTGGGTGCTCAGTACTCAGGGTGCTCGGTGCTCAGTGCTTGGGGTGCTGGGTGCTCAGTACTCAGGGTGCTGGGTGCTCAGTGCTCAGGGTGCTGGGTGCTCAGTGCTCAGGGTGCTGGGTGCTCAGTACTCAGTGCTCAGGATGCTGGGTGCTCAGTGCTCGGGCTGCTGGGTGCTCAGTGCTCAGGGTGCTGGGTGCTCAGTACTCAGGGTGCTGGGTTCTCAGTACTCAGGGTGCTGGGTGCACAGTGCTAGGGGTGCTGGGTGCTCAGTGCTCGTGGTCTGGGTGCTCAGTACTCAGGGTGCTGGGTGCTCAGTACTCAGGGTGCTGGGTGCTCAGTGCTCAGAGTGCTGGGTGCTCAGTGCTCTGGGTGCTGGGTGCTCAGTGCTCAGGGTGCTTCGTGCTCAGTGCTCGGGGTGCTCGGTGCTCAGTGCTCAGGGTCATGGGTGCTCAGTACTCAGGGGGCTGGGTGCTCATTCTCGGGGTGCTGGGTGCTCAGTGCTCAGGATGCTCGGTGCTCAGTACTTTTGGTGCTGGGTGCTCAGTACTCGTGGTGCTGGGTGCTCATTACTCAATGTGCTGGGTGCTTAGTGCTCGGGGTGCTCGCTGCTCAGTACTCTTGGTTCTGGGTGCTCAGTACTCAGGGTGCTGGGTGCTCAGTGCTCGGGGTTCTCGGTGCTCAGTGCTCAGGATGCTCGGTGCTCAGTACATTTGGTGCTGGGTGCTCAGTACTCAGGGTGCTGGGTGCTCAATGCCTAGGGTGCTCGGTGCTCAGTACTCAGGGTGCTGGGTGCTCAGTGCTCTGGATGCTGGGTGCTCAGTACTCAGGGTGCTCAGTACTCAGGACTCAGTGTGCTGGGTGCTCAGTGCTCAGGGTGCTGGGTGCTCAGTCCTCGGGGTGCTGGGTGCTCAGTACTCGGGGTGCTCGGTGCTCAGTACTCAGGGTGCTGGGTGCTCAGTACTCAGGGTGCTGGGTGCTCAGTACTCAGGGTGCTGGGTGCTCAGTACTCAGGGTGGTGGGTGCTCAGTACTCAGGGTGCTGGGTGCTCAGTGCTCAGGGTGCTGTGTGCTCAGTACTCAGGGTGCTGGATGCTCTGTACTCAGGGTGCTGGGTGCTCAGTGCTCAGGGTGCTGGGTGCTCAGTGCTCGGGGTGCTCGGTGCTCAGTACTCAGGGTGCTGGGTGCTCAGTGCTCAGGGTGCTGGGTGCTCAGTTCTCAGGGTGCTGGGTGCTCAGTACTCGGGGTGCTCGGTGCTCAGTACTCAGGGTGCTGGGTGCTCAGTACTCAGGGTGCTCGGTGCTCAGTACTCAGGGTGCTGGGTGCTCAGTGCTCATTTGCTGGGTGCTAAGTTCTCAGGGTGCTGGGTGCTCAGTACTCAGGGTGCTGGGTGCTCAGTGCTAGGGGTGCTCGGTGCTCAGTACTCAGGGTGCTGGGTGCTCAGTGCTCAGGTTGCAGGGTGCTCAGTACTCAGGGTGCTGGGTGCTCAGTACTCAGGTTGCTGGGTGCTCAGTGCTCAGGGTGCTGTGTGCTCAGTACTCATGGTGCTTGTTGCTCAGTACTCAGGGTGCTGGGTGCTCAGTGCTCGGGGTGCTCGGTGCTCAGTACTCGGGGTGCTGGGTGCTCAGTACTCGGGGTGCTGGGTGCTCAGTGCTCAGGGTGCTGGGTGCTCAGTGCTCAGGGTGCTGGGTGCTCAGTGCTCGGGTGCTGGGTGCTCAGTGCTCAGGGTGCTTGTTGCTCAGTACTCAGTGTGCTCAGTGCTCAGGGTGCTGGGTGCTCAGTACTCAGGGTGCTGGGTGCTCAGTGCTCGGGGTGCTGGGTCCTCAGTGCTCAGGGTGCTCAGTGCTCAGTGCTCGGGGTGCTGGGTGCTCAGTGCTCGGGGTGCTGGGTGCTCAGTGCTCAGGGTGCTGGTTGCTCAGTACTCAGTGTGCTCAGTGCTCAGGGTGCTGGGTGCTCAGAACTCAGGGTGCTGGGTGCTCAGTACTAAGGGTGCTGGGTGCTCAGTACTCAGGGTGCTTGGTGCTCAGTACTCAGGGTGCTGGGTGCTCAGTGCTCAGGGTGCTCGGTGCTCAGTACTCATGGTGCTGGGTGCTCATTCTCGGGGTGCTGGGTGCTCAGTACTCAGGGTGCTCGGTGCTCAGTTCTCAGGGTGCTGGGTGCTCAGTGCTCAGGGTGCTCGGTGCTCAGTACTCTGGGTGCTCGGGGCTCAGTACTCATGGTGCTGGGTGCTCATTCTCGGGGTGATGGGTGCTCAGTACTCAGGGTGCTTGGTGCTCAGTACTCAGGGTGCTGGGTGCTCAGTGCTCAGGGTGCTCGGTGCTCAGTACTCTGGGTGCTCGGGGCTCAGTACTCATGGTGCTGGGTGCTCAGTACTCAGGGTGCTCGGTGCTCAGTTCTCAGGGTGCACGCTGCTCAGTGTTTGGGGTGCTGGGTGCTCAATACTCAGGGTGCTGGGTGATCAGTGCTCAGGGTGCTGGCTGCTCAGTGCTCAGGGTGCTGGGTGCTCAGTACTCAGTGCTCAGGATGCTGGTTGCTCAGTGCTCAGGGTGCTGGGTGCTCAGTGCTCAGGGTGCTCAGTGCTCAGTACTCAGGGTGCTGGGTGCTCAGTACTCAGGTTGCTGGGTGCTCAGTGCTCGGGGTACCCGGTGCTCAGTGCTCGGGGTGCTCGGTGCTCAGGACTCAGGGTGCTGGGGGCTCAGTACTCTGGGTGCTGGGTGCTCAGTACTCAGGGTGCTCGGTTCTCAGTACTCAGGGTGCTGGGTGCTCATTCTCGGGGTGCTGGGTGCTCAGTGCTCGGGGTGCTGGGTGCTCAGTGCTAGGGGTCCTGGGTGCTCAGTACTCAGGGTGCTGGGTGCTCAGTACTCAGGGTGCTGGGTGCTCAGTATTCGGGGTGCTGGGTGCTCAGTGCTCAGCGTGCTGGGTGCTCAGTACTCAGGGTGCTCGGTGCTCAGTGCTTGGGGTGCTGGGTGCTCAGTACTCAGGGTGCTGGGTGCTCAGTGCTCAGGGTGCTGGGTGCTCAGTGCTCAGGGTGCTGGGTGCTCAGTACTCAGTGCTCAGGATGCTGGGTGCTCAGTGCTCGGGCTGCTGGGTGCTCAGTGCTCAGGGTGCTGGGTGCTCAGTACTCAGGGTGCTGGGTTCTCAGTACTCAGGGTGCTGGGTGCACAGTGCTAGGGGTGCTGGGTGCTCAGTGCTCGTGGTCTGGGTGCTCAGTACTCAGGGTGCTGGGTGCTCAGTACTCAGGGTGCTGGGTGCTCAGTGCTCAGAGTGCTGGGTGCTCAGTGCTCTGGGTGCTGGGTGCTCAGTGCTCAGGGTGCTGGGTGCTCAGTGCTCGGGGTGCTCGGTGCTCAGTGCTCAGGGTCATGGGTGCTCAGTACTCAGGGGGCTGGGTGCTCATTCTCGGGGTGCTGGGTGCTCAGTGCTCAGGATGCTCGGTGCTCAGTACTTTTGGTGCTGGGTGCTCAGTACTCGTGGTGCTGGGTGCTCATTACTCAATGTGCTGGGTGCTCAGTGCTCGGGGTGCTCGCTGCTCAGTACTCTTGGTGCTGGGTGCTCAGTACTCAGGGTGCTGGTTGCTCAGTGCTCGGGGTTCTCGGTGCTCAGTGCTCAGGATGCTCGGTGCTCAGTACATTTGGTGCTGGGTGCTCAGTACTCAGGGTGCTGGGTGCTCAATGCCTAGGGTGCTCGGTGCTCAGTACTCAGGGTGCTGGGTGCTCAGTGCTCTGGATGCTGGGTGCTCAGTACTCAGGGTGCTCAGTACTCAGGACTCAGTGTGCTGGGTGCTCAGTGCTCAGGGTGCTGGGTGCTCAGTCCTCGGGGTGCTGGGTGCTCAGTACTCGGGGTGCTCGGTGCTCAGTACTCAGGGTGCTGGGTGCTCAGTACTCAGGGTGCTGGGTGCTCAGTACTCAGGGTGCTGGGTGCTCAGTACTCAGGGTGGTGGGTGCTCAGTACTCAGGGTGCTGGGTGCTCAGTGCTCAGGGTGCTGTGTGCTCAGTACTCAGGGTGCTGGATGCTCTGTACTCAGGGTGCTGGGTGCTCAGTGCTCAGGGTGCTGGGTGCTCAGTGCTCGGGGTGCTCGGTGCTCAGTACTCAGGGTGCTGGGTGCTCAGTGCTCAGGGTGCTGGGTGCTCAGTTCTCAGGGTGCTGGGTGCTCAGTACTCGGGGTGCTCGGTGCTCAGTACTCAGGGTGCTGGGTGCTCAGTACTCAGGGTGCTCGGTGCTCAGTACTCAGGGTGCTGGGTGCTCAGTGCTCATTTGCTGGGTGCTAAGTTCTCAGGGTGCTGGGTGCTCAGTACTCAGGGTGCTGGGTGCTCAGTGCTCAGGGTGCTGGCTGCTCAGTACTCAGGGTGCTGGGTGCTCAGCACTCAGGGTGCTCAGTACTCAGGGTGCTGGTTGCTCAGTGCTAGGGGTGCTGGGTGCTCAGTACTCAGGGTGCTCAGTACTCAGGGTGCTGGGTGCTCAGTGCTCGGGGTGCTGGATGCTGAGTGCTCAGGGTGATCGGTGCTCAGTACTCAGGATGCTGGGTGCTCAGTACTCAGGTTGCTGGGTGCTCAGTCCTCAGGGTGCTCAGTGCTCAGGGTGCTGGATGCTCAGTGCTCAGGTTGATCGGTGCTCAGTACTCAGGATGCTGGGTTCTCAGTACTCAGGGTGCTGGGTACTCAGTACTCAGGGTGCTGGGTGCTCAGTCCTCAGGGTGCTCAGTACTCAGGATGCTGGGTGCTCAGTACTCAGGGTGCTGGGTGCTCAGTACTCAGGTTGCTGGGTGCTCAGTGCTCGGGGTGTTTGGTGCTCAGTGCTCAGGGTGCTCAGTGCTCAGTACTCAGTGTGCTGGGTGCTCAGTACTCAGGGTGCTGGGTGCTCAGTGCTCGGGGTGCTGGGTGCTCAGTACTCAGGGTGCTTGGTGCTCATTGCTCGGGGTGGCCGGTGCTCAGTACTCAAGGTGCTGGGTGCTCAGTTCTCACGGTGCTGGGTGCTCAGTCCTCGGGGTGCTCCGTGCTCAGTGCTCAGGGTGCTGGGTGCTCAGTACTCAGGGTGCTCGGTGCTCAGTACTAAGGGTGCTCAGTGCTCAGTACTCAGGGTGCTCAGTGCTCAGTGCTCGGGGTGCTGGGTGCTCAGTACTCAGGGTGCTGGGTGCTCAGTACTCAGGGTGCTGGGTGCTCAGTGCTCAGTACTCAGCGTGCTGGGTGCTCAGTGCTCGGGGTGCTGGGTGCTCAGTGCTCAGGGTGCTGGTTGCTCAGTACTCAGTGTGCTCAGTGCTCAGGGTGCTGGGTGCTCAGTACTCAGGGTGCTGGGTGCTTAGTGCTCGGGGTGCTGGGTCCTCAGTGCTCAGGGTGCTCAGTGCTCAGTGCTCGGGGTGCTGGGTGCTCAGTGCTCGGGGTGCTGGGTGCTCAGTGCTCAGGGTGCTGGTTGCTCAGTACTCAGTTTGCTCAGTGCTCAGGGAGCTGGGTGCTCAGAACTCAGGGTGCTGGGTGCTCAGTACTCAGGGTGCTGGGTGCTCAGTACTCAGGGTGCTTGGTGCTCAGTACTCAGGGTGCTGGGTGCTCAGTGCTCAGGGTGCTCGGTGCTCAGAACTCATGGTGCTGGGTGCTCATTCTCTGGGTGCTGGGTGCTCAGTACTCAGGGTGCTCGGTGCTCAGTTCTCAGGGTGCTGGGTGCTCAGTGCTCAGGGTTCTCGGTGCTCAGTACTCTGGGTGCTCGGGGCTCAGTACTCATGGTGCTGGGTGCTCATTCTCGGGGTGCTGGGTGCTCAGTGCTCGGGCTGCTGGGTGCTCAGTGCTCAGGGTGCTGGGTGCTCAGTACTCAGTGTGCTGGGTTCTCAGTACTCAGGGTGCTGGGTGCTCAGTGCTCTGGGTGCTGGGTGCTCAGTGCTCAGGGTGCTGGGTGGTCAGTGCTCAGGGTGCTGGGTGCTCAGTGATCGGGGTGATGGGTGGTGAGTGCTCAGGGTGCTGGGTGCTCAGTGCTCGGGGTGCTCGGTGCTCAGTGCTCAGGGTCATGGGTGCTCAGTACTCAGGGTGCTGGGTGCTTAGTACTCAGTGTGCTCAGTGCTCAGTACACAGGGTGCTGGGTGCTCAGTGCTCGGGGCGCTGGGTGCTCAGTGCTCAGTACTCAGGGTGCTGGATGCTCAGTGCTCGGGGTGCTGGGTGCTCAGTACTCAGCGTGCTGGGTGCTCAGGACTCAGGGTGCTGGGTGCTCAGTGCTCAGGGTGCTGGGTGCTCAGTGCTCAGGGTGCTGGGTGCTCAGTGCTCGGGGAGCTCGGTGCTCAGTACTCAGGGTGCTGAGTGCTCAGTACTCAGTGCTCGGGGTCCTGGGTGCTCCGTGCTCGGGGTGCTGGGTGCTCAGTACTCAGGGTGCTGGGTGCTCATTCTCGGGGTGCTGGGTACTCAGTGCTCGGGGTGCTGGGTGCTCAGTACTCAGGGTGCTGGGGGCTCAGTACTCAGGGTGCTGGGTGCTCAGTACTCAGGATGCTCGGTTCTCAGTACTCAGGGTGCTGGGTGCTCATTCTCGGGGTGCTGGGTGCTCAGTGCTCGGGGTGCTGGGTGCTCAGTACTCAGGGTACTGGGGGCTCAGTACTCAGGGTGCTGGGTGCTCAGTACTCAGGGTGATCTGTTCTCAGTACTCAGGGTGCTGGGTGCTCAGTGATCGGGGTGCTGGGTTCTCAGTACTCGGGGTGCTCAGTACTCAGGGTGCTGGGTGCTCAGTACTCAGGGTGCTGTGTGCTCAGTTCTCGGGGTGCTCGGCGCTCAGTACTCGGGGTGCTGGGTGCTCAGTACTCGGGGTGCTGGGTGCTCAGTGCTCAGGGTGCCGGGTGCTCAGTGCTCAGGGTGCTGGGTGCTCAGTGCTCGGGGTGCTGGGTGCTCAGTGCTCAGGGTGCTTGGTGCTCAGTATTCAGGGTGCTGGGTGCTCAGTGCTCAGGGTGCTCGGTGCTCAATACTCATGGTGCTGGGTGCTCATTCTCGGGGTGCTGGGTGCTCAGTACTCAGGGTGCTCGGTGCTCAGTTCTCAGGGTGCTGGGTGCTCAGTACTCAGGGTGCTTGGTGCTCAGTACTCAGGGTGCTGGGTGCTCAGTGCTCAGGGTGCTCGGTGCTCAGTACTCTGGGTGCTCGGGGCTCAGTACTCATGGTGCTGGGTGCTCAGTACTCAGGGTGCTCGGTGCTCAGTTCTCAGGGTGCTCGCTGCTCAGTGTTTGGGGTGCTGGGTGCTCAATACTCAGGGTGCTGGGTGCTCAGTGCTCAGGGTGCTGGCTGCTCAGTGCTCAGGGTGCTGGGTGCTCAGTACTCAGTGCTCAGGATGCTGGGTGCTCAGTGCTCAGGGTGCTGGGTGCTCAGTGCTCAGGGTGCTCAGTGCTCAGTGCTCAGTACTCAGGGTGCTGGGTGCTCAGTACTCAGGTTGCTGGGTGCTCAGTGCTCGGGGTACCCGGTGCTCAGTGCTCGGGGTGCTCGGTGCTCAGGACTCAGGGTGCTGGGTGCTCAGTGCTCAGGGTGCTGGGTGCTCAGTGCTCAGGGTGCTGGGTGCTCAGTGCTCAGCGTGCTTGATGCTCAGTACTCAGGGTGCTGGGTGCTCAGTGCTCAGGGTGCTGGGTGCTCAGTGCTAGGGGTGCTGGGTGCTCAGTACTCAGGGTGCTGGGTGCTCAGTGCTCAGGGTGCTGGGTGCTCAGTGCTCAGGGTGCTGGGTGCTCAGTACTCAGTGCTCAGGATGCTGGGTGCTCAGTGCTCGGGCTGCTGGGTGCTCAGTGCTCAGGGTGCTGGGTGCTCAGTATTCGGGGTGCTGGGTGCTATGTGCTCAGCGTGCTGGGTGCTCAGTACTCAGGGTGCTCGGTGCTCAGTGCTTGGGGTGCTGGGTGCTCAGTAATCAGGGTGCTGGGTGCTCAGTGCTCAGGGTGCTGGGTGCTCAGTGCTCAGGGTGCTGGGTGCTCAGTACTCAGTGCTCAGGATGCTGGGTGCTCAGTGCTCGGGCTGCTGGGTGCTCAGTGCTCAGGGTGCTGGGTGCTCAGTACTCAGGGTGCTGGGTTCTCAGTACTCAGGGTGCTCGGTTCTCAGTACTCAGGGTGCTGGGTGCTCATTCTCGGGTTGCTGGGTGCTCAGTGCTCGGTGTGCTGGGTGCTCAGTACTCAGGGTGCTGGGGGCTCAGTATTCAGGGTGCTGGGTGCTCAGTACTCAGGGTGATCTGTTCTCAGTACTCAGGGTGCTGGGTGCTCAGTGATCGGGGTGCTGGGTTCTCAGTACTCGGGGTGCTCAGTACTCAGGGTGCTGGGTGCTCAGTACTCAGGGTGCTGGGTGCTCAGTGCTCGGGGTGCTCGGTGCTCAGTACTCGGGGTGCTGGGTGCTCAGTACTCGGGGTGCTGGGTGCTCAGTGCTCAGGGTGCTGGGTGCTCAGTGCTCAGGGTGCTGGGTGCTCAGTGCTCGGGGTGCTGGGTGCTCAGTGCTCGGGGTGCTGGGTGCTCAGTGCTCAGTGTGCTGGGTGCTCAGTGCTCGGGTTGCTCGGTGCTCAGAACTCAGGGTGCTGAGTGCTCAGTACTCAGGGTGCTGGGTGCTCAGTACTCATGGTGCTGGGTGCTCAGTACTCAGGGGGCTGGGTGCTCATTCTCGGGGTGCTGGGTGCTCAGTGCTCAGGGTGCTGGGTGGTCAGTGCTCGGGGTGCTGGGTGCTCAGTGCTCGGGGTGCTGGGTGGTCAGTTCTCAGTGCTCAGGGTGCTGGGTGCTCAGTGCTCAGTGCTCAGGGTGCTGGGTGCTCAGTACTCAGGGTGCTGGGTGCTCAGTACTCAGGGTGCAGGGTGCTCAGTTCTCAGGGTGCTGGGTGCTCAGTACTCTGGGTGTTGGGTGCTCAGTACTCAGGGTGCTGGGTGCTCAGTGCTCGGGGTGCTGGGTGCTCAGTGCTCAGGGTGTGGGTGCTCAGTGCTCAGGGTGCTGGGTGCTCAGTACTCAGGGTGCTGGGTGCTCAGTGCTCGGGGTGCTCGGTGCTCAGTACTCAATGTGCTGGGTGCTCAGTGCTCAGGGTGCTGGGTGCTCAGTCCTCGGGGTGCTCCGTGCTCAGTGCTCAGGGTGCTGGGTGATCAGTACTCAGGGTGCTCAGTGCTCAGTACTCGGGGTGCTAGGTGCTCAGTGCTCAGTGTGCTCAGTGCTCAGTGTTCAGGGTGCTGGATGCTCAGTACTCACGGTGCTCAGTGCTCAGTACTCGGGGTGCTGGGTGCTCAGTACTCAGGGTGCTCAGTGCTCAGTACTCGGGGTGCTGGGTGCTCAGTGCTCAGTGTGCTCAGTGCTCAGTGCTCGGGGTGCTGGGTGCTCAGTGCTCGGGGCACTGGGTGCTCAGTGCTCGGGGTGCTGGGTGCTCAGTACTCAGGGTGCTGTGTGCTCAGTGCTCAGTACTCAGCGTGCTGGGTGCTCAGTGCTTAGAGTGTTGGGTGCTCAGTACTCAGGGTGCTGGGTGCTCAGTGCTCAGTGCTCAGTGTGCTCAGTGCTCAGGGTGCTCAGTGTTCACGGTGCTGGGTGCTCAGGGTGCTGGGTGCTCAGTGCTCGGGGTGCTGGGTGCTCAGTGCTCAGTGCTCAGGGTGCTGGGTGCTCAGTGCTCAGTGCTCAGGGTGCTGGGTGTTCAGTACTCAGGGTGCTCGGTGCTCAGTGCTCTGGGTGCTGGGTGCTCAGTACTCAGGGTGCTGGGTGCTCAGTCCTCAGGGTGCTCAGTACTCAGGGTGCTCGGTGCTCAGTGCTCAGTACTCAGGGTGCTCAGTGCTCAGTACTCAGAGTGCTTTGTGCTCAGTGCTCAGGGTGTTCAGTGCTCAGTACTCAGCGTGCTTTGTGCTCAGTGCTCAGGGTGCTGGGTGCTCAGTGCTCAGGGTGCTGGGTGCTGAGTACTCGGGGTGCTGGGTGCTCAGTGCTCGGGGTGCTGGGTGCTCAGTGCTCGGGGTGCTGGGTGCTCAGTGCTCGGGGTGCTGGGTCCTCAGTGCTCGGGGTGCTGGGTGCTCAGTGCTCGGGGTGCTGGGTGCTCAGTGCTCGGGGTGCTGGGTGCTCAGTGCTCGGGGTGCTCGGTGCTCAGTGCTCGGGGTGCTGGGTGCTCAGTACTCGGGGTGCTCGGTGCTCAGTACTCAGGGTGTTGGGTGTTCAGTGCTCAGGGTGCTGGGTGCTCAGTGCTCGGGGTGCTGGGTGCTCGGTGCTCAGGTTGCTGGGTGCTCAGTACTCGGGGTGCTGGGTGCTCAGTGCTCAGGGTGCTGGGTGCTCACTGCTCGGGGTGCTGGGTCCTCAGTGCTACGGGTGCTGGGTGCTCAGTGCTCGGGGTGCTGGGTGCTCAGTGCTCGGGGCGCTGGGTGCTCAGTGCTCGGGGTGCTCGGTGCTCAGTACTCAGGGTGCTGGGTGCTCAGTGCTCAGGGTGCTTGGTGCTCAGTACTCAGGGTGCTGGGTGCTCAGTGCTCGGTGTGCTCGGTGCTCAGTACATTGGGTGCTCAGTACTCAGGGTGCTGGGTGGTCAGTGCTCAGGGTGATCGGTGCTCAGTACTCAGGGTGCTCAGTACTCAGGGTGCTGGGTTCTCAGGGCTCGGGGTGCTGGGAGCTCAGTACTCAGGGTGCTGGGTGCTCAGTGCTCGGGGTGCTGGGTGCTGAGTGCTCAGGGTGCTGGGTGCTCAGTACTCGGGGTGCTCGGTGCTCAGTACTCAGGGTGCTGGGTGCTCAGTACTCAGGGTGCTGGGTGCTCAGTACTCAGGGTGCTCGCTGCTCAGTACTCAGGGTGCTGGGTGCTCAGTGCTCTGGTTGCTCAGTACTCAGGGTGCTCGGTGCTCAGTACTCAGGGTGCTGGGTGCTCAGTGCTCGGGGTGCTGGGTGCTCAGTACTCAGGGTGCTGGGTGCTCAGTGCTCAGGGTGCTGGGTGCTCAGTTCTCAGGGTGCTGGGTGCTCAGTACTCAGGGTGCTCAGTGCTCGTGGAGCTCGGTGATCAGTACTCAGGGTGCTGGGTGCTCAGTACTCAGTGCTCGGGGTCCTGGGATCTCAGCCCTCTGGGTGCTTAGTGCACAGTACTCAGGGTGCTGGGTGCTCAGTATTCAGGGTGCTCAGTGCTCGGGGTGCTGGGTGCTCAGTACTCAGGGTGCTGGGTGCTCAGTACTCAGGGTGCTGGGTGCTCATTCTCGGGGTGCTGGGTGCTCAGTGCTCTGGGTGCTGGGTGCTCAGTACTCGGGGTGCTGGTTGCTCAGTGCTCAGCGTGCTGGGTGCTCAGTACTCAGGGGGCTCGGTTCTCAGTACTCAGGGTGCTGGGTGCTCATTCTCGGGGTGCTGGGTGCTCAGTGCTCAGGGTGCTGGGTGCTCAGTGTTCAGGGTCCTCGGTGCTCAGTACTCAGTGTGCTCAGTACTCAGCGTGCTTTGTGCTCAGTGCTCAGGGTGCTGGGTGCTCAGTACTCAGGGTGCTGGGTGCTCAGTACTCAGGGTGCTGGGTGCTCAGTGCTCAGGGTGCTGGGTGCTCAGTGCTCGGGGTGCTCGGTGCTCAGTACTCAGGGTGTTGGGTGCTCAGTGCTCGGGGTGCTGGGTGCTCAGTGCTCAGGGTGCTGTGTGCTCAGTACTCGGGGTGCTCGGTGCTCAGTACTCAGTGTGCTGGGTGCTCAGTACTCAGAGTGCTGGGTGCTCAGTGCTCAGGGTGCTGGGTACTCAGTGCTCGGGGTGCTCGGTGCTCAGTACTCAGGGTGCTGGGTGCTCAGTGCTCGGGGTGCTGGGTGCTCAGTGCTCAGGGTGCTGGGTGCTCAGTACTCGTGGTGCTCGGTGCTCAGTACTCAGGGTGCTGGGTGCTCAGTACTCAGGGTGCTGGGTGCTCAGTACTCGGGGTGCTCGGTGCTCAGTACTCAGGGTGCTGGGTGCTCAGTACTCAGGGTGCTGGGTGCTCAGTACTCGGGGTGCTCGGTGCTCAGTACTCAGGGTGCTCGGTGCTCAGTACTCAGGGTGCTGGGTGCTCAGTACTCAGGTTGCTGGGTGCTCAGTACGCAGGGTGCTGGGTGCTCAGCACTCAGGGTGCTCAGTACTCAGGGTGCTGGGTGCTCAGTGCTCGGGGTGCTGGATGCTCAGTGCTCAGGGTTATCGGTGCTCAGTACTCAGGATGCTGGGTGCTCAGTACTCAGGGTGCTGAATGCTCAGTACTCAGGGTGCTGGGTGCTCAGTCCTCAGGGTGCTGGGTGCTCAGTACTCAGGGTGCTGGGTGCTCTGTGCTCGGTTTGGTGGGTGCTCATTACTCAGGGTGCTGGGTGCTCAGTGCTCGGGGTGCTCGGTGCTCAGTACTCAAGGTGCTGGGTTCTCAGTGCTCACGGTGCTGGGTGCTCAGTCCTCGGGGTGCTCCGTGCTCAGTGCTCAGGGTGCTGGGTGCTCAGTACTCAGGGTGCTCGGTGCTCAGTACTAAGGGTGCTCAGTGCTCAGTACTCAGGTTGCTCAGTGCTCAGTGCTCGGGGTGCTGGGTGCTCAGTACTTAGGGTGCTGGGTGCTCAGTACTCAGGGTGCTGGGTGCTCAGTGCTCAGTACTCAGCATGCTGGGTGCTCAGTGCTTAGAGTGTTGGGAGCTCAGTACTCAGGGTGCTGGGTGCTCAGTGCTCAGTGCTCAGGGTGCTCAGTGCTCAGGGTGCTCAGTGTTCACGGTGCTGGGTGCTCAGGGTGCTGGGTGCTCAGTGCTCGGGGTGCTGGGTGCTCAGTGCTCAGTGCTCAGGGTGCTGGGTGCTCAGTGCTCAGTGCTCAGGGTGCTGGGTGTTCAGTACTCAGGGTGCTCGGTGCTCAGTGCTCTGGGTGCTGGGTGCTCAGTACTCAGGGTGCTGGGTGCTCAGTCCTCAGGGTGCTCAGTACTCAGGGTGCTCGGTGCTCAGTGCTCAGTACTCAGGGTGCTCAGTGCTCAGTACTCAGAGTGCTTTGTGCTCAGTGCTCAGGGTGTTCAGTGCTCATTACTCAGCGTGCTTTGTTCTCAGTGCTCAGGGTGCTGGGTGCTCAGTGCTCAGGGTGCTGGGTGCTGAGTACTCGGGGTGCTGGGTGTATAGTGCTCGGGGTGCTGGGTGCTCAGTGCTCGGGGTGCTGGGTGCTCAGTGCTCGGGGTGCTAGGTGCTCAGTGCTCGGGGTGCTGGGTGCTCATTGCTCAGTGTGCTGGGTGCTCAGTGCTCGGGGTGCTCGGTGCTCAGTGCTCGGGGTGCTGGGTGCTCAGTACTCGGGGTGCTCGGTGCTCAGTACTCAGGGTGCTGGGTGTTCAGTGCTCAGGGTGCTGGGTGCTCAGTGCTCGGGGTGCTGGGTGCTCGGTGCTCAGGTTGCTGGGTGCTCAGTACTCGGGGTGCTGGGTGCTCAGTACTCAGGGTGCTGGGTGCTCATTGCTCGGGGTGCTGGGTGCTCAGTGCTACGGGTGCTGGGTGCTCAGTGCTCGGGGTGCTGGGTGCTCAGTGCTCGGGGCGCTGGGTGCTCAGGGCTCGGGGTGCTGGGAGCTCAGTACTCAGGGTGCTGGGTGCTCAGTGCTCGGTGTGCTGGGTGCTGAGTGCTCAGGGTGCTGGGTGCTCAGTACTCGGGGTGCTCGGTGCTCAGTACTCAGGGTGCTGGGTGCTCATTACACAGGGTGCTGGATGCTCAGTGCTCGGGGTGCTCGCTGCTCAGTACTCTTGGTGCTGGGTGCTCAGTACTCAGGGTGCTGGGTGCTCAGTGCTCGGGGTGCTCGGTGCTCAGTGCTCAGGATGCTCGGTGCTCAGTACTTTTGGTGCTGGGTGCTCAGTACTCAGGGTGCTGGGTGCTCAGTGCTCGGGGTGCTCGGTGCTCAGTACTCAGGGTGCTGGGTGCTCAGTGCTCAGGGTGCTGGGTGCTCAGTACTCAGGTTGCTGGGTGCTCAGTGCTCAGGGTGCTGTGTGCTCAGTACTCATGGTGCTGGGTGCTCAGTACTCAGGGTGCTGGGTGCTCAGTGCTCAGGGTGCTGGGTGCTCAGTGCTCAGGGTGCTCGGTGCTCAGTACTCAGGATGCTGGGTGCTCAGTGCTCGGGGTGCTGGGTGCTCAGTGCTCAGGGTGCTGGGTACTCAGTACTCGGGGTGCTCGGTGCTCAGTACTCAGGGTGCTGGGTGCTCAGTACTCAGGGTGCTGGGTGCTCAGTACTCAGGGTGCTCGGTGCTCAGAACTCAGGGTGCTGGGTGCTCAGTGCTCAGGTGCTGGGTGCTAAGTACTCAGGGTGCTGGGTGCTCAGTACTCGGGTGCTGGGTGCTCAGTGCTCAGGGTGCTGGGTGCTCAGTACTCAGGGTGCTGGGTGCTCAGCACTCAGGGTGCTCAGTACTCAGGGTGTTGGGTGCTCAGTGCTCGGGGTGCTGGGTGCTCAGTACTCAGGGTGCTCAGTACTCAGGGTGCTGGGTGCTCAGTGCTCGGGGTGCTGGATGCTCAGTGCTCAGGGTGATCGGTGCTCAGTACTCAGGATGCTGGGTGCTCAGTACTCAGGGTGCTGGGTGCTCAGTACTCAGGGTGCTGGGTGCTCAGTCCTCAGGGTGCTCAGTGCTCAGGGTGCTGGGTGCTCAGTGCTCGGGGTGCTCGGTGCTCAGTACTCAGGTTGCTGAGTGCTCAGTACTCAGGTTGCTGGGTGCTCAGTACTCAGGGTGCTGGGTGCTCAGTGCTCAGGGTGCTCAGTGCTCAGTACTCAGGGTGCTGGGTGCTCAGTACTCAGGGTGCTGGGTGCTCAGTGCTCGGGGTGCCGGGTGCTC
Source organism: Microtus oregoni (assembly GCF_018167655.1). NCBI lineage: Eukaryota > Metazoa > Chordata > Mammalia > Rodentia > Cricetidae > Microtus > Microtus oregoni. Next base: position 240,389 of record NW_024543273.1, on the reverse strand, counting down.
AGTGCTCGGGGTGCTGGGTGCTCAGTACTCGGGGTGCTCGGTGCTCAGTACTCAGGGTGCTGGGTGCTCAGTACTCAGGGTGCTGGGTGCTCAGTACTCAGTGTGCTCGGTGCTCAGAACTCAGGGTGCTGGGTGCTCAGTGCTCAGGTGCTGGGTGCTAAGTACTCAGGGTGCTGGGTGCTCAGTACTCAGGGTGCTGGGTGCTCAGTGCTCAGGGTGCTGGGTGCTCAGTACTCAGTGTGCTCGGTGCTCAGAACTCAGGGTGCTGGGTGCTCAGTGCTCAGGTGCTGGGTGCTAAGTACTCAGGGTGCTGGGTGCTCAGTACTCAGGGTGCTGGGTGCTCAGTGCTCGGGGTGCTGGGTGCTCAGTACTCAGGGTGCTCAGTACTCAGGGTGCTGGGTGCTCAGTGCTCAGGGTGCTGGATGCTCAGTGCTCAGGGTGATCGGTGCTCAGTACTCAGGATGCTGGGTGCTCAGTACTCAGGGTGCTGGGTGCTCAGTACTCAGGGTGCTGGGTGCTCAGTCCTCAGGGTGCTCAGTGCTCAGGGTGCTGGGTGCTCAGTGCTCGGGGTGCTCGGTGCTCAGTACTCAGGTTGCTGAGTGCTCAGTACTCAGGTTGCTGGGTGCTCAGTACTCAGGGTGCTGGGTGCTCAGTGCTCAGGGTGCTCAGTGCTCAGTACTCAGGGTGCTGGGTGCTCAGTACTCAGGGTGCTGGGTGCTCAGTCCTCAGGGTGCTCAGTGCTCAGGGTGCTGGGTGCTCAGTACTCAGGTTGCTGAGTGCTCAGTACTCAGGTTGCTGGGTGCTCAGTACTCAGGGTGCTGGGTGCTCAGTGCTCAGGGTGCTCAGTGCTCAGTACTCAGGGTGCTGGGTGCTCAGTACTCAGTGTGCTGGGTGCTCTGTGCTCGGGTTGGTGGGTGCTCATTACTCAGGGTGCTGGGTGCTCAGTGCTCGGGGTGCTCGGTGCTCAGTACTCAAGGTGCTGGGTTCTCAGTGCTCACGGTGCTGGGTGCTCAGTCCTCGGGGTGCTCCGTGCTCAGTGCTCAGGGTGCTGGGTGCTCAGTACTCAGGGTGCTCGGTGCTCAGTACTAAGGGTGCTCAGTGCTCAGTACTCAGGTTGCTCAGTGCTCAGTGCTCGGGGTGCTGGGTGCTCAGTACTCAGGGTGCTGGGTGCTCAGTACTCAGGGTGCTGGGTGCTCAGTGCTCAGTACTCAGCGTGCTGGGTGCTCAGTGCTTAGAGTGTTGGGAGCTCAGTACTCAGGGTGCTGGGTGCTCAGTGCTCAGTGCTCAGGGTGCTCAGTGCTCAGGGTGCTCAGTGTTCACGGTGCTGGGTGCTCAGGGTGCTGGGTGCTCAGTGCTCGGGGTGCTGGGTGCTCAGTGCTCAGTGCTCAGGGTGCTGAGTGCTCAGTGCTCAGTGCTCAGGGTGCTGGGTGTTCAGTACTCAGGGTGCTCGGTGCTCAGTGCTCTGGGTGCTGGGTGCTCAGTACTCAGGGTGCTGGGTGCTCAGTCCTCAGGGTGCTCAGTACTCAGGGTGCTCGGTGCTCAGTGCTCAGTACTCAGGGTGCTCAGTGCTCAGTACTCAGAGTGCTTTGTGCTCAGTGCTCAGGGTGTTCAGTGCTCAGTACTCAGCGTGCTTTGTGCTCAGTGCTCAGGGTGCTGGGTGCTCAGTGCTCAGGGTGCTGGGTGCTGAGTACTCGGGGTGCTGGGTGCTCAGTGCTCAGTGCTCAGGGTGCTCAGTGCTCAGGGTGCTCAGTGTTCACGGTGCTGGGTGCTCAGGGTGCTGGGTGCTCAGTGCTCGGGGTGCTGGGTGCTCAGTGCTCAGTGCTCAGGGTGCTGAGTGCTCAGTGCTCAGTGCTCAGGGTGCTGGGTGTTCAGTACTCAGGGTGCTCGGTGCTCAGTGCTCTGGGTGCTGGGTGCTCAGTACTCAGGGTGCTGGGTGCTCAGTCCTCAGGGTGCTCAGTACTCAGGGTGCTCGGTGCTCAGTGCTCAGTACTCAGGGTGCTCAGTGCTCAGTAGTCAGAGTGCTTTGTGCTCAGTGCTCAGGGTGTTCAGTGCTCAGTACTCAGCGTGCTTTGTGCTCAGTGCTCAGGGTGCTGGGTGCTCAGTGCTCAGGGTGCTGGGTGCTGAGTACTCGGGGTGCTGGGTGCATAGTGCTCGGGGTGCTGGGTGCTCAGTGCTCGGGGTGCTGGGTGCTCAGTGCTCGGGGTGCTGGGTGCTCAGTGCTCGGGGTGCTGGGTGCTCATTGCTCAGGGTGCTGGGTGCTCAGTGCTCGGGGTGCTCGGTGCTCAGTGCTCGGGGTGCTGGGTGCTCAGTACTCGGGGTGCTCGGTGCTCAGTACTCAGGGTGCTGGGTGTTCAGTGCTCAGGGTGCTGGGTGCTCAGTGCTCGGGGTGCTGGGTGCTCGGTGCTCAGGTTGCTGGGTGCTCAGTACTCGGGGTGCTGTGTGCTCAGTTCTCAGGGTGCTGGGTGCTCAGTGCTCGGGGTGCTGGGTGCTCAGTGCTCGGGGCGCTGGGTGCTCAGGGCTTGGGGTGCTGGGAGCTCAGTACTCAGGGTGCTGGGTGCTCAGTGCTCGGTGTGCTGGGTGCTGAGTGCTCAGGGTGCTGGGTGCTCAGTACTCGGGGTGCTCGGTGCTCAGTACTCAGGGTGCTGGGTGCTCATTACACAGGGTGCTGGGTGCTCAGTGCTCGGGGTGCTCGCTGCTCAGTACTCTTGGTGCTGGGTGCTCAGTACTCAGGGTGCTGGGTGCTCAGTGCTCGGGGTGCTCGGTGCTCAGTGCTCAGGATGCTCGGTGCTCAGTATTTTGGTGCTGGGTGCTCAGTACTCAGGGTGCTGGGTGCTCAGTGCTCGGGGTGCTCGGTGCTCAGTACTCAGGGTGCTGGGTGCTCAGTGCTCAGGGTGCTGGGTGCTCAGTACTCAGGTTGCTGGGTGCTCAGTGCTCAGGGTGCTGTGTGCTCAGTACTCATGGTGCTGGGTGCTCAGTACTCAGGGTGCTGGGTGCTCAGTGCTCAGGGTGCTGGGTGCTCAGTGCTCAGGGTGCTCGGTGCTCAGTACTCAGGGTGCTGGGTGCTCAGTGCTCGGGGTGCTGGGTGCTCAGTGCTCAGGGTGCTGGGTACTCAGTACTCGGGGTGCTCGGTGCTCAGTACTCAGGGTGCTGGGTGCTCAGTACTCAGGGTGCTGCGTGCTCAGTACTCAGGGTGCTCGGTGCTCAGAACTCAGGGTGCTGGGTGCTCAGTGCTCAGGGTGCTCAGTGCTCAGTACTCAGGGTGCTGGGTGCTCAGTACTCAGGGTGCTGGGTGCTCAGTGCTCGGGGTGCCGGGTGCTCAGTGCTCAGGGTGCTGGGTGCTCAGTACTCGGGGTGCTCGGTGCTCAGTACTCAGGGTGCTGGGTGCTCAGTACTCAGGGTGCTGGGTGCTCAGTACTCAGGGTGCTCGGTGCTCAGAACTCAGGGTGCTGGGTGCTCAGTGCTCAGGTGCTGGGTGCTAAGTACTCAGGGTGCTGGGTGCTCAGTACTCAGGGTGCTGGGTGCTCAGTGCTCAGGGTGCTGGGTGCTCAGCACTCAGGGTGCTCAGTACTCAGGGTGCTGGGTGCTCAGTGCTCGGGGTGCTGGGTGCTCTGTACTCAGGGTGCTCAGTACTCAGGGTGCTGGGTGCTCAGTGCTCGGGGTGCTGGATGCTCAGTGCTCAGGGTGATCGGTGCTCAGTACTCAGGATGCTGGGTGCTCAGTACTCAGGGTGCTGGGTGCTCAGTGCTCGGGGTGCTGGATGCTCAGTGCTCGGGGCGCTGGGTGTTCAGGGCTCGGGGTGCTGGGAGCTCAGTACTCAGGGTGCTGGGTGCTCAGTGCTCGGTGTGCTGGGTGCTGAGTGCTCAGGGTGCTGGGTGCTCAGTACTCGGGGTGCTCGGTGCTCAGTACTCAGGGTGCTGGGTGCTCATTACACAGGGTGCTGGGTGCTCAGTGCTCGGGGTGCTCGCTGCTCAGTACTCTTGGTGCTGGGTGCTCAGTACACAGGGTGCTGGGTGCTCAGTGCTCGGGGTGCTCGGTGCTCAGTGCTCAGGATGCTCGGTGCTCAGTACTTTTGGTGCTGGGTGCTCAGTACTCAGGGTGCTGGGTGCTCAGTGCTCGGGGTGCTCGGTGCTCAGTACTCAGGGTGCTGGGTGCTCAGTGCTCAGGGTGCTGGGTGCTCAGTACTCAGGTTGCTGGGTGCTCAGTGCTCAGGGTGCTGTGTGCTCAGTACTCATGGTGCTGGGTGCTCAGTACTCAGGGTGCTGGGTGCTCAGTGCTCAGGGTGCTGGGTGCTCAGTGCTCAGGGTGCTCGGTGCTCAGTACTCAGGGTGCTGGGTGCTCAGTGCTCGGGGTGCTGGGTGCTCAGTGCTCAGGGTGCTGGGTACTCAGTACTCGGGGTGCTCGGTGCTCAGTACTCAGGGTGCTGGGTGCTCAGTACTCAGGGTGCTCGGTGCTCAGAACTCAGGGTGCTGGGTGCTCAGTGCTCAGGTGCGGGGTGCTAAGTACTCAGGGTGCTGGGTACTCAGTACTCGGGTGCTGGGTGCTCAGTGCTCAGGGTGCTGGGTGCTCAGTACTCAGGGTGCTGGGTGCTCAGCACTCAGGGTGCTCAGTACTCAGGGTGTTGGGTGCTCAGTGCTCGGGGTGCTAGGTGCTCAGTACTCAGGGTGCTCAGTACTCAGGGTGCTGGGTGCTCAGTGCTCGGGGTGCTGGATGCTCAGTGCTCAGGGTGATCGGTGCTCAGTACTCAGGATGCTGGGTGCTCAGTACTCAGGGTGCTGGGTGCTCAGTACTCAGGGTGCTGGGTGCTCAGTCCTCAGGGTGCTCAGTGCTCAGGGTGCTGGGTGCTCAGTGCTCGGGGTGCTCGGTGCTCAGTACTCAGGTTGCTGAGTGCTCAGTACTCAGGTTGCTGGGTGCTCAGTACTCAGGGTGCTGGGTGCTCAGTGCTCAGGGTGCTCAGTGCTCAGTACTCAGGGTGCTGGGTGCTCAGTACTCAGGGTGCTGGGTGCTCAGTGCTCGGGGTGCCGGGTGCTCAGTGCTCAGGGTGCTGGGTGCTCAGTACTCGGGGTGCTCGGTGCTCAGTTCTCAGCGTGCTGGGTGCTCAGTACTCAGGTTGCTGGGTGCTCAGTACTCAGGGTGCTCGGTGCTCAGAACTCAGGGTGCTGGGTGCTCAGTGCTCAGGTGCTGGGTGCTAAGTACTCAGGGTGCTGGGTGCTCAGTACTCAGGTTGCTGGGTGCTCAGTGCTCAGGGTGCTGGGTGCTCAGTACTCAGGGTGCTGGGTGCTCAGCACTCAGGGTGCTCAGTACTCAGGGTGCTGGGTGCTCAGTGCTCGGGGTGCTGGGTGCTCAGTACTCAGGGTGCTCAGTACTCAGGGTGCTGGGTGCTCAGTGCTCGGGGTGCTGGATGCTCAGTGCTCAGGGTGATCGGTGCTCAGTACTCAGGATGCTGGGTGCTCAGTACTCAGGGTGCTAGGTGCTCAGTACTCAGGGTGCTGGGTGCTCAGTCCTCAGGGTGCTCAGTGCTCAGGGTGCTGGGTGCTCAGTGCTCGGGGTGCTCGGTGCTCAGTACTCAGGTTGCTGAGTGCTCAGTACTCAGGTTGCTGGGTGCTCAGTACTCAGTGTGCTGGGTGCTCAGTGCTCAGGGTGCTCAGTGCTCAGTACTCAGGGTGCTGGGTGCTCAGTACTCAGGGTGCTGGGTGCTCAGTCCTCAGGGTACTCAGTGCTCAGGGTGCTGGGTGCTCAGTACTCAGGTTGCTGAGTGCTCAGTACTCAGGTTGCTGGGTGCTCAGTACTCAGGGTGCTGGGTGCTCAGTGCTCAGGGTGCTCAGTGCTCAGTACTCAGGGTGCTGGTTGTTCAGTACTCAGGGTGCTGGGTGCTCTGTGCTCGGGTTGGTGGGTGCTCATTACTCAGGGTGCTGGGTGCTCAGTGCTCGGGGTGCTCGGTGCTCAGTACTCAAGGTGCTGGGTTCTCAGTGCTCACGGTGCTGGGTGCTCAGTCCTCGGGGTGCTCCGTGCTCAGTGCTCAGGGTGCTGGGTGCTCAGTACTCAGGGTGCTCGGTGCTCAGTACTAAGGGTGCTCAGTGCTCAGTACTCAGGTTGCTCAGTGCTCAGTGCTCGGGGTGCTGGGTGCTCAGTACTCAGGGTGCTGGGTGCTCAGTACTCAGGGTGCTGGGTGCTCAGTGCTCAGTACTCAGCGTCCTGGGTGCTCAGTGCTTAGAGTGTTGGGAGCTCAGTACTCAGGGTGCTGGGTGCTCAGTGCTCGGGGTGCTGGGTGCTCAGTGCTCAGTGCTCAGGGTGCTGAGTGCTCAGTGCTCAGGTTGCTGGGTGTTCAGTACTCAGGGTGCTCGGTGCTCAGTGCTCTGGGTGCTGGGTGCTCAGTACTCAGGGTGCTGGGTGCTCAGTCCTCAGGGTGCTCAGTCCTCAGGGTGCTCGGTGCTCAGTGCTCAGTTCTCAGGGTGCTCAGTGCTCAGTACTCAGAGTGCTTTGTGCTCAGTGCTCAGGGTGTTCAGTGCTCAGTACTCAGCGTGCTTTGTGCTCAGTGCTCAGGGTGCTGGGTGCTCAGTGGTCAGGGTGCTGGGTGCATAGTGCTCGGGGTGCTTGGTGCTCAGTGCTACCGGTGCTGGGTGCTCAGTGCTCGGGGTGCTGGGTGCTCAGTGCTCGGGGTGCTGGGTGCTCAGGGCTCGGGGTGCTGGGAGCTCAGTACTCAGGGTGCTGGGTGCTCAGTGCTCGGTGTGCTGGGTGCTGAGTGCTCAGGGTGCTGGGTGCTCAGTACTCGGGGTGCTGGGTGCTCAGTACTCGGGGTGCTCGGTGCTCAGTACTCAGGGTGCTGGGTGCTCAGTACTCAGGGTGCTGGGTGCTCAGTACTCAGGGTGCTCGGTGCTCAGAACTCAGGGTGCTGGGTGCTCAGTGCTCAGGTGCTGGGTGCTAAGTACTCAGGGTGCTGGGTGCTCAGTACTCAGGGTGCTGGGTGCTCAGTGCTCAGGGTGCTGGGTGCTCAGTACTCAGGGTGCTGGGTGCTCAGCACTCAGGGTGCTCAGTACTCAGGGTGCTTGGTGCTCAGTGCTCGGGGTGCTGGGTGCTCAGTACTCAGGGTGCTCAGTACTCAGGGTGCTGGGTGCTCAGTGCTCGGGGTGCTGGATGCTCAGTGCTCAGGGTGATCGGTGCTCAGTACTCAGGATGCTGGGTGCTCAGTACTCAGGGTGCTGGGTGCTCAGTGCTCGGGGTGCTGGATGCTCAGTGCTCGGGGCGCTGGGTGTTCAGGGCTCGGGGTGCTGGGAGCTCAGTACTCAGGGTGCTGGGTGCTCAGTGCTCGGTGTGCTGGGTGCTGAGTGCTCAGGGTGCTGGGTGCTCAGTACTCGGGGTGCTCGGTGCTCAGTACTCAGGGTGCTGGGTGCTCATTACACAGGGTGCTGGGTGCTCAGTGCTCGGGGTGCTCGCTGCTCAGTACTCTTGGTGCTGGGTGCTCAGTACTCAGGGTGCTGGGTGCTCAGTGCTCGGGGTGCTCGGTGCTCATTGCTCAGGATGCTCGGTGCTCAGTACTTTTGGTGCTGGGTGCTCAGTACTCAGGGTGCTGGGTGCTCAGTGCTCGGGGTGCTCGGTGCTCAGTACTCAGGGTGCTGGGTGCTCAGTGCTCAGGGTGCTGGGTGCTCAGTACTCAGGTTGCTGGGTGCTCAGTGCTCAGGGTGCTGTGTGCTCAGTACTCATGGTGCTGGGTGCTCAGTACTCAGGGTGCTGGGTGCTCAGTGCTCAGGGTGCTGGGTGCTCAGTGCTCAGGGTGCTCGGTGCTCAGTACTCAGGGTGCTGGGTGCTCAGTGCTCGGGGTGCTGGGTGCTCAGTGCTCAGGGTGCTGGGTACTCAGTACTCGGGGTGCTCGGTGCTCAGTACTCAGGGTGCTGGGTGCTCAGTACTCAGGGTGCTCGGTGCTCAGAACTCAGGGTGCTGGGTGCTCAGTGCTCAGGTGCTGGGTGCTAAGTACTCAGGGTGCTGGGTGCTCAGTACTCGGGTGCTGGGTGCTCAGTGCTCAGGGTGCTGGGTGCTCAGTACTCAGGGTGCTGGGTGCTCAGCACTCAGGGTGCTCAGTACTCAGGGTGTTGGGTGCTCAGTGCTCGGGGTGCTGGGTGCTCAGTACTCAGGGTGCTCAGTACTCAGGGTGCTGGGTGCTCAGTGCTCGGGGTGCTGGATGCTCAGTGCTCAGGGTGATCGGTGCTCAGTACTCAGGATGCTGGGTGCTCAGTACTCAGGGTGCTGGGTGCTCAGTACTCAGGGTGCTGGGTGCTCAGTCCTCAGGGTGCTCAGTGCTCAGGGTGCTGGGTGCTCAGTGCTCGGGGTGCTCGGTGCTCAGTACTCAGGTTGCTGAGTGCTCAGTACTCAGGTTGCTGGGTGCTCAGTACTCAGGGTGCTGGGTGCTCAGTGCTCAGTGCTCAGGGTGCTCAGTGCTCAGTACTCAGGGTGCTGGGTGCTCAGTACTCAGGGTGCTGGGTGCTCAGTGCTCGAGGTGCCGGGTGCTCAGTGCTCAGGGTGCTGGGTGCTCAGTACTCGGGGTGCTCGGTGCTCAGTTCTCAGGGTGCTGGGTGCTCAGTACTCAGGGTGCTGGGTGCTCAGTACTCAGGGTGCTCGGTGCTCAGAACTCAGGGTGCTGGGTGCTCAGTGCTCAGGTGCTGGGTGCTAAGTACTCAGGGTGCTGGGTGCTCAGTACTCAGGGTGCTGGGTGCTCAGTGCTCAGGGTGCTGGGTGCTCAGTACTCAGGGTGCTGGGTGCTCAGCACTCAGGGTGCTCAGTACTCAGGGTGCTGGGTGCTCAGTGCTCGGGGTGCTGGGTGCTCAGTACTCAGGGTGCTCAGGACTCAGGGTGCTGGGTGCTCAGTGCTCGGGGTGCTGGATGCTCAGTGCTCAGGGTGATCGGTGCTCAGTACTCAGGATGCTGGGTGCTCAGTACTCAGGGTGCTAGGTGCTCAGTACTCAGGGTGCTGGGTGCTCAGTCCTCAGGGTGCTCAGTGCTCAGGGTGCTGGGTGCTCAGTGCTCGGGGTGCTCGGTGCTCAGTACTCAGGTTGCTGAGTGCTCAGTACTCAGGTTGCTGGGTGCTCAGTACTCAGTGTGCTGGGTGCTCAGTGCTCAGGGTGCTCAGTGCTCAGTACTCAGGGTGCTGGGTGCTCAGTACTCAGGGTGCTGGGTGCTCAGTCCTCAGGGTACTCAGTGCTCAGGGTGCTGGGTGCTCAGTACTCAGGTTGCTGAGTGCTCAGTACTCAGGTTGCTGGGTGCTCAGTACTCAGGGTGCTGGGTGCTCAGTGCTCAGGGTGCTCAGTGCTCAGTACTCAGGGTGCTGGTTGTTCAGTACTCAGGGTGCTGGGTGCTCTGTGCTCGGGTTGGTGGGTGCTCATTACTCAGGGTGCTGGGTGCTCAGTGCTCGGGGTGCTCGGTGCTCAGTACTCAAGGTGCTGGGTTCTCAGTGCTCACGGTGCTGGGTGCTCAGTCCTCGGGGTGCTCCGTGCTCAGTGCTCAGGGTGCTGGGTGCTCAGTACTCAGGGTGCTCGGTGCTCAGTACTAAGGGTGCTCAGTGCTCAGTACTCAGGTTGCTCAGTGCTCAGTGCTCGGGGTGCTGGGTGCTCAGTACTCAGGGTGCTGGGTGCTCAGTACTCAGGGTGCTGGGTGCTCAGTGCTCAGTACTCAGCGTCCTGGGTGCTCAGTGCTTAGAGTGTTGGGAGCTCAGTACTCAGGGTGCTGGGTGCTCAGTGCTCGGGGTGCTGGGTGCTCAGTGCTCAGTGCTCAGGGTGCTGAGTGCTCAGTGCTCAGGTTGCTGGGTGTTCAGTACTCAGGGTGCTCGGTGCTCAGTGCTCTGGGTGCTGGGTGCTCAGTACTCAGGGTGCTGGGTGCTCAGTCCTCAGGGTGCTCAGTACTCAGGGTGCTCGGTGCTCAGTGCTCAGTACTCAGGGTGCTCAGTGCTCAGTACTCAGAGTGCTTTGTGCTCAGTGCTCAGGGTGTTCAGTGCTCAGTACTCAGCGTGCTTTGTACTCAGTGCTCAGGGTGCTGGGTGCTCAGTGGTCAGGGTGCTGGGTGCATAGTGCTCGGGGTGCTGGGTGCATAGTGCTCGGGGTGCTGGGTGCTCAGTGCTCGGGGTGCTGGGTGCTCAGTATTCGGGGTGCTGGGTGCTCAGTGCTCGGGGTGCTGGGTGCTCATTGCTCAGGGTGCTGGGTGCTCAGTGCTCGGGGTGCTCGGTGCTCAGTGCTCGGGGTGGTGGGTGCTCAGTACTCGGGGTGCTCGGTGCTCAGTACTCAGGGTGCTGGGTGTTCAGTGCTCAGGATGCTGGGTGCTCAGTGCTCGGGGTGCTGGGTGCTCGGTGCTCAGGTTGCTGGGTGCTCAGTACTCGGGGTGCTGGGTGCTCAGTACTCAGGGTGCTGGGTGCTCATTGCTCGGGGTGCTGGGTGCTCAGTGCTACCGGTGCTGGGTGCTCAGTGCTCGGGGTGCTGGGTGCTCAGTGCTCGGGGTGCTGGGTGCTCAGGGCTCGGGGTGCTGGGAGCTCAGTACTCAGGGTGCTGGGTGCTCAGTGCTCGGTGTGCTGGGTGCTGAGTGCTCAGGGTGCTGGGTGCTCAGTACTCGGGGTGCTGGGTGCTCAGTACTCGGGGTGCTCGGTGCTCAGTACTCAGGGTGCTGGGTGCTCAGTACTCAGGGTGCTGGGTGCTCAGTACTCAGGGTGCTCGGTGCTCAGAACTCAGGGTGCTGGGTGCTCAGTGCTCAGGTGCTGGGTGCTAAGTACTCAGGGTGCTGGGTGCTCAGTACTCAGGGTGCTGGGTGCTCAGTGCTCAGGGTGCTGGGTGCTCAGTACTCAGGGTGCTGGGTGCTCAGCACTCAGGGTGCTCAGTACTCAGGGTGCTGGGTGCTCAGTGCTCGGGGTGCTGGGTGCTCAGTACTCAGGGTGCTCAGTACTCAGGGTGCTGGGTGCTCAGTGCTCGGGGTGCTGGATGCTCAGTGCTCAGGGTGATCGGTGCTCAGTACTCAGGATGCTGGGTGCTCAGTACTCAGGGTGCTGGGTGCTCAGTACTCAGGGTGCTGGGTGCTCAGTCCTCAGGGTGCTCAGTGCTCAGGGTGCTGGGTGCTCAGTGCTCGGGGTGCTCGGTGCTCAGTACTCAGGTTGCTGAGTGCTCAGTACTCAGGTTGCTGGGTGCTCAGTACTCAGGGTGCTGGGTGCTCAGTGCTCAGGGTGCTCAGTGCTCAGTACTCAGGGTGCTGGGTGCTCAGTACTCAGGGTGCTGGGTGCTCAGTCCTCAGGGTGCTCAGTGCTCAGGGTGCTGGGTGCTCAGTGCTCAGGTTGCTGAGTGCTCAGTACTCAGGTTGCTGGGTGCTCAGTACTCAGGGTGCTGGGTGCTCAGTGCTCAGGGTGCTCAGTGCTCAGTACTCAGGGTGCTGGGTGCTCAGTACTCAGGGTGCTGGGTGCTCTGTGCTCGGGTTGGTGGGTGCTCATTACTCAGGGTGCTGGGTGTTCAGTGCTCGGGGTGCTCGGTGCTCAGTACTCAAGGTGCTGGGTTCTCAGTGCTCACGGTGCTGGGTGCTCAGTCCTCGGGGTGCTCCGTGCTCAGTGCTCAGGTTGCTGGGTGCTCAGTACCCAGGGTGCTCGGTGCTCAGTACTAAGGGTGCTCAGTGCTCAGTACTCAGGTTGCTCAGTGCTCAGTGCTCGGGGTGCTGGGTGTTCAGTACTCAGGGTGCTGGGTGCTCAGTCCTCAGGGTGCTCAGTGCTCAGGGTGCTGGGTGCTCAGTGCTCGGGGTGCTCGGTGCTCAGTACTCAGGTTGCTGAGTGCTCAGTACTCAGGTTGCTGGGTGCTCAGTACTCAGGGTGCTGGGTGCTCAGTGCTCAGGGTGCTCAGTGCTCAGTACTCAGGGTGCTGGGTGCTCAGTACTCAGGGTGCTGGGTGCTCAGTGCTCGGGGTGCCGGGTGCTCAGTGCTCAGGGTGCTGGGTGCTCAGTACTCGGGGTGCTCGGTGCTCAGTTCTCAGGGTGCTGGGTGCTCAGTACTCAGGGTGCTGGGTGCTCAGTACTCAGGGTGCTCGGTGCTCAGAACTCAGGGTGCTGGGTGCTCAGTGCTCAGGTGCTGGGTGCTAAGTACTCAGGGTGCTGGGTGCTCAGTACTCAGGGTGCTGGGTGCTCAGTGCTCAGGGTGCTGGGTGCTCAGTACTCAGGGTGCTGGGTGCTCAGCACTCAGGGTGCTCAGTACTCAGGGTGCTGGGTGCTCAGTGCTCGGGGTGCTGTGTGCTCAGTACTCAGGGTGCTCAGTACTCAGGGTGCTGGGTGCTCAGTGCTCGGGGTGCTGGATGCTCAGTGCTCAGGGTGATCGGTGCTCAGTACTCAGGATGCTGGGTGCTCAGTACTCAGGGTGCTAGGTGCTCAGTACTCAGGGTGCTGGGTGCTCAGTCCTCAGGGTGCTCAGTGCTCAGGGTGCTGGGTGCTCAGTGCTCGGGGTGCTCGGTGCTCAGTACTCAGGTTGCTGAGTGCTCAGTACTCAGGTTGCTGGGTGCTCAGTACTCAGGGTGCTTGGTGCTCAGTGCTCAGGGTGCTCAGTGCTCAGTACTCAGGGTGCTGGGTGCTCAGTACTCAGGGTGCTGGGTGCTCAGTCCTCAGGGTACTCAGTGCTCAGGGTGCTGGGTGCTCAGTACTCAGGTTGCTGAGTGCTCAGTACTCAGGTTGCTGGGTGCTCAGTACTCAGGGTGCTGGGTGCTCAGTGCTCAGGGTGCTCAGTGCTCAGTACTCAGGGTGCTGGTTGTTCAGTACTCAGGGTGCTGGGTGCTCTGTGCTCGGGTTGGTGGGTGCTCATTACTCAGGGTGCTGGGTGCTCAGTGCTCGGGGTGCTCGGTGCTCAGTACCCAAGGTGCTGGGTTCTCAGTGCTCACGGTGCTGGGTGCTCAGTCCTCGGGGTGCTCCGTGCTCAGTGCTCAGGGTGCTGGGTGCTCAGTACTCAGGGTGCTCGGTGCTCAGTACTAAGGGTGCTCAGTGCTCAGTACTCAGGTTGCTCAGTGCTCAGTGCTCGGGGTGCTGGGTGCTCAGTACTCAGGGTGCTGGGTGCTCAGTACTCAGGGTGCTGGGTGCTCAGTGCTCAGTACTCAGCGTCCTGGGTGCTCAGTGCTTAGAGTGTTGGGAGCTCAGTACTCAGGGTGCTGGGTGCTCAGTGCTCGGGGTGCTGGGTGCTCAGTGCTCAGTGCTCAGGGTGCTGAGTGCTCAGTGCTCAGGTTGCTGGGTGTTCAGTACTCAGGGTGCTCGGTGCTCAGTGCTCTGGGTGCTGGGTGCTCAGTACTCAGGGTGCTGGGTGCTCAGTCCTCAGGGTGCTCAGTACTCAGGGTGCTCGGTGCTCAGTGCTCAGTACTCAGGGTGCTCAGTGCTCAGTACTCAGAGTGCTTTGTGCTCAGTGCTCAGGGTGTTCAGTGCTCAGTACTCAGCGTGCTTTGTGCTCAGTGCTCAGGGTGCTGGGTGCTCAGTGGTCAGGGTGCTGGGTGCTGAGTACTCGGGGTGCTGGGTGCATAGTGCTCGGGGTGCTGGGTGCTCAGTGCTCGGGGTGCTGGGTGCTCAGTGCTCGGGGTGCTGGGTGCTCAGTGCTCAGGGTGCTGGGTGCTCAGTACTCAGGGTGCTGGGTGCTCAGCACTCAGGGTGCTCAGTACTCAGGGTGCTGGGTGCTCAGTGCTCGGGGTGCTGGGTGCTCAGTACTCAGGGTGCTCAGTACTCAGGGTGCTGGGTGCTCAGTGCTCGGGGTGCTGGGTGCTCAGTACTCAGGGTGCTCAGTACTCAGGGTGCTGGGTGCTCAGTGCTCGGGGTGCTGGATGCTCAGTGCTCAGGGTGATCGGTGCTCAGTACTCAGGATGCTGGGTGCTCAGTACTCAGGGTGCTGGGTGCTCAGTGCTCGGGGTGCTGGATGCTCAGTGCTCGGGGCGCTGGGTGTTCAGGGCTCGGGGTGCTGGGAGCTCAGTACTCAGGGTGCTGGGTGCTCAGTGCTCGGTGTGCTGGGTGCTGAGTGCTCAGGGTGCTGGGTGCTCAGTACTCGGGGTGCTCGGTGCTCAGTACTCAGGGTGCTGGGTGCTCATTACACAGGGTGCTGGGTGCTCAGTGCTCGGGGTGCTCGCTGCTCAGTACTCTTGGTGCTGGGTGCTCAGTACTCAGGGTGCTGGGTGCTCAGTGCTCGGGGTGCTCGGTGCTCATTGCTCAGGATGCTCGGTGCTCAGTACTTTTGGTGCTGGGTGCTCAGTACTCAGGGTGCTGGGTGCTCAGTGCTCGGGGTGCTCGGTGCTCAGTACTCAGGGTGCTGGGTGCTCAGTGCTCAGGGTGCTGGGTGCTCAGTACTCAGGTTGCTGGGTGCTCAGTGCTCAGGGTGCTGTGTGCTCAGTACTCATGGTGCTGGGTGCTCAGTACTCAGGGTGCTGGGTGCTCAGTGCTCAGGGTGCTGGGTGCTCAGTGCTCAGGGTGCTCGGTGCTCAGTACTCAGGGTGCTGGGTGCTCAGTGCTCGGGGTGCTGGGTGCTCAGTGCTCAGGGTGCTGGGTGCTCAGCACTCAGGGTGCTCAGTACTCAGGGTGTTGGGTGCTCAGTGCTCGGGGTGCTGGGTGCTCAGTACTCAGGGTGCTCAGTACTCAGGGTGCTGGGTGCTCAGTGCTCGGGGTGCTGGATGCTCAGTGCTCAGGGTGATCGGTGCTCAGTACTCAGGATGCTGGGTGCTCAGTACTCAGGGTGCTGGGTGCTCAGTACTCAGGGTGCTGGGTGCTCAGTCCTCAGGGTGCTCAGTGCTCAGGGTGCTGGGTGCTCAGTGCTCGGGGTGCTCGGTGCTCAGTACTCAGGTTGCTGAGTGCTCAGTACTCAGGTTGCTGGGTGCTCAGTACTCAGGGTGCTGGGTGCTCAGTGCTCAGTGCTCAGGGTGCTCAGTGCTCAGTACTCAGGGTGCTGGGTGCTCAGTACTCAGGGTGCTGGGTGCTCAGTGCTCGGGGTGCCGGGTGCTCAGTGCTCAGGGTGCTGGGTGCTCAGTACTCGGGGTGCTCGGTGCTCAGTTCTCAGGGTGCTGGGTGCTCAGTACTCAGGGTGCTGGGTGCTCAGTACTCAGGGTGCTCGGTGCTCAGAACTCAGGGTGCTGGGTGCTCAGTGCTCAGGTGCTGGGTGCTAAGTACTCAGGGTGCTGGGTGCTCAGTACTCAGGGTGCTGGGTGCTCAGTGCTCAGGGTGCTGGGTGCTCAGTACTCAGGGTGCTGGGTGCTCAGCACTCAGGGTGCTCAGTACTCAGGGTGCTGGGTGCTCAGTGCTCGGGGTGCTGGGTGCTCAGTACTCAGGGTGCTCAGTACTCAGGGTGCTGGGTGCTCAGTGCTCGGGGTGCTGGATGCTCAGTGCTCAGGGTGATCGGTGCTCAGTACTCAGGATGCTGGGTGCTCAGTACTCAGGGTGCTAGGTGCTCAGTACTCAGGGTGCTGGGTGCTCAGTCCTCAGGGTGCTCAGTGCTCAGGGTGCTGGGTGCTCAGTGCTCGGGGTGCTCGGTGCTCAGTACTCAGGTTGCTGAGTGCTCAGTACTCAGGTTGCTGGGTGCTCAGTACTCAGTGTGCTGGGTGCTCAGTGCTCAGGGTGCTCAGTGCTCAGTACTCAGGGTGCTGGGTGCTCAGTACTCAGGGTGCTGGGTGCTCAGTCCTCAGGGTACTCAGTGCTCAGGGTGCTGGGTGCTCAGTACTCAGGTTGCTGAGTGCTCAGTACTCAGGTTGCTGGGTGCTCAGTACTCAGGGTGCTGGGTGCTCAGTGCTCAGGGTGCTCAGTGCTCAGTACTCAGGGTGCTGGTTGTTCAGTACTCAGGGTGCTGGGTGCTCTGTGCTCGGGTTGGTGGGTGCTCATTACTCAGGGTGCTGGGTGCTCAGTGCTCGGGGTGCTCGGTGCTCAGTACTCAAGGTGCTGGGTTCTCAGTGCTCACGGTGCTGGGTGCTCAGTCCTCGGGGTGCTCCGTGCTCAGTGCTCAGGGTGCTGGGTGCTCAGTACTCAGGGTGCTCGGTGCTCAGTACTAAGGGTGCTCAGTGCTCAGTACTCAGGTTGCTCAGTGCTCAGTGCTCGGGGTGCTGGGTGCTCAGTACTCAGGGTGCTGGGTGCTCAGTACTCAGGGTGCTGGGTGCTCAGTGCTCAGTACTCAGCGTCCTGGGTGCTCAGTGCTTAGAGTGTTGGGAGCTCAGTACTCAGGGTGCTGGGTGCTCAGTGCTCGGGGTGCTGGGTGCTCAGTGCTCAGTGCTCAGGGTGCTGAGTGCTCAGTGCTCAGGTTGCTGGGTGTTCAGTACTCAGGGTGCTCGGTGCTCAGTGCTCTGGGTGCTGGGTGCTCAGTACTCAGGGTGCTGGGTGCTCAGTCCTCAGGGTGCTCAGTACTCAGGGTGCTCGGTGCTCAGTGCTCAGTACTCAGGGTGCTCAGTGCTCAGTACTCAGAGTGCTTTGTGCTCAGTGCTCAGGGTGTTCAGTGCTCAGTACTCAGCGTGCTTTGTACTCAGTGCTCAGGGTGCTGGGTGCTCAGTGGTCAGGGTGCTGGGTGCATAGTGCTCGGGGTGCTGGGTGCATAGTGCTCGGGGTGCTGGGTGCTCAGTGCTCGGGGTGCTGGGTGCTCAGTATTCGGGGTGCTGGGTGCTCAGTGCTCGGGGTGCTGGGTGCTCATTGCTCAGGGTGCTGGGTGCTCAGTGCTCGGGGTGCTCGGTGCTCAGTGCTCGGGGTGGTGGGTGCTCAGTACTCGGGGTGCTCGGTGCTCAGTACTCAGGGTGCTGGGTGTTCAGTGCTCAGGATGCTGGGTGCTCAGTGCTCGGGGTGCTGGGTGCTCGGTGCTCAGGTTGCTGGGTGCTCAGTACTCGGGGTGCTGGGTGCTCAGTACTCAGGGTGCTGGGTGCTCATTGCTCGGGGTGCTGGGTGCTCAGTGCTACCGGTGCTGGGTGCTCAGTGCTCGGGGTGCTGGGTGCTCAGTGCTCGGGGTGCTGGGTGCTCAGGGCTCGGGGTGCTGGGAGCTCAGTACTCAGGGTGCTGGGTGCTCAGTGCTCGGTGTGCTGGGTGCTGAGTGCTCAGGGTGCTGGGTGCTCAGTACTCGGGGTGCTGGGTGCTCAGTACTCGGGGTGCTCGGTGCTCAGTACTCAGGGTGCTGGGTGCTCAGTACTCAGGGTGCTGGGTGCTCAGTACTCAGGGTGCTCGGTGCTCAGAACTCAGGGTGCTGGGTGCTCAGTGCTCAGGTGCTGGGTGCTAAGTACTCAGGGTGCTGGGTGCTCAGTACTCAGGGTGCTGGGTGCTCAGTGCTCAGGGTGCTGGGTGCTCAGTACTCAGGGTGCTGGGTGCTCAGCACTCAGGGTGCTCAGTACTCAGGGTGCTGGGTGCTCAGTGCTCGGGGTGCTGGGTGCTCAGTACTCAGGGTGCTCAGTACTCAGGGTGCTGGGTGCTCAGTGCTCGGGGTGCTGGATGCTCAGTGCTCAGGGTGATCGGTGCTCAGTACTCAGGATGCTGGGTGCTCAGTACTCAGGGTGCTGGGTGCTCAGTACTCAGGGTGCTGGGTGCTCAGTCCTCAGGGTGCTCAGTGCTCAGGGTGCTGGGTGCTCAGTGCTCGGGGTGCTCGGTGCTCAGTACTCAGGTTGCTGAGTGCTCAGTACTCAGGTTGCTGGGTGCTCAGTACTCAGGGTGCTGGGTGCTCAGTGCTCAGGGTGCTCAGTGCTCAGTACTCAGGGTGCTGGGTGCTCAGTACTCAGGGTGCTGGGTGCTCAGTCCTCAGGGTGCTCAGTGCTCAGGGTGCTGGGTGCTCAGTGCTCAGGTTGCTGAGTGCTCAGTACTCAGGTTGCTGGGTGCTCAGTACTCAGGGTGCTGGGTGCTCAGTGCTCAGGGTGCTCAGTGCTCAGTACTCAGGGTGCTGGGTGCTCAGTACTCAGGGTGCTGGGTGCTCTGTGCTCGGGTTGGTGGGTGCTCATTACTCAGGGTGCTGGGTGCTCAGTGCTCGGGGTGCTCGGTGCTCAGTACTCAAGGTGCTGGGTTCTCAGTGCTCACGGTGCTGGGTGCTCAGTCCTCGGGGTGCTCCGTGCTCAGTGCTCAGGGTGCTGGGTGCTCAGTACCCAGGGTGCTCGGTGCTCAGTACTAAGGGTGCTCAGTGCTCAGTACTCAGGTTGCTCAGTGCTCAGTGCTCGGGGTGCTGGGTGTTCAGTACTCAGGGTGCTGGGTGCTCAGTCCTCAGGGTGCTCAGTGCTCAGGGTGCTGGGTGCTCAGTGCTCGGGGTGCTCGGTGCTCAGTACTCAGGTTGCTGAGTGCTCAGTACTCAGGTTGCTGGGTGCTCAGTACTCAGGGTGCTGGGTGCTCAGTGCTCAGGGTGCTCAGTGCTCAGTACTCAGGGTGCTGGGTGCTCAGTACTCAGGGTGCTGGGTGCTCAGTGCTCGGGGTGCCGGGTGCTCAGTGCTCAGGGTGCTGGGTGCTCAGTACTCGGGGTGCTCGGTGCTCAGTTCTCAGGGTGCTGGGTGCTCAGTACTCAGGGTGCTGGGTGCTCAGTACTCAGGGTGCTCGGTGCTCAGAACTCAGGGTGCTGGGTGCTCAGTGCTCAGGTGCTGGGTGCTAAGTACTCAGGGTGCTGGGTGCTCAGTACTCAAGGTGCTGGGTGCTCAGTGCTCAGGGTGCTGGGTGCTCAGTACTCAGGGTGCTGGGTGCTCAGCACTCAGGGTGCTCAGTACTCAGGGTGCTGGGTGCTCAGTGCTCGGGGTGCTGTGTGCTCAGTACTCAGGGTGCTCAGTACTCAGGGTGCTGGGTGCTCAGTGCTCGGGGTGCTGGATGCTCAGTGCTCAGGGTGATCGGTGCTCAGTACTCAGGATGCTGGGTGCTCAGTACTCAGGGTGCTAGGTGCTCAGTACTCAGGGTGCTGGGTGCTCAGTCCTCAGGGTGCTCAGTGCTCAGGGTGCTGGGTGCTCAGTGCTCGGGGTGCTCGGTGCTCAGTACTCAGGTTGCTGAGTGCTCAGTACTCAGGTTGCTGGGTGCTCAGTACTCAGGGTGCTTGGTGCTCAGTGCTCAGGGTGCTCAGTGCTCAGTACTCAGGGTGCTGGGTGCTCAGTACTCAGGGTGCTGGGTGCTCAGTCCTCAGGGTACTCAGTGCTCAGGGTGCTGGGTGCTCAGTACTCAGGTTGCTGAGTGCTCAGTACTCAGGTTGCTGGGTGCTCAGTACTCAGGGTGCTGGGTGCTCAGTGCTCAGGGTGCTCAGTGCTCAGTACTCAGGGTGCTGGTTGTTCAGTACTCAGGGTGCTGGGTGCTCTGTGCTCGGGTTGGTGGGTGCTCATTACTCAGGGTGCTGGGTGCTCAGTGCTCGGGGTGCTCGGTGCTCAGTACCCAAGGTGCTGGGTTCTCAGTGCTCACGGTGCTGGGTGCTCAGTCCTCGGGGTGCTCCGTGCTCAGTGCTCAGGGTGCTGGGTGCTCAGTACTCAGGGTGCTCGGTGCTCAGTACTAAGGGTGCTCAGTGCTCAGTACTCAGGTTGCTCAGTGCTCAGTGCTCGGGGTGCTGGGTGCTCAGTACTCAGGGTGCTGGGTGCTCAGTACTCAGGGTGCTGGGTGCTCAGTGCTCAGTACTCAGCGTCCTGGGTGCTCAGTGCTTAGAGTGTTGGGAGCTCAGTACTCAGGGTGCTGGGTGCTCAGTGCTCGGGGTGCTGGGTGCTCAGTGCTCAGTGCTCAGGGTGCTGAGTGCTCAGTGCTCAGGTTGCTGGGTGTTCAGTACTCAGGGTGCTCGGTGCTCAGTGCTCTGGGTGCTGGGTGCTCAGTACTCAGGGTGCTGGGTGCTCAGTCCTCAGGGTGCTCAGTACTCAGGGTGCTCGGTGCTCAGTGCTCAGTACTCAGGGTGCTCAGTGCTCAGTACTCAGAGTGCTTTGTGCTCAGTGCTCAGGGTGTTCAGTGCTCAGTACTCAGCGTGCTTTGTGCTCAGTGCTCAGGGTGCTGGGTGCTCAGTGGTCAGGGTGCTGGGTGCTGAGTACTCGGGGTGCTGGGTGCATAGTGCTCGGGGTGCTGGGTGCTCAGTGCTCGGGGTGCTGGGTGCTCAGTGCTCGGGGTGCTGGGTGCTCAGTGCTCGGGGTGCTGGGTGCTCATTGCTCAGGGTGCTGGGTGCTCAGTGCTCGGGGTGCTCGGTGCTCAGTGCTCGGGGTGCTGGGTGCTCAGTACTCGGGGTGCTCGGTGCTCAGTACTCAGGGTGCTGGGTGTTCAGTGCTCAGGATGCTGGGTGCTCAGTGCTCGGGGTGCTGGGTGCTCCGTGCTCAGGTTGCTGGGTGCTCAGTACTCGGGGTGCTGGGTGCTCAGTACTCAGGGTGCTGGGTGCTCATTGCTCGGGGTGCTGGGTGCTCAGTGCTACCGGTGCTGGGTGCTCAGTGCTCGGGGTGCTGGGTGCTCAGTGCTCGGGGCGCTGGGTGCTCAGGGCTCGGGGTGCTGGGAGCTCAGTACTCAGGGTGCTGGGTGCTCAGTGCTCGGTGTGCTGGGTGCTGAGTGCTCAGGGTGCTGGGTGCTCAGTACTCGGGCTGCTGGGTGCTCAGTACTCGGGGTGCTCGGTGCTCAGTACTCAGGGTGCTGGGTGCTCAGTACTCAGGGTGCTGGGTGCTCAGTACTCAGGGTGCTCGGTGCTCAGAACTCAGGGTGCTGGGTGCTCAGTGCTCAGGTGCTGGGTGCTAAGTACTCAGGTTGCTGGGTGCTCAGTACTCAGGGTGCTGGGTGCTCAGTGCTCAGGGTGCTGGGTGGTCAGTACTCAGGGTGCTGGGTGCTCAGCACTCAGGGTGCTCAGTACTCAGGGTGCTGGGTGCTCAGTGCTCGGGGTGCTGGGTGCTCAGTACTCAGGGTGCTCAGTACTCAGGGTGCTGGGTGCTCAGTGCTCGGGGTGCTGGATGCTCAGTGCTCAGGGTGATCGGTGCTCAGTACTCAGGATGCTGGGTGCTCAGTACTCAGGGTGCTGGGTGCTCAGTACTCAGGGTGCTGGGTGCTCAGTCCTCAGGGTGCTCAGTGCTCAGGGTGCTGGGTGCTCAGTGCTCGGGGTGCTCGGTGCTCAGTACTCAGGTTGCTGAGTGCTCAGTACTCAGGTTGCTGGGTGCTCAGTACTCAGGGTGCTGGGTGCTCAGTGCTCAGGGTGCTCAGTGCTCAGTACTCAGGGTGCTGGGTGCTCAGTACTCAGGGTGCTGGGTGCTCAGTCCTCAGGGTGCTCAGTGCTCAGGGTGCTGGGTGCTCAGTACTCAGGTTGCTGAGTGCTCAGTACTCAGGTTGCTGGGTGCTCAGTACTCAGGGTGCTGGGTGCTCAGTGCTCAGGGTGCTCAGTGCTCAGTACTCAGGGTGCTGGGTGCTCAGTACTCAGGGTGCTGGGTGCTCTGTGCTCGGGTTGGTGGGTGCTCATTACTCAGGGTGCTGGGTGCTCAGTGCTCGGGGTGCTCGGTGCTCAGTACTCAAGGTGCTGGGTTCTCAGTGCTCACGGTGCTGGGTGCTCAGTCCTCGGTGTGCTCCGTGCTCAGTGCTCAGGGTGCTGGGTGCTCAGTACTCAGGGTGCTCGGTGCTCAGTACTAAGGGTGCTCAGTGCTCAGTACTCAGGTTGCTCAGTGCTCAGTGCTCGGGGTGCTGGGTGTTCAGTACTCAGGGTGCTGGGCGCTCAGTACTCAGTGTGCTGGGTGCTCAGTGCTCAGTACTCAGCGTCCTGGGTGCTCAGTGCTTAGAGTGTTGGGAGCTCAGTACTCAGGGTGCTGGGTGCTCAGTGCTCAGTGCTCAGGGTGCTCAGTGCTCAGGGTGCTCAGTGTTCACGGTGCTGGGTGCTCAGGGTGCTGGGTGCTCAGTGCTCGGGGTGCTGGGTGCTCAGTGCTCAGTGCTCAGGGTGCTGAGTGCTCAGTGCTCAGGGTGCTGGGTGTTCAGTACTCAGGGTGCTCGGTGCTCAGTGCTCTGGTTGCTGGGTGCTCAGTACTCAGGGTGCTGGGTGCTCAGTCCTCAGGGTGCTCAGTACTCAGGGTGCTCGGTGCTCAGTGCTCAGTACTCAGGGTGCTCAGTGCTCAGTACTCAGAGTGCTTTGTGCTCAGTGCTCAGGGTGTTCAGTGCTCAGTACTCAGCGTGCTTTGTGCTCAGTGCTCAGGGTGCTGGGTGCTCAGTGCTCAGGGTGCTGGGTGCTGAGTACTCGGGGAGCTGGGTGCATAGTGCTCGGGGTGCTGGGTGCTCAGTGCTCGGGGTGCTGGGTGCTCAGTGCTCGGGGTGCTGGGTGCTCAGTGCTCGGGGTGCTGGGTGCTCATTGCTCAGGGTGCTGGGTGCTCAGTGCTCGGGGTGCTCGGTGCTCAGTGCTCGGGGTGCTGGGTGCTCAGTACTCGGGGTGCTCGGTGCTCAGTACTCAGGGTGCTGGGTGTTCAGTGCTCAGGATGCTGGGTGCTCAGTGCTCGGGGTGCTGGGTGCTCGGTGCTCAGGTTGCTGGGTGCTCAGTACTCGGGGTGCTGGGTGCTCAGTACTCAGGGTGCTGGGTGCTCATTGCTCGGGGTGCTGGGTGCTCAGTGCTACCGGTGCTGGGTGCTCAGTGCTACCGGTGCTGGGTGCTCAGTGCTCGGGGCGCTGGGTGCTCAGTGCTCGGTGTGCTGGGTGCTGAGTGCTCAGGGTGCTGGGTGCTCAGTACTCGGGGTGCTCGGTGCTCAGTACTCAGGGTGCTGGGTGCTCATTACACAGGGTTCTGGGTGCTCAGTGCTCGGGGTGCTCGCTGCTCAGTACTCTTGGTGCTGGGTGCTCAGTACTCAGGGTGCTGGGTGCTCAGTGCTCGGGGTGCTCGGTGCTCAGTGCTCAGGATGCTCGGTGCTCAGTACTTTTGGTGCTGGGTGCTCAGTACTCAGGGTGCTGGGTGCTCAGTGCTCGGGGTGCTCGGTGCTCAGTACTCAGGGTGCTGGGTGCTCAGTGCTCAGGGTGCTGGGTGCTCAGTACTCAGGTTGCTGGGTGCTCAGTGCTCAGGGTGCTGTGTGCTCAGTACTCATGGTGCTGGGTGCTCAGTACTCAGGGTGCTGGGTGCTCAGTGCTCAGGGTGCTGGGTGCTCAGTGCTCAGGGTGCTCGGTGCTCAGTACTCAGGGTGCTGGGTGCTCAGTGCTCAGGGTGCTGGGTACTCAGTACTCGGGGTGCTCGGTGCTCAGTACACAGGGTGCTGGGTGCTCAGTACTCAGGGTGCTGGGTGCTCAGTACTCATGGTGCTCGGTGCTCAGAACTCAGGGTGCTGGGTGCTCAGTGCTCAGGTGCTGGGTGCTAAGTACTCAGGGTGCTGTGTGCTCAGTACTCAGGGTGCTGGGTGCTCAGTGCTCAGGGTGCTGGGTGCTCAGTACTCAGGGTGCTGGGTGCTCAGCACTCAGGGTGCTCAGTACTCAGGGTGTTGGGTGCTCAGTGCTCGGGGTGCTGGGTGCTCAGTACTCAGGGTGCTCAGTACTCAGGGTGCTGGGTGCTCAGTGCTCGGGGTGCTGGATGCTCAGTGCTCAGGGTGATCGGTGCTCAGTACTCAGGATGCTGGGTGCTCAGTACTCAGGGTGCTGGGTGCTCAGTACTCAGGGTGCTGGGTGCTCAGTCCTCAGGGTGCTCAGTGCTCAGGGTGCTGGGTTCTCAGTGCTCGGGGTGCTCGGTGCTCAGTACTCAGGTTGCTGAGTGCTCAGTACTCAGGTTGCTGGGTGCTCAGTACTCAGGGTGCTGGGTGCTCAGTGCTCAGGGTGCTCAGTGCTCAGTACTCAGGGTGCTGGGTGCTCAGTACTCAGGGTGCTGGGTGCTCAGTGCTCGGGGTGCCGGGTGCTCAGTGCTCAGGGTGCTGTGTGCTCAGTACTCGGGGTGCTCGGTGCTCAGTACTCAGGGTGATGGGTGCTCAGTACTCAGGGTGCTGGGTGCTCAGTACTCAGGGTGCTCGGTGCTCAGAACTCAGGGTGCTGGGTGCTCAGTGCTCAGGTGCTGGGTGCTAAGTACTCAGGGTGCTGGGTGCTCAGTACTCAGGGTGCTGGGTGCTCAGTGCTCAGGGTGCTGGGTGCTCAGTACTCAGGGTGCTGGGTGCTCAGCACTCAGGGTGCTCAGTGCTCAGGGTGCTGGGTGCTCAGTGCTCGGGGTGCTGGGTGCTCAGTACTCAGGGTGCTCAGTACTCAGGGTGCTGGGTGCTCAGTGCTCGGGGTGCTGGATGCTCAGTGCTCAGGGTGATCGGTGCTCAGTACTCAGGATGCTGGGTGCTCAGTACTCAGGGTGCTGGGTGCTCAGTACTCAGGGTGCTGGGTGCTCAGTCCTCAGGGTGCTCAGTGCTCAGTGTGCTGGGTGCTCAGTGCTCGGGGTGCTCGGTGCTCAGTACTCAGGTTGCTGAGTGCTCAGTACTCAGGTTGCTGGGTGCTCAGTACTCAGGGTGCTGGGTGCTCAGTGCTCAGGGTGCTCAGTGCTCAGTACTCAGGGTGCTGGGTGCTCAGTACTCAGGGTGCTGGGTGCTCAGTCCTCAGGGTGCTCAGTGCTCAGGGTGCTGGGTGCTCAGTACTCAGGTTGCTGAGTGCTCAGTACTCAGGTTGCTGGGTGCTCAGTACTCAGGGTGCTGGGTGCTCAGTGCTCAGGGTGCTCAGTGCTCAGTACTCAGGGTGCTGGGTGCTCAGTACTCAGGGTGCTGGGTGCTCTGTGCTCGGGTTGGTGGGTGCTCATTACTCAGGGTGCTGGGTGCTCAGTGCTCGGGGTGCTCGGTGCTCAGTACTCAAGGTGCTTTGTTCTCAGTGCTCACGGTGCTGGGTGCTCAGTCCTCGGGGTGTTCCGTGCTCAGTGCTCAGGGTGCTGGGTGCTCAGTACTCAGGTTGCTCGGTGCTCAGTACTAAGGGTGCTCAGTGCTCAGTACTCAGGTTACTCAGTGCTCAGTGCTCGGGGTGCTGGGTGCTCAGTACTCAGGGTGCTGGGTGCTCAGTACTCAGGGTGCTGGGTGCTCAGTGCTTAGAGTGTTGGGAGCTCAGTACTCAGGGTGCTGGGTGCTCAGTGCTCAGGGTGCTCAGTGCTCAGGGTGCTCAGTGTTCACGGTGCTGGGTGCTCAGGGTGCTGGGTGCTCAGTGCTCGGGGTGCTGGGTGCTCAGTACTCAGGGTGCTGGGTGCTCAGTGCTCAGGGTGCTGGGTGCTCAGTACTCAGGGTGCTGGGTGCTCAGCACTCAGGGTGCTCAGTACTCAGGGTGTTGGGTGCTCAGTGCTCGGGGTGCTGGGTGCTCAGTACTCAGGGTGCTCAGTACTCAGGGTGCTGGGTGCTCAGTGCTCGGGGTGCTGGATGCTCAGTGCTCAGGGTGATCGGTGCTCAGTACTCAGGATGCTGGGTGCTCAGTACTCAGGGTGCTGGGTGCTCAGTACTCAGGGTGCTGGGTGCTCAGTCCTCAGGGTGCTCAGTGCTCAGGGTGCTGGGTGCTCAGTGCTCGGGGTGCTCGGTGCTCAGTACTCAGGTTGCTGAGTGCTCAGTACTCAGGTTGCTGGGTGCTCAGTACTCAGGGTGCTGGGTGCTCAGTGCTCAGGGTGCTCAGTGCTCAGTACTCAGAGTGCTGGGTGCTCAGTACTCAGGGTGCTGGGTGCTCAGTGCTCGGGGTGCCGTGTGCTCAGTGCTCGGGGTGCTGGGTGCTCAGTACTCAGGGTGCTCAGTACTCAGGGTGCTGGGTGCTCAGTGCTCGGGGTGCTGGATGCTCAGTGCTCAGGGTGATCGGTGCTCAGTACTCAGGGTGCTGGGTGCTCAGTGCTCAGGTGCTGGGTGCTAAGTACTCAGGGTGCTGGGTGCTCAGTACTCAGGGTGCTGGGTGCTCAGTGCTCAGGGTGCTGGGTGCTCAGTACTCAGGGTGCTGGGTGCTCAGCACTCAGGGTGCTCAGTGCTCAGGGTGCTGGGTGCTCAGTGCTCGGGGTGCTGGGTGCTCAGTACTCAGGGTGCTCAGTACTCAGGGTGCTGGGTGCTCAGTGCTCGGGGTGCTGGATGCTCAGTGCTCAGGGTGATCGGTGCTCAGTACTCAGGATGCTGGGTGCTCAGTACTCAGGGTGCTGGGTGCTCAGTACTCAGGGTGCTGGGTGCTCAGTCCTCAGGGTGATCAGTGCTCAGTGTGCTGGGTGCTCAGTGCTCGGGTTGCTCGGTGCTCAGTACTCAGGTTGCTGAGTGCTCAGTACTCAGGTTGCTGGGTGCTCAGTACTCAGGGTGCTGGGTGCTCAGTGCTCAGGGTGCTCAGTGCTCAGTACTCAGGGTGCTGGGTGCTCAGTACTCAGGGTGCTGGGTGCTCAGTCCTCAGGGTGCTCAGTGCTCAGGGTGCTGGGTGCTCAGTACTCAGGTTGCTGAGTGCTCAGTACTCAGGTTGCTGGGTGCTCAGTACTCAGGGTGCTGGGTGCTCAGTGCTCAGGGTGCTCAGTGCTCAGTACTCAGGGTGCTGGGTGCTCAGTACTCAGGGTGCTGGGTGCTCTGTGCTCGGGTTGGTGGGTGCTCATTACTCAGGGTGCTGGGTGCTCAGTGCTCGGGGTGCTCGGTGCTCAGTACTCAAGGTGCTTTGTTCTCAGTGCTCACGGTGCTGGGTGCTCAGTCCTCGGGGTGCTCCGTGCTCAGTGCTCAGGGTGCTGGGTGCTCAGTACTCAGGTTGCTCGGTGCTCAGTACTAAGGGTGCTCAGTGCTCAGTACTCAGGTTACTCAGTGCTCAGTGCTCGGGGTGCTGGGTGCTCAGTACTCAGGGTGCTGGGTGCTCAGTACTCAGGGTGCTGGGTGCTCAGTGCTTAGAGTGTTGGGAGCTCAGTACTCAGGGTGCTGGGTGCTCAGTGCTCAGGGTGCTCAGTGCTCAGGGTGCTCAGTGTTCACGGTGCTGGGTGCTCAGGGTGCTGGGTGCTCAGTGCTCGGGGTGCTGGGTGCTCAGTGCTCAGTGCTCAGGGTGCTGAGTGCTCAGTGCTCAGTGTTCAGGGTGCTGGGTGTTCAGTACTCAGGGTGCTCGGTGCTCAGTGCTCTGTGTGCTGGGTGCTCAGTACTCAGGGTGCTGGGTGCTCAGTCCTCAGGGTGCTCAGTACTCAGGGTGCTCGGTGCTCAGTGCTCAGTACTCAGGGTGCTCAGTGCTCAGTACTCAGAGTGCTTTGTGCTCAGTGCTCAGGGTGTTCAGTGCTCAGTACTCAGCGTGCTTTGTGCTCAGTGCTCAGGGTGCTGGGTGCTCAGTGCTCAGGGTGCTGGGTGCTGAGTACTCGGGGTGCTGGGTGCATAGTGCTCGGGGTGCTGGGTGCTCAGTGATCGGGGTGCTGGGTGCTCAGTGCTCGGGGTGCTGGGTGCTCATTGCTCAGGGTGCTGGGTGCTCAGTGCTCGGGGTGCTCGGTGCTCAGTGCTCAGGGTGCTGGGTGCTCAGTACTCTGGGTGCTCGGTGCTCAGTACTCAGGATGCTGGGTGTTCAGTGCTCAGGGTGCTGGGTGCTCAGTGCTCGGGGTGCTGGGTGCTCGGTGCTCAGGTTGCTGGGTGCTCAGTACTCGGGGTGCTGGGTGCTCAGTACTCAGGGTGCTGGGTGCTCATTGCTCGGGGTGCTGGGTGCTCAGTGCTACGGGTGCTGGGTGCTCAGTGCTCGGGGTGCTGGGTGCTCAGTGCTCGGGGCGCTGGGTGCTCAGGGCTCGGGGTGCTGGGAGCTCAGTACTCAGGGTGCTGGGTGCTCATTGCTCGGGGTGCTGGGTGCTCAGTGCTACGGGTGCTGGGTGCTCAGTGCTCGGGGTGCTGGGTGCTCAGTGCTCGGGGTGCTGGGTGCTCAGGGCTCGGGGTGCTGGGAGCTCAGTACTCAGGGTGCTGGGTGCTCAGTGCTCGGTGTGCTGGGTGCTGAGTGCTCAGGGTGCTGGGTGCTCAGTACTCGGGGTGCTCGGTGCTCAGTACTCAGGGTGCTGGGTGCTCATTACACAGGGTGCTGGGTGCTCAGTGCTCGGGGTGCTCGCTGCTCAGTACTCTTGGTGCTGGGTGCTCAGTACTCAGGGTGCTGGGTGCTCAGTGCTCGGGGTGCTCGGTGCACAGTGCTCAGGATGCTCGGTGCTCAGTACTTTTGGTGCTGGGTGCTCAGTACTCAGGGTGCTGGGTGCTCAGTGCTCGGGGTGCTCGGTGCTCAGTACTCAGGGTGCTGGGTGCTCAGTGCTCAGGGTGCTGGGTGCTCAGTACTCAGGTTGCTGGATGCTCAGTGCTCAGTGTGCTGTGTGCTCAGTACTCATGGTGCTGGGTGCTCAGTACTCAGGGTGCTGGGTGCTCAGTGCTCAGGGTGCTGGGTGCTCAGTGCTCGGGGTGCTCGGTGCTCAGTACTCAGGGTGCTGGGTGCTCAGTGCTCGGGGTGCTGGGTGCTCAGTGCTCAGGGTGCTGGATACTCAGTACTCGGGGTGCTCGGTGCTCAGTACTCAGGGTGCTGGGTGCTCAGTACTCAGGGTGCTGGGTGCTCAGTACTCAGGGTGCTCGGTGCTCAGAACTCAGGGTGCTGGGTGCTCAGTGCTCAGGTGCTGGGTGCTAAGTACTCAGGGTGCTGGGTGCTCAGTACTCGGGTGCTGGGTGCTCAGTGCTCAGGGTGCTGGGTGCTCAGTACTCAGGGTGCTGGGTTCTCAGCACTCAGGGTGCTCAGTACTCAGGGTGTTGGGTGCTCAGTGCTCGGGGTGCTGGGTGCTCAGTACTCAGGGTGCTCAGTACTCAGGGTGCTGGGTGCTCAGTGCTCGGGGTGCTGGATGCTCAGTGCTCAGGGTGATCGGTGCTCAGTACTCATAATGCTGGGTGCTCAGTACTCAGGGTGCTGGGTGCTCAGTACTCAGGGTGCTGGGTGCTCAGTCCTCAGGGTGCTCAGTGCTCAGGGTGCTGGGTGCTCAGTGTTCGGGGTGCTCGGTGCTCAGTATTCAGGTTTCTGAGTGCTCAGTACTCAGGTTGCTGGGTGCTCAGTACTCAGGGTGCTGGGTGCTCAGTACTCAGGGTGCTGGGTGCTCAGTACTCAGGGTGCTGGGTGCTCAGTGCTCGGGGTGCCAGGGGCTCAGTGCTCAGGGTGCTGGGTGCTCAGTACTCGGGGTGCTCGGTGCTCAGTACTCAGGGTGCTGGGTGCTCAGTACTCAGGGTGCTGGGTGCTCAGTACTCAGGGTGCTCGGTGCTCAGAACTCAGGGTGCTGGGTGCTCAGTGCTCAGGTGCTGGGTGCTAAGTACTCAGGGTGCTGGGTGCTCAGTACTCAGGGTGCTGGGTGCTCAGTGCTCAGGGTGCTGGGTGCTCAGTACTCAGGGTGCTGGGTGCTCAGCACTCAGGGTGCTCAGTACTCAGGGTGCTGGGTGCTCAGTGCTCGGGGTGCTGGGTGCTCAGTACTCAGGGTGCTCAGTACTCAGGGTGCTGGGTGCTCAGTGCTCGGGGTGCTGGATGCTCAGTGCTCAGGGTGATCGGTGCTCAGTACTCAGGATGCTGGGTGCTCAGTAATCAGGGTGCTGGGTGCTCAGTACTCAGGGTGCTGGGTGCTCAGTCCTCAGGGTGCTCAGTGCTCAGGGTGCTGGGTGCTCAGTGCTCGGGGTGCTCGGTGCTCAGTACTCAGGTTGCTGAGTGCTCAGTACTCAGGTTGCTGGGTGCTCAGTACTCAGGGTGCTGGGTGCTCAGTGCTCAGGGTGCTCAGTGCTCAGTACTCAGGGTGCTGGGTGCTCAGTACTCAGGGTGCTGGGTGCTCAGTCCTCAGGGTGCTCAGTGCTCAGGGTGCTGGGTGCTCAGTGCTCGTTGTGCTGGGTGCTGAGTGCTCAGGGTGCTGGGTGCTCAGTACTCGGGGTGCTCGGTGCTCAGTACTCAGGGTGCTGGGTGCTCATTACACAGGGTGCTGGGTGCTCAGTGCTCGGGGTGCTCGCTGCTCAGTACTCTTGGTGCTGGGTGCTCAGTACTCAGGGTGCTGGGTGCTCAGTGCTCGGGGTGCTCGGTGCTCAGTGCTCAGGATGCTCGGTGCTCAGTACTTTTGGTGCTGGGTGCTCAGTACTCAGGGTGCTGGGTGCTCAGTGCTCAGGGTGCTCGGTGCTCAGTACTCAGGGTGCTGGGTGCTCAGTGCTCAGGGTGCTGGGTGCTCAGTACTCAGGTTGCTGGGTGCTCAGTGCTCAGGGTGCTGTGTGCTCAGTACTCATGGTGCTGGGTGCTCAGTACTCAGGGTGCTGGGTGCTCAGTGCTCAGGGTGCTGGGTGCTCAGTGCTCGGGGTGCTCGATGCTCAGTACTCAGGGTGCTGGGTGCTCAGTGCTCGGGGTGCTGGGTGCTCAGTGCTCAGGGTGCTGGGTGCTCAGTACTCGGGGTGCTCGGTGCTCAGTACTCAGGGTGCTGCGTGCTCAGTACTCAGGGTGCTGGGTGCTCAGTACTCAGGGTGCTCGGTGCTCAGAACTCAGGGTGCTGGGTGCTCAGTGCTCAGGTGCTGGGTGCTAAGTACTCAGGGTGCTGGGTGCTCAGTACTCAGGGTGCTGGGTGCTCAGTGCTCAGGGTGCTGGGTGCTCAGTACTCAGGGTGCTGGGTGCTCAGCACTCAGGGTGCTCAGTACTCAGTGTGCTGGGTGCTCAGTGCTCGGGGTGCTGGATGCTCAGTGCTCAGGGTGATCGGTGCTCAGTACTCAGGATGCTGGGTGCTCAGTACTCAGGGTGCTGGGTGCTCAGTACTCAGGGTGCTGGGTGCTCAGTCCTCAGGGTGCTCAGTGCTCAGGGTGCTGGGTGCTCAGTGCTCGGGGTGCTCGGTGCTCAGTACTCAGGTTGCTGAGTGCTCAGTACTCAGGTTGCTGGGTGCTCAGTACTCAGGGTGCTGGGTGCTCAGTGCTCAGGGTGCTCAGTGCTCAGTACTCAGGGTGCTGGGTGCTCAGTGCTCGGGTTGGTGGGTGCTCATTACTCAGGGTGCTGGGTGCTCAGTGCTCGGGGTGCTCGGTGCTCAGTACTCAAGGTGCCTGGTGCTCAGTGCTCACGGTGCTGGGTGCTCAGTCCTCGGGGTGCTCCGTGCTCAGTGCTCAGGGTGCTGTTTGCTCAGTACTCAGGGTGCTCGGTGCTCAGTACTAAGTGTGCTCAGTGCTCAGTACTCAGGTTGCTCAGTGCTCAGTGCTCGGGGTGCTGGGTGCTCAGTACTCAGGGTGCTGGGTGCTCAGTACTCAGGGTGCTGGGTGCTCAGTGCTCAGTACTCAGCGTGCTGGGTGCTCAGTGCTTAGAGTGTTGGGTGCTCAGTACTCAGGGTGCTGGGTGCTCAGTGCTCAGTGCTCAGGGTGCTGGGTGCTCAGTGCTCGGGGTGCTGGGTGCTCAGTGCTCAGTGCTCAGGGTGCTGGGTGCTCAGTGCTCAGTGCTCAGGGTGCTGGGTGTTCAGTACTCAGGGTGCTCGGTGCTCAGTGCTCTGGGTGCTGGGTGCTCAGTACTCAGGGTGCTGGGTGCTCAGTCCTCAGGGTGCTCAGTACTCAGGGTGCTCGGTGCTCAGTGCTCAGTACTCAGGGTGCTCAGTGCTCAGTACTCAGAGTGCTTTGTGCTCAGTGCTCAGGGTGTTCAGTGCTCAGTACTCAGCGTGCTTTGTGCTCAGTGCTCAGTGTGCTGGGTGCTCAGTGCTCAGGGTGCTGGGTGCTGAGTACTCGGGGTGCTGGGTGCATAGTGCTCGCGGTGCTGGGTGCTCAGTGCTCGGGGTGCTGGGTGCTCAGTGCTCGGGGTGCTGGGTGCTCAGTGCTCGGGGTGCTGGGTGCTCATTGCTCAGGGTGCTATGTGCTCAGTGCTCGGGGTGCTCGGTGCTCAGTGCTCGGGGTGCTGGGTGCTCAGTACTCGGGGTGCTCGGTGCTCAGTACTCAGGGTGCTGGGTGTTCAGTGCTCAGGGTGCTGGGTGCTCAGTGCTCGGGGTGCTGGGTGCTCGGTGCTCAGGTTGCTGGGTGCTCAGTACTCGGGGTGCTGGGTGCTCAGTACTCAGGGTGCTGGGTGCTCATTGCTCGGGGTGCTGGGTGCTCAGTGCTACGGGTGCTGGGTGCTCAGTGCTCGGGGTGCTGGGTGCTCAGTGCTCGGGGCGCTGGGTGCTCAGTGCTCGGGGTTCTCGGTGCTCAGTACTCAGGGTGCTGGGTGCTCAGTGCTCAGGGTGCTCGGTGCTCAGTACTCAGGGTGCTGGGTGCTCAGTGCTCGGTGTGCTCGGTGCTCAGTACGTTGGGTGCTCAGTACTCAGGGTGCTTTGTGCTCAGTGTTCAGGGTGATCGGTGCTCAGTACTCAGGGTGCTCAGTACTCAGGGTGCTGGGTGCTCAGGGCTCGGGGTGCTGGGAGCTCAGTACTCAGGGTGCTGGCTGCTCAGTGCTCGGGGTGCTGGGTGCTGAGTGCTCAGGGTGCTGGGTGCTCAGTACTCGGGGTGCTCGGTGCTCAGTACTCAGGGTGCTGGGTGCTCAGTACTCAGGGTGCTGGGTGCTCAGTACTCAGGGTGCTCGCTGCTCAGTACTCAGGGTGCTGGGTGCTCAGTGCTCAGGGTGCTGGGTGCTCAGTACTCAGGGTGCTCGGTGCTTAGTACTCAGGGTGATCGGTGCTCAGTCCTCAGGGTGCTCAGTACTCAGGGTGCTGGGTGCTCAGTGCTCTGGTTGCTCAGTACTCAGGATGCTGGGTGCTCAGTACTCAGGGTGCTGGGTGCTCAGTGCTCGGGGTGCTGGGTGCTCAGTGCTCGGGGTGCTGGGTGCTCAGTGCTCGGGGTGCTCGGTGCTCAGTGCTCGGGGTGCTGGGTGCTCAGTCCTCGGGGTGCTCGGTGCTCAGTACTCAGGGTGCTGGGTGTTCAGCGCTCAGGGTGCTGGGTGCTCAATGCTCGGGGTGCTGGGTGCTCGGTGCTCAGGTTGCTGGGTGCTCAGTACTCGGGGTGCTGGGTGCTCAGTACTCAGGGTGCTGGGTGCTCATTGCTTGGGGTGCAGGGTGCTCAGTGCTACAGGTGCTGGGTGCTCAGTGCTCGGGGTACTGGGTGCTCAGTGCTCGGGGCGCTGGGTTCTCAGTGCTCGGGGTGCTCGGTGCTCAGTACTCAGGGTGCTGGGTGCTCAGTGCTCAGGGTGCTCGGTGCTCAGTACTCAGGGTGCTGGGTGCTCAGTGCTCGGTGTGCTCGGTGCTCAGTACATTGGGTGCTCTGTACACAGGGTGCTGGGTGCTCAGTGCTCAGGGTGATCGGTGCTCAGTACTCAGGGTGCTCAGTACTCCGGGTGCTGGGTGCTCAGGGCTCGGGGTGCTCGGAGCTCAGTAATCAGGGTGCTGGGTGCTCAGTGCTCGGTGTGCTGGGTGCTGAGTGCTCAGGGTGCTGGGTGCTCAGTACTCGGGGTGCTCGGTGCTCAGTACTCAGGGTGCTGGGTGCTCAGTACTCAGGGTGCTGGGTGCTCAGTACTCACGGTGCTCGCTGCTCAGTACTCAGGGTGCTGGGTGCTCAGTGCTCAGGGTGCTGGGTGCTCAGTACTCAGGGTGCTCGGTGCTCAGTGCTCAGGGTGATCGGTGCTCAGTCCTCAGGGTGCTCAGTACTCAGGGTGCTGGGTGCTCAGTGCTCTGGTTGCTCAGTACTCAGGGTGCTGGGTGCTCAGTACTCAGGGTGCTGGGTGCTCAGTGCTCGGGGTGCTGGGTGCTCAGTACTCAGCGTGCTGGGTGCTCAGTGCTCAGGGTGCTGGGTGCTCAGTACTCAGGGTGCTGGGTGCTCAGTACTCAGGGTGCTCAGTGCTCGTGGAGCTCGGTGCTCAGTACTCAGGGTGCTGGGTGCTCAGTACTCAGTGCTCGGGGTCCTGGGTTCTCAGCCCTCAATGTGCTTAGTGCACAGTACTCAGGGTGCTGGGTGCTCAGTATTCAGGGTGCTCAGTGCTCGGGGTGCTGGGTGCTCAGTACTCAGGGTGCTGGGTGCTCAGTACTCAGGGTGCTGGGTGCTCATTCTCGGGGTGCTGGGTGCTCAGTGCTCTGGGTGCTGGGTGCTCAGTAGTCGGGGTGCTGGTTGCTCAGTGCTCAGCGTGCTGGGTGATCAGTACTCAGGGTGCTCGGTTCTCAGTACTCAGGGTGCTGGGTTCTCATTCTCGGGGTGCTGGGTGCTCAGTGCTCAGGGTGCTGGGTGCTCAGTGCTCAGGGTCCTCGGTGCTCAGTACTCAGTGTGCTCAGTACTCAGCGTGCTTTGTGCTCAGTGCTCAGGGTGCTGGGTGCTCAGTACTCAGGGTGCTGGGTGCTCAGTACTCACGGTGCTGGGTGCTCAGTACTCGGGGTGCTGGGTGCTCATTACACAGGGTGCTGGGTGCTCAGTGCTCGGGGTGCTCGCTGCTCAGTACTCTTGGTGCTGGGTGCTCAGTACTCAGGGTGCTGGGTGCTCAGTGCTCGGGGTGCTCGGTGCTCAGTGCTCAGGATGCTCGGTGCTCAGTACTTTTGGTGCTGGGTGCTCAGTACTCAGGGTGCTGGGTGCTCAGTGCTCGGGGTGCTCGGTGCTCAGTACTCAGGGTGCTGGGTGCTGAGTGCTCAGGGTGCTGGGTGCTCAGTACTCAGGTTGCTGGGTGCTCAGTGCTCAGGGTGCTGTGTGCTCAGTAATCATGGTGCTGGGTGCTCAGTACTCAGGGTGCTGGGTGCTCAGTGCTCAGGGTGCTGGGTGCTCAGTGCTCGGGGTGCTCGGTGCTCAGTACTCAGGGTGCTGGGTGCTCAGTGCTCGGGGTGCTGGGTGCTCAGTGCTCAGGGTGCTGGGTGCTCAGTACTCGGGGTGCTCGGTGCTCAGTACTCAGGGTGCTGGGTGCTCAGTACTCAGGGTGCTGGGTGCTCAGTACTCAGGGTGCTCGGTGCTCAGAACTCAGGGTGCTGGGTGCTCAGTGCTCAGGTGCTGGGTGCTAAGTACTCAGGGTGCTGGGTGCTCAGTACTCAGGGTGCTGGGTGCTCAGTGCTCAGGGTGCTGGGTGCTCAGTACTCAGGGTGCTGGGTGCTCAGCACTCAGAGTGCTCAGTACTCAGGGTGCTGGGTGCTCAGTGCTCGGGGTGCTGGGTGCTCAGTACTCAGGGTGCTCAGTACTCAGGGTGCTGGGTGCTCAGTGCTCGGGGTGCTGGATGCTCAGTGCTCAGGGTGATCGGTGCTCAGTACTCAGGATGCTGGGTGCTCAGTACTCAGGGTGCTGGGTGCTCAGTACTCAGGGTGCTGGGTGCTCAGTCCTCAGGGTGCTCAGTGCTCAGGGTGCTGGGTGCTCAGTGCTCGGGGTGCTCGGTGCTCAGTACTCAGGTTGCTGAGTGCTCAGTACTCAGGTTGCTGGGTGCTCAGTACTCAGGGTACTGGGTGCTCAGTGCTCAGGGTGCTCAGTGCTCAGTACTCAGGGTGCTGGTTGCTCAGTACTCAGGGTGCTGGGTGCTCAGTGCTCGGGTTGGTGGGTGCTCATTACTCAGGGTGCTGGGTGCTCAGTGCTCGGGGTGCTCGGTGCTCAGTACTCAAGGTGCCTGGTGCTCAGTGCTCACGGTGCTGGGTGCTCAGTCCTCGGGGTGCTCCGTGCTCAGTGCTCAGGGTGCTGGGTGCTCAGTGCTCAGGGTGCTGGGTGATCAGTGCTCGGCGTGCTGGGTGCTCAGTGCTCAGTACTCAGGTTGCTGGGTGCTCAGTGCTCAGGGTGCTGGGTGCTCAGTGCTCAGTACTCAGGGTGCTGGGTGCTCAGTGCTCAGGGTGCTGGGTGCTCAGTACTCAGGGTGCTCGGTGCTCAGTACTCAGGGTGATCGGTGCTCAGTCCTCAGGGTGCTCAGTACTCAGGGTGCTTGGTGCTCATTGCTCGGGGTGCTGGGTGCTCAGTGCTACGGGTGCTGGGTGCTCAGTGCTCGGTGTGCTCGGTGCTCAGTACATTGGGTGCTCAGTACTCAGGGTGCTGGGTGCTCAGGGCTCGGGGTGCTGGGAGCTCAGTACTCAGGGTGCTGGGTGCTCAGTGCTCGGTGTGCTGGGTGCTGAGTGCTCAGGGTGCTGGGTGCTCAGTACTCGGGGTGCTCGGTGCTCAGTACTCAGGGTGCTGGGTGCTCAGTACTCAGGGTGCTGGGTGCTCAGTACTCAGGGTGCTCGCTGCTCAGTACTCAGGGTGCTGGGTGCTCAGTGCTCAGGGTGCTGGGTGCTCAGTACTCAGGGTGCTCGGTGCTCAGTGCTCAGGGTGATCGGTGCTCAGTCCTCAGGGTGCTCAGTACTCAGGGTGCTGGGTGCTCAGTGCTCTGGTTGCTCGGTGCTCAGTACTCAGGGTGCTGGGTGCTCAGTACTCAGGGTGCTGGGTGCTCAGTACTCAGGGTGCTCGGTGCTCAGAACTCAGGGTGCTCGGTGCTCAGTGCTCAGGTGCTGGGTGCTAAGTACTCAGGGTGCTGGGTGCTCAGTACTCAGGGTGCTGGGTGCTCAGTTCTCAGGGTGCTGGGTGCTCAGTACTCAGGGTGCTGGGTGCTCAGCACTCAGGGTGCTCAGTACTCAGGGTGCTGGGTGCTCAGTGCTCGGGGTGCTGGGTGCTCAGTACTCAGGGTGCTCAGTACTCAGGGTGCTGGGTGCTCAGTGCTCGGGGTCCTGGATGCTCAGTGCTCAGGGTGATCGGTGCTCAGTACTCAGGATGCTGGGTGCTCAGTACCCAGGGTGCTGGGTGCTCAGTACTCAGGGTGCTGGGTGCTCAGTCCTCAGGGTGCTCAGTGCTCAGGGTGCTGGGTGCTCAGTGCTCGGGGTGCTCGGTGCTCAGTACTCAGGTTGCTGAGTACTCAGTACTCAGGTTGCTGGGTGCTCAGTACTCAGGGTGCTGGGTGCTCAGTGCTCAGGGTGCTCAGTGCTCAGTACTCAGGGTGCTGGGTGCTCAGTACTCAGGGTGCTGGGTGCTCAGTGCTCGGGTTGGTGGGTGCTCATTACTCAGGGTGCTGTGTGCTCAGTGCTCGGGGTGCTCGGTGCTCAGTACTCAAGGTGCCTGGTGCTCAGTGCTCACGGTGCTGGGTGCTCAGTGCTCTGGTTGCTCAGTACTCAGGGTGCTGGGTGCTCAGTACTCAGGGTGCTGGGTGCTCAGTGCTCGGGGTGCTGGGTGCTCAGTACTCAGGGTGCTGGGTGCTCAGTGCTCAGGGTGCTGGGTGCTCAGTACTCAGGGTGCTGGGTGCTCAGTACTCAGGGTGCTCAGTGCTCGGGGAGCTCGGTGCTCAGTACTCAGGGTGCTGGGTGCTCAGTACTCAGTGCTCGGGGTCCTGGGTTCTCAGCCCTCTGGGTGCTTAGTGCACAGTACTCAGGGTGCTGGGTGCTCAGTATTCAGGGTGCTCAGTGCTCGGGGTGCTGGGTGCTCAGTACTCAGGGTGCTGGGTGCTCAGTACTCAGGGTGCTGGGTGCTCATTCTCGGGGTGCTGGGTGCTCAGTGCTCTGGGTGCTGGGTGCTCAGTACTCGGGGTGCTGGTTGATCAGTGCTCAGCGTGCTGGGTGCTCAGTACTCAGATTGCTCGGTTCTCAGTACTCAGGGTGCTCTGTGCTCATTCTCGGGGTGCTGGGTGCTCAGTGCTCAGGGTGCTGGGTGCTCAGTGCTCAGGGTCCTTGGTGCTCAGTACTCAGTGTGCTCAGTACTCAGCGTGCTTTGTGCTCAGTGCTCAGGGTGCTGGGTGCTCAGTACTCACGGTGCTGGGTGCTCAGTACTCGGGGTGCTGGGTGCTCATTACACAGGGTGCTGGGTGCTCAGTGCTCGGGGTGCTCGGTGCTCAGTACTCTTGGTGCTGGGTGCTCAGTACTCAGGGTGCTGGGTGCTCAGTGCTCGGGGTGCTCGGTGCTCAGTGCTCAGGATGCTCGGTGCTCAGTACTTTTGGTGCGGGGTGCTCAGTACTCAGGGTGCTGGGTGCTCAGTGCTCGGGGTGCTCGGTGCTCAGTACTCAGGGTGCTGGGTGCTCAGTACTCAGGGTGCTGGGTGCTCAGTGCTCAGGGTGCTGGGTGCTCAGTGCTCGGGGTGCTCGGTGCTCAGTACTCAGGGTGCTGGGTGCTCAGTGCTCGGGGTGCTGGGTGCTCAGTGCTCAGGGTGCTGGGTGCTCAGTACTCGGGGTGCTCGGTGCTCAGTACTCAGGGTGCTGGGTGCTCAGTACTCAGGGTGCTGGGTGCTCAGTACTCAGGGTGCTCGGTGCTCAGAACTCAGGGTGCTGGGTGCTCAGTGCTCAGGTGCTGGGTGCTAAGTACTCAGGGTGCTGGGTGCTCAGTACTCAGGGTGCTGGGTGCTCAGTGCTCAGGGTGCTGGGTGCTCAGTACTCAGGGTGCTGGGTGCTCAGCACTCAGGGTGCTCAGTACTCAGGGTGCTGGGTGCTCAGTGCTCGGGGTGCTGGGTGCTCAGTACTCAGGGTGCTCAGTACTCAGTACTCAGGATGCTGGGTGCTCAGTACTCAGGGTGCTGGGTGCTCAGTACTCAGGGTGCTGGGTGCTCAGTCCTCAGGGTGCTCAGTGCTCAGGGTGCTGGGTGCTCAGTGCTCGGGTTGCTCGGTGCTCAGTACTCAGGTTGCTGAGTGCTCAGTACTCAGGTTGCTGGGTGCTCAGTACTCAGGGTGCTGGGTTCTCAGTGCTCAGGGTGCTCAGTGCTCAGTACTCAGGGTGCTGGGTGCTCAGTACTCAGGGTGCTGGGTGCTCAGTTCTCGGGTTGGTGGGTATCTCATTACTCAGGGTGCTGGGTGCTCAGTGCTCGTGGTGCTCGGTGCTCAGTACTCAAGGTGCCTGGTGCTCAGTGCTCACGGTGCTGGGTGCTCAGTCCTCGGGGTGCTCCGTGCTCAGTGCTCAGGGTGCTGGGTGCTCAGTACTCAGGGTGCTCGGTGCTCAGTACTAAGGGTGCTCAGTGCTCAGTACTCAGGTTGCTCAGTGCTCAGTGCTCGGGGTGCTGGGTGCTCAGTACTCAGGGTGCTGGGTGCTCAGTACTCAGGGTGCTGGGTGCTCAGTGCTCAGTACTCAGGGTGCTCAGTGCTCAGGGTGCTCAGTGTTCACGGTGCTGGGTGCTCAGGGTGCTGGGTGCTCAGTGCTCGGGGTGCTGGGTGCTCAGTCCTCAGGGTGCTCAGTCCTCGGGGTGCTCGGTGCTCAGTATTCAGGGTGCTGGGTGTTCAGTGCTCAGGGTGCTGGGTGCTCAATGCTCCGGGTGCTGGGTGCTCGGTGCTCAGGTTGCTGGGTGCTCAGTACTCGGGGTGCTGGGTGCTCAGTACTCAGGGTGCTGGGTGCTCATTGCTCAGGGTGCTGGGTGCTCAGTGCTACGGGTGCTGGGTGCTCAGTGCTCGGGGCGCTGGGTGCTCAGTGCTCGGGGTGCTCGGTGCTCAGTACTCAGGGTGCTGGGTGCTCAGTGCTCAGGGTGCTCGGTGCTCAGTACTCAGGGTGCTGGGTGCTCAGTGCTCGGGGCGCTGGGTGCTCAGTGCTCGGGGTGCTCGGTGCTCAGTACTCAGGGTGCTGGGTGCTCAGTGCTCAGGGTGCTGGGTGCTCAGTACTCAGGGTGCTCGGTGCTCAGTGCTCGGTGTGCTCGGTGCTCAGTACATTGGGTGCTCAGTACTCAGGGTGCTGGGTGCTCAGTGCTCTGGTTGCTCAGTACTCAGGGTGCTGGTTGCTCAGTAATCAGGGTGCTGGGTGCTCAGGGCTCGGGGTGCTGGGTGCTCAGTACTCAGGGTGCTGGGTGCTCAGTACTCAGCGTGCTCAGTGTTCGTGGAGCTCGGTGCTCAGTACTCAGGGTGCTGGGTACTCAGTACTCAGTGCTCGGGGTCCTGGGTTCTCAGCCCTCTGGGTGCTTAGTGCACAGTACTCAGGGTGCTGGGTGCTCAGTATTCAGGGTGCTCAGTGCTCGGGGTGCTGGGTGCTCAGTACTCAGGGTGCTGGGTGCTCAGTACTCAGGGTGCTGGGTGCTCATTCTCGGGGTGCTGGGTGCTCAGTGCTCTGGGTGCTGGGTGCGCAGTACTCGGGGTGCTGGTTGCTCAGTGCTCAGCGTGCTGGGTGCTCAATACTCAGGGTGCTCGGTTCTCAGTACTCAGGGTGCTTGGTGCTCATTCTCGGGGTGCTGGGTGCTCAGTGCTCAGGGTGCTGGGTGCTCAGTGCTCAGGGTCCTCGGTGCTCAGTACTCAGTGTGCTCAGTACTCAGCGTGCTTTGTGCTCAGTGCTCAGGGTGCTGGGTGCTCAGTACTCAGGGTGCTGGGTGCTCAGTACTCACGGTGCTGGGTGCTCAGTACTCGGGGTGCTGGGTGCTCATTACACAGGGTGCTGGGTGCTCAGTGCTCGGGGTGCTCGCTGCTCAGTACTCTTGGTGCTGGGTGCTCAGTACTCAGGGTGCTGGGTGCTCAGTGCTCGGGGTGCTGGATGCTCAGTGCTCAGGGTGATCGGTGCTCAGTACTCAGGATGCTGGGTGCTCAGTACTCAGGGTGCTGGGTGCTCAGTACTCAGGGTGCTGGGTGCTCAGTCCTCAGGGTGCTCAGTGCTCACGGTGCTGGGTGCTCAGTGCTCAGGGTGCTCGGTGCACAGTACTCAGGTTGCTGAGTGCTCAGTACTCAGGTTGCTGGGTGCTCAGTACTCAGGGTGCTGGGTGCTCAGTGCTCAGGGTGCTCAGTGCTCAGTACTCAGGGTGCTGGGTGCTCAGTACTCAGGGTGCTGGGTGCTCAGTGCTCGGGTTGGTGGGTGCTCATTACTCAGGGTGCTGGGTGCTCAGTGCTCGGGGTGCTCGGTGCTCAGTACTCAAGGTGCCTGGTGCTCAGTGCTCAGGGTGCTGGGTGCTCCGTGCTCTGGTTGCTCAGTACTCAGGGTGCTGGGTGCTCAGTACTCAGGGTGCTGGGTGCTCAGTGCTCGGGGTGCTGGGTGCTCAGTACTCAGGGTGCTGGGTGCTCAGTGCTCAGGGTGATGGGTGCTCAGTACTCAGGGTGCTGGGTGCTCAGTACTCAGGGTGCTCAGTGCTCGGGGAGCTCGGTGCTCAGTACTCAGGGTGCTGGGTGCTCAGTACTCAGTGCTCGGGGTCCTGGGTTCTCAGCCCTCTGGGTGCTTAGTGCACAGTACTCAGGGTGCTGGGTGCTCAGTATTCAGGGTGCTCAGTGCTCGGGGTGCTGGGTGCTCAGTACTCAGGGTGCTGGGTGCTCAGTACTCAGGGTGCTGGGTGCTCATTCTCGGGGTGCTGGGTGCTCAGTGCTCTGGGTGCTGGGTGCTCAGTACTCGGGGTGCTGGTTGCTCAGTGCTCAGCGTGCTGGGTGCTCAGTACTCAGGGTGCTCGGTTCTCAGTACTCAGGGTGCTCTGTGCTCATTCTCGGGGTGCTGGGTGCTCAGTGCTCAGGGTGCTGGGTGCTCAGTGCTCA
The DNA here is from genome assembly GCF_018167655.1 of Microtus oregoni. Taxonomy (NCBI): domain Eukaryota; kingdom Metazoa; phylum Chordata; class Mammalia; order Rodentia; family Cricetidae; genus Microtus; species Microtus oregoni. The sequence goes on along the minus strand of NW_024543273.1, from coordinate 199,319 downwards.
GGGTCCTTGGTGCTCAGTACTCAGTGTGCTCAGTACTCAGCGTGCTTTGTGCTCAGTGCTCAGGGTGCTGGGTGCTCAGTACTCACGGTGCTGGGTGCTCAGTACTCGGGGTGCTGGGTGCTCATTACACAGGGTGCTGGGTGCTCAGTGCTCGGGGTGCTCGGTGCTCAGTACTCTTGGTGCTGGGTGCTCAGTACTCAGGGTGCTGGGTGCTCAGTGCTCGGGGTGCTCGGTGCTCAGTGCTCAGGATGCTCGGTGCTCAGTACTTTTGGTGCGGGGTGCTCAGTACTCAGGGTGCTGGGTGCTCAGTGCTCGGGGTGCTCGGTGCTCAGTACTCAGGGTGCTGGGTGCTCAGTACTCAGGGTGCTGGGTGCTCAGTGCTCAGGGTGCTGGGTGCTCAGTGCTCGGGGTGCTCGGTGCTCAGTACTCAGGGTGCTGGGTGCTCAGTGCTCGGGGTGCTGGGTGCTCAGTGCTCAGGGTGCTGGGTGCTCAGTACTCGGGGTGCTCGGTGCTCAGTACTCAGGGTGCTGGGTGCTCAGTACTCAGGGTGCTGGGTGCTCAGTACTCAGGGTGCTCGGTGCTCAGAACTCAGGGTGCTCAGTGCTCAGGGTGCTGGGTGCTCAGTGCTCGGGGTGCTCGGTGCTCAGTACTCAGGTTGCTGAGTGCTCAGTACTCAGGTTGCTGGGTGCTCAGTACTCAGGGTGCTGGGTGCTCAGTGCTCAGGGTGCTCAGTGCTCAGTACTCAGGGTGCTGGGTGCTCAGTACTCAGGGTGCTGGGTGCTCAGTTCTCGGGTTGGTGGGTATCTCATTACTCAGGGTGCTGGGTGCTCAGTGCTCGTGGTGCTCGGTGCTCAGTACTCAAGGTGCCTGGTGCTCAGTGCTCACGGTGCTGGGTGCTCAGTCCTCGGGGTGCTCCGTGCTCAGTGCTCAGGGTGCTGGGTGCTCAGTACTCAGGGTGCTCGGTGCTCAGTACTAAGGGTGCTCAGTGCTCAGTACTCAGGTTGCTCAGTGCTCAGTGCTCGGGGTGCTGGGTGCTCAGTACTCAGGGTGCTGGGTGCTCAGTACTCAGGGTGCTGGGTGCTCAGTGCTCAGTACTCAGGGTTCTCAGTGCTCAGGGTGCTCAGTGTTCACGGTGCTGGGTGCTCAGGGTGCTGGGTGCTCAGTGCTCGGGGTGCTGGGTGCTCAGTGCTCAGTGCTCAGGGTGCTGGGTGCTCAGTGCTCAGTGCTCAGGGTGCTGGGTGTTCAGTACTCAGGGTGCTCGGTGCTCAGTGCTCTGGGTGCTGGGTGCTCAGTACTCAGGGTGCTGGGTGCTCAGTCCTCAGGGTGCTCAGTCCTCGGGGTGCTCGGTGCTCAGTATTCAGGGTGCTGGGTGTTCAGTGCTCAGGGTGCTGGGTGCTCAATGCTCGGGGTGCTGGGTGCTCGGTGCTCAGGTTGCTGGGTGCTCAGTACTCGGGGTGCTGGGTGCTCAGTACTCAGGGTGCTGGGTGCTCATTGCTCGGGGTGCTGGGTGCTCAGTGCTACGGGTGCTGGGTGCTCAGTGCTCGGGGCGCTGGGTGCTCAGTGCTCGGGGTGCTCGGTGCTCAGTACTCAGGGTGCTGGGTGCTCAGTGCTCAGGGTGCTCGGTGCTCAGTACTCAGGGTGCTGGGTGCTCAGTGCTCGGGGCGCTGGGTGCTCAGTGCTCGGGGTGCTCGGTGCTCAGTACTCAGGGTGCTGGGTGCTCAGTGCTCAGGGTGCTGGGTGCTCAGTACTCAGGGTGCTCGGTGCTCAGTGCTCGGTGTGCTCGGTGCTCAGTACATTGGGTGCTCAGTACTCAGGGTGCTGGGTGCTCAGTGCTCTGGTTGCTCAGTACTCAGGGTGCTGGTTGCTCAGTAATCAGGGTGCTGGGTGCTCAGGGCTCGGGGTGCTGGGTGCTCAGTACTCAGGGTGCTGGGTGCTCAGTACTCAGGGTGCTCAGTGTTCGTGGAGCTCGGTGCTCAGTACTCAGGGTGCTGGGTACTCAGTACTCAGTGCTCGGGGTCCTGGGTTCTCAGCCCTCTGGGTGCTTAGTGCACAGTACTCAGGGTGCTGGGTGCTCAGTATTCAGGGTGCTCAGTGCTCGGGGTGCTGGGTGCTCAGTACTCAGGGTGCTGGGTGCTCAGTACTCAGGGTGCTGGGTGCTCATTCTCGGGGTGCTGGGTGCTCAGTGCTCTGGGTGCTGGGTGCGCAGTACTCGGGGTGCTGGTTGCTCAGTGCTCAGCGTGCTGGGTGCTCAATACTCAGGGTGCTCGGTTCTCAGTACTCAGGGTGCTTGGTGCTCATTCTCGGGGTGCTGGGTGCTCAGTGCTCAGGGTGCTGGGTGCTCAGTGCTCAGGGTCCTCGGTGCTCAGTACTCAGTGTGCTCAGTACTCAGCGTGCTTTGTGCTCAGTGCTCAGGGTGCTGGGTGCTCAGTACTCAGGGTGCTGGGTGCTCAGTACTCACGGTGCTGGGTGCTCAGTACTCGGGGTGCTGGGTGCTCATTACACAGGGTGCTGGGTGCTCAGTGCTCGGGGTGCTCGCTGCTCAGTACTCTTGGTGCTGGGTGCTCAGTACTCAGGGTGCTGGGTGCTCAGTGCTCGGGGTGCTGGATGCTCAGTGCTCAGGGTGATCGGTGCTCAGTACTCAGGATGCTGGGTGCTCAGTACTCAGGGTGCTGGGTGCTCAGTACTCAGGGTGCTGGGTGCTCAGTCCTCAGGGTGCTCAGTGCTCACGGTGCTGGGTGCTCAGTGCTCGGGGTGCTCGGTGCACAGTACTCAGGTTGCTGAGTGCTCAGTACTCAGGTTGCTGGGTGCTCAGTACTCAGGGTGCTGGGTGCTCAGTGCTCAGGGTGCTCAGTGCTCAGTACTCAGGGTGCTGGGTGCTCAGTACTCAGGGTGCTGGGTGCTCAGTGCTCGGGTTGGTGGGTGCTCATTACTCAGGGTGCTGGGTGCTCAGTGCTCGGGGTGCTCGGTGCTCAGTACTCAAGGTGCCTGGTGCTCAGTGCTCACGGTGCTGGGTGCTCAGTGCTCTGGTTGCTCAGTACTCAGGGTGCTGGGTGCTCAGTACTCAGGGTGCTGGGTGCTCAGTGCTCGGGGTGCTGGGTGCTCAGTACTCAGGGTGCTGGGTGCTCAGTGCTCAGGGTGCTGGGTGCTCAGTATTCAGGGTGCTCAGTGCTCGGGGTGCTGGGTGCTCAGTACTCAGGGTGCTGGGTGCTCAGTACTCAGGGTGCTGGGTGCTCATTCTCGGGGTGCTGGGTGCTCAGTGCTCTGGGTGCTGGGTGCTCAGTACTCGGGGTGCTGGTTGCTCAGTGCTCAGCGTGCTGGGTGCTCAGTACTCAGGGTGCTCGGTTCTCAGTACTCAGGGTGCTCTGTGCTCATTCTCGGGGTGCTGGGTGCTCAGTGCTCAGGGTGCTGGGTGCTCAGTGCTCAGGGTCCTTGGTGCTCAGTACTCAGTGTGCTCAGTACTCAGCGTGCTTTGTGCTCAGTGCTCAGGGTGCTGGGTGCTCAGTACTCACGGTGCTGGGTGCTCAGTACTCGGGGTGCTGGGTGCTCATTACACAGGGTGCTGGGTGCTCAGTGCTCGGGGTGCTCGGTGCTCAGTACTCTTGGTGCTGGGTGCTCAGTACTCAGGGTGCTGGGTGCTCAGTGCTCGGGGTGCTCGGTGCTCAGTGCTCAGGATGCTCGGTGCTCAGTACTTTTGGTGCGGGGTGCTCAGTACTCAGGGTGCTGGGTGCTCAGTGCTCGGGGTGCTCGGTGCTCAGTACTCAGGGTGCTGGGTGCTCAGTACTCAGGGTGCTGGGTGCTCAGTGCTCAGGGTGCTGGGTGCTCAGTGCTCGGGGTGCTCGGTGCTCAGTACTCAGGGTGCTGGGTGCTCAGTGCTCGGGGTGCTGGGTGCTCAGTGCTCAGGGTGCTGGGTGCTCAGTACTCGGGGTGCTCGGTGCTCAGTACTCAGGGTGCTGGGTGCTCAGTACTCAGGGTGCTGGGTGCTCAGTACTCAGGGTGCTCGGTGCTCAGAACTCAGGGTGCTCAGTGCTCAGGGTGCTGGGTGCTCAGTGCTCGGGGTGCTCGGTGCTCAGTACTCAGGTTGCTGAGTGCTCAGTACTCAGGTTGCTGGGTGCTCAGTACTCAGGGTGCTGGGTGCTCAGTGCTCAGGGTGCTCAGTGCTCAGTACTCAGGGTGCTGGGTGCTCAGTACTCAGGGTGCTGGGTGCTCAGTTCTCGGGTTGGTGGGTATCTCATTACTCAGGGTGCTGGGTGCTCAGTGCTCGTGGTGCTCGGTGCTCAGTACTCAAGGTGCCTGGTGCTCAGTGCTCACGGTGCTGGGTGCTCAGTCCTCGGGGTGCTCCGTGCTCAGTGCTCAGGGTGCTGGGTGCTCAGTACTCAGGGTGCTCGGTGCTCAGTACTAAGGGTGCTCAGTGCTCAGTACTCAGGTTGCTCAGTGCTCAGTGCTCGGGGTGCTGGGTGCTCAGTACTCAGGGTGCTGGGTGCTCAGTACTCAGGGTGCTGGGTGCTCAGTGCTCAGTACTCAGGGTGCTCAGTGCTCAGGGTGCTCAGTGTTCACGGTGCTGGGTGCTCAGGGTGCTGGGTGCTCAGTGCTCGGGGTGCTGGGTGCTCAGTGCTCAGTGCTCAGGGTGCTGGGTGCTCAGTGCTCAGTGCTCAGGGTGCTGGGTGTTCAGTACTCAGGGTGCTCGGTGCTCAGTGCTCTGGGTGCTGGGTGCTCAGTACTCAGGGTGCTGGGTGCTCAGTCCTCAGGGTGCTCAGTCCTCGGGGTGCTCGGTGCTCAGTATTCAGGGTGTTGGGTGTTCAGTGCTCAGGGTGCTGGGTGCTCAATGCTCGGGGTGCTGGGTGCTCGGTGCTCAGGTTGCTGGGTGCTCAGTACTCGGGGTGCTGGGTGCTCAGTACTCAGGGTGCTGGGTGCTCATTGCTCGGGGTGCTGGGTGCTCAGTGCTACGGGTGCTGGGTGCTCAGTGCTCGGGGCGCTGGGTGCTCAGTGCTCGGGGTGCTCGGTGCTCAGTACTCAGGGTGCTGGGTGCTCAGTGCTCAGGGTGCTGGGTGCTCAGTACTCAGGGTGCTCGGTGCTCAGTGCTCGGTGTGCTCGGTGCTCAGTACATTGGGTGCTCAGTACTCAGGGTGCTGGGTGCTCAGTGCTCTGGTTGCTCAGTACTCAGGGTGCTGGTTGCTCAGTAATCAGGGTGCTGGGTGCTCAGGGCTCGGGGTGCTGGGTGCTCAGTACTCAGGGTGCTGGGTGCTCAGTACTCAGGGTGCTCAGTGTTCGTGGAGCTCGGTGCTCAGTACTCAGGGTGCTGGGTACTCAGTACTCAGTGCTCGGGGTCCTGGGTTCTCAGCCCTCTGGGTGCTTAGTGCACAGTACTCAGGGTGCTGGGTGCTCAGTATTCAGGGTGCTCAGTGCTCGGGGTGCTGGGTGCTCAGTACTCAGGGTGCTGGGTGCTCAGTACTCAGGGTGCTGGGTGCTCATTCTCGGGGTGCTGGGTGCTCAGTGCTCTGGGTGCTGGGTGCGCAGTACTCGGGGTGCTGGTTGCTCAGTGCTCAGCGTGCTGGGTGCTCAATACTCAGGGTGCTCGGTTCTCAGTACTCAGGGTGCTTGGTGCTCATTCTCGGGGTGCTGGGTGCTCAGTGCTCAGGGTGCTGGGTGCTCAGTGCTCAGGGTCCTCGGTGCTCAGTACTCAGTGTGCTCAGTACTCAGCGTGCTTTGTGCTCAGTGCTCAGGGTGCTGGGTGCTCAGTACTCAGGGTGCTGGGTGCTCAGTACTCACGGTGCTGGGTGCTCAGTACTCGGGGTGCTGGGTGCTCATTACACAGGGTGCTGGGTGCTCAGTGCTCGGGGTGCTCGCTGCTCAGTACTCTTGGTGCTGGGTGCTCAGTACTCAGGGTGCTGGGTGCTCAGTGCTCGGGGTGCTGGATGCTCAGTGCTCAGGGTGATCGGTGCTCAGTACTCAGGATGCTGGGTGCTCAGTACTCAGGGTGCTGGGTGCTCAGTACTCAGGGTGCTGGGTGCTCAGTCCTCAGGGTGCTCAGTGCTCACGGTGCTGGGTGCTCAGTGCTCGGGGTGCTCGGTGCACAGTACTCAGGTTGCTGAGTGCTCAGTACTCAGGTTGCTGGGTGCTCAGTACTCAGGGTGCTGGGTGCTCAGTGCTCAGGGTGCTCAGTGCTCAGTACTCAGGGTGCTGGGTGCTCAGTACTCAGGGTGCTGGGTGCTCAGTGCTCGGGTTGGTGGGTGCTCATTACTCAGGGTGCTGGGTGCTCAGTGCTCGGGGTGCTCGGTGCTCAGTACTCAAGGTGCCTGGTGCTCAGTGCTCACGGTGCTGGGTGCTCAGTGCTCTGGTTGCTCAGTACTCAGGGTGCTGGGTGCTCAGTACTCAGGGTGCTGGGTGCTCAGTGCTCGGGGTGCTGGGTGCTCAGTACTCAGGGTGCTGGGTGCTCAGTGCTCAGGGTGCTGGGTGCTCAGTATTCAGGGTGCTCAGTGCTCGGGGTGCTGGGTGCTCAGTACTCAGGGTGCTGGGTGCTCAGTACTCAGGGTGCTGGGTGCTCATTCTCGGGGTGCTGGGTGCTCAGTGCTCTGGGTGCTGGGTGCTCAGTACTCGGGGTGCTGGTTGCTCAGTGCTCAGCGTGCTGGGTGCTCAGTACTCAGGGTGCTCGGTTCTCAGTACTCAGGGTGCTCTGTGCTCATTCTCGGGGTGCTGGGTGCTCAGTGCTCAGGGTGCTGGGTGCTCAGTGCTCAGGGTCCTTGGTGCTCAGTACTCAGTGTGCTCAGTACTCAGCGTGCTTTGTGCTCAGTGCTCAGGGTGCTGGGTGCTCAGTACTCACGGTGCTGGGTGCTCAGTACTCGGGGTGCTGGGTGCTCATTACACAGGGTGCTGGGTGCTCAGTGCTCGGGGTGCTCGGTGCTCAGTACTCTTGGTGCTGGGTGCTCAGTACTCAGGGTGCTGGGTGCTCAGTGCTCGGGGTGCTCGGTGCTCAGTGCTCAGGATGCTCGGTGCTCAGTACTTTTGGTGCGGGGTGCTCAGTGCTCAGGGTGCTGGGTGCTCAGTGCTCGGGGTGCTCGGTGCTCAGTACTCAGGGTGCTGGGTGCTCAGTGCTCGGGGTGCTGGGTGCTCAGTGCTCAGGGTGCTGGGTGCTCAGTACTCGGGGTGCTCGGTGCTCAGTACTCAGGGTGCTGGGTGCTCAGTACTCAGGGTGCTGGGTGCTCAGTACTCAGGGTGCTCGGTGCTCAGAACTCAGGGTGCTGGGTGCTCAGTGCTCAGGTGCTGGGTGCTAAGTACTCAGGGTGCTGGGTGCTCAGTACTCAGGGTGCTGGGTGCTCAGTGCGCAGGGTGCTGGGTGCTCAGTACTCAGGGTGCTGGGTGCTCAGCACTCAGGGTGCTCAGTACTCAGGGTGCTGGGTGCTCAGTGCTCGGGGTGCTGGGTGCTCAGTACTCAGGGTGCTCAGTACTCAGGGTGCTGGGTGCTCAGTGCTCGGGGTGCTGGATGCTCAGTGCTCAGGGTGATCGGTGCTCAGTACTCAGGATGCTGGGTGCTCAGTACTCAGGGTGCTGGGTGCTCAGTACTCAGGGTGCTGGGTGCTCAGTCCTCAGGGTGCTCAGTGCTCAGGGTGCTGGGTGCTCAGTGCTCGGGGTGCTCGGTGCTCAGTACTCAGATTGCTGAGTGCTCAGTACTCAGGTTGCTGGGTGCTCAGTACTCAGGGTGCTGGGTGCTCAGTGCTCAGGGTGCTCAGTGCTCAGTACTCAGGGTGCTGGGTGCTCAGTACTCAGGGTGCTGGGTGCTCAGTGCTCGGGTTGGTGGGTGCTCATTACTCAGGGTGCTGGGTGCTCAGTGCTCGGGGTGCTCGGTGCTCAGTACTCAAGGTGCCTGGTGCTCAGTGCTCACGGTGCTGGGTGCTCAGTCCTCGGGGTGCTCCGTGCTCAGTGCTCAGGGTGCTGGGTGCTCAGTACTCAGGGTGCTCGGTGCTCAGTACTAAGGGTGCTCAGTGCTCAGTACTCAGGTTGCTCAGTGCTCAGTGCTCGGGGTGCTGGGTGCTCAGTACTCAGGGTGCTGGGTGCTCAGTGCTCGGGGTGCTGGATGCTCAGTGCTCAGGGTGATCGGTGCTCAGTACTCAGGATGCTGGGTGCTCAGTACTCAGGGTGCTGGGTGCTCAGTACTCAGGGTGCTGGGTGCTCAGTCCTCAGGGTGCTCAGTGCTCACGGTGCTGGGTGCTCAGTGCTCGGGGTGCTCGGTGCACAGTACTCAGGTTGCTGGGTGCTCATTCTCGGGGTGCTTGGTGCTCAGTGCTCTGGGTGCTGGGTGCTCAGTACTCGGGGTGCTGGTTGCTCAGTGCTCAGCGTGCTGGGTGCTCAGTACTCAGGGTGCTCGGTTCTCAGTACTCAGGGTGCTCAGTGCTCGGGGAGCTCGGTGCTCAGTACTCAGGGTGCTGGGTGCTCAGTACTCAGTGCTCGGGGTCCTGGGTTCTCAGCCCTCTGGGTGCTTAGTGCACAGTACTCAGGGTGCTGGGTGCTCAGTATTCAGGGTGCTCAGTGCTCGGGGTGCTGGGTGCTCAGTACTCAGGGTGCTGGGTGCTCAGTACTCAGGGTGCTGGGTGCTCATTCTCGGGGTGCTGGGTGCTCAGTGCTCTGGGTGCTGGGTGCTCAGTACTCGGGGTGCTGGTTGCTCAGTGCTCAGCGTGCTGGGTGCTCAGTACTCAGGGTGCTCGGTTCTCAGTACTCAGGGTGCTCTGTGCTCATTCTCGGGGTGCTGGGTGCTCAGTGCTCAGGGTGCTGGGTGCTCAGTGCTCAGGGTCCTTGGTGCTCAGTACTCAGTGTGCTCAGTACTCAGCGTGCTTTGTGCTCAGTGCTCAGGGTGCTGGGTGCTCAGTACTCACGGTGCTGGGTGCTCAGTACTCGGGGTGCTGGGTGCTCATTACACAGGGTGCTGGGTGCTCAGTGCTCGGGGTGCTCGGTGCTCAGTACTCTTGGTGCTGGGTGCTAAGTACTCAGGGTGCTGGGTGCTCAGTGCTCGGGGTGCTCGGTGCTCAGTGCTCAGGATGCTCGGTGCTCAGTACTTTTGGTGTGGGGTGCTCAGTACTCAGGGTGCTGGGTGCTCAGTGCTCGGGGTGCTCGGTGCTCAGTACTCAGGGTGCTGGGTGATCAGTACTCAGGGTGCTGGGTGCTCAGTGCTCAGGGTGCTGGGTGCTCAGTGCTCGGGGTGCTCGGTGCTCAGTACTCAGGGTGCTGGGTGCTCAGTGCTCGGGCTGCTGGGTGCTCAGTGCTCAGGGTGCTGGGTGCTCAGTACTCGGGGTGCTCGGTGCTCAGTACTCAGGGTGCTGGGTGCTCAGTACTCAGGGTGCTGGGTGCTCAGTACTCAGGGTGCTCGGTGCTCAGAACTCAGGGTGCTGGGTGCTCAGTGCTCAGGTGCTGGGTGCTTAGTACTCAGGGTGCTGGGTGCTCAGTACTCAGGGTGCTGGGTGCTCAGTGCGCAGGGTGCTGGGTGCTCAGTACTCAGGGTGCTGGGTGCTCAGCACTCAGGGTGCTCAGTACTCAGGGTGCTGGGTGCTCAGTGCTCGGGGTGCTGGGTGCTCAGTACTCAGGGTGCTCAGTACTCAGGGTGCTGGGTGCTCAGTGCTCGGGGTGCTGGATGCTCAGTGCTCAGGGTGATCGGTGCTCAGTACTCAGGATGCTGGGTGCTCAGTACTCAGGGTGCTGGGTGCTCAGTACTCAGGGTGCTGGGTGCTCAGTCCTCAGGGTGCTCAGTGCTCAGGGTGCTGGGTGCTCAGTGCTCGGGGTGCTCGGTGCTCAGTACTCAGGTTGATGAGTGCTCAGTACTCAGGTTGCTGGGTGCTCAGTACTCAGGGTGCTGGGTGCTCAGTGCTCAGGGTGCTCAGTGCTCAGTACTCAGGGTGCTGGGTGCTCAGTACTCAGGGTGCTGGGTGCTCAGTGCTCGGGTTGGTGGGTGCTCATTACTCAGGGTGCTGGGTGCTCAGTGCTCGGGGTGCTCGGTGCTCAGTACTCAAGGTGCCTGGTGCTCAGTGCTCACGGTGCTGGGTGCTCAGTCCTCGGGGTGCTCCGTGCTCAGTGCTCAGGGTGCTGGGTGCTCAGTACTCAGGGTGCTCGGTGCTCAGTACTAAGGGTGCTCAGTGCTCAGTACTCAGGTTGCTCAGTGCTCAGTGCTCGGGGTGCTGGGTGCTCAGTACTCAGGGTGCTGGGTGCTCAGTACTCAGGGTGCTGGGTGCTCAGTGCTCAGTACTCAGGGTGCTCAGTGCTCAGGGTGCTCAGTGTTCACGGTGCTGGGTGCTCAGGGTGCTGGGTGCTCAGTGCTCTGGGTGCTGGGTGCTCAGTGCTCAGTGCTCAGGGTGCTGGGTGCTCAGTGCTCAGTGCTCAGGGTGCTGGGTGTTCAGTACTCAGGGTGCTCGGTGCTCAGTGCTCTGGGTGCTGGGTGCTCAGTACTCAGGGTGCTGGGTGCTCAGTCCTCAGGGTGCTCAGTCCTCGGGGTGCTCGGTGCTCAGTATTCAGGGTGCTGGGTGTTCAGTGCTCAGGGTGCTGGGTGCTCAATGCTCGGGGTGCTGGGTGCTCGGTGCTCAGGTTGCTGGGTGCTCAGTACTCGGGGTGCTGGGTGCTCAGTACTCAGGGTGCTGGGTGCTCATTGCTCGGGGTGCTGGGTGCTCAGTGCTACGGGTGCTGGGTGCTCAGTGCTCGGGGCGCTGGGTGCTCAGTGCTCGGGGTGCTCGGTGCTCAGTACTCAGGGTGCTGGGTGCTCAGTGCTCAGGGTGCTCGGTGCTCAGTACTCAGGGTGCTGGGTGCTCAGTGCTCGGGGCGCTGGGTGCTCAGTGCTCGGGGTGCTCGGTGCTCAGTACTCAGGGTGCTGGGTGCTCAGTGCTCAGGGTGCTGGGTGCTCAGTACTCAGGGTGCTCGGTGCTCAGTGCTCGGTGTGCTCGGTGCTCAGTACATTGGGTGCTCAGTACTCAGGGTGCTGGGTGCTCAGTGCTCTGGTTGCTCAGTACTCAGGGTGCTGGTTGCTCAGTAATCAGGGTGCTGGGTGCTCAGGGCTCGGGGTGCTGGGTGCTCAGTACTCAGGGTGCTGGGTGCTCAGTACTCAGGGTGCTCAGTGCTCGTGGAGCTCGGTGCTCAGTACTCAGGGTGCTGGGTACTCAGTACTCAGTGCTCGGGGTCCTGGGTTCTCAGCCCTCTGGGTGCTTAGTGCACAGTACTCAGGGTGCTGGGTGCTCAGTATTCAGGGTGCTCAGTGCTCAGGGTGCTGGGTGCTCAGTACTCAGGGTGCTGGGTGCTCAGTACTCAGGGTGCTGGGTGCTCATTCTCGGGGTGCTGGGTGCTCAGTGCTCTGGGTGCTGGGTGCGCAGTACTCGGGGTGCTGGTTGCTCAGTGCTCAGCGTGCTGGGTGCTCAATACTCAGGGTGCTCGGTTCTCAGTACTCAGGGTGCTGGGTGCTCATTCTCGGGGTGCTGGGTGCTCAGTGCTCAGGGTGCTGGGTGCTCAGTGCTCAGGGTCCTCGGTGCTCAGTACTCAGTGTGCTCAGTACTCAGCGTGCTTTGTGCTCAGTGCTCAGGGTGCTGGGTGCTCAGTACTCAGGGTGCTGGGTGCTCAGTACTCACGGTGCTTGGTGCTCAGTACTCGGGGTGCTGGGTGCTCATTACACAGGGTGCTGGGTGCTCAGTGCTCGTGGTGCTCGCTGCTCAGTACTCTTGGTGCTGGGTGCTCAGTACTCAGGGTGCTGGGTGCTCAGTGCTCGGGGTGCTCGGTGCTCAGTGCTCAGGATGCTCGGTGCTCAGTACTTTTGGTGCTGGGTGCTCAGTACTCAGGGTGCTGGGTGCTCAGTGCTCGGGGTGCTCGGTGCTCAGTACTCAGGGTGCTGGGTGCTCAGTGCTCAGGGTGCTGGGTGCTCAGTACTCAGGTTGTTGAGTGCTCAGTACTCAGGTTGCTGGGTGCTCAGTACTCAGGGTGCTGGGTTCTCAGTGCTCAGGGTGCTCAGTGCTCAGTACTCAGGGTGCTGGGTGCTCAGTACTCAGGGTGCTGGGTGCTCAGTGCTCGGGTTGGTGGGTGCTCATTACTCACGGTGCTGGGTGCTCAGTCCTCGGGGTTCTCCGTGCTCAGTGCTCAGGGTGCTGGGTGCTCAGTACTCAGGGTGCTCGGTGCTCAGTACTAAGGGTGCTCAGTGCTCAGTACTCAGGTTGCTCAGTGCTCAGTGCTCGGGGTGCTGGGTGCTCAGTACTCAGGTTGCTGGGTGCTCAGTACTCAGGGTGCTGGGTGCTCAGTGCTCAGGGTGCTGGGTGCTCAGCACTCAGGGTGCTCAGTACTCAGGGTGCTGGGTGCTCAGTGCTCGGGGTGCTGGGTGCTCAGTACTCAGGGTGCTCAGTACTCAGGGGGCTGGGTGCTCAGTGCTCGGGGTACTGGATGCTCAGTGCTCAGGGTGATCGGTGCTCAGTACTCAGGATGCTGGGTGCTCAGTACTCAGGGTGCTGGGTGCTCAGTACTCAGGGTGCTGGGTGCTCAGTCCTCAGGGTGCTCAGTGCTCAGGGTGCTGGGTGCTCAGTTCTCGGCGTGCTCGGTGCTCAGTACTCAGGTTGCTGAGTGCTCAGTACTCAGGTTGCTGGGTGCTCAGTACTCAGGGTGCTGGGTGCTCAGTGCTCAGGGTGCTCAGTGCTCAGTACTCAGGGTGCTGGGTGCTCAGTACTCAGGGTGCTGGGTGCTCAGTGCTCGGGTTGGTGGGTGCTCATTACTCAGGGTGCTGGGTGCTCAGTGCTCGGGGTGCTCGGTGCTCAGTACTCAAGGTGCCTGGTGCTCAGTGCTCACGGTGCTGGGTGCTCAGTCCTCGGGGTGCTCCGTGCTCAGTGCTCAGGGTGCTGGGTGCTCAGTACTCAGGGTGCTCGGTGCTCAGTACTAAGGGTGCTCAGTGCTCAGTACTCAGGTTGCTCAGTGCTCAGTGCTCGGGGTGCTGGGTGCTCAGTACTCAGGGTGCTGGGTGCTCAGTACTCAGGGTGCTGGGTGCTCAGTGCTCAGTACTCAGGGTGCTCAGTGCTCAGGGTGCTCAGTGTTCACGGTGCTGGGTGCTCAGGGTGCTGGGTGCTCAGTGCTCGGGGTGCTGGGTGCTAAGTGCTCAGTGCTCAGGGTGCTGGGTGCTCAGTGCTCAGTGCTCAGGGTGCTGGGTGTTCAGTACTCAGGGTGCTCGGTGCTCAGTGCTCTGGGTGCTGGGTGCTCAGTACTCGGGGTGCTGGGTGCTCAGTACTCAGGGTGCTGGGTGCTCATTGCTCGGGGTGCTGGGTGCTCAGTACTCAGGGTGCTGGGTGCTCAGTACTCAGGGTGCTGGGTGCTCAGTGCTCGGGTTGGTGGGTGCTCATTACTCAGGGTGCTGGGTGCTCAGTGCTCGGGGTGCTCGGTGCTCAGTACTCAAGGTGCCTGGTGCTCAGTGCTCACGGTGCTGGGTGCTCAGTCCTCGGGGTGCTCCGTGCTCAGTGCTCAGGGTGCTGGGTGCTCAGTACTCAGGGTGCTCGGTGCTCCGTACTAAGGGTGCTCAGTGCTCAGTACTCAGGTTGCTCAGTGCTCAGTGCTCGGGGTGCTGGGTGCTCAGTACTCAGGGTGCTGGGTGCTCAGTACTCAGGGTGCTGGGTGCTCAGTGCTCAGGGTGCTGGGTGCTCAGCACTCAGGGTGCTCAGTACTCAGGGTGCTGGGTGCTCAGTGCTCGGGGTGCTGGGTGCTCAGTACTCAGGGTGCTCAGTACTCAGGGTGCTGGGTGCTCACTGCTCGGGGTGCTGGATGCTCAGTGCTCAGGGTGATCGGTGCTCAGTACTCAGGATGCTGGGTGCTCAGTACTCAGGGTGCTGGGTGCTCAGTACTCAGGGTGCTGGGTGCTCAGTCCTCAGGGTGCTCAGTGCTCAGGGTGCTGGGTGCTCAGTTCTCGGGGTGCTCGGTGCTCAGTACTCAGGTTGCTGAGTGCTCAGTACTCAGGTTGCTGGGTGCTCAGTACTCAGGGTGCTGGGTGCTCAGTGCTCAGGGTGCTCAGTGCTCAGTACTCAGGGTGCTGGGTGCTCAGTACTCAGGGTGCTGGGTGCTCAGTGCTCGGGTTGGAGGGTGCTCATTACTCAGGGTGCTGGGTGCTCAGTGCTCGGGGTGCTCGGTGCTCAGTACTCAAGGTGCCTGATGCTCAGTGCTCACGGTGCTGGGTGCTCAGTCCTCGGGGTGCACCGTGCTCAGTGCTCAGGGTGCTGGGTGCTCAGTACTCAGGGTGCTCGGTGCTCAGTACTAAGGGTGCTCAGTGCTCAGTACTCAGGTTGCTCAGTGCTCAGTGCTCGGGGTGCTGGGTGCTCAGTACTCAGGGTGCTGGGTGCTCAGTACTCAGGGTGCTGGGTGCTCAGTGCTCAGTACTCAGGGTGCTCAGTGCTCAGGGTGCTCAGTGTTCACGGTGCTGGGTGCTCAGGGTGCTGGGTGCTCAGTGCTCGGGGTGCTGGGTGCTCAGTGCTCAGTGCTCAGGGTGCTGGGTGCTCAGTGCTCAGTGCTCAGGGTGCTGGGTGTTCAGTACTCAGGGTGCTCGGTGCTCAGTGCTCTGGGTGCTGGGTGCTCAGTACTCAGGGTGCTGGGTGCTCAGTCCTCAGGGTGCTCAGTCCTCGGGGTGCTCGGTGCTCAGTATTCAGGGTGCTGGGTGTTCAGTGCTCAGGGTGCTCGGTGCTCAATGCTCGGGGTGCTGGGTGCTCGGTGCTCAGGTTGCTGGGTGCTCAGTACTCGGGGTGCTGGGTGCTCAGTACTCAGGGTGCTGGGTGCTCATTGCTCGGGGTGCTGGGTGCTCAGTGCTACGGGTGCTGGGTGCTCAGTGCTCGGGGCGCTGGGTGCTCAGTGCTCGGGGTGCTCGGTGCTCAGTACTCAGGGTGCTGGGTGCTCAGTGCTCAGGGTGCTCGGTGCTCAGTACTCAGGGTGCTGGGTGCTCAGTGCTCAGGGCGCTGGGTGCTCAGTGCTCGGGGTGCTCGGTGCTCAGTACTCAGGGTGCTGGGTGCTCAGTGCTCAGGGTGCTGGGTGCTCAGTACTCAGGGTGCTCGGTGCTCAGTGCTCGGTGTGCTTGGTGCTCAGTACATTGGGTGCTCAGTACTCAGGGTGCTGGGTGCTCAGTGCTCTGGTTGCTCAGTACTCAGGGTGCTGGTTGCTCAGTAATCAGGGTGCTGGGTGCTCAGGGCTCGGGGTGCTGGGTGCTCAGTACTCAGGGTGCTGGGTGCTCAGTACTCATTGTGCTCAGTGCTCGTGGAGCTCGGTGCTCAGTACTCAGGGTGCTGGGTACTCAGTACTCAGTGCTCGGGGTCCTGGGTTCTCAGCCCTCTGGGTGCTTAGTGCACAGTACTCAGGGTGCTGGGTGCTCAGTATTCAGGGTGCTCAGTGCTCGGGGTGCTGGGTGCTCAGTACTCAGGGTGCTGGGTGCTCAGTACTCAGGGTGCTGGGTGCTCATTCTCGGGGTGCTGGGTGCTCAGTGCTCTGGGTGCTGGGTGCGCAGTACTCGGGGTGCTGGTTGCTCAGTGCTCAGCGTGCTGGGTGCTCAATACTCAGGGTGCTCGGTTCTCAGTACTCAGGGTGCTGGGTGCTCATTCTCGGGGTGCTGGGTGCTCAGTGCTCAGGGTGCTGGGTGCTCAGTGCTCAGGGTCCTCGGTGCTCAGTACTCAGTGTGCTCAGTACTCAGCGTGCTTTGTGCTCAGTGCTCAGGGTGCTGGGTGCTCAGTACTCAGGGTGCTGGGTGCTCAGTACTCACGGTGCTGGGTGCTCAGTACTCGGGGTGCTGGGTGCTCATTACACAGGGTGCTGGGTGCTCAGTGCTCGGGGTGCTCGCTGCTCAGTACTCTTGGTGCTGGGTGCTCAGTACTCAGGGTGCTGGGTGCTCAGTGCTCGGGGTGCTCGGTGCTCAGTGCTCAGGATGCTCGGTGCTCAGTACTTTTGGTGCTGGGTGCTCAGTACTCAGGGTGCTGGGTGCACAGTGCTCGGGGTGCTCGGTGCTCAGTACTCAGGGTGCTGGGTGCTCAGTGCTCAGGGTGCTGGGTGCTCAGTACTCAGGTTGCTGAGTGCTCAGTACTCAGGTTGCTGGGTGCTCAGTACTCAGGGTGCTGGGTGCTCAGTGCTCAGGGTGCTCAGTGCTCAGTACTCAGGGTGCTGGGTGCTCAGTACTCAGGGTGCTGGGTGCTCAGTGCTCGGGTTGGTGGGTGCTCATTACTCAGGGTGCTGGGTGCTCAGTGCTCGGGGTGCTCGGTGCTCAGTACTCAAGGTGCCTGGTGCTCAGTGCTCACGGTGCTGGGTGCTCAGTCCTCGGGGTGCTCCGTGCTCAGTGTTCAGGGTGCTGGGTGCTCAGTACTCAGGGTGCTCGGTGCTCAGTACTAAGGGTGCTCAGTGCTCAGTACTCAGGTTGCTCAGTGCTCAGTGCTCGGGGTGCTGGGTGCTCAGTACTCAGGGTGCTGGGTGCTCAGTACTCAGGGTGCTGGGTGCTCAGTGCTCAGTGCTCAGGGTGCTCAGTGCTCAGTGTGCTCAGTGTTCACGGTGCTGGGTGCTCAGGGTGCTGGGTGCTCAGTGCTCGGGGTGCTGGGTGCTCAGTGCTCAGTGCTCAGGGTGCTGGGTGCTCAGTGCTCAGTGCTCAGGGTGCTGGGTGTTCAGTACTCAGGGTGCTCGGTGCTCAGTGCTCTGGGTGCTGGGTGCTCAGTACTCAGGGTGCTGGGTGCTCAGTCCTCAGGGTGCTCAGTCCTCGTTGTGCTCGGTGCTCAGTACTCAGGGTGCTGGGTGTTCAGTGCTCAGGGTGCTGGGTGCTCAATGCTCGGGGTGCTGGGTGCTCGGTGCTCAGGTTGCTGGGTGCTCAGTACTCGGGGTGCTGGTTGCTCAGTACTCAGGGTGCTGGGTGCTCATTGCTCGGGGTGCTGGGTGCTCAGTGCTACGGGTGCTGGGTGCTCAGTGCTCGGGGTGCTGGGTGCTCAGTGCTCGGGGCGCTGGGTGCTCAGTGCTCGGGGTGCTCGGTGCTCAGTACTCAGGGTGCTGGGTGCTCAGTGCTCAGGGTGCTCGGTGCTCAGTTCTCAGGGTGCTGGGTGCTCAGTGCTCGGTGTGCTCGGTGCTCAGTACATTGGGTGCTCAGTACTCAGGGTGCTGGGTGCTCAGTGCTCAGGGTGATCGGTGCTCAGTACTCAGGGTGCTCAGTACTCAGGGTGCTGGGTGCTCAGGGCTCGGGGTGCTGGGAGCTCAGTACTCAGGGTGCTGGGTGCTCAGTGCTCGGGGTGCTGGGTGCTGAGTGCTCAGGGTGCTGGGTGCTCAGTACTCGGGGTGCTCGGTGCTCAGTACTCAGGGTGCTGGGTGCTCAGTACTCAGGGTGCTGGGTGCTCAGTACTCAGGGTGCTCGCTGCTCAGTACTCAGGGTGCTGGGTGCTCAGTGCTCAGCGTGCTGGGTGCTCAGTACTCAGGGTGCTCGGTGCTCAGTGCTCAGGGTGATCGGTGCTCAGTCCTCAGGGTGCTCAGTACTCAGGGTGTTGGGTGCTCAGTGCTCTGGTTGCTCAGTACTCAGGGTGCTGGGTGCTCAGTACTCAGGGTGCTGGGTGCTCAGGGCTCGGGGTGCTGGGTGCTCAGTACTCAGGGTGCTGGGTGCTCAGTGCTCAGGGTGCTGGGTGCTCAGTACTCAGGGTGCTGGGTGCTCAGTACTCAGGGTGCTCAGTGCTCGTGGAGCTCGGTGCTCAGTACTCAGGGTGCTGGGTGCTCAGTACTCAGTGCTCGGGGTCCTGGGTTCTCAGCCCTCTGGGTGCTTAGTGCACAGTACTCAGGGTGCTGGGTGCTCAGTATTCAGGGTGCTCAGTGCTCGGGGTGCTGGGTGCTCAGTACTCAGGGTGCTGGGTGCTCAGTACTCAGGGTGCTGGGTTCTCATTCTCGGGGTGCTGGGTGCTCAGTGCTCTGGGTGCTGGGTGCTCAGTACTCGGGGTGCTGGTTGCTCAGTGCTCAGCGTGCTGGGTGCTCAGTACTCAGGGTGCTCGGTTCTTAGTACTCAGGGTGCTGGGTGCTCATTCTCGGGGTGCTGGGTGCTCAGTGCTCAGGGTGCTGGGTGCTCAGTGCTCAGGGTCCTCGGTGCTCAGTACTCAGTGTGCTCAGTACTCAGCGTGCTTTGTGCTCAGTGCTCAGGGTGCTGGGTGCTCAGTACTCAGGGTGCTGGGTGCTCAGTACTCACGGTGCTCAGTGCTCAGTACTCGGGGTGCTGGGTGCTCATTACACAGGGTGCTGGGTGCTCAGTGATCGGGGTGCTCATTGCTCAGTACTCTTGGTGCTGGGTGCTCAGTACTCAGGGTGCTGGGTGCTCAGTGCTCGGGGTGTTCGGTGCTCAGTGCTCAGGATGCTCGGTGCTCAGTACTTTTGGTGCTGGGTGCTCAGTACTCAGGGTGCTGGGTGCTCAGTGCTCGGGGTGCTCGGTGCTCAGTACTCAGGGTGCTGGGTGCTCAGTGCTCAGGGTGCTGGGTGCTCAGTACTCAGGTTGCTGGGTGCTCAGTGCTCAGGGTGCTGTGTGCTCAGTACTCATGGTGCTGGGTGCTCAGTACTCAGGGTGCTGGGTGCTCAGTGCTCAGGGTGCTGGGTGCTCAGTGCTCGGGGTGCTCAGTGCTCAGTACTCAGGGTGCTGGGTGCTCAGTGCTCGGGGTGCTGGGTGCTCAGTGCTCAGGGTGCTGGGTGCTCAGTACTCGGGGTGCTCGGTGCTCAGTACTCAGGGTGCTGGGTGCTCAGTACTCAGGGTGCTGGGTGCTCAGTACTCAGTGTGCTCGGTGCTCAGAACTCAGGGTGCTGGGTGCTCAGCACTCAGGGTGCTCAGTACTCAGGGTGCTGGGTGCTCAGTGCTCGGGGTGCTGGGTACTCAGTACTCAGGGTGCTCAGTACTCAGGGTGCTGGGTGCTCAGTGCTCGGGGTGCTGGATGCTCAGTGCTCAGGGTGATCGGTGCTCAGTACTCAGGATGCTGGGTGTTCAGTACTCAGGGTGCTGGGTGCTCAGTACTCAGGGTGCTGGGTGCTCAGTCCTCAGGGTGCTCAGTGCTCAGGGTGCTGGGTGCTCAGTGCTCGGGGTGCTCGGTGCTCAGTACTCAGGTTGCTGGGTGCTCAGTACTCAGGGTGCTGGGTGCTCAGTGCTCAGGGTGCTCAGTGCTCAGTACTCAGGGTGCTGGGTTCTCAGTACTCAAGGTGCTGGGTGCTCAGTGCTCGGGTTGGTGGGTGCTCATTACTCAGGGTGCTGGGTGCTCAGTGCTCGGGGTGCTCGGTGCTCAGTACTCAAGGTGCCTGGTGCTCAGTGCTCACGGTGCTGGGTGCTCAGTCCTCGGGGTGCTCCGTGCTCAGTGCTCAGGGTGCTGGGTGCTCAGTACTCAGGTTGCTCAGTGCTCAGTGCTCGGGGTGCTGGGTGCTCAGTACTCAGGATGCTGGGTGCTCAGTACTCAGGGTGCTGGGTGCTCAGTGCTCAGTACTCAGCGTGCTGGGTGCTCAGTGCTTAGATTGTTGGGTGCTCAGTACTCAGGGTGCTGGGTGCTCAGTGATCAGTGCTCAGGGTGCTCAGTGCTCAGGGTGCTCAGTGTTCACGGTGCTGGGTGCTCAGGGTGCTGGGTGCTCAGTGCTCGGGGTGCTGGGTGCTCAGTGCTCAGTGCTCAGGGTGCTGGGTGCTCAGTGCTCAGTGCTCAGGGTGCTGGGTGTTCAGTACTCAGGGTGCTCGGTGCTCAGTGCTCTGGGTGCTGGGTGCTCAGTACTCAGGGTGCTGGGTTCTCAGTCCTCAGGGTGCTCAGTACTCAGGGTGCTCGGTGCTCAGTGCTCAGTACTCAGGGTGCTCAGTGCTCAGTACTCAGAGTGCTTTGTGCTCAGTGCTCAGGGTGTTCAGTGCTCAGTACTCAGCGTGCTTTGTGCTCAGTGCTCAGGGTGCTGGGTGCTCAGTGCTCAGGGTGCTGGGTGCTGAGTACTCGGGGTGCTGGGTGCATAGTGCTCGGGGTGCTGGGTGCTCAGTGCTCGGGGTGCTGGGTGCTCAGTGCTCGGGGTGCTGGGTGCTCAGTGCTCGGGGTGCTGGGTGCTCATTGCTCAGGGTGCTGGGTGCTCAGTGCTCGGGGTGCTCGGTGCTCAGTGCTCGGGGTGCTGGGTGCTCAGTACTCGGGGTGCTCGGTGCTCAGTACTCAGGGTGCTGGGTGTTCAGTGCTCAGGGTGCTGGGTGCTCTATGCTCGGGGTGCTGGGTGCTCGGTGCTCAGGTTGCTGGGTGCTCAGTACTCGGTGTGCTCGGTGCTCAGTACGTTGGGTGCTCAGTACTCAGGGTGCTTTGTGCTCAGTGCTCAGGGTGATCGGTGCTCAGTACTCAGGGTGCTCAGTACTCAGGGTGCTGGGTGCTCAGGGCTCGGGGTGCTGGGAGCTCATTACTCAGGGTGCTGTGTGCTCAGTGCTCGGGGTGCTGGGTGCTGAGTGCTCAGGGTGCTGGGTGCTCAGTACTCGGGGTGCTCAGTGCTCAGTACTCAGGGTGCTGGGTGCTCAGTACTCAGGGTGCTCGCTGCTCAGTACTCAGGGTGCTGGGTGCTCAGTGCTCAGGGTGCTGGGTGCTCAGTACTCAGGGTGCTCGGTGCTCAGTACTCAGGGTGATCGGTGCTCAGTCCTCAGGGTGCTCAGTACTCAGGGTGCTGGGTGCTCAGTGCTCTGGTTGCTCAGTACTCAGGGTGCTGGGTGCTCAGTACTCAGGGTGCTGGGTGCTCAGTGCTCGGGGTGCTGGGTGCTCAGTACTCAGTGCTCGGGGTCCTGGGTTCTCAGCCCTCTGGGTGCTTAGTGCACAGTACTCAGGGTGCTGGGTGCTCAGTATTCAGGGTGCTCAGTGCTCGGGGTGCTGGGTGCTCAGTACTCAGGGTGCTGGGTGCTCAGTACTCAGGGTGCTGGGTGCTCATTCTCGGAGTGCTGGGTGCTCAGTGCTCGGGGTGCTGGGTGCTCAGTACTCGGGGTGCTGGTTGCTCAGTGCTCAGCGTGCTGGGTGCTCAGTACTCAGGGTGCTCGGTTCTCAGTACTCAGGGTGCTGGGTGCTCATTCTCGGGGTGCTGGGTGCTCAGTGCTCAGGGTGCTGGGTGCTCAGTGCTCAGGGTCCTCGCTGCTCAGTACTCAGGGTGCTCAGTACTCAGCGTGCTTTGTGCTCAGTGCTCAGGGTGCTGGGTGCTCAGTACTCAGGGTGCTGGGTGCTCAGTGCTCAGGGTGCTGGGTGCTCAGTACTCAGGGTGCTGGGTGCTCAGTGCTCGGGTTGGTGGGTGCTCATTACTCAGGGTGCTGGGTGCTCAGTGCTCGTGGTGCTCGGTGCTCAGTACTCAAGGTGCTGGGTGCTCAGTGCTCACGGTGCTGGGTGCTCAGTCCTCGGGGTGCTCCGTGCTCAGTGCTCAGGGTGCTGGGTGCTCAGTACTCAGGGTGCTCGGTGCTCAGTACTAAGGGTGCTCAGTGCTCAGTACTCAGGTTGCTCAGTGCTCAGTGCTCGGGGTGCTGGGTGCTCAGTACTCAGGGTGCTGGGTGCTCAGTACTCAGGGTGCTGATTGCTCAGTGCTCAGTACTCAGGGTGCTGGGTGCTCAGTGCTCAGTGCTCAGGGTGCTCAGTGCTCAGGGTGCTCAGTGTTCACGGTGCTGGGTGCTCAGTGTGCTGGGTGCTCAGTGCTCGGGGTGCTGGGTGCTCAGTGCTCAGTGCTCAGGGTGCTGGGTGCTCAGTGCTCAGTGCTCAGGGTGCTGGGTGTTCAGTACACAGGGTGCTCGGTGCTCAGTGCTCTGGGTGCTGGGTGCTCAGTACTCAGGGTGCTGGGTGCTCAGTCCTCAGGGTGCTCAGTACTCAGGCTGCTCGGTGCTCAGTGCTCAGTACTCAGGTTGCTCAGTGCTCAGTACTCAGAGTGCTTTGTGCTCAGTGCTCAGGGTGTTCAGTGCTCATTAATCAGCGTGCTTTGAGCTCAGTGCTCAGGGTGCTGGGTGCTCAGTGCTCAGGGTGCTGGGTGCTGAGTACTCGGGGTGCTGGGTGCTCAGTGCTCGGGGTGCTGGGTGCTCAGTGCTCGGGGTGCTGGGTGCTCAGTGCTCGGGGTGCTGGGTGCTCAGTGCTCGGGTGCTGGGTGCTCAGTGCTCGGGGTGCTCGGTGCTCAGTGCTCGGGGTGCTCGGTGCTCATTCTCAGGGTGCTGGGTGCTCAGTGCTCAGGGTGCTGGGTGCTCAGTGCTCAGGGTCCTCGGTGCTCAGTACTCAGGGTGCTCAGTACTCAGCGTGCTTTGTGCTCAGTGCTCAGGGTGCTGTGTGCTCAGTACTCAGGGTGCTGGGTGCTCAGTGCTCAGGGTGCTGGGTGCTCAGTGCTCGGGGTGCTCGGTGCTCAGTACTCAGGGTGATGGGTGCTCAGTGCTCGGGGTGCTGGGTGCACAGTGCTCAGGGTGCTGGGTGCTCAGTACTCGGGGTGCTCGGTGCTCAGAACTCAGGGTGCTGGGTGCTCAGTGCTCTGGTGCTGGGTGCTAAGTACTCAGGGTGCTGGGTGCTCAGTACTCAGGGTGCTGGGTGCTCAGTGCTCAGGGTGCTGGGTGCTCAGTACTCAGGGTGCTGGGTGCTCAGCACTCAGGGTGCTCAGTACTCAGGGTGCTGGGTGCTCAGTACTCAGGGTGCTGGGTGCTCAGTACTCGGGGAGCTGGGTGCTCATTACACAGGGTGCTGGGTGCTCAGTGCTCGGGGTGCTCGCTGCTCAGTACTCTTGGTGCTGGGTGCTCAGTACTCAGGGTGCTGGGTGCTCAGTGCTCGGGGTGCTCGGTGCTCAGTGCTCAGGATGCTCGGTGCTCAGTACTTTTGGTGCTGGGTGCTCAGTACTCAGGGTGCTGGGTGCTCAGTGCTCGGGGTGCTCGGTGCTCAGTACTCAGGGTGCTGGGTTCACAGTGCTCAGGGTGCTGGGTGCTCAGTACTCAGGGTGCTGGTTGCTCAGTGCTCAGGGTGCTGGGTCCTCAGTACTCAGGGTGCTCGGTGCTCAGTGCTCAGGGTGCTGGGTGCTCAGTGCTCGGGGTGCTCGGTGCTCAGTACTCAGGGTGCTGGGTGCTCAGTGCTCGGGGTGCTGGGTGCTCAGTGCTCAGGGTGCTGGGTGCTCAGTACTCAGGGTGCTCGGTGCTCAGAACTCAGGGTGCTGGGTGCTCAGTGCTCAGGTGCTGGGTGCTAAGTACTCAGGGTGCTGGGTGCTCAGTACTCAGGGTGCTGGGTGCTCAGTGCTCAGGGTGCTGGGTGCTCCGTACTCAGGGTGCTTGGTGCTAAGCACTCAGGGTGCTCAGTACTCAGGGTGCTGGGTGCTCAGTGCTCGGGGTGCTGGGTGCTCAGTACTCAGGGTGCTGGGTGCTCAATCCTCAGGGAGCTCAGTGCTCAGGGTGCTGGGTGCTCAGTGCTCGGGGTGCTCGGTGCTCAGTACTCAGGTTGCTGAGTGCTCAGTACTCAGTTTGCTGGGTGCTCAGTGCTTGGGGTACTGGGTACACAGTGCTCAGTACACAGGGTGCTGGGTCTCAGTGCTTGGGGTACTGGGTACACAGTGCTCAGTACACAGGGTGCTGGGTGCTCAGTGCTCGGGGTGCTGGGTGCACAGTGCTCAGTACTCAGGGTGCTGGGTGCTCAGTGCTCAGGGTGCTGGGTGCTCAGTACTCAGGGTACTCGGTGCTCAGTACTCAGGGTGCTGGGTGATCAGTGCTCAGGGAGCTTTGTGCTCAGTACTCAGTGTGCTGGGTGCTCAGTACTCAGGGTGCTGGGTGCTCAGTACTCAGGGTGCTCGGTGCTCAGTACACAGGGTGCTGGGTGCTCAGTGCTCAGGGTGCTGGGTCCTCAGTGCTCAGGGTGCTGGGTGCTTAGTGCTCGGGGTGCTGGGTGCTCAGTACTCAGGGTGCTGGGTGCTCAGTACTCGGGGTGCTGGGTGCTCAGTACTCAGGGAGCTGGGTGCTCAGTACTCAGGGTGCTGGGTGCTCAGTACTCGGGTGCTGGGTGCTCAGTACTCAGGGTGCTGGGTGCTCAGTGCTCGGGGTGATGGGCGCTCAGTGCTCAGTACTCAGGGTGCTGGGTGCTCAGTGCTCGGGGTGCTGGGTGCTCAGTGCTCAGTACTCAGGGTGCTGGGTGCTCAGTGCTCAGGGTGCTGGGTGCTCAGTGCTCAGGGTGCTGGGTACTCAGTGCTCGGGGTGCTGGGTGCTCAGTACTCAGGGGGCTGGGTGCTCAGGACTCAGGGTGCTCAGTGCTCAGTACTCAGGGTGCTCAGTGATCAGTACTCAGGGTGCTCAGTGCTCAGGGTGCTCTGTGCTCAGTGCTCGGGGCGCTGGGTGCTCAGTCCTCAGGGTGCTGTGTGCTCAGTGCTCAGGGTGCTCGGTGCTCAGTGCTCAGGGTGCTGGGTGCTCAGTACTCAGGGTGCTGGGTGCTCAGTGCTCGGGGTGCTGGGTGCTCAGTACTCAGGGTGCTGGGTGCTCAGTGCTCAGGGTGCTGGGTGCTCAGCGCTCAGGGTGCTCGGTGCTTAGTACTCAGGGTGCTCGGTGCTCGAGGTGCTGGGTGCTCAGTGCTCAGGGTGCTGGGTGCTCAGTGCTCGGGGTGCTGGGTGCTCAGTGCTCGGGGTGCTCGGTGCTCAGTGCTCGGGGTGCTGGGTGCTCAGTACTCGGGGTGCTCAGTGCTCAGTACTCAGGGTGCTGGGTGCTCAGTGCTCACGGTGCTGGGTGCTCAGTGCTCGGGGTGCTGGCTGCTCGGTGCTCAGGTTGCTGCGTGCTCAGTACTCGGGGTGCTGGGTGCTCAGTACTCAGGGTGCTGGGTGCTCATTGCTCGGGGTGCTGGGTGCTCAGTGCTCGGGGTGCTGGGTGCTCAGTGCTCGGGGTGCTGGGTGCTCAGTACTCGGGGTGCTGGGTGCTCAGTGCTCAGGGTGCTGGGTCTCAGTGCTTGGGGTACTGGGTACTCAGTGCTCAGTACACAGGGTGCTGGGTGCTCAGTGCTCGGGGTGCTGGGTGCTCAGTGCTCAGTACTCAGGGTGCTGGGTGCTCAGTGCTCAGGGTGCTGGGTGATCAGTGCTCAGGGTGCTCGGTGCTCAGTGCTCGGGGCGCTGGGTGCTCAGTCCTCAGGGTGCTGTGTGCTCAGTGCTCAGGGTGCTCGGTGCTCAGTGCTCAGGGTGCTGGGTGCTCAGTACTCAGGGTGCTGGGTGCTCAGTGCTCGGGGTCCTGGGTGCTCAGTACTCAGGGTGCTGGGTGCTCAGTGCTCAGGGTGCTGGGTGCTCAGTGCTCAGGGTGCTCGGTGCTTAGTACTCAGGGTGCTCGGTGCTCGAGGTGCTGGGTGCTCAGTGCTCAGGGTGCTTAGTGCTCAGTGCTCGGGGTGCTGGGTGCTCAGTGCTCGGGGTGCTGGGTGCTCAGTGCTCAGGGTGCTGGGTGCTCAGTGCTCGGGGTGCTGGGTGCTCAGTACTCGGGGTGCTCGGTGCTCAGTACTCAGGGTGCTGGGTGCTCAGTGCTCAGGGTGCTGGGTGCTCAGTACTTAGGGTGCTGGGTGCTCGGTGCTCAGTATGCTGGGTGCTCAGTACTCAGGGTGCTGGCTGCTCAGTACTCAGGGTGCTCGGTGCTCAGTACTCACGGTGCTCGGTGCTCAGTACTCAGGGTGCTGGGTGCTCAGTGCTCGGGGTGCTGGGTGCTCATTACTCAGGGGGCTGGGTGCTCAGTACTCAGGGTGCTCAGTGCTTGGGGTGCTCGGTGCTCAGTACTCAGGGTGCTGGGTGCTCAGTGCTCAGGGTGCTGGGTGCTCAGTACTCAGGGTGCTGGGTGCTCAGTACTCGGGGTGCTCGGTGCTCAGTACTCAGGGTGCTGGGTGCTCAGTGCTCAGGGTGCTGGGTGCTCAGTACTCAGGGTGCTGGGTGCTCGGTGCTCAGTACGCTGGGTGCTCAGTACTCAGGGTGCTGGCTGCTCAGTAATCAGGGTGCTCGGTGCTCAGTACTCAGGGTGCTGGGTGCTCAGTACTCAGGGTGCTCGGTGCTCAGTACTCAGGGTGCTGGGTGCTCAGTGCTCGGGGTGCTGGGTGCTCATTACTCAGGGGGCTGGGTGCTCAGTACTCAGGGTGCTCAGTGCTTGGGGTGCTCGGTGCTCAGTACTCAGGGTGCTGGGTGCTCAGTGCTCAGGGTGCTGGGTGCTCAGTACTCAGGGTGCTGGGTGCTCAGTACTCGGGGTGCTCGGTGCTCAGTACTCAGGGTGCTGGGTGCTCAGTGCTCAGGGTGCTGGGTGCTCAGTACACAGGGTGCTGGGTGCTCGTTGCTCAGTACGCTGGGTGCTCAGTACTCAGGGTGCTGGCTGCTCAGTACTCAGGGTGCTCGGTGCTCAGTACTCAGGGTGCTGGGTGTTCAGTGCTCGGGGTGCTGGGTGCTCATTACTCAGGGGGCTGGGTGCTCAGTACTCAGGGTGCTCAGTGCTTGGGGTGCTGGGTGCTCAGTATTCAGGGTGCTCAGTGCTTGGGGTGTTGGGTGCTCAGTACTCAGGGTGCTGGGTGCTCAGTGCTCGGGGTGCTTCGTGCTCAGTGCTCGGGGTGCTGGGTGCTCAGTGCTCGGGGTGCTGGGTGCTCAGTGCTCGGGGTGCTGGGTGCTCAGAGCTCAGGGTGCTGGGTGCTCAGTGCTCAGGGTGCTGGGTACTCAGTGCTCGGGGTGCTGGGTACTCAGTGCTCGGGGTGCTGGGTGCTCAGTACTCAGGGTGCTGGGTGCTCAGTACTCAGGGTGCTCAGTGCTCAGTACTCAGGGTGCTCAGTGCTCAGGGTGCTGTGTGCTCAGTGCTCGGGGTGCTGGGTGCTCAGTCCTCAGGGTGCTGGGTGCTCAGTGCTCAGGGTGCTCGGTGCTCAGTGCTCAGGGTGCTGGGTGCTCAGTGCTCGGGGTGCTGGGTGCTCATTACTCAGGGTGCTGGGTGCTCAGTATTCAGGGTGCTCAGTGCATGTGGTGCTGGATGCTCAGTACTCAGGGTGCTCAATGCTTGGGGTGTTGGGTACTTAGTACTCAGGGTGCTGGGTGCTCAGTGCTCAGGGTGCTGGGTGCTCAGTACTCAGGGTGCTGGGTGCTCAGTACTCAGGGTGCTGGGTGCTCAGTGCTCAGGGTGCTGGGTGCTCAGTGCTCGGGGTGCTGGGTGCTCAGTGCTCAGGGTGCTGGGTGCTCAGTGCTCACGTGCTGTGTGATCAGTGCTCGGGGTGCTGGGTGCTCAGTGCTCGGGGCGCTGGGTGCTCAGTGCTCGGGGTGCTCGGTGCTCAGTGCTCGGGGTGCTGGGTGCTCAGTACTCAGGGTGCTCAGTGCTCAATACTCAGGGTGCTGGGTGCTCAGTGCTCAGTGTGCTGGGTGATCAGTGCTCGGGGTGCTGGCTGCTCGGTTCTCAGGTTGCTGGGTGCTCAGTACTCGGGGTGCTGGGTGCTCAGTACTCAGGGTTCTGGGTGCTCATTGCTCGGGGTGCTGGGTGCTCAGTGCTCGGGGTGCTGGGTGCTCAGTGCTTGGGGTGCTCGGTGCTCAGTACTCGGGGTGCTGGGTGCTCAGTTCTCAGGGTGCTGGGTCTCAGTGCTCGGGGTACTGGGTACTCAGTGCTCAGTACACAGGGTGCTGGGTGCTCAGTGCTCTGGGTGCTGGGTGCTCAGTGCTCAGTACTCAGGGTGCTGGGTGCTCAGTGCTCGGGGTGCTGGGTGCTCAGTACTCAGGGTACTTGGTGCTCAGTACTCAGGGTGCTGGGTGATCAGTGCTCAGGGTGCTGGGTGCTCAGTACTCAGTGTGCTGGGTGCTCAGTACTCAGGGTGCTGGGTGCTCAGTACTCAGAGTGGTCGGTGCTCAGTACTCAGGGTGCTGGGTGCTCAGTGCTCGGGGTGCTGGGTGCTCAGTACTCAGGGTACTTGGTGCTCAGTACTCAGGGTGCTGGGTGATCAGTGCTCAGGGTGCTGGGTGCTCAGTACTCAGTGTGCTGGGTGCTCAGTACTCAGGGTGCTGGGTGCTCAGTACTCAGAGTGGTCGGTGCTCAGTACTCAGGGTGCTGGGTGCTTAGTGCTCAGGGTGCTGGGTCCTCAGTGCTCGGGGTGCTGGGTGCTTAGTGCTCCGGGTGCTGGGTGCTCAGTACTCAGGGTGCTGGGTGCTCAGTACTCGGGGTGCTGGGTGCACAGTACTCAGGGTGCTGGGTGCTCAGTGCTCGGGGTGCTGGGTGCTCAGTGCTCGGGGTGCTGAGTGCTCAGTGCTCGGGGTGCTGGGTGCTCAGTGCTCAGTACTCAGGGTGCTGGGTGCTCAGTGCTCGGGGTGCTGGGTGCTCAGTGCTCAGTACTCAGGGTGCTGGGTGCTCAGTGCTCAGGGTGCTGGGTGCTCATTGCTCAATGTGCTGGGTGCTCAGTGCTCAGGGTGCTGGGTACTCAGTGCTCAGGGTGCTGGGTACTCAGTGCTCGGGGTGCTGGGTGCTCAGTACTCGGGGTGCTGGGTGCTCAGTACTCAGGGTGCTCAGTGCTCAGTACTCAGGGTGCTCAGTGCTCAGGGTGCTGTGTGCTCAGTGCTCAGGGTGCTGGGTGCTCAGTCCTCAGGGTGCTGGGTGCTCAGTGCTCAGGGTGCTCGGTGCTCAGTGCTCAGGGTGCTGGGTGCTCAGTGCTCGGGGTGCTGGGCGCTCATTACTCAGGGTGCTGGGTGCTCAGTATTCAGGGTGCTCAGTGCTTGTGGTGCTGGGTGCTCAGTACTCAGGGTGCTCAGTGCTTGGGGTGTTGGGTGCTTAGTACTCAGGGTGCTGGGTGCTCAGTGCTCAGGGTGCTGGATGCTCAGTTCTCAGGGTGCTGGGTGCTCAGTACTCAGGGTGCTGGGTGCTCAGTGCTCGAGGTGTTGGGTGCTCAGTGCTTGGGGTGCTGGGTGCTCAGTGCTCAGGGTGCTGGGTGCTCAGTGCTCAGGGTGCTGGGTGATCAGTGCTCGGGGTGCTGGGTGCTCAGTGCTCGGGGCGCTGGGTGCTCAGTGCTCGGGGTGCTCGGTGCTCAGTGCTCGGGGTGCTGGGTGCTCAGTGCTCAGTACTCAGGGTGCTGGGTGCTCAGTGCTCGGGGTGCTGGATGCTCAGTGCTCAGGTTGCTGGGTGCTCAGTGCTCGGGGTGCTGGGTGCTCAGTGCTCAGTACTCAGGGTGCTGGGTGCTCAGTGCTCAGGGTGCTGGGTGCTCAGTACTCAGGGTACTCGGTGCTCAGTACTCAGGGTGCAGGGTGATCAGTGCTCGGGGTGCTGGGTGCTCAGTGCTCAGGGTGCTGGGTGCTCAGTACTCAGGGTACTCGGGGCTCAGTACTCAGGGTGCTGGGTGCTCAGTGCTCGGGGTGCTCGGTGCTCAGTGCTCGGGGTGCTGGGTGCTCAGTACTCGGGGTGCTCAGTGCTCAGTACTCAGGGTGCTGGGTGCTCAGTGCTCACGGTGCTGGGTGCTCAGTGCTCGGGGTGCTGGCTGCTCGGTGCTCAGGTTGCTGGGTGCTCAGTACTCGGGGTGCTGGGTGCTCAGTACTCAGGGTGCTGGGTGCTCATTGCTCGGGGTGCTGGGTGCTCAGTGCTCAGGGTGCTGGGTGCTCAGTGCTCGGGGTGCTGGCTGCTCAGTACTCGGGGTGCTGGGTGCTCAGTGCTCAGGGTGCTGGGTCTCAGTGCTTGGGGTACTGGGTACACAGTGCTCAGTACACAGGGTGCTGGGTGCTCAGTGCTCGGGGTGCTGGGTGCTCAGTGCTCAGTACTCAGGGTACTCGGTGCTCAGTACTCAGGGTGCTGGGTGATCAGTGCTCAGGGAGCTTTGTGCTCAGTACTCAGTGTGCTGGGTGCTCAGTACTCAGGGTGCTGGGTGCTCAGTACTCAGGGTGCTCGGTGCTCAGTACTCAGGGTGCTGGGTGCTCAGTGCTCAGGGTGCTGGGTCCTCAGTGCTCAGGGTGCTGGGTGCTTAGTGCTCGGGGTGCTGGGTGCTCAGTACTCAGGGTGCTGGGTGCTCAGTACTCGGGGTGCTGGGTGCTCAGTACTCAGGGAGCTCCGTGCTCAGTACTCAGGGTGCTGGGTGCTCAGTACTCGGGTGCTGGGTGCTCAGTACTCAGGGTGCTGGGTGCTCAGTGCTCGGGGTGCTGGGTGCTCAGTGCTCAGTACTCAGGGTGCTGGGTGCTCAGTGCTCGGGGTGCTGGGTGCTCAGTGCTCAGTACTCAGGGTGCTGGGTGCTCAGTGCTCAGGGTGCTGGGTGCTCAGTGCTCAGGGTGCTGGGTACTCAGTGCTCGGGGTGCTGGGTGCTCAGTACTCAGGGGACTGGGTGCTCAGGACTCAGGGTGCTCAGTGCTCAGTACTCAGGGTGCTCAGTGATCAGTACTCAGGGTGCTCAGTGCTCAGGGTGCTCTGTGCTCAGTGCTCGGGGCGCTGGGTGCTCAGTCCTCAGGGTGCTGTGTGCTCAGTGCTCAGGGTGCTCGGTGCTCAGTGCTCAGGGTGCTGGGTGCTCAGTACTCAGGGTGCTGGGTGCTCAGTGCTCGGGGTGCTGGGTGCTCAGTACTCAGGGTGCTGGGTGCTCAGTGCTCAGGGTGCTGGGTGCTCAGCGCTCAGGGTGCTCGGTGCTTAGTACTCAGGGTGCTCGGTGCTCGAGGTGCTGGGTGCTCAGTGCTCAGGGTGCTGGGTGCTCAGTGCTCGGGGTGCTGGGTGCTCAGTGCTCGGGGTGCTCGGTGCTCAGTGCTCGGGGTGCTGGGTGCTCAGTACTCGGGGTGCTCAGTGCTCAGTACTCAGGGTGCTGGGTGCTCAGTGCTCACGGTGCTGGGTGCTCAGTGCTCGGGGTGCTGGCTGCTCGGTGCTCAGGTTGCTGCGTGCTCAGTACTCGGGGTGCTGGGTGCTCAGTACTCAGGGTGCTGGGTGCTCATTGCTCGGGGTGCTGGGTGCTCAGTGCTCGGGGTGCTGGGTGCTCAGTGCTCGGGGTGCTGGGTGCTCAGTACTCGGGGTGCTGGGTGCTCAGTGCTCAGGGTGCTGGGTCTCAGTGCTTGGGGTACTGGGTACTCAGTGCTCAGTACACAGGGTGCTGGGTGCTCAGTGCTCGGGGTGCTGGGTGCTCAGTGCTCAGTACTCAGGGTGCTGGGTGCTCAGTGCTCAGGGTGCTGGGTGCTCAGTACTCAGGGTACTCGGTGCTCAGTACTCAGGGTGCTGGGTGATCAGTGCTCAGGGAGCTTTGTGCTCAGTACTCAGTGTGCTGGGTGCTCAGTACTCAGGGTGCTGTGTGCTCAGTACTCAGGGTGCTCGGTGCTCAGTACTCAGGTTGCTGGGTGCTCAGTTCTCAGGGTGCTGGGTCCTCAGTGCTCAGGGTGCTGGGTGCTTAGTGCTCGGGGTGCTGGGTGCTCAGTACTCAGGGTGCTGGGTGCTCAGTACTCGGGGTGCTGGGTGCTCAGTACTCAGGGAGCTGGGTGCTCAGTACTCAGGGTGCTGGGTGCTCAGTACTCGGGTGCTGGGTGCTCAGTACTCAGGGTGCTGGGTGCTCAGTGCTCGGGGTGCTGGGTGCTCAGTGCTCAGTACTCAGGGTGCTGGGTGCTCAGTGCTCGGGGTGCTGGGTGCTCAGTGCTCAGTACTCAGGGTGCTGGGTGCTCAGTGCTCAGGGTGCTGGGTGCTCAGTGCTCAGGGTGCTGGGTACTCAGTGCTCGGGGTGCTGGGTGCTCAGTACTCAGGGTGCTGGGTGCTCAGGACTCAGGGTGCTCAGTGCTCAGTACTCAGGGTGCTCAGTGATCAGTACTCAGGGTGCTCAGTGCTCAGGGTGCTCTGTGCTCAGTGCTCGGGGCGCTGGGTGCTCAGTCCTCAGGGTGCTGTGTGCTCAGTGCTCAGGGTGCTCGGTGCTCAGTGCTCAGGGTGCTGGGTGCTCAGTACTCAGGGTGCTGGGTGCTCAGTGCTCGGGGTCCTGGGTGCTCAGTACTCAGGGTGCTGGGTGCTCAGTGCTCAGGGTGCTGGGTGCTCAGTGCTCAGGGTGCTCGGTGCTTAGTACTCAGGGTGCTCGGTGCTCGAGGTGCTGGGTGCTCAGTGCTCAGGGTGCTTAGTGCTCAGTGCTCGGGGTGCTGGGTGCTCAGTGCTCGGGGTGCTGGGTGCTCAGTGCTCAGGGTGCTGGGTGCTCAGTGCTCGGGGTGCTGGGTGCTCAGTACTCGGGGTGCTCGGTGCTCAGTACTCAGGGTGCTGGGTGCTCAGTGCTCAGGGTGCTGGGTGCTCAGTACTTAGGGTGCTGGGTGCTCGGTGCTCAGTACGCTGGGTGCTCAGTACTCAGGGTGCTGGCTGCTCAGTACTCAGGGTGCTCGGTGCTCAGTACTCAGGGTGCTCGGTGCTCAGTACTCAGGGTGCTGGGTGCTCAGTGCTCGGGGTGCTGGGTGCTCATTACTCAGGGGGCTGGGTGCTCAGTACTCAGGGTGCTCAGTGCTTGGGGTGCTCGGTGCTCAGTACTCAGGGTGCTGGGTGCTCAGTGCTCAGGGTGCTGGGTGCTCAGTACTCAGGGTGCTGGGTGCTCAGTACTCGGGGTGCTCGGTGCTCAGTACTCAGGGTGCTGGGTGCTCAGTGCTCAGGGTGCTGGGTGCTCAGTACTCAGGGTGCTGGGTGCTCGGTGCTCAGTACGCTGGGTGCTCAGTACTCAGGGTGCTGGCTGCTCAGTAATCAGGGTGCTCGGTGCTCAGTACTCAGGGTGCTGGGTGCTCAGTACTCAGGGTGCTCGGTGCTCAGTACTCAGGGTGCTGGGTGCTCAGTGCTCGGGGTGCTGGGTGCTCATTACTCAGGGGGCTGGGTGCTCAGTACTCAGGGTGCTCAGTGCTTGGGGTGCTCGGTGCTCAGTACTCAGGGTGCTGGGTGCTCAGTGCTCAGGGTGCTGGGTGCTCAGTACTCAGGGTGCTGGGTGCTCAGTACTCGGGGTGCTCGGTGCTCAGTACTCAGGGTGCTGGGTGCTCAGTGCTCAGGGTGCTGGGTGCTCAGTACACAGGGTGCTGGGTGCTCGTTGCTCAGTACGCTGGGTGCTCAGTACTCAGGGTGCTGGCTGCTCAGTACTCAGGGTGCTCGGTGCTCAGTACTCAGGGTGCTGGGTGTTCAGTGCTCGGGGTGCTGGGTGCTCATTACTCAGGGGGCTGGGTGCTCAGTACTCAGGGTGCTCAGTGCTTGGGGTGCTGGGTGCTCAGTATTCAGGGTGCTCAGTGCTTGGGGTGTTGGGTGCTCAGTACTCAGGGTGCTGGGTGCTCAGTGCTCGGGGTGCTTCGTGCTCAGTGCTCGGGGTGCTGGGTGCTCAGTGCTCGGGTTGCTGGGTGCTCAGTGCTCGGGGTGCTGGGTGCTCAGAGCTCAGGGTGCTGGGTGCTCAGTGCTCAGGGTGCTGGGTACTCAGTGCTCGGGGTGCTGGGTACTCAGTGCTCGGGGTGCTGGGTGCTCAGTACTCAGGGTGCTGGGTGCTCAGTACTCAGGGTGCTCAGTGCTCAGTACTCAGGGTGCTCAGTGCTCAGGGTGCTGTGTGCTCAGTGCTCGGGGTGCTGGGTGCTCAGTCCTCAGGGTGCTGGGTGCTCAGTGCTCAGGGTGCTCGGTGCTCAGTGCTCAGGGTGCTGGGTGCTCAGTGCTCGGGGTGCTGGGTGCTCATTACTCAGGGTGCTGGGTGCTCAGTATTCAGGGTGCTCAGTGCATGTGGTGCTGGATGCTCAGTACTCAGGGTGCTCAATGCTTGGGGTGTTGGGTACTTAGTACTCAGGGTGCTGGGTGCTCAGTGCTCAGGGTGCTGGGTGCTCAGTACTCAGGGTGCTGGGTGCTCAGTACTCAGGGTGCTGGGTGCTCAGTGCTCAGGGTGCTGGGTGCTCAGTGCTCGGGGTGCTGGGTGCTCAGTGCTCAGGGTGCTGGGTGCTCAGTGCTCACGTGCTGTGTGATCAGTGCTCGGGGTGCTGGGTGCTCAGTGCTCGGGGCGCTGGGTGCTCAGTGCTCGGGGTGCTCGGTGCTCAGTGCTCGGGGTGCTGGGTGCTCAGTACTCAGGGTGCTCAGTGCTCAATACTCAGGGTGCTGGGTGCTCAGTGCTCAGTGTGCTGGGTGATCAGTGCTCGGGGTGCTGGCTGCTCGGTTCTCAGGTTGCTGGGTGCTCAGTACTCGGGGTGCTGGGTGCTCAGTACTCAGGGTTCTGGGTGCTCATTGCTCGGGGTGCTGGGTGCTCAGTGCTCGGGGTGCTGGGTGCTCAGTGCTTGGGGTGCTCGGTGCTCAGTACTCGGGGTGCTGGGTGCTCAGTTCTCAGGGTGCTGGGTCTCAGAGCTCGGGGTACTGGGTGCTCAGTACTCAGGGTGCTGGGTGCTCAGTGCTCAGGGTGCTGGGTGCTCAGTACTCAGGGTGCTGGGTGCTCAGTGCTCAGGGTGCTGGGTGCTCAGCGCTCAGGGTGCTCGGTGCTTAGTACTCAGGGTGCTCGGTGCTCGAGGTGCTGGGTGCTCAGTGCTCAGGGTGCTGGGTGCTCAGTGCTCGGGGTGCTGGGTGCTCAGTGCTCGGGGTGCTCGGTGCTCAGTGCTCGGGGTGCTGGGTGCTCAGTACTCGGGGTGCTCAGTGCTCAGTACTCAGGGTGCTGGGTGCTCAGTGCTCACGGTGCTGGGTGCTCAGTGCTCGGGGTGCTGGCTGCTCGGTGCTCAGGTTGCTGCGTGCTCAGTACTCGGGGTGCTGGGTGCTCAGTACTCAGGGTGCTGGGTGCTCATTGCTCGGGGTGCTGGGTGCTCAGTGCTCGGGGTGCTGGGTGCTCAGTGCTCGGGGTGCTGGGTGCTCAGTACTCGGGGTGCTGGGTGCTCAGTGCTCAGGGTGCTGGGTCTCAGTGCTTGGGGTACTGGGTACTCAGTGCTCAGTACACAGGGTGCTGGGTGCTCAGTGCTCGGGGTGCTGGGTGCTCAGTGCTCAGTACTCAGGGTGCTGGGTGCTCAGTGCTCAGGGTGCTGGGTGCTCAGTACTCAGGGTACTCGGTGCTCAGTACTCAGGGTGCTGGGTGATCAGTGCTCAGGGAGCTTTGTGCTCAGTACTCAGTGTGCTGGGTGCTCAGTACTCAGGGTGCTGTGTGCTCAGTACTCAGGGTGCTCGGTGCTCAGTACTCAGGTTGCTGGGTGCTCAGTTCTCAGGGTGCTGGGTCCTCAGTGCTCAGGGTGCTGGGTGCTTAGTGCTCGGGGTGCTGGGTGCTCAGTACTCAGGGTGCTGGGTGCTCAGTACTCGGGGTGCTGGGTGCTCAGTACTCAGGGAGCTGGGTGCTCAGTACTCAGGGTGCTGGGTGCTCAGTACTCGGGTGCTGGGTGCTCAGTACTCAGGGTGCTGGGTGCTCAGTGCTCGGGGTGCTGGGTGCTCAGTGCTCAGTACTCAGGGTGCTGGGTGCTCAGTGCTCGGGGTGCTGGGTGCTCAGTGCTCAGTACTCAGGGTGCTGGGTGCTCAGTGCTCAGGGTGCTGGGTGCTCAGTGCTCAGGGTGCTGGGTACTCAGTGCTCGGGGTGCTGGGTGCTCAGTACTCAGGGTGCTGGGTGCTCAGGACTCAGGGTGCTCAGTGCTCAGTACTCAGGGTGCTCAGTGATCAGTACTCAGGGTGCTCAGTGCTCAGGGTGCTCTGTGCTCAGTGCTCGGGGCGCTGGGTGCTCAGTCCTCAGGGTGCTGTGTGCTCAGTGCTCAGGGTGCTCGGTGCTCAGTGCTCAGGGTGCTGGGTGCTCAGTACTCAGGGTGCTGGGTGCTCAGTGCTCGGGGTCCTGGGTGCTCAGTACTCAGGGTGCTGGGTGCTCAGTGCTCAGGGTGCTGGGTGCTCAGTGCTCAGGGTGCTCGGTGCTTAGTACTCAGGGTGCTCGGTGCTCGAGGTGCTGGGTGCTCAGTGCTCAGGGTGCTTAGTGCTCAGTGCTCGGGGTGCTGGGTGCTCAGTGCTCGGGGTGCTGGGTGCTCAGTGCTCAGGGTGCTGGGTGCTCAGTGCTCGGGGTGCTGGGTGCTCAGTACTCGGGGTGCTCGGTGCTCAGTACTCAGGGTGCTGGGTGCTCAGTGCTCAGGGTGCTGGGTGCTCAGTACTTAGGGTGCTGGGTGCTCGGTGCTCAGTACGCTGGGTGCTCAGTACTCAGGGTGCTGGCTGCTCAGTACTCAGGGTGCTCGGTGCTCAGTACTCAGGGTGCTCGGTGCTCAGTACTCAGGGTGCTGGGTGCTCAGTGCTCGGGGTGCTGGGTGCTCATTACTCAGGGGGCTGGGTGCTCAGTACTCAGGGTGCTCAGTGCTTGGGGTGCTCGGTGCTCAGTACTCAGGGTGCTGGGTGCTCAGTGCTCAGGGTGCTGGGTGCTCAGTACTCAGGGTGCTGGGTGCTCAGTACTCGGGGTGCTCGGTGCTCAGTACTCAGGGTGCTGGGTGCTCAGTGCTCAGGGTGCTGGGTGCTCAGTACTCAGGGTGCTGGGTGCTCGGTGCTCAGTACGCTGGGTGCTCAGTACTCAGGGTGCTCCCTGCTCAGTAATCAGGGTGCTCGGTGCTCAGTACTCAGGGTGCTGGGTGCTCAGTACTCAGGGTGCTCGGTGCTCAGTACTCAGGGTGCTGGGTGCTCAGTGCTCGGGGTGCTGGGTGCTCATTACTCAGGGGGCTGGGTGCTCAGTACTCAGGGTGCTCAGTGCTTGGGGTGCTCGGTGCTCAGTACTCAGGGTGCTGGGTGCTCAGTGCTCAGGGTGCTGGGTGCTCAGTACTCAGGGTGCTGGGTGCTCAGTACTCGGGGTGCTCGGTTCTCAGTACTCAGGGTGCTGGGTGCTCAGTGCTCAGGGTGCTGGGTGCTCAGTACACAGGGTGCTGGGTGCTCGTTGCTCAGTACGCTGGGTGCTCAGTACTCAGGGTGCTGGCTGCTCAGTACTCAGGGTGCTCGGTGCTCAGTACTCAGGGTGCTGGGTGTTCAGTGCTCGGGGTGCTGGGTGCTCATTACTCAGGGGGCTGGGTGCTCAGTACTCAGGGTGCTCAGTGCTTGGGGTGCTGGGTGCTCAGTATTCAGGGTGCTCAGTGCTTGGGGTGTTGGGTGCTCAGTACTCAGGGTGCTGGGTGCTCAGTGCTCGGGGTGCTTCGTGCTCAGTGCTCGGGGTGCTGGGTGCTCAGTGCTCGGGGTGCTGGGTGCTCAGTGCTCGGGGTGCTGGGTGCTCAGAGCTCAGGGTGCTGGGTGCTCAGTGCTCAGGGTGCTGGGTACTCAGTGCTCGGGGTGCTGGGTACTCAGTGCTCGGGGTGCTGGGTGCTCAGTACTCAGGGTGCTGGGTGCTCAGTACTCAGGGTGCTCAGTGCTCAGTACTCAGGGTGCTCAGTGCTCAGGGTGCTGTGTGCTCAGTGCTCGGGGTGCTGGGTGCTCAGTCCTCAGGGTGCTGGGTGCTCAGTGCTCAGGGTGCTCGGTGCTCAGTGCTCAGGGTGCTGGGTGCTCAGTGCTCGGGGTGCTGGGTGCTCATTACTCAGGGTGCTGGGTGCTCAGTATTCAGGGTGCTCAGTGCATGTGGTGCTGGATGCTCAGTACTCAGGGTGCTCAATGCTTGGGGTGTTGGGTACTTAGTACTCAGGGTGCTGGGTGCTCAGTGCTCAGGGTGCTGGGTGCTCAGTACTCAGGGTGCTGGGTGCTCAGTACTCAGGGTGCTGGGTGCTCAGTGCTCAGGGTGCTGGGTGCTCAGTGCTCGGGGTGCTGGGTGCTCAGTGCTCAGGGTGCTGGGTGCTCAGTGCTCACGTGCTGTGTGATCAGTGCTCGGGGTGCTGGGTGCTCAGTGCTCGGGGCGCTGGGTGCTCAGTGCTCGGGGTGCTCGGTGCTCAGTGCTCGGGGTGCTGGGTGCTCAGTACTCAGGGTGCTCAGTGCTCAATACTCAGGGTGCTGGGTGCTCAGTGCTCAGTGTGCTGGGTGCTCAGTGCTCGGGGTGCTGGCTGCTCGGTTCTCAGGTTGCTGGGTGCTCAGTACTCGGGGTGCTGGGTGCTCAGTACTCAGGGTTCTGGGTGCTCATTGCTCGGGGTGCTGGGTGCTCAGTGCTCGGGGTGCTGGGTGCTCAGTGCTTGGGGTGCTCGGTGCTCAGTACTCGGGGTGCTGGGTGCTCAGTTCTCAGGGTGCTGGGTCTCAGTGCTCGGGGTACTGGGTACTCAGTGCTCAGTACACAGGGTGCTGGGTGCTCAGTGCTCGGGGTGCTGGGTGCTCAGTGCTCAGTACTCAGGGTGCTGGGTGCTCAGTGCTCGGGGTGCTGGGTGCTCAGTACTCAGGGTACTTGGTGCTCAGTACTCAGGGTGCTGGGTGATCAGTGCTCAGGGTGCTGGGTGCTCAGTACTCAGTGTGCTGGGTGCTCAGTACTCAGGGTGCTGGGTGCTCAGTACTCAGAGTGGTCGGTGCTCAGTACTCAGGGTGCTGGGTGCTCAGTGCTCAGGGTGCTGGGTCCTCAGTGCTCGGGGTGCTGGGTGCTTAGTGCTCCGGGTGCTGGGTGCTCAGTACTCAGGGTGCTGGGTGCTCAGTACTCGGGGTGCTGGGTGCACAGTACTCAGGGTGCTGGGTGCTCAGTGCTCGGGGTGCTGGGTGCTCAGTGCTCGGGGTGCTGAGTGCTCAGTGCTCGGGGTGCTGGGTGCTCAGTGCTCGGGGTGCTGGGTGCTCAGTGCTCAGGGTGCTGGGTGCTCAGTGCTCAGGGTGCTGGGTGCACAGTGCTCGGGGTGCTGGGTGCTCAGTGCTTGGCGTGCTCGTTGCTCAGTGCTCGGGGTGCTGGGTGCTCAGTGCTCAGTACTCAGGGTGCTGGGTGCTCAGTGCTCGGGGTGCTGGGTGCTCAGTGCTCAGTACTCAGGGTGCTGGGTGCTCAGTGCTCAGGGTGCTGGGTGCTCATTGCTCAATGTGCTGGGTGCTCATTGCTCAGGGTGCTGGGTACTCAGTGCTCAGGGTGCTGGGTACTCAGTGCTCAGGGTGCTGGGTACTCAGTGCTCGGGGTGCTGGGTGCTCAGTACTCGGGGTGCTGGGTGCTCAGTACTCAGGGTGCTCAGTGCTCAGTACTCAGGGTGCTCAGTGCTCAGGGTGCTGTGTGCTCAGTGCTCAGGGTGCTGGGTGCTCAGTCCTCAGGGTGCTGGGTGCTCAGTGCTCAGGGTGCTCGGTGCTCAGTGCTCAGGGTGCTGGGTGCTCAGTGCTCGGGGTGCTGGGCGCTCATTACTCAGGGTGCTGGGTGCTCAGTATTCAGGGTGCTCAGTGCTTGTGGTGCTGGGTGCTCAGTACTCAGGGTGCTCAGTGCTTGGGGTGTTGGGTGCTTAGTACTCAGGGTGCTGGGTGCTCAGTGCTCAGGGTGCTGGGTGCTCAGTTCTCAGGGTGCTGGGTGCTCAGTACTCAGGGTGCTGGGTGCTCAGTGCTCGAGGTGTTGGGTGCTCAGTGCTTGGGGTGCTGGGTGCTCAGTGCTCAGGGTGCTGGGTGCTCAGTGCTCAGGGTGCTGGGTGATCAGTGCTCGGGGTGCTGGGTGCTCAGTGCTCGGGGCGCTGGGTGCTCAGTGCTCGGGGTGCTCGGTGCTCAGTGCTCGGGGTGCTGGGTGCTCAGTACTCAGGGTGCTCAGTGCTCAGTACTCAGGGTGCTGGGTGCTCAGTGCTCAGTGTGCTGGGTGCTCAGTGCTCGGGGTGCTGGCTGCTCAGTTCTCAGGTTGCTGGGTGCTCAGTACTCGGGGTGCTGGGTGCTCAGTACTCAGGGTGCTGGGTGCTCATTGCTCGGGGTGCTGGGTGCTCAGTGCTCGGGGTGCTGGGTGCTCAGTGCTCGGGGTGCTGGGTGCTCAGTACTCGGGGTGCTGGGTGCTCAGTGCTTAGGGTGCTGGGTCTCAGTGCTCGGGGTACTGGGTACTCAGTGCTCAGTACACAGGGTGCTGGGTGCTCATTGCTCGGGGTGCTGTGTTCTCAGTGCTCAGTACTCAGGGTGCTGTTTGCTCAGTGCTCGGGGTGCTGGGTGCTCAGTACTCAGGGTACTTGGTGCTCAGTACTCAGGGTGCTGGGTGATCAGTGCTCAGGGTGCTGGGTGCTCAGTACTCAGGGTGCTCGGTGCTCAGTACTCAGGGTGCTGGGTGCTCAGTGCTCAGGGTGCTGGGTCCTCAGTGCTCTGGGTGCTGTGTGCTTAGTGCTCGGGGTGCTGGGTGCTCAGTGCTCGGGGTGCTGGGTGCTCAGTGCTCAGTACTCAGGGTGCTGGGTGCTCAGTGCTCGGGGTGCTGGGTGCTCAGTGCTCAGGGTGCTTGGTGCTCAGTGCTCAGTGTGCTGGGTGCTCAGTGCTCAGGGTGCTGGGTACTCAGTGCTCGGGGTGCTGGGTGCTCAGTACTCAGGGTGCTCGTGCTCAGTACTCAGGGTGCTGGGTGATCAGTGCTCGGGGTGCTGGCTGCTCGGTTCTCAGGTTGCTGGGTGCTCAGTACTCGGGGTGCTGGGTGCTCAGTACTCAGGGTTCTGGGTGCTCATTGCTCGGGGTGCTGGGTGCTCAGTGCTCGGGGTGCTGGGTGCTCAGTGCTTGGGGTGCTCGGTGCTCAGTACTCGGGGTGCTGGGTGCTCAGTTCTCAGGGTGCTGGGTCTCAGAGCTCGGGGTACTGGGTGCTCAGTACTCAGGGTGCTGGGTGCTCAGTGCTCAGGGTGCTGGGTGCTCAGTACTCAGGGTGCTGGGTGCTCAGTGCTCAGGGTGCTGGGTGCTCAGCGCTCAGGGTGCTCGGTGCTTAGTACTCAGGGTGCTCGGTGCTCGAGGTGCTGGGTGCTCAGTGCTCAGGGTGCTGGGTGCTCAGTGCTCGGGGTGCTGGGTGCTCAGTGCTCGGGGTGCTCGGTGCTCAGTGCTCGGGGTGCTGGGTGCTCAGTACTCGGGGTGCTCAGTGCTCAGTACTCAGGGTGCTGGGTGCTCAGTGCTCACGGTGCTGGGTGCTCAGTGCTCGGGGTGCTGGCTGCTCGGTGCTCAGGTTGCTGCGTGCTCAGTACTCGGGGTGCTGGGTGCTCAGTACTCAGGGTGCTGGGTGCTCATTGCTCGGGGTGCTGGGTGCTCAGTGCTCGGGGTGCTGGGTGCTCAGTGCTCGGGGTGCTGGGTGCTCAGTACTCGGGGTGCTGGGTGCTCAGTGCTCAGGGTGCTGGGTCTCAGTGCTTGGGGTACTGGGTACTCAGTGCTCAGTACACAGGGTGCTGGGTGCTCAGTGCTCGGGGTGCTGGGTGCTCAGTGCTCAGTACTCAGGGTGCTGGGTGCTCAGTGCTCAGGGTGCTGGGTGCTCAGTACTCAGGGTACTCGGTGCTCAGTACTCAGGGTGCTGGGTGATCAGTGCTCAGGGAGCTTTGTGCTCAGTACTCAGTGTGCTGGGTGCTCAGTACTCAGGGTGCTGTGTGCTCAGTACTCAGGGTGCTCGGTGCTCAGTACTCAGGTTGCTGGGTGCTCAGTTCTCAGGGTGCTGGGTCCTCAGTGCTCAGGGTGCTGGGTGCTTAGTGCTCGGGGTGCTGGGTGCTCAGTACTCAGGGTGCTGGGTGCTCAGTACTCGGGGTGCTGGGTGCTCAGTACTCAGGGAGCTGGGTGCTCAGTACTCAGGGTGCTGGGTGCTCAGTACTCGGGTGCTGGGTGCTCAGTACTCAGGGTGCTGGGTGCTCAGTGCTCGGGGTGCTGGGTGCTCAGTGCTCAGTACTCAGGGTGCTGGGTGCTCAGTGCTCGGGGTGCTGGGTGCTCAGTGCTCAGTACTCAGGGTGCTGGGTGCTCAGTGCTCAGGGTGCTGGGTGCTCAGTGCTCAGGGTGCTGGGTACTCAGTGCTCGGGGTGCTGGGTGCTCAGTACTCAGGGTGCTGGGTGCTCAGGACTCAGGGTGCTCAGTGCTCAGTACTCAGGGTGCTCAGTGATCAGTACTCAGGGTGCTCAGTGCTCAGGGTGCTCTGTGCTCAGTGCTCGGGGCGCTGGGTGCTCAGTCCTCAGGGTGCTGTGTGCTCAGTGCTCAGGGTGCTCGGTGCTCAGTGCTCAGGGTGCTGGGTGCTCAGTACTCAGGGTGCTGGGTGCTCAGTGCTCGGGGTCCTGGGTGCTCAGTACTCAGGGTGCTGGGTGCTCAGTGCTCAGGGTGCTGGGTGCTCAGTGCTCAGGGTGCTCGGTGCTTAGTACTCAGGGTGCTCGGTGCTCGAGGTGCTGGGTGCTCAGTGCTCAGGGTGCTTAGTGCTCAGTGCTCGGGGTGCTGGGTGCTCAGTGCTCGGGGTGCTGGGTGCTCAGTGCTCAGGGTGCTGGGTGCTCAGTGCTCGGGGTGCTGGGTGCTCAGTACTCGGGGTGCTCGGTGCTCAGTACTCAGGGTGCTGGGTGCTCAGTGCTCAGGGTGCTGGGTGCTCAGTACTTAGGGTGCTGGGTGCTCGGTGCTCAGTACGCTGGGTGCTCAGTACTCAGGGTGCTGGCTGCTCAGTACTCAGGGTGCTCGGTGCTCAGTACTCAGGGTGCTCGGTGCTCAGTACTCAGGATGCTGGGTGCTCAGTGCTCGGGGTGCTGGGTGCTCATTACTCAGGGGGCTGGGTGCTCAGTACTCAGGGTGCTCAGTGCTTGGGGTGCTCGGTGCTCAGTACTCAGGGTGCTGGGTGCTCAGTGCTCAGGGTGCTGGGTGCTCAGTACTCAGGGTGCTGGGTGCTCAGTACTCGGGGTGCTCGGTGCTCAGTACTCAGGGTGCTGGGTGCTCAGTGCT
Source organism: Microtus oregoni (assembly GCF_018167655.1). NCBI lineage: Eukaryota > Metazoa > Chordata > Mammalia > Rodentia > Cricetidae > Microtus > Microtus oregoni. The sequence goes on along the minus strand of NW_024543273.1, from coordinate 156,853 downwards.
CAGGGTGCTGGGTGCTCAGTACTCAGGGTGCTGGGTGCTCGGTGCTCAGTACGCTGGGTGCTCAGTACTCAGGGTGCTCCCTGCTCAGTAATCAGGGTGCTCGGTGCTCAGTACTCAGGGTGCTGGGTGCTCAGTACTCAGGGTGCTCGGTGCTCAGTACTCAGGGTGCTGGGTGCTCAGTGCTCGGGGTGCTGGGTGCTCATTACTCAGGGGGCTGGGTGCTCAGTACTCAGGGTGCTCAGTGCTTGGGGTGCTCGGTGCTCAGTACTCAGGGTGCTGGGTGCTCAGTGCTCAGGGTGCTGGGTGCTCAGTACTCAGGGTGCTGGGTGCTCAGTACTCGGGGTGCTCGGTTCTCAGTACTCAGGGTGCTGGGTGCTCAGTGCTCAGGGTGCTGGGTGCTCAGTACACAGGGTGCTGGGTGCTCGTTGCTCAGTACGCTGGGTGCTCAGTACTCAGGGTGCTGGCTGCTCAGTACTCAGGGTGCTCGGTGCTCAGTACTCAGGGTGCTGGGTGTTCAGTGCTCGGGGTGCTGGGTGCTCATTACTCAGGGGGCTGGGTGCTCAGTACTCAGGGTGCTCAGTGCTTGGGGTGCTGGGTGCTCAGTATTCAGGGTGCTCAGTGCTTGGGGTGTTGGGTGCTCAGTACTCAGGGTGCTGGGTGCTCAGTGCTCGGGGTGCTTCGTGCTCAGTGCTCGGGGTGCTGGGTGCTCAGTGCTCCGGGTGCTGGGTGCTCAGTGCTCGGGGTGCTGGGTGCTCAGAGCTCAGGGTGCTGGGTGCTCAGTGCTCAGGGTGCTGGGTACTCAGTGCTCGGGGTGCTGGGTACTCAGTGCTCGGGGTGCTGGGTGCTCAGTACTCAGGGTGCTGGGTGCTCAGTACTCAGGGTGCTCAGTGCTCAGTACTCAGGGTGCTCAGTGCTCAGGGTGCTGTGTGCTCAGTGCTCGGGGTGCTGGGTGCTCAGTCCTCAGGGTGCTGGGTGCTCAGTGCTCAGGGTGCTCGGTGCTCAGTGCTCAGGGTGCTGGGTGCTCAGTGCTCGGGGTGCTGGGTGCTCATTACTCAGGGTGCTGGGTGCTCAGTATTCAGGGTGCTCAGTGCATGTGGTGCTGGATGCTCAGTACTCAGGGTGCTCAATGCTTGGGGTGTTGGGTACTTAGTACTCAGGGTGCTGGGTGCTCAGTGCTCAGGGTGCTGGGTGCTCAGTACTCAGGGTGCTGGGTGCTCAGTACTCAGGGTGCTGGGTGCTCAGTGCTCAGGGTGCTGGGTGCTCAGTGCTCGGGGTGCTGGGTGCTCAGTGCTCAGGGTGCTGGGTGCTCAGTGCTCACGTGCTGTGTGATCAGTGCTCGGGGTGCTGGGTGCTCAGTGCTCGGGGCGCTGGGTGCTCAGTGCTCGGGGTGCTCGGTGCTCAGTGCTCGGGGTGCTGGGTGCTCAGTACTCAGGGTGCTCAGTGCTCAATACTCAGGGTGCTGGGTGCTCAGTGCTCAGTGTGCTGGGTGCTCAGTGCTCGGGGTGCTGGCTGCTCGGTTCTCAGGTTGCTGGGTGCTCAGTACTCGGGGTGCTGGGTGCTCAGTACTCAGGGTTCTGGGTGCTCATTGCTCGGGGTGCTGGGTGCTCAGTGCTCGGGGTGCTGGGTGCTCAGTGCTTGGGGTGCTCGGTGCTCAGTACTCGGGGTGCTGGGTGCTCAGTTCTCAGGGTGCTGGGTCTCAGTGCTCGGGGTACTGGGTACTCAGTGCTCAGTACACAGGGTGCTGGGTGCTCAGTGCTCGGGGTGCTGGGTGCTCAGTGCTCAGTACTCAGGGTGCTGGGTGCTCAGTGCTCGGGGTGCTGGGTGCTCAGTACTCAGGGTACTTGGTGCTCAGTACTCAGGGTGCTGGGTGATCAGTGCTCAGGGTGCTGGGTGCTCAGTACTCAGTGTGCTGGGTGCTCAGTACTCAGGGTGCTGGGTGCTCAGTACTCAGAGTGGTCGGTGCTCAGTACTCAGGGTGCTGGGTGCTCAGTGCTCAGGGTGCTGGGTCCTCAGTGCTCGGGGTGCTGGGTGCTTAGTGCTCCGGGTGCTGGGTGCTCAGTACTCAGGGTGCTGGGTGCTCAGTACTCGGGGTGCTGGGTGCACAGTACTCAGGGTGCTGGGTGCTCAGTGCTCGGGGTGCTGGGTGCTCAGTGCTCGGGGTGCTGAGTGCTCAGTGCTCGGGGTGCTGGGTGCTCAGTGCTCGGGGTGCTGGGTGCTCAGTGCTCAGGGTGCTGGGTGCTCAGTGCTCAGGGTGCTGGGTGCACAGTGCTCGGGGTGCTGGGTGCTCAGTGCTTGGCGTGCTCGTTGCTCAGTGCTCGGGGTGCTGGGTGCTCAGTGCTCAGTACTCAGGGTGCTGGGTGCTCAGTGCTCGGGGTGCTGGGTGCTCAGTGCTCAGTACTCAGGGTGCTGGGTGCTCAGTGCTCAGGGTGCTGGGTGCTCATTGCTCAATGTGCTGGGTGCTCATTGCTCAGGGTGCTGGGTACTCAGTGCTCAGGGTGCTGGGTACTCAGTGCTCAGGGTGCTGGGTACTCAGTGCTCGGGGTGCTGGGTGCTCAGTACTCGGGGTGCTGGGTGCCCAGTACTCAGGGTGCTCAGTGCTCAGTACTCAGGGTGCTCAGTGCTCAGGGTGCTGTGTGCTCAGTGCTCAGGGTGCTGGGTGCTCAGTCCTCAGGGTGCTGGGTGCTCAGTGCTCAGGGTGCTCGGTGCTCAGTGCTCAGGGTGCTGGGTGCTCAGTGCTCGGGGTGCTGGGCGCTCATTACTCAGGGTGCTGGGTGCTCAGTATTCAGGGTGCTCAGTGCTTGTGGTGCTGGGTGCTCAGTACTCAGGGTGCTCAGTGCTTGGGGTGTTGGGTGCTTAGTACTCAGGGTGCTGGGTGCTCAGTGCTCAGGGTGCTGGGTGCTCAGTTCTCAGGGTGCTGGGTGCTCAGTACTCAGGGTGCTGGGTGCTCAGTGCTCGAGGTGTTGGGTGCTCAGTGCTTGGGGTGCTGGGTGCTCAGTGCTCAGGGTGCTGGGTGCTCAGTGCTCAGGGTGCTGGGTGATCAGTGCTCGGGGTGCTGGGTGCTCAGTGCTCGGGGCGCTGGGTGCTCAGTGCTCGGGGTGCTCGGTGCTCAGTGCTCGGGGTGCTGGGTGCTCAGTACTCAGGGTGCTCAGTGCTCAGTACTCAGGGTGCTGGGTGCTCAGTGCTCAGTGTGCTGGGTGCTCAGTGCTCGGGGTGCTGGCTGCTCAGTTCTCAGGTTGCTGGGTGCTCAGTACTCGGGGTGCTGGGTGCTCAGTACTCAGGGTGCTGGGTGCTCATTGCTCGGGGTGCTGGGTGCTCAGTGCTCGGGGTGCTGGGTGCTCAGTGCTCGGGGTGCTGGGTGCTCAGTACTCGGGGTGCTGGGTGCTCAGTGCTTAGGGTGCTGGGTCTCAGTGCTCGGGGTACTGGGTACTCAGTGCTCAGTACACAGGGTGCTGGGTGCTCATTGCTCGGGGTGCTGTGTTCTCAGTGCTCAGTACTCAGGGTGCTGTTTGCTCAGTGCTCGGGGTGCTGGGTGCTCAGTACTCAGGGTACTTGGTGCTCAGTACTCAGGGTGCTGGGTGATCAGTGCTCAGGGTGCTGGGTGCTCAGTACTCAGGGTGCTCGGTGCTCAGTACTCAGGGTGCTGGGTGCTCAGTGCTCAGGGTGCTGGGTCCTCAGTGCTCTGGGTGCTGTGTGCTTAGTGCTCGGGGTGCTGGGTGCTCAGTGCTCGGGGTGCTGGGTGCTCAGTGCTCAGTACTCAGGGTGCTGGGTGCTCAGTGCTCGGGGTGCTGGGTGCTCAGTGCTCAGGGTGCTTGGTGCTCAGTGCTCAGTGTGCTGGGTGCTCAGTGCTCAGGGTGCTGGGTACTCAGTGCTCGGGGTGCTGGGTGCTCAGTACTCAGGGTGCTCGTGCTCAGTACTCAGGGTGCTGGGTGCTCAGTGCTCGGGGTGCTGGGTGCTCAGTGCTCAGTGTGCTCGGTGCTCAGTACTCAGGGTGCTGGGTTCTCAGTGCTAGGGGTTTTCTGTACTCAGGGTGCTGTGTGTTCAGTGCTCAGGGTGCTGGGTGCTCAGTACTCAGGGTGCTCGGTGCTCGGGGTTGTGGGTGCTCAGTGCTCGGGGTGCTCGCTGCTCAGTACTCGGGGTGCTCAGTGCTCAGTACTCAGGGTGCTCGGTGCTTAGTACTCAGGGTGCTGGGTGCTCAGTGCTTGGGGTGCTGGTTGCTCAGTGCTCAGTGTGCTCGGTGCTCAGTGCTCAAGGTGCTGGGTGCTCAGTACTCAGGGTGATCATTGCTCAGGGAGCTGGGTGCTCAGTACACAGGGTGCTGGGTGCTCAGTACTCAGGGTGCTCAGTGCTCAGTACTCAGGGTGCTCAGTGCTCAGTACTAAGGTTGCTCAGTGCTCAGGGTGCTGGGTGCTCAGTGCTCGGGGTGCTCGGTGCTCAGTACTCAGGGTGCTGGGTGCTCAGTGCTCAGGGTGCAGGGTGCTCAGTGCTCAGGGTGCTGGGTGCTCAGTACACAGGGTGCTCGGTGCTCAGGGTGCTGGGTGCTCAGTGCTTGGTGTGCTCGGTGCTCAGTACTCGGGGTGCTCAGTGCTCAGTACTCAGGGTGCTGGGTGCTCAGTGCTCAGGGTGCTGGGTGCTCAGTACTCAGGGTGCTGGGTGCTCGGTGCTCAGTACGCTGGGTGCTCAGTACTCAGGGTGCTGGGTGCTCAGTACTCAGGGTGCTGGGTGCTCAGTACTCAGGGTGCTCGGTGCTCAGTACTCAGGGTGCTGGGTGCTCAGTGCTCAGGGTGCTGGGTGCTCAGTACTCAGGGTGCTGGGTGCTCAGTGCTCGGGGTGCTCGGTGCTCAGTACGCTGGGTGCTCAGTACTCAGGGTGCTGGGTGCTCAGTACTCAGGGTGCTGGGTGCTTAGTACTCAGGGTGCTGGGTGCTCAGTGCTCAGGGTGCTCGGTGCTCAGTGCTCGGGGTGCTGGGTGCTCAGTACTCAGGGTGCTCAGTGCTCAGTACTCAGGGTGCTCAGTGCTCAGTACTCAGGGTGCTCAGGCTCAGTGCTCAGGGTGCAGGGTGCTCAGTGCTCGGGGTGCTGGGTGCTCAGTGCTCGGGGTGCTGGGTGTCTCAGTGCTCAGGGTGCTGGGTGCTCAGTGCTCAGAGTGCTGGGTGCTCAGTACTCATGGTGCTCAGTGCTCAGTACTCAGGGTGCAGGGTGCTCAGTGCTCAGGGTGCTCAGTGCTCAGTACTCAGGGTGCTCGGTGCTCAGTGCTCAGGGTGCTCAGTGCTCAGTACTCAGGGTGCTCAGTGCTCAGTGCTCTGGGTGCTGGGTGCTCAGTGCTCGGGGTGCTGGGTGCTCAGTGCTCAGGGTGCTGGGTGCTCAGTACTCAGGGTGCTCAGTGCTCAGGGTGCTGGGTGCTCAGTGCTCGGGGTGCTGTGTACTCAGTGCTCAGTACACAGGGTGCTGGGTGCTCAGTGCTCGGGGTGCTGGGTGCTCAGTGCTCGGGGTGATGGGTGCTCAGTGCTCGGGGTGCTGGGTGCTCAGTGCTCGGGGTGCTCGGTGCTCAGTGCTCGGGGTGCTGGGCGCTCAGTGCTCAGTACTCAGGGTGCTGGGTGCTCAGTGCTCGGGGTGCTGGGTGCTCAGTGCTCGGGGTGCTGGGTGCTCAGTGCTCGGGGTGCTGAGTGCTCAGTGCTCGGGGTGCTGGGTGCTCAGGCTCGGGGTGCTGGGTGCTCAGTGCTCAGGGTGCTGGGTGCTCAGTGCTCAGGGTGCTGGGTGCACAGTGCTCGGGGTGCTGGGTGCTCAGTGCTTGGGGTGCTCGTTGCTCAGTGCTCGGGGTGCTGGGTGCTCATTGCTCAGTACTCAGGGTGCTGTGTGCTCAGTGCTCGGGGTGCTGGGTGCTCAGTGCTCAGTACTCAGGGTGCTGGGTGCTCAGTGCTCAGGGTGCTGGGTGCTCATTGCTCAATGTGCTGGGTGCTCAGTGCTCAGGGTGCTGGGTACTCAGTGCTCAGGGTGCTGGGTACTCAGTGCTCGGGGTGCTGTGTGCTCAGTACTCAGGGTGCTGGGTGCTCAGTACTCAGGGTGCTCAGTGCTCAGTACTCAGGGTGCTCAGTGCTCAGGGTGCTGTGTGCTCAGTGCTCGGGGTGCTGGGTGCTCTGTCCTCAGGGTGCTGGGTGCTCAGTGCTCAGGGTGCTCGGTGCTCAGTGCTCAGGGTGCTGGGTGCTCAGTGCTCGAGGTGCTGGGTGCTCATTACTCAGGGTGCTGGGTGCTCAGTATTCAGGGTGCTCAGTGCTTGTGGTGCTGGGTGCTCAGTACTCAGGGTGCTCAGTGCTTGGGGTGTTGGGTGCTTAGTACTCAGGGTGCTGGGTGCTCAGTGCTCAGGGTGCTGGGTGCTCAGTACTCAGGGTGCTGGGTGCTCAGTACTCAGGGTGCTGGGTGCTCAGTGCTCGGGGTGCTGGGTGCTCAGTGCTCGGGGTGCTGGGTGCTCAGTGCTCAGGGTGCTGGGTGCTCAGTGCTCAGGGTGCTGGGTGACCAGTGCTCAGGGTGCTGGGTGCTCAGTACACAGGGTGCTCGGTGCTCGGGGTGCTGGGTGCTCAGTGCTCGGTGTGCTCGGTGCTCAGTACTCGGGGTGCTCAGTGCTCAGTACTCAGGGTGCTGGGTGCTCAGTGCTCAGGGTGCTGGGTGCTCAGTACTCAGGGTGCTGGGTGCTCGGTGCTCAGTACGCTGGGTGCTCAGTACTCAGGGTGCTGGGTGCTCAGTACTCAGGGTGCTGGGTGCTCAGTACTCAGGGTGCTCGGTGCTCAGTACTCAGGGTGCTGCGTGCTCAGTGCTCAGGGTGCTGGGTGCTCAGTACTCAGGGTGCTGGGTGCTCAGTGCTCGGGGTGCTCGGTGCTCAGTACGCTGGGTGCTCAGTACTCAGGGTGCTGGGTGCTCAGTACTCATGGTGCTGGCTGCTTAGTACTCAGGGTGCTGGGTGCTCAGTGCTCAGGGTGCTCGGTGCTCAGTGCTCGGGGTGCTGGGTGCTCAGTACTCAGGGTGCTCAGTGCTCAGTACTCAGGGTGCTCAGTGCTCAGTACTCAGGGTGCTCAGGCTCAGTGCTCAGGGTGCAGGGTGCTCAGTGCTCGGGGTGCTGGGTGCTCAGTGCTCGGGGTGCTGGGTGTCTCAGTGCTCAGGGTGCTGGGTGCTCAGTGCTCAGAGTGCTGGGTGCTCAGTACTCATGGTGCTCAGTGCTCAGTACTCAGGGTGCAGGGTGCTCAGTGCTCAGGGTGCTCAGTGCTCAGTACTCAGGGTGCTCGGTGCTCAGTGCTCAGGGTGCTCAGTGCTCAGTACTCAGGGTGCTCAGTGCTCAGTGCTCTGGGTGCTGGGTGCTCAGTGCTCGGGGTGCTGGGTGCTCAGTGCTCAGGGTGCTGGGTGCTCAGTACTCAGGGTGCTCAGTGCTCAGGGTGCTGGGTGCTCAGTGCTCGGGGTGCTGTGTACTCAGTGCTCAGTACACAGGGTGCTGGGTGCTCAGTGCTCGGGGTGCTGGGTGCTCAGTGCTCGGGGTGATGGGTGCTCAGTGCTCGGGGTGCTGGGTGCTCAGTGCTCGGGGTGCTCGGTGCTCAGTGCTCGGGGTGCTGGGCGCTCAGTGCTCAGTACTCAGGGTGCTGGGTGCTCAGTGCTCGGGGTGCTGGGTGCTCAGTGCTCGGGGTGCTGGGTGCTCAGTGCTCGGGGTGCTGAGTGCTCAGTGCTCGGGGTGCTGGGTGCTCAGGCTCGGGGTGCTGGGTGCTCAGTGCTCAGGGTGCTGGGTGCTCAGTGCTCAGGGTGCTGGGTGCACAGTGCTCGGGGTGCTGGGTGCTCAGTGCTTGGGGTGCTCGTTGCTCAGTGCTCGGGGTGCTGGGTGCTCATTGCTCAGTACTCAGGGTGCTGTGTGCTCAGTGCTCGGGGTGCTGGGTGCTCAGTGCTCAGTACTCAGGGTGCTGGGTGCTCAGTGCTCAGGGTGCTGGGTGCTCATTGCTCAATGTGCTGGGTGCTCAGTGCTCAGGGTGCTGGGTACTCAGTGCTCAGGGTGCTGGGTACTCAGTGCTCGGGGTGCTGGGTGCTCAGTACTCAGGGTGCTGGGTGCTCAGGACTCAGGGTGCTCAGTGCTCAGTACTCAGGGTGCTCAGTGATCAGTACTCAGGGTGCTCAGTGCTCAGGGTGCTCTGTGCTCAGTGCTCGGGGCGCTGGGTGCTCAGTCCTCAGGGTGCTGTGTGCTCAGTGCTCAGGGTGCTCGGTGCTCAGTGCTCAGGGTGCTGGGTGCTCAGTACTCAGGGTGCTGGGTGCTCAGTGCTCGGGGTCCTGGGTGCTCAGTACTCAGGGTGCTGGGTGCTCAGTGCTCAGGGTGCTGGGTGCTCAGTGCTCAGGGTGCTCGGTGCTTAGTACTCAGGGTGCTCGGTGCTCGAGGTGCTGGGTGCTCAGTGCTCAGGGTGCTTAGTGCTCAGTGCTCGGGGTGCTGGGTGCTCAGTGCTCGGGGTGCTGGGTGCTCAGTGCTCAGGGTGCTGGGTGCTCAGTGCTCGGGGTGCTGGGTGCTCAGTACTCGGGGTGCTCGGTGCTCAGTACTCAGGGTGCTGGGTGCTCAGTGCTCAGGGTGCTGGGTGCTCAGTACTTAGGGTGCTGGGTGCTCGGTGCTCAGTACGCTGGGTGCTCAGTACTCAGGGTGCTGGCTGCTCAGTACTCAGGGTGCTCGGTGCTCAGTACTCAGGGTGCTCGGTGCTCAGTACTCAGGGTGCTGGGTGCTCAGTGCTCGGGGTGCTGGGTGCTCATTACTCAGGGGGCTGGGTGCTCAGTACTCAGGGTGCTCAGTGCTTGGGGTGCTCGGTGCTCAGTACTCAGGGTGCTGGGTGCTCAGTGCTCAGGGTGCTGGGTGCTCAGTACTCAGGGTGCTGGGTGCTCAGTACTCGGGGTGCTCGGTGCTCAGTACTCAGGGTGCTGGGTGCTCAGTGCTCAGGGTGCTGGGTGCTCAGTACTCAGGGTGCTGGGTGCTCGGTGCTCAGTACGCTGGGTGCTCAGTACTCAGGGTGCTGGCTGCTCAGTAATCAGGGTGCTCGGTGCTCAGTACTCAGGGTGCTGGGTGCTCAGTACTCAGGGTGCTCGGTGCTCAGTACTCAGGGTGCTGGGTGCTCAGTGCTCGGGGTGCTGGGTGCTCATTACTCAGGGGGCTGGGTGCTCAGTACTCAGGGTGCTCAGTGCTAGGGGTGCTCGGTGCTCAGTACTCAGGGTGCTGGGTGCTCAGTGCTCAGGGTGCTGGGAGCTCAGTACTCAGGGTGCTGGGTGCTCAGTACTCGGGGTGCTCGGTGCTCAGTACTCAGGGTGCTGGGTGCTCAGTGCTCAGGGTGCTGGGTGCTCAGTACACAGGGTGCTGGGTGCTCGGTGCTCAGTACGCTGGGTGCTCAGTACTCAGGGTGCTGGCTGCTCAGTACTCAGGGTGCTCGGTGCTCAGTACTCAGGGTGCTGGGTGTTCAGTGCTCGGGGTGCTGGGTGCTCATTACTCAGGGGGCTGGGTGCTCAGTACTCAGGGTGCTCAGTGCTTGGGGTGCTGGGTGCTCAGTATTCAGGGTGCTCAGTGCTTGGGGTGTTGGGTGCTCAGTACTCAGGGTGCTGGGTGCTCAGTGCTCAGGGTGCTGGGTGCTCAGTACTCAGGGTGCTGGGTGCTCAGTACTCGGGGTGCTGGGTGCTCAGTGCTCGGGGTGCTGGGTGCTCAGTGCTCGGGGTGCTGGGTGCTCAGTGCTCGGGGTGCTGGGTGCTCAGTGCTCGGGGTGCTGGGTGCTCAGTGCTCGGGGTGTTCGGTGCTCAGTGCTCAGGGTGCTGGGCGCTCAGTGCTCAGTACTCAGGGTGCTGGGTGCTCAGTGCTCGGGGTGCTGGGTGCTCAGTGCTCGGGGTGCTGGGTGCTCAGTGCTCGGGGTGCTGGGTGCTCAGTGCTCGAGGTGCTGGGTGCTCAGTGCTCGGGGTGCTGGGTGCTCAGAGCTCAGGGTGCTGGGTGCTCAGTGCTCAGGGTGCTGGGTACTCAGTGCTCGGGGTGCTGGGTACTCAGTGCTCGGGGTGCTGGGTGCTCAGTACTCAGGGTGCTGGGTGCTCGGTACTCAGGGTGCTCAGTGCTCAGTACTCAGGGTGCTCAGTGCTCAGGGTGCTGTGTGCTCAGTGCTCGGGGTGCTGGGTGCTCAGTCCTCAGGGTGCTGGGTGCTCAGTGCTCAGGGTGCTCGGTGCTCAGTGCTCAGGGTGCTGGGTGCTCAGTGCTCGGGGTGCTGGGTGCTCATTACTCAGGGTGCTGGGTGCTCAGTATTCAGGGTGCTCAGTGCATGTGGTGCTGGGTGCTCAGTACTCAGGGTGCTCAGTGCTTGGGGTGTTGGGTACTTAGTACTCAGGGTGCTGGGTGCTCAGTGCTCAGGGTGCTGGGTGCTCAGTACTCAGGTTGCTGGGTGCTCAGTACTCAGGGTGCTGGGTGCTCAGTGCTCAGGGTGCTGGGTGCTCAGTGCTCGGGGTGCTGGGTGCTCAGTGCTCAGGGTGCTGGGTGCTCAGTGCTCACGTGCTGTGTGATCAGTGCTCGGGGTGCTGGGTGCTCAGTGCTCGGGGCGCTGGGTGCTCAGTGCTCGGGGTGCTCGGTGCTCAGTGCTCGGGGTGCTGGGTGCTCAGTACTCAGGGTGCTCAGTGCTCAATACTCAGGGTGCTGGGTGCTCAGTGCTCAGTGTGCTGGGTGCTCAGTGCTCGGGGTGCTGGCTGCTCGGTTCTCAGGTTGCTGGGTGCTCAGTACTCGGGGTGCTGGGTGCTCAGTACTCAGGGTTCTGGGTGCTCATTGCTCGGGGTGCTGGGTGCTCAGTGCTCGGGGTGCTGGGTGCTCAGTGCTTGGGGTGCTCGGTGCTCAGTACTCGGCGTGCTGGGTGCTCAGTTCTCAGGGTGCTGGGTCTCAGTGCTCGGGGTACTGGGTACTCAGTGCTCAGTACACAGGGTGCTGGGTGCTCAGTGCTCGGGGTGCTGGGTGCTCAGTGCTCAGTACTCAGGGTGCTGGGTGCTCAGTGCTCGGGGTGCTGGGTGCTCAGTACTCAGGGTACTTGGTGCTCAGTACTCAGGGTGCTGGGTGATCAGTGCTCAGGGTGCTGGGTGCTCAGTACTCAGTGTGCTGGGTGCTCAGTACTCAGGGTGCTGGGTGCTCAGTACTCAGAGTGGTCGGTGCTCAGTACTCAGGGTGCTGGGTGCTCAGTGCTCAGGGTGCTGGGTCCTCAGTGCTCGGGGTGCTGGGTGCTTAGTGCTCCGGGTGCTGGGTGCTCAGTACTCAGGGTGCTGGGTGCTCAGTACTCGGGGTGCTGGGTGCACAGTACTCAGGGTGCTGGGTGCTCAGTGCTCGGGGTGCTGGGTGCTCAGTGCTCGGGGTGCTGAGTGCTCAGTGCTCGGGGTGCTGGGTGCTCAGTGCTCGGGGTGCTGGGTGCTCAGTGCTCAGGGTGCTGGGTGCTCAGTGCTCAGGGTGCTGGGTGCACAGTGCTCGGGGTGCTGGGTGCTCAGTGCTTGGGGTGCTCGTTGCTCAGTGCTCGGGGTGCTGGGTGCTCAGTGCTCAGTACTCAGGGTGCTGGGTGCTCAGTGCTCGGGGTGCTGGGTGCTCAGTGCTCAGTACTCAGGGTGCTGGGTGCTCAGTGCTCAGGGTGCTGGGTGCTCATTGCTCAATGTGCTGGGTGCTCATTGCTCAGGGTGCTGGGTACTCAGTGCTCAGGGTGCTGGGTACTCAGTGCTCGGGGTGCTGGGTGCTCAGTACTCGGGGTGCTGGGTGCTCAGTACTCAGGGTGCTCAGTGCTCAGTACTCAGGGTGCTCAGTGCTCAGGGTGCTGTGTGCTCAGTGCTCAGGGTGCTGGGTGCTCAGTCCTCAGGGTGCTGGGTGCTCAGTGCTCAGGGTGCTCGGTGCTCAGTGCTCAGGGTGCTGGGTCCTCAGTGCTCGGGGTGCTGGGTGCTCATTACTCAGGGTGCTGGGTGCTCAGTATTCAGGGTGCTCAGTGCTTGTGGTGCTGGGTGCTCAGTACTCAGGGTGCTCAGTGCTTGGGGTGTTGGGTGCTTAGTACTCAGGGTGCTGGGTGCTCAGTGCTCAGGGTGCTGGGTGCTCAGTACTCAGGGTGCTGGGTGCTCAGTACTCAGGGTGCTGGGTGCTCAGTGCTCGGGGTGCTGGGTGCTCAGTGCTTGGGGTGCTGGGTGCTCAGTGCTCAGGGTGCTGGGTGCTCAGTGCTCAGGGTGCTGGGTGATCAGTGCTCGGGGTGCTGGGTGCTCAGTGCTCGGGGCGCTGGGTGCTCAGTGCTCGGGGTGCTCGGTGCTCAGTGCTCGGGGTGCTGGGTGCTCAGTACTCAGGGTGCTCAGTGCTCAGTACTCAGGGTGCTGGGTGCTCAGTGCTCAGTGTGCTGGGTGCTCAGTGCTCGGGGTGCTGGCTGCTCAGTTCTCAGGTTGCTGGGTGCTCAGTACTCGGGGTGCTGGGTGCTCAGTACTCAGGGTGCTGGGTGCTCATTGCTCGGGGTGCTGGGTGCTCAGTGCTCGGGGTGCTGGGTGCTCAGTGCTCGGGGTGCTGGGTGCTCAGTACTCGGGGTGCTGGGTGCTCAGTTTTCAGGGTGCTGGGTCTCAGTGCTCAGGGTACTGGGTACTCAGTGCTCAGTACACAGGGTGCTGGGTGCTCATTGCTCGGGGTGCTGTGTTCTCAGTGCTCAGTACTCAGGGTGCTGTTTGCTCAGTGCTCGGGGTGCTGGGTGCTCAGTACTCAGGGTACTTGGTGCTCAGTACTCAGGGTGCTGGTTGATCAGTGCTCAGGGTGCTGGGTGCTCAGTACTCAGGGTGCTCGGTGCTCAGTACTCAGGGTGCTGGGTGCTCAGTGCTCAGGGTGCTGGGTCCTCAGTGCTCTGGGTGCTGTGTGCTTAGTGCTCGGGGTGCTGGGTGCTCAGTGCTCGGGGTGCTGGGTGCTCAGTGCTCAGTACTCAGGGTGCTGGGTGCTCAGTGCTCGGGGTGCTGGGTGCTCAGTGCTCAGGGTGCTTGGTGCTCAGTGCTCAGTGTGCTGGGTGCTCAGTGCTCAGGGTGCTGGGTACTCAGTGCTCGGGGTGCTGGGTGCTCAGTACTCAGGGTGCTCGTGCTCAGTACTCAGGGTGCTGGGTGCTCAGTGCTCGGGGTGCTGGGTGCTCAGTGCTCAGTGTGCTCGGTGCTCAGTACTCAGGGTGCTGGGTTCTCAGTGCTAGGGGTTTTCTGTATTCAGGGTGCTGTGTGTTCAGTGCTCAGGGTGCTGGGTGCTCAGTACTCAGGGTGCTCGGTGCTCGGGGTTGTGGGTGCTCAGTGCTCGGGGTGCTCGGTGCTCAGTACTCGGGGTGCTCAGTGCTCAGTACTCAGGGTGCTCGGTGCTTAGTACTCAGGGTGCTGGGTGCTCAGTACTCCGGGTGCTGGTTGCTCAGTGCTCAGTGTGCTCGGTGCTCAGTGCTCAAGGTGCTGGGTGCTCAGTACTCAGGGTGATCATTGCTCAGGGAGCTGGGTGCTCAGTACACAGGGTGCTGGGTGCTCAGTACTCAGGGTGCTCAGTGCTCAGTACTCAGGGTGCTCAGTGCTCAGTACTAAGGTTGCTCAGTGCTCAGGGTGCTGGGTGCTCAGTGCTCGGGGTGCTCGGTGCTCAGTACTCAGGGTGCTGGGTGCTCAGTGCTCAGGGTGCAGGGTGCTCAGTGCTCAGGGTGCTGGGTGCTCAGTACACAGGGTGCTCGGTGCTCGGGGTGCTGGGTGCTCAGTGCTCGGTGTGCTCGGTGCTCAGTACTCGGGGTGCTCAGTGCTCAGTACTCAGGGTGCTGGGTGTTCAGTGCTCAGGGTGCTGGGTGCTCAGTACTCAGGGTGCTGGGTGCTCGGTGCTCAGTACGCTGGGTGCTCAGTACTCAGGGTGCTGGGTGCTCAGTACTCAGGGTGCTGGGTGCTCAGTACTCAGGGTGCTCGGTGCTCAGTACTCAGGGTGCTGGGTGCTCAGTGCTCAGGGTGCTGGGTGCTCAGTACTCAGGGTGCTGGGTGCTCAGTGCTCGGGGTGCTCGGTGCTCAGTACGCTGGGTGCTCAGTACTCAGGGTGCTGGGTGCTCAGTACTCAGGGTGCTGGGTGCTTACTACTCAGGGTGCTGGGTGCTCAGTGCTCAGGGTGCTCGGTGCTCAGTGCTCGGGGTGCTGGGTGCTCAGTACTCAGGGTGCTCAGTGCTCAGTACTCAGGGTGCTCAGTGCTCAGTACTCAGGGTGCTCAGGCTCAGTGCTCAGGGTGCAGGGTGCTCAGTGCTCGGGGTGCTGGGTGCTCAGTGCTCGGGGTGCTGGGTGTCTCAGTGCTCAGGGTGCTGGGTGCTCAGTGCTCAGAGTGCTGGGTGCTCAGTACTCATGGTGCTCAGTGCTCAGTACTCAGGGTGCAGGGTGCTCAGTGCTCAGGGTGCTCAGTGCTCAGTACTCAGGGTGCTCGGTGCTCAGTGCTCAGGGTGCTCAGTGCTCAGTACTCAGGGTGCTCAGTGCTCAGTGCTCTGGGTGCTGGGTGCTCAGTGCTCGGGGTGCTGGGTGCTCAGTGCTCAGGGTGCTGGGTGCTCAGTACTCAGGGTGCTCAGTGCTCAGGGTGCTGGGTGCTCAGTGCTCGGGGTGCTGTGTACTCAGTGCTCAGTACACAGGGTGCTCGGTGCTCAGTGCTCGGGGTGCTGGGTGCTCAGTGCTCGGGGTGATGGGTGCTCTGTGCTCGGGGTGCTGGGTGCTCAGTGCTCGGGGTGCTCGGTGCTCAGTGCTCGGGGTGCTGGGCGCTCAGTGCTCAGTACTCAGGGTGCTGGGTGCTCAGTGCTCGGGGTGCTGGGTGCTCAGTGCTCGAGGTGCTGGGTGCTCAGTGCTCGGGGTGCTGAGTGCTCAGTGCTCCTGGTGCTGGGTGCTCAGGCTCGGGGTGCTGGGTGCTCAGTGCTCAGGGTGCTGGGTGCTCAGTGCTCAGGGTGCTGGGTGCTCAGTGCTCGGGGTGCTGGGTGCTCAGTGCTTGGGGTGCTCGTTGCTCAGTGCTCGGGGTGCTGGGTGCTCAGTGCTCAGTACTCAGGGTGCTGGGTGCTCAGTGCTCGGGGTGCTGGGTGCTCAGTGCTCAGTACTCAGGGTGCTGGGTGCTCAGTGCTCAGGGTGCTGGGTGCTCAGTGCTCAGTGTGCTGGGTGCTCAGTGCTCAGGGTGCTGGGTACTCAGTGCTCAGGGTGCTGGGTACTCAGTGCTCGGGGTGCTGTGTGCTCAGTACTCAGGGTGCTGGGTGCTCAGTACTCAGGGTGCTCAGTGCTCAGTACTCAGGGTGCTCAGTGCTCAGGGTGCTGTGTGCTCAGTGCTCGGGGTGCTGGGTGCTCTGTCCTCAGGGTGCTGGGTGCTCAGTGCTCAGGGTGCTCGGTGCTCAGTGCTCAGGGTGCTGGGTGCTCAGTGCTCGAGGTGCTGGGTGCTCATTACTCAGGGTGCTGGGTGCTCAGTATTCAGGGTGCTCAGTGCTTGTGGTGCTGGGTGCTCAGTACTCAGGGTGCTCAGTGCTTGGGGTGTTGGGTGCTTAGTACTCAGGGTGCTGGGTGCTCAGTGCTCAGGGTGCTGGGTGCTCAGTACTCAGGGTGCTGGGTGCTCAGTACTCAGGGTGCTGGGTGCTCAGTGCTCGGGGTGCTGGGTGCTCAGTGCTCGGGGTGCTGGGTGCTCAGTGCTCAGGGTGCTGGGTGCTCAGTGCTCAGGGTGCTGGGTGATCAGTGCTCAGGGTGCTGGGTGCTCAGTACACAGGGTGCTCGGTGCTCGGGGTGCTGGGTGCTCAGTGCTCGGTGTGCTCGGTGCTCAGTACTCGGGGTGCTCAGTGCTCAGTACTCAGGGTGCTGGGTGCTCAGTGCTCAGGGTGCTGGGTGCTCAGTACTCAGGGTGCTGGGTGCTCGGTGCTCAGTACGCTGGGTGCTCAGTACTCAGGGTGCTTGGTGCTCAGTACTCAGGGTGCTGGGTGCTCAGTACTCAGGGTGCTCGGTGCTCAGTACTCAGGGTGCTGGGTGCTCAGTGCTCAGGGTGCTGGGTGCTCAGTACTCAGGGTGCTGGGTGCTCAGTGCTCGGGGTGCTCGGTGCTCAGTACGCTGGGTGCTCAGTACTCAGGGTGCTGGGTGCTCAGTACTCAGGGTGCTGGCTGCTTAGTACTCAGGGTGCTGGGTGCTCAGTGCTCAGGGTGCTCGGTGCTCAGTGCTCGGGGTGCTGGGTGCTCAGTACTCAGGGTGCTCAGTGCTCAGTACTCAGGGTGCTCAGTGCTCAGTACTCAGGGTGCTCAGGCTCAGTGCTCAGGGTGCAGGGTGCTCAGTGCTCGGGGTGCTGGGTGCTCAGTGCTCGGGGTGCTGGGTGTCTCAGTGCTCAGGGTGCTGGGTGCTCAGTGCTCAGAGTGCTGGGTGCTCAGTACTCATGGTGCTCAGTGCTCAGTACTCAGGGTGCAGGGTGCTCAGTGCTCAGGGTGCTCAGTGCTCAGTACTCAGGGTGCTCGGTGCTCAGTGCTCAGGGTGCTCAGTGCTCAGTACTCAGGGTGCTCAGTGCTCAGTGCTCTGGGTGCTGGGTGCTCAGTGCTCGGGGTGCTGGGTGCTCAGTGCTCAGGGTGCTGGGTGCTCAGTACTCAGGGTGCTCAGTGCTCAGGGTGCTGGGTGCTCAGTGCTCGGGGTGCTGTGTACTCAGTGCTCAGTACACAGGGTGCTGGGTGCTCAGTGCTCGGGGTGCTGGGTGCTCAGTGCTCGGGGTGATGGGTGCTCAGTGCTCGGGGTGCTGGGTGCTCAGTGCTCGGGGTGCTCGGTGCTCAGTGCTCGGGGTGCTGGGCGCTCAGTGCTCAGTACTCAGGGTGCTGGGTGCTCAGTGCTCGGGGTGCTGGGTGCTCAGTGCTCGGGGTGCTGGGTGCTCAGTGCTCGGGGTGCTGAGTGCTCAGTGCTCGGGGTGCTGGGTGCTCAGGCTCGGGGTGCTGGGTGCTCAGTGCTCAGGGTGCTGGGTGCTCAGTGCTCAGGGTGCTGGGTGCACAGTGCTCGGGGTGCTGGGTGCTCAGTGCTTGGGGTGCTCGTTGCTCAGTGCTCGGGGTGCTGGGTGCTCATTGCTCAGTACTCAGGGTGCTGTGTGCTCAGTGCTCGGGGTGCTGGGTGCTCAGTGCTCAGTACTCAGGGTGCAGGGTGCTCAGTGCTCAGGGTGCTGGGTGCTCATTCCTCAATGTGCTGGGTGCTCAGTGCTCAGGGTGCTGGGTACTCAGTGCTCAGGGTGCTGGGTACTCAGTGCTCGGGGTGCTGTGTGCTCAGTACTCAGGGTGCTGGGTGCTCAGTACTCAGGGTGCTCAGTGCTCAGTACTCAGGGTGCTCAGTGCTCAGGGTGCTGTGTGCTCAGTGCTCGGGGTGCTGGGTGCTCTGTCCTCAGGGTGCTGGGTGCTCAGTGCTCAGGGTGCTCGGTGCTCAGTGCTCAGGGTGCTGGGTGCTCAGTGCTCGAGGTGCTGGGTGCTCATTACTCAGGGTGCTGGGTGCTCAGTATTCAGGGTGCTCAGTGCTTGTGGTGCTGGGTGCTCAGTACTCAGGGTGCTCAGTGCTTGGGGTGTTGGGTGCTTAGTACTCAGGGTGCTGGGTGCTCAGTGCTCAGGGTGCTGGGTGCTCAGTACTGAGGGTGCTGGGTGCTCAGTACTCAGGGTGCTGGGTGCTCAGTGCTCGGGGTGCTGGGTGCTCAGTGCTCGGGGTGCTGGGTGCTCAGTGCTCAGGGTGCTGGGTGCTCAGTGCTCAGGGTGCTGGGTGATCAGTGCTCGGGGTGCTGGGTGCTCAGTGCTCGGGGCGCTGGGTGCTCAGTGCTCGGGGTGCTCGGTGCTCAGTGCTCGGGGTGCTGGGTGCTCAGTACTCAGGGTGCTCAGTGCTCAGTACTCAGGGTGCTGGGTGCTCAGTGCTCAGTGTGCTGGGTGCTCAGTGCTCGGGGTGCTGGCTGCTCGGTTCTCAGGTTGCTGGGTGCTCAGTACTCGGGGTGCTGGGTGCTCAGTACTCAGGGTGCTGGGTGCTCATTGCTCGGGGTGCTGGGTGCTCAGTGCTCGGGGTGCTGGGTGCTCAGTGCTCGGGGTGCTGGGTGCTCAGTACTCGGGGTGCTGGGTGCTCAGTGCTCAGGGTGCTGGGTCTCAGTGCTCGGGGTACTGGGTACTCAGTGCTCAGTACACAGGGTGCTGGGTGCTCATTGCTCGGGGTGCTGTGTTCTCAGTGCTCAGTACTCAGGGTGCTGGGTGCTCAGTGCTCGGGGTGCTGGGTGCTCAGTACTCAGGGTACTTGGTGCTCAGTACTCAGGGTGCTGGGTGATCAGTGCTCAGGGTGCTGGGTGCTCAGTACTCAGGGTGCTCGGTGCTCAGTACTCAGGGTGCTGGGTGCTCAGTGCTCAGGGTGCTGGGTCCTCAGTGCTCTGGGTGCTGTGTGCTTAGTGCTCGGGGTGCTGGGTGCTCAGTGCTCGGGGTGCTGGGTGCTCAGTGCTCAGTACTCAGGGTGCTGGGTGCTCAGTGCTCGGGGTGCTGGGTGCTCAGTGCTCAGGGTGCTTGGTGCTCATTGCTCAGTGTGCTGGGTGCTCAGTGCTCAGGGTGCTGGGTACTCAGTGCTCGGGGTGCTGGGTGCTCAGTACTCAGGGTGCTGGGTGCTCAGTACTCAGGGTGCTGGGTGCTCAGTGCTCGGGGTGCTGGGTGCTCAGTGCTCAGTGTGCTCGGTGCTCAGTACTCAGGGTGCTGGGTTCTCAGTGCTAGGGGTTTTCTGTACTCAGGGTGCTGTGTGTTCAGTGCTCAGGGTGCTGGGTGCTCAGTACTCAGGGTGCTCGGTGCTCGGGGTTGTGGGTGCTCAGTGCTCAGGGTGCTCGGAGCTCAGTACTCGGGGTGCTCAGTGCTCAGTACTCAGGGTGCTCGGTGCTTAGTACTCAGGGTGCTGGGTGCTCCGTACTCCGGGTGCTGGTTGCTCAGTGCTCAGTGTGCTCGGTGCTCAGTGCTCAAGGTGCTGGGTGCTCAGTACTCAGGGTGATCATTGCTCAGGGAGCTGGGTGCTCAGTAATCAGGGTGCTGGGTGCTCAGTACTCAGGGTGCTCAGTGCTCAGTACTCAGGGTGCTCAGTGCTCAGTACTAAGGTTGCTCAGTGCTCAGGGTGCTGGGTGCTCAGTGCTCGGGGTGCTCGGTGCTCAGTACTCAGGGTGCTGGGTGCTCAGTGCTCAGGGTGCAGGGTGCTCAGTGCTCAGGGTGCTGGGTGCTCAGTACACAGGGTGCTCGGTGCTCGGGGTGCTGGGTGCTCAGTGCTCGGTGTGCTCGGTGCTCAGTACTCGGGGAGCTCAGTGCTCAGTACTCAGGGTGCTGGGTGCTCAGTGCTCAGGGTGCTGGGTGCTCAGTACTCAGGGTGCTGGGTGCTCGGTGCTCAGTACGCTGGGTGCTCAGTACTCAGGGTGCTGGGTGCTCAGTACTCAGGGTGCTGGGTGCTCAGTACTCAGGGTGCTCGGTGCTCAGTACTCAGGGTGCTGGGTGCTCAGTGCTCAGGGTGCTGGGTGCTCATTGCTCAATGTGCTGGGTGCTCAGTGCTCAGGGTGCTGGGTACTCAGTGCTCAGGGTGCTGGGTACTCAGTGCTCGGGGTGCTGTGTGCTCAGTACTCAGGGTGCTGGGTGCTCAGTACTCAGGGTGCTCAGTGCTCAGTACTCAGGGTGCTCAGTGCTCAGGGTGCTGTGTGCTCAGTGCTCGGGGTGCTGGGTGCTCTGTCCTCAGGGTGCTGGGTGCTCAGTGCTCAGGGTGCTCGGTGCTCAGTGCTCAGGGTGCTGGGTGCTCAGTGCTCGAGGTGCTGGGTGCTCATTACTCAGGGTGCTGGGTGCTCAGTATTCAGGGTGCTCAGTGCTTGTGGTGCTGGGTGCTCAGTACTCAGGGTGCTCAGTGCTTGGGGTGTTGGGTGCTTAGTACTCAGGGTGCTGGGTGCTCAGTGCTCAGGGTGCTGGGTGCTCAGTACTCAGGGTGCTGGGTGCTCAGTACTCAGGGTGCTGGGTGCTCAGTGCTCGGGGTGCTGGGTGCTCAGTGCTCGGGGTGCTGGGTGCTCAGTGCTCAGGGTGCTGGGTGCTCAGTGCTCAGGGTGCTGGGTGATCAGTGCTCGGGGTGCTGGGTGCTCAGTGCTCGGGGCGCTGGGTGCTCAGTGCTCATGGTGCTCGGTGCTCAGTGCTCAGGGTGCTGGGTGCTCAGTACTCAGGGTGCTCAGTGCTCAGTACTCAGGGTGCTGGGTGCTCAGTGCTCAGTGTGCTGGGTGCTCAGTGCTCGGGGTGCTGGCTGCTCGGTTCTCAGGTTGCTGGGTGGTCAGTACTCGGGGTGCTGGGTGCTCAGTACTCAGGGTGCTGGGTGCTCATTGCTCGGGGTGCTGGGTGCTCAGTGCTCGGGGTGCTGGGTGCTCAGTGCTCGGGGTGCTGGGTGCTCAGTTCTCGGGGTGCTGGGTGCTCAGTGCTCAGGGTGCTGGGTCTCAGTGCTCGGGGTACTGGGTACTCAGTGCTCAGTACACAGGGTGCTGGGTGCTCATTGCTCGGGGTGCTGTGTTCTCAGTGCTCAGTACTCAGGGTGCTGGGTGCTCAGTGCTCGGGGTGCTGGGTGCTCAGTACTCAGGGTACTTGGTGCTCAGTACTCAGGGTGCTGGGTGATCAGTGCTCAGGGTGCTGGGTGCTCAGTACTCAGGGTGCTCGGTGCTCAGTACTCAGGGTGCTGGGTGCTCAGTGCTCAGGGTGCTGGGTCCTCAGTGCTCTGGGTGCTGTGTGCTTAGTGCTCGGGGTGCTGGGTGCTCAGTACTCAGGGTGCTGGGTGCTAAGTACTCGGGGTGCTGGGTGCTCAGTACTCAGGGAGCTGGGTGCTCAGTACTCACGGTGCTGGGTGCTCAGTAATCGGGTGTTGGGTGCTCAGTGCTCAGGGTGCTGGGTGCTCAGTGCTCGGGGTGCTGGGTGCTCAGTGCTCAGTACTCAGTGTGCTGGGTGCTCAGTGCTCGGGGTGCTGGGTGCTCAGTGCTCAGAACTCAGGGTGCTGGGTGCTCAGTGCTCAGGGTGCTTGGTGCTCAGTGCTCAGTGTGCTGGGTGCTCAGTGCTCAGGGTGCTGGGTACTCAGTGCTCGGGGTGCTGGGTTCTCAGTACTCAGGGTGCTGGGTGCTCAGTACTCAGGGTGCTGGGTGCTCAGTGCTCGGGGTGCTGGGTGCTCAGTGCTCAGTGTGCTCGGTGCTCAGTACTCAGGGTGCTGGATTCTCAGTGCTAGGGGTTTTCTGTACTCAGGGTGCTGTGTGTTCAGTGCTCAGGGTGCTGGGTGCTCAGTACTCAGGGTGCTCGGTGCTCGGGGTTCTGGGTGCTCAGTGCTCGGGGTGCTCGGTGCTCAGTACTCGGGGTGCTCAGTGCTCAGTACTCAGGGTGCTTGGTGCTTAGTTCTCAGGGTGCTGGGTGCTCAGTACTCCGGGTGCTGGTTGCTCAGTGCTCAGTGTGCTCGGTGCTCAGTGCTCAAGGTGCTGGGTGCTCAGTACTCAGTGTGATCATTGCTCAGGGAGCTGGGTCCTCAGTACTCAGGGTGCTGGGTGCTCAGTACTCAGGGTGCTCAGTGCTCAGTACTCAGGGTGCTCAGTGCTCAGTACTAAGGTTGCTCAGTGCTCAGGGTGCTGGGTGCTCAGTGCTCGGGGTGCTCTGTGCTCAGTATTCAGGGTGCTGGGTGCTCAGTGCTCAGGGTGCTGGGTGCTCAGTGCTCAGGGTGCTGGGTGCTCAGTACACAGGGTGCTCGGTGCTCTGGGTGCTGGGTGCTCAGTGCTCGGTGTGCTCGGTGCTCAGTACTCGGGGTGCTCAGTGCTCAGTACTCAGGGTGCTGGGTGCTCAGTGCTCAGGGTGCTGGGTGCTCAGTACTCAGGGTGCTGGGTGCTCGGTGCTCAGTACGCTGGGTGCTCAGTACTCAGGGTGCTGGGTGCTCAGTACTCAGGGTGCTGGGTGCTCAGTACTCAGGGTGCTCGGTGCTAAGTACTCAGGGTGCTGGGTGCTCAGTGCTCAGGGTGCTGGGTGCTCAGTACTCAGGGTGCTGGGTGCTCAGTGCTCAGGGTGCTGGGTGCTCAGTACGCTGGGTGCTCAGTACTCAGGGTGCTGGGTGCTCAGTACTCAGGGTGCTGGGTGCTTAGTACTCAGGGTGCTGGGTGCTCAGTGCTCAGGGTGCTCGGTGCTCAGTGCTCGGGGTGCTGGGTGCTCAGTACTCAGGGTGCTCAGTGCTCAGTACTCAGGGTGCTCAGTGCTCAGTATTCAGGGTGCTCAGGCTCAGTGCTCAGGGTGCAGGGTGCTCAGTGCTCGGGGTGCTGGGTGCTCAGTGCTCGGGGTGCTGGGTGTCTCAGTGCTCAGGGTGCTGGGTGCTCAGTGCTCAGAGTGCTGGGTGCTCAGTACTCATGGTGCTCGGTGCTCAGTACTCAGGGTGCAGGGTGCTCAGTGCTCAGGGTGCTCAGTGCTCAGTACTCAGGGTGCTCGGTGCTCCGTGCTCAGGGTGCTGGGTCGCAGTGCTCGGGGTACTGGTTACTCAGTGCTCAGTACACAGGGTGCTGGGTGCTCAGTGCTCGGGGTGCTGTGTGCTCAGTGCTCAGTACTCAGGGTGCTGGGTGCTCAGTGCTCGGGGTGCAGGGTGCTCAGTACTCAGGGAGCTGGGTGCTCAGTACTCAGGGTGCTGGGTGCTCATTACTCAGGGTGCTGGGTGCTCAGTACTCAGGGTGCTCAGTGCTTGGGGTGCTGGGTGCTCAGTGCTCAGGGTGCTCAGTGCTTGGGGTGTTGGGTGCTCAGTGCTCAGTACTCAGGGTGCTCGGTGCTCAGTGCTCAGGGTGCTCAGTGCTCAGTACTCAGGGTGCTCAGTGCTCAGTGCTCTGGGTGCTGGGTGCTCAGTGCTCGGGGTGCTGGGTGCTCAGTGCTCAGGGTGCTGGGTGCTCAGTTCTCAGGGTGCTCGGTGCTCAGGGTGCTGGGTGCTCAGTGCTCGGGGTGCTGGGTACTCAGTGCTCAGTACACAGGGTGCTGGGTGCTCAGTGCTCGGGGTGCTGGGTGCTCAGTGCTCAGTACTCAGGGTGCTGGGTGCTCAGTGCTCGGGGTGCTGGATGCTCAGTACTCAGGGTGCTGGGTGCTCAGTGCTCAGGGTGCTGGGTGCTCAGTACTCAGGGTGCTGGGTGCTCAGTACGCAGTATGCTGGGTGCTCAGTGCTCAGGGTGCTGGGTGCTCAGTGCTCGGGGTGCTGGGTGCTCAGTACTCAGGGTGCTCGGTGCTCAGTACTCAGGGTGCTGGGTGCTCAGTGCTCAGGGTGCTGTGTGCTCAGTACTCAGGGTGCTGGGTGCTCGGTGCTCAGTATGCTGGGTGCTCAGTACTCAGGGTGCTGGCAGCTCAGTACTCAGGGTGCTCGGTGCTCAGTACTCAGGGTGCTGGCTGCTCAGTGCTCGGGGTGCTCAGTGCTTGGGGTGCTGGGTGCTCAGTACTCAGGGTGCTCAGTGCTTGGGGTGTTGGGTGCTTAGTACTCAGGGTGCTGGGTGCTCAGTGCTCAGGGTGCTGGGTGCTCAGTACTCAGGGTGCTGGGTGCTCAGTACTCAGGGTGCTGGGTGCTCAGTGCTCGGGGTGCTGGGTGCTCAGTACTCGGGGTGCTCAGTGCTCAGTACTCAGGTTGCTGGGTGCTCAGTACTCGGGGTGCTGGGTGCTCAGTGCTCGGGGTGCTGGGTGTCTCAGTGCTCAGGGTGCTGGGTGCTCAGTGCTCAGAGTGCTGGGTGCTCAGTACTCAGGGTGCTCGGTGCTCAGTACTCAGGGTGCTGGGTGCTCAGCGCTCAGGGTGCTCAGTGCTCAGTTCTCAGCGTGCTGGGTGCTCAGTGCTCAGGGTGCTCGGTGCTCAGTACTCAGGGTGCTCAGTGCTCAGTACTCAGCGTTCTGGGTGCTCAGTGCTCAGGGTGCTGTTTTCTCAGTACTCAGGGTGCTGGGTGCTTAGTACTCAGGGTGCTCGGTCCTCAGTGCTCAGGGTGCTGGGTGCTCAGTACTCAGGGTGCATGGTGCTCAGTGCTCAGGGTGCTCAGTGCTCAGTACTCAGGGAGCTCAGTGCTCAGTGCTCTGGGTGCTGGGAGCTCAGTACTCAGGGTGCTGGGTGCTCAGTGTGCTGGGTGCTCAGTGCTCGGGGTGCTCAGTACTCAGGGTGCTGTGTGTTCAGTGCTCAGGGTATTGGGTGCTCAGTACTCAGGGTGCTTGCTGCTTAGTACTCAGGGTGCTGGGTGCTCAGTACTCCGGGTGCTGGGTGCTCAGTGCTCTAGGTGCTCTGTGCTCAGTGCTCAGGGCTCAGGGTGCTTGGTGCTCAGTACTCTGGGTGCTCATTGCTCAGGGTGCTGGGTGCTCAGTACTCAGGGTGCTCAGTGCTCAGTTCTCAGGGTGCTCAGTGCTCAGGACTCAGGTTGCTCAGGGCTCAGGGTGCTGGGTTCTCACTGCTCGGGGAGCTGGGTGCTCAGTGCTCAGGGTGCTGTGTGCTCAGTGCTCGGGGTGCTGGGTGCTCAGTACTCAGGGTGCTGGGTGCTCAGTGCTAAGGGTGCTGGGTGCTCAGTGCTCAGGGTGCTCGGTGCTTAGTACTCAGGGTGCTCGGTGCTCGGGGTGCTGTGTGCGCAGTGCTCGGGGTGCTGGGTGCTCAGTGCTCGGGGTGCTGGGTGCTCAGTGCTCGGGGTGCTGAGTGCTCAGTGCTCGGGGTGCTGGGTGCTCAGTACTCGGGGTGCTCGGTGCTCAGTACTCAGGGTGCTGCGTGCTCAGTGCTCAGGGTGCTGGGTGCTCAGTACTCAGGGTGCTGGGTGCTCGGTTCTCAGTACGCTGGGTGCTCAGTACTCAGGGTGCTGGCTGCTCAGTACTCAGGTTGCTCGGTGCTTAGTACTCAGGGTGCTGGGTGCTCAGAGCTCGGGGTGCTGGGTGCTCATTACTCAGGGTGCTGGGTGCTCAGTACTCAGGGTGCTCAGTGCTTGGGGTGCTGGGTGCTCAGTGCTCAGGGTACTCAGTGCTTGGGGTGTTGGGTGCTCAGTGCTCAGTACTCAGGGTGCTCGGTGCTCAGTGCTCAGGGTGCTCAGTGCTCAGTACTCAGGGTGCTCAGTGCTCAGTCCTCTGTGTGCTGGGTGCTCAGTGCTCGGGGTGCTGGGTGCTCAGTGCTCAGGGTGCTGGGTGCTCAGTACTCAGGGTGCTCAGTGCTCAGGGTGCTGGGTGCTCAGTGCTCGGGGTGCTGGGTACTCAGTGCTCAGTACACAGGGTGCTGGGTGCTCAGTGCTCGGGGTGCTCTGTGCTCAGTGCTCAGTACTCAGGGTGCTGGGTGCTCAGTGCTCGGGGTGCTGGGTGCTCAGTACTCAGGGTGCTCGGTGCTCAGTGCTCAGGGTGCTGGGTGCTCAGTGCTCGAGGTGCTGGGTGCTCATTACTCAGGGTGCTGGGTGCTCAGTATTCAGGGTGCTCAGTGCTTGTGGTGCTGGGTGCTCAGTACTCAGGGTGCTCAGTGCTTGGGGTGTTGGGTGCTTAGTACTCAGGGTGCTGGGTGCTCAGTGCTCAGGGTGCTGGGTGCTCAGTACTCAGGGTGCTGGGTGCTCAGTACTCAGGGTGCTGGGTGCTCAGTGCTCGGGGTGCTGGGTGCTCAGTGCTCGGGGTGCTGGGTGCTCAGTGCTCAGGGTGCTGGGTGCTCAGTGCTCAGGGTGCTGGGTGATCAGTGCTCGGGGTGCTGGGTGCTCAGTGCTCGGGGCGCTGGGTGCTCAGTGCTCATGGTGCTCGGTGCTCAGTGCTCAGGGTGCTGGGTGCTCAGTACTCAGGGTGCTCAGTGCTCAGTACTCAGGGTGCTGGGTGCTCAGTGCTCAGTGTGCTGGGTGCTCAGTGCTCGGGGTGCTGGCTGCTCGGTTCTCAGGTTGCTGGGTGGTCAGTACTCGGGGTGCTGGGTGCTCAGTACTCAGGGTGCTGGGTGCTCATTGCTCGGGGTGCTGGGTGCTCAGTGCTCGGGGTGCTGGGTGCTCAGTGCTCGGGGTGCTGGGTGCTCAGTTCTCGGGGTGCTGGGTGCTCAGTGCTCAGGGTGCTGGGTCTCAGTGCTCGGGGTACTGGGTACTCAGTGCTCAGTACACAGGGTGCTGGGTGCTCATTGCTCGGGGTGCTGTGTTCTCAGTGCTCAGTACTCAGGGTGCTGGGTGCTCAGTGCTCGGGGTGCTGGGTGCTCAGTACTCAGGGTACTTGGTGCTCAGTACTCAGGGTGCTGGGTGATCAGTGCTCAGGGTGCTGGGTGCTCAGTACTCAGGGTGCTCGGTGCTCAGTACTCAGGGTGCTGGGTGCTCAGTGCTCAGGGTGCTGGGTCCTCAGTGCTCTGGGTGCTGTGTGCTTAGTGCTCGGGGTGCTGGGTGCTCAGTACTCAGGGTGCTGGGTGCTAAGTACTCGGGGTGCTGGGTGCTCAGTACTCAGGGAGCTGGGTGCTCAGTACTCACGGTGCTGGGTGCTCAGTAATCGGGTGTTGGGTGCTCAGTGCTCAGGGTGCTGGGTGCTCAGTGCTCGGGGTGCTGGGTGCTCAGTGCTCAGTACTCAGTGTGCTGGGTGCTCAGTGCTCGGGGTGCTGGGTGCTCAGTGCTCAGAACTCAGGGTGCTGGGTGCTCAGTGCTCAGGGTGCTTGGTGCTCAGTGCTCAGTGTGCTGGGTGCTCAGTGCTCAGGGTGCTGGGTACTCAGTGCTCGGGGTGCTGGGTTCTCAGTACTCAGGGTGCTGGGTGCTCAGTACTCAGGGTGCTGGGTGCTCAGTGCTCGGGGTGCTGGGTGCTCAGTGCTCAGTGTGCTCGGTGCTCAGTACTCAGGGTGCTGGATTCTCAGTGCTAGGGGTTTTCTGTACTCAGGGTGCTGTGTGTTCAGTGCTCAGGGTGCTGGGTGCTCAGTACTCAGGGTGCTCGGTGCTCGGGGTTCTGGGTGCTCAGTGCTCGGGGTGCTCGGTGCTCAGTACTCGGGGTGCTCAGTGCTCAGTACTCAGGGTGCTTGGTGCTTAGTTCTCAGGGTGCTGGGTGCTCAGTACTCCGGGTGCTGGTTGCTCAGTGCTCAGTGTGCTCGGTGCTCAGTGCTCAAGGTGCTGGGTGCTCAGTACTCAGTGTGATCATTGCTCAGGGAGCTGGGTCCTCAGTACTCAGGGTGCTGGGTGCTCAGTACTCAGGGTGCTCAGTGCTCAGTACTCAGGGTGCTCAGTGCTCAGTACTAAGGTTGCTCAGTGCTCAGGGTGCTGGGTGCTCAGTGCTCGGGGTGCTCTGTGCTCAGTATTCAGGGTGCTGGGTGCTCAGTGCTCAGGGTGCTGGGTGCTCAGTGCTCAGGGTGCTGGGTGCTCAGTACACAGGGTGCTCGGTGCTCTGGGTGCTGGGTGCTCAGTGCTCGGTGTGCTCGGTGCTCAGTACTCGGGGTGCTCAGTGCTCAGTACTCAGGGTGCTGGGTGCTCAGTGCTCAGGGTGCTGGGTGCTCAGTACTCAGGGTGCTGGGTGCTCGGTGCTCAGTACGCTGGGTGCTCAGTACTCAGGGTGCTGGGTGCTCAGTACTCAGGGTGCTGGGTGCTCAGTACTCAGGGTGCTCGGTGCTAAGTACTCAGGGTGCTGGGTGCTCAGTGCTCAGGGTGCTGGGTGCTCAGTACTCAGGGTGCTGGGTGCTCAGTGCTCAGGGTGCTGGGTGCTCAGTACGCTGGGTGCTCAGTACTCAGGGTGCTGGGTGCTCAGTACTCAGGGTGCTGGGTGCTTAGTACTCAGGGTGCTGGGTGCTCAGTGCTCAGGGTGCTCGGTGCTCAGTGCTCGGGGTGCTGGGTGCTCAGTACTCAGGGTGCTCAGTGCTCAGTACTCAGGGTGCTCAGTGCTCAGTATTCAGGGTGCTCAGGCTCAGTGCTCAGGGTGCAGGGTGCTCAGTGCTCGGGGTGCTGGGTGCTCAGTGCTCGGGGTGCTGGGTGTCTCAGTGCTCAGGGTGCTGGGTGCTCAGTGCTCAGAGTGCTGGGTGCTCAGTACTCATGGTGCTCGGTGCTCAGTACTCAGGGTGCAGGGTGCTCAGTGCTCAGGGTGCTCAGTGCTCAGTACTCAGGGTGCTCGGTGCTCCGTGCTCAGGGTGCTGGGTCGCAGTGCTCGGGGTACTGGTTACTCAGTGCTCAGTACACAGGGTGCTGGGTGCTCAGTGCTCGGGGTGCTGTGTGCTCAGTGCTCAGTACTCAGGGTGCTGGGTGCTCAGTGCTCGGGGTGCAGGGTGCTCAGTACTCAGGGAGCTGGGTGCTCAGTACTCAGGGTGCTGGGTGCTCATTACTCAGGGTGCTGGGTGCTCAGTACTCAGGGTGCTCAGTGCTTGGGGTGCTGGGTGCTCAGTGCTCAGGGTGCTCAGTGCTTGGGGTGTTGGGTGCTCAGTGCTCAGTACTCAGGGTGCTCGGTGCTCAGTGCTCAGGGTGCTCAGTGCTCAGTACTCAGGGTGCTCAGTGCTCAGTGCTCTGGGTGCTGGGTGCTCAGTGCTCGGGGTGCTGGGTGCTCAGTGCTCAGGGTGCTGGGTGCTCAGTTCTCAGGGTGCTCGGTGCTCAGGGTGCTGGGTGCTCAGTGCTCGGGGTGCTGGGTACTCAGTGCTCAGTACACAGGGTGCTGGGTGCTCAGTGCTCGGGGTGCTGGGTGCTCAGTGCTCAGTACTCAGGGTGCTGGGTGCTCAGTGCTCGGGGTGCTGGATGCTCAGTACTCAGGGTGCTGGGTGCTCAGTGCTCAGGGTGCTGGGTGCTCAGTACTCAGGGTGCTGGGTGCTCAGTACGCAGTATGCTGGGTGCTCAGTGCTCAGGGTGCTGGGTGCTCAGTGCTCGGGGTGCTGGGTGCTCAGTACTCAGGGTGCTCGGTGCTCAGTACTCAGGGTGCTGGGTGCTCAGTGCTCAGGGTGCTGTGTGCTCAGTACTCAGGGTGCTGGGTGCTCGGTGCTCAGTATGCTGGGTGCTCAGTACTCAGGGTGCTGGCAGCTCAGTACTCAGGGTGCTCGGTGCTCAGTACTCAGGGTGCTGGCTGCTCAGTGCTCGGGGTGCTCAGTGCTTGGGGTGCTGGGTGCTCAGTACTCAGGGTGCTCAGTGCTTGGGGTGTTGGGTGCTTAGTACTCAGGGTGCTGGGTGCTCAGTGCTCCGGGTGCTGGGTGCTCAGTACTCAGGGTGCTGGGTGCTCAGTACTCAGGGTGCTGGGTGCTCAGTGCTCGGGGTGCTGGGTGCTCAGTACTCGGGGTGCTCAGTGCTCAGTACTCAGGTTGCTGGGTGCTCAGTACTCGGGGTGCTGGGTGCTCAGTGCTCGGGGTGCTGGGTGTCTCAGTGCTCAGGGTGCTGGGTGCTCAGTGCTCAGAGTGCTGGGTGCTCAGTACTCAGGGTGCTCGGTGCTCAGTACTCAGGGTGCTGGGTGCTCAGCGCTCAGGGTGCTCAGTGCTCAGTTCTCAGCGTGCTGGGTGCTCAGTGCTCAGGGTGCTCGGTGCTCAGTACTCAGGGTGCTCAGTGCTCAGTACTCAGCGTTCTGGGTGCTCAGTGCTCAGGGTGCTGTTTTCTCAGTACTCAGGGTGCTGGGTGCTTAGTACTCAGGGTGCTCGGTCCTCAGTGCTCAGGGTGCTGGGTGCTCAGTACTCAGGGTGCATGGTGCTCAGTGCTCAGGGTGCTCAGTGCTCAGTACTCAGGGAGCTCAGTGCTCAGTGCTCTGGGTGCTGGGAGCTCAGTACTCAGGGTGCTGGGTGCTCAGTGTGCTGGGTGCTCAGTGCTCGGGGTGCTCAGTACTCAGGGTGCTGTGTGTTCAGTGCTCAGGGTATTGGGTGCTCAGTACTCAGGGTGCTTGCTGCTTAGTACTCAGGGTGCTGGGTGCTCAGTACTCCGGGTGCTGGGTGCTCAGTGCTCTAGGTGCTCTGTGCTCAGTGCTCAGGGCTCAGGGTGCTTGGTGCTCAGTACTCTGGGTGCTCATTGCTCAGGGTGCTGGGTGCTCAGTACTCAGGGTGCTCAGTGCTCAGTTCTCAGGGTGCTCAGTGCTCAGGACTCAGGTTGCTCAGGGCTCAGGGTGCTGGGTTCTCACTGCTCGGGGAGCTGGGTGCTCAGTGCTCAGGGTGCTGTGTGCTCAGTGCTCGGGGTGCTGGGTGCTCAGTACTCAGGGTGCTGGGTGCTCAGTGCTAAGGGTGCTGGGTGCTCAGTGCTCAGGGTGCTCGGTGCTTAGTACTCAGGGTGCTCGGTGCTCGGGGTGCTGTGTGCGCAGTGCTCGGGGTGCTGGGTGCTCAGTGCTCGGGGTGCTGGGTGCTCAGTGCTCGGGGTGCTGAGTGCTCAGTGCTCGGGGTGCTGGGTGCTCAGTACTCGGGGTGCTCGGTGCTCAGTACTCAGGGTGCTGCGTGCTCAGTGCTCAGGGTGCTGGGTGCTCAGTACTCAGGGTGCTGGGTGCTCGGTTCTCAGTACGCTGGGTGCTCAGTACTCAGGGTGCTGGCTGCTCAGTACTCAGGTTGCTCGGTGCTTAGTACTCAGGGTGCTGGGTGCTCAGAGCTCGGGGTGCTGGGTGCTCATTACTCAGGGTGCTGGGTGCTCAGTACTCAGGGTGCTCAGTGCTTGGGGTGCTGGGTGCTCAGTGCTCAGGGTACTCAGTGCTTGGGGTGTTGGGTGCTCAGTGCTCAGTACTCAGGGTGCTCGGTGCTCAGTGCTCAGGGTGCTCAGTGCTCAGTACTCAGGGTGCTCAGTGCTCAGTCCTCTGTGTGCTGGGTGCTCAGTGCTCGGGGTGCTGGGTGCTCAGTGCTCAGGGTGCTGGGTGCTCAGTACTCAGGGTGCTCATTGCTCAGGGTGCTGGGTGCTCAGTGCTCGGGGTGCTGGGTACTCAGTGCTCAGTACACAGGGTGCTGGGTGCTCAGTGCTCGGGGTGCTCTGTGCTCAGTGCTCAGTACTCAGGGTGCTGGGTGCTCAGTGCTCGGGGTGCTGGATGCTCAGTACTCAGGGTGCTGGGTGCTCAGTGCTCAGGGTGCTGGGTGCTCAGTGCTCAGGGTGCTGGGTGCTCAGTACTCAGTATGCTGGGTGCTCAGTGCTCAGGGAGCTGGGTGCTCAGTGCTCAGGGTGCTGGGTGCTCAGTACTCAGGGTGCTCGGTGCTCAGTACTCAGGGTGCTGGGTGCTCAGTGCTCAGGGTGCTGTGTGCTCAGTACTCAGGGTTCTGGGTGCTCGGTGCTCAGTACGCTGGGTGCTCAGTTCTCAGGGTGCTGGCTGCTCAGTACTCAGGGTGCTCGGTGCGCAGTACTCAGGGTACTGGCTGCTCAGTGCTCGGGGTGCTCAGTGCTTGGGGTGTTGGGTGCTTAGTACTCAGGGTGCTGGGTGCTCAGTGCTCAGGGTGCTGGGTGCTCAGTACTCAGGGTGCTGGGTGCTCAGTACTCAGGGTGCTGGGTGCTCAGTGCTCGGGGTGCTGGGTGCTCAGTACTCGGGGTGCTCAGTGCTCAGTACTCAGGGTGCTGGGTGCTCAGTGCTCAGGGTGCTGGGTGCTCAGCTCTCTGGGTGCTGGCTGCTCGGTTCTCAGGTTGCTGGGTGCTCAGTACTCGGGGTGCTGGGTGCTCAGTACTCAGGGTGCTGGGTGCTCATTGCTGGGGGTGCTGGGTGCTCAGTACTCAGGGTGCTGGGTGCTCATTGCTGGGGGTGCTGGCTGCTCGGTTCTCAGGTTGCTGGGTGCTCAGTACTCGGGGTGCTGGGTGCTCAGTACTCAGGGTGCTGGGTCCTCATTGCTGGGGGTGCTGGGTGCTCAGTGTTCAGGTTGCTGGGTGCTCAGTACTCGGGGTGCTCGGTGCTCAGTACTCAGGGTGCTGGGTGCTCATTGCTCGGGGTGCTGGGTGCTCAGTGCTCAGGGTGCTGGGTGCCCCATGCTCGGG
Source organism: Microtus oregoni (assembly GCF_018167655.1). Classification (NCBI taxonomy): domain Eukaryota; kingdom Metazoa; phylum Chordata; class Mammalia; order Rodentia; family Cricetidae; genus Microtus; species Microtus oregoni. The sequence continues at coordinate 125,077 of NW_024543273.1, read as the reverse complement.
GTGCTGGGTGCTCAGTACTCGGGGTGCTGGGTGCTCAGTGCTCAGGGTGCTGGGTCGCAGTGCTTGGGGTACTGGGTACTCAGTGCTCAGTACACTGGGTGCTGGGTGCTCAGTGCTCGGGGTGCTGTGTGCTCAGTGATCAGTACTCAGGGTGCTGGGTGCTCAGTGCTCGGGGTGCTGGGTGCTCAGTACTCAGGGAGCTGGGTGCTCAGTACTCAGGGTGCTGGGTGCTCATTACTCAGGGTGCTGGGTGCTCAGTACTCAGGGTGCTCAGTGCTTGGGGTGCTGGGTGCTCAGTGCTCAGGGTGCTCAGTGCTTTGGGTGTTGGGTGCTCAGTGCTCAGTACTCAGGGTGCTCGGTGCTCAGTGCTCTGGGTGCTCAGTGCTCAGTACTCAGGGTGCTCAGTGCTCAGTGCTCTGGGTGCTGGGTGCTCAGTGCTCGGGGTGCTGGGTGTTCAGTGCTCAGGGTGCTGGGTGCTCAGTACTCAGGGTGCTCAGTGCTCAGGGTGCTGGGTGCTCAGTGCTCGGGGTGCTGGGTACTCAGTGCTCAGTACACACGGTGCTGGGTGCTCAGTGCTCGGGGTGCTGGGTGCTCAGTGCTCAGTACTCAGGGTGCTGGGTACTCAGTGCTCGGGGTGCTGGATGCTCAGTACTCAGGGTGCTGGGTGCTCAGTGCTCAGGGTGCTGGGTGCTCAGTGCGCAGGGTGCTGGGTGCTCAGTACTCAGTATGCTGGGTGCTCAGTGCTCAGGGTGCTGGGTGCTCAGTGCTCGGGGTGCTGGGTGCTCAGTAATCAGGGTGCTCGGTGCTCAGTACTCAGGGTGCTGGGTGCTCAGTGCTCAGGGTGCTGTGTACTCAGTACTCAGGGTGCTGGGTGCTCGGTGCTCAGTATGCTGGGTGCTCAGTTCTCAGGGTGCTGGCTGCTCAGTACTCAGGGTGCTCGGTGCTCAGTACTCAGGGTACTGGCTGCTCAGTGCTCGGGGTGCTCAGTGCTTGGGGTGCTGGGTGCTCAGTTCTCAGGGTGCTCAGTGCTTGGGGTGTTGGGTGCTTAGTACTCAGGGTGCTGGGTGCTCAGTGCTCAGGGTGCTGGGTGCTCAGTACTCAGGGTGCTGGGTGCTCAGTACTCAGGGTGCTGGGTGCTCAGTGCTCGGGATGCTGGGTGCTCAGTACTCGGGGTGCTCAGTGCTCAGTACTCAGGGTGCTGGGTGCTCAGTGCTCAGGGTGCTGGGTGCTCAGCGCTCGGGGTGCTGGCTGCTCGGTTCTCAGGTTGTTGGGTGCTCAGTACTCGGGGTGCTGGGTTCTAAGTACTCAGGGTGCTGGGTGCTCATTGCTGGGGGTGCTGGGTGCTCAGTACTCAGGGTGCTGGGTGCTCATTGCTGGGGGTGCTGGCTGCTCGGTTCTCAGGTTGCTGGGTGCTCAGTACTCGGGGTGCTGGGTGCTCAGTACTCAGGGTGCTGGGTGCTCATTGCTGGGGGTGCTGGGTGCTCAGTGCTCAGGTTGCTGGGTGCTCAGTACTCGGGGTGCTCGGTGCTCAGTACTCAGGGTGCTGGGTGCTCATTGCTCGGGGTGCTGTGTGCTCAGTACTCAGGGTGCTGGGTGCCCCATGCTCAGGGTGCTGGTTGCTCAGTACTCGGGGTGCTGGGTGCCCAATGCTCAGGGTGCTGGGTCGCAGTGCTCGGGGTACTGGGTACTCAGTGCTCAGTACACAGGGTGCTGGGTGCTCAGTGCTCGGGGTGCTGTGTGCTCAGTGCTCAGTACTCAGGGTGCTGGGTGCTCAGTACTCGGGGTGCTGGGTGCTCAGTACTCAGGGTGCTGGGTGCTCAGTGCTCGGGGTGCTGGGTGCTCAGTACTCAGGGAGCTGGGTGCTCAGTACTCAGGGTGCTGGGTGCTCATTACTCAGGGTGCTGGGTGCTCAGTACTCAGGGTGCTCAGTGCTTGGGGTGCTGGGTGCTCAGTGCTCAGGGTGCTCAGTGCTTGGGGTGTTGGGTGCTCAGTGCTCAGTACTCAGGGTGCTCGGTGCTCAGTGCTCAGGGTGCTCAGTGCTCAGTACTCAGGGTGCTCAGTGCTCAGTGCTCTGGGTGCTGGGTGCTCAGTGCTTGGGTTGCTGGGTGCTCAGTGCTCAGGGTGCTGGGTGCTCAGTACTCAGGGTGCTCAGTGCTCAGGGTGCTGGGTGCTCAGTGCTCGGGGTGCTGGGTACTCAGTGCTCAGTACACAGGGTGCTGGGTGCTCAGTGCTCGGGGTGCTGGGTGCTCAGTGCTCAGTACTCAGGGTGCTGGGTGCTCAGTGCTCGGGGTGCTGGATGCTCAGTACTCAGGGTGCAGGGTGCTCAGTGCTCAGGGTGCTGGGTGCTCAGTACTCAGGGTGCTGGGTGCTCAGTACGCAGTATGCTGGGTGCTCAGTGCTCAGGGTGCTGGGTGCTCAGTGCACGGGGTGCTGGGTGCTCAGTACTCAGGGTGCTCGGTGCTCAGTACACAGGGTGCTGGGTGCTCAGTGCTCAGGGTGCTGTGTGCTCAGTACTCAGGGTGCTGGGTGCTCGGTGCTCAGTATGCTGTGTGCTCAGTACTCAGGGTGCTGGCTGCTCAGTACTCAGGGTGCTCGGTGCTCAGTACTCAGGGTGCTGGCTGCTCAGTGCTCGGGGTGCTCAGTGCTTGGGGTGCTCGGTGCTCAGTACTCAGGGTGCTCAGTGCTTGGGGTGTTGGGTGCTTAGTACTCAGGGTGCTGGGTGCTCAGTGCTCAGGGTGCTGGGTGCTCAGTACTCAGGGTGCTGGGTGCTCAGTACTCAGGGTGCTGGGTGCTCAGTGCTCGGGGTGCTGGGTGCTCTGTACTCGGGGTGCTCAGTGCTCAGTACTCAGGGTGCTGGGTGCTTAGTGCTCAGGGTGCTGGGTGCTCAGCGCTCGGGGTGCTGGCTGCTCGGTTCTCAGGTTGCTGGGTGCTCAGTACTCGGGATGCTGGGTGCTCAGTACTCAGGGTGCTGGGTGCTCATTGCTGGGGGTGCTGGGTGCTCAGTACTCAGGGTGCTGGGTGCTCATTGCTGGGGGTGCTGGCTGCTCGGTTCTCAGGTTGCTGGGTGCTCAGTACTCGGGGTGCTGGGTGCTCAGTACTCAGTGTGCTGGGTGCTCATTGCTGGGGGTGCTGGGTGCTCAGTGCTCAGGTTGCTGGATGCTCAGTACTCGGGGTGCTCGGTGCTCAGTAGTCAGGGTGCTGGGTGCTCATTGCTCGGGGTGCTGGGTGCTCAGTGCTCAGGGTGCTGGGTGCCCCATGCTCGGGGTGCTGGGTGCTCAGTACTCGGGGTGCTGGGTGCTCAGTGCTCAGGGTGCTGGGTCGCAGTGCTCGGGGTACTGGGTACTCAGTGCTCAGTACACTGGGTGCTGGGTGCTCAGTGCTCGCGGTGCTGTGTGCTCAGTGCTCAGTACTCAGGGTGCTGGGTGCTCAGTGCTCGGGGTGCTGGGTGCTCAGTACTCAGGGAGCTGGGTGCTCAGTACTCATTGTGCTGGGTGCTCATTACTCAGGGTGCTGGGTGCTCAGTACTCAGGGTGCTCAGTGCTTGGGGTGCTGGGTGCTCAGTGCTCAGGGTGCTCAGTGCTTGGGGTGTTGGGTGCTCAGTGCTCAGTACTCAGGGTGCTCGGTGCTCAGTGCTCAGGGTGCTCAGTGCTCAGTACTCAGGGTGCTCAGTGCTCAGTGCTCTGGGTGCTGGGTGCTCAGTGCTCGGGGTGCTGTGTGCTCCGTGCTCAAGGTGCTGGGTGCTCAGTACTCAGGGTGCTCAGTGCTCAGGGTGCTGGGTGCTCAGTACTCAGGGTGCTGGGTCCTCATTGCTGGGGGTGCTGGGTGCTCAGTGTTCAGGTTGCTGGGTGCTCAGTACTCGGGGTGCTCGGTGCTCAGTACTCAGGGTGCTGGGTGCTCATTGCTCGGGGTGCTGGGTGCTCAGTGCTCAGGGTGCTGGGTGCCCCATGCTCGGGGTGCTGGGTGCTCAGTACTCGGGGTGCTGGGTGCTCAGTGCTCAGGGTGCTGGGTCGCAGTGCTTGGGGTACTGGGTACTCAGTGCTCAGTACACTGGGTGCTGGGTGCTCAGTGCTCGGGGTGCTGTGTGCTCAGTGATCAGTACTCAGGGTGCTGGGTGCTCAGTGCTCGGGGTGCTGGGTGCTCAGTACTCAGGGAGCTGGGTGCTCAGTACTCAGGGTGCTGGGTGCTCATTACTCAGGGTGCTGGGTGCTCAGTACTCAGGGTGCTCAGTGCTTGGGGTGCTGGGTGCTCAGTGCTCAGGGTGCTCAGTGCTTTGGGTGTTGGGTGCTCAGTGCTCAGTACTCAGGGTGCTCGGTGCTCAGTGCTCTGGGTGCTCAGTGCTCAGTACTCAGGGTGCTCAGTGCTCAGTGCTCTGGGTGCTGGGTGCTCAGTGCTCGGGGTGCTGGGTGTTCAGTGCTCAGGGTGCTGGGTGCTCAGTACTCAGGGTGCTCAGTGCTCAGGGTGCTGGGTGTTCAGTGCTCAGGGTGCTGGGTGCTCAGTACTCAGGGTGCTCAGTGCTCAGGGTGCTGGGTGCTCAGTACTCAGGGTGCTCAGTGCTCAGGGTGCTGGGTGCTCAGTGCTCGGGGTGCTGGGTGCTCAGTACTCAGGGTGCTGGGTGCTCATTGCTGGGGGTGCTGGGTGCTCAGTGCTCAGGTTGCTGGGTGCTCAGTACTCGGGGTGCTCGGTGCTCAGTACTCAGGGTGCTGGGTGCTCATTGCTCGGGGTGCTGGGTGCTCAGTACTCAGGGTGCTGGGTGCCCCATGCTCAGGGTGCTGGGTGCTCAGTACTCGGGGTGCTGGGTGCCCAATGCTCAGGGTGCTGGGTCGCAGTGCTCGGGGTACTGGGTACTCAGTGCTCAGTACACAGGGTGCTGGGTGCTCAGTGCTCGGGGTGCTGTGTGCTCAGTGCTCAGTACTCAGGGTGCTGGGTGCTCAGTACTCGGGGTGCTGGGTGCTCAGTACTCAGGGTGCTGGGTGCTCAGTGCTCGGGGTGCTGGGTGCTCAGTACTCAGGGAGCTGGGTGCTCAGTACTCAGGGTGCTGGGTGCTCATTACTCAGGGTGCTGGGTGCTCAGTACTCAGGGTGCTCAGTGCTTGGGGTGCTGGGTGCTCAGTGCTCAGGGTGCTCAGTGCTTGGGGTGTTGGGTGCTCAGTGCTCAGTACTCAGGGTGCTCGGTGCTCAGTGCTCAGGGTGCTCAGTGCTCAGTACTCAGGGTGCTCAGTGCTCAGTGCTCTGGGTGCTGGGTGCTCAGTGCTTGGGTTGCTGGGTGCTCAGTGCTCAGGGTGCTGGGTGCTCAGTACTCAGGGTGCTCAGTGCTCAGGGTGCTGGGTGCTCAGTGCTCGGGGTGCTGGGTACTCAGTGCTCAGTACACAGGGTGCTGGGTGCTCAGTGCTCGGGGTGCTGGGTGCTCAGTGCTCAGTACTCAGGGTGCTGGGTGCTCAGTGCTCGGGGTGCTGGATGCTCAGTACTCAGGGTGCAGGGTGCTCAGTGCTCAGGGTGCTGGGTGCTCAGTACTCAGGGTGCTGGGTGCTCAGTACGCAGTATGCTGGGTGCTCAGTGCTCAGGGTGCTGGGTGCTCAGTGCACGGGGTGCTGGGTGCTCAGTACTCAGGGTGCTCGGTGCTCAGTACTCAGGGTGCTGGGTGCTCAGTGCTCAGGGTGCTGTGTGCTCAGTACTCAGGGTGCTGGGTGCTCGGTGCTCAGTATGCTGTGTGCTCAGTACTCAGGGTGCTGGCTGCTCAGTACTCAGGGTGCTCGGTGCTCAGTACTCAGGGTGCTGGCTGCTCAGTGCTCGGGGTGCTCAGTGCTTGGGGTGCTCGGTGCTCAGTACTCAGGGTGCTCAGTGCTTGGGGTGTTGGGTGCTTAGTACTCAGGGTGCTGGGTGCTCAGTGCTCAGGGTGCTGGGTGCTCAGTACTCAGGGTGCTGGGTGCTCAGTACTCAGGGTGCTGGGTGCTCAGTGCTCGGGGTGCTGGGTGCTCTGTACTCGGGGTGCTCAGTGCTCAGTACTCAGGGTGCTGGGTGCTTAGTGCTCAGGGTGCTGGGTGCTCAGCGCTCGGGGTGCTGGCTGCTCGGTTCTCAGGTTGCTGGGTGCTCAGTACTCGGGATGCTGGGTGCTCAGTACTCAGGGTGCTGGGTGCTCATTGCTGGGGGTGCTGGGTGCTCAGTACTCAGGGTGCTGGGTGCTCATTGCTGGGGGTGCTGGCTGCTCGGTTCTCAGGTTGCTGGGTGCTCAGTACTCGGGGTGCTGGGTGCTCAGTACTCAGGGTGCTGGGTGCTCATTGCTGGGGGTGCTGGGTGCTCAGTGCTCAGGTTGCTGGATGCTCAGTACTCGGGGTGCTCGGTGCTCAGTAGTCAGGGTGCTGGGTGCTCATTGCTCGGGGTGCTGGGTGCTCAGTGCTCAGGGTGCTGGGTGCCCCATGCTCGGGGTGCTGGGTGCTCAGTACTCGGGGTGCTGGGTGCTCAGTGCTCAGGGTGCTGGGTCGCAGTGCTCGGGGTACTGGGTACTCAGTGCTCAGTACACTGGGTGCTGGGTGCTCAGTGCTCGGGGTGCTGTGTGCTCAGTGCTCAGTACTCAGGGTGCTGGGTGCTCAGTGCTCGGGGTGCTGGGTGCTCAGTACTCAGGGAGCTGGGTGCTCAGTACTCATTGTGCTGGGTGCTCATTACTCAGGGTGCTGGGTGCTCAGTACTCAGGGTGCTCAGTGCTTGGGGTGCTGGGTGCTCAGTGCTCAGGGTGCTCAGTGCTTGGGGTGTTGGGTGCTCAGTGCTCAGTACTCAGGGTGCTCGGTGCTCAGTGCTCAGGGTGCTCAGTGCTCAGTACTCAGGGTGCTCAGTGCTCAGTGCTCTGGGTGCTGGGTGCTCAGTGCTCGGGGTGCTGTGTGCTCCGTGCTCAAGGTGCTGGGTGCTCAGTACTCAGGGTGCTCAGTGCTCAGGGTGCTGGGTGCTCAGTGCTCGGGGTGCTGGGTACTCAGTGCTCAGTACACAGGGTGCTGGGTGCTCAGTGCTCGGGGTGCTGGGTGCTCAGTGCTCAGTACTCAGGGTGCTGGGTGCTCAGTGCTCGGGGTGCTGGATGCTCAGTACTCAGGGTGCTGGGTGCTCAGTGCTCAGGGTGCTGGGTGCTCAGTACTCAGGGTGCTGGGTGCTCAATACGCAGTATGCTGGGTTCTCAGTGCTCAGGGTGCTGGGTGCTCAGTGCTCGGGGTGCTGGGTGCTCAATACTCAGGGTGCTCGGTGCTCAGTACTCAGGGTGCTGGGTGCTCAGTGCTCAGGGTGCTGTGTGCTCAGTACTAAGGGTGCTGGGTTCTCGGTGCTCAGTATGCTGGGTGCTCAGTACTCAGGGTGCTGGCTGCTCAGTACTCAGGGTGCTCGGTGCTCAGTACTCAGGGTGCTGGCTGTTCAGTGCTCGGGGTGCTCAGTGCTTGGGGTGCTGGGTGCTCAGTACTCAGGGTGCTCAGTGCTTGGGGTGTTGGGTGCTTAGTACTCAGGGTGCTGGGTGCTCAGTGCTCAGGGTGCTGGGTGCTCAGTACTCAGGGTGCTGGGTGCTCAGTACTCAGGGTGCTGGGTGCTCAGTGCTCGGGGTGCTGGGTGCTCAGTACTCGGGGTGCTCAGTGCTCAGTACTCAGGGTGCTGGGTGCTCAGTTCTCAGGGTGCTGGGTGCTCAGCGCTCGGGGTGCTCAGTGCTCAGTACTCAGGGTGCTGGGTGCTTAGTGCTCAGGGTGCTGGGTGCTCAGCGCTCGGGGTGCTGGCTGCTCGGTTCTCAGGTTGCTGGGTGCTCAGTACTCGGGATGATGGGTGCTCAGTACTCAGGGTGCTGGGTGCTCATTGCTGGGGGTGCTGGGTGCTCAGTACTCAGGGTGCTGGGTGCTCATTGCTGGGGGTGCTGGCTGCTCGGTTCTCAGGTTGCTGGGTGCTCAGTACTCGGGGTGCTGGGTGCTCAGTACTCAGGGTGCTGGGTGCTCATTGCTGGGGGTGCTGGGTGCTCAGTGCTCAGGTTGCTGGATGCTCAGTACTCGGGGTGCTCGGTGCTCAGTAGTCAGGGTGCTGGGTGCTCATTGCTCGGGGTGCTGGGTGCTCAGTGCTCAGGGTGCTGGGTCGCAGTGCTCGGGGTACTGGGTACTCAGTGCTCAGTACACTGGGTGCTGGGTGCTCAGTGCTCGGGGTGCTGTGTGCTCAGTGCTCAGTACTCAGGGTGCTGGGTGCTCAGTGCTCGGGGTGCTGGGTGCTCAGTACTCAGGGAGCTGGGTGCTCAGTACTCATTGTGCTGGGTGCTCATTACTCAGGGTGCTGGGTGCTCAGTACTCAGGGTGCTCAGTGCTTGGGGTGCTGGGTGCTCAGTGCTCAGGGTGCTCAGTGCTTGGGGTGTTGGGTGCTCAGTGCTCAGTACTCAGGGTGCTCGGTGCTCAGTGCTCAGGGTGCTCAGTGCTCAGTACTCAGGGTGCTCAGTGCTCAGTGCTCTGGGTGCTGGGTGCTCAGTGCTCGGGGTGCTGTGTGCTCCGTGCTCAAGGTGCTGGGTGCTCAGTACTCAGGGTGCTCAGTGCTCAGGGTGCTGGGTGCTCAGTGCTCGGGGTGCTGGGTACTCAGTGCTCAGTACACAGGGTGCTGGGTGCTCAGTGCTCGGGGTGCTGGGTGCTCAGTGCTCAGTACTCAGGGTGCTGGGTGCTCAGTGCTCGGGGTGCTGGATGCTCAGTACTCAGGGTGCTGGGTGCTCAGTTCTCAGGGTGCTGGGTGCTCAGTACTCAGGGTGCTGGGTGCTCAATACGCAGTATGCTGGGTTCTCAGTGCTCAGGGTGCTGGGTGCTCAGTGCTCGGGGTGCTGGGTGCTCAATACTCAGGGTGCTCGGTGCTCAGTACTCAGGGTGCTGGGTGCTCAGTGCTCAGGGTGCTGTGTGCTCAGTACTAAGGGTGCTGGGTGCTCGGTGCTCAGTATGCTGGGTGCTCAGTACTCAGGGTGCTGGCTGCTCAGTACTCAGGGTGCTCGGTGCTCAGTACTCAGGGTGCTGGCTGTTCAGTGCTCGGGGTGCTCAGTGCTTGGGGTGCTGGGTGCTCAGTACTCAGGGTGCTCAGTGCTTGGGGTGTTGGGTGCTTAGTACTCAGGGTGCTGGGTGCTCAGTGCTCAGGGTGCTGGGTGCTCAGTACTCAGGGTGCTGGGTGCTCAGTACTCAGGGTGCTGGGTGCTCAGTGCTCGGGGTGCTGGGTGCTCAGTACTCGTGGTGCTCAGTGCTCAGTACTCAGGGTGCTGGGTGCTCAGTTCTCAGGGTGCTGGGTGCTCAGCGCTCGGGGTGCTGGCTGCTCGGTTCTCAGGGTGCTGGGTGCTCAGTACTCGGGATGCTGGGTGCTCAGTACTCAGGGTGCTGGGTGCTCATTGCTGGGGGTGCTGGTTGCTCAGTACTCAGGGTGCTGGGTGCTCATTGCTGGGGGTGCTGGCTGCTCGGTTCTCAGGTTGCTGGGTGCTCAGTACTCGGGGTGCTGGGTGCTCAGTACTCAGGGTGCTGGGTGCTCATTGCTGGGGGTGCTGGGTGCTCAGTGCTCAGGTTGCTGGATGCTCAGTACTCGGGGTGCTCGGTGCTCAGTACTCAGGGTGCTGGGTGCTCATTGCTCGGGGTGCTGGGTGCTCAGTGCTCAGGGTGCTGGGTGCCCCATGCTCGGGGTGCTGGGTGCTCAGTACTCGGGGTGCTGGGTGCTCAGTGCTCAGGGTGCTGGGTCGCAGTGCTCAAGGTACTGGGTACTCTGTGCTCAGTACACAGGGTGCTGGGTGCTCAGTGCTCGGGGTGCTGGGTGCTCAGTGCTCAGTACTCAGGGAGCTGGGTGCTCAGTGTTCGGGGTGCTGGGTGCTCAGTACTCAGGGAGCTGGGTGCTCAGTACTCAGGGTGCTGGGTGCTCATTACTCAGGGTGCTGGGTGCTCAGTACTCAGGGTGCTCAGTGCTTGGGGTGCTGGGTGCTCAGTGCTCAGGGTGCTCAGTGCTTGGGGTGTTGGGTGCTCAGTGCTCAGTACTCAGGGTGCTCGGTGCTCAGTGCTCAGGCTGCTCAGTGCTCAGTACTCAGGGTGCTCAGTGCTCAGTGCTCTGGGTGCTGGGTGCTCAGTGCTCGGGGTGCTGGGTGCTCAGTGCTCAGGGTGCTGGGTGCTCAGTACTCAGGGTGCTCAGTGCTCAGGGTGCTGGGTGCTCAGTGCTCGGGGTGCTGGGTACTCAGTGCTCAGTACACAGGGTGCTGGGTGCTCAATGCTCGGGGTGCTGGGTGCTCAGTGCTCAGTACTCAGGGTGCTGGGTGCTCAGTGCTCGGGGTGCTGGATGCTCAGTACTCAGGGTGCTGGGTGATCAGTGCTCAGGGTGCTGGGTGCTCAGTACTCAGGGTGCTGGGTGCTCAATACGCAGTATGCTGGGTTCTCAGTGCTCAGGGTGCTGGGTGCTCAGTGCTCGGGGTGCTGGGTGCTCAGTACTCAGGGTGCTCGGTGCTCAGTACTCAGGGTGCTGGGTGCTCAGTGCTCAGGGTGCTGTGTGCTCAGTACTCAGGGTGCTGGGTGCTCGGTGCTCAGTATGCTGGGTGCTCAGTACTCAGGGTGCTGGCTTCTCAGTACTCAGGGTGCTCGGTGCTCAGTACTCAGGGTGCTGTCTGTTCAGTGCTCGGGGTGCTCAGTGCTTGGGGTGCTGGGTGCTCAGTACTCAGGGTGCTCAGTGCTTGGGGTGTTGGTTGCTTAGTACTCAGGGTGCTGGGTGCTCAGTGCTCAGGGTGCTGGGTGCTCAGTACTCAGGGTGCTGGGTGCTCAGTACTCAGGGTTCTGGGTGCTCATTGCTCGGGGTGCTGGGTGCTCAGTACTCGGGGTGCTCAGTGCTCAGTACTCAGGGTGCAGGGTGCTCAGTGCTCAGGGTGCTGGGTGCTCAGCGCTCGGGGTGCTGGCTGCTCGGTTCTCAGGTTGCTGGGTTCTCAGTACTCGGGGTGCTGGGTGCTCAGTACTCAGGGTGCTGGGTGCTCATTGCTGGGGGTGCTGGGTGCTCAGTACTCAGGATGCTGGGTGCTCATTGCTGGGGGTGCTGGCTGCTCGGTTCTCAGGTTGCTGGGTGCTCAGTACTCGGGGTGCTGGGTGCTCAGTACTCAGGGTGCTGGGTGCTCATTGCTGGGGGTGTTGGGTGCTCAGTGCTCAGGTTGCTGGCTGCTCAGTACTCGGGGTGCTGGGTGCTCAGTACTCAGGGTGCTGGGTGCTCATTGCTCAGGGTGCTGGGTGCTCAGTGCTCAGGGTGCTGGGTGCTCAGTGCTCGGGGTGCTTTGTGCTCAGTACTCGGGGTGCTTGGTGCTCAGTGCTCAGGGTTCTGGGTCGCAGTGCTCGGGGTACTGGGTACTCAGTGCTCAGTACACAGGGTGCTGGGTGCTCAGTGCTCGGGGTGCTGTGTGCTCAGTGCTCAGTACTCAGGGTGCTGGGTGCTCAGTGCTCGGGGTGCTGGGTGCTCAGTACTCAGGGTACTTGGTGCTCAGTACTCAGGGTGCTGGGTGATCAGTGCTCAGGGTGCTGGGTGCTCAGTACTCAGGGTGCTCGGTGCTCAGTACTCAGGGTGCTGGGTGCTCAGTGCTCAGGATGCTGGGTCCTCAGTGCTCTGGGTGCTGTGTGCTTAGTGCTCGGTGAGCTGGGTGCTCAGTACTCAGGATGCTGGGTGCTCAGTACTCGGGGTGCTGGATGCTCAGTACTCAGGGAGCTGGGTGCTCAGTACTCAGGGTGCTGGGTGCTCAGGACTCAGGTGCTGGGTGCTCAGTGCTCAGGGTGCTGGGTGCTCAGTGCTCGGGGTGCTGGGTGCTCAGTGCTCAGTACTCAGGGTGCTGTGTGCTCAGTGCTCGGGGTGCTGGGTGCTCAGTGCTCAGTACTCAGGGTGCTGGGTGCTCAGTGCTCAGGGTGCTGGGTGCTCAGTGCTCAGGGTGCTGGGTGCTCAGTGCTCAGGGTGCTGGTTACTCAGTGCTCGGGGTGCTGGTTGCTCAGTACTCAGGGTGCTGGGTGCTCAGTACTCAGGGTGCTGGGTGCTCAGTGCTCGGGGTGCTGGGTGCTCAGTGCTCAGTGTGCTCGGTGCTCAGTACTCAGAGTGCTGGGTGCTCAGTTCTCGGGGTTTACTGTACTCAGGGTGCTGTGTGTTCAGTGCTCAGGGTATTGGGTGCTCAGTACTCAGGGTGCTCGGTGCTCGGGGTTCTGGGTGCTCAGTGCTCGGGGTGCTCAGTGCTCAGTACTCAGGGTGCTCGGTGCTTAGTATTCAGGGTGCTGGGTGCTCAGTACTCCGGGTGCTGGTTGCTCAGTGCTCAGGGTGCTCGGTGCTCAGTGCTCAGGGTGCTGGGTGCTCAGTACTCAGGGTGATCATTGCTCAGGGTGCTGGGTGCTCAGTACTCAGGGTGCTGGGTGCTCAGTACTCAGGGTGCTCAGTGCTCAGTACTCAGGGTGCTCAGTGCTCAGTACTAAGGTTGCTCAGTGCTCAGGGTGCTGGGTGCTCAGTACTCAGGGTGCTGGGTGCTCAGTGCTCAGGGTGCTGGGTGCTCAGTGCTCAGGGTGCTGGGTGCTCAGTGCTCAGGGTGCTGGGTGCTCAGTACACAGGGTGCTCTGTGCTCGGGGTGCTGGGTGCTCAGTGCTCGGTGTGCTCGGTGCTCAGTACTCGGGGTGCTCAGTGCTCAGTACTCAGGGTGCTGGGTGCTCAGTGCTCAGGGTGCTGGGTGCTCAGTACTCAGGGTGCTGGGTGCTCGGTGCTCAGTACGCTGGGTGCTCAGTACTCAGGGTGCTGGGTGCTCAGTACTCAGGGTGCTGGGTGCTCAGTACTCAGGGTGCTGGGTGCTAAGTACTCAGGGTGCTCGGTCCTCAGTTCTCAGGGTGCTGGGTGCTCAGTACTCAGGGTACAGGGTGCTCAGTGCTCAGGGTGCTCAGTGCTCAGTACTCAGGGTGCTCGGTGCTCAGTGCTCAGGGTGCTCAGTGCTCAGTACTCAGGGTGCTCAGTTCTCAGTGCTCTGGGTGCTGGGTGCTCAGTGCTCGGGGTGCTGGGTGCTCAGTGCTCAGGGTGCTGGGTGCTCAGTACTCAGGGTGCTCAGTGCTCAGGGTGCTCAGTGCTCGGGGTGCTGGGTGCTCAGTGCTCAGTACTCAGGGTGCTGGGTGCTCAGTGCTCGGGGTGCTGGATGCTCAGTACTCAGGGTGCTGGGTGCTCAGTGCTCAGGGTGCTGGGTGCTCAGTACTCAGGGTGCTGGGTGCTCAGTGCTCAGGGTGCTGGGTGCTCAGTACTCAGGGTGCTGGGTGCTCAGTGCTCAGGGTGCTGGGTGCTCAGTGCTCGAGGTGCTGGGTGCTCAGTACTCAGGGTGCTCGGTGCTCAGTACTCAGGGTGCTGGGTGCTCAGTGCTTGGCGTGCTGGGTGCTCAGTGCTCAGGGTGCTCAGTGCTTGTTGTGTTGGTTGCTCAGTGCTCAGTACTCAGGGTGCTCGGTGCTCAGTGCTCAGGGTGCTCAGTGCTCAGTACTCAGGGTGCTCGGTGCTCAGTACTCAGGGTGCTGGGTGCTCAGTGCTCAGGGTGCTGGGTGCTCAGTACTCAGGGTGCTGGGTGCTCGGTGCTCAGGGTGCTCGGTGCTCAGTACTCATGGTGCTGGGTGCTCAGTGCTCAGGGTGCTGGGTGCTCAGCGCTCAGGGTGCTGGGTGCTCAGTAATCGGGGTGCTCAGTGCTCAGTACTCAGCGTGCTGGGTGCTCAGTGCTCAGCGTGCTGGGTGCTCAGTACTCAGTCCTCAGGATGCTGGGTGCTCAGTGCTCAGGGTTCTGGGTGCTCAGTGCTCAGGGTGCTCAGTGCTCAGTGCACAGGGTGATGGGTGCTCGGTGCTCAGTATGCTGGGTGCTCAGTACTCAGGGTGCTGGCTGCTCAGTACTCAGGGTGCTCGGTGCTCAGTACTCAGGGTGCTGGCTGCTCAGTGCTCGGGGTGCTCAGTGCTTGGGGTGCTGGGTGCTCAGTACTCAGGGTGCTCAGTGCTTGGGGTGTTGGGTGCTTAGTACTCAGGGTGCTGGGTGCTCAGTGCTCAGGGTGCTGGGTGCTCAGTACTCAGGGTGCTGGGTGCTCAGTACTCAGGGTGCTGGGTGCTCAGTGCTCGGGGTGCTGGGTGCTCAGTACTCGGGGTGCTCAGTGCTCAGTACTCAGGGTGCTGTGTGCTCAGTGCTCAGGGTGCTGGGTGCTCAGCGCTCGGGGTGCTGGCTGCTCGGTTCTCAGGTTGCTGGGTGCTCAGTACACGGGATGCTGGGTGCTCAGTACTCAGGGTGCTGGGTGCTCATTGCTGGGGGTGCTGGGTCGCAGTGCTCGGGGTACTGGGTACTCAGTGCTCAGTACAGAGGGTGCTGGGTGCTCAGTGCTCGGGGTGCTGTGTGCTCAGTGCTCAGTACTCAGGGTGCTGGGTGCTCAGTGCTCGGGGTGCTGGGTGCTCAGTACTCAGGGAGCTGGGTGCTCAGTACTCAGGGTGCTGGGTGCTCATTACTCAGGGTGCTGGGTGCTCAGTACTCAGGGTGCTCAGTGCTTGGGGAGCTGGGTGCTCAGTGCTCAGGGTGCTCAGTGCTTGGGGTGTTGGGTGCTCAGTGCTCAGTACTCAGGGTGCTCGGTGCTCAGTGCTCAGGGTGCTCAGTGCTCAGTACTCAGGGTGCTCGGTGCTCAGTACTCAGGGTGCTGGGTGCTCAGTGCTCAGGGTGCTGGGTGCTCAGTACTCATGGTGCTGGGTCCTCGGTGCTCAGGGTGCTCGGTGCTCAGTACTCATGGTGCTGGGTGCTCAGTGCTCAGGGTGCTGGGTGCTCAGCGCTCAGGGTGCTGGGTGCTCAGTAATCGGGGTGCTCAGTGCTCAGTGCTCAGTGCTCAGGGTGCTGGGTGCTCAGTGCTCGGGGTGCTGGGTGCTCAGTGCTCGGGGTGCTGGGTGCTCAGTGCTCGGGGTGCTGGGTGCTCATTGCTGGGGGTGCTGGGTGCTCAGTGCTCAGGTTGCTGGGTGCTCAGTACTCGGGGTGCTCGGTGCTCAGTACTCAGGGTGCTGGGTGCTCATTGCTCAGGGTGCTGGGTGCTCAGTGCTCAGGGTGCTGGGTGCCCCATGCTCGGGGTGCTGGGTGCTCAGTACTCGGGGTGCTGGGTGCTCAATGCTCAGGGTGCTGGGTCGCAGTGCTCGGGGTACTGGGTACTCAGTGCTCAGTACAGAGGGTGCTGGGTGCTCAGTGCTCGGGGTGCTGTGTGCTCAGTGCTCAGTACTCAGGGTGCTGGGTGCTCAGTGCTCTGGGTGCTGGGTGCTCAGTACTCAGGGTGCTGGGTGCTCTGTGCTCTGGGTGCTGGGTGCTCAGTGCTCAGGGTGCTGGGTACTCACTGCTCAGTACACAGGGTGCTGGGTGCTCAGTGCTCGGGGTGCTGGGTGCTCAGTGCTCAGTACTCAGGGTGCTGGGTGCTCACTGCTCGGGGTGCTGGATGCTCAGTACTCAGGGCGCTGGGTGCTCAGTGCTCAGGGTGCTGGGTGCTCAGTACTCAGGGTGCTGGGTGCTCAGTACGCAGTATGCTGGGTGCTCAGTGCTCAGGGTGCTGGGTGCTCAGTGCTCGGGGTGCTGGGTGCTCAGTACTCAGGGTGCTCGGTGCTCAGTACTCAGGGTGCTGGGTGCTCAGTGCTCAGGGTGCTGTGTGCTCAGTACTCAGGGTGCTGGGTGCTCGGTGCTCAGTATGCTGGGTGCTCAGTACTCAGGGTGCTGGCTGCACAGTACTCAGGGTGCTCGGTGCTCAGTGCTCGGGGTGCTCAGTGCTTGTGGTGCTGGGTGCTCAGTACTCAGGGTGCTCAGTGCTTGGGGTGTTGGGTGCTTAGTACTCAGGGTGCTTGGTGCTCAGTGCTCAGGGTGCTGGGTGCTCAGTACTCAGGGTGCTGGGTGCTCAGTACTCAGGGTGCTGGGTGCTCAGTGCTCGGGGTGCTGGGTGCTCAGTACTCGGGGTGCTCAGTGCTCAGTACTCAGGGTGCTGGGTGCTCAGTGCTCAGGGTGCTGGGTGCTCAGCGCTAGGGGTGCTGGGTGCTCAGTACTCAGGGTGCTGGGTGCTCATTGCTGGGGGTGCTGGGTGCTCAGTACTCAGGGTGCTGGGTGCTCAGTGCTCAGGTTGCTGGGTGCTCAGTACTCGGGATGCTGGGTGCTCAGTACTCAGGGTGCTGGGTGCTCATTGCTGGGGGTGCTGGGTGCTCAGTACTCAGGGTGCTGGGTGCTCATTGCTGGGGGTGCTGGCTGCTCGGTTCTCAGGT
Organism: Microtus oregoni; assembly: GCF_018167655.1. Taxonomy (NCBI): domain Eukaryota; kingdom Metazoa; phylum Chordata; class Mammalia; order Rodentia; family Cricetidae; genus Microtus; species Microtus oregoni. The sequence goes on along the minus strand of NW_024543273.1, from coordinate 108,857 downwards.
TGCTGGGTGCTCAGTACTCGGGGTGCTGGGTGCTCAGTACTCAGGGTGCTGGGTGCTCATTGCTGGGGGTGCTGGGTGCTCAGTACTCGGGGTGCTCGGTGCTCAGTACTCATTGTGCTGGGTGCTCATTGCTCGGGGTGCTGGGTGCTCAGTGCTCAGGGTGCTGGGTGCCCCATTCTCGGGGTGCTGGGTGCTCAGTACTCGGGGTGCTGGGTGCTCAGTGCTCAGGGTGCTGGGTCGCAGTGCTCGGGGTACTGGGTACTCAGTGCTCAGTACACAGGGTGCTGGGTGCTCAGTGCTCGGGGTGCTGTGTGCTCAGTGCTCAGTACTCAGGGTGCTGGGTGCTCAGTGCTCGGGGTGCTGGGTGCTCAGTACTCAGGGAGCTGGGTGCTCAGTACTCAGGGTGCTGGGTGCTCATTACTCAGGGTGCTGGGTGCTCAGTACTCAGGGTGCTCAGTGCTTGGGGTGCTGGGTGCTCAGTGCTCAGGGTGCTCAGTGCTTGGGGTGTTGGGTGCTCAGTGCTCGGTACTCAGGGTGCTCGGTGCTCAGTGCTCAGGGTGCTCAGTGCTCAGTACTCAGGGTGCTCAGTGCTCAGTGCTCTGGGTGCTGGGTGCTCAGTGCTCGGGGTGCTGGGTGCTCAGTGCTCAGGGTGCTGGGTGCTCAGTACTCAGGGTGCTCAGTGCTCAGGGTGCTGGGTGCTCAGTGCTCGGGGTGCTGGGTACTCAGTGCTCAGTACACAGGGTGCTGGGTGCTCAGTGCTCGGGGTGCTGGGTGCTCAGTGCTCAGTACTCAGGGTGCTGGGTGCTCAGTGCTCGGGGTGCTGGATGCTCAGTACTCAGGGTGCTGGGTGCTCAGTGCTCAGGGTGCTGGGTGCTCAGTACTCAGGGTGCTGGGTGCTCAGTACGCAGTATGCTGGGTGCTCAGTGCTCAGGGTGCTGGGTGCTCAGTGCTCGGGGTGCTGGGTGCTCAGTACTCAGGGTGCTCGGTGCTCAGTACTCAGGGTGCTGGGTGCTCAGTGCTCAGGGTTCTGGGTGCTCATTGCTCGGGGTGCTGGGTGCTCAGTACTCGGGGTGCTCAGTGCTCAGTACTCAGGGTGCAGGGTGCTCAGTGCTCAGGGTGCTGGGTGCTCAGCGCTCGGGGTGCTGGCTGCTAGGTTCTCAGGTTGCTGGGTTCTCAGTACTCGGGGTGCTGGGTGCTCAGTACTCAGGGTGCTGGGTGCTCATTGCTGGGGGTGCTGGGTGCTCAGTACTCAGGATGCTGGGTGCTCATTGCTGGGGGTGCTGGCTGCTCGGTTCTCAGGTTGCTGGGTGCTCAGTACTCGGGGTGCTGGGTGCTCAGTACTCAGGGTGCTGGGTGCTCATTGCTGGGGGTGCTGGGTGCTCAGTGCTCAGGTTGCTGGGTGCTCAGTACTCGGGGTGCTGGGTGCTCAGTACTCAGGGTGCTGGGTGCTCATTGCTCAGGGTGCTGGGTGCTCAGTGCTCAGGGTGCTGGGTGCTCAGTGCTCGGGGTGCTTTGTGCTCAGTACTCGGGGTGCTGGGTGCTCAGTGCTCAGGGTGCTGGGTCGCAGTGCTCGGGGTACTGGGTACTCAGTGCTCAGTACACAGGGTGCTGGGTGCTCAGTGCTCGGGGTGCTGTGTGCTCAGTGCTCAGTACTCAGGGTGCTGGGTGCTCAGTGCTCGGGGTGCTGGGTGCTCAGTACTCAGGGTACTTGGTGCTCAGTACTCAGGGTGCTGGGTGATCAGTGCTCAGGGTGCTGGGTGCTCAGTACTCAGGGTGCTCGGTGCTCAGTACTCAGGGTGCTGGGTGCTCAGTGCTCAGGATGCTGGGTCCTCAGTGCTCTGGGTGCTGTGTGCTTAGTGCTCGGTGAGCTGGGTGCTCAGTACTCAGGATGCTGGGTGCTCAGTACTCGGGGTGCTGGATGCTCAGTACTCAGGGAGCTGGGTGCTCAGTACTCAGGGTGCTGGGTGCTCAGGACTCAGGTGCTGGGTGCTCAGTGCTCAGGGTGCTGGGTGCTCAGTGCTCGGGGTGCTGGGTGCTCAGTGCTCAGTACTCAGGGTGCTGTGTGCTCAGTGCTCGGGGTGCTGGGTGCTCAGTGCTCAGTACTCAGGGTGCTGGGTGCTCAGTGCTCAGGGTGCTGGGTGCTCAGTGCTCAGGGTGCTGGGTGCTCAGTGCTCAGGGTGCTGGTTACTCAGTGCTCGGGGTGCTGGTTGCTCAGTACTCAGGGTGCTGGGTGCTCAGTACTCAGGGTGCTGGGTGCTCAGTGCTCGGGGTGCTGGGTGCTCAGTGCTCAGTGTGCTCGGTGCTCAGTACTCAGAGTGCTGGGTGCTCAGTGCTCGGGGTTTACTGTACTCAGGGTGCTGTGTGTTCAGTGCTCAGGGTATTGGGTGCTCAGTACTCAGGGTGCTCGGTGCTCGGGGTTCTGGGTGCTCAGTGCTCGGGGTGCTCAGTGCTCAGTACTCAGGGTGCTCGGTGCTTAGTATTCAGGGTGCTGGGTGCTCAGTACTCCGGGTGCTGGTTGCTCAGTGCTCAGGGTGCTCGGTGCTCAGTGCTCAGGGTGCTGGGTGCTCAGTACTCAGGGTGATCATTGCTCAGGGTGCTGGGTGCTCAGTACTCAGGGTGCTGGGTGCTCAGTACTCAGGGTGCTCAGTGCTCAGTACATAGGGTGCTCAGTGCTCAGTACTAAGGTTGCTCAGTGCTCAGGGTGCTGGGTGCTCAGTACTCAGGGTGCTGGGTGCTCAATGCTCGGGGTGCTCGGTGCTCAGTGCTCAGGGTCCTGGGTACTCAGTACTCAGGGTGCTGGGTGCTTAGTACTCAGGGTGCTCAGTGCTAAGTACACAGGGTGCTGGGTGCTCAGTGCTCAGTACTCAGGGTGCTGGGTACTCAGTGCTCGGGGTGCTGGGTGCTCAGTGCTCAGGGTGCTGGGTGATCAGTGCTCAGGGTGCTGGGTGCTCAGTGATCGGGGTGCTGGGTGCTCAGTACTCAGGGTGCTCAGTGCTCGGGGAGCTCGGTGCTCATTACTCAGGGTGCTGGGTGCTCAGTACTCAGTGCTCGGGGTCCTGGGTGCTCCGTGCTCGGGGTGCTGGGTGCTCAGTGCTCAGTACTCAGGGTGCTGGGTGCTCAGTACTCAGGGTGCTGGGTGCTCATTCTCGGGGTGCTGGGTGCTCAGTGCTCGGGGTGTTGGGTGCTCAGTACTCAGGGTGCTGGTGGCTCAGTACTCAGGGTGCTGCGTGCTCAGTAATCAGGGTGCTCGGTTCTCAGTATTCAGGGTGCTGGGTGCTCATTCTCGGGGTGCTGGGTGCTCAGTGCTCAGGGTGCTGGGTGCTCAGTACTCTTGGTGCTGGGGGCTCAGTACTCAGGGTGCTGGGTGCTAAGTACTCAGGGTGATCTGTTCTCAGTACTCAGGTTGCTGGGTGGTCAGTGCTCGGGGTGATGGGTGCTCAGTACTCGGGGTGCTCAGTGCTCAGTACTCAGGGTGCTGGGTGCTCAGTACTCAGTGTGCTGGGTGCTCAGTGCTCGGGGTGCTCGGTGCTCAGTGCTCGGGGTGCTGGGTGCTCAGTACTCGGGGTGCTGGGTGCTCAGTGCTCAGGGTGCTGGGTGCTCAGTGCTCGGGGTGCTGGGTGCTCAGTACTGAGGGTGGTGCTGGGTGCTCAGTACACAGGGTGCTGGGTGCTCAGTGCTCAGGGTGCTGGGTTCTCAGTACTAAGGGTGCTGGGTGCTCAGTACTCAGGGTGCTCGGTGCTCAGTACTCAGGGTGCTGGGTGCTCAGTGCTCAGGGTGCTGGGTACTCAGTACTCAGGGTGCTGGGTGCTCAGTACTCAGGGTGCTGGGTGCTCAGTGCTCAGGGTGCTTGGTGCTCAGTGCTCCTGGTGCTGGGTGCTCAGTACTCAGGGTGCTGGGTGCTCAGTGCTCAGGGTGATCGGTGCTCAGTACTCAGGGTGCTCAGTACTCAGGGTGCTGGCTGCTCAGTGCTCGGGGTGCTGGGTGCTCAGTACTCGGGGTGCTGTGTGCTCTGTACTCAGGGTGCTGGTTGCTCAGTTCTCGGGGTCCTGGGTGTTCAGTGCTCAGGGTGATCGGTGCTCAGTACTCAGGGTGCTGGGTGCTCAGTGCTCAGGGTGCTGGGTACTCAGTCCTCAGGGTGCTCAGTGCTCAGGGTGCTGGGTGCTCAGTGCTCGGGGTGCTCGGTGCTCAGTACTCAGGGTGCTGAGTGCTCAGTACTCTGGGTGCTGGGTGGTCAGTACTCATGGTGCTGGGTGCTCAGTACTCAGGGGGCTGGGTGCTCAGTGCTCAGGGTGCTGGGTGCTCAGTGCTCAGGGTGCTGGGTGCTCAGTGCTCGGGGTGCTGTGTGCTCAGTGTTCAGTGCTCAGGGTGTTGGGTGCTCAGTGCTCAGTGCTCAGGGTGCTGGGTGCTCAGTACTCAGGGTGCTGGGTGATCAGTGCTCAGGGTGCTGGGTGCTCAGTGATCGGGGTGCTGGGTGCTCAGTACTCAGGGTGCTCAGTGCTCGGGGAGCTCGGTGCTCAGTACTCAGGGTGCTGGGTGCTCAGTACTCAGTGCTCGGGGTCCTGGGTGCTCCGTGCTCGGGGTGCTGGGTGCTCAGTGCTCAGTACTCAGGGTGCTGGGTGCTCAGTACTCAGGGTGCTGGGTGCTCATTCTCGGGGTGCTGGGTGCTCAGTGCTCGGGGTGCTGGGTGCTCAGTACTCAGGGTGCTGGGGGCTCAGTACTCAGGGTGCTGCGTGCTCAGTAATCAGGGTGCTCGGTTCTCAGTATTCAGGGTGCTGGGTGCTCATTCTCGGGGTGCTGGGTGCTCAGTGCTCAGGGTGCTGGGTGCTCAGTGCTGGAGGTGCTCGGTGCTCAGTACCCAAGGCGCTGGGTGCTCAGTGCTCAGGGTGCTGGGTGCTCAGTCCTCGGGGTGCTCCGTGCTCAGGGTGCTGGGTGCTCAGTGCTCAGTACTCAGGGTGCTCAGTACTCAGGGTGCTGGGTGCTCAGTGCTCGGGGTGCTGGGTGCTCAGTACTCAGGGTGCTGGGTGCTCAGTACTCGGGGTGCTGGGTGCTCATGACTCAGGGTGCTGGGTGCTCAGTGCTCGGGGTGCTGGGTGCTCAGTGCTCAGGGTGATCGGTGCTCAGTGCCCAGGGTGCTGGGTGCTCAGTCCTCCGGGTGCTCAGTGCTCAGGGTGCTGGGTGCTCAGTGCTCGGGGTGCTCGGTGCTCAGTACTCAGGGTGCTGAGTGCTCAGTACTCAGGGTGCTGGGTGATCAGTACTCAGGGTGCTGGGTGCTCAGTACTGAGGGTGCTGTGTGCTCAATGCGCATGGTGCTGGGTGCTCAGTGCTCAGGGTGCTGGGTGCTCAGTGCTCGGGGTGCTGGGTGCTCAGGGCTGTGGTGCTGGGTGCTCAGTGCTCAGTGCTCAGGGTGCTGGGTTCTCAGTGCTCAGTGCTCAGGGTGCTGGTTGCTCAGTACTCAGGGTGCTGGGTGCTCAGTACTCAGGGTGCTGGGTGCTCAGTGCTCAGGGTGCTGGGTGCTCAGTACTCAGGGTGCTGGGTGCTCAGTGCTCAGGGTGCTCTGTGCTCAGTACTCAGAATGCTGGGTGCTCAGTGCTCAGGGTGCTGGGTGCTCAGTGCTCAGGGTGCTGGGTGCTCAGTACTCAGGGTGCTGGGTGCTCAGTGCTCGGGGTGCTCGGTGCTCAGTACTCAAGGTGCTGGGTGCTCAGTGCTCAGGGTGCTGGGTGCTCAGTCCTCGGGGTGCTCCGTGCTCAGTGATCAGGGTGCTGGGTGCTCAGTACTCAGGGTACTCGGTGCTCAGTACTCAGGGTTCTCAGTGCTCAGTACTCAGGGTGCTGGGTGCTCAGTGCTCAGGGTGCTCAGTGCTCAGTGCTTGGGGTGCTGGATGCTCAGTGCTCGGGGCGCTTTGTGCTCAGTGCTCGGGGTGCTGGGTGCTCAGTGCTCGGGGTGCTGGGTGCTCAGTGCTCGGGGCGCTGGGTGCTCAGTGCTCGGGGTGCTGGGTGCTCAGTACTCGGGGTGCTGGGTGCTCAGTGCTCAGGGTGCTCAGTGCTCAGTACTCAGTGCTCAGGGTGCTCAGTGCTCAGTGCTCAGGGTGCTGGGTGTTCAGTACTCAGGGTGCTGGGTGCTCAGTACTCAGGGTGCTGGGGGCTCAGTGCTCAGGGTGCTGGGTGCTCAGTACTCTGGGTGTTGGGTGCTCAGTACACAGAGTGCTGGGTGCTCCGTGCTCGGGGTGCTGGGTGCTCATTGCTCAGGGTGCTGGGTGCTCAGTGCTCAGGGTGCTGGGTGCTCAGTACTCAGGGTGCTGGGTGCTCAGTGATCGTGGTGCTGGGTGCTCAGTACTCAGGGTGCTCAGTGCTCGGGGAGCTGTGAGCTCAGTACTCAGGGTGCTGGGTGCTCAGTACTCAGGGTGCTGGGTGCTCAGTAATCAGGGTGCTTGGTGCTCAGTGCTCCTGGTGCTGGGTGCTCAGTACTCAGGGTGCTGGGTGCTCAGTGCTCAGGGTGATCGGTGCTCAGTACTCAGGGTGCTCACTACTCAGGGTGCTGGCTGCTCAGTGCTCGGGGTGCTGGGTGCTCAGTACTCGGGGTGCTGGGTGCTCTGTACTCAGGGTGCTGGGTGCTCAGTTATCGGGGTCCTGGGTGCTCAGTGCTCAGGGTGATCGGTGCTCAGTACTCAGGGTGCTGGGTGCTCAGTGCTCACGATGCTGGGTACTCAGTCCTCAGGGTGCTCAGTGCTCAGGGTGCTGGGTGCTCAGTGCTCGGGGTGCTCGGTGCTCAGTACTCAGGGTGCTCAGTACTCAGGGTGCTGGCTGCTCAGTGCTCGGGGTGCTGGGTGCTCAGTACTCGGGGTGCTGGGTGCTCTGTACTCAGGGTGCTGGTTGCTCAGTTCTCGGGGTCCTGGGTGCTCAGTGCTCAGGGTGATCGGTGCTCAGTACTCAGGGTGCTGGGTGCTCAGTGCTCAGGGTGCTGGGTACTCAGTCCTCAGGGTGCTCAGTGCTCAGGGTGCTGGGTGCTCAGTGCTCGGGGTGCTCGGTGCTCAGTACTCAGGGTGCTGAGTGCTCAGTACTCAGGGTGCTGGGTGGTCAGTACTCATGGTGCTGGGTGCTCAGTACTCAGGGGGCTGGGTGCTCAGTGCTCAGGGTGCTGGGTGCTCAGTGCTCAGGGTGCTGGGTGCTCAGTGCTCGGGGTGCTGGGTGCTCAGTGCTCGGGGTGCTGTGTGCTCAGTGTTCAGTGCTCAGGGTGTTGGGTGCTCAGTGCTCAGTGCTCAGGGTGCTGGGTGCTCAGTACTCAGGGTGCTGGGTGATCAGTGCTCAGGGTGCTGGGTGCTCAGTGATCGGGGTGCTGGGTGCTCAGTACTCAGGGTGCTCAGTGCTCGGGGAGCTCGGTGCTCAGTACTCAGGGTGCTGGGTGCTCAGTACTCTGTGCTCGGGGTCCTGGGTGCTCCGTGCTCGGGGTGCTGGGTGCTCAGTGCTCAGTACTCAGGGTGCTGGGTGCTCAGTACTCAGGGTGCTGGGTGCTCATTCTCGGGGTGCTGGGTGCTCAGTGCTCGGGGTGCTGGGTGCTCAGTACTCAGGGTGCTGGGGGCTCAGTACTCAGGGTGCTGCGTGCTCAGTAATCAGGGTGCTCGGTTCTCAGTATTCAGGGTGCTGGGTGCTCATTCTCGGGGTGCTGGGTGCTCAGTGCTCAGGGTGCTGGGTGCTCAGTGCTGGAGGTGCTCGGTGCTCAGTACCCAAGGTGCTGGGTGCTCAGTGCTCAGGGTGCTGGGTGCTCAGTCCTCGGGGTGCTCCGTGCTCAGGGTGCTGGGTGCTCAGTGCTCAGTACTCAGGGTGCTCAGTACTCAGGGTGCTGGGTGCTCAGTGCTCGGGGTGCTGGGTGCTCAGTACTCAGGGTGCTGGGTGCTCAGTACTCGGGGTGCTGGGTGCTCATGACTCAGGGTGCTGGGTGCTCAGTGCTCGGGGTGCTGGGTGCTCAGTGCTCAGGGTGATCGGTGCTCAGTGCCCAGGGTGCTGGGTGCTCAGTCCTCCGGGTGCTCAGTGCTCAGGGTGCTGGGTGCTCAGTGCTCGGGCTGCTCGGTGCTCAGTACTCAGGGTGCTGAGTGCTCAGTACTCAGGGTGCTGGGTGATCAGTACTCAGGGTGCTGGGTGCTCAGTACTGAGGGTGCTGGGTGCTCAATGCGCATGGTGCTGGGTGCTCAGTGCTCAGGGTGCTGGGTGCTCAGTGCTCGGGGTGCTGGGTGCTCAGGGCTGTGGTGCTGGGTGCTCAGTGCTCAGTGCTCAGTGCTCAGGGTGCTGGGTTCTCAGTGCTCAGTGCTCAGGGTGCTGGTTGCTCAGTACTCAGGGTGCTGGGTGCTCAGTACTCAGGGTGCTGGGTGCTCAGTGCTCAGGGTGCTGGGTGCTCAGTACTCAGGGTGCTGGGTGCTCAGTGCTCAGGGTGCTCTGTGCTCAGTACTCAGAATGCTGGGTGCTCAGTGCTCAGTGTGCTGGGTGCTCAGTGCTCAGGGTGCTGGGTGCTCAGTACTCAGGGTGCTGGGTGCTCAGTGCTCGGGGTGCTCGGTGCTCAGTACTCAAGGTGCTGGGTGCTCAGTGCTCAGGGTGCTGGGTGCTCAGTCCTCGGGGTGCTCCGTGCTCAGTGATCAGGGTGCTGGGTGCTCAGTACTCAGGGTACTCGGTGCTCAGTACTCAGGGTTCTCAGTGCTCAGTACTCAGGGTGCTGGGTGCTCAGTGCTCAGGGTGCTCAGTGCTCAGTGCTTGGGGTGCTGGGTGCTCAGTGCTCGGGGCGCTTTGTGCTCAGTGCTCGGGGTGCTGGGTGCTCAGTGCTCGGGGTGCTGGGTGCTCAGTGCTCGGGGCGCTGGGTGCTCAGTGCTCGGGGTGCTGGGTGCTCAGTACTCGGGGTGCTGGGTGCTCAGTGCTCAGGGTGCTCAGTGCTCAGTACTCAGTGCTCAGGGTGCTCAGTGCTCAGTGCTCAGTGTGCTGGGTGTTCAGTACTCAGGGTGCTGGGTGCTCAGTACTCAGGGTGCTGGGGGCTCAGTGCTCAGGGTGCTGGGTGCTCAGTACTCTGGGTGTTGGGTGCTCAGTACACAGAGTGCTGGGTGCTCCGTGCTCGGGGTGCTGGGTGCTCATTGCTCAGGGTGCTGGGTGCTCAGTGCTCAGGGTGCTGGGTGCTCAGTACTCAGGGTGCTGGGTGCTCAGTACTCATGGTGCTGGGTGCTCAGTGATCGGGGTGCTGGGTGCTCAGTACTCAGGGTGCTCAGTGCTCGGGGAGCTGTGAGCTCAGTACTCAGGGTGCTGGGGGCTCAGTACTCAGGGTGCTGGGTGCTCAGTAATCAGGGTGCTCATTTCTCAGTATTCAGGGTGCTGGGTGCTCATTCTCGGTGTGCTGGGTGCGCAGTGCTCAGGGTGCTGGGTGCTCAGTACTCTTGGTGCTGGGGGCTCAGTACTCAGGGTGCTGGGTGCTCAGTACTCAGGGTGCTGGGTGCTCAGTGCTCGGGGTGCTCGGTGCTCAGTGCTCGGGGTGCAGGGTGCTCAGTACTCGGGGTGCTGGGTGCTCAGTGCTCAGGGTGCTGGGTGCTCAGTGCTCGGGGTGCTGGGTGCTCAGTACTGAGGGTGGTGCTGGGTGCTCAGTACTCAGGGTGCTGGGTGCTCAGTGCTCAGGGTGCTGGGTGCTCAGTACTAAGGGTGCTGGGTGCTCAGTAATCAGGGTGCTCGGTGCTCAGTACTCAGGGTGCTGGGTGCTCAGTGCTCAGGGTGCTGGGTACTCAGTACTCAGGGTGCTGGGTGCTCAGTACTCAGGGTGCTGGGTGCTCAGTGCTCAGGGTGCTTGGTGCTCAGTGCTCCTGGTGCTGGGTGCTCAGTACTCAGGGTGCTGGGTGCTCAGTGCTCAGGGTGATCGGTGCTCAGTACTCAGGGTGCTCACTACTCAGGGTGCTGGCTGCTCAGTGCTCGGGGTGCTGGGTGCTCAGTACTCGCGGTGCTGGGTGCTCTGTACTCAGGGTGCTGGGTGCTCAGTTCTCGGGGTCCTGGGTGCTCAGTGCTCAGGGTGATCGGTGCTCAGTACTCAGGGTGCTGGGTGCTCAGTGCTCACGATGCTGGGTACTCAGTCCTCAGGGTGCTCAGTGCTCAGGGTGCTGGGTGCTCAGTGCTCGGGGTGCTCGGTGCTCAGTACTCAGGGTGCTGAGTGCTCAGTACTCAGGGTGCTGGGTGGTCGGTACTCATGGTGCTGGGTGCTCAGTGCTCGGGGTGCTGGGTGCTCAGTGCTCAGTGCTCATTGTGTTCGGTGCTCAGTGCTCAGTGCTCAGGGTGCTGGGTGCTCAGTACTCAGGGTGCTGGGTGCTCAGTACTCAGAGTGCTGGGTGCTCAGTGCTCAGGGTGCTGGGTGCTCAGGACTCTGGGTGTTGGGTGCTCAGTACTCAGGGTGCTGGGTGCTCAATGCTCATGGTGCTGGGTGCTCAGTGCTCAGGGCGCTGGGTGCTCAGTGCTCGGGGTGCTGGGTGCTCAGGGCTGTGGTGCTGGGTGCTCAGTGCTCAGTGCTCAGGGTGCTGGGTGCTCAGTGCTCAGTGCTCAGGGTGCTGGTTGCTCAGTACTCAGGGTGCTGGGTGCTCAGTACTCAGGGTGCTGGGTGCTCAGTACTCAGGGTGCTGGGTGCTCAGTGCTCGGGGTGCTCGGTGCTCAGTACTCAAGGTGCTGGGTGCTCAGTGCTCAGGGTGCTGGGTGCTCAGTCCTCGGGGTGCTCCGTGCTCAGTGATCAGGGTGCTGGGTGCTCAGTACTCAGGGTGCTCGGTGCTCAGTACTCAGGGTTCTCAGGGCTCAGTACTCAGGGTGCTGGGTGCTCAGGGCTCAGGTTGCTGGGTGCTCAGTGCTCAGGGTGCTGGGTGCTCAGTACTCTTGGTGCTGGGGGCTCAGTACTCAGGGTGCTGGGTGCTAAGTACTCAGGGTGATCTGTTCTCAGTACTCAGGTTGCTGGGTGGTCAGTGCTCGGGGTGATGGGTGCTCAGTACTCGGGGTGCTCAGTGCTCAGTACTCAGGGTGCTGGGTGCTCAGTACTCAGTGTGCTGGGTGCTCAGTGCTCGGGGTGCTCGGTGCTCAGTGCTCGGGGTGCTGGGTGCTCAGTACTCGGGGTGCTGGGTGCTCAGTGCTCAGGGTGCTGGGTGCTCAGTGCTCGGGGTGCTGGGTGCTCAGTACTGAGGGTGGTGCTGGGTGCTCAGTACACAGGGTGCTGGGTGCTCAGTGCTCCGGGTGCTGGGTGCTCAGTACTAAGGGTGCTGGGTGCTCAGTACTCAGGGTGCTGGGTGCTCAGTGCTCAGGGTGCTGGGTACTCAGTACTCAGGGTGCTGGGTGCTCAGTACTCAGGGTGCTGGGTGCTCAGTGCTCAGGGTGCTTGGTGCTCAGTGCTCCTGGTGCTGGGTGCTCAGTACTCAGGGTGCTGGGTGCTCAGTGCTCAGGGTGATCGGTGCTCAGTACTCAGGGTGCTCAGTACTCAGGGTGCTGGCTGCTCAGTGCTCGGGGTGCTGGGTGCTCAGTACTCGGGGTGCTGGGTGCTCTGTACTCAGGGTGCTGGTTGCTCAGTTCTCGGGGTCCTGGGTGCTCAGTGCTCAGGGTGATCGGTGCTCAGTACTCAGGGTGCTGGGTGCTCAGTGCTCAGGGTGCTGGGTACTCAGTCCTCAGGGTGCTCAGTGCTCAGGGTGCTGGGTGCTCAGTGCTCGGGGTGCTCGGTGCTCAGTACTCAGGGTGCTGAGTGCTCAGTATTCAGGGTGCTGGGTGGTCAGTACTCATGGTGCTGGGTGCTCAGTACTCAGGGGGCTGGGTGCTCAGTGCTCAGGGTGCTGGGTGCTCAGTGCTCAGGGTGCTGGGTGCTCAGTGCTCGGGGTGCTGGGTGCTCAGTGCTCGGGGTGCTGTGTGCTCAGTGTTCGGTGCTCAGGGTGTTGGGTGCTCAGTGCTCAGTGCTCAGGGTGCTGGGTGCTCAGTACTCAGGGTGCTGGGTGCTCAGTACTCAGGGTGCTGGGTGCTCAGTGCTCAGGGTACTGGGTGCTCAGGACTCTGGGTGTTGGGTGCTCAGTACTCAGGGTGCTGGGTGCTCAGTGCTCGGGGTGCTGGGTGCTCAGTGCTCGGGGTGCTGGGTGCTCAGTTCTCAGGGTGCTGGGTGCTCAGTATTCAGGGTGCTGGGTGCTCAGTGCTCAGGATGCTCGGTGCTCAGTACTCAAGGTGCTGGGTGCTCAGTGCTCAGGGTGCTGGGTGCTCAGTCCTCGGGGTGCTCCGTGCTCAGTGCTCAGGGTGCTGTGTGCTCAGTACTCAGGGTGCTCGGTGCTCAGTACTCAGGGTTCTCAGTGCTCAGAGTGCTGGGTGCTCAGTACTCAGGGTGCTCAGTGCTCAGTACTCGGGGTGCTGGGAGCTCAGTACTCAGGGTGCTCAGTGCTCAGTACTCGGGGTGCTGGGTACTCAGTGCTCAGTCTGCTCAGTGCTCAGTGCTCGGGGTGCTGGGTGCTCAGTGCTCGGGGCGCTGGGTGCTCAGTGCTCGAGGTGCTGGTTGCTCAGTACTCAGGGTGCTGTGTGCTCAGTGCTCAGTACTCAGCGTGCTGGGTGCTCAGTGCTCAGAGTGTTGGGTGCTCAGTACTCAGGGTGCTGGGTGCTCAGTGCTCAGTGCTCAGGGTGCTCAGTGCTCAGGGTGCTCAGTGCTCAGGGTGCTGGGTGCTCAGTGTGCTGGGTGCTCAGTGCTCGGGGTGCTGGGTGCTCAGTGCTCGGGGTGCTGGGTGCTCAGTGCTCGGGGTGCTGGGTGCTCAGGGTGCTGGGTGCTCAGTGCTCGGGTTGCTGGGTGCTCAGTGCTCAGTGCTCAGGGTGCTGGGTGCTCAGTGCTCAGTGCTCAGGTTGCTGGGTGTTCAGTACTCAGGGTGCTGGGTGCTCAGTGCTCAGGGTGCTGGGTGCTCAGTACTCAGGGTTCAGGGTGCTCAGTGCTCGGGGTGCTGGGTGCTCAGTGCTCAGGGTGATCAGTGCTCAGTACTCAGGGTGCTGGGTGCTCAGTGCTCAGGGTGCTGGGTGCTCAGTCCTCAGGGTGCTCAGTACTCAGGGTGCTCGGTGCTCAGTGCTCAGTACTCAGGGTGCTCAGTACTCAGGGTGCTGGATGCTCAGTGCTCGGGGTGCTGGGTGCTCAGGACTCAGGGTGCTGGGTGCTCAGTACTCGGGGTGCTGGGTGCTCATGATTCAGGGTGCTGGGTGCTCAGTACTCAGGGTGCTGGGTGCTCAGTACTCAGGGTGCTGCGTGCTCAATGCTCATGGTGCTGGGTGCTCAGTGCTCAGGGTGCTGGGTGCTCAGTGCTCGGGGTGCTGGGTGCTCAGGGCTGTGGTGCTGGGTGCTCAGTGCTCAGTGCTCAGTGCTCAGGGTGCTGGGGGCTCAGTGCTCAGTGCTCAGGGTGCTGGTTGCTCAGTACTCAGGGTGCTGGGTGCTCAGTACTCAGGGTGCTGGGTGCTCAGTGCTCAGGGTGCTCTGTGCTCAGTACTCAGAGTGCTGGGTGCTCAGTGCTCGGGGTGCTGCGTGCTCAGTGCTCAGGGTGCTGGGTGCTCAGTGCTCAGGGTGCTGGGTGCTCAGTACTCAGGGTGCTGGGTGCTGAGTGCTCGGGGTGCTCGGTGCTCAGTACTCAAGGTGCTGGGTCCTCAGTGCTCAGGGTGCTGGGTGCTCAGTCCTCGGGGTGCTGGGTGCTCAGTACTGAGGGTGGTGCTGGGTGCTCAGTACTCAGGGTGCTGGGTGCTCAGTGCTCAGGGTGCTGGGTGCTCAGTACTCGGGGTGCTGGGTGCTCAGTGCTCAGGGTGCTGGGTGCTCAGTGCTCGGGGTGCTGGGTGCTCAGGACTGAGGGTGGTGCTGGGTGCTCAGTACTCAGGGTGCTGGGTGCTCAGTGCTCAGGGTGCTGGGTGCTCAGTACTAAGGGTGCTGGGTGCTCAGTACTCAGGGTGCTCGGTGCTCAGTAATCAGGGTGCTGGGTGCTCAGTGCTCAGGGTGCTGGGTACTCAGTACTCAGGGTGCTGGGTGCTCAGTACTCAGGGTGCTGGGTGCTCAGTGCTCAGGGTGCTTGGTGCTCAGTGCTCCTGTTGCTGGGTGCTCAGTACTCAGGGTGCTGGGTGCTCAGTGCTCAGGGTGATCGGTGCTCAGTACTCAGGGTGCTCAGTACTCAGGGTGCTGGCTGCTCAGTGCTCGGGGTGCTGGGTGCTCAGTACTCGGGGTGCTGGGTGCTCTGTACTCAGGGTGCTGGTTGCTCAGTTCTCGGGGTCCTGGGTGCTCAGTGCTCAGGGTGATCAGTGCTCAGTACTCAGGGTGCTGGGTGCTCAGTGCTCAGGGTGCTGGGTACTCAGTCCTCAGGGTGCTCAGTGCTCAGGGTGCTGGGTGCTCAGTGCTCGGGGTGTTCGGTGCTCAGTACTCAGGGTGCTGAGTGCTCATTACTCAGGGTGCTGGGTGGTCAGTACTCAAGGTGCTGGGTGCTCAGTACTCAGGGGGCTGGGTGCTCAGTGCTCAGGGTGCTGGGTGCTCAGTGTTCAGGGTGCTGGGTGCTCAGTGGTCGGGGTGCTGGGTGCTCAGTGCTCGGGGTGCTGGGTGCTCAGTGCTCAGTGCTCAGGGTGTTGGGTGCTCAGTGCTCAGTGCTCAGGGTGCTGGGTGCTCAGTACTCAGGGTGCTGGGTGCTCAGTACTCAGGGTGCTGGGTGCTCAGTGCTCAGGGTACTGGTTGCTCAGGACTCTGGGTGTTGGGTGCTCAGTACTCAGGGTGCTGGGTGCTCAGTGCTCAGGGTGCTGGGTGCTCAGTGCTCGGGGTGCTGGGTGCTCAGTGCTCAGGGTGCTGGGTGCTCAGTATTCAGGGTGCTGGGTGCTCAGTGCTCGGGGTGCTCGGTGCTCAGTACTCAAGGTGCTGGGTGCTCAGTGCTCAGGGTGCTGGGTGCTCAGTCCTCGGGGTGCTCCGTGCTCAGTGCTCAGGGTGCTGGGTGCTCAGTACTCAGGGTGCTCGGTGCTCAGTACTCAGGGTTCTCAGTGCTCAGAGTGCTGGGTGCTCAGTACTCAGGGTGCTCAGTGCTCAGTACTCGGGGTGCTGGGTGCTCAGTACTCAGGGTGCTCAGTGCTCAGTACTCGGGGTGCTGGGTACTCAGTGCTCAGTCTGCTCAGTGCTCAGTGCTCGGGGTGCTGGGTGCTCAGTGCTCGGGGCGCTGGGTGCTCAGTGCTCGAGGTGCTGGTTGCTCAGTACTCAGGGTGCTGTGTGCTCAGTGCTCAGTACTCAGCGTGCTGGGTGCTCAGTGCTCAGAGTGTTGGGTGCTCAGTACTCAGGGTGCTGGGTGCTCAGTGCTCAGGGTGCTCAGTGCTCAGGGTGCTCAGTGCTCAGTGTGCTGGGTGCTCAGTGTGCTGGGTGCTCAGTGCTCGGGGTGCTGGGTGCTCAGTGCTCGGGGTGCTGGGTGCTCAGTGCTCGGGGTGCTGGCTGCTCAGGGTGCTGGGTGCTCAGTGCTCGGGGTGCTGGGTGCTCAGTGCTCAGTGCTCAGGGTGCTGGGTCCTCAGTGCTCAGTGCTCAGGTTGCTGGGTGTTCAGTACTCAGGGTGCTGGGTGCTCAGTGCTCAGGGTGCTGGGTGCTCAGTACTCAGGGTTCTGGGTGCTCAGTGCTCGGGGTGCTGGGTGCTCAGTGCTCAGGGTGATCAGTGCTCAGTACTCAGGGTGCTGGGTGCTCAGTGCTCAGGGTGCTGGGTGCTCAGTCCTCAGGGTGCTCAGTACTCAGGGTGCTCGGTGCTCAGTGCTCAGTACTCAGGGTACTCAGTACTCAGGGTGCTGGGTGCTCAGTGCTCGGGGTGCTGGGTGCTCAGTACTCAGGGTGCTGGGTGCTCAGTACTCGGGGTGCTGGGTGCTCATGACTCAGGGTGCTGGGTGCTCAGTGCTCGGGGTGCTGGGTGCTCAGTGCTCAGGGTGATCGGTGCTCAGTGCCCAGGGTGCTGGGTGCTCAGTCCTCCGGGTGCTCAGTGCTCAGGGTGCTGGGTGCTCAGTACTCAGGGTGCTGGGTGCTCAGTACTCAGGGTGCTGGGTGCTCAGTACTCAGGGTGCTGCGTACTCAATGCTCATGGTGCTGGGTGCTCAGTGCTCAGGGTGCTGGGTGCTCAGTGCTCGGGGTGCTGGGTGCTCAGGGCTGTGGTGCTGGGTGCTCAGTGCTCAGTGCTCAGTGCTCAGGGTGCTGGGTGCTCAGTGCTCAGGGTGCTGGTTGCTCAGTACTCAGGGTGCTGGGTGCTCAGTACTCAGGGTGCTGGGTGCTCAGTGCTCAGGGTGCTCTGTGCTCAGTACTCAGAGTGCTGGGTGCTCAGTGCTCGGGGTGCTGCGTGCTCAGTGCTCAGGGTGCTGGGTGCTCAGTGCCCAGGGTGCTGGGTGCTCAGTACTCAGGGTGCTGGGTGCTCAGTGCTCGGGGTGCTCGGTGCTCAGTACTCAAGGTGCTGGGTGCTCAGTGCTCAGGGTGCTGGGTGCTCAGTCCTCGGGGTGCTCCGTGCTCAGTGATTAGGGTGCTGGGTGCTCAGTACTCAGGGTGCTCGGTGCTCAGTACTCAGGGTTCTCAGTGCTCAGTACTCAGGGTGCTGGGTGCTCAGTGCTCAGGGTGCTCAGTGCTCAGGGTGCTGGGTGCTCAGTGTTCGGGCCGCTGGGTGCTCAGTGCTCGGGGTGCTGGGTGCTCAGGGCTGTGGTGCTGGGTGCTCAGTGCTCAGTGCTCAGTGCTCAGGGTGCTGGGTGCTCAGTGTTCGGGCCGCTGGGTGCTCAGTGCTCGGGGTGCTGGGTGCTCAGTGCTCGGGGTGCTGGTTGTTCAGTACTCAGGGTGCTGGGTGCTCAGTACTCAGGGTGCTGGGTGCTCAGTGCTCAGGGTGCTGGGTGCTCAGTACTCTGGGTGTTGGGTGCTCAGTACACAGAGTGCTGGGTGCTCCGTGCTCGGGGTGCTGGGTGCTCATTGCTCAGGGTGCTGGGTGCTCAGTGCTCAGGGTGCTGGGTGCTCAGTACTCAGGGTGCTGGGTGCTCAGTACTCAGGGTGCTGGGTGCTCAGTGATCGGGGTGCTAGGGGCTCAGTACTCAGGGTGCTCAGTGCTCGGGGAGCTCTGAGCTCAGTACTCAGGGTGCTGGGTGCTCAGTACTCAGTGCTCGGGGTCCTGGGTGCTCCGTGCTCGGGGTGCTGGGTACTCAGTGCTCTGGGTGCTTAGTGCTCAGTACTCAGGGTGCTGGGTGCTCAGTACTCAGGTTGCTGTGTACTCATTCTCGGGGTGCTGGGTGCTCAGTGCTCGGGGTGCTGGGTGCTCAGTACTCAGGGTGCTAGGGGCTCAGTACTCAGGGTGCTGGGTGCTCAGTACTCAGGGTGCTCGGTTCTCAGTATTCAGGGTGCTGGGTTCTCATTCTCGGGGTGCTGGGTGCTCAGTGCTCGGGGTGCTGGGTGCTCAGTACTCAGGGTGCTGGGGGCTCAGTACTCAGGGTGCTCGGTGCTCAGTCCTCAGGGTGATCTATTCTCAGTACTCAGGTTGCTGGGTGCTCAGTGCTCGGGGTGATGGGTGCTCAGTACTCAGGGTACTGGGTGCTCAGTACTCAGGGGGCTGGGTGCTCAGCACTCAGGGTGCTGGGTGCTCAGTGCTCAGGGTGCTTGGTGCTCAGTGCTCAGGGTGCTGGGTGCTCAGTACTCAGGGTGCTGGGTGCTCAGTGCTCAGGGTTTTCGGTGGTCAGTACTCAGGGTGCTCAGTACTCAGGGTGCTGGCTGCTCAGTGCTCGGGGTGCTGGGTGCTCAGTACTCGGGGAGCTGGGTGCTCTGTACTCAGGGTGCTGGGTGCTCAGTGCTCGGGGTCCTGGGTGCTCAGTGCTCAGGGTGATCGGTGCTCAGTACTCAGGGTGCTGGGTGCTCAGTGCTCAGGGTGCTGGGTACTCAGTCCTCAGGGTGCTCAGTGCTCAGGGTGCTGGGTGCTCAGTGCTCGGGGTGCTCGGTGCTCAGTACTCAGGGTGCTGAGTGCTCAGTACTCAGGGCGCTGGGTGCTCAGTTCTCATGGTGCTGGGTGCTCAGTACTCAGGGGGCTGGGTGCTCAGTGCTCAGGGTGCTGGGTGCTCAGTGCTCAGGGTGCTGGGTGCTCAGTGCTCGGGGTGCTGGGTGCTCAGTGCTCGGGGTGCTGGGTGCTCAGTGCTCAGTGCTCAGGGTTTTGGGTGCTCAGTGCTCAGTACTCAGGGTGCTGGGTGCTCAGTACTCAGGGTGCTGGGTGCTCAGTACTCAGGGTGCTGGGTGCTCAGTGCTCAGGGTGCTGGGTGCTCAGGACTCTGGGTGTTGGGTGCTCAGTACTCAGGGTGCTGGGTGCTCAGTGCTCGGGGTGCTGGGTGCTCAGTGCTCGGGGTGCTGGGTGCTCAGTGCTCAGGGTGCAGGGTGCTCAGTATTCAGGGTGCTGGGTGCTCAGTGCTCGGGGTGCTCGGTGTTCAGTACTCAAGGTGCTGGGTGCTCAGTGCTCAGGGTGCTGGGTGCTCAGTCCTCGGGGTGCTCCGTGCTCAGTGCTCAGGGTGCTGGGTGCTCAGTACTCAGGGTGCTCGTTGCTCAGTACTCAGGGTTCTCAGTGCTCAGGGTGCTGGGTGCTCAGTACTCAGCGTGCTCAGTGCTCAGTACTCGGGGTGCCGGGTGCTCAGTACTTAGTGTGCTCAGTGCTCAGTACTCGGGGTGCTGTGTGCTCAGTGCTCAGTGTGCTCAGTGCTCAGTGCTCGGGGTGCTGGGTGCTCAGTGCTCGGGGCGCTGGGTGCTCAGTGCTCGAGGTGCTGGTTGCTCAGTACTCAGGGTGCTGTGTGCTCATTGCTCAGTACTCAGCGTGCTTTGTGCTCAGTGCTCAGAGTGTTGGGTGCTCAGTGCTCAGGGTGCTCTGTGCTCAGTACTCAGGGTGCTGGGTGCTCAGTGCTCGGGGTGCTGCGTGCTCAGTGCTCAGGGTGCTGGGTGCTCAGTGCTCCGGGTGCTGGGTGCTCAGTGCTCGGGGTGCTCGGTGCTCAGTCCTCGGGGTGCTCCGTGCTCAGTGATCAGGGTGCTGTGTGCTCAGTACTCAGGGTGTTCGGTGCTCAGTACTCAGGGATCTCAGTGCTCAGTACTCAGGGTGCTGGGTGTTCAGTGCTCAGGGTGCTGGGTGCTCAGTACTCAGGGTGCTCAGTGCTCAGTACTCGGAGTGCTTGGTGCTCAGTACTCAGGGTGCTCAGTGCTCAGTACTCGGGGTGCTGGGTGCTCAGTGCTCAGGGTGCTCAGTGCTCAGTGCTCGGGGTGCTGGGTGCTCAGTGCTCGGGGAGCTGGGTGCTCAGTGCTCGGGGTGCTGAGTGCTCAGTACTCTGGGTGCTGGGTGCTCAGTACTCAGGGTGCTCAGTGCTCAGTACTCAGTGCTCAGGGTGCTCAGTGCTCAGTGCTCGGGGTGCTGGGTGCTCAGTGCTCGGGGCGCTGGGTGCTCAGTGCTCGGGGTGCTGGGTGCTCAGTACTCGGGGTGCTGGGTGCTCAGTACTCTGGGTGTTGGGTGCTCAGTACTCAGGGTGCTGGGTGCTACGTGCTCGGGGTGCTGGGTGCTCAGTGCTCAGGGTGCTGGGTCCACAGTGCTCAGGGTGCTGGGTGCTCAGTACTCAGGGTGCTGGGTGCTTAGTGCTCGAGGTGCTCGGAGCTCAGTACTCAAGGTGCTGGGTGCTCAGTTCTCAGGGTGCTGGGTGCTCAGTCCTCGGGGTGCTCCATGCTCAGGGTGCTGGGTGCTCAGTGCTCAGGGTGCTGGGTGCTCAGTGCTCGGGGTGCTGGTTGCTGAGTGCTCAGGGTGCTGGGTGCTCAGTGCTCGGGGTGCTCGGTGCTCAGTGCTCAGGGTCCTGGGTGCTCAGTACTCAGCGTGCTGGGTGCTTAGTACTCAGGGTGCTCAGTGCTCAGTACACAGGGTGCTGGGTGCTCAGTGCTCGGGGTGCTGGGTGCTCAGTGCTCAGTACTCAGGGTGCTGGGTGCTCAGTGCTCGGGGTGCTGGGTGCTCAGTACTCAGGGTGCTGGGTGCTCAGTACTCAGTGCTCGGGGTCCTTTGTGCTCCGTGCTCGGGGTGCTGGGCGCTCAGTGCTCTGGGTGCTTAGTGCTCAGTACTCAGGGTGCTGGGTGCTCAGTACTCAGGGTGCTGGTTGCTCATTCTCAGGGTGCTGGGTGCTCAGTGCTCGGGGTGCTGGGTGCTCAGTACTCAGGTTGCTGGGGGCTCAGTACTCAGGGTGCTGGGTGCTCAGTACTCAGGGTGTTCGGTTCTCAGTACTCAGGGTGCTGGGTGCTCATTCTCGGGGTGCTGGGTGCTCAGTGCTCGGGTTGCTGGGTGATCAGTACTCAGGGTGCTGGGGGCTCAGTACTCAGGGTGCTGGGTGCTCAGTACTCAGGGTGATCTGTTCTCAGTACTCAGGTTGCAGGGTGCTCAGTGCTCGGGGTGCTGGGTGCTCAGTACTCGGGGTGCTCAGTGCTCAGTACTCAGGGTGCTGGGTGCTCAGTACTCAGGGTGCTGGGTGTTCAGTGCTCAGGGTGCTTGGTGCTCAATACTCGGGGTGCTGGGTGCTCAGTACTCGGGGTGCTGGGTGCTCAGTGCTCAGGGTGCTGGGTGCTCAGTGCTCGGGTTGCTGGGTGCTCAGTGCTGAGGGTGGTGCTTGGTGCTCAGTACTCAGGGTGCTGGGTGCTCAGTGCTCAGGGTGCTGGGTGCTCAGTACTAAGGTTGCTGGGTGCTCAGTACTCAGGGTGCTGGGTGCTCAGTACTCAGGGTGCTGGGTGCTCAGTGCTCAATGTGCTGGGTACTCAGTACTCAGGGTGCTGGGTGCTCAGTACTCACTGTGCTGGGTGCTCAGTGCTCAGGGTGCTGGGTGCTCAGTGCTCAGGGTGCTGGGTGCACAGTTCTCAGGGTGCTGGGTGCTCAGTGCTCAGGGTGATCGGTGCTCAGTACTCAGGGTGCTCAGTACTCAGGGTGCTGGGTGCTCAGTGCTCGGGGTGCTGGGTGCTCAGTACTCGGGTTGCTGGGTGCTCTGTACTCAGGGTGCTGGGTGCTCAGTGCTCGGGGTCCTGGGTGCTCAGTGCTCAGGGTGATTGGTGCTCAGTACTCAGGGTGCTGGGTGCTCAGTGCTCAGGGTGCTGGGTGCGCAGTCCTCAGGGTGCTCAGTGCTCAGGGTGCTGGGTGCTCAGTGCTCGGGTGCTCGGTGCTCAGTACTCAAGGTGCTGAGTGCTCAGTACTCAGGGTGCTGGGTGCTCAGTACTCATGGTGCTGGGTGCTCAGTACTCAGGGGGCTGGGTGCTCAGTGCTCAGGGTGCTGGGTGCTCAGTGCTCAGGGTGCTGGGTGCTCAGTGCTCGGGGTGCTGGGTGCTCAGTGCTCGGGTGCTGGGTGCTCAGTGCTCAGGGTGTTGGGTGCTCAGTGCTCAGTGCTCAGGGTGCTGGGTGCTCAGTACTCAGGGTGCTGGGTGCTCTGTACTCAGGGTGCTGGGTGCTCAGTACTCGGAGTGCTTGGTGCTCAGTACTCGGGGTGCTTGGTGCTCAGTACTCAGGGTGCTCAGTGCTCAGTACTCGGGGTGCTGGGTGCTCAGTGCTCAGGGTGCTCAGTGCTCAGTGCTCGGGGTGCTGGGTGCTCAGTGCTCGGGGTGCTGGGTGCTCAGTGCTCGGGGTGCTGGGTGCTCAGTACTCTGGGTGCTGGGTGCTCAGTACTCAGGGTGCTCAGTGCTCAGTACTCAGTGCTCAGGGTGCTCAGTGCTCAGTGCTCGGGGTGCTGGGTGCTCAGTGCTCGGGGCGCTGGGTGCTCAGTGCTCGGGGTGCTGGGTGCTCAGTACTCGGGTTGCTGGGTGCTCAGTACTCTGGGTGTTGGGTGCTCAGTACTCTGGGTGCTGGGTGCTACGTGCTCGGGGTGCTGGGTGCTCAGTGCTCAGGGTGCTGGGTGCACATTGCTCAGGGTGCTGGGTGCTCAGTACTCAGGGTGCTGGGTGCTTAGTGCTCGAGGTGCTCGGAGCTCAGTACTCAAGGTGCTGGGTGCTCAGTTCTCAGGGTGCTGGGTGCTCAGTCCTCGGGGTGCTCCATGCTCAGGGTGCTGGGTGCTCAGTGCTCAGGGTGCTGGGTGCTCAGTGCTCGGGGTGCTGGTTGCTGAGTGCTCAGGGTGCTGGGTGCTCAGTGCTCGGGGTGCTCGGTGCTCAGTGCTCAGGGTCCTGGGTGCTCAGTACTCAGCGTGCTGGGTGCTTAGTACTCAGGGTGCTCAGTGCTCAGTACACAGGGTGCTGGCTGCTCAGTGCTCGGGGTGCTGGGTGCTCAGTGCTCAGTACTCAGGGTGCTGGGTGCTCAGTGCTCGGGGTGCTGGGTGCTCAGTACTCAGGGTGCTGGGTGCTCAGTACTCAGTGCTCGGGGTCCTTTGTGCTCCGTGCTCGGGGTGCTGGGCGCTCAGTGCTCTGGGTGCTTAGTGCTCAGTACTCAGGGTGCTGGGTGCTCAGTACTCAGGGTGCTGGTTGCTCATTCTCGGGGTGCTGGGTGCTCAGTGCTCGGGGTGCTGGGTGCTCAGTACTCAGGTTGCTGGGGGCTCAGTACTCAGGGTGCTGGGTGCTAAGTACTCAGGGTGTTCGGTTCTCAGTACTCAGGGTGCTGGGTGCTCATTCTCGGGGTGCTGGGTGCTCAGTGCTCGGGGTGCTGGGTGCTCAGTACTCAGGGTGCTGGGGGCTCAGTACTCAGGGTGCTGGGTGCTCAGTACTCAGGGTGATCTGTTCTCAGTACTCAGGTTGCAGGGTGCTCAGTGCTCGGGGTGCTGGGTGCTCAGTACTCGGGGTGCTCAGTGCTCAGTACTCAGGGTGCTGGGTGCTCAGTACTCAGGGTGCTGGGTGTTCAGTGCTCAGGGTGCTCGGTGCTCAATACTCGGGGTGCTGGGTGCTCAGTACTCGGGGTGCTTTGTGCTCAGTTCTCAGGGTGCTGGGTGCTCAGTGCTCGGGTTGCTGGGTGCTCAGTGCTGAGGGTGGTGCTGGGTGCTCAGTACTCAGGGTGCTGGGTGCTCAGTGCTCAGGGTGCTGGTTGCTCAGTACTAAGGTTGCTGGGTGCTCAGTACTCAGGGTACTGGGTGCTCAGTACTCAGGGTGCTGGGTGCTCAGTGCTCAATGTGCTGGGTACTCAGTACTCAGGGTGCTGGGTGCTCAGTACTCACTGTGCTGGGTGCTCAGTGCTCAGGGTGCTGGGTGCTCAGTGCTCAGGGTGCTGGGTGCACAGTACTCAGGGTGCTGGGTGCTCAGTGCTCAGGGTGATCGGTGCTCAGTACTCAGGGTGCTCAGTACTCAGGGTGCTGGGTGCTCAGTGCTCGGGGTGCTGGGTGCTCAGTACTCGGGGTGCTGGGTGCTCTGTACTCAGGGTGCTGGGTGCTCAGTGCTCGGGGTCCTGGGTGCTCAGTGCTCAGGGTGATTGGTGCTCAGTACTCAGGGTGCTGGGTGCTCAGTGCTCAGGGTGCTGGGTGCGCAGTCCTCAGGGTGCTCAGTGCTCAGGGTGCTGGGTGCTCAGTGCTCGGGGTGCTCGGTCCTCAGTACTCAAGGTGCTGAGTGCTCAGTACTCAGGGTGCTGGGTGCTCAGTACTCATGGTGCTGGGTGCTCAGTACTCAGGGGGCTGGGTGCTCAGTGCTCAGGGTGCTGGGTGCTCAGTGCTCAGGGTGCTGGGTGCTCAGTGCTCGGGGTGCTGGGTGCTCAGTGCTCGGGTGCTGGGTGCTCAGTGCTCAGGGTGTTGGGTGCTCAGTGCTCAGTGCTCAGGGTGCTGGGTGCTCAGTACTCAGGGTGCTGGGTGCTCTGTACTCAGGGTGCTGGGTGCTCAGTGCTCAGGGTGCTGGGTGCTCAGTACTCTGGGTGTTGGGTGCTCAGTACTCAGGGTGCTGGGTGCTCAGTGCTCAGGGTGCTGGGTGATCAGTGCTCAGGGTGCTGGGTGCTCAGTGATCGGGGTGCTGGGTGCTCAGTGCTCTGGGTGCTTAGTGCTCAGTACTCAGGGTGCTGGGTGCTCAGTACTCAGGGTGCTGGGTGCTCATTCTCGGGGTGCTGGGTGCTCAGTGCTCGGGGTGCTGGGTGCTCAGTACTCAGGGTGCTGGGGGCTCAGTACTCAGGGTGCTGGGTGCTCAGTACTCAGGGTGCTCGGATCTCAGTATTCAGGGTGCTGGGTTCTCATTCTCGGGGTGCTGGGTGCTCAGTGCTCGGGGTGCTGGGTGCTCAGTACTCAGGGTGCTGGGGGCTCAGTACTCAGGGTGCTGGGTGCTCAGTACTCAGGGTGATCTCTTCTCAGTACTCAGGTTGCTGGGTGCTCAGTGCTCGGGGTGATGGGTGCTCAGTACTCGGGGTGCTCAGTGCTCAGTACTCAGGGTGCTGGGTGCTCAGTGCTCGGGGTGCTGGGTGCTCAGTGCTCGGGGTGCTGGGTGCTCAGTGCTGAGTTTGGTGCTGGGTGCTCAGTACTCAGGGTGCTGGGTGCTCAGTGCTCAGGGTGCTGGGTGCTCAGTACTAAGGGTGCTGGGTGCTCAGTACTCAGGGTGCTGGGTGCTCAGTACTCAGGGTGCTGGGTGCTCAGTGCTCAGGGTCCTTGGTGCTCAGTGCTCAGGGTGCTGGGTGCTCAGTACTCAGGGTGCTGGGTGCTCAGTGCTCAGGGTGATCGGTGCTCAGTACTCAGGGTGCTCAGTACTCAGGGTGCTGGCTGCTCAGTGCTCGGGGTGCTGGGTGCTCAGTACTCGGGGTGCTGGGTGCTCTGTACTCAGGGTGCTGGGTGCTCAGTGCTCGGGGTCCTGGGTGCTCTGTGCTCAGGGTGATCGGTGCTCAGTACTCAGGGTGCTGGGTGCTCAGTGCTCAGGGTGCTGGGTACTCAGTCCTCAGGGTACTCAGTGCTCACGGTGCTGGGTGCTCAGTGCTCGGGGTGCTCGGTGCTCAGTACTCAGGGTGCTGAGTGCTCAGTACTCAGGGTGCTGGGTGCTCAGTACTCATGGTGCTGGGTGCTCAGTACTCAGGGTGCTGGGTGCTCAGTGCTCAGGGTGCTGGGTGCTCAGTGCGCGGGGTGCTGGGTGCTCAGTGCTCGGGGTGCTGGGTGCTCAGTGCTCAGTGCTCAGGGTGTTGGGTGCTCAGTGCTCAGTGCTCAGGGTGCTGGGTGCTCAGTACTCAGGGTGCTGGGTGCTCAGTACTCAGGGTGCTGGGTGCTCTGTGCTCAGGGTGCTGGGTGCTCAGGACTCTGGGTGTTGGGTGCTCAGTACTCAGGGTGCTGGGTGCTCAGTGCTCGGGGTGCTGGGTGCTCAGTGCTCGGGGTGCTCCGTGCTCAGTGCTCAGGGTGCTGGGTGCTCAGTATTCAGCGTGCTGGGTGCTCAGTGCTCGGGGTGCTCGGTGCTCAGTACTCAAGGTGCTGGGTGCTCAGTGCTCAGGGTGCTGGGTGCTCAGTCCTCGGGGTGCTCCGTGCTCAGTGCTCAGGGTGCTGGGTGCTCAGTACTCAGGGTGCTCGGTGCTCAGTACTCAGGGTTCTCAGTGCTCAGGGTGCTGGGTGCTCACTACTCAGGGTGCTCAGTGCTCAGTACTCGGGGTGCTGGGTGCTCAGTACTCAGGGTGCTCAGTGCTCAGTACTCGGGGTGCTGGGTGCTCAGTGCTCAGTGTGCTCAGTGCTCAGTGCTCGGGGTGCTCGGTGTTCAGTGCTCGGGGCGCTGGGTGCTCAGTGCTCGAGGTGCTGGTTGCTCAGTACTCAGGGTGCTGTGTGCTCAGTGCTGAGTACTCAGCGTGCTGGGTGCTCAGTGCTCAGAGTGTTGGGTGCTCAGTACTCAGGGTGCTGGGTGCTCAGTGCTAAGTGCTCAGGGTGCTCAGTGCTCAGGGTGCTCAGTGCTCAGGGTGCTGGGTGCTCAGGGTGCTGGGTGCTCAGTGCTCAGGGTGCTGGGTGCTCAGTGCTCAGTGCTCAGGGTGCTGGGTGCTCAGTGCTCAGTGCTCAGGGTGCGGTGTTCAGTACTCAGGGTGCTCGGTGCTCAGTGCTCAGGGTGCTGGGAGCTCAGTACTCAGGGTTCTGGGTGCTCAGTGCTCGGGGTGCTGGGTGCTCAGTGCTCAGGGTGATCAGTGCCCCGTACTAAGGGTGCTGGGTGCTCAGTGCTCAGGGTGCTGGGTGCTCAGTCCTCAGGGTGCTCAGTACTCAGGGTGCTCGGTGCTCAGTGCTCAGTACTCAGGGTGCTCAGTACTCAGGGTGCTGGGTGCTCAGTGCTCAGGGTGCTGGGTGCTCAGTACTCAGGGTGCTGGGTGTTCAGTACTCGGGGTGTTGGGTGCTCAGTACTCAGGGTGCTGGGTGCTCAGTGCTCGGGGTGCTGGGTGCTCAGTGCTCAGGGTGATCGGTGCTCAGTGCTCAGGGTGCTGGGTGCTCAGTCCTCCGGGTGCTCAGTGCTCAGGGTGCTGGGTGCTCAGTGCTCGGGGTGCTCGGTGCTCAGTACTCAGGGTGCTGAGTGCTCAGTACTCAGGGTGCTGGGTGCTCAGTACTCATGGTGCTGGGTGCTCAGTACTCAGGGTGCTGGGTGCTCAGTGCTCAGGGTTCTGGGTGCTCAGTGCGCGGGGTGCTGGGTGCTCAGTGCTCGGGGTGCTGGGTGCTCAGTGCTCAGTGCTCAGGGTGTTGGGTGCTCAGTGCTCAGTGCTCAGGGTGCTGGGTGCTCAGTACTCAGGGTGCTGGGTGCTCAGTACTCAGGGTGCTGGGTGATCAGTGCTCAGGGTGCTGGGTGCTCAGGACTCTGGGTGTTGGGTGCTCAGTACTCAGGGTGCTGGGTGCTCAGTGCTCGGGGTGCTGGGTGCTCAGTTCTCGGGGTGCTGGGTGCTCAGTGCTCAGGGTGCTGGGTGCTCAGTACTCAAGGTGCTGGGTGCTCAGTGCTCAGGGTGCTGGGTGCTCACTCCGCGGGGTGCTCCGTGCTCAGTGCTCAGGGTCCTGGGTGCTCAGTACTCAGGGTGCTCGGTGCTCAGTACTCCGGGTTCTCAGTTCTCAGGGTGCTGGGTGCTCAGTACTCAGGGTGCTCAGTGCTCAGTACTCGGGGTGCTGGGTGCTCAGTACTCAGGGTGCTCAGTGCTCAGTACTCGGGGTGCTGGGTGTTCAGTGCTCAGTGTGCTCAGTGCTCAGTGCTCGGGTTGCTGGGTGCTCAGTGCTCGGGGCGCTGGGTGCTCAGTGCTCGAGGTGCTGGTTGCTCAGTACTCAGGGTGCTGTGTGATCAGTGCTCAGTACTCAGCGTGCTGGGTGCTCAGTGCTCAGCGTGTTGGATGCTCAGTACTCAGGGTGCTGGGTGCTCAGTGCTCAGAGCTCAGGGTGCTCAGTGCTCAGGGTGCTCAGTGCTCAGGGTTCTGGGTGCTCAGGGTGCTGGGTGCTCAGTGCTCGGGGTGCTGGGTGCTCAGTGCTCAGTGCTCAGGGTGCTGGGTGCTCAGTGCTCAGTGCTCAGGGTGCTGGGTGTTCAGTACTCAGGGTTCTCGGTGCTCAGTGCTCAGGGTGCTGGGTGCTCAATACTCAGGGTTCTGGGTGCTCAGTGCTCGGGGTGCTGGGTGCTCAGTGCTCAGGGTGATCAGTGCTCAGTACTAAGTGTGCTGGGTGCTCAGTGCTCAGGGTGCTGGGTGCTCAGTCCTCAGGGTGCTCAGTACTCAGGGTGCTCGGTGCTCAGTGCTCAGTACTCAGTGTGCTCAGTACTCAGGGTGCTGGGTGCTCAGTGCTCGGGGTGCTGGGTGCTCAGTACTGAGGGTGCTGGGTGCTCAGTACTAGGGGTGCTGGGTGCTCAGTACTCAGGGTGCTGGGTGCTCAGTGCTCGGGTTGCTGGGTCCTCAGTGCTCAGGGTGATCGGTGCTCAGTGCTCAGGGTGCTGGGTGCTCAGTCCTCCGGGTGCTCAGTGCTCAGGGTGCTGGGTGCTCAGTGCTCGGGGTGCTCGGTGCTCAGTACTCAGGGTGCTGAGTGCTCAGTACTCAGGGTGCTGGGTGCTCAGTACTCAGGGTGCTGGGTGCTCAGTACTCAGGGTGCTGGGTGCTCAATGCTCAGGGTGCTGGGTGCTCAGTGCTCAGGGTGCTGGGTGCTCAGTGCTCGGGGTGCTGGGTGCTCAGGGCTGTGGTGCTGGGTGCTCAGTGCTCAGTGCTCAGGGTGCTGGTTGCTCAGTGCTCTGTGCTCAGGGTGCTGGTTGCGCAGTACTCAGGGTGCTGTGTGCTCAGTACTCAGGGTGCTGGGTGCTCAGTGCTCAGGGTGCTCTGTGCTCAGTACTCAGGGTGCTGGGTGCTCAGTGCTCGGGGTGCTGCGTGCTCAGTGCTCAGGGTGCTGGGTGCTCAGTGCTCAGGGTGCTGGGTGCTCAGTACTCATGGTGCTGGGTGCTCAGTGCTCGGGGTGCTCGGTGCTCAGTACTCAATGTGCTGGGTGCTCAGTGCTCAGGGTGCTGGGTGCTCAGTCCTCGGGGTGCTCCGTGCTCAGTGATCAGGGTGCTGGGTGCTCAGTACTCAGGGTGCTCGGTGCTCAGTACTCAGGGTTCTCAGTGCTCCGTACTCAGGGTGCTGGGTGCTCAGTGCTCAGGGTGCTGGGTGCTCAGTACTCAGGGTGCTCAGTGCTCAGTACTCGGAGTGCTTGGTGCTCAGTACTCAGGGTGCTCAGTGCTCAGTACTCGGGGTGCTGGGTGCTCAGTGCTCAGGGTGCTCAGTGCTCGGGGCACTGGGTGCTCAGTGCTCGGGGTGCTGGGTGCTCAGTACTCAGGGTGCTCAGTACTCAGGGTGCTGGCTGCTCAGTGCTCGGGGTGCTGGGTGCCCAGTACTCGGGGTGCTGTGTGCTCTGTACTCAGGGTGCTGGGTGCTCAGTGCTCGGGGTCCTGGGTGCTCAGTGCTCAGGGTGATCGGTGCTCAGTACTCAGGGTGCTGGGTGCTCAGTGCTCAGGGTGCTGGGTACTCAGTCCTCAGGGTGCTCAGTGCTCAGGGTGCTGGGTGCTCAGTGCTCGGGGTGCTGCGTGCTCAGTGCTCAGGGTGCTGGGTGCTCAGTACTCAGGGTGCTCAGTGCTCAGTACTCAGTGATCAGGGTGCTCAGTGCTCAGTGCTCAGGGTGCTGGGTGTTCAGTACTCAGGGTGCTGGGTGCTCAGTACTCAGGGTGCTGGGTGCTCAGTGCTCAGGGTGCTGGGTGCTCAGTAATCTGGGTGTTGGGTGCTCAGTACTCAGGGTGCTGGGTGCTCCGTGCTCGGGGTGCTGGGTGCTCAGTGCTCAGGGTGCTGGGTGCTCAGTGCTCAGGGTGCTGGGTGCTCAGTACTCAGGGTGCTGGGTGTTTATTGCTCGAGGTGCTCGGTGCTCAGTACTCAAGGTGCTGGGTGCTCAGTTCTCAGGTTGCTGGGTGCTCAGTCCTCGGGGTGCTCCATGCTCAGGGTGCTGGGTGCTCAGTGCTCAGGGTGCTGGGTGCTCAGTGCTCGGGGTGCTGGGTGCTGAGTGCTCAGGGTGCTGGGTGCTCAGTGCTCGGGGTGCTCGGTGCTCAGTGCTCAGGGTCCTGGGTGCTCAGTACTCAGGGTGCTGGGTGCTTAGTACTCAGGGTGCTCAGTGCTCAGTACACAGGGTGCTGGGTGCTCAGTGCTCAGGGTGCTGGGTGCTCAGTGCTCAGGGTGCTGGGTGCTCAGTGATCGGGGTGCTGGCTGCTCAGTACTCAGGGTGCTCAGTGCTCGGGGAGCTCGGTGCTCAGTACTCAGGGTGTTGGGTGCTCAGTACTCAGTGCTCGGGGTCCTGGGTGCTCGGGGTGCTGGGCGCTCAGTGCTCTGGGTGTTTAGTGCTCAGTACTCAGGGTGCTGGGTGCTCAGTACTCAGGGTGCTGGGTGCTCATTCTCGGGGTGCTGGGTGCTCAGTGCTCGGGGTGCTGGGCGCTCAGTGCTCTGGGTGTTTAGTGCTCAGTACTCAGGGTGCTGGGTGCTCAGTGCTCAGTGTGCTCAGTGCTCAGTGCTCGGGGTGCTGGGTGCACAGTGCTCGGGGCGCTGGGTTCTCAGTGCTCGAGGTGCTGGTTGCTCAGTACTCAGGGTGCTGTGTGCTCAGTGCTCAGTACTCAGCGTGCTGGGTGCTCAGTGCTCAGAGTGTTGGGTGCTCAGTACTCAGGGTGCTGGGTGCTCAGTGCTAAGTGCTCAGGGTGCTCAGTGCTCAGGGTGCTGGGTGCTCAGGGTGCTGGGTGCTCAGTGCTCGGGGTGCTGGGTGCTCAGTGCTCAGTGCTCAGGGTGCTGGGTGCTCAGTGCTCAGTGCTCAGGGTGCTGGGTGTTCAGTACTCAGGGTGCTCGGTGCTCAGTGCTCAGGGTGCTGGGTGCTCAGTACTCAGGGTTCTGGGTGCTCAGTGCTCGGGGTGCTGGGTGCTCAGTGCTCAGGGTGATCAGTGCTCAGTACTAAGGGTGCTGGGTGCTCAGTGCTCAGGGTGCTGGGTGCTCAGTCCTCAGGGTGCTCAGTACTCAGGGTGCTCGGTGCTCAGTGCTCAGTACTCAGGGTGCTCAGTACTCAGGGTGCTGGGTGCTCAGTGCTCAGGGTGCTGGGTGCTCAGTACTCAGGGTGCTGGGTGCTCAGTACTCGGGGTGCTGGGTGCTCAGTACTCAGGGTGCTGGGTGCTCAGTGCTTGGGGTGCTGGGTGCTCAGTGCTCAGGGTGATCGGTGCTCAGGGTGCTGGGTGCTCAGTCCTCCGGGTGCTCAGTGCTCAGGGTGCTGGGTGCTCAGTGCTCGGGGTGCTCGGTGCTCAGTACTCAGGGTGCTGAGTGCTCAGTACTCAGGGTGCTGGGTGCTCAGTACTCATGGTGCTGGGTGCTCAGTACTCAGGGTGCTGGGTGCTCAGTGCTCAGGGTGCTGGGTGCTCAGTGTGCGGGGTGCTGGGCGCTCAGTTCTCGGGGTGCTGGGTGCTCAGTGCTCAGTGCTCAGGGTGTTGGGTGCTCAGTGCTCAGTGCTCAGGGTGCTGGGTGCTCAGGACTCAGGGTGCTGGGTGATCAGTGCTCAGGGTGCTGGGTGCTCAGGACTCTGGGTGTTGGGTGCTCAGTACTCAGGGTGATGGGTGCTCAGTGCTAGGGGTGCTGGGTGCTCAGTGCTCGGGGTGCTGGGTGATCAGTGCTCAGGGTGCTGGGTGCTCAGTATTCAGCGTGCTGGGTGCTCAGTGCTCGGGGTGCTCGGTGCTCAGTACTCAAGGTGCTGGGTGCTCAGTGCTCAGCGTGCTGGGTGCTCACTCCGCGGGGTGCTCCGTGCTCAGTGCTCAGGGTGCTGGGTGCTCAGGTCTCAGGTTGCTCGGTGCTCAGTACTCCGGGTTCTCAGTGCTCAGAGTGCTGGGTGCTAAGTACTCAGGGTGCTCAGTGCTCAGTACTCGGGGTGCTGGGTGTTCAGTACTCAGGGTGCTCAGTGCTCAGTACTCGGGGTGCTGGGTGCTCAGTGCTCAGTGTGCTCAGTGCTCAGTGCTCGGGGTGCTGGGTGCTCAGTGCTCGGGGCGCTGGGTGCTCAGTGCTCGAGGTGCTGGTTGCTCAGTACTCAGGGTGCTGTGTGCTCAGTGCTCAGTACTCAGGGTGCTCAGTGCTCAGGGTGCTCAGTGCTCAGGGTTCTGGGTGCTCAGGGTGCTGGGTGCTCAGTGCTCGGGGTGCTGGGTGCTCAGTGCTCAGTGCTCAGGGTGCTGGGTGCTCAGTGCTCAGGGTGCTGGGTGCTCAGTACTCAGGGTTCTGGGTGCTCAGTGCTCGGGGTGCTGGGTGCTCAGTGCTCAGTACTCAGTGTTCTCGGTGCTCAGTGCTCAGGGTGCTGGGTGCTCAGTACTCAGGGTTCTGGGTGCTCAGTGCTCGGGGTTCTGGGTGCTCAGTGCTCAGGGTGATCAGTGCTCAGTACTAAGGGCGCTGGGTGCTCAGTGCTCAGTACTCAGCGTGCTGGGTGCTCAGTGCTCAGAGTGTTGGGTGCTCAGTACTCAGGGTGCTGGGTGATCAGTGCTCAGTGCTCAGGGTGCTCAGTGCTCAGGGTGCTCAGTGCTCAGGGTTCTGGGTGCTCAGCGTGCTGGGTGCTCAGTGCTCGGGGTGCTGGGTGCTCAGTGCTCAGTGCTCAGGGTGCTGGGTGCTCAGTGCTCAGGGTGCTGGGTGTTCAGTACTCAGGGTTCTGGGTGCTCAGTGCTCGGGGTGCTGGGTGCTCAGTACTCAGGGTTCTGGGTGCTCAGTGCTCGGGGTGCTGGGTGCTCAGTGCTCAGGGTGATCAGTGCTCAGTAATAAGGGTGCTGGGTGCTCAGTGCTCAGGGTGCTGGGTGCTCAGTCCTCAGGGTGCTCAGTACTCAGGGTGCTCGGTGCTCAGTGCTCAGTACTCAGGGTGCTCAGTACTCAGTGTGCTGGGTGCTCAGTGCTCGGGGTGCTGGGTGCTCAGTACTGAGGGTGCTGGGTGCTCAGTACTCGGGGTGCTGGGTGCTCAGTACTCAGGGTGCTGTGTGCTCAGTGCTGAGTACTCAGCGTGCTGGGTGCTCAGTGCTCAGAGTGTTGGGTGCTCAGTACTCAGGGTGCTGGGTGCTCAGTGCTAAGTGCTCAGGGTGCTCAGTGCTCAGGGTGCTCAGTGCTCAGGGTGCTGGGTGCTCAGGGTGCTGGGTGCTCAGTGCTCAGGGTGCTGGGTGCTCAGTGCTCAGTGCTCAGGGTGCTGGGTGCTCAGTGCTCAGTGCTCAGGGTGCGGTGTTCAGTACTCAGGGTGCTCGGTGCTCAGTGCTCAGGGTGCTGAGAGCTCAGTACTCAGGGTTCTGGGTGCTCAGTGCTCGGGGTGCTGGGTGCTCAGTGCTCAGGGTGATCAGTGCTCAGTACTAAGGGTGCTGGGTGCTCAGTGCTCAGGGTGCTGGGTGCTCAGTCCTCAGGGTGCTCAGTACTCAGGGTGCTCGGTGCTCAGTGCTCAGTACTCAGGGTGCTCAGTACTCAGGGTGCTGTGTGCTCAGTGCTCAGGGTGCTGGGTGCTCAGTACTCAGGGTGCTGGGTGTTCAGTACTCGGGGTGTTGGGTGCTCAGTACTCAGGGTGCTGGGTGCTCAGTGCTCGGGGTGCTGGGTGCTCAGTGCTCAGGGTGATCGGTGCTCAGTGCTCAGGGTGCTGGGTGCTCAGTCCTCCGGGTGCTCAGTGCTCAGGGTGCTGGGTGCTCAGTGCTCGGGGTGCTCGGTGCTCAGTACTCAGGGTGCTGAGTGCTCAGTACTCAGGGTGCTGGGTGCTCAGTACTCATGGTGCTGGGTGCTCAGTACTCAGGGTGCTGGGTGCTCAGTGCTCAGGGTTCTGGGTGCTCAGTGCGCGGGGTGCTGGGTGCTCAGTGCTCGGGGTGCTGGGTGCTCAGTGCTCAGTGCTCAGGGTGTTGGGTGCTCAGTGCTCAGTGCTCAGGGTGCTGGGTGTTCAGTACTCAGGGTGCTGGGTGCTCAGTACTCAGGGTGCTGGGTGATCAGTGCTCAGGGTGCTGGGTGCTCAGGACTCTGGGTGTTGGGTGCTCAGTACTCAGGGTGCTGGGTGCTCAGTGCTCGGGGTGCTGGGTGCTCAGTTCTCGGGGTGCTGGGTGCTCAGTGCTCAGGGTGCTGGGTGCTCAGTATTCAGCGTGCTGGGTGCTCAGTGCTCGGGGTGCTCGGTGCTCAGTACTCAAGGTGCTGGGTGCTCAGTGCTCAGGGTGCTGGGTGCTCACTCCGCGGGGTGCTCCGTGCTCAGTGCTCAGGGTGCTGGGTGCTCAGTACTCAGGGTGCTCGGTGCTCAGTACTCCGGGTTCTCAGTGCTCAGGGTGCTGGGTGCTCAGTACTCAGGGTGCTCAGTGCTCAGTACTCGGGGTGCTGGGTGCTCAGTCCTCAGGGTGCTCAGTGCTCAGTACTCGGGGTGCTGGGTGTTCAGTGCTCAGTGTGCTCAGTGCTCAGTGCTCGGGGTGCTGGGTGCTCAGTGCTCGGGGCGCTGGGTGCTCAGTGCTCGAGGTGCTGGTTGCTCAGTACTCAGGGTGCTGTGTGATCAGTGCTCAGTACTCAGCGTGCTGGGTGCTCAGTGCTCAGCGTGTTGGGTGCTCAGTACTCAGGGTGCTGGGTGCTCAGTGCTCAGAGCTCAGGGTGCTCAGTGCTCAGGGTGCTCAGTGCTCAGGGTTCTGGGTGCTCAGGGTGCTGGGTCCTCAGTGCTCGGGGTGCTGGGTGCTCAGTGCTCAGTGCTCAGGGTGCTGGGTGCTCAGTGCTCAGTGCTCAGGGTGCTGGGTGTTCAGTACTCAGGGTTCTCGGTGCTCAGTGCTCAGGGTGCTGGGTGCTCAGTACTCAGGGTTCTGGGTGCTCAGTGCTCGGGGTGCTGGGTGCTCAGTGCTCAGGGTGATCAGTGCTCAGTACTAAGTGTGCTGGGTGCTCAGTGCTCAGGGTGCTGGGTGCTCAGTCCTCAGGGTGCTCAGTACTCAGGGTGCTCGGTGCTCAGTGCTCAGTACTCAGGGTGCTCAGTACTCAGGGTGCTGGGTGCTCAGTGCTCGGGGTGCTGGGTGCTCAGTACTGAGGGTGCTGGGTGCTCAGTACTAGGGGTGCTGGGTGCTCAGTACTCAGGGTGCTGGGTGCTCAGTGCTCGGGTTGCTGGGTCCTCAGTGCTCAGGGTGATCGGTGCTCAGTGCTCAGGGTGCTGGGTGCTCAGTCCTCCGGGTGCTCAGTGCTCAGGGTGCTGGGTGCTCAGTGCTCGGGGTGCTCGGTGCTCAGTACTCAGGGTGCTGAGTGCTCAGTACTCAGGGTGCTGGGTGCTCAGTACTCAGGGTGCTGGGTGCTCAGTACTCAGGGTGCTGGGTGCTCAATGCTCAGGGTGCTGGGTGCTCAGTGCTCAGGGTGCTGGGTGCTCAGTGCTCGGGGTGCTGGGTGCTCAGGGCTGTGGTGCTGGGTGCTCAGTGCTCAGTGCTCAGGGTGCTGGTTGCTCAGTGCTCTGTGCTCAGGGTGCTGGTTGCGCAGTACTCAGGGTGCTGGGTGCTCAGTACTCAGGGTGCTGGGTGCTCAGTGCTCAGGGTGCTCTGTGCTCAGTACTCAGGGTGCTGGGTGCTCAGTGCTCGGGGTGCTGCGTGCTCAGTGCTCAGGGTGCTGGGTGCTCAGTGCTCAGGGTGCTGGGTGCTCAGTACTCATGGTGCTGGGTGCTCAGTGCTCGGGGTGCTCGGTGCTCAGTACTCAATGTGCTGGGTGCTCAGTGCTCAGGGTGCTGGGTGCTCAGTCCTCGGGGTGCTCCGTGCTCAGTGATCAGGGTGCTGGGTGCTCAGTACTCAGGGTGCTCGGTGCTCAGTACTCAGGGTTCTCAGTGCTCCGTACTCAGGGTGCTGGGTGCTCAGTGCTCAGGGTGCTGGGTGCTCAGTACTCAGGGTGCTCAGTGCTCAGTACTCGGAGTGCTTGGTGCTCAGTACTCAGGGTGCTCAGTGCTCAGTACTCGGGGTGCTGGGTGCTCAGTGCTCAGGGTGCTCAGTGCTCGGGGCACTGGGTGCTCAGTGCTCGGGGTGCTGGGTGCTCAGTACTCAGGGTGCTCAGTACTCAGGGTGCTGGCTGCTCAGTGCTCGGGGTGCTGGGTGCCCAGTACTCGGGGTGCTGTGTGCTCTGTACTCAGGGTGCTGGGTGCTCAGTGCTCGGGGTCCTGGGTGCTCAGTGCTCAGGGTGATCGGTGCTCAGTACTCAGGGTGCTGGGTGCTCAGTGCTCAGGGTGCTGGGTACTCAGTCCTCAGGGTGCTCAGTGCTCAGGGTGCTGGGTGCTCAGTGCTCGGGGTGCTGCGTGCTCAGTGCTCAGGGTGCTGGGTGCTCAGTACTCAGGGTGCTCAGTGCTCAGTACTCAGTGATCAGGGTGCTCAGTGCTCAGTGCTCAGGGTGCTGGGTGTTCAGTACTCAGGGTGCTGGGTGCTCAGTACTCAGGGTGCTGGGTGCTCAGTGCTCAGGGTGCTGGGTGCTCAGTAATCTGGGTGTTGGGTGCTCAGTACTCAGGGTGCTGGGTGCTCCGTGCTCGGGGTGCTGGGTGCTCAGTGCTCAGGGTGCTGGGTGCTCAGTGCTCAGGGTGCTGGGTGCTCAGTACTCAGGGTGCTGGGTGTTTATTGCTCGAGGTGCTCGGTGCTCAGTACTCAAGGTGCTGGGTGCTCAGTTCTCAGGTTGCTGGGTGCTCAGTCCTCGGGGTGCTCCATGCTCAGGGTGCTGGGTGCTCAGTGCTCAGGGTGCTGGGTGCTCAGTGCTCGGGGTGCTGGGTGCTGAGTGCTCAGGGTGCTGGGTGCTCAGTGCTCGGGGTGCTCGGTGCTCAGTGCTCAGGGTCCTGGGTGCTCAGTACTCAGGGTGCTGGGTGCTTAGTACTCAGGGTGCTCAGTGCTCAGTACACAGGGTGCTGGGTGCTCAGTGCTCAGGGTGCTGGGTGCTCAGTGCTCAGGGTGCTGGGTGCTCAGTGATCGGGGTGCTGGCTGCTCAGTACTCAGGGTGCTCAGTGCTCGGGGAGCTCGGTGCTCAGTACTCAGGGTGTTGGGTGCTCAGTACTCAGTGCTCGGGGTCCTGGGTGCTCGGGGTGCTGGGCGCTCAGTGCTCTGGGTGTTTAGTGCTCAGTACTCAGGGTGCTGGGTGCTCAGTACTCAGGGTGCTGGGTGCTCATTCTCGGGGTGCTGGGTGCTCAGTGCTCGGGGTGCTGGGCGCTCAGTGTTCTGGGTGTTTAGTGCTCAGTACTCAGGGTGCTGGGTGCTCAGTGCTCAGTGTGCTCAGTGCTCAGTGCTCGGGGTGCTGGGTGCTCAGTGCTCGGGGCGCTGGGTACTCAGTGCTCGAGGTGCTGGTTGCTCAGTACTCAGGGTGCTGTGTGCTCAGTGCTCAGTACTCAGCGTGCTGGGTGCTCAGTGCTCAGAGTGTTGGGTGCTCAGTACTCAGGGTGCTGGGTGCTCAGTGCTAAGTGCTCAGGGTGCTCAGTGCTCAGGGTGCTCAGTGCTCAGGGTGCTGGGTGCTCAGGGTGCTGGGTGCTCAGTGCTCGGGGTGCTGGGTGCTCAGTGCTCAGTGCTCAGGGTGCTGGGTGCTCAGTGCTCAGTGCTCAGGGTGCTGGGTGTTCAGTACTCAGGGTGCTCGGTGCTCAGTGCTCAGGGTGCTGGGTGCTCAGTACTCAGGGTTCTGGGTGCTCAGTGCTCGGGGTGCTGGGTGCTCAGTGCTCAGGGTGATCAGTGCTCAGTACTAAGGGTGCTGGGTGCTCAGTGCTCAGGGTGCTGGGTGCTCAGTCCTCAGGGTGCTCAGTACTCAGGGTGCTCGGTGCTCAGTGCTCAGTACTCAGGGTGCTCAGTACTCAGGGTGCTGGGTGCTCAGTGCTCAGGGTGCTGGGTGCTCAGTACTCAGGGTGCTGGGTGCTCAGTACTCGGGGTGCTGGGTGCTCAGTACTCAGGGTGCTGGGTGCTCAGTGCTTGGGGTGCTGGGTGCTCAGTGCTCAGGGTGATCGGTGCTCAGGGTGCTGGGTGCTCAGTCCTCCGGGTGCTCAGTGCTCAGGGTGCTGGGTGCTCAGTGCTCGGGGTGCTCGGTGCTCAGTACTCAGGGTGCTGAGTGCTCAGTACTCAGGGTGCTGGGTGCTCAGTACTCATGGTGCTGGGTGCTCAGTACTCAGGGTGCTGGGTGCTCAGTGCTCAGGGTGCTGGGTGCTCAGTGTGCGGGGTGCTGGGCGCTCAGTGCTCGGGGTGCTGGGTGCTCAGTGCTCAGTGCTCAGGGTGTTGGGTGCTCAGTGCTCAGTGCTCAGGGTGCTGGGTGCTCAGGACTCAGGGTGCTGGGTGATCAGTGCTCAGGGTGCTGGGTGCTCAGGACTCTGGGTGATGGGTGCTCAGTACTCAGGGTGATGGGTGCTCAGTGCTAGGGGTGCTGGGTGCTCAGTGCTCGGGGTGCTGGGTGATCAGTGCTCAGGGTGCTGGGTGCTCAGTATTCAGCGTGCTGGGTGCTCAGTGCTCGGGGTGCTCGGTGCTCAGTACTCAAGGTGCTGGGTGCTAGGTGCTCAGCGTGCTGGGTGCTCACTCCGCGGGGTGCTCCGTGCTCAGTGCTCAGGGTGCTGGGTGCTCAGGTCTCAGGTTGCTTGGTGCTCAGTACTCCGGGTTCTCAGTGCTCAGAGTGCTGGGTGCTAAGTACTCAGGGTGCTCAGTGCTCAGTACTCGGGGTGCTGGGTGTTCAGTACTCAGGGTGCTCAGTGCTCAGTACTCGGGGTGCTGGGTGCTCAGTGCTCAGTGTGCTCAGTGCTCAGTGCTCGGGGTGCTGGGTGCTCAGTGCTCGGGGCGCTGGGTGCTCAGTGCTCGAGGTGCTGGTTGCTCAGTACTCAGGGTGCTGTGTGCTCAGTGCTCAGTACTCAGGGTGCTCAGTGCTCAGGGTGCTCAGTGCTCAGGGTTCTGGGTGCTCAGGGTGCTGGGTGCTCAGTGCTCGGGGTGCTGGGTGCTCAGTGCTCAGTGCTCAGGGTGCTGGGTGCTCAGTGCTCAGGGTGCTGGGTGCTCAGTACTCAGGGTTCTGGGTGCTCAGTGCTCGGGGTGCTGGGTGCTCAGTGCTCAGTACTCAGTGTTCTCGGTGCTCAGTGCTCAGGGTGCTGGGTGCTCAGTACTCAGGGTTCTGGGTGCTCAGTGCTCGGGGTTCTGGGTGCTCAGTGCTCAGGGTGATCAGTGCTCAGTACTAAGGGCGCTGGGTGCTCAGTGCTCGTGGTGCTGGTTGCTCAGTACTCAGGGTGCTGTGTGCTCAGTGCTCAGTACTCAGCGTGCTGGGTGCTCAGTGCTCAGAGTGTTGGGTGCTCAGTACTCAGGGTGCTGGGTGATCAGTGCTCAGTGCTCAGGGTGCTCAGTGCTCAGGGTGCTCAGTGCTCAGGGTTCTGGGTGCTCAGCGTGCTGGGTGCTCAGTGCTCGGGGTGCTGGGTGCTCAGTGCTCAGTGCTCAGGGTGCTGGGTGCTCAGTGCTCCGGGTGCTGGGTGTTCAGTACTCAGGGTTCTGGGTGCTCAGTGCTCGGGGTGCTGGGTGCTCAGTACTCAGGGTTCTGGGTGCTCAGTGCTCGGGGTGCTGGGTGCTCAGTGCTCAGGGTGATCAGTGCTCAGTAATAAGGGTGCTGGGTGCTCAGTGCTCAGGGTGCTGGGTGCTCAGTCCTCAGGGTGCTCAGTACTCAGGGTGCTCGGTGCTCAGTGCTCAGTACTCAGGGTGCTCAGTACTCAGGGTGCTGGGTGCTCAGTGCTCGGGGTGCTGGGTGCTCAGTACTGAGGGTGCTGTGTGCTCAGTACTCGGGGTGCTGGGTGCTCAGTACTCAGGGTGCTGGGTGCTCAGTGCTCGGGGTGCTGGGTGCTCAGTGCTCAGGGTGATCGGTGCTCAGTGCTCAGGGTGCTGGGTGCTCAGTCCTCCGGGTGCGCAGTGCTCAGGGTGCTGGGTGCTCAGTTCTCGGGGTGCTCGGTGCTCAGTACTCAGGGTGCTGAGTGCTCAGTACTCAGGGTGCTGGGTGCTCATTACTCAGGGTGCTGGGTGCTCAGTACTCAGGGTCCTGGGTGCTCAATGCTCAGGGTGCTGGGTGCTCAGTGCTCAGGGTGCTGGGTGCTCAGTGCTCGGGGTGCTGGGTGCTCAGGGCTGTATTGCTGGGTGCTCAGTGCTCAGTGCTCAGGGTGCTGGGTGCTCAGTGCTCAGTGCTCAGGGTGCTGGTTGCTCAGTACTCAGGGTGCTGGGTGCTCAGTGCTCAGGGTGCTCTGTGCTCAGTACTCAGGGTGCTGGGTGCTCAGTGCTCAGGGTGCTGGGTGCTCAGTACTCAGGGTGCTCAGTGCTCAGTACTCGGAGTGCTTGGTGCTCAGTACTCAGGGTGCTCAGTGCTCAGTACTCGGGGTGCTGGGTGCTCAGTGCTCAGTGTGCTCAGTGCTCAGTGCTCGGGGTGCTGGGTGCTCAGTGCTCGGGGCGCTGGGTGCTCAGTGCTCGGGGTGCTGGGTGCTCAGTACACGGGGTGCTGGGTGCTCAGTACTCAGGGTGCTCAGTGCTCAGTACTCAGTGCTCAGGGTGCTCAGTGCTCAGTGCTCAGGGTGCTGGGTGTCCAGTACTCAGGGTGCTGGGTGCTCAGTACTCAGGGTGCTCAGTGCTCAGTACACAGGGTGCTGGGTGCTCAGTGCTCAGGGTGCTGGGTGCTCAGTGCTCGGGGCGCTGGGTACTCAGTGCTCGAGGTGCTGGTTGCTCAGTACTCAGGGTGCTGTGTGCTCAGTGCTCAGTACTCAGCGTGCTGGGTGCTCAGTGCTCAGAGTGTTGGGTGCTCAGTACTCAGGGTGCTGGGTGCTCAGTGCTAAGTGCTCAGGGTGCTCAGTGCTCAGGGTGCTCAGTGCTCAGGGTGCTGGGTGCTCAGGGTGCTGGGTGCTCAGTGCTCGGGGTGCTGGGTGCTCAGTGCTCAGTGCTCAGGGTGCTGGGTGCTCAGTGCTCAGTGCTCAGGGTGCTGGGTGTTCAGTACTCAGGGTGCTCGGTGCTCAGTGCTCAGGGTGCTGGGTGGTCAGTACTCAGGGTTCTGGGTGCTCAGTGCTCGGGGTGCTGGGTGCTCAGTGCTCAGGGTGATCAGTGCTCAGTACTAAGGGTGCTGGGTGCTCAGTGCTCAGGGTGCTGGGTGCTCAGTCCTCAGGGTGCTCAGTACTCAGGGTGCTCGGTGCTCAGTGCTCAGTACTCAGGGTGCTCAGTACTCAGGGTGCTGGGTGCTCAGTGCTCAGGGTGCTGGGTGCTCAGTACTCAGGGTGCTGGGTGCTCAGTACTCGGGGTGCTGGGTGCTCAGTACTCAGGGTGCTGGGTGCTCAGTGCTTGGGGTGCTGGGTGCTCAGTGCTCAGGGTGATCGGTGCTCAGGGTGCTGGGTGCTCAGTCCTCCGGGTGCTCAGTGCTCAGGGTGCTGGGTGCTCAGTGCTCGGGGTGCTCGGTGCTCAGTACTCAGGGTGCTGAGTGCTCAGTACTCAGGGTGCTGGGTGCTCAGTACTCATGGTGCTGGGTGCTCAGTACTCAGGGTGCTGGGTGCTCAGTGCTCAGGGTGCTGGGTGCTCAGTGTGCGGGGTGCTGGGCGCTCAGTGCTCGGGGTGCTGGGTGCTCAGTGCTCAGTGCTCAGGGTGTTGGGTGCTCAGTGCTCAGTGCTCAGGGTGCTGGGTGCTCAGGACTCAGGGTGCTGGGTGATCAGTGCTCAGGGTGCTGGGTGCTCAGGACTCTGGGTGTTGGGTGCTCAGTACTCAGGGTGATGGGTGCTCAGTGCTAGGGGTGCTGGGTGCTCAGTGCTCGGGGTGCTGGGTGATCAGTGCTCAGGGTGCTGGGTGCTCAGTATTCAGCGTGCTGGGTGCTCAGTGCTCGGGGTGCTCGGTGCTCAGTACTCAAGGTGCTGGGTGCTCAGTGCTCAGCGTGCTGGGTGCTCACTCCGCGGGGTGCTCCGTGCTCAGTGCTCAGGGTGCTGGGTGCTCAGGTCTCAGGTTGCTTGGTGCTCAGTACTCCGGGTTCTCAGTGCTCAGAGTGCTGGGTGCTAAGTACTCAGGGTGCTCAGTGCTCAGTACTCGGGGTGCTGGGTGTTCAGTACTCAGGGTGCTCAGTGCTCAGTACTCGGGGTGCTGGGTGCTCAGTGCTCAGTGTGCTCAGTGCTCAGTGCTCGGGGTGCTGGGTGCTCAGTGCTCGGGGCGCTGGGTGCTCAGTGCTCGAGGTGCTGGTTGCTCAGTACTCAGGGTGCTGTGTGCTCAGTGCTCAGTACTCAGGGTGCTCAGTGCTCAGGGTGCTCAGTGCTCAGGGTTCTGGGTGCTCAGGGTGCTGGGTGCTCAGTGCTCGGGGTGCTGGGTGCTCAGTGCTCAGTGCTCAGGGTGCTGGGTGCTCAGTGCTCAGGGTGCTGGGTGCTCAGTACTCAGGGTTCTGGGTGCTCAGTGCTCGGGGTGCTGGGTGCTCAGTGCTCAGTACTCAGTGTTCTCGGTGCTCAGTGCTCAGGGTGCTGGGTGCTCAGTACTCAGGGTTCTGGGTGCTCAGTGCTCGGGGTTCTGGGTGCTCAGTGCTCAGGGTGATCAGTGCTCAGTACTAAGGGCGCTGGGTGCTCAGTGCTCGTGGTGCTGGTTGCTCAGTACTCAGGGTGCTGTGTGCTCAGTGCTCAGTACTCAGCGTGCTGGGTGCTCAGTGCTCAGAGTGTTGGGTGCTCAGTACTCAGGGTGCTGGGTGATCAGTGCTCAGTGCTCAGGGTGCTCAGTGCTCAGGGTGCTCAGTGCTCAGGGTTCTGGGTGCTCAGCGTGCTGGGTGCTCAGTGCTCGGGGTGCTGGGTGCTCAGTGCTCAGTGCTCAGGGTGCTGGGTGCTCAGTGCTCAGGGTGCTGGGTGTTCAGTACTCAGGGTTCTGGGTGCTCAGTGCTCGGGGTGCTGGGTGCTCAGTACTCAGGGTTCTGGGTGCTCAGTGCTCGGGGTGCTGGGTGCTCAGTGCTCAGGGTGATCAGTGCTCAGTAATAAGGGTGCTGGGTGCTCAGTGCTCAGGGTGCTGGGTGCTCAGTCCTCAGGGTGCTCAGTACTCAGGGTGCTCGGTGCTCAGTGCTCAGTACTCAGGGTGCTCAGTACTCAGGGTGCTGGGTGCTCAGTGCTCG
The DNA here is from genome assembly GCF_018167655.1 of Microtus oregoni. NCBI lineage: Eukaryota > Metazoa > Chordata > Mammalia > Rodentia > Cricetidae > Microtus > Microtus oregoni. The sequence goes on along the minus strand of NW_024543273.1, from coordinate 66,490 downwards.
GGGTGCTGGGTGCTCAGTACTGAGGGTGCTGTGTGCTCAGTACTCGGGGTGCTGGGTGCTCAGTACTCAGGGTGCTGGGTGCTCAGTGCTCGGGGTGCTGGGTGCTCAGTGCTCAGGGTGATCGGTGCTCAGTGCTCAGGGTGCTGGGTGCTCAGTCCTCCGGGTGCGCAGTGCTCAGGGTGCTGGGTGCTCAGTGCTCGGGGTGCTCGGTGCTCAGTACTCAGGGTGCTGAGTGCTCAGTACTCAGGGTGCTGGGTGCTCATTACTCAGGGTGCTGGGTGCTCAGTACTCAGGGTCCTGGGTGCTCAATGCTCAGGGTGCTGGGTGCTCAGTGCTCAGGGTGCTGGGTGCTCAGTGCTCGGGGTGCTGGGTGCTCAGGGCTGTATTGCTGGGTGCTCAGTGCTCAGTGCTCAGGGTGCTGGGTGCTCAGTGCTCAGTGCTCAGGGTGCTGGTTGCTCAGTACTCAGGGTGCTGGGTGCTCAGTGCTCAGGGTGCTCTGTGCTCAGTACTCAGAGTGCTGGGTGCTCAGTGCTCAGGGTGCTGGGTGCTCAGTACTCAGGGTGCTCAGTGCTCAGTACTCGGAGTGCTTGGTGCTCAGTACTCAGGGTGCTCAGTGCTCAGTACTCGGGGTGCTGGGTGCTCAGTGCTCAGTGTGCTCAGTGCTCAGTGCTCGGGGTGCTGGGTGCTCAGTGCTCGGGGCGCTGGGTGCTCAGTGCTCGGGGTGCTGGGTGCTCAGTACACGGGGTGCTGGGTGCTCAGTACTCAGGGTGCTCAGTGCTCAGTACTCAGTGCTCAGGGTGCTCAGTGCTCAGTGCTCAGGGTGCTGGGTGTCCAGTACTCAGGGTGCTGGGTGCTCAGTACTCAGTGTGCTGGGTGCTCAGTGCTCAGGGTGCTGGGTGCTCAGTAATCTGGGTGTTGGGTGCTCAGTACTAAGGGTGCTGGGTGCTCCGTGCTCGGGGTGCTGGGTGCTCAGTGCTCAGGGTGCTGGGTGCTCAGTGCTCAGGGTGCTGGGTGCTCAGTACTCAGGGTGCTGGGTGTTTAGTGCTCGAGGTGCTCGGTGCTCAGTACTCAAGGTGCTGGGTGCTCAGTTCTCAGGGTGCTGGGTGCTCAGTCCTCGGGGTGCTCCATGCTCAGGGTGCTGGGTGCTCAGTGCTCAGGGTGCTGGTTGCTCAGTGCTCGGGGTGCTGGGTGCTGAGTGCTCAGGGTGCTGGGTGCTCAGTGCTCGGGGTGCTCGGTGCTCAGTGCTCAGGGTGCTGGGTGCTCAGTACTCAGGGTGCTCGGTGCTCAGTGCTCAGGGTCCTGGGTGCTCAGTACTCAGGGTGCATTGTGCTTAGTACTCAGGGTGCTCAGTGCTCAGTACACAGGGTGCTGGGTGCTCAGTGCTCGGGGTGCTGGGTGCTCAGTGCTCAGTACTCAGGGTGCTGGGTGCTCAGTGCTCGGGGTGCTGGGTGCTCAGTAATCAGCGTGCTCCGTGCTCAGTACTCAGGGTGCTGGGTGCTCAGTGCTCAGGGTGCTGGGTGCTCAGTGATCAGGGTGCTGGGTGCTCAGTGATCGGGGTGCTGGGTGCTCAGTACTCAGGGTGCTCAGTGCTCGGGGAGCTCGGTGCTCAGTACTCAGGGTGCTGGGTGCTCAGTACTCAGTGCTCGGGGTCCTGGGTGCTCCGTGCTCGGGGTGCTGGGCGCTCAGTGCTCTGGGTGTTTAGTGCTCAGTACTCAGGGTGCTGGGTGCTCAGTACTCAGGGTGCTGGGTGCTCATTCTCGGGGTGCTGGGTGCTCAGTGCGCGGGGTGCTGGGTGCTCAGTACTCAGGGTGCTGGGGGCTCAGTACTCAGGGTGCTGGGTGCTCAGTAATCAGGGTGCTCGGTTCTCAGTACTGAGGGTGCTGGGTGCTCATTCTCGGGGTGCTGGGTGCTCAGTGCTCGGGGTGATGGGTGCTCAGTACTCAGGGTGCTGGTGGCTCAGTACTCAGGGTGCTGGGTGCTCAGTACTCAGGGTGATCTGTTCTCAGTACTCAGGTTGCAGGGTGCTCAGTGCTCAGGGTGCTGCTTGCTCAGTACTAAGGGTGCTGGGTGCTCAGTACTCAGGGTGCTGGGTGTTCAGTGCTCGGGGTGCTCGGTGCTCAGTACTCGGGGTGCTGGGTGCTCAGTACTCGGGATGCTGGGTGCTCAGTGCTCAGGGTGCTGGGTGCTCAGTGCTCGGGGTGCTGGGTGCTCAGTGCTGAGGGTCGTGCTGGGTGCTCAGTACTCAGGGTGCTGGGTGCTCAGTGCTCAGGGTGCTGGGTGCTCAGTACTAAGGGTGCTGGGTGCTCAGTACTCAGGGTGCTGGGTGCTCAGTACTCAGGGTGCTGGGTGCTCAGTGCTCAGGGTGCTGGGTACTCAGTACTCAGGGTGCTGGGTGCTCAGTACTCACTGTGCTGGGTGCTCAGTGCTCAGGGTGCTGGGTGCTCAGTTCTCAGGGTGCTGGGTGCTCAGTACTCAGGGTGCTGGGTGCTCAGTGCTCAGGGTGATCGGTGCTCAGTACTCAGGGTGCTCAGTACTCAGGGTGCTGGGTGCTCAGTGCTCGGGGTGCTGGGTGCTCAGTACTCGGGGTGCTGAGTGCTCTGTACTCAGGGTGCTGGGTGCTCAGTGCTCGGGGTCCTGGGTGCTCAGTCTCAGGGTGCTGGATGCTCAGTGCTCAGGGTGCTGGGTGCGCAGTCCTCAGGGTGCTCAGTGCTCAGAGTGCTGGGTGCTCAGTGCTCGGGGTGCTCGGTGCTCAGTACTCAGGGTGCTGAGTGCTCAGTACTCAGGATGCTGGGTGCTCAGTACTCATGGTGCTGGGTGCTCAGTACTCAGGGGGCTGGCTGCTCAGTGCTCAGGGTGCTGGGTGCTCAGTGCTCAGGGTTCTGGGTGCTCAGTGCTCGGGGTGCTGGGTGCTCAGTGCTCGGGGTAATGGGTGCTCAGTGCTCAGTGCTCAGGGTGTTGGGTGCTCAGTGCTCAGTGCTCAGGGTGCTGGGTGCTTAGTACTCAGGGTGCTGGGTGTTCAGTACTCAGGGTGCTGGGTGCTGAATGCTCAGGGTGCTGGGTGCTCAGTACTCTGGGTGTTGGGTGCTCAGTACTCAGGGTGCTGGGTGCTCAGTGCTCGGGGTGCTGGGTGCTCAGTGCTCGGGGTGCTGTGTGCTCAGTGCTCAGGGTGCTGGGTGCTCAGTACTCAAGGTGCTGGGTGCTCAGTGCTCAGGATGCTGGGTGCTCAGTCCTCGGGGTGCTACGTGCTCAGTGCTCAGGGTGCTGGGTGCTCAGTACTCAGGGTGCTCGGTGCTCAGTACTCAGGGTTCTCAGTGCTCAGTGCTCAGGGTGCTGGGTGCTCAGTTCTCAGGGTGCTCAGTGCTCAGTACTCGGGGTGCTGGGTGCTCAGTACTCAGGGTGCTGGGTGCTTAGTACTCAGGGTGCTCAGTGCTCAGTACACAGGGTGCTGGGTCCTCAGTGCTCGGGGTGCTGGGTGCTCAGTGCTCAGGGTTCTGGGTGCTCAGTGCTCGGGGTGCTGGGTGCTCAGTGCTCGGGGTAATGGGTGCTCAGTGCTCAGTGCTCAGGGTGTTGGGTGCTCAGTGCTCAGTGCTCAGGGTGCTGGGTGCTTAGTACTCAGGGTGCTGGGTGTTCAGTACTCAGGGTGCTGGGTGCTGAATGCTCAGGGTGCTGGGTGCTCAGTACTCTGGGTGTTGGGTGCTCAGTACTCAGGGTGCTGGGTGCTCAGTGCTCGGGGTGCTGGGTGCTCAGTGCTCGGGGTGCTGTGTGCTCAGTGCTCAGGGTGCTGGGTGCTCAGTACTCAAGGTGCTGGGTGCTCAGTGCTCAGGATGCTGGGTGCTCAGTCCTCGGGGTGCTACGTGCTCAGTGCTCAGGGTGCTGGGTGCTCAGTACTCAGGGTGCTCGGTGCTCAGTACTCAGGGTTCTCAGTGCTCAGTGCTCAGGGTGCTGGGTGCTCAGTTCTCAGGGTGCTCAGTGCTCAGTACTCGGGGTGCTGGGTGCTCAGTACTCAGGGTGCTGGGTGCTTAGTACTCAGGGTGCTCAGTGCTCAGTACACAGGGTGCTGGGTCCTCAGTGCTCGGGGTGCTGGGTGCTCAGTGCTCAGTACTCAGGGTGCTGGGTGCTCAGTGCTCGGGGTGCTGGGTGCTCAGTGATCGGGGTGCTGGGTGCTCAGTACTCAGGGTGCTCAGTGCTCAGTACTCAGTGCTCGGGGTCCTGGGTGCTCCGTGCTCGGGGTGCTGGGTGCTCAGTGCTCTGGGTGCTTAGTGCTCAGTACTCAGGGTGCTTGGTGCTCAGTACTCAGGGTGCTGGGTGCTCATTCTCGGGGTGCTGGGTGCTCAGTGCTCAGGGTGCTGGGTGCTCAGTACTCAAGGTGCTGGGGGCTCAGTACTCAGGGTGCTGGGTGCTCATTCTCGGGGTGCTGAGTGCTCAGCGCTCGGGGTGCTGGGTGCTCAGTACTCAGGGTGCTGGGGGCTCAGTACTCAGGGTGCTCGGTGCTCAGTACTCAGGGTGCTCGGTTCTCAGTACTCAGGTTGCTGGGTGCTCAGTGCACGGGGTGCTGGGTGCTCAGTACTCGGGGTGCTCAGTGCTCAGTACTCAGGGTGCTGGGTGCTCAGTACTCAGGGTGCTGGGTGTTCAGTGCTCGGGGTGCTCGGTGCTCAGTACTCGGGGTGCTGGGTGCGCAGTACTCGGGGTGCTGAGTGCTCAGTGCTCTGGGTGCTGTGTGCTCAGTGCTCGGGGTGCTGGGTGCTCAGTGCTGAGGGTGGTGCTGGGTGCTCAGTACTCAGGGTGCTGGGTGCTCAGTGCTCAGGGTGCTGGGTGCTCAGTACTAAGTGTGCTGGGTGCTCAGTACTCAGGGTGCTCGGTGCTCAGTACTCAGGGTGCTGAGTGCTCAGTGCTCAGGGTGCTGGGTGCTCAGTACTCAGGGTGCTGGGTGCTCAGTGCTCAGGGTGATCGGTGCTCAGTACTCAGGATGCTCAGTACTCAGGGTGCTGGGTGCTCAGTGCTCGGGGTGCTGGGTGCTCAGTACTCGGGGTGCTGGAAGCTCTGTACTCAGGGTGCTGGGTGCTCAGTGCTCGGGGTCCTGGGTGCTCAGTGCTCAGGGTGATCGGTGCTCAGTACTCAGGGTGCTGGGTGCTCAGTGCTCAGGGTGCTGGGTGCTCAGTCCTCAGGGTGCTCAGTGCTTAGGGTGCTGGGTGCTCAGTGCTCGGGGTGCTCGGTGCTCAGTACTCAGGGTGCTGAGTGCTCAGTACTCAGGGTGCTGGGTGCTCAGTACTCATGGTGCTGGGTGCTCAGTACTCAGGGGGCTGGGTGCTCAGTGCTCAGGGTGCTGGGTGCTCAGTGCTCAGGGTGCTAGGTGCTCAGTGCTCGGGGTGCTGGGTGCTCAGTGCTCGGGGTGCTGGGTGCTCAGTGCTCAGTGCTCAGAGTGTTGGGTGCTCAGTGCTCAGTGCTCAGGGTGCTGGGTGCTCAGTGCTCAGGGTGCTAGGTGCTCAGTACTCAGGGTGCTGGGTGCTCAGTACTCAGGGTGCTGGGTGCTCAGTGCTCAGGGTGCTGGGTGCTCAGTACTCTGGGTGTTGGATGCTCAGTACTCAGGGTGCTGGGGGCTCAGTGCTCGGGGTGCTGGGTGCTCAGTGCTCGGGGTGCTGGGTGCTCAGTGCTCAGGGAGCTGGGTGCTTATTATTCAGGGTGCTGGGTGCTCAGTGCTCGGGGTGCTCGGTGCTCAGTACTCAAGGTGCTGGGTGCTCAGTGCTCAGGGTGCTGGGTGCTCAGTCCTCGGGGTGCTCCGTGCTCAGTGCTCAGGGTGCTGGGTGCTCAGTACTCAGGGTGCTCGGTGCTCAGTACTTAGGATTCTCAGTGCTCAGTGCTCAGGGTGCTGGGTGCTCAGTTCTCAGGGTGCTCAGTGCTCAGCACTCGGGGTGCTGGGTGCTCAGTGCTCAGGGTGCTCAGTGCTCAGCACTCGGGGTGCTGGGTGCTCAGTGCTCAGGGTGCTCAGTGCTCAGTGCTCGGGGAGCTGGGTGCTCAGTGCTCAGAGTTCTGCGTGCTCAGTACTCGGGGTGCTGGGTGCTCAGTTCTCAGTGTGCTGGGTGCTCAGTGCTCAGGGTGCTGGGTGCTCAGTACTCAGGATGCTCAGTGCTCAGTACTCGGAGTGCTTGGTGCTCAGTACTCAGTGTGCTCAGTGCTCAGTACGCGGGGTGCTTGGTGCTCAGTGCTCAGGGTGCTCAGTGCTCAGTGCTCGGGGTGCTGGGTGCTCAGTGCTCGGGGCGCTGGGTGCTCAGTGCTCGGGGTGCTGGGTGCTCAGTGCTCTGGGTGCTGGGTGCTCAGTGCTCGGGGCGCTGGGTGCTCAGTGCTCGGGGTGCTGGGTGCTCAGTACTCGGGGTGCTGGGTGCCCAGTGCTCAGGGTGCTCAGTGCTCAGTACTCAGTGCTCAGGGTGCTCAGTGCTCAGTGCTCAGGGTCCTGGGTGTTCAGTACTCAGGGTGCTGGGTGCTCAGTACTCAGGGTGCTGGGTGCTCAGTACTCTCGGTGTTGGGTGCTCAGTACTCAGGGTGCTGGGTGCTCAGTACTCAGGGTGCTCAGTGCTCACTACTCGGAGTGCTTGGTGCTCAGTACTCAGGGTGCTCAGTGCTCAGTACTCGGGGTGCTGGGTGCTCAGTGCTCAGGGTGCTCAGTGCTCAGTGCTCGGGGTGCTGGGTGCTCAGTGCTCGGGGCGCTGGGTGCTCAGTGCTCTGGGTGCTTAGTGCTCAGTACTCAGGGTGCTGGGTGCTCAGTTCTCAGGGTGCTGGGTGCTCAGTGCTCAGGGTGCTGGGTGCTCAGTACTCTGGGTGTTGGGTGCTCAGTACACAGGGTGCTGGGTGCTCAGTACTCAGTGCTCAGGGTCCTGGGTGCTCCGTGCTCGGGGTGCTGGGTGCTCAGTGCTCAGGGTGCTGGGTGCTCAGTACTCTGGGTGTTGGGTGCTCAGTTCTCAGGGTGCTGGGTGCTCAGTACTCAGTGCTCAGGGTCCTGGGTGCTCCGTGCTCGGGGTGCTGGGTGCTCAGTGCTCTGGGTTCTTAGTGCTCAGTACTCAGGGTGCTGGGTGCTCAGTACTCAGGGTGCTGGGTGCTCATTCTCGGGGTGCTGGCTGCTCAGTGCTCAGGGTGCTGGGTGCTCAGTACTCAGGGTGCTGGGGGCTCAGTACTTAGGGTGCTGGGTGCTCAGTACTCAGGGTGCTGGGTGCTCAGTACTCAGTGTGCTGGGTGCTCAGTACTCTGGGTGTTGGGTGCTCAGTACACAGGGTGCTGGGTGCTCCGTGCTCAGGGTGCTGGGTGCTCATTGCTCAGGGTGCTGGGTGCTCAGTGCTCAGGGTGCTGGGTGCTCAGTACTCAGGGTGCTGGGTGCTCAGTACTCAGGGTGCTGGGTGCTCAGTGATCGGGGTGCTGGGTGCTCAGTACTCAGGGTGCTCAGTGCTCGGGGAGCTCTGTGCTCAGTACTCAGGGTGCTGGGTGCTCAGTACTCAGTGCTCGGGGTCCTGGGTGCTCCGTGCTCGGGGTGCTGGGTGCTCAGTGCTCTGGGTGCTTAGTGCTCAGTACTCAGGGTGCTGGGTGCTCAGTACTCAGGGTGCTGGGTGCTCATTCTCGGGGTGCTGGGTGCTCAGTGCTCGGGGTGTTTGGTGCTCAGTACTCAGGGTGCTGGGGGCTCAGTACTCAGGGTGCTGGGTGCTCAGTACTCAGGGTGCGCGGTTCTCAGTATTCAGGGTGCTGGGTGCTCATTCTCGGGGTGCTGGGTGCTCAGTGCTCGGGGTGCTGGGTGCTCAGTACTCAGGGTGCTGGGGGCTCAGTACTCAGGGTGCTGGGTGCTCAGTACTCAGGGTGATCTGTTCTCAGTACTCAGGTTGCTGGGTGCTCAGTGCTCGGGGTGATGGGTGCTCAGTACTCGGGGTTCTCAGTGCTCAGTACTCAGGGTGCTGGGTGCTCAGTACTCAGGGTGCTGGGTGCTCAGTGCTCGGGGTGCTCGGTGCTCAGTACTCGGGGTGCTGGGTACTCAGTACTCGGGGTGCTGGGTGCTCAGTGCTCAGGGTGCTGGGTGCTCAGTGCTCGGGGTGCTGGGTGCTAAGTGCTGAGGGTGGTGCTGGGTGCTCAGTACTCAGGGTGCTGGGTGCTCAGTACTAAGGGTGCTGGGTGCTCAGTACTCAGGGTTCTCGGTGCTCAGTACTCAGGGTGCTGGGTGCTCAGTGCTCAGGGTGCTGGGTACTCAGTACTCAGGGTGCTGGGTACTCAGTACTCAGGGTGCTGTTTGCTCAGTGCTCAGTGTGCTTGGTGCTCAGTGCTCAGGGTGCTGGGTGATCAGTACTCAGGGTGCTGGGTGCTCAGTGCTCAGGGTGATCGGTGCTCCGTACTCAGGGTGCTCAGTACTCAGGGTGCTGGCTGCTCAGTGCTCGCTGTGCTGGGTGCTCAGTACTCGGGGAGCTGGGTGCTCTGTACTCAGGGTGCTGGGTGCTCAGTGCTCGGGGTCCTGGGTGCTCAGTGCTCAGGGTGATCGGTGCTCAGTACTCAGGGTGCTGGGTGCTCAGTGCTCAGGGTGCTGGGTACTCAGTCCTCAGGGTGCTCAGTGCTCAGGGTGCTGGGTGCTCAGTGCTCGGGGTGCTCGGTGCTCAGTACTCAGGGTGCTGAGTGCTCAGTACTCAGGTTGCTGGGTGCTCAGTTCTCATGGTGCTGGGTGCTCAGTACTCAGGGGGCTGGGTGCTCAGTGCTCAGGGTGCTGGGTGCTCAGTGCTCAGGGTGCTGGGTGCTCAGTGCTCGGGGTGCTGGGTGCTCAGTGCTCAGTGCTCAGTTTGTTGGGTGCTCAGTGCTCAGGGTGCTGGGTGCTCAGTACTCAGGGTCCTGGGTGCTCAGTACTCAGGGTGCTGGGTGCTCAGTGCTCAGGGTGCTGGGTGCTCAGGACTCTGGGTGTTGGGTGCTCAGTACTCAGGGTGCTGGGTGCTCAGTGCTCGGGGTGCTGGGTGCTCAGTGCTCGGGGTGCTGGGTGCTCAGTACTCAGGTTGCCGGGTGCTCAGTATTCAGGGTGCTGGGTGCTCAGTGCTCGGGGTGCTCGGTGCTCAGTACTCAAGGTGCTGGGTGCTCAGTGCTCAGGGTGCTCTGCGCTCAGTCCTCGGGGTGCTCCATGCTCAGTGCTCAGAGTGCTGGGTGCTCAGTACTCAGGGTGCTCGGTGCTCAGTACTCAGGGTTCTCAGTGCTCAGGGTGCTGGGTGCTCAGTACTCAGGGTGCTCAGTGCTCAGTACTCGGGGTGCTGGGTGCTCAGTACTCAGGGTGCTCAGTGCTCAGTACTCAGGGTGCTGGGTGCTCAGTGCTCAGTGTGCTCAGTGCTCAGTGCTCGGGGTGCTGGGTGCTCAGTGCTGGGGGCGCGGGGTGCTCAGTGCTCGAGGTGCTGGTTGCTCAGTACTCAGGGTGCTGTGTGCTCAGTGCTCAGAGTGTTGGGTGCTCAGTGCTCAGGGTGCTCTGTGCTCAGTACTCAGGGTGCTGGGTGCTCAGTGCTCGGGGTGCTGCGTGCTCAGTGCTCAGGGTGCTGGGTGCTCTGTGCTCAGGGTGCTGGGTGCTCAGTACTCAGGGTGCTGGGTGCTCAGTGCTCGGGGTGCTCGGTGCTCAGTAATCAAGGTGCTGGGTGCTCAGTGCTCAGGGTGCCGGGTGCTCAGTCCTCGGGGTGCTCCGTGCTCAGTGATCAGGGTGCTGGGTGCTCAGTACTCAGGGTGCTCGGTGCTCAGTACTCAGGGTTCTCAGTGCTCATTACTCAGGGTGCTGGGTGCTCAGTGCTCAGGGTGCTGGGTGCTCAGTACTCAGGGTGCTCAGTGCTCAGTACTCGGAGTGGTTGGTGCTCAGTACTCAGGGTGCTCAGTGCTCAGTGCTCGGGGTGCTGGGTGCTCAGTGCTCGGGGCGCTGGGTGCTCAGTGATCGGGGTGCTGGGTGCTCAGTACTCAGGGTGCTCAGTGCTCGGGGAGCTCGGTGCTCAGTATTCAGTGCTCGGGGTCCTGGGTGCTCCGTGCTCGGGGTGCTGGGCGCTCTGTGTTCTGGGTGTTTACTGCTCAGTACTCAGGGTGCTGGGTGCTCAGTACTCAGGGTGCTGCGTGCTCATTCTCGGGGTGCTGGGTGCTCAGTGCTCGGGGTGCTGGGTGCTCAGTACTCAGGGTGCTGGGGGCTCAGTACTCAGGGTGCTGGGTGCTCAGTACTCAGGGTGCTCGGTTCTCAGTACTGAGGGTGCTGGGTGCTCATTCTCGGGGTGCTGGGTGCTCAGTGCTCGGGGTGCTGGGTGCTCAGTACTCAGGGTGCTGGTGGCTCAGTACTCAGGGTGCTGGGTGCTCAGTACTCAGGGTGATCTGTTCTCAGTACTCAGGTTGCAGGGTGCTCAGTGCTCGGGGTGCTGGGTGCTCAGTACTCGGGGTGCTCAGTGCTCAGTGCTCAGGGTGCTTCGCGCTCAGTACTCAGGGTGCTGGGTGTTCAGTGCTCGGGGTGCTCGGTGCTCAGTACTCGGGGTGCTGGGTGCTCAGTACTCGGGGTGCTGGGTGCTCAGTGCTCAGGGTGCTTCGTGCTCAGTGCTCGGGGTGCTGGGTGCTCAGTGCTGAGGGTGGTGCTGGGTGCTCAGTACTCAGGGTGCTGGGTGCTCAGTGCTCAGGGTGCTGGGTGCTCAGTACTAAGGGTGCTGGGTGCTCAGTACTCAGGGTGCTGGGTGCTCAGTACTCAGGGTGCTGGGTGCTCAGTGCTCAGGGTGCTGGGTACTCAGTACTCAGGGTGCTGGGTGCTCAGTACTCACTGTGCTGGGTGCTCAGTGCTCAGGGTGCTGGGTGCTCAGTGCTCAGGGTGCTGGGTGCTCAGTACTCAGGGTGCTGGGTGCTCAGTGCTCAGGGTGATCGGTGCTCAGTACTCAGGGTGCTCAGTACTCAGGGTGTTGGGTGCTCAGTGCTCGGGGTGCTGGGTGCTCTGTACTCAGGGTGCTGGGTGCTCAGTGCTCAGGGTGCTGGGTGCGCAGTCCTCAGGGTGCTCAGTGCTCAGAGTGCTGGGTGCTCAGTGCTCGGGGTGCTCGGTGCTCAGTACTCAGGGTGCTGAGTGCTAAGTACTCAGGATGCTTGGTGCTCAGTACTCATGGTGCTGGGTGCTCAGTACTCAGGGGGCTGGCTGCTCAGTGCTCAGGGTTCTGGGTGCTCAGTGCTCGGGGTGCTGGGTGCTCAGTGCTCGGGGTGATGGGTGCTCAGTGCTCAGTGCTCAGGGTGTTGGGTGCTCAGTGCTCAGTGCTCAGGGTGCTGGGTGCTCAGTACTCAAGGTGCTGGGTGCTCAGTACTCAGCGTGCTGGGTGCTGAGTGCTCAGGGTGTTGGGTGCTCAGTACTCTGGGTGTTGGGTGCTCAGTACTCAGGGTGCTGGGTGCTCAGTGCTCGGGGTGCTGGGTGCTCAGTGCTCGGGGTGCTGTGTGCTCAGTGCTCAGGGTGCTGGGTGCTCAGTACTCAAGGTGCTGGGTGCTCAGTGCTCAGGGTGCTGGGTGCTCAGTCCTCGGGGTGCTCCGTGCTCAGTGCTCAGGGTGCTGGGTGCTCAGTACTCAGGGTGCTCGGTGCTCAGTACTCAGGGTTCTCAGTGCTCAGTGCTCAGGGTGCTGGGTGCTCAGTGCTCAGGGTGCTCAGTGCTCAGTACTCGGGGTGCTGGGTGCTCAGTACTCAGGGTGCTGGGTGCTTAGTACTCAGGGTGCTCCGTGCTCAGTACACAGGGTGCTGGGTCCTCAGTGCTCGGGGTTGTGGGTGCTCAGTGCTCAGTACTCAGGGTGCTGGGTGCTCAGTGCTCGGGGTGCTGGGTGCTCAGTACTCAGCGTGCTGGGTGCTCAGTACTCAGGGTGCTGGGTGCTCAGTGCTCAGGGTGCTGGGTGCTCAGTTCTCAGGGTGCTGGGTGCTCAGTGATCGGGGTGCTGGGTGCTCAGTACTCAGGGTGCTCAGTGCTCAGTACTCAGTGCTCGGGGTCCTGGGTGCTCCGTGCTCGGGGTGCTGGGTGCTCAGTGCTCTGGGTGCTTAGTGCTCAGTACTCAGGGTGCTGGGTGCTCAGTACTCAGGGTGCTGGGTGCTCATTCTCGGGGTGCTGGGTGCTCAGTGCTCGGGGTGCTGGGTGCTCAGTACTCAGTGTGCTGGGGGCTCAGTACTCAGGGTGCTGGGTGCTCAGTACTCAGGGTGCTCGGTTCTCAGTACTCAGGGTGTTGGGTGCTCATTCTCGGGGTGCTGAGTGCTCAGTGCTCAGGGTGCTGGGTGCTCAGTACTCAGGGTGCTGGGGGCTCAGTACTCAGGGTGCTGGGTGCTCAGTACTCAGGGTGATCTGTTCTCAGTACTCAGGTTGCTGGGTGCTCAGTGCTCGGGGTGCTGGGTGCTCAGTACTCGGGGTGCTCAGTGCTCAGTACTCAGGGTGCTGGGTGCTCAGTACTCAGGGTGCTGGGTGTTCAGTGCTCGGGGTGCTCGGTGCTCAGTACTCGAGGTGCTGGGTGCGCAGTACTCGGGGTGCTGGGTGCTCAGTGCTCTGGGTGCTGGGTGCTCAGTGCTCGGGGTGCTGGGTGCTCAGTGCTGAGGGTGGTGCTGGGTGCTCAGTACTCAGGGTGCTGGGTGCTCAGTGCTCAGGGTGCTGGGTGCTCAGTACTCAGGGTGCTCAGTGCTCAGTACTCAGGGTGCTGGGTGCTCAGTGCTCAGTGTGCTCAGTGCTCAGTGCTCGGGGTGCTGGGTGCTCAGTGCTCAGGGCGCTGGGTGCTTAGTGCACGAGGTGCTGGTTGCTCAGTACTCAGGGTGCTGTGTGCTCAGTGCTCAGTACTCAGCGTGCTGGGTGCTCAGTGCTCAGAGTTTTGGGTGCTCAGTGCTCAGGGTGCTCTGTGCTCAGTACTCAGGGTGCTGGGTGCTCAGTGCTCGGGGTGCTGCGTGCTCAGTGCTCAGGGTGCTGGGTGCTCTGTGCTCAGGGTGCAGGGTGCTCAGTACTCAGGGTGCTGGGTGCTCAGTGCTCGGGGTGCTCGGTGCTCAGTACTCAAGGTGCTGGGTGCTCAGTGCTCAGGGTGCCGGGTGCTCAGTCCTCAGGGTGCTCCGTGCTCAGTGATCAGGGTGCTGGGTGCTCAGTACTCAGGGTGCTCGGTGCTCAGTACTCAGGGTTCTCAGTGCTCATTACTCAGGGTGCTGGGTGCTCAGTGCTCAGGGTGCTGGGTGCTCAGTACTCAGGGTGCTCAGTGCTCAGTACTCGGAGTGCTTGGTGCTCAGTACTCAGGGTGCTCAGTGCTCAGTACTCGGGGTGCTGTTTGCTCAGTGCTCAGGGTGCTGGGTGCTCAGTGCTCGGGGCGCTGGGTGCTCAGTGATCGGGGTGCTGGGTGCTCAGTACTCAGGGTGCTCAGTGCTCGGGGAGCTCGGTGCTCAGTACTCAGGGTGCTGGGTGCTCAGTACTCAGTGCTCGGGGTCCTGGGTGCTCCGTGCTCGGGGTGCTGGGCGCTCAGTGCTCTGGGTGTTTAGTGCTCAGTACTCAGGGTGCTGGGTGCTCAGTACTCAGGGTGCTGGGTGCTCATTCTCGGGGTGCTGGGTGCTCAGTGCTCGGTGTGCTGGGTGCTCAGTACTCAGGGTGCTGGGGGCTCAGTACTCAGGGTGCTGGGTGCTCAGTACTCAGGGTGATCTGTTCTCAGTACTCAGGGTGCTGGGTGTTCAGTGCTCGGGGTGCTCGGTGCTCAGTACTCGGGGTGCTGGGTGCGCAGTACTCGGGGTGCTGGGTGCTCAGTGCTCGGGGTGCTGGGTGCTCAGTGCTGAGGGTGGTGCTGGGTGCTCAGTACTCAGGGTGCTGGGTGCTCAGTGCTCAGGGTGCTGGGTGCTCAGTACTAAGGGTGCTGGGTGCTCAGTACTCAGGGTGCTCGGTGCTCAGTACTCAGGGTGCTGAGTGCTCAGTGCTCAGGGTGCTGGGTACTCAGTACTCAGGGTGCTGGGTGCTCAGTACTCACTGTGCTGGGTGCTCAGTGCTCAGCGTGCTGGGTGCTCAGTGCTCAGGGTGCTGGCTGCTCAGTACTCAGGGTGCTGGGTGCTCAGTGCTCAGGGTGATCGGTGCTCAGTACTCAGGATGCTCAGTACTCAGGGTGCTGGGTGCTCAGTGCTCAGGGTGCTGGGTGCTCAGTACTCGGGGTGCTGGATGCTCTGTACTCAGGGTGCTGGGTGCTCAGTGCTCGGGGTCCTGGGTGCTCAGTGCTCAGGGTGATCGGTGCTCAGTACTCAGGGGGCTCGGTGCTCAGTGCTCAGGGTGCTGGGTGCTCAGTCCTCAGGGTGCTCAGTGCTCAGGGTGCTGGGTGCTCAGTGCTCGGGGTGCTCAGTGCTCAGTACTCAGGGAGCTGAGTGCTCAGTACTCAGGGTGCTGGGTGCTCAGTACTCATGGTGCTGGGTGCTCAGTACTCAGGGGGCTGGGTGCTCAGTGCTCAGGGTGCTGGGTGCTCAGTGCTCAGGGTGCTAGGTGCTCAGTGCTCGGGGCGCTGGGTGCTCAGTGCTCTGGGTGCTTAGTGCTCAGTACTTAGGGTGCTGGGTGCTCAGTGCTCAGTGCTCAGGGTGCTGGTTGTTCAGTACTCAGGGTGCTGGGTGCTCAGTACTCAGGGTGCTGGGTGCTCAGTGCTCAGGGTGCTGGGTGCTCAGTACTTAGGGTGCTGGGTGCTCTGTGCTCAGTACTCAGGGTGCTGGGTGCTCAGTACTCAGTGCTCAGGGTCCTGGGTGCTCCGTGCTCGGGGTGCTGGGTGCTCAGTGGTCTGGGTGCTTAGTGCTCAGTACTCAGGGTGCTGGGTGCTCAGTACTCAGGGTGCTGGGTGCTCATTCTCGGGGTGCTGGGTGCTCAGTGCTCGGGGTGCTGGGTGCTCAGTACTCAGGGTGCTGGGGGCTCAGTACTCAGGGTGCTGGGTGCTCAGTACTCAGGGTGCTGGGTGCTCAGTACTCAGGGTGCTGGGTGCTCAGTACTCTGGGTGTTGGGTGCTCAGTACACAGGGTGCTGGGTGCTCCGTGCTCGGGGTGCTGGGTGCTCATTGCTCAGGGTGCTGGGTGCTCAGTGCTCAGGGTGCTGGGTGCTCAGTACTCAGGGTGCTGGGTGCTCAGTACACAGGGTGCTGGGTGCTCAGTGATCGGGGTCCTGGGTGCTCAGTACTCAGGGTGCTCAGTGCTCGGGGAGCTCTGTGCTCAGTACTCAGGGTGCTCAGTTCTCGGGGTGCTCGGTGCTCAGTACTCAAGGTGCTGGGTGCTCAGTGCTCAGGTTGCCGGGTGCTCAGTCCTCAGGGTGCTCCGTGCTCAGTGATCAGGGTGCTGGGTGCTCAGTACTCAGGGTGCTCGGTGCTCAGTACTCAGGGTTCTCAGTGCTCATTACTCAGGGTGCTGGGTGCTCAGTGCTCAGGGTGCTGGGTGCTCAGTACTCAGGGTGCTCAGTGCTCAGTACTCGGAGTGCTTGGTGCTCAGTACTCAGGGTGCTCAGTGCTCAGTACTCGGGGTGCTGTTTGCTCAGTGCTCAGGGTGCTCAGTGCTCAGTGCTCGGGGTGCTGGGTGCTCAGTGCTCGGGGCGCTGGGTGCTCAGTGATCGGGGTGCTGGGTGCTCAGTACTCAGTGTGCTCAGTGCTCGGGGAGCTCGGTGCTCAGTACTCAGGGTGCTGGGTGCTCAGTACTCAGTGCTCGGGGTCCTGGGTGCTCCGTGCTCGGGGTGCTGGGCGCTCAGTGCTCTGGGTGTTTAGTGCTCAGTACTCAGGGTGCTGGGTGCTCAGTACTCAGGGTGCTGGGTGCTCATTCTCGGGGTGCTGGGTGCTCAGTGCTCGGGGTGCTGGGTGCTCAGTACTCAGGGTGCTGGGGGCTCAGTACTCAGGGTGCTGGGTGCTCAGTACTCAGGGTGCTCGGTTCTCAGTACTGAGGGTGCTGGGTGCTCATTCTCGCGGTGATGAGTGCTCAGTGCTCGGGGTGCTGGGTGCTCAGTACTCAGGGTGCTGGTGGCTCAGTACTCCGGGTGCTGGGTGCTCAGTACTCAGGGTGATCTGTTCTCAGTACTCAGGTTGCAGGGTGCTCAGTGCTCGGGGTGCTGGGTGCTCAGTACTCAGGGTGCTCAGTGCTCAGTTCTCAGGGTGCTGGGTGCTCAGTACTCAGGGTGCTGGGTGTTCAGTGCTCGGGGTGCTCGGTGCTCAGTACTCGGGGTGCTGGGTGCTCAGTACTCGGGGTGCTGGGTGCTCAGTGCTCAGGGTGCTGGGTGCTCAGTGCTCGGGGTGCTGGGTGCTCAGTGCTGAGGGTGGTGCTGGGTGCTCAGTACTCAGGGTGCTGGGTGCTCAGTGCTCAGGGTGCTGGGTGCTCAGTACTAAGGGTGCTGGATGCTCAGTACTCAGGGTGCTGGGTGCTCAGTACTCAGGGTGCTGGGTGCTCAGTGCTCAGGGTGCTGGGTACTCAGTACTCAGGGTGCTGGGTGCTCAGTACTCACTGTGCTGGGTGCTCAGTGCTCAGGGTGCTGGGTGCTCAGTGCTCAGGGTGCTGGGTGCTCAGTACTCAGGGTGCTGGGTGCTCAGTGCTCAGGGTGATCGGTGCTCAGTACTCAGGGTGCTCAGTAATCAGGGTGCTGGGTGCTCAGTGCTCGGGGTGCTGGGTGCTCAGTACTCGGTGTGCTGGGTGCTCTGTACTCAGGGTGCTGGGTGCTCAGTGCTCGGGGTCCTGGGTGCTCAGTATCAGGGTGCTGGATGCTCAGTGCTCAGGGGGCTGGGTGCGCAGTCCTCAGGGTGCTCAGTGCTCAGAGTGCTGGGTGCTCAGTGCTCGGGGTGCTCGGTGCTCAGTACTCAGGGTGCTGAGTGCTCAGTACTCAGGATGCTGGGTGCTCAGTACTCATGGTGCTGGGTGCTCAGTACTCAGGGGGCTGGCTGCTCAGTGCTCAGGGTGCTGGGTGCTCAGTGCTCAGGGTTCTGGGTGCTCAGTGCTCGGGGTGCTGGGTGCTCAGTGCTCGGGGTGTTGGGTGCTCAGTGCTCAGTGCTCAGGGTGCTGGGTGCTCAGTACTCTGGGTGTTTGGTGCTCAGTACTCAGGGTGCTGGGTGCTCAGTGCTCGGGGTGCTGGGTGCTCAGTGCTCGGGGTGCTGTGTGCTCAGTGCTCAGGGTGCTGGGTGCTCAGTACTCAAGGTGCTGGGTGCTCAGTGCTCAGGGTGCTGGGTGCTCAGTCCTCGGGGTGCTCCGTGCTCAGTGCTCAGGGTGCTGGGTGCTCAGTACTCAGGGTGCTCGGTGCTCAGTACTCAGGGTTCTCAGTGCTCAGTGCTCAGGGTGCTGGGTGCTCAGTTCTCAGGGTGCTCAGTGCTCAGTACTCGGGGTGCTGGGTGCTCAGTACTCAGGGTGCTGGGTGCTTAGTACTCAGGGTGCTCAGTGCTCAGTACACAGGGTGCTGGGTCCTCAGTGCTCGGGGTGCTGGGTGCTCAGTGCTCAGTACTCAGGGTGCTGGGTGCTCAGTGCTCGGGGTGCTGGGTGCTCAGTACTCAGCGTGCTGGGTGCTCAGTACTCAGGGTGCTGGGTGCTCAGTGCTCAGGGTGCTGGGTGCTCAGTGCTCAGGGTGCTGGGTGCTCAGTGATCGGGGTGCTGGGTGCTCAGTACTCAGGGTGCTCAGTGCTCAGTACTCAGTGCTCGGGGTCCTGGGTGCTCCGTGCTCGGGGTGCTGGGTGCTCAGTGCTCTGGGTGCTTAGTGCTCAGTACTCAGGGTGCTGGGTGCTCAGTACTCAGGGTGCTGGGTGCTCATTCTCGGGGTGCTGGGTGCTCAGTGCTCAGGGTGCTGGGTGCTCAGTACTCAGGGTGCTGGGGGCTCAGTACTCAGGGTGCTAGGTGCTCAGTACTCAGGGTGCTCGGTTCTCAGTACTCAGGGTGTTGGGTGCTCATTCTCGGGGTCCTTATTGCTCAGTTCTCGGGGTGCTGGGTGCTCAGTAATCATTGTGCTGGGGGCTCAGTACTCAGGGTGCTGGGTGCTCAGTACTCAGGGTGATCTGTTCTCAGTACTCAGGTTGCTGGGTGCTCAGTGCTCGGGGTGCTGGGTGCTCAGTACTCGGGGTGCTCAGTGCTCAGTACTCAGGGTGCTGGGTGGTCAGTACTCAGGGTGCTGGGTGTTCAGTGCTCGGGGTGCTCGGTGCTCAGTACTCGGGGTGGTGGGTGCGCAGTACTCGGGGTGCTGGGTGCTCAGTGCTCTGGGTGCTGGGTGCTCAGTGCTCGGGGTGCTGGGTGCTCAGTGCTGAGGGTGGTGCTGGGTGCTCAGTACTCAGGGTGCTGGGTGCTCAGTGCTCAGGGTGCTGGGTGCTCAGTACTAAGGGTGCTGGGTGCTCAGTACTCAGGGTGCTCGGTGCTCAGTACTCAGGGTGCTGAGTGCTCAGTGCTCAGGGTGCTGGGTACTCAGTGCTCAGGGTGCTGGGTGCTCAGTGCTCAGGGTGCTGGGTGCTCAGTACTAAGGGTGCTGGGTGCTCAGTACTCAGTGTGCTGGGTGCTCAGTACTCACTGTGCTGGATGCTCAGTGCTCAGGGTGCTGGGTGCTCAGTGCTCAGGGTGCTGGGTGCTCAGTACTCAGGGTGCTGGGTGCTCAGTGCTCAGGGTGATCGGTGCTCAGTACTCAGGATGCTCAGTACTCAGGGTGCTGGGTGCTCAGTGCTCGGGGTGCTGGGTGCTCAGTACTCGGGTTGCTGGATGCTCTGTACTCAGGGTGCTGGGTGCTCAGTGCTCGGGGTCCTGGGTGCTCAGTGCTCAGGGTGATCGGTGCTCAGTACTCAGGGTGCTGGGTGCTCAGTGCTCAGGGTGCTGGGTGCTCAGTCCTCAGGGTGCTCAGTGCTCAGGGTGCTGGGTGCTCAGTGCTCGGGGTGCTCGGTGCTCAGTACTCAGGGTGCTGAGTGCTCAGTACTCAGGGTGCTGGGTGCTCAGTACTCATGGTGCTGGGTGCTCAGTACTCAGGGGGCTGGGTGCTCAGTGCTCAGGGTGCTGGGTGCTCAGTGCTCAGGGTGCTAGGTGCTCAGTGCTCGGGGCGCTGGGTGCTCAGTGCTCTGGGTGCTTATTGCTCAGTACTCAGGGTGCTGGGTGCTCAGTGCTCAGTGCTCAGGGTGCTGGTTGTTCAGTACTCAGGGTGCTGGGTGCTCAGTACTCAGGGTGCTGGGTGCTCAGTGCTCAGGGTGCTGGGTGCTCAGTATTCTGGGTGTTGGGTGCTCAGTACACAGGGTGCTGGGTGCTCCGTGCTCGGGGTGCTGGGTGCTCATTGCTCAGGGTGCTGGGTGCTCAGTGCTCAGGGTGTTGGGTGCTCAGTACTCAGGGTGCTGGGTGCTCAGTACTCAGGGTGCTGGGTGCTCAGTGATCGGGGTGCTGGGTGCTCAGTACTCAGGGTGCTCAGTGCTCGGGGAGCTCTGTGCTCAGTACTCAGGGTGCTGGGTGCTCAGTACTCAGTGCTCAGGGTCCTGGGTGCTCCGTGCTCGGGGTGCTGGGTGCTCAGTGCTCTGGGTGCTTAGTGCTCAGTACTCAGGGTGCTGGGTGCTCAGTACTCAGGGTGCTGGCTGCTCATTCTCGGGGTGCTGGGTGCTCAGTGCTCGGGGTGATGGGAGCTCAGTACTCAGGGTGCTGGGGGCTCAGTACTCAGGGTGCTGGGTGCTCAGTACTCAGGGTGCTGGGTGCTCAGTACTCAGGGTGCTGGGTGCTCAGTACTCTGGGTGTTGGGTGCTCAGTACACTGGGTGCTGGGTGCTCCGTGCTCGGGGTGCTGGGTGCTCATTGCTCAGGGTGCTGGGTGCTCAGTTCTCAGGGTGCTGGGTGCTCTGTACTCAGGGTGCTGGGTGCTCAGTACTCAGGGTGCTGGGTGCTCAGTGATCGGGGTGCTGGGTGCTCAGTACTCAGGGTGCTCAGTGCTCGGGGAGCTCTGTGCTCAGTACTCAGGGTGCTGGGTGCTCAGTACTCAGTGCTCCTGGTCCTGGGTGCTCCGTGCTCGGGGTGCTGGGTGCTCAGTGCTCTGGGTGCTTAGTGCTCAGTACTCAGGGTGCTGGGTGCTCAGTACTCAGGGTGCTGGGTTCTCATTCTCGGGGTGCTGGGTGCTCAGTGCTCGGGGTGCTTGGTGCTCAGTACTCAAGGTGCTGGGGGCTCAGTACTCAGGGTGCTGGGTGCTCAGTACTCCGGGTGCTGGGTGCTCAGTGCTCAGGGTGCTGGGTGCTCAGTGCTCGGGGTGCTGGGTGCTCAGTGCTGAGGGTGGTGCTGGGTGCTCAGTACTCAGGGTGCTGGGTGCTCAGTGCTTAGGGTGCTGGGTGCTCAGTACTAAGGGTGCTGGTAGCTCAGTACTCAGGGTGCTCGGTGCTCAGTACTCAGGGTGCTGGGTACTCAGTACTCAGGGTGCTGTTTGCTCAGTGCTCAGGGTGCTTGGTGCTCAGTGCTCAGGGTGCTGGGTGCTCAGTACTCAGGGTGCTGGGTGCTCAGTGCTCAGGGTGATCGGTGCTCCGTACTCAGGGTGCTCAGTACTCAGGGTGCTGGCTGCTCAGTGCTCGCTGTGCTGGGTGCTCAGTACTCGGGGAGCTGGGTGCTCTGTACTCAGGGTGCTGGGTGCTCAGTGCTCGGGGTCCTGGGTGCTCAGTGCTCAGGGTGATCGGTGCTCAGTACTCAGGGTGCTGGGTGCTCAGTGCTCAGGGTGCTGGGTACTCAGTCCTCAGGGTGCTCAGTGCTCAGGGTGCTGGGTGCTCAGTGCTCGGGGTGCTCGGTGCTCAGTACTCAGGGTGCTGAGTGCTCAGTACTCAGGGTGCTGGGTGCTCAGTTCTCATGGTGCTGGGTGCTCAGTACTCAGGGTGCTGGGTGCTCAGTGCTCAGGGTGCTGGGTGTTCAGTGCTCAGGGTGCTGGGTGCTCAGTGCTCGGGGTGCTGAGTGCTCAGTGCTCGGGGTGCTGGGTGCTCAGTGCTCAGTGCTCAGTTTGTTGGGTGCTCAGTGCTCAGTGCTCGGGGTGCTGGGTGCTCAGTACTCAGGGTGCTGGGGGCTCAGTACTCAGGGTGCTGGGTGCTCAGTACTCAGGGTGATCTGTTCTCAGTACTCAGGTTGCTGGGTGCTCAGTGCTTGGGGTGATGTATGCTCAGTACTCGGGGTACTCAGTGCTCAGTACTCAGGGTGCTGGGTGCTCAGTACTCAGGGTGCTGGGTGCTTAGTGCTCGGGGTGCTCGGTGCTCAGTACTCGGGGTGCTGGGTGCTCAGTACTCGGGGTGCTGGGTGCTCAGTGCTCAGGGTGCTGGGAGCTCAGTGCTCGGGGTGCTGGGTGCTCAGTGCTGAGGGTGGTGCTGGGTGCTCAGTACTCAGGGTGCTGGGTGCTCAGTGCTCAGGGTGCTGGGTGCTCAGTACTAAGGGTGCTGGGTGCTCAGTACTCAGGGTGCTCGGTGCTCAGTACTCAGGGTGCTGGGTGCTCAGTGCTCAGGGTGCTGGGTACTCAGTACTCAGGGTGCTGGGTACTCAGTACTCAGGGTGCTGTTTGCTCAGTGCTCAGGGTGCTTGGTGCTCAGTGCTCAGGGTGCTGGGTGCTCAGTACTCAGGGTGCTGGGTGCTCAGTGCTCAGGGTGATCGGTGCTCCGTACTCAGGGTGCTCAGTACTCAGGGTGCTGGCTGCTCAGTGCTCGCTGTGCTGGGTGCTCAGTACTCGGGGAGCTGGGTTCTCTGTACTCAGGGTGCTGGGTGCTCAGTGCTCGGGGTCCTGGGTGCTCAGTGCTCAGGGTGATCGGTGCTCAGTACTCAGGGTGCTGGGTGCTCAGTGCTCAGGGTGCTGGGTACTCAGTCCTCAGGGTGCTCAGTGCTCAGGGTGCTGGGTGCTCAGTGCTCGGGGTGCTCGGTGCTCAGTCCTCGGGGTGCTCCGTGCTCAGTGATCAGGGTGCTGGGTGCTCAGTACTCAGGGTGCTCGGTGCTCAGTACTCAGGGATCTCAGTGCTCATTACTCAGGGTGCTGGGAGCTCAGTGCTCAGGGTGCTGGGTGCTCAGTACTCAGGGTGCTCAGTGCTCAGTACTCGGAGTGCTTGGTGCTCAGTACTCAGGGTGCTCAGTGCTCAGTACTCGGGGTGCTGTTTGCTCAGTGCTCAGGGTGCTCAGTGCTCAGTGCTCGGGGTGCTGGGTGCTCAGTGCTCGGGGCGCTGGGTGCTCAGTGCTCGGGGTGCTGGGTGCTCAGTACTCGGGGTGCTGGGTGCTCAGTAATCAGGGTGCTCAGTGCTCAGTACTCAGTGCTCAGGGTGCTCAGTGCTCAGTGCTCGGGGTGCTGGGTGCTCAGTGCTCGGGGCGCTGGGTGCTCAGTGCTCGGGGTGCTGGGTGCTCAGTACCCGGGTGCTGGGTGCTCAGTACTCTGGGTGTTGGGTGCTCAGTACTCAGGGTGCTGGGTGCTACGTGCTCGGGGTGCTGGGTGCTCAGTACTCAGGGTGCTGTGTGCTCAGTACTCAGGGTGCTGGGTGCTTAGTGCTCGAGGTGCTCGGTGCTCAGTACTCAAGGTGCTGGGTGCTCAGTTCTAAGGGTGCTGGGTGCTCAGTCCTCGGGGTACTCCATGCTCAGGGTGCTGGGTGCTCAGTGCTCAGGGTGCTGGGTGCTCAGTGCTCGGGGTGCTAGGTGCTGAGTGCTCAGGGTGCTGGGTGCTCAGTGCTCGGGGTGCTCGGTGCTCAGTGCTCAGGGTCCTGGGTGCTCAGTACTCAGGGTGCTCAGTGCTCGGGGAGCTCGGTGCTCAGTGATCGGGGTGCTGGGTGCTCAGTACTCAGGGTGCTCAGTGCTCGGGGAGCTCGGTGCTCAGTACTCAGGGTGCTGGGTGCTCAGTACTCAGTGCTCGGGGTCCTGGGTGCTCCGTGCTCGGGGTGCTGGGCGCTCAGTGCTCGGGGTGCTTAGTGCTCAGTACTCAGGGTGCTGGGTGCTCAGTACTCAGGGTGCTGGGTGCTCATTCTCGGGGTGCTTTTTGCTCAGTGCTCAGGGTGCTGGGTGCTCAGTGCTCGGGGTGCTGGGTGCTCAGTGCTGAGGGTGGTGCTGGGTGCTCAGTACTCAGGGTGCTGGGTGCTCAGTACTCAGGGTGATCTGTTCTCAGTACTCAGGTTGCTGGGTGCTCAGTGCTCGGGGTGATGGGTGCTCAGTACTCGGGGTGCTCAGTGCTCAGTACTCAGGGTGCTGGGTGCTCAGTACTCAGGGGGCTGGGTGCTCAGTGCTCGGGGTGCTCGGTGCTCAGTACTCGGGGTGCTGGGTGCTCAGTACTCCGGGTGCTGGGTGCTCAGTGCTCGGGGTGATGGGTGCTCAGTACTCAGGGTGCTCAGTACTCAGGGTGCTGGCTGCTCAGTGCTCGCTGTGCTGGGTGCTCAGTACTCGGGGAGCTGGGTGCTCAGTACTCCGGGTGCTGGGTGCTCAGTGCTCAGGGTGATCGGTGCTCCGTACTCAGGGTGCTCAGTACTCAGGGTGCTGGCTGCTCAGTGCTCGCTGTGCTGGGTGCTCAGTACTCGGGGAGCTGGGTGCTCTGTACTCAGGGTGCTGGGTGCTCAGTGCTCGGGGTCCTGGGTGCTCAGTGCTCAGGGTGATCGGTGCTCAGTACTCAGGGTGCTGGGTGCTCAGTGCTCAGGGTGCTGGGTACTCAGTCCTCAGGGTGCTCAGTGCTCAGGGTGCTGGGTGCTCAGTGCTCGGGGTGCTCGGTGCTCAGTACTCAGGGTGCTGAGTGCTCAGTACTCAGGGTGCTGGGTGCTCAGTTCTCATGGTGCTGGGTGCTCAGTACTCAGGGTGCTGGGTGCTCAGTGCTCAGGGTGCTGGGTGTTCAGTGCTCAGGGTGCTGGGTGCTCAGTGCTCGGGGTGCTGAGTGCTCAGTGCTCGGGGTGCTGGGTGCTCAGTGCTCAGTGCTCAGTTTGTTGGGTGCTCAGTGCTCAGTGCTCGGGGTGCTGGGTGCTCAGTACTCAGGGTGCTGGGGGCTCAGTACTCAGGGTGCTGGGTGCTCAGTACTCAGGGTGATCTGTTCTCAGTACTCAGGTTGCTGGGTGCTCAGTGCTTGGGGTGATGGGTGCTCAGTACTCGGGGTACTCAGTGCTCAGTACTCAGGGTGCTGGGTGCTCAGTACTCAGGGTGCTGGGTGCTTAGTGCTCGGGGTGCTCGGTGCTCAGTACTCGGGGTGCTGGGTTCTCAGTACTCGGGGTGCTGGGTGCTGAGTGCTCAGGGTGCTGGGTGCTCAGTGCTCGGGGTGCTGGGTGCTCAGTGCTGAGGGTGGTGCTGGGTGCTCAGTACTCAGGGTGCTGGGTGCTCAGTGCTCAGGGTGCTGGGTGCTCAGTACTAAGGGTGCTGGGTGCTCAGTACTCAGGGTGCTCGGTGCTCAGTACTCAGGGTGCTGGGTGCTCAGTGCTCAGGGTGCTGGGTACTCAGTACTCAGGGTGCTGGGTACTCAGTACTCAGGGTGCTGTTTGCTCAGTGCTCAGGGTGCTTGGTGCTCAGTGCTCAGGGTGCTGGGTGCTCAGTACTCAGGGTGCTGGGTGCTCAGTGCTCAGGGTGATCGGTGCTCCGTACTCAGGGTGCTCAGTACTCAGGGTGCTGGCTGCTCAGTGCTCGCTGTGCTGGGTGCTCAGTACTCGGGGAGCTGGGTGCTCTGTACTCAGGGTGCTGGGTGCTCAGTGCTCGGGGTCCTGGGTGCTCAGTGCTCAGGGTGATCGGTGCTCAGTACTCAGGGTGCTGGGTGCTCAGTGCTCAGGGTGCTGGGTACTCAGTCCTCAGGGTGCTCAGTGCTCAGGGTGCTGGGTGCTCAGTGCTCGGGGTGCTCGGTGCTCAGTCCTCGGGGTGCTCCGTGCTCAGTGATCAGGGTGCTGGGTGCTCAGTACTCAGGGTGCTCGGTGCTCAGTACTCAGGGATCTCAGTGCTCATTACTCAGGGTGCTGGGAGCTCAGTGCTCAGGGTGCTGGGTGCTCAGTACTCAGGGTGCTCAGTGCTCAGTACTCGGAGTGCTTGGTGCTCAGTACTCAGGGTGCTCAGTGCTCAGTACTCGGGGTGCTGTTTGCTCAGTGCTCAGGGTGCTCAGTGCTCAGTGCTCGGGGTGCTGGGTGCTCAGTGCTCGGGGCGCTGGGTGCTCAGTGCTCGGGGTGCTGGGTGCTCAGTACTCGGGGTGCTGGGTGCTCAGTACTCAGGGTGCTCAGTGCTCAGTACTCAGTGCTCAGGGTGCTCAGTGCTCAGTGCTCGGGGTGCTGGGTGCTCAGTGCTCGGGGCGCTGGGTGCTCAGTGCTCGGGGTGCTGGGTGCTCAGTACCGGGGTGCTGGGTGCTCAGTACTCTGGGTGTTGGGTGCTCAGTACTCAGGGTGCTGGGTGCTACGTGCTCGGGGTGCTGGGTGCTCAGTACTCAGGGTGCTGTGTGCTCAGTACACAGGGTGCTGGGTGCTTAGTGCTCGAGGTGCTCGGTGCTCAGTACTCAAGGTGCTGGGTGCTCAGTTCTAAGGGTGCTGGGTGCTCAGTCCTCGGGGTACTCCATGCTCAGGGTGCTGGGTGCTCAGTGCTCAGGGTGCTGGGTGCTCAGTGCTCGGGGTGCTAGGTGCTGAGTGCTCAGGGTGCTGGGTGCTCAGTGCTCGGGGTGCTCGGTGCTCAGTGCTCAGGGTCCTGGGTGCTCAGTACTCAGGGTGCTCAGTGCTCGGGGAGCTCGGTGCTCAGTGATCGGGGTGCTGGGTGCTCAGTACTCAGGGTGCTCAGTGCTCGGGGAGCTCGGTGCTCAGTACTCAGGGTGCTGGGTGCTCAGTACTCAGTGCTCGGGGTCCTGGGTGCTCCATGCTCGGGGTGCTGGGCGCTCAGTGCTCGGGGTGCTTAGTGCTCAGTACTCAGGGTGCTGGGTGCTCAGTACTCAGGGTGCTGGGTGCTCATTCTCGGGGTGCTGTTTGCTCAGTGCTCGGGGTGCTGGGTGCTCAGTACTCAGGGTGCTCGGGGCTCAGTACTCAGGGTGCTGGGTGCTCAGTACTCAGGGTGCTCGGTTCTCAGTACTCAGGGTGCTGGGTGCTCATTATCGGGGTGCTGGGTGCTCAGTGCTCGGGGTGCTGGGTGCTCAGTACTCAGGGTGCTGGGGGCTCAGTACTCAGGGTGCTGGGTGCTCAGTACTCAGGGTGATCTGTTCTCAGTAATCAGATTGAAGGGTGCTCAGTGCTCGGGGTGCTGGGTGCTCAGTACTAGGGGTGCTCAGTGATCAGTACTCAGGGTGCTGGGTGCTCAGTACTCAGGGTGCTGGGTGTTCAGTGCTCGGGGTGCTCGGTGCTCAGTACTCGGGGTGCTGGGTGCTCAGTACTCGGGGTGCTGGGTGCTCAGTGCTCAGGGTGCTGGGTGCTCAGTGCTCGGGGTCCTGGGTGCTCAGTGCTCAGGGTGATCGGTGCTCAGTACTCAGGGTGCTGGGTGCTCAGTGCTCAGGGTGCTGGGTGCGCAGTCCTCAGGGTGCTCAGTGCTCAGGGTGCTGGGTGCTCAGTGCTCGGGGTGCTCGGTGTTCAGTATTCAGGGTGCTGAGTGCTCAGTACTCAGGGTGCTGGGTGCTCAGTACTCATGGTGCTGGGTGCTCAGTACTCAGGGGGCTGGGTGCTCAGTGCTCAGGGTGCTGGGTGCTCAGTGCTCAGGGTGCTGGCTGCTCAGTGCTCGGGGTGCTGGGTGCTCAGTGCTCGGGGTGCTGGGTGCTCAGTGCTCAGTGCTCAGGGTGTTGGGTGCTCAGTGCTCAGTGCTCAGGGTGCTGGGTGCTCAGTACTCAGGGTGCTGGGTGCTCAGTACTCAGGGTGCTCGGTGCTCAGTGCTCAGGGTGCTGGGTGCTCAGTACTCTGGTTGTTGGGTGCTCAGTACTCAGGGTGCTGGGTGCTCAGTGCTCAGGGTGCTGGGTGATCAGTGCTCAGGGTGCTGGGTGCTCAGTGATCGGGGTGCTGGGTGCTCAGTACTCAGGGTGCTCAGTGCTCGGGGAGCTCGGTGCTCAGTACTGAGGGTGCTGGGTGCTCAGTACTCAGTGCTCGGGGTCCTGGGTGCTCCGTGCTCGGGTTGCTGGGTGCTCAGTGCTCTGGGTGCTTAGTGCTCAGTACTCAGGGTGCTGGGTGCTCAGTACTCAGGGTGCTGGGTGCTCATTCTCCGGGTGCTGGGTGCTCAGTGCTCGGGGTGCTGGGTGCTCAGTACTCAGGGTGCTGGGGGCTCAGTACTCAGGGTGCTGGGTGCTCAGTACTCAGGGTGCTCGGATCTCAGTATTCA
Source organism: Microtus oregoni (assembly GCF_018167655.1). Classification (NCBI taxonomy): domain Eukaryota; kingdom Metazoa; phylum Chordata; class Mammalia; order Rodentia; family Cricetidae; genus Microtus; species Microtus oregoni. The sequence goes on along the minus strand of NW_024543273.1, from coordinate 39,367 downwards.
GGGTGCTAGGTGCTCATTCTCGTGGTGCTGGGTGCTCAGTGCTCGGGGTGCTGGGTGCTCAGTACTCAGGGTGCTGGGGGCTCAGTACTCAGGGTGATCTCTTCTCAGTACTCAGGTTGCTGGGTGCTCAGTGCTCGGGGTGATGGGTGCTCAGTACTCGGGGTGCTCAGTGCTCAGTACTCAGGGTGCTGGGTGCTCAGTACTCAGGGTGCTGGGTGCTCAGTGCTCGGGGTGCTGGGTGCTCCTTGCTCGGGGTGCTGGGTGCTCAGTGCTGAGGGTGGTGCTGGGTGCTCAGTACTCAGGGTGCTGGGTGCTCAGTGCTCAGGGTGCTGGGTGCTCAGTACTAAGCGTCCTGGGTGCTCAGTATTCAGGGTGCTCGGTGCTCAGTACTCAGGGTGCTGGGTGCTCAGTGCTCAGGGTGCTGGGTACTCAGTACTCAGGGGGCTGGGTGCTCAGTACTCAGGGTGCTGGGTGCTCAGTGCTCAGGGTGCTTGGTGCTCAGTGCTCAGGGTGCTGGGTGCTCAGTACTCAGCGTGCTGGGTGCTCAGTGCTCAGGGTGATCGGTGCTCAGTACTCAGGGTGCTCAGTACTCAGGGTGCTGGCTGCTCAGTGCGCGGGGTGCTGGGTGCTCAGTACTCGGGGTGCTGGGTGCTCTGTACTCAGGGTGCTGGGTGCTCAATGCTCGGGGTCCTGGGTGCTCAGTGCTCAGGGTGATCGGTGCTCAGTACTCAGGGTGCTGGGTGCTCAGTGCTCAGGGTGCTGGGTACTCAGTCCTCAGGGTGCTCAGTGCTCAGGGTGCTGGGTGCTCAGTGCTCGGGGTGCTCGGTTCTCAGTACTCAGGGAGCTGAGTGCTCAGTACTCAGGGTGCTGGGTGCTCAGTACTCATGGTGCTGGGTGCTCAGTACTCAGGGTGCTGGGTGCTCAGTGCTCAGGGTGCTGGGGGCTCAGTGCGCGGGGTGCTGGGTGCTCAGTGCTCGGGGTGCTGGGTGCTCAGTGCTCAGTGCTCAGGGTGTTGTGTGCTCAGTGCTCAGTGCTCAGGGTGCTGGGTGCTCAGTACTCAGGGTGCTGGGTGCTCAGTACACAGGGTGCTGGGTGCTCAGTGCTCAGGGTGCTGGGTGCTCAGGACTCTGGGTGTTGGGTGCTCAGTACTCAGGGTGCTGGGTGCTCAGTGCTCGGGGTGCTGGGTGCTCAGTGCTCGGGGTGCTGGGTGCTCAGTGCTCAGGGTGCTGGGTGCTCAGTATTCAGCGTGCTGGGTGCTCAGTTCTCGGGGTGCTCGGTGCTCAGTACTCAAGGTGCTGGGTGCTCAGTGCTCAGGGTGCTGGGTGCCCAATCCTCGGGGTGCTCCGTTCTCAGTGCTCAGGGTGCTGGGTGCTCAGTACTCAGGGTGCTCAGTTCTCAGTACTCAGGGTGCTGGGTGCTCAGTACTCAGGGTGCTGGGTGCTCAGTGCTCGGGGTGCTGGGTGCTCAGTGCTGAGGGTGGTGCTGGGTGCTCAGTACTCAGGGTGCCGGGTGCTCAGTGCTCAGGGTGCTGGGTGCTCAGTACTAAGGGTCCTGGGTGCTCAGTATTCAGGGTGCTCGGTGCTCAGTACTCAGGGTGCTGGGTGATCAGTGCTCAGGGTGGTGGGTGCTCAGTACTCTGGGTGTTGGGTGCTCAGTACTCAGGGTGCTGGGTGCTCAGTGCTCGGGGTGCTGGGTGCTCAGTGCTCGGGGTGCCGGGTGCTCAGTGCTCAGGGTGCTGGGTGCTCAGTATTCAGCGTGCTGGGTGCTCAGTGCTCGGGGTGCTCGGTGCTCAGTACTCAAGGTGCTGGGTGCTCAGTGCTCAGGGTGCTGGGTGCTCACTCCTCGGGGTGCTCCGTGCTCAGTGCTCGGGGTGCTGGGTGCTCAGTGCTTGCGGTGCTGGGTGCTCAGTGCTCAGGGTGCTGGGTACTCAGTACTCAGGGTGCTGGGTGCTCAGTACTCAGGGTGCTGGGTGCTCAGTGCTCAGGGTGGTTGGTGCTCAGTGCTCAGGGTGCTGGGTGCTCAGTACTCAGGGTGCTGGGTGCTCAGTGCTCAGGGTGCTGGGTGCTCAGTGCTCGGGGTCCTGGGTGCTCAGTGCTCAGGGTGCTGGGTGCTCAGTACTCAGGGTGCTGGGTGCTCAGTGCTCAGGGTGCTGGGTACTCAGTCCTCAGGGTGCTCAGTGCTCAGGGTGCTGGGTGCTCAGTGCTCGGGGTGCTCGGTGCTCAGTACTCAGGGTGCTGAGTGCTCAGTACTCAGGGTGCTGGGTGCTCAGTACTCATGGTGCTGGGTGCTCAGTACTCAGGGTGCTGGGTGCTCAGTGCTCAGGGTGCTGGGTGCTCAGTGCGCGGGGTGCTGGGTGCTCAGTGCTCGGGGTGCTGGGTGCTCAGTGCTCAGTGCTCAGGGTGTTCTGTGCTCAGTGCTCAGTGCTCAGGGTGCTGGGTGCTCAGTACTCAGGGTGCTGGGTGCTCAGTACTCAGGGTGCTGGGTGCTCAGTGCTCAGGGTGCTGGGTGCTCAGGACTCTGGGTGTTGGGTGCTCAGTACTCAGGGTGCTGGGTGCTCAGTGCTCGGGGTGCTGGGTGCTCAGTGCTCGGGGTGCTTGGTGCTCAGTGCTCAGGGTGCTGGGTGCTCAGTATTCAGCGTGCTGGGTGCTCAGTTCTCGGGGTGCTCGGTGCTCAGTACTCAAGGTGCTGGGTGCTCAGTGCTCAGGGTGCTGGGTGCTCAGTCCTCGGGGTGCTCCGTGCTCAGTGCTCAGGGTGCTGGGTGCTCAGTACTCAGGGTGCTCGGTGCTCAGTACTCAGGGTTCTCAGTGCTCAGGGTGCTGGGTGCTCAGTACTCAGGGTGCTCAGTGCGCAGTACTCGGGGTGCAGGGTGCTCAGTACTCAGGGTGCTCAGTGCTCAGTACTCGGGGTGCTGGGTGCTCAGTGCTCAGTGTGCTCAGTGCTCAGTGCTCGGGGTGCTGGGTGCTCAGTGCTCGGGGCGGTGGGTGCTCAGTGCTCGAGGTGCTGGTTGCTCAGTACTCAGGGTGCTGGGTGCTCAGTGCTCGGGGTGCTGGGTGCTCAGTGCTCGGGGTGCTGGGTGCTCAGTGCTCAGGGTGCTGGGTGCTCAGTATTCAGCGTGCTGGGTGCTCAGTGCTCGGGGTGCTCGGTGCTCAGTACTCAAGGTGCTGGGTGCTCAGTGCTCAGGGTGCTGGGTGCTCACTCCTCGGGGTGCTCCGTGCTCAGTGCTCGGGGTGCTGGGTGCTCAGTGCTCGGGGTGCTGGGTGCTCAGTGCTCAGGGTGCTGGGTGATCAGTATTCAGCGTGCTGGGTGCTCAGTTCTCGGGGTGCTCGGTGCTCAGTACTCAAGGTGCTGGGTGCTCAGTGCTCAGGGTGCTGGGTGCCCAGTCCTCGGGGTGCTGCGTTCTCAGTGCTCAGGGTGCTGGGTGCTCAGTACTCAGGGTGCTCAGTGCTCAGTACTCAGGGTGCTGGGTGCTCAGTACTCTTGGTGCTGGTTGCTCAGTGCTCGGGGTGCTGGGTGCTCAGTGCTGAGGGTGGTGCTGGGTGCTCAGTACTAAGGTGCTGGGTGCTCAGTGCTCAGGGTGCTGGGTGCTCAGTACTAAGGTTCCTGGGTACTAAGTATTCAGGGTGCTCGGTGCTCAGTACTCAGGGTGCTGGGTGCTCAGTGCTCAGGGTGCTGGGTACTCAGTACTCAGGGTGCTGGGTGCTCAGTGCTCAGGGTGCTGGGTGCTCAGTGCTCCGGGTCCTGGGTGCTCAGTGCTCAGGGTGCTGGGTGCTCAGTACTCAGGGTGCTGGGTGCTCAGTGCTCAGGGTGCTGGGTACTCAGTCCTCAGGGTGCTCATTGCTCAGGGTGCTGGGTGCTCACTCCTCGGGGTGCTCCGTGCTCAGTGCTCGGGGTGCTGGGTGCTCAGTGCTCAGGGTGCTGGGTGATCAGTATTCAGCGTGCTGGGTGCTCAGTTCTCGGGGTGCTCGGTGCTCAGTACTCAAGGTGCTGGGTGCTCAGTGCTCAGGGTGCTGGGTGCCCAGTCCTCGGGGTGCTCCGTTCTCAGTCCTCAGGGTGCTGGGTGCTCAGTACTCAGGGTGCTCAGTGCTCAGTACTCAGGGTGCTGGGTGCTCAGTACTCAGGGTGCTGGGTGCTCAGTGCTCGGGGTGCTGGGTGCTCAGTGCTGAAGGTGGTGCTGGGTGTTCAGTACTCAGGGTGCTGGGTGCTCAGTGCTCAGGGTGCTGGGTGCCCAGTCCTCGGGGTGCTCCGTTCTCAGTGCTCAGGGTGCTGGGTGCTCAGTACTCAGGGTGCTGGGTGCTCAGTGCTCAGGGTGATTGGTGCTCAGTGCTCAGGGTGCTGGGTGCTCAGTACTCAGGGTGCTGGGTGCTCAGTGCTCAGGGTGCTGGGTGCTCAGTGCTCGGGGTCCTGGGTGCTCAGTGCTCAGGGTGCTGGGTGCTCAGTACTCAGGGTGCTGGGTGCTCAGTGCTCAGGATGCTGGGTACTCAGTCCTCAGGGTGCTCAGTGCTCAGGGTGCTGGGTGCTCAGTGCGCGGGGTGCTGGGTGCTCAGTGCTCGGGGTGCTGGGTGCTCAGTGCTCAGTGCTCAGGGTGTTCTGTGCTCAGTGCTCAGTGCTCAGGGTGCTGGGTGCTCAGTACTCAGGGTGCTGGGTGCTCAGTACTCAGGGTGCTGGGTGCTCAGTGCTCAGGGTGCTGGGTGCTCAGGCCTCTGGGTGTTGGGTGCTCAGTACACAGGGTGCTGGGTGCTCAGTGCTCGGGGTGCTGGGTGCTCAGTGCTCGGGGTGCTTGGTGCTCAGTGCTCAGGGTGCTGGGTGCTCAGTATTCAGCGTGCTGGGTGCTCAGTTCTCGGGGTGCTCGGTGCTCAGTACTCAAGGTGCTGGGTGCTCAGTGCTCAGGTTGCTGGGTGCTCAGTCCTCGGGGTGCTCCGTGCTCAGTGCTCAGGTTGCTGGGTGCTCAGTACTCAGGGTGCTCGGTGCTCAGTACTCAGGGTTCTCAGTGCTCAGGGTGCTGGGTGCTCAGTACTCAGGGTGCTCAGTGCGCAGTACTCGGGGTGCTGGGTGCTCAGTACTCAGGGTGCTCAGTGCTCAGTACTCGGGGTGCTGGGTGCTCAGTGCTCAGTGTGCTCAGTGCTCAGTGCTCGGGGTGCTGGGTGCTCAGTGCTCGGGGCGGTGGGTGCTCAGTGCTCGAGGTGCTGGTTGCTCAGTACTCAGGGTGCTGGGTGCTCAGTGCTCGGGGTGCTGGGTGCTCAGTGCTCGGGGTGCTGGGTGCTCAGTGCTCAGGGTGCTGGGTGCTCAGTATTCAGCGTGCTGGGTGCTCAGTGCTCGGGGTGCTCGGTGCTCAGTACTCAAGGTGCTGGGTGCTCAGTGCTCAGGGTGCTGGGTGCTCACTCCTCGGGGTGCTCCGTGCTCAGTGCTCGGGGTGCTGGGTGCTCAGTGCTCGGGGTGCTGGGTGCTCAGTGCTCAGGGTGCTGGGTGATCAGTATTCAGCGTGCTGGGTGCTCAGTTCTCGGGGTGCTCGGTGCTCAGTACTCAAGGTGCTGGGTGCTCAGTGCTCAGGGTGCTGGGTGCCCAGTCCTCGGGGTGCTCCGTTCTCAGTGCTCAGGGTGCTGGGTGCTCAGTACTCAGGGTGCTCAGTGCTCAGTACTCAGGGTGCTGGGTGCTCAGTACTCAGGGTGCTGGTTGCTCAGTGCTCGGGGTGCTGGTTGCTCAGTGCTGAGGGTGGTGCTGGGTGCTCAGTACTAAGGTGCTGGGTGCTCAGTGCTCAGGGTGCTGGGTGCTCAGTACTAAGGTTCCTGGGTACTAAGTATTCAGCGTGCTCGGTGCTCAGTACTCAGGGTGCTGGGTGCTCAGTGCTCAGGGTGCTGGGTACTCAGTACTCAGGGTGCTGGGTGCTCAGTACTCAGGGTGCTGGGTGCTCAGTGCTCAGGGTGCTTGGTGCTCAGTGCTCAGGGTGCTGGGTGCTCAGTACTCAGGGTGCTGGGTGCTCAGTGCTCAGGGTGCTGGGTGCTCAGTGCTCCGGGTCCTGGGTGCTCAGTGCTCAGGGTGCTGCGTGCTCAGTACTCAGGGTGCTGGGTGCTCAGTGCTCAGGGTGCTGGGTACTCAGTCCTCAGGGTGCTCAGTGCTCAGGGTGCTGGGTGCTCACTCCTCGGGGTGCTCCGTGCTCAGTGCTCGGGGTGCTGGGTGCTCAGTGCTCAGGGTGCTGGGTGATCAGTATTCAGCGTGCTGGGTGCTCAGTTCTCGGGGTGCTCGGTGCTCAGTACTCAAGGTGCTGGGTGCTCAGTGCTCAGGGTGCTGGGTGCCCAGTCCTCGGGGTGCTCCGTTCTCAGTGCTCAGGGTGCTGGGTGCTCAGTACTCAGGGTGCTCAGTGCTCAGTACTCAGGGTGCTGGGTGCTCAGTACTCAGGGTGCTGGGTGCTCAGTGCTCGGGGTGCTGGGTGCTCAGTACTGAAGGTGGTGCTGGGTGCTCAGTACTCAGGGTGCTGGGTGCTCAGTGCTCAGGGTGCTGGGTGCTCAGTACTAAGGTTCCTGGGTACTAAGTATTCAGGGTGCTCGGTGCTCAGTACTCAGGGTGCTGGGTGCTCAGTGCTCAGGGTGCTGGGTACTCAGTACTCAGGGTGCTGGGTGCTCAGTACTCAGGGTGCTGGGTGCTCAGTGCTCAGGGTGATTGGTGCTCAGTGCTCAGGGTGCTGGGTGCTCAGTACTCAGGGTGCTGGGTGCTCAGTGCTCAGGGTGCTGGGTGCTCAGTGCTCGGGGTCCTGGGTGCTCAGTGCTCAGGGTGCTGGGTGCTCAGTACTCAGGGTGCTGGGTGCTCAGTGCTCAGGATGCTGGGTACTCAGTCCTCAGGGTGCTCAGTGCTCAGGGTGCTGGGTGCTCAGTGCGCGGGGTGCTGGGTGCTCAGTGCTCGGGGTGCTGGGTGCTCAGTGCTCAGTGCTCAGGGTGTTCTGTGCTCAGTGCTCAGTGCTCAGGGTGCTGGGTGCTCAGTACTCAGGGTGCTGGGTGCTCAGTACTCAGGGTGCTGGGTGCTCAGTGCTCAGGGTGCTGGGTGCTCAGGACTCTGGGTGTTGGGTGCTCAGTACTCAGGGTGCTGGGTGCTCAGTGCTCGGGGTGCTGGGTGCTCAGTGCTCGGGGTGCTTGGTGCTCAGTGCTCAGGGTGCTGGGTGCTCAGTATTCAGCGTGCTGGGTGCTCAGTTCTCGGGGTGCTCGGTGCTCAGTACTCAAGGTGCTGGGTGCTCAGTGCTCAGGTTGCTGGGTGCTCAGTCCTCGGGGTGCTCCGTGCTCAGTGCTCAGGGTGCTGGGTGCTCAGTACTCAGGGTGCTCGGTGCTCAGTACTCAGGGTTCTCAGTGCTCAGGGTGCTGGGTGCTCAGTACTCAGGGTGCTCAGTGCGCAGTACTCGGGGTGCTGGGTGCTCAGTACTCAGGGTGCTCAGTGCTCAGTACTCGGGGTGCTGGGTGCTCAGTGCTCAGTGTGCTCAGTGCTCAGTGCTCGGGGTGCTGGGTGCTCAGTGCTCGGGGCGGTGGGTGCTCAGTGCTCGAGGTGCTGGTTGCTCAGTACTCAGGGTGCTGTGTGCTCAGTGCTCAGTACTCAGCGTGCTGGGTGCTCAGTGCTCAGAGTGTTGGGTGCTCAGTACACAGGGTGCTGGGTGCTCAGTGCTCAGTGCTCAGGGAGCTCAGTTCTCAGGGTGCTCAGTGCTCAGGGTGCTGGGTGCTCAGGGTGCAGGCTGCTCAGTGCTCGGGGTGCTGGGTGCGCAGTGCTCAGTGCTCAGGGTGCTGGGTGCTCAGTGCTCAGTGCTCAGTGCTCAGGGTGCTGGGTGTTCAGTACTCAGGGTGCTCTGTGCTCAGTGCTCAGGGTGCTGGGTGCTCAGTACTCAGGGTTCTGGGTGCTCAGTGCTCGGGGTGCTGGGTGCTCAGTGCTCAGGGTGATCAGTGCTCAGTACAAAGGGTGCTGGGTGCTCAGTGCTCAGGGTGATGGGTGCTCAGTCCTCAGGGTGCTCAGTACTCAGGGTGCTCGATGCTCAGTGCTCAGTACTCAGGGTGCTCAGTACTCAGGGTGCTGGGTGCTCAGTGCTCGGGGTGCTGGGTGCTCAGTACTCAGGGTGCTGGGTGCTCAGTACTCGGGGTGCTGCGTGCTCTGTGCTCAGGGTGCTGGGTGCTCAGTGCTCAGGGTGCTGGGTGCTCAGTACTCAGGGTGCTGGGTGCTCAGTGCTCGGGGTGCTCGGTGCTCAGTACTCAAGGTGCTGGGTGCTCAGTGCTCAGCGTGCTGGGTACTCAGTCCTCGGGGTGCTCCGTGCTCAGTGATCAGGGTGCTGGGTGCTCAGTACTCAGGGTGCTCGGTGCTCAGTACTCAGGGTTCTCAGTGCTCAGTACTCAGGGTGCTGGGTGCTCAGTGCTCAGGGTGCTGGGTGCTCAGTACCCAGGGTGCTCAGTGCTCAGTACTCGGAGTGCTTGGTGCTCAGTACTCAGGGTGCTCAGTGCTCAGTACTCGGGGTGCTGGGTGCTCAGTGCTCAGGGTGCTCAGTGTTCAGTGCTCGGGGTGCTGGGTGCTCAGTGCTCTGGGCGCTGGGTGCTCAGTGCTCGGGGTGCTGGGTGCTCAGTACTCGGGGTGCTGTGTGCTCAGTACTCAGGGTGCTCTGTGCTCAGTACTCAGTACTCAGGGTGCTGGGTGCTCAGTGCTCAGGGTGCTGGGTGCTCAGTAATCTGGGTATTGGGTGCTCAGTACTCAGCGTGCTGGGTGCTCCGTGCTCGGGGTGCTGGGTGCTCAGTACTCAGGGTGCTCAGTGCTCAGTACTCGGGGTGCTGGGTGCTCCGTGCTCGGGGTGCTGGGTGCTCAGTGCTCTGGGTGCTTAGTGCTCAGTACTCAGGGTGCTGGGTGCTCAGTACTCAGGGTGCTGGTTGCGCATTCTCAGGGTGCTGGGTGCTCAGTGCTCTGGGTGCTTAGTGCTCAGTACTCAGGGGGCTGGGTGCTCAGTACTCAGGGTGCTGGGTGCTCATTCTCGGGGTGCTGGGTGCTCAGTGCTCGGGGTGCTCGGTGCTCATTACTCAAGGTGCTGGGTGCTCAGTTCTCAGGGTGCTGGGTGCTCAGTGCTCGGGGTGCTCGGTGCTCAGTACTCAAGGTGCTGTGTGCTCAGTTCTCAGGGTGCTGGGTGCTCAGTTCTCAGGGTGCTGGGTGCTCAGTGCTCAGGGTGCTGGGTGCTCAGTGATCAGGGTGCTCGGTGCTCAGTGCTCAGGGTCCTGGGTGCTCAGTACTCAGGGTGCTGGGTGCTCAGTACTCCGGGTGCTTTGTGCTCAGTGCTCAGTACTCAGGGTGCTGGGTGCTCAGTACACAGGGTGCTGGGTGCTCAGTGCTCGGGGTGCTGGGTACTCAGTGCTCGGGGTGCTCGGTGCTCAGTACTCAGGGTGCTGGCTGCTCAGTGCTCGGGGTGCTGGGTGCTCAGTGCTCAGTACTCAGGGTGCTGGGTGCTCAGTGCTCAGTACTCAGGGTGCTGGGTGCTCAGTACTCAGCGTGCTCCGTGCTAGGTACTCAGGGTGCTGGGTGCTCAGTGCTCATGGTGCTGGGTGCTCGGGGAGCTCGGTGCTCAGTACTCAGGGTGCTGGGTGCTCAGTACTCAGTGCTCGGTGTCCTGGGTGCTCCGTGCCCGTGGTGCTGGGCGCTCAGTGCTCTGGGTGCATAGTGCTCAGTACTCAGGGTGCTGGGTGCTGAGTACTCACGGTGCTGGGTGCTCATTCTCGGGGTGCTGGGTGCTCAGTGCTCGGGGTGCTGGGTGCTCAGTACTCTGGGTGCTGGGGGCTCAGTACTCGGGGTGCTGGGTGCTCTGTACTCAGGGTGCTGGGTGCTCAGTGCTCGGGGTCCTGGGTGCTCAGTCTCAGGGTGCTGTGTGCTCAGTGCTCAGGGTGCTGGGTGCGCAGTCCTCAGGGTGCTCAGTGCTCAGTACTCGGGGTGCTGGGTGCCCAGTACTCAGGGTGCTGGGTGCTTAGTACTCAGGGTGCTCAGTGCTCAGTACACAGGGTGCTGGGTGCTCAGTGCTCGGGGTGCTGGGTGCTCAGTGCTCAGTACTCAGGGTGCTGGGTGCTCAGTGCTCGGGGTGCTGGGTGCTCAGTACTCAGCGTGCTGGGTGCTCAGTACTCAGGGTGCTGGGTGCTCAGTGCTCAGGGTGCTGGGTGCTCAGTGCTCAGGGTGCTGGGTGCTCAGTGATCGGGGTGCTGGGTGCTCAGTACTCAGGGTGCTCAGTGCTCAGTACTCTAGTGCTCGGGGTCCTGGGTGCTCCGTGCTCCTGGTGCTGGGTGCTCAGTGCTCTGGGTTCTTAGTGCTCAGTACTCAGGGTGCTGGGTGCTCAGTACTCAGGGTGCTGGGTGCTCATTCTCGGGGTACTGGGTGCTCAGTGCTCGGGGTGCTGGGTGCTCAGTACTCAGGGTGCTGGGGGCTGAGTACTCAGGGTGCTGGGTGCTCAGTACTCAGGGTGCTCGGTTCTCAGTACTCAGGGTGTTGGGTGCTCATTCTCGGGGTGCTGGGTGCTCAGTGCTCGGGGTGCTGGGTGCTCAGTACTCAGGGTGCTGGGGGCTCAGTACTCAGGGAGCTGGGTGCTCAGTACTCAGGGTGATCTCTTCTCAGTACTCAGGTTGCTGGGTGCTCAGTGCTCGGGGTGCTGGGTCCTCAGTACTCGGGGTGCTCAGTGCTCAGTACTCAGGGTGCTGGGTGCTCAGTGCTCGGGGTGCTCGGTGCTCAGTACTCGTTGTGCTGGGTGCTCAGTACTCGGGGTGCTGGGTGCTCAGTGCTCAGGGTGCTGGGTGCTCAGTGCTCGGGGTGCTGGGTGCTCAGTGCTGAGGGTGGTGCTGGGTGCTCAGTACTCAGGGTGCTGGGTGCTCAGTGCTCAGGGTGCTTGGTGCTCAGTACTAAGGGTGCTGGGTGCTCAGTACTCAGGGTGCTCGGTGCTCAGTACTCAGGGTGCTGGGTGCTCAGTGCTCAGGGTGCTGGGTACTCAGTACTCAGGGTGCTGGGTGCTCAGTACTCACTGTGCTAAGTGCTCAGTGCTCAGGGTGCTGGGTGCTCAGTGCTCCTGGTGCTGGGTGCTCAGTACTCAGGGTGCTGGGTGCTCAGTGCTCAGGGTGATCGGTGCTCAGTACTCAGTGTGCTCAGTACTCAGGGTGCTGGGTGCTCAGTGCTCGGGGTGCTGGGTGCTCAGTACTCGGGGTGCTGGGTGCTCTGTACTCAGGGTGCTGGGTGCTCAGTGCTCGGGTCCTGGGTGCTCAGTGCTCAGGGTGATCGGTGCTCAGTACTCAGGGTGCTGGGTGCTCAGTGCTCAGGGTGCTGGGTGCTCAGTCCTCAGGGTGCTCAGTGCTCAGGGTGCTGGGTGCTCAGTGCTCAGGGTGCTGGGTGCTCAGTGCTCAGTGTGATGGGTGCTCAGTACTCAGGGTGCTGGGTGCTCAGTGCTCAGGGTGATCGGTGCTCAGTACTCAGTGTGCTCAGTACTCAGGGTGCTGGGTGCTCAGTGCTCGGGGTGCTGGGTGTTCAGTGCTCGGGGTGCTCGGTGCTCAGTACTCGGTGTGCTGGGTGCTCAGTACTCGGGGTGCTGGGTGCTCAGTGCTCAGGGTGCTGGGTGCTCAGTGCTCGGGGTGCTGGGTGCTCAGTGCTGAGGGTGGTGCTGGGTGCTCAGTACTCAGGGTGCTCGGTGCTCAGTGCTCAGGGTGCTTGGTGCTCAGTACTAAGGGTGCTGGGTGCTCAGTACTCAGGGTGCTCGGTGCTCAGTACTCAGGGTGCTGGGTGCTCAGTGCTCAGGGTGCTGGGTACTCAGTACTCAGGGTGCTGGGTGCTCAGTACTCACTGTGCTGGGTGCTCAGTGCTCAGGGTGCTGGGTGCTCAGTGCTCAGTGTGCTGGGTGCTCAGTACTCAGGGTGCTGGGTGCTCAGTGCTCAGGGTGATCGGTGCTCAGTACTCAGTGTGCTCAGTACTCAGGGTGCTGGGTGCTCAGTGCTCGGGGTGCTGGGTGCTCAGTACTCGGGGTGCTGGGTGCTCTGTACTCAGGGTGCTGGGTGCTCAGTGCTCGGGGTCCTGGGTGCTCAGTGCTCAGGGTGATCGGTGCTCAGTACTCAGGGTGCTGGGTGCTCAGTGCTCAGGGTGCTGGGTGCTCAGTCCTCAGGGTGCTCAGTGCTCAGGGTGCTGGGTGCTCAGTGCTCGGGGTGCTCGGTGCTCAGTACTCAGGGTGCTGAGTGCTCAGTACTCAGGGTGCTGGGTGCTCAGTACTCATGGTGCTGGGTGCTCAGTACTCAGGGGGCTGGGTGCTCAGTGCTCAGGGTGCTGGGTGCTCAGTACTCAGGGTGCTAGGTGCTCAGTGCTCGGGGTGCTGGGTGCTCAGTGCTCGGGGTGCTCGGTGCTCAGTGCTCAGTGCTCAGGGTGTTGGGTGCTCAGTGCTCAGTGCTCAGGGTGCTGTGTGCTCAGTACTCAAGGTGCTGGGTGCTCAGTACTCAGGGTGCTGGGTGCTCAGTGCTCAGGGTGCTGCGTGCTCAGTACTCTGGGTGTTGGGTGCTCAGTACTCAGGGTGCTGGGTGCTCAGTGCTCGGGGTGCTGGGTGCTCAGTGCTCAGGGTGCTCAGTGCTCAGTGCTCGGGGAGCTGGGTGCTCAGTGCTCGGAGTTCTGCGTGCTCAGTACTCAGGGGGCTGTGTGCTCAGTGCTCAGTACTCAGCGTGCTGGGTGCTCAGTGCTCAGAGTGTTGGGTGCTCAGTACTCAGGGTGCTGGGTGCTCAGTGCTCAGTGCTCAGGGTGCTCAGTGCTCAGGGTGCTGGGTGCTCAGGGTGCTGGGTGCTCAGTGCTCGGGGTGCTGGTTGCTCAGTGCTCAGGGTGCTGGGTGCTCAGTGTTCAGTGCTCAGGGTGCTGGGTGCTCAGTGCTCAGTGCTCAGGGTGCTGGGTGTTCAGTACTCAGGGTGCTGGGTGCTCAGTACTCAGGGTGCTTGGTGCTCAGTGCTCAGGGTGCTGGTTGCTCAGTGCTCAGGGTGCTGGGTGCTCAGTACTCAGGGTGCTGGGTACTCAGTACTCAGGGTGCTCGGTGTTCAGTACTCAGGGTGCTGGGTGCTCAGTACTCAAGGTGCTGGGTGCTCAGTGCTCAGGGTGCTGGGTGCTCAGTACTCAGGGTGCTGGGTGCTCAGTGCTCAGTGAGCAGGGTGCTGGGTGCTCAGTCCTCAGGGTGCTCAGTACTCAGGGTGCTCGGTGCTCAGTGCTCAGTACTCAGGGTGTTCAGTACTCAGGGTGCTGGGTGCTCAGTGCTTGGGGTGCTGGGTGCTCAGTACTCAGGGTGCTGGGTGCTCAGTACTCAGGGTGCTGGGTGCTCAGTACTCAGGGTGCTGGGTGCTCAGTGCTCAGGGTGCTGGATGCTCAGTCCTCAGGGTGCTCAGTGCTCAAGGTGCTGGGTGCTCAGTGCTCGGGGTGCTCGGTGCTCAGTACTCAGGGTGCTGGGTGCTCAGTACTCAGGGTGCTGGGTGCTCAGTACTCAGTGTGCTGGGTGCTCAGTGCTCAGGGTGCTGGGTGCTCAGTGCTCAGGGTGCTGGGTGCTCAGTGCTCGGGGTGCTGGGTGCTCAGTGCTCGGGGTGCTGGGTGCTCAGTGCTCAGGGCTCAGGGTGCTGGGTACTCAGTGATCAGTGCTCAGGGTGCTGGGTGCTCAGTGCTCCGGTTGCTCGATGCTCAGTACTCAGGGTGCTGGGTGCTCAGTGCTCGGGGTGCTCGGTGCTCAGTATGTTGGGTGCTCACTACTCAGGGTGCTGGGTGCTCAGTACTCAGGTTGCGTGCTGCTCAGTACTCAGGGTGCTGGGTGATCAGTACTCGGGTGCTGGGTGCTCAGTGCTCAGGGTGCTGGGTGCTCAGTGCTCAGGGTGCTGGATGCTCAGTACTCGGGGTGCTGGGTGCTCAGTACTCAGGTTGCGTGCTGCTCAGTACTCAGGGTGCTGGGTGATCAGTACTCGGGTGCTGGGTGCTCAGTGCTCAGGGTGCTGGGTGCTCAGTGCTCGGGGTGCTGGGTGCTCAGTGCTCAGTACTCAGGGTGCTTTGGTGCTCAGTGCTCGGGGTGCTGGGTGCTCAGTGCTTAGTACTCAGGGTGCTGGGAGCTCAGTGCTCAGGGTGCTGGGTGCTCAGTGCTCAGGGTGCTGGGTGCTCAGTGCTCAGGGTGCTGGGTGCTCAGTACTCAGGGTGCTGGGTGCTCAGTGCTAAGAGTGCTGGGTGGTCAGTGCTCGGGGTGCTCAGTGCTCAGTGCTCAATGTGCTGGGTGCTCAGTACTCAGGGTGCTCATTGCACAGATTCCTGGGTGCTCAGTACTCAGGGTGGTGGGTGCTCAGTGCTCAGGGTGCTCGGTGCTCAGTACGTTGGGTGCTCAGTACTCAGGGTGCTGGGTGCTCAGTGCTCAGGGTGCTGGGTGCTCAGTGCTCAGGGTGCTGGGTGTTCAGTGCTCAGGGTGCTGGGTGCTCGGTGCTCGGGGTGCTGGGTGCTCAGTGCTCGGGGTGCTCGGAGCTCAATACTCAGGGTGCTCACTGCTCAGTACTCCGGCTCCTGGGTGCTCAGTGCAAGGGGTGCTGATTGCTCAGTGCTCGGGGTGATGGGTGCTCAGTGCTCAGTGCTCAGGGTGTTGGGTGCTCAGTGCTCAGTGCTCAGGGTGCTGGGTGCTCAGTACTCAGGGTGCTGGGTGCTCAGTACTCAGGGTGCTGGGTGCTCAGTACTCAGGGTGCTGGGTGCTCAGTGCTCAGGGTGCTGGGTGCTCAGTACTCTGGGTGTTGGGTGCTCAGTACTCAGGGTGCTGGGTGCTCAGTGCTCGGGGTGCTGGGTGCTCAGTGCTCGGGGTGCTGTGTGCTCAGTGCTCAGGGTTCTGGTTGCTTAGTACTCAAGGTGCTGGTTGCTCAGTGCTCAGGGTGCTGTGTGCTCAGTCCTCGGGGTGCTCCGTGCTCGGTGCTCAGGGTGCTGGGTGCTCAGTACTCAGGGTACTCGGTGCTCAGTACTCAGGGTTCTCAGTGCTCAGTGCTCAGGGTGCTGGGTGCTCAGTTCTCAGGGTGCTCAGTGCTCAGTACTCGGGGTGCTGGGTGCTCAGTACTCAGGGTGCTGGGTGCTTAGTACTCAGGGTGCTCAGTGCTCAGTACACAGGGTGCTGGGTGCTCAGTGCTCGGGGTGCTGGGTGCTCAGTGCTCAGTACTCAGGGTGCTGGGTGCTCAGTGCTCGGGGTGCTGGGTGCTCAGTACTCAGCGTGCTGGGTGCTCAGTACTCAGGGTGCTGGGTGCTCAGTGCTCAGGGTGCTGGGTGCTCAGTGCTCAGGGTGCTGGGTGCTCAGTGATCGGGGTGCTGGGTGCTCAGTACTCAGGGTGCTCAGTGCTCAGTACTCAGTGCTCGGGGTCCTGGGTGCTCCGTGCTCTGGGTGCTTAGTGCTCAGTACTCAGGGTGCTGGGTGCTCAGTACTCAGGGTGCTGGGTGCTCATTCTCGGGGTACTGGATGCTCAGTGCTCGGGGTGCTGGGTGCTCAGTACTCAGGGTGCTGGGGGCTCAGTACTCAGGGTGCTGGGTGCTCAGTACTCAGGGTGCTCGGTTCTCAGTACTCAGGGTGTTGGGTGCTCATTCTCGGGGTGCTGGGTGCTCAGTGCTCGGGGTGCTGGGTACTCAGTACTCAGGGTGCTGGGGGCTCAGTACTCAAGGAGCTGGGTGCTCAGTACTCAGGGTGATCTCTTCTCAGTACTCAGGTTGCTATGTGCTCAGTGCTCGGGGTGCTGGGTGCTCAGTACTCGGGGTGCTCAGTGCTCAATACTCAGGGTGCTGGGTGCTCAGTGCTCAGTGCTCAGGGTGCTCAGTGCTCAGGGTGCTGGGTGCTCAGGGTGCTGGGTGCTCAGTGCTCGGGGTGCTGGTTGCTCAGTGCTCAGGGTGCTGGGTGCTCAGTGTTCAGTGCTCAGGGTGCTGGGTGCTCAGTGCTCAGTGCTCAGGGTGCTGGGTGTTCAGTACTCAGGGTGCTGGGTGCTCAGTACTCAGGGTGCTTGGTGCTCAGTGCTCAGGGTGCTGATTGCTCAGTGCTCAGGGTGCTGGGTGCTCAGTACTCAGGGTGCTGGGTACTCAGTACTCAGGGTTCTCGGTGTTCAGTACTCAGGGTGCTGGGTGCTCAGTACTCAAGGTGCTGGGTGCTCAGTGCTCAGGGTGCTGGGTGCTCAGTACTCAGGGTGCTGGGTGCTCAGTGCTCAGTGCTCAGGGTGCTGGGTGCTCAGTCCTCAGGGTGCTCAGTACTCAGTGTGCTCGGTGCTCAGTGCTCAGTACTCAGGGTGTTCAGTACTCAGGGTGCTGGGTGCTCAGTGCTTGGGGTGCTGGGTGCTCAGTACTCAGGGTGCTGGGTGCTCAGTACTCAGGGTGCTTTGTGCTCAGTACTCAGGGTGCTGGGTGCTCAGTGCTCGGGGTGCTGGGTGCTCAGTGCTCAGGGTGATCGGTGCTCAGTGCTCAGGGTGCTGGATGCTCAGTCCTCAGGGTGCTCAGTGCTCAAGGTGCTGGGTGCTCAGTGCTCGGGGTGCTCGGTGCTCAGTACTCAGGGTGCTGAGTGCTCAGTACTCAGGGTGCTGGGTGCTCAGTACTCAGGGTGCTGGGTGCTCAGTACTCAGGATGCTGGGTGCTCAGTGCTCAGGGTGCTGGGTGCTCAGTGCTCATGGTGCTGGGTGCTCAGTGCTCGGGGTGCTGGGTGCTCAGTGCTCGGGGTGCTGGGTGCTCAGTGCTCAGGGCTCAGGGTGCTGGGTGCTCAGTGATCAGTGCTCAGGGTGCTGGGTGCTCAGTGCTCCCGTTGCTCGGTGCTCAGTACTCAGGGTGCTGGGTGCTCAGTGCTCGGGGTGCTCGGTGCTCAGTATGTTGGGTGCTCACTACTCAGGGTGCTGGGTGCTCAGTGCTCAGGGTACTGGGTGCTCAGTGCTCAGGGTGCTGGGTGCTCAGTGCTCAGGGTGCTGGGTGTTCAGTACTCAGGGTGCTGCTTGCGCAGTGCTCGCGGTGCTGGGTGCTCAGTGCTCAGGGTGCTGGGTGCTCAGTGCTCAGGGTGCTGGGTGCTCAGTACTCGGGGTGCTGGGTGCTCAGTACTCAGGTTGCGGGCTGCTCAGTACTCAGGGTGCTGGGTGATCAGTACTCGGGTGCTGGGTGCTCAGTGCTCAGGGTGCTGGGTGCTCAGTGCTCGGGGTGCTGGGTGCTCAGTGCTCAGTACTCAGGGTGCTTGGTTGCTCAGTGCTCGGGGTGCTGGGTGCTCAGTGCTTAGTACTCAGGGTGCTGGGTGCTCAGTGCTCAGGGTGCTGGGTGCTCAGTGCTCAGGGTGCTGGGTGCTCAGTGCTCAGGGTGCTGGGTTCTCAGTACTCAGGGTGCTGGTTGCTCAGTGCTCAGAGTGCTGGGTGGTCAGTGCTCGGGGTGCTCAGTGCTCAGTGCTCAATGTGCTGGGTGCTCAGTACTCAGGGTGCTCATTGCACAGGGTCCTGGGTGCTCAGTACTCAGGGTGGTGGGTGCTCAGTGCTCAGGGTGCTCGGTGCTCAGTACGTTGGGTGCTCAGTACTCAGGGTGCTGGGTGCTCAGTGCTCAGGGTGCTGGGTGCTCAGTGCTCAGGGTGTTGGGTTTTCAGTGCTCAGGGTGCTGCGTGCTCGGTGCTCGGGGTGCTGGGTGCTCAGTACTCAGGGTGCTGGGTTCTTAGTACTCAGGGTGCTCAGTGCTCAGTGCTCGGGGTGCTGGGTGCTCAGTGCTCGGGGTGCTGGGTGCTCAGTGCTCGGGGTGCTGGGTGCTCAGTGCTCAGGGTGCTGGGTGCTCAGTGCTCAGAGTGCTGAGTTCTCAATACTCACGGTGCTCGGTGCTCAGTACTCAGAGTGCTCAGTGCTCAGTACTCAGCGTGCTGGGTGCTCAGTGCTCAGGGTGCTGGGTGCTCAGTACTCAGGGTGCTGGGTGCTTAGTATTCAGGGTGCTCGGTCCTCAGTGCTCAGGGTGCTGGGTGCTCAGTACTCAGGGTGCTGGGTGCTCAGTGCTCAGGGTGCTCAGTGCTCAGTACTCAGGGTGCTCGGTGCTCAGTGCTCAGGGTGCTCAGTGCTCAGTACTCAGGGTGCTGGGTGCTCAGTGCTCTGGGTGCTGGGTGCTCAGTGCTCGGGGTGCTGGGTGCTCAGTGCTCAGGGTGCTGGGTGCTCAGTACTCAGGGTGCTCAGTGCTCAGGGTGCTGGGTGCTCAGTGCTCGGGGTGCTGGGTGCTCAGTGCTCAGGGTGCTGGGTGCTCAGGGTGCTGGGTGCTCAGTGCTCGGGGTGATGGTTGCTCAGTGCTCAGGGTGCTGGGTGCTCAGTGCTCAGTGCTCAGGGTGCTGGGTGCTCAGTGCTCAGTGCTCTGGGTGCTGGGTGATCAGTACTCAGGGTGCTCATTGCTCAGGGTGCTGGGTGCTCAGTACTCATGGAGCTGGGTGCTCAGTACTCAGGGTGCTCAGTGCTCAGTACTCAGGGTGCTGGGTGCTCAGTGCTCAGGGTGCTGGGTGCTCAGTACTCAGGGTGCTGGGTGCTCGGTGCTCAGAGTGCTGGGTGCTCAGTGCTCAGGGTGCTGGGTGCTCGGTGCTCGGGGTGCTGGGTGCTCAGTGCTCGGGGTGCTCGGTGCTCAGTACTCAGGGTGCTCAGTGCTCAGTACTCAGGGTGCTGGGTGCTCAGTGCTCAGGGTGCTGGGTGCTCAGTACTCAGGGTTCTGGGTGCTCGGTGCTCAATACGCTGGGTGCTCAGTACTCAGGGTGCTGGGTGCTCAGTACTCAGGGTGCTCGGTGCTCACTCCTCAGGGTGCTGGGTGCTCAGTGCTCGGGGTGCTGGGTGCTCAGTACTCAGGGTGCTGGGTGCTCAGTGCTCGGGGTGCTCGGTGCTCAGTACGCTGGGTGCTCAGTACTCAGGGTGCTGGGTGCTCAGTACTCAGGGTGCTGGGTGCTCAGTGCTCAGTGCTCAGTGCTCAGGGTCCTGGGTGCTCAGTCCTCAGGGTGCTCAGTACTCAGGGTGCTCGGTGCTCAGTGCTCAGTACTCAGGGTGCTCAGTACTCAGGGTGCTGGGTGCTCAGTACTCAGGGTGCTGGGTGCTCAGTGCTCGGTGTGCTGGGTGCTCAGTGCTCAGGGTGATCGGTGCTCAGTGCTCAGGGTGCTGGGTGCTCAGTCCTCAGGGTGCTCAGTGCTCAAGTTGCTGGGTGCTCAGTGCTCGGGGTGCTCGGTGCTCAGTACTCAGGGTGCTGAGTGCTCAGTACTCAGGGTGCTGGGTGCTCAGTACTCAGGGTGCTGGGTGCTCAGTACTCAGGGTGCTGGGTGCTCAGTTCTCAGGGTGCTGGGTGCTCAGTGCTCAGGGTGCTGGGTGCTCAGTGCTCGGGGTGCTGGGTGCTCAGTGCTCGGGGTGCTGGGTGCTCAGTGCTCAGGGCTCAGGGTGCTGGGTGCTCAGTGATCAGTGCTCAGGGTGCTGGGTGCTCAGTGCTCCGGTTGCTCGGTGCTCAGTACTCAGGGTGCTGGGTGCTCAGTGCTCGGGGTGCTCGGTGCTCAGTACGTTGGGTGCTCACTACTCAGGGTGCTGGGTGCTCAGGGTACTGGGTGCTCAGTGCTCAGGGTGCTGGGTGCTCAGTGCTCAGGGTGCTGGGTGTTCAGTACTCAGGGTGCTGGGTGCGCAGTGCTCGCGGTGCTGGGTTCTCAGTGCTCAGGGTGCTGGGTGCTCAGTGCTCAGGGTGCTGGGTGCTCAGTACTCGGGGTGCTGGGTGCTCAGTACTCAGGTTGCGGGCTGCTCAGTACTCAGGGTGCTGGGTGATCAGTACTCGGGTGCTGGGTGCTCAGTGCTCAGGGTGCTGGGTGCTCAGTGCTCGGGGTGCTGGGTGCTCAGTGCTCAGTACTCAGGGTGCTTGGGTGCTCAGTGCTCGGGGTGCTGGGTGCTCAGTGCTCAGTACTCAGGGTGCTGGGTGCTCAGTGCTCAGGGTGCTGGGTGCTCAGTGCTCAGGGTGCTGGGTGCTCAGTGCTCAGGGTGCTGGGTGCTCAGTGCTCAGGGTGCTGGGTGCTCAGTACTCAGGGTGCTGGGTGCTCAGTCCTCAGAGTGCTGGGTGGTCAGTGCTCGGGGTGCTCGGTGCTCAGTGCTCAATGTGCTGGGTGCTCAGTACTCAGGGTGCTCATTGCACAGGGTCCTGGGTGCTCAGTACTCAGGGTGCTGGGTGCTCAGTGCTCAGGGTGCTCGGTGCTCAGTACGTTGGGTGCTCAGTACTCAGGGTGCTGGGTGCTCAGTGCTCAGGGTGCTGGGTGCTCAGTGCTCAGGGTGTTGGGTGTTCAGTGCTCAGGGTGCTGCGTGCTCGGTGCTCGGGGTGCTGGGTGCTCAGTGTTCGGGGTGCTCGGAGCTCAATACTCAGGGTGCTCACTGCTCAGTACTCCGGCTGCTGGGTGCTCAGTGCTTAGTACTCAGGGTGCTGGGTGCTCAGTGCTCAGGGTGCTGGGTGCTCAGTGCTCAGGGTGCTGGGTGCTCAGTGCTCAGGGTGCTGGGTGCTCAGTACTCAGGGTGCTGGGTGCTCAGTACTCAGGGTGCTGGGTTCTTAGTACTCAGGGTGCTCAGTGCTCAGTACTTAGGGTGCTCAGTGCTCAGTGCTCGGGGTGCTGGGTGCTCAGTGCTCGGGGTGCTGGGTGCTCAGTGCTCGGGGTGCTGGGTGCTCAGTGCTCAGTGTGCTGGGTGCTCAGTGCTCAGAGTGCTGGGTTCTCAATACTCACGGTGCTCGGTGCTCAGTACTCAGAGTGCTCAGTGCTCAGTACTCAGCGTGCTGGGTGCTCAGTGCTCAGGGTGCTGGGTGCTCAGTACTCAGGGTGCTGGGTGCTTAGAATTCAGGGTGCTCGGTCCTCAGTGCTCAGCGTGCTGGGTGCTCAGTACTCAGGGTGCTGGGTGCTCAGTGCTCAGGGTGCTCAGTGCTCAGTACTCAGGGTGCTCGGTGCTCAGTTCTCAGGGTGCTCAGTGCTCAGTACTCAGGGTGCTGGGTGCTCAGTGCTCTGGGTGCTGGGTGCTCAGTGCTCGGGGTGCTGGGTGCTCAGTGCTCAGGGTGCTGGGTGCTCAGTACTCAGGGTGCTCAGTGCTCAGGGTGCTGGGTGCTCAGTGCTCGGGGTGCTGGGTACTCAGTGCTCAGTACACAGGGTGCTGAGTGCTCAGTGCTCAGGGTGCTGGGTGCTCAGGGTGCTGGGTGCTCAGTGCTCGGGGTGATGGTTGCTCAGTGCTCAGGGTGCTGGGTGCTCAGTGCTCAGTGCTCAGGGTGCTGGGTGCTCAGTGCTCAGTGCTCTGGGTGCTGGGTGATCAGTACTCAGGGTGCTCATTGCTCAGGGTGCTGGGTGCTCAGTACTCATGGTGCTGGGTGCTCAGTACTCAGGGTGCTCAGTGCTCAGTACTCAGGGTGCTGGGTGCTCAGTGCTCAGGGTGCTGGGTGCTCAGTACTCAGGGTGCTGGGTGCTCGGTGCTCAGGGTGCTGGGTGCTCAGTGCTCAGGGTGCTGGGTGCTCGGTGCTCGGGGTGCTGGGTGCTCAGTGCTCGCGGTGCTTGGTGCTCAGTACTCAGGGTGCTCAGTGCTCAGTACTCAGGGTGCTGGGTGCTCAGTGCTCAGGGTGCTGGGTGCTCAGTACTCAGGGTTCTGGGTGCTCGGTGCTCAATACGCTGGGTGCTCAGTACTCAGGGTGCTGGGTGCTCAGTACTCAGGGTGCTCGGTGCTCACTCCTCAGGGTGCTGGGTGCTCAGTGCTCGGGGTGCTGGGTGCTCAGTACTCAGGGTGCTGGGTGCTCAGTGCTCGGGGTGCTCGGTGCTCAGTACGCTGGGTGCTCAGTACTCAGGGTGCTGGGTGCTCAGTACTCAGGGTGCTGGGTGCTCAGTGCTCAGTGCTCAGGGTCCTGGGTGCTCAGTCCTCAGGGTGCTCAGTACTCAGGGTGCTCGGTGCTCAGTGCTCAGTACTCAGGGTGCTCAGTACTCAGGGTGCTGGGTGCTCAGTACTCAGGGTGCTGGGTGCTCAGTGCTCGGGGTGCTGGGTGCTCAGTGCTCAGGGTGATCGGTGCTCAGTGCTCAGGGTGCTGGGTGCTCAGTCCTCAGGGTGCTCAGTGCTCAAGTTGCTGGGTGCTCAGTGCTCGGGGTGCTCGGTGCTCAGTACTCAGGGTGCTGAGTGCTCAGTACTCAGGGTGCTGGGTGCTCAGTACTCAGGGTGCTGGGTGCTCAGTACTCAGGGTGCTGGGTGCTCAGTTCTCAGGGTGCTGGGTGCTCAGTGCTCAGGGTGCTGGGTGCTCAGTGCTCGGGGTGCTGGGTGCTCAGTGCTCGGGGTGCTGGGTGCTCAGTGCTCAGGGCTCAGGGTGCTGGGTGCTCAGTGATCAGTGCTCAGGGTGCTGGGTGCTCAGTGCTCCGGTTGCTCGGTGCTCAGTACTCAGGGTGCTGGGTGCTCAGTGCTCGGGGTGCTCGGTGCTCAGTACGTTGGGTTCTCACTACTCAAGGTGCTGGGTGCTCAGTGCTCAGGGTACTGGGTGCTCAGTGCTCAGGGTGCTGGGTGCTCAGTGCTCAGGGTGCTGGGTGTTCAGTACTCATGGTGCTGGGTGCGCAGTGCTCGCGGTGCTGGGTGCTCAGTGCTCAGGGTGCTGGGTGCTCAGTGCTCAGGGTGCTGGGTGCTCAGTACTCGGGGTGCTGGGTGCTCAGTACTCAGGTTGCGGGCTGCTCAGTACTCAGGGTGCTGGGTGATCAGTACTCGGGTGCTGGGTGCTCAGTGCTCAGGGTGCTGGGTGCTCAGTGCTCGGGGTGCTGGGTGCTCAGTGCTCAGTACTCAGGGTGCTTGGGTGCTCAGTGCTCGGGGTGCTGGGTGCTCAGTGCTCAGTACTCAGGGTGCTTGGTGCTCAGTGCTCAGGGTGCTGGTTGCTCAGTGCTCAGGGTGCTGGGTGCTCAGTGCTCAGGGTGCTGGGTGCTCAGAGCTCGGGGTGCTGGGTGCTCAGTACTCAGGGTGCTGGGTGCTCAGTTCTCGGGGTGCTCGGTGCTCAGTACGCTGGGTGGTCAGTACTCAGGGTGCTGGGTGCTCAGTACTCAGGGTACTCGGTGCTCCCTACTCAGGGTGCTGGGTGCTCAGTACTCAGGGTGCTGGGTGCTCAATACGCTGGGTGCTCAGTACTCAGGGTGCTGGGTGCTCAGTACTCAGGGTGCTCGGTGCTCACTACTCAGGGTGCTGGGTGCTCAGTGCTCGGGGTGCTGGGTGCTCAGTACTCAGGGTGCTGGGTGCTCAGTGCTCGGGGTGCTCGGTGCTCAGTACGCTGGGTGCTCAGTACTCAGGGTGCTGGGTGCTCAGTACTCAGGGTGCTCAGTGCTCAGTACTTAGGGTGCTCAGTGCTCAGTGCTCAGGGTGCTGGGTGCTCAGTGCTCGGGGTGCTGGGTGCTCAGTGCTCGGGGTGCTGGGTGCTCAGTGCTCAGGGTGCTGGGTGCTCAGGGCTCAGGTTGCTGGGTGCTCAGTACTCAGGGTGCTCGGTGCTCAGTACTCAGGGTTCTCAGTGCTCAGTGCTCAGGGTGCTGGGTGCTCAGTTCTCAGGGTGCTCAGTGCTCAGCTCTCGGGGTGCTGGGTGCTCAGTGCTCAGGGTGCTCAGTGCTCAGCACTCGGGGTGCTGGGTGCTCAGTGCTCAGGGTGCTCAGTGCTCGGGGAGCTGGGTGCTCAGTGCTCGGAGTTCTGCGTGCTCAGTATTCAGGGTGCTGTGTGCTCAGTGCTCAGTACTCAGCGTGCTGGGTGCTCAGTGCTCAGAGTGTTGGGTGCTCAGTACTCAGGGTGCTGGGTGCTCAGTGCTCAGTGCTCAGGGTGCTCAGTGCTCAGGGTGCTGGGTGCTCAGGGTGCTGGGTGCTCAGTGCTCGGGGTGCTGGTTGCTCAGTGCTCAGGGTGCTGGTGGCTCAGTGCTCAGTGCTCAGGGTGCTGGGTGCTCAGTGCTCAGTGCTCAGGGTGCTGGGTGTTCAGAACTCAGGGTGCTGGGTGCTCAGTACTCAGGGTGCTTGGTGCTCAGTGCTCAGGGTGTTGGTTGCTCAGTGCTCAGGGTGCTGGGTGCTCAGTACTCAGGGTGCTGGGTGCTCAGTACTCAGGGTGCTCAGTGCTCAGGGTGCTGGGTGCTCAGTACTCATGGTGCTGGGTGCTCAGTGCTCAGGGTGCTCAGTGCTCAGTACTCAGGGTGCTCAGTGCTCAGTGCTCTGGGTGCTGGGTGCTCAGTGCTCGGGGTGCTGGGTGCTCAGTGCTCAGGGTGCTGGGTGCTCAGTACTCAGGGTGCTCAGTGCTCAGGGTGCTGGGTGCTCAGTGCTCGGGGTGCTGGGTACTCAGTGCTCAGTACACAGGGTGCTGAGTGCTCAGTGCTCGGGGTGCTGGGTGCTCAGTACTCAGGGTGCTCATTGCACAGGGTCCTGGGTGCTCAGTACTCAGGGTGCTGGGTGCTCAGTGCTCAGGGTGCTCGGTGCTCAGTACGTTGGGTGCTCAGTACTCAGGGTGCTGGGTGCTCAGTGCTCAGGGTGCTGGGTGCTCAGTGCTCAGGGTGTTGGGTGTTCAGTGCTCAGGGTGCTGCGTGCTCGGTGCTCGGGGTGCTGGGTGCTCAGTGTTCGGGGTGCTCGGAGCTCAATACTCAGGGTGCTCACTGCTCAGTACTCCGGCTGCTGGGTGCTCAGTGCTTAGTACTCAGGGTGCTCAGTGCTCAGTACTCAGGGTGCTGGGTGCTCAGTGCTCAGGGTGCTGGGTGTTCAGTACTCAGGGTGCTGGGTGCTCGGTGCTCAGGGTGCTGGGTGCTCAGTGCTCAGGGTGCTGGGTGCTCGGTGCTCGGGGTGCTGGGTGCTCAGTGCTCGGGGTGCTCGGTGCTCAGTACTCAGGGTGCTCAGTGCTCAGTACTCAGGGTGCTGGGTGCTCAGTGCTCAGGGTGCTTGGTGCTCAGTACTCAGGGTGCTGGGTGCTCGGTGCTCAGTACGCTGGGTGCTCAGTACTCAGGGTGCTGGGTGCTCAGTACTCAGGGTGCTCGGTGCTCACTACTCAGGGTGCTGGGTGCTCAGTGCTCGGGGTGCTGGGTGCTCAGTACTCAGGGTGCTGGGTGCTCAGTGCTCGGGGTGCTCGGTGCTCAGTACGCTGGGTGCTCAGTACTCAGGGTGCTGGGTGCTCAGTACTCAGGGTGCTCAGTGCTCAGTACTTAGGGTGCTCAGTGCTCAGTGCTCAGGGTGCTGGGTGCTCAGTGCTCGGGGTGCTGGGTGCTCAGTGCTCGGGGTGCTGGGTGCTCAGTGCTCGGGGTGCTGGGTGCTCAGTGCTCAGGGTGCTGGGTGCTCAGTGCTCAGAGTGCTGGGTGCTCAGTACTCAGGGTGCTCGGTGCTCAGTACTCAGAGTGCTCAGTGCTCAGTACTCAGCGTGCTGGGTGCTCAGTGCTCTGGGTGCTCGGTGCTCAGTACTCAGGGTGCTCAGTGCTCAGTACTCAGCGTGCTGGGTGCTCAGTGCTCAGGGTGCTGGGTGCTCAGTACTCAGGGTGCTGGGTGCTTAGTACTCAGGGTGCTCGGTCCTCAGTGCTCAGGGTGCTGGGTGCTCAGTACTCAGGGTGCTGGGTGCTCAGTGCTCAGGGTGCTCAGTGCTCAGTACTCAGGGTGCTCGGTGCTCAGTGCTCAGGGTGCTCAGTGCTCAGTACTCAGGGTGCTCAGTGCTCAGTTCTCTGGGTGCTGGGTGCTCAGTGCTCGGGGTGCGGGGTGCTCAGTGCTCAGGGTGCTGGGTGCTCAGTACTCAGGGTGCTCAGTGCTCAGGGTGCTGGGTGCTCAGTGCTCAGTACACAGGGTGCTGAGTGCTCAGTGCTCTGGGTGCTGGGTGATCAGTTCTCAGTACTCAGGGTGCTGGCTGCTCAGTGCTCGGGGTGCTGGATGCTCAGTATTCAGGGTGCTGGGTGCTCAGTGCTCAGGGTGCTGGGTGCTCAGTGCTCAGGGTGCTGGGTGCTCAGTGCTCAGGGTGCTGGGTGCTCAGTACTCAGGGTGCTGGGTCCTCAGTTCTCAGGGTGCTGGGTGCTCAGTGCTCGGGGTGCTCAGTACTCAGGGTGCTGTGTGTTCAGTGCTCAGGGTACTGGGTGCTCAGTACTCAGGGTGCTCGGTGCTTAGTACTCAGGGTGCTGGGTGCTCAGTACTCTGGGTGCTGGGTGCTCATTGCTCGGGGTGCTCGGTGCTCAGTGCTCAGGGTGCTGGGTGCTCAGTACTCAGGGTGATCTTTGCTCCGGGTCCTGGGTGCTCAGTACTCAGGGTGCTGGGTGCTCAATACTCAGGGTGCTCAGTGCTCAGTACTCAGGGTGCTCAGTGCTCAGTGCTCAGGGTGCTGGGTGCTCAGTGCTCGGGGTGCTGGGTGCTCAGTGCTCGGGGTGCTGGGTGCTCAGTGCTCGGGCTGCTGTGTGCTCAGTGCTCAGGGTGCTGGGTGCTCAGTGCTCAGAGTGCTGGGTGCTCAGTACTCAGGGTGCTCGGTGCTCAGTACTCAGAGTGCTCAGTGCTCAGTACTCAGCGTGCTGGGTGCTCAGTGCTCTGGGTGCTCGGTGCTCAGTACTCAGGGTGCTCAGTGCTCAGTACTCAGCGTGCTGGGTGCTCAGTGCTCAGGGTGCTGGGTGCTTAGTACTCAGGGTGCTCGGTCCTCAGTGCTCAGGGTGCTGGGTGCTCAGTACTCAGGGTGCTGGGTGCTCAGTGCTCAGGGTGCTCAGTGCTCAGTACTCAGGGTGCTCGGTGCTCAGTGCTCAGGGTGCTCAGTGCTCAGTACTCAGGGTGCTCAGTGCTCAGTTTTCTGGGTGCTGGGTGCTCAGTGCTCGGGGTGCTGGGTGCTCAGTGCTCAGGGTGCTGGGTGCTCAGTACTCAGGGTGCTCAGTGCTCAGGGTGCTGGGTGCTCAGTGCTCAGTACACAGGGTGCTGAGTGCTCAGTGCTCTGGGTGCTGGGTGCTCAGTTCTCAGTACTCAGGGTGCTGGCTGCTCAGTGCTCGGGGTGCTGGATGCTCAGTATTCAGGGTGCTGGGTGCTCAGTGCTCAGGGTGCTGGGTGCTCAGTACTCAGGGTGCTGGGTGCTCAGTGCTCAGGGTGCTGGGTGCTCAGTACTCAGGGTGCTGGGTCCTCAGTTCTCAGGGTGCTGGGTGCTCAGTGCTCGGGGTGCTCAGTACTCAGGGTGCTGTGTGTTCAGTGCTCAGGGTACTGGGTGCTCAGTACTCAGGGTGCTCGGTGCTTAGTACTCAGGGTGCTGGGTGCTCAGTACTCCGGGTGCTGGGTGCTCAGTGCTCGGGGTGCTCGGTGCTCAGTGCTCAGGGTGCTGGGTGCTCAGTACTCAGGGTGCTCTTTGCTCCGGGTCCTGGGTGCTCAGTACTCAGGGTGCTGGGTGCTCAATACTCAGGGTTCTCAGTGCTCAGTACTCAGGGTGCTCAGTGCTCAGTACTCAGGGTTCTCAGTGCTCAGGGTGCTGGGTGCTCAGTGCTCGGGGTGCTGGGTGCTCAGTGCTCAGGGTGCTGGGTGCTCAGTGCTCAGGGTGCTGGGTGCTCAGTGCTCAGGGTGCTCGGTGCTCAGTGCTCAGGTTGCTGGGTGCTCAGTACTCAGGGTGCTTGGTGCTCAGTACTCAGGGTGCTCATTGCTCAGTACTCAGGGTGCTCAGTGCTCAGTACTCAGGGTGCTCAGTGCTCAGGGTGCTAGGTGCTCAGTGCTCGGGGTGCTGGGTGCTCAGTCCTCAGGGTGCTGGGTGCTCAGTGCTCAGGGTGCTCTGTGCTCAGTGCACAGGATGCTGGGTGCTCAGTACTCAGGGTGCTGGGTGCTTAGTGCTCGGGGTGCTGGGTGCTCAGTACTCAGGGTGCTGGGTGCTCAGTACTCGGGTGCTCGGTGCTCAGTGCTCAGGGTGCTGGGTGCTCAGTGCTCTGGGTGCTGGGTGCTCAGTGCTCAGTACTCAGGGTGCTGGGTGCTCAGTGCTCGGGGTGCAGGGTGCTCAGTGCTCAGTACTCAGGGTGCTGGGTGCTCAGTGCTCAGGGTGCTGGGTGCTCAGTGCTCAGGGTGCTGGGTGCTCAGTACTCAGGGTGCTGGGTGCTCAGTACTCAGGGTGCTGGGTGCTCAGTACTCAGGATGCTGGGTGCTCAGTGCTCAGGGTGCTGGGTGCTCAGTACTCAGGGTGCTGGGTGCTCAGTACTCAGGATGCTGGGTGCTCAGTGCTCAGGGTGCTGGGTGCTCAGTGCTCATGGTGCTGGGTGCTCAGTGCTCGGGGTGCTGGGTGCTCAGTACTCAGGGTGCTGGGTGCTCAGTGCTCGGGGTGCTCGGTGCTCAGTACGCTGGGTGCTCAGTACTCAGGGTGCTGGGTGCTCAGTACTCAGGGTGCTCAGTGCTCAGTACTTAGGGTGCTCAGTGCTCAGTGCTCAGGGTGCTGGGTGCTCAGTGCTCGGGGTGCTGGGTGCTCAGTGCTCGGGGTGCTGGGTGCTCAGTGCTCGGGGTGCTGGGTGCTCAGTGCTCAGGGTGCTGGGTGCTCAGTGCTCAGAGTGCTGGGTGCTCAGTACTCAGGGTGCTCGGTGCTCAGTACTCAGAGTGCTCAGTGCTCAGTACTCAGCGTGCTGGGTGCTCAGTGCTCTGGGTGCTCGGTGCTCAGTACTCAGGGTGCTCAGTGCTCAGTACTCAGCGTGCTGGGTGCTCAGTGCTCAGGGTGCTGGGTGCTCAGTACTCAGGGTGCTGGGTGCTTAGTACTCAGGGTGCTCGGTCCTCAGTGCTCAGGGTGCTGGGTGCTCAGTACTCAGGGTGCTGGGTGCTCAGTGCTCAGGGTGCTCAGTGCTCAGTACTCAGGGTGCTCGGTGCTCAGTGCTCAGGGTGCTCAGTGCTCAGTACTCAGGGTGCTCAGTGCTCAGTTCTCTGGGTGCTGGGTGCTCAGTGCTCGGGGTGCGGGGTGCTCAGTGCTCAGGGTGCTGGGTGCTCAGTACTCAGGGTGCTCAGTGCTCAGGGTGCTGGGTGCTCAGTGCTCAGTACACAGGGTGCTGAGTGCTCAGTGCTCTGGGTGCTGGGTGCTCAGTTCTCAGTACTCAGGGTGCTGGCTGCTCAGTGCTCGGGGTGCTGGATGCTCAGTATTCAGGGTGCTGGGTGCTCAGTGCTCAGGGTGCTGGGTGCTCAGTGCTCAGGGTGCTGGGTGCTCAGTGCTCAGGGTGCTGGGTGCTCAGTACTCAGGGTGCTGGGTCCTCAGTTCTCAGGGTGCTGGGTGCTCAGTGCTCGGGGTGCTCAGTACTCAGGGTGCTGTGTGTTCAGTGCTCAGGGTACTGGGTGCTCAGTACTCAGGGTGCTCGGTGCTTAGTACTCAGGGTGCTGGGTGCTCAGTACTCTGGGTGCTGGGTGCTCATTGCTCGGGGTGCTCGGTGCTCAGTGCTCAGGGTGCTGGGTGCTCAGTACTCAGGGTGATCTTTGCTCCGGGTCCTGGGTGCTCAGTACTCAGGGTGCTGGGTGCTCAATACTCAGGGTGCTCAGTGCTCAGTACTCAGGGTGCTCAGTGCTCAGTGCTCAGGGTGCTGGGTGCTCAGTGCTCGGGGTGCTGGGTGCTCAGTGCTCGGGGTGCTGGGTGCTCAGTGCTCGGGCTGCTGTGTGCTCAGTGCTCAGGGTGCTGGGTGCTCAGTGCTCAGAGTGCTGGGTGCTCAGTACTCAGGGTGCTCGGTGCTCAGTACTCAGAGTGCTCAGTGCTCAGTACTCAGCGTGCTGGGTGCTCAGTGCTCTGGGTGCTCGGTGCTCAGTACTCAGGGTGCTCAGTGCTCAGTACTCAGCGTGCTGGGTGCTCAGTGCTCAGGGTGCTGGGTGCTTAGTACTCAGGGTGCTCGGTCCTCAGTGCTCAGGGTGCTGGGTGCTCAGTACTCAGGGTGCTGGGTGCTCAGTGCTCAGGGTGCTCAGTGCTCAGTACTCAGGGTGCTCGGTGCTCAGTGCTCAGGGTGCTCAGTGCTCAGTACTCAGGGTGCTCAGTGCTCAGTTTTCTGGGTGCTGGGTGCTCAGTGCTCGGGGTGCTGGGTGCTCAGTGCTCAGGGTGCTGGGTGCTCAGTACTCAGGGTGCTCAGTGCTCAGGGTGCTGGGTGCTCAGTGCTCAGTACACAGGGTGCTGAGTGCTCAGTGCTCTGGGTGCTGGGTGCTCAGTTCTCAGTACTCAGGGTGCTGGCTGCTCAGTGCTCGGGGTGCTGGATGCTCAGTATTCAGGGTGCTGGGTGCTCAGTGCTCAGGGTGCTGGGTGCTCAGTACTCAGGGTGCTGGGTGCTCAGTGCTCAGGGTGCTGGGTGCTCAGTACTCAGGGTGCTGGGTCCTCAGTTCTCAGGGTGCTGGGTGCTCAGTGCTCGGGGTGCTCAGTACTCAGGGTGCTGTGTGTTCAGTGCTCAGGGTACTGGGTGCTCAGTACTCAGGGTGCTCGGTGCTTAGTACTCAGGGTGCTGGGTGCTCAGTACTCCGGGTGCTGGGTGCTCAGTGCTCGGGGTGCTCGGTGCTCAGTGCTCAGGGTGCTGGGTGCTCAGTACTCAGGGTGCTCTTTGCTCCGGGTCCTGGGTGCTCAGTACTCAGGGTGCTGGGTGCTCAATACTCAGGGTTCTCAGTGCTCAGTACTCAGGGTGCTCAGTGCTCAGTACTCAGGGTTCTCAGTGCTCAGGGTGCTGGGTGCTCAGTGCTCGGGGTGCTGGGTGCTCAGTGCTCAGGGTGCTGGGTGCTCAGTGCTCAGGGTGCTGGGTGCTCAGTGCTCAGGGTGCTCGGTGCTCAGTGCTCAGGTTGCTGGGTGCTCAGTACTCAGGGTGCTTGGTGCTCAGTACTCAGGGTGCTCATTGCTCAGTACTCAGGGTGCTCAGTGCTCAGTACTCAGGGTGCTCAGTGCTCAGGGTGCTAGGTGCTCAGTGCTCGGGGTGCTGGGTGCTCAGTCCTCAGGGTGCTGGGTGCTCAGTGCTCAGGGTGCTCTGTGCTCAGTGCACAGGATGCTGGGTGCTCAGTACTCAGGGTGCTGGGTGCTTAGTGCTCGGGGTGCTGGGTGCTCAGTACTCAGGGTGCTGGGTGCTCAGTACTCGGGTGCTCGGTGCTCAGTGCTCAGGGTGCTGGGTGCTCAGTGCTCTGGGTGCTGGGTGCTCAGTGCTCAGTACTCAGGGTGCTGGGTGCTCAGTGCTCGGGGTGCAGGGTGCTCAGTGCTCAGTACTCAGGGTGCTGGGTGCTCAGTGCTCAGGGTGCTGGGTGCTCAGTGCTCAGGGTGCTGGGTGCTCAGTACTCAGGGTGCTGGGTGCTCAGTACTCAGGGTGCTGGGTGCTCAGTACTCAGGATGCTGGGTGCTCAGTGCTCAGGGTGCTGGGTGCTCAGTACTCAGGGTGCTGGGTGCTCAGTACTCAGGATGCTGGGTGCTCAGTGCTCAGGGTGCTGGGTGCTCAGTGCTCATGGTGCTGGGTGCTCAGTGCTCGGGGTGCTGGGTGCTCAGTACTCAGGGTGCTGGGTGCTCAGTGCTCGGGGTGCTCGGTGCTCAGTACGCTGGGTGCTCAGTACTCAGGGTGCTGGGTGCTCAGTACTCAGGGTGCTCAGTGCTCAGTACTTAGGGTGCTCAGTGCTCAGTGCTCAGGGTGCTGGGTGCTCAGTGCTCGGGGTGCTGGGTGCTCAGTGCTCGGGGTGCTGGGTGCTCAGTGCTCGGGGTGCTGGGTGCTCAGTGCTCAGGGTGCTGGGTGCTCAGTGCTCAGAGTGCTGGGTGCTCAGTACTCAGGGTGCTCGGTGCTCAGTACTCAGAGTGCTCAGTGCTCAGTACTCAGCGTGCTGGGTGCTCAGTGCTCTGGGTGCTCGGTGCTCAGTACTCAGGGTGCTCAGTGCTCAGTACTCAGCGTGCTGGGTGCTCAGTGCTCAGGGTGCTGGGTGCTCAGTACTCAGGGTGCTGGGTGCTTAGTACTCAGGGTGCTCGGTCCTCAGTGCTCAGGGTGCTGGGTGCTCAGTACTCAGGGTGCTGGGTGCTCAGTGCTCAGGGTGCTCAGTGCTCAGTACTCAGGGTGCTCGGTGCTCAGTGCTCAGGGTGCTCAGTGCTCAGTACTCAGGGTGCTCAGTGCTCAGTTCTCTGGGTGCTGGGTGCTCAGTGCTCGGGGTGCGGGGTGCTCAGTGCTCAGGGTGCTGGGTGCTCAGTACTCAGGGTGCTCAGTGCTCAGGGTGCTGGGTGCTCAGTGCTCAGTACACAGGGTGCTGAGTGCTCAGTGCTCTGGGTGCTGGGTGCTCAGTTCTCAGTACTCAGGGTGCTGGCTGCTCAGTGCTCGGGGTGCTGGATGCTCAGTATTCAGGGTGCTGGGTGCTCAGTGCTCAGGGTGCTGGGTGCTCAGTGCTCAGGGTGCTGGGTGCTCAGTGCTCAGGGTGCTGGGTGCTCAGTACTCAGGGTGCTGGGTCCTCAGTTCTCAGGGTGCTGGGTGCTCAGTGCTCGGGGTGCTCAGTACTCAGGGTGCTGTGTGTTCAGTGCTCAGGGTACTGGGTGCTCAGTACTCAGGGTGCTCGGTGCTTAGTACTCAGGGTGCTGGGTGCTCAGTACTCAGGGTGCTCTTTGCTCCGGGTCCTGGGTGCTCAGTACTCAGGGTGCTGGGTGCTCAATACTCAGGGTTCTCAGTGCTCAGTACTCAGGGTGCTCAGTGCTCAGTACTCAGGGTTCTCAGTGCTCAGGGTGCTGGGTGCTCAGTGCTCGGGGTGCTGGGTGCTCAGTGCTCAGGGTGCTGGGTGCTCAGTGCTCAGGGTGCTGGGTGCTCAGTGCTCAGGGTGCTCGGTGCTCAGTGCTCAGGTTGCTGGGTGCTCAGTACTCAGGGTGCTTGGTGCTCAGTACTCAGGGTGCTCATTGCTCAGTACTCAGGGTGCTCAGTGCTCAGTACTCAGGGTGCTCAGTGCTCAGGGTGCTAGGTGCTCAGTGCTCGGGGTGCTGGGTGCTCAGTCCTCAGGGTGCTGGGTGCTCAGTGCTCAGGGTGCTCTGTGCTCAGTGCACAGGATGCTGGGTGCTCAGTACTCAGGGTGCTGGGTGCTTAGTGCTCGGGGTGCTGGGTGCTCAGTACTCAGGGTGCTGGGTGCTCAGTACTCGGGTGCTCGGTGCTCAGTGCTCAGGGTGCTGGGTGCTCAGTGCTCTGGGTGCTGGGTGCTCAGTGCTCAGTACTCAGGGTGCTGGGTGCTCAGTGCTCGGGGTGCAGGGTGCTCAGTGCTCAGTACTCAGGGTGCTGGGTGCTCAGTGCTCAGGGTGCTGGGTGCTCAGTGCTCAGGGTGCTGGGTGCTCAGTACTCAGGGTGCTGGGTGCTCAGTACTCAGGGTGCTGGGTGCTCAGTACTCAGGATGCTGGGTGCTCAGTGCTCAGGGTGCTGGGTGCTCAGTACTCAGGGTGCTGGGTGCTCAGTACTCAGGATGCTGGGTGCTCAGTGCTCAGGGTGCTGGGTGCTCAGTGCTAATGGTGCTGGGTGCTCAGTGCTCGGGGTGCTGGGTGCTCAGTACTCAGGGTGCTGGGTGCTCAGTGCTCGGGGTGCTCGGTGCTCAGTACGCTGGGTGCTCAGTACTCAGGGTGCTGGGTGCTCAGTACTCAGGGTGCTCAGTGCTCAGTACTTAGGGTGCTCAGTGCTCAGTGCTCAGGGTGCTGGGTGCTCAGTGCTCGGGGTGCTGGGTGCTCAGTGCTCGGGGTGCTGGGTGCTCAGTGCTCGGGGTGCTGGGTGCTCAGTGCTCAGGGTGCTGGGTGCTCAGTGCTCAGAGTGCTGGGTGCTCAGTACTCAGGGTGCTCGGTGCTCAGTACTCAGAGTGCTCAGTGCTCAGTACTCAGCGTGCTGGGTGCTCAGTGCTCTGGGTGCTCGGTGCTCAGTACTCAGGGTGCTCAGTGCTCAGTACTCAGCGTGCTGGGTGCTCAGTGCTCAGGGTGCTGGGTGCTCAGTACTCAGGGTGCTGGGTGCTTAGTACTCAGGGTGCTCGGTCCTCAGTGCTCAGGGTGCTGGGTGCTCAGTACTCAGGGTGCTGGGTGCTCAGTGCTCAGGGTGCTCAGTGCTCAGTACTCAGGGTGCTCGGTGCTCAGTGCTCAGGGTGCTCAGTGCTCAGTACTCAGGGTGCTCAGTGCTCAGTTCTCTGGGTGCTGGGTGCTCAGTGCTCGGGGTGCGGGGTGCTCAGTGCTCAGGGTGCTGGGTGCTCAGTACTCAGGGTGCTCAGTGCTCAGGGTGCTGGGTGCTCAGTGCTCAGTACACAGGGTGCTGAGTGCTCAGTGCTCTGGGTGCTGGGTGCTCAGTTCTCAGTACTCAGGGTGCTGGCTGCTCAGTGCTCGGGGTGCTGGATGCTCAGTATTCAGGGTGCTGGGTGCTCAGTGCTCAGGGTGCTGGGTGCTCAGTGCTCAGGGTGCTGGGTGCTCAGTGCTCAGGGTGCTGGGTGCTCAGTACTCAGGGTGCTGGGTCCTCAGTTCTCAGGGTGCTGGGTGCTCAGTGCTCGGGGTGCTCAGTACTCAGGGTGCTGTGTGTTCAGTGCTCAGGGTACTGGGTGCTCAGTACTCAGGGTGCTCGGTGCTTAGTACTCAGGGTGCTGGGTGCTCAGTACTCTGGGTGCTGGGTGCTCATTGCTCGGGGTGCTCGGTGCTCAGTGCTCAGGGTGCTGGGTGCTCAGTACTCAGGGTGATCTTTGCTCCGGGTCCTGGGTGCTCAGTACTCAGGGTGCTGGGTGCTCAATACTCAGGGTGCTCAGTGCTCAGTACTCAGGGTGCTCAGTGCTCAGTGCTCAGGGTGCTGGGTGCTCAGTGCTCGGGGTGCTGGGTGCTCAGTGCTCGGGGTGCTGGGTGCTCAGTGCTCGGGCTGCTGTGTGCTCAGTGCTCAGGGTGCTGGGTGCTCAGTGCTCAGAGTGCTGGGTGCTCAGTACTCAGGGTGCTCGGTGCTCAGTACTCAGAGTGCTCAGTGCTCAGTACTCAGCGTGCTGGGTGCTCAGTGCTCTGGGTGCTCGGTGCTCAGTACTCAGGGTGCTCAGTGCTCAGTACTCAGCGTGCTGGGTGCTCAGTGCTCAGGGTGCTGGGTGCTTAGTACTCAGGGTGCTCGGTCCTCAGTGCTCAGGGTGCTGGGTGCTCAGTACTCAGGGTGCTGGGTGCTCAGTGCTCAGGGTGCTCAGTGCTCAGTACTCAGGGTGCTCGGTGCTCAGTGCTCAGGGTGCTCAGTGCTCAGTACTCAGGGTGCTCAGTGCTCAGTTTTCTGGGTGCTGGGTGCTCAGTGCTCGGGGTGCTGGGTGCTCAGTGCTCAGGGTGCTGGGTGCTCAGTACTCAGGGTGCTCAGTGCTCAGGGTGCTGGGTGCTCAGTGCTCAGTACACAGGGTGCTGAGTGCTCAGTGCTCTGGGTGCTGGGTGCTCAGTTCTCAGTACTCAGGGTGCTGGCTGCTCAGTGCTCGGGGTGCTGGATGCTCAGTATTCAGGGTGCTGGGTGCTCAGTGCTCAGGGTGCTGGGTGCTCAGTACTCAGGGTGCTGGGTGCTCAGTGCTCAGGGTGCTGGGTGCTCAGTACTCAGGGTGCTGGGTCCTCAGTTCTCAGGGTGCTGGGTGCTCAGTGCTCGGGGTGCTCAGTACTCAGGGTGCTGTGTGTTCAGTGCTCAGGGTACTGGGTGCTCAGTACTCAGGGTGCTCGGTGCTTAGTACTCAGGGTGCTGGGTGCTCAGTACTCCGGGTGCTGGGTGCTCAGTGCTCGGGGTGCTCGGTGCTCAGTGCTCAGGGTGCTGGGTGCTCAGTACTCAGGGTGCTCTTTGCTCCGGGTCCTGGGTGCTCAGTACTCAGGGTGCTGGGTGCTCAATACTCA
Organism: Microtus oregoni; assembly: GCF_018167655.1. Taxonomy (NCBI): domain Eukaryota; kingdom Metazoa; phylum Chordata; class Mammalia; order Rodentia; family Cricetidae; genus Microtus; species Microtus oregoni. The sequence continues at coordinate 3,704 of NW_024543273.1, read as the reverse complement.
GGGTTCTCAGTGCTCAGTACTCAGGGTGCTCAGTGCTCAGTACTCAGGGTTCTCAGTGCTCAGGGTGCTGGGTGCTCAGTGCTCGGGGTGCTGGGTGCTCAGTGCTCAGGGTGCTGGGTGCTCAGTGCTCAGGGTGCTGGGTGCTCAGTGCTCAGGGTGCTCGGTGCTCAGTGCTCAGGTTGCTGGGTGCTCAGTACTCAGGGTGCTTGGTGCTCAGTACTCAGGGTGCTCATTGCTCAGTACTCAGGGTGCTCAGTGCTCAGTACTCAGGGTGCTCAGTGCTCAGGGTGCTAGGTGCTCAGTGCTCGGGGTGCTGGGTGCTCAGTCCTCAGGGTGCTGGGTGCTCAGTGCTCAGGGTGCTCTGTGCTCAGTGCACAGGATGCTGGGTGCTCAGTACTCAGGGTGCTGGGTGCTTAGTGCTCTTGGTGCTGGGTGCTCAGTACTCAGGGTGCTGGGTGCTCAGTACTCGGGTGCTCGGTGCTCAGTGCTCAGGGTGCTGGGTGCTCAGTGCTCTGGGTGCTGGGTGCTCAGTGCTCAGTACTCAGGGTGCTGGGTGCTCAGTGCTCGGGGTGCAGGGTGCTCAGTGCTCAGTACTCAGGGTGCTGGGTGCTCAGTGCTCAGGGTGCTGGGTGCTCAGTGCTCAGGGTGCTGGGTGCTCAGTACTCAGGGTGCTGGGTGCTCAGTACTCAGGGTGCTGGGTGCTCAGTACTCAGGATGCTGGGTGCTCAGTGCTCAGGGTGCTGGGTGCTCAGTACTCAGGGTGCTGGGTGCTCAGTACTCAGGATGCTGGGTGCTCAGTGCTCAGGGTGCTGGGTGCTCAGTGCTCATGGTGCTGGGTGCTCAGTGCTCGGGGTGCTGGGTGCTCAGTACTCAGGGTGCTGGGTGCTCAGTGCTCGGGGTGCTCGGTGCTCAGTACGCTGGGTGCTCAGTACTCAGGGTGCTGGGTGCTCAGTACTCAGGGTGCTCAGTGCTCAGTACTTAGGGTGCTCAGTGCTCAGTGCTCAGGGTGCTGGGTGCTCAGTGCTCGGGGTGCTGGGTGCTCAGTGCTCGGGGTGCTGGGTGCTCAGTGCTCGGGGTGCTGGGTGCTCAGTGCTCAGGGTGCTGGGTGCTCAGTGCTCAGAGTGCTGGGTGCTCAGTACTCAGGGTGCTCAGTGCTCAGTACTTAGGGTGCTCAGTGCTCAGTGCTCAGGGTGCTGGGTGCTCAGTGCTCGGGGTGCTGGGTGCTCAGTGCTCGGGGTGCTGGGTGCTCAGTGCTCGGGGTGCTGGGTGCTCAGTGCTCAGGGTGCTGGGTGCTCAGTGCTCAGAGTGCTGGGTGCTCAGTACTCAGGGTGCTCGGTGCTCAGTACTCAGAGTGCTCAGTGCTCAGTACTCAGCGTGCTGGGTGCTCAGTGCTCTGGGTGCTCGGTGCTCAGTACTCAGGGTGCTCAGTGCTCAGTACTCAGCGTGCTGGGTGCTCAGTGCTCAGGGTGCTGGGTGCTCAGTACTCAGGGTGCTGGGTGCTTAGTACTCAGGGTGCTCGGTCCTCAGTGCTCAGGGTGCTGGGTGCTCAGTACTCAGGGTGCTGGGTGCTCAGTGCTCAGGGTGCTCAGTGCTCAGTACTCAGGGTGCTCGGTGCTCAGTGCTCAGGGTGCTCAGTGCTCAGTACTCAGGGTGCTCAGTGCTCAGTTCTCTGGGTGCTGGGTGCTCAGTGCTCGGGGTGCGGGGTGCTCAGTGCTCAGGGTGCTGGGTGCTCAGTACTCAGGGTGCTCAGTGCTCAGGGTGCTGGGTGCTCAGTGCTCAGTACACAGGGTGCTGAGTGCTCAGTGCTCTGGGTGCTGGGTGCTCAGTTCTCAGTACTCAGGGTGCTGGCTGCTCAGTGCTCGGGGTGCTGGATGCTCAGTATTCAGGGTGCTGGGTGCTCAGTGCTCAGGGTGCTGGGTGCTCAGTGCTCAGGGTGCTGGGTGCTCAGTGCTCAGGGTGCTGGGTGCTCAGTACTCAGGGTGCTGGGTCCTCAGTTCTCAGGGTGCTGGGTGCTCAGTGCTCGGGGTGCTCAGTACTCAGGGTGCTGTGTGTTCAGTGCTCAGGGTACTGGGTGCTCAGTACTCAGGGTGCTCGGTGCTTAGTACTCAGGGTGCTGGGTGCTCAGTACTCTGGGTGCTGGGTGCTCATTGCTCGGGGTGCTCGGTGCTCAGTGCTCAGGGTGCTGGGTGCTCAGTACTCAGGGTGATCTTTGCTCCGGGTCCTGGGTGCTCAGTACTCAGGGTGCTGGGTGCTCAATACTCAGGGTGCTCAGTGCTCAGTACTCAGGGTGCTCAGTGCTCAGTGCTCAGGGTGCTGGGTGCTCAGTGCTCGGGGTGCTGGGTGCTCAGTGCTCGGGGTGCTGGGTGCTCAGTGCTCGGGCTGCTGTGTGCTCAGTGCTCAGGGTGCTGGGTGCTCAGTGCTCAGAGTGCTGGGTGCTCAGTACTCAGGGTGCTCGGTGCTCAGTACTCAGAGTGCTCAGTGCTCAGTACTCAGCGTGCTGGGTGCTCAGTGCTCTGGGTGCTCGGTGCTCAGTACTCAGGGTGCTCAGTGCTCAGTACTCAGCGTGCTGGGTGCTCAGTGCTCAGGGTGCTGGGTGCTTAGTACTCAGGGTGCTCGGTCCTCAGTGCTCAGGGTGCTGGGTGCTCAGTACTCAGGGTGCTGGGTGCTCAGTGCTCAGGGTGCTCAGTGCTCAGTACTCAGGGTGCTCGGTGCTCAGTGCTCAGGGTGCTCAGTGCTCAGTACTCAGGGTGCTCAGTGCTCAGTTTTCTGGGTGCTGGGTGCTCAGTGCTCGGGGTGCTGGGTGCTCAGTGCTCAGGGTGCTGGGTGCTCAGTACTCAGGGTGCTCAGTGCTCAGGGTGCTGGGTGCTCAGTGCTCAGTACACAGGGTGCTGAGTGCTCAGTGCTCTGGGTGCTGGGTGCTCAGTTCTCAGTACTCAGGGTGCTGGCTGCTCAGTGCTCGGGGTGCTGGATGCTCAGTATTCAGGGTGCTGGGTGCTCAGTGCTCAGGGTGCTGGGTGCTCAGTACTCAGGGTGCTGGGTGCTCAGTGCTCAGGGTGCTGGGTGCTCAGTACTCAGGGTGCTGGGTCCTCAGTTCTCAGGGTGCTGGGTGCTCAGTGCTCGGGGTGCTCAGTACTCAGGGTGCTGTGTGTTCAGTGCTCAGGGTACTGGGTGCTCAGTACTCAGGGTGCTCGGTGCTTAGTACTCAGGGTGCTGGGTGCTCAGTACTCCGGGTGCTGGGTGCTCAGTGCTCGGGGTGCTCGGTGCTCAGTGCTCAGGGTGCTGGGTGCTCAGTACTCAGGGTGCTCTTTGCTCCGGGTCCTGGGTGCTCAGTACTCAGGGTGCTGGGTGCTCAATACTCAGGGTTCTCAGTGCTCAGTACTCAGGGTGCTCAGTGCTCAGTACTCAGGGTTCTCAGTGCTCAGGGTGCTGGGTGCTCAGTGCTCGGGGTGCTGGGTGCTCAGTGCTCAGGGTGCTGGGTGCTCAGTGCTCAGGGTGCTGGGTGCTCAGTGCTCAGGGTGCTCGGTGCTCAGTGCTCAGGTTGCTGGGTGCTCAGTACTCAGGGTGCTTGGTGCTCAGTACTCAGGGTGCTCATTGCTCAGTACTCAGGGTGCTCAGTGCTCAGTACTCAGGGTGCTCAGTGCTCAGGGTGCTAGGTGCTCAGTGCTCGGGGTGCTGGGTGCTCAGTCCTCAGGGTGCTGGGTGCT